>NC_034192.2:26395909-27654659 GCF_002021735.2 Oncorhynchus kisutch | reverse complement strand
TGAATGACGAGCCACTTGCTAAAACTCTCCAGAATATTCACAGTCGGACACACGCATACGTTTACGCACATCCTCACAAACACCCACGAGCACACAGGCACACACGTGCAGACAAAGACAGGTGCATGCCCGCGCACGCACACACGAAACACACACATGCACACTCTCTCTCTCTCCATCTCTCTCTCCCTCTGTCTCAGATTGCATTGGTACACCAGGAGCGCTGAAAGAAACTGGGTCAGAGCATTTTACTGCACTAACCTGACCTGGACTTCTTTGTATGAATTCCCAAAAATATTTATCCTGAAAACTGGCACAGCCTTTGTTCTTAGGGTTATTAGACCCTCTTAAATAAGCAGCCTTTTCTACTCTCCCTTCTTAGTCATAATTCTTGGCCGTTCACCAATATTGAGGCAGATGGAAAATTACAGTCTGCCTGTCAACAAATAATAACTCTTCACTGTATCTCCTCTGTCTCAACCCCCTTTGACCATTCAAGTGCTTTTATCTGCTTTTCATAATTAATTTCAGTATCTTCCCGCTCTCATCTGTACAGCTGTAGACATCCAGCCTCGTTTGGTTAGTGAGAGAGAACAATTGGTTGGTTTTGTTTTGGTCGTGTGTGCTGGGATGTGGTGGCAGTTACAGGCATTGTTCCTAATCCAGTCCAGGGAGAAGACACTGGATGTTGATAGGAGCGGGAGCCAGGAGTAACGTTAGATAGCAGATGTCTAATTGTAGAGGTGGGCTCTGGTGTGGAGGAGTCAGTTCAGTTGTTTTGAAATCCATTGTGTACTTTATGACTGTGAAATGCTTCTCTCTACTCCAGGCTGGGGAGGTGAGAGACTTTTATTTGTCATTTAGTAGTATTGGTTCAATTTACACGACAGCTTTATGTGGTAATTACTATCTTCCTTCTCTTTGTGGAGATCAACGTTTCCAACAAGAGGAGGAGCTCTCACTCTTACCACTTTCAATGGGAGCAGTCTGCTTTTGTTAAATTAATGTTACATGATTTCTCATTGTACGAGTGAAGATTTAGCTTCTGCCCCTTTAGACTGTAGTACAAATCCTGGGGCTGATATTGAAGCAGAACTCCCCCCTGCCGATGGAGGTATTATAAGCTGTCAGTCATAGTTAATACCTCACACTGGACAGCACAGGATGTGGCCGCTGGCACATCACACTCCTAATGACTCCTGATGATGTTTCACACCCACAAGACATTACTCCACAGACCTAAAGGGGATAATATTGGGGAGGAAGTTTTTTTTTTTTAAGTAACACTGTCAGTCACATCCACTCTAGTATCTGTATGTAAGCAGAAACCACAATGTCCACCATCAGAAAAATAAAAACAGGAAAAGTTTGCAGTGATAGATACAGTACCTGACTTCACTCTCTTTAATGTGGCCTGCCAGCTCCTCCACAAACTTCTCCCCTTTCATCCAGTAGATGATAGGTCTGGACTCCCCGCTGTAGCCGAAGAAGGCCTTACAGTCCAGACTGAGGGGCATACCTGGAATGACAAGGAAGGAAGGACGGCAACATACTGGTCAGCGTTTATTTGAGAGAACTGAGGAAAGCACACACACGTACACACGGCTCATGCAGTCGCGCGCGCGCGCACACACACACACACACACACACGCGCACAAACAGGGCCGTAACAATGGTTTGAGTTTTAATGAGGTCCGGAAAGGGGTAGGGGATTTTTTGAAAGTTGTAGCTCATTTACTGCATTTCTATACAACTAAAACAGTTCAGAAAATGCTATTTGGAGAACAGCAAAAACATGCAAAAATTACCCCAGCCATTATCACCTTGGCTGCTATAGGTTCATTCACCTCAGTTGATCTACAAACACATAGCCTATTATCTGTACAATTGTAATGGCATACCCCTGAAAGGGGGAAAATATGATAAATGATTCACACTGCCACATGGAATCAGCGAATGTTCACTCATTTGTAATGATGTTTTGCATAAAATCATAAACTCTTTACATAATATCTATTTTTCTCAAAATACAAAGCGTTGACGTTTGTATTCCTAGGCATGATTAATCAAGCTCCTCACAAACAGACATCGATGGAGCACACAGAGGTTATACGGACATGCCTGGTGCCCAAACTGATGACATATGTCGCACAGCGAGAATAAAATTGAGACCAATGTATTCGGTTCAGTCGGTTCAGTCAGTTGACCTGATGCGCCCTTTCCAGCTAGTTTATGTTTGTGGCTAGAAACTTGAGTTAGAATTTGAAACTTTTTCATACCGGTCTTGACGGCATCCCTAGCCGCGTACTCAGATCATGCGCAGACCAGCTGGCTGGTGTGTTTATGAATATATTCAATCTCTCCCTATCCCAGTCTGCTGTCCCCAACGCTTCAAGATGGCCACCACCATTGTTCCTGTACCCAAGAAGACAAAGGTACCTGAACTAAATGACTATCGCCACGTAGCACTCACTTCTGTCATTATGAAGTGCTTTGAGAGGCTAGTCAAGGATCAAATCACTTCCACCTTACCTGTCACCCTAGACCCACTTAAATTTGTTTACCACCCCAATAGGTTCACAAACGATGCAATCGCCATAACACTGCACACTGCCCTATCCCATCTGGACAAGAGGAATAGCTATGTAAGAATGTTGTTCACTGACTATAGCTCAGCATTCAACATCATAGTACCCTCCAAGCTCATCATTAAGCTTGAGGCCCTGGGTCGCAACCCCGCCATGTGGAATTGGGTCCTGGACTTCCTGACTGGCCGCTCCCAAGTGGTGAAGGTACGAACAACACAAACAACCCCTCACTCAACGTCAACAAAACAAAGGAGATGATCGTGGACTTCAGGAAACAGCAGAGGGAGCACCCCCCTATCTACATCGACGGGTCAGTGGTGGAGAAGGTGGAAACTGAAATGGTCCACTCACACAGACAGTGTGGAGCAGGCGCAACAGCACCTCTTCAACCTCAGGAGGCTGAAGAAATATGGCTTGTCATCTAAAACCCTCACAAACTTTTACAGATGCACAATTGAGAGCACCCTGTCGGGCTGTATCACCACCTGGTACGGAAACTGCACTGCCCGCAACTGCAAGGCTCTCCAGAGGGTAGTGAGGTCTGCACAACGCATCACCGGGGGCAAACTACCTGCCCTCCAGCACACATACAGCACCTGATCTCACAGGAAGGCCAAAAAGATCATCAAGGACAACAACCACCCGAGCCACTGCCTGTTCACCCCGCTACCATCCAGAACGCGAAGTCAGTACAGGTGCATCATAGCTGGGACCAAGAGACTGAAAAACAGCTTCTATCTCAAGGCCATCAGTCTGTTAAACAGCCATCACTAACACAGAGAGGCTGCTGCCTATATACAGACTTGAAATCACTGGTCACTTTAATAAATTGATCACTAGTCACTTTAATAATGCCACTTTAATAATGTTTACATATTTTGCATTATTCATCTTATATGCACATACTGTATTTTATACCATCTATTGCATCTTGCCTATGCCACTTTGTCATTGCTCATCCATATATTTATGCAATTGTTGCAATGCCTATTACTAGCCTGTTCAATCTCGCTTTCGTATCGTCTGAGATCCCCAAAGATTGGAAAGCTACCGCGGTCATCCCCCTCTTCAAAGGGGGAGACACTCTAGACCCAAACTGTTACAGACCTATATCTATCCTACCCTGCCTTTCTAAGGTCTTCAAAAGCCAAGTTAACAAACAGATCACTGACCATTTCGAATCCCACCGTACCTTCTCCGCTATGCAATCTGGTTTCCGAGCTGGTCATGGGTGCACCTCAGCCACGCTCAAGGTCCTAAACAATATCATAACCGCCATCGATAAGAGACAATACTAGGCAGCTGTATTCATCAACCTGGCCAAGGCTTTCGACTCTGTCAATCACCACATTCTTATCGCCAGACTCAACAGCCTTGCTTTCTCAAATGACTGCCTCGCCTGGTACACCAACTACTTCTCAGACAGCGTTCAGTGTGTCAAATCGGAGGGCCTGTTGTCCGGACCTTTGGCAGTCTCTATGGGGGTGACACAGGGTTCAATTCTCGGGCCGACTCCTTTCTCTGTATATATCAATGATGTCGCTCTTGCTGCTGGTGATTTTCTGATCCACCTCTATGCACACAATTCTGTATACTTCTGGCCCTTCTTTGGACACTGTGGTTCATAACTAACCTCCAGACAAGCTTCAATGCCATACAACTCTCCTTCCGTGGCCTCCAACTGCTCTTAAATGCAAGTAAAACAAAATGCATGCTCTTCAACCGATTGCTGCCCGCACCTGCCCGCCCGTCCACCATCACTATTCTAACTTAGAATATGTGGACAACTACAAATACCTAGGTGCCTGGTTAGACTGTAAACTCTCCTTCCAGACTTAAGCATCTCCAATCCAAAATTAAAACTAGAATCGGCTTCCTATTTCACAACAAAGCATCCTTCACTCATGCTGTCAAACATACCCTCGTAAAACTGACTATCCTGCCGATCCTTGACTTCAGCGATGTCATTTACAAAATAGCCTCCAACACTCTACTCCTCAAATTGGATGCAGTCTATCACAGTGCAATCCATTCTGTCACCAAAGCCCCATATACTACTCACCACTGCGACCTATATGCTCTCGTTGTCTGGCCCTCGCTTCATATTCATCGCCAAACCCACTGGCTCCAGGTCATCTATAAGTCTTTGCTAGGTTAAGTGCCGCCTTATCTCAGCTCACTGTTCACCATAGAGGCACCCACCCGTAGCACGCGCTCCAGCAGGTATATTTCACTGGTCACCCCCAAAGCCAATTCCTACTTTGGCCACCTTTCCTTCCAGTTCTCTGCTGCCAATGACTGGAACAAATTGCAAAAATCACTGAAGCTGGAGACTCATATCTCCCTCTCTAACTTTAAGCACCAGCGGTCAGAGAAGCTCACAGATCACTACTCCTGTACATAGCCCATCTGTAGAATTTCTAAGCAAACAGCTGGAGGCAGGGCTTTCTCCTATAGAGCTCCATTTTTATGGAACGGTCTGCCTACCCATGTCAGAGACGCAAACTCGGTCTCAACCTTTAAGTCTTTACTGAAGACTCATCTCTTCAGTGGGTCATATGATTGAGTGTAGTCTGGCCCAGGAGTGGGAAGGTGAACGGAAAGGCTCTGGAGCAACGAACCGCCCTTGCTGTCTCTGCCTGGCCGGTTCCCCTCTTTCCACTGGGATTCTCTGCCTCTAACCCTATTACAGGGGCTGAGTCACTGGCTTGCTGGGGCTCTCTCATGCCGTCCCTGGAGGGGGTGCGTCACCTGAGTGGGTTGATTCACTGTTGTGGTCATCCTGTCTGGGTTGGCGCCCCCCCCTTGGGTTGTGCCGTGGCGGAGATCTTTGTGGGCTATACTCAGCCTTGTCTCAGGATGGTAAGTTGGTGGTTGAAGATATCCCTCTAGTGGTGTGGGGGCTGTGCTTTGGCAAAGTGGGTGGGGTTATATCCTTCCTGTTTGTCCTCGGATGGGGCCACAGTGTCTCCTGACCCCTCCTGTCTCAGCCTCCAGTATTTATGCTGCAGTAGTTTATGTGTCGGGGGGCTGGGGTCAGTTTGTTATATCTGGAGTACTTCTCCTGTCCTATTCGGTGTCCTGTGTGAATCTAAGTGTGCGTTCTCTAATTCTCTCCTTCTCTCTTTCTTTCTCTCTCTCGGAGGACCTGAGCCCTAGGACCATGCCCCAGGACTACCTGACATGATGACTCCTTGCTGTCCCCAGTCCACCTGGCCATGCTGCTGTTCCAGTTTCAACTGACCTGAGCCCTAGGACCATGCCCCAGGTCTACCTGACATGATGACTCCTTGCTGTCCCCAGTCCACCTGGCCATGCTGCTGCTCCAGTTTCAACTTCCACCTGACTGTGCTGCTGCTCCAGTTTCAACTGTTCTGCCTTATTATTATTATTATTCGACCATGCTGGTCATTTATGAACATTTGAACATCTTGGCCATGTTCTGTTATAATCTCCACCCGGCACAGCCAGAAGAGGACTGGCCACCCCACATAGCCTGGTTCCTCTCTAGGTTTCTTCCTAGGTTTTGGCCTTTCTAGGGAGTTTTTCCGAGCCACTGTGCTTCTACACCTGCATTGCTTGCTGTTTGGGGTTTTAGGCTGGGTTTCTGTACAGCACTTTGAGATATCAGCTGATGTACGAAGGGCTATATAAATACATTTGATTTGATTTGATCTGTAAATAGCCCATCCAACCTCCTCCCCATACTGTTATTTCTTTTTTTGCTCCTTTGCACCCCAGTATCTCTACTTGCACATTCATCTTCTGCACATCTATCACTCCAGTGTTTAATTGCTCAATTGTAATTATTTCGCCAATATGGCCTATTTATTGCCTTATCTTACCTCATTTGCACACACTATACATAGACTTGTTCTATTGTGTTATTGGACTGTATGTTTGTTTATTCCATGTGTAACTCTGTGTTGTTGTTTGTGTCGCACTGCTTTGCTTTATCTTGACCAGGTCGCAGTTGTAAATGAGAACTTGTTCTCAACTGGCCTACCTGGTTAAATAAAGGTGAAATCCTTTAAAAAAATGTTTTAATATGTATATACTCTTATTCCATTCCTCTACTTAGATGTGTGTCTATTAGGTAGTTGTTGTGGAATTGTTAGATTACATGTTAGATATTGCTGCACTGTCGGAACGAGAAGCACAAGCATTTCACTACACTCGCAATAACATCTGCTAACCATGTGTATGTGACCAATAAAATTTGATTTGATTAAATGTGAAAATCACTACAATAAGTGTGCTTTAGTTGTCACCCAGGCCTGATATTGGCTACACGACCTAGCTACTTCACCTTTACTGCACACCAAGTGGGAGTAAAGGACACTGTACCAAGTGTGTTTGTGTTGGCAGCTTGCGAAGCAAAATCTACCCATTGAGCAATATTGTCTGCTTTGTTGGAAAGGGCCCGTAAGTAAGCCTTAGCAGTTAGCCTGCACCTGTTGTTTACGAAGCATGTGACAAATAAAATGTTATCTGAGTAGACTGTATCACGGTGACATCCAGATGGTTACTACCAATATTACAAGTTATTGCTCGTGTAGGCTGCTATCCTACTCAAAATGAACTCTTCAGAATTGTAGCTGTGTGGCTGTCGCCGAATAGGCTGATGCCCCATTTCATGGACCCAAGATCCATGGGTAAGGCTGTACAGTGCAATTCAAGTCAAATCAAATCCCATTTTATTTGTGACATGCGCCGAATACAACCGGTGTAGACCTTACCGTGAAATGCTTACTTACAAGCCCTTAACCAACAATGCAGTTCAAGAAATAAGCATTAAGAAAATATTTACTAAATTGTTGCTCTCGCTAATGTTAATGTTAATTTGGCGTTAGCTACAGCTGGTGACATGTGATAGCCTACAGGTGCCCAGTGGGAAGCAAATCTCACGTCGGCAAGCACCTCGCACTGGCTTGTCGTTACGTTAGTTATGTGGCATGTCAGGAACACATCCAGACTGTGACCAATACTACAACTGGGGCGGCAGATAGGCTAGCGGTTAAGAGCGTTGGGCCAATAACCAAAAGGTCACTCTTTCAAATCCCAGAGCCGACTAGGTGAAACAATTTTCAACGTGTCCTTAAGCAAGGCACTTAAAACCTAATTGCTCGTGCTAAAAATTATTTCTCCCTCGCCCATTGAAATAAAAATCACTTTATTTAACAAGTTTTAACTTGTGCCATGCTGCTGTTGTTGCCAGCTAGCCAGCATAAACTAACTAGCTGGGAAGGGCTCATCAGGATTACTGAACTGAATCCATTCATCTCCAAACTCAAACGCGACATACGTTATCAATTTGGGCACCAGGCAGGCGGTATAGCCTCTCCCATCACATTCACATGAATTATTAGAATATTACTTACAATTCCCCATTAATATCAGTGATGTAGTGGTTAAAAAAGGTGGGTAATGGGTAAACCAGTGGGCGATCGAGAAAAGACGAACAACCACTGATTTGAATTCAAATGTATGATATTCTTAGAACTGTATTGTTTGCATTTTGATTGCACTTTCATGTAGACCTATAGGGAAGATAGCCCATCTGGAGATGTTCATATTGAAATATGTCTCAGTAGCCTACACTCTGTAAAGCAAAGAGAACTTAGTAGCCTGTTTTTGCATCTGATGAGGTAGGCTCTGGTTAACTTTATCTTCTTGCTTCATCCTTCTAGCTGGCTAAGTAATACTAGCCAGAGCCCTTCCACGTTACTGCAATAGACTGACACGGTGCATTCGGAAAGTTTTCAGATCCCTTCTCTTTTTCCACATTTTGTTACGTTACAGCCTTATTCTAAAATGTATTACATTATTTTTTTCCCTCATCACTCTACATACAATACCCCATAATGACAAAATGAAAACAGGTTTTTAAAAACCCAGACCCTTTGCTATTAGACTCAAAATTGAGCTCAGGTGCATCCTGTTCCGATTGATCATACTTGAGCTGTTTCTACAACTTGATTGGAGTCCACCTAAGGTAAATTCAATTGATGATTGGACATGATTTGGAAAGACACACACCTGTCTATATAAGGTCCCACAGTTGACAGTACAGTGCATGTCAGAGCAAAAACCAAATCATGAGGTCGAAGGAATTGTCTGTGGAACTCCGAGACGGGATTGTGTCGAGGCACAGATCTGGGGCAGGGTAGCAAAAAATGCCTGCAGCATTGAAGGTCCCCAAGAACAGTGGCCTCCAGCATTCTTAAATGGAAGAAGTTGGGAACCAACAAGGCTCTTCCTAGAGCTGGCCGCCCGGACAAACTGAGCAATCAGGGGAGAAGGGCATTGGTCAGGGAGGTGACCAAGAACCCGATGATCACTCTGACAGAGCGCCAGAGTTCTCCTGTGGAGATGGGAGAACCTTCCATAAGGACAACTATCTCTGCAGCACGTGATAGGTGTGGAAGAACTTGATTAGCCTGCAAAGAGCCCTGACTTCAACTTTTATTTATTTTATTTATTTCACCTTTATTTAACCAGGTAGGCTAGTTGAGAACAAGTTCTCATTTGCAACTGCGACCTGGCCAAGATAAAGCATAGCAGTGTGAGCATACAACAAAGAGTTACACATGGAGTAAACAATTAACAAGTCAATAACACAGTAGAAAACGAAGGGGGGGTCTATATACAATGTGTGCAAAAGGCATGAGGAGGTAGGCAAATAATTACAATTTTGCAGATTAACACTGGAGTGATAAAAGATCAGATGGTCATGTACAGGTAGAGATATTGGTGTGCAGAAGAGCAGAAAAGTAAATAAATAAAAACAGTACGGGGATGAGGTAGGTGAAAAGGGTGGGCTATTTACCAATAGACTATGTACAGCTGCAGCGATCGGTTAGCTGCTCAGATAGCTGATGTTTGAAGTTGGTGAGGGAGATGAAAGTCTCCAACTTCAGCGATTTTTGCAATTCGTTCCAGTCACAGGCAGCAGAGTACTGGAACGAAAGGCGGCCAAATGAGGTGTTGGCTTTAGGGATGATCAGTGAGATACACCTGCTGGAGCGCGTGCTACGGATGGGTGTTGCCATCGTGACCAGTGAGCTGAGATAAGGCGGAGCTTTACCTAGCATAGACTTGTAGATGACCTGGAGCCAGTGGGTCTGGCGACGAATATGTAGCGAGGGCCAGCCGACTAGAGCATACAAGTCGCAGTGGTGGGTAGTATAAGGTGCTTTAGTGACAAAACGGATGGCACTGTGATAGACTGCATCCAGTTTGCTGAGTAGAGTGTTGGAAGCCATTTTGTAGATGACATCGCCGAAGTCGAGGATCGGTAGGATAGTCAGTTTTACTAGGGTAAGCTTGGCGGCTTGAGTGAAGGAGGCTTTGTTGCGGAATAGAAAGCCGACTCTTGATTTGATTTTCGATTGGAGATGTTTGATATGAGTCTGGAAGGAGAGTTTGCAGTCTAGCCAGACACCTAGGTACTTATAGACGTCCACATATTCTAGGTCGGAACCATCCAGGGTGGTGATGCTAGTCGGGCATGCAGGTGCAGGCAGCGACCGGTTGAAAAGCATGCATTTGGTTTTACTAGCGTTTAAGAGCAGTTGGAGGCCACGGAAGGAGTGTTGTATGGCATTGAAGCTTGTTTGGAGGTTAGATAGCACAGTGTCCAAAGACGGGCCGAAAGTATATAGAATGGTGTCGTCTGCGTAGAGGTGGATCAGGGAATCGCCCGCAGCAAGAGCAACATCATTGATATACACAGAGAAAAGAGTCGGCCCGAGAATTGAACCCTGTGGCACCCCCATAGAGACTGCCAGAGGACCGGACAGCATGCCCTCCGATTTGACACACTGAACTCTGTCTGCAAAGTAATTGGTGAACCAGGCAAGGCAGTCATCCGAAAAACCGAGGCTACTGAGTCTGCCGATAAGAATATGGTGATTGACAGAGTCGAAAGCCTTGGCGAGGTCGATGAAGACGGCTGCACAGTACTGTCTTTTATCGATGGCGGTTATGATGTCGTTTAGTACCTTGAGTGTGGCTGAGGTGCACCCATGACCGGCCTCGGAAACCAGATTGCACAGCGGAGAAGGTACGGTGGGATTCGAGATGGTCAGTGACCTGTTTGTTGACTTGGCTTTCGAAGACCTTAGATAGGCAGGGCAGGATGGATATAGGTCTGTAACAGTTTGGGTCCAGGGTGTCTCCCCCTTTGAAGAGGGGGATGACTGCGGCAGCTTTCCAATCCTTGGGGATCTCAGACGAGATGAAAGAGAGGTTGAACAGGCTGGTAATAGGGGTTGCGACAATGGTGGCAGATAGTTTCAGAAATAGAGGGTCCAGATTGTCAAGCCCAGCTGATTTGTACGGGTCCAGGTTTTGCAGCTCTTTCAGAACATCTGCTATCTGGATTTGGGTAAAGGAGAACCTGGAGAGGCTTGGGCGAGGAGCTGCGGGGGGGGCGGAGCTGTTGGCCGAGGTTGAAGTAGCCAGGCGGAAGGCATGGCCAGCCGTTGAGAAATGCTTATTGAAGTTTTCGATAATCATGGATTTATCAGTGGTGACCGTGTTACCTAGCCTCAGTGCAGTGGGCAGCTGGGAGGAGGTGCTCTTGTTCTCCATGGACTTCACAGTGTCCCAGAACTTTTTGGAGTTGGAGCTACAGGATGCAAACTTCTGCCTGAAGAAGCTGGCCTTAGCTTTCCTGACTGACTGCGTGTATTGGTTCCGGACTTCCCTGAACAGTTGCATATCACGGGGACTATTCGATGCTATTGCAGTCCGCCACAGGATGTTTTTGTGCTGGTCGAGGGCAGTCAGGTCTGGGGTGAACCAAGGGCTGTATCTGTTCTTAGTTCTGCATTTTTTGAACGGAGCATGCTTATCTAAAATGGTGAGGAAGTTACTTTTAAAGAATGACCAGGCATCCTCAACTGACGGGATGAGGTCAATGTCCTTCCAGGATACCCGGGCCAGGTCGATTAGAAAGGCCTGCTCACAGAAGTGTTTTAGGGAGCGTTTGACAGTGATGAGGGGTGGTCGTTTGACTGCGGCTCCGTAGCGGATACAGGCAATGAGGCAGTGATCGCTGAGATCCTGGTTGAAGACAGCGGAGGTGTATTTGGAGGGCCAGTTGGTCAGGATGACGTCTATGAGGGTGCCCTTGTTTACAGAGTTAGGGTTGTACCTGGTGGGTTCCTTGATGATTTGTGTGAGATTGAGGGCATCTAGCTTAGATTGTAGGACTGGCGGGGTGTTAAGCATATCCCAGTTTAGGTCACCTAACAGAACAAACTCTGAAGCTAGATGGGGGGCGATCAATTCACAAATGGTGTCCAGGGCACAGCTGGGAGCTGAGGGGGGTCGGTAGCAGGCGGCAACCGTGAGAGACTTATTTCTGGAGAGAGTAATTTTCAAAATTAGTAGTTCGAACTGTTTGGGTATGGACCTGGAAAGTATGACATTACTTTGCAGGCCATCTCTGCAGTAAACTGCAACTCCTCCCCCTTTGGCAGTTCTATCTTGACGGAAGATGTTATAGTTGGGTATGGAAATCTCTGAATTTTTGGTGGCCTTCCTGAGCCAGGATTCAGACACAGCAAGGACATCAGGGTTAGCAGAGTGTGCTAAAGCAGTGAGTAAGACAAACTTAGGGAGGAGGCTTCTGATGTTGACATGCATGAAACCAAGGCTTTTTCGAACACAGAAGTCAACAAATGAGGGTGCCTGGGGACATGCAGGGCCTGGGTTTACCTCCACATCACCCGCGGAACAGAGAAGGAGTAGTATGAGGGTGCGGCTAAAGGCTATCAAAACTGGTCGCCTAGAGCGTTGGGGACAGAGAATAAGAGGAGCAGGTTTCTGGGCATGGTAGAATATATTCAGGGCATAATGCGCAGACAGGGGTATGGTGGGGTGCGGGTACAGCGGAGGTAAGCCCAGGCACTGGGTGATGATGAGAGAGGTTGTATCTCTGGACATGCTGGTAGTAATGGGTGAGGTCACCGCATGTGTGGGAGGTGGGACAAAGGAGTTATCAGGGGTATGAAGAGTGGAACTAGGGGCTCCATTGTGAACTAAAACAATGATAACTAACCTGAACAACAGTATACAAGGCATATTGACATTTGAGAGAGACATACAGCGAGGCATACAGTAATCAACACCTTTGGGATGAATTGTAACACTGACTGCGAGCCAGGCCTAATCGCCCAACATCAGTGCCCGACCTCACTAATGTTAGTGGCTGAATGGAAGCAAGTCCCCGCAGAAATATTCCAACATCTAGTGGAAAGCCTTCCCAGAAGAGTTGAGGCTGTTAGAGCAGCAAATGGGGGACCAACTCCATTTTAATGCCCATAATTTTGGAATGAGATGTTCGATGAGCAGGTGTCCACATACTTTTGGTTATGTAGTGTACCTTAAAAAAGGTTATGGTGTGGATCAGAAAACCAGCCAGTATCTGGTGTGACCATCATTTGCCTCACATATCTCCTTCGCATAGAGTTGATCAGGCTGTTGATGGTGGCCTGTCGAATGTTGTTGACCCAGAGCATCCCAAACATGCTCAATGGGTGAAATGTCTGGTGAGTATACAGAACATGGAAGAACTAGGACATTTGCAGCTTCCAGGAATTATGTGACAAGGGGACATGGGGCTGTCCATTATCATGCTGAAACATGATGTGATGGCAACGAATGAATGGCACGACAATGGGCCTCAGGATCTCGTCACGCTATCTCGATGCATTCAAATTGCCATTGATAAAATGCAATTGTGTTTGTTGTCCATAGCTTATACCTGCCCATACCATAACCCCACCGCCAACATGTGGCACTCTGTTCATAACGTTGACAGCAAACCGCTCACCTACACGATGCCATACACACTGTCTGCCATCTGCCCGGTACAGTTGAAACTGGGATTCATCCGTGAAGTGCACACTTCTCCAGCGTGCCAGTGACCATCGAAGGTGAGCATTTCCAGAACTACAATCAGGTCAAGGCCCTGGCGAGTACAACGAGCACGCAGATGAGTTTCCCTGAGACGGTTTCTGATAGTTTGTGCTGAAAATCCTTGGTTGTGCAAACCCACAGTTTCATCAGGTGTCCGGGTGGCTGGTCTCAGATGATCCCGAAGGTGAAGAAGCCGATGTGGAGCTCCTGGGCTGGCGTGGTTACACGTGATCTGCGGTTGTGAGGCCGGTTGGACGTACTGCCAAATTCTCTAAAACGTTGATGGAGGCTGCTTATGGTAGAGAAATTAACATTCAATTCTGTGGCAACCGCTCTGGTGGACATTCCTGCAGTCAGAATTGAATGCTTCCTTAAACTTGATACATCTGTGGCATTGTGTTGTATGACAAATCTGCACCTTTTAGAGTGGCTTTGTATTGTCCCCATTACAAGGTGCACCTTTGTAATGATTGAGCTGTTTAATCAACTTCTTGATATGCCACACTTGTCAGTAGACTGGATTATCTTGGCAAAGGAGAAATGCTGACTAACAAGGATGTAAACAAATTTCTGCACAACATTTGAGATATGGACAACATTTGTGCATTTCAAACATTTCTGTGATCTTTTATTTCAGCTCATGAAACTTGAGACTAACACTTTACATGTTGCATTTTATATTTTTGTTCAGTGCCACTACCCATTGCAAATAACCCACCACCTTCCCCCATCCTAGCAACACATGATGGTGGGTCAGCAACATCACAGGCTGGGTGTGTGATCAGGTGGAGAAGTAGTTTAGTTTATTGAGTGCAGGCTAAGTGCCCCCTGGCATCACAGGGAAAAACCTACTGCATCCATCCAGCCCAGGGGTGTCTACAGAAACACAGGCCGTCGGTTGGTTCCAAACACCATGTGTATGACAATCTACAGTAATCCCTGGTTTCCGACTGTCAGCCTGTGCTGGGTGTTAGCGTGGTGGCACTGCCAGAAATCAAAGGCTAAGATTAGGCTACTCGGATGATCCATGAAAACAAGCTTTTGTAGTCAAATAAATTATTTTAACCATCGGTCTACACCTGCCTGTCCCCTCCACCACCCGTCAGTCAACCCCCCTCCCCCCAGGCTGTTTGAGGAAGCATCACTTTGGATTTTGCAACTTTGTTTTTGGCAGCGGAGTGTGTGAGGGTGTTTTCTCTCCCCATGTTCACAAAGCTATAGGCAAATGAGGTGTGGCAGGTTAGTCTTTGCCGATGGCTCCGAAGGTAGCAAAAGCGGTCACAGGTCAAGTCATTTGAATAAACATCAGAATCAACATGACTTTGTGATGTAGAAGTGACAGCTCCGAGAGAGGTCTGGAGACTGATGATCTGTGCAGCTATCTGGAATCTGTCGTTAACGGCAACCATAACCATAAACAACCCTTAAAAACAATTATCTCTCTCTCTCTCACCCTGCATTGTGAACTAACCATGTGAGGCCCCATTTAGCTTCAAATAGAGAATGAGGGAATATTTGAAAATGTGCCATTGCCATATGTTTGAAATGGTGCTCTGTTTTTGCTGTGGCATTGTTGCATGGGAACAATTCCTCTGTATTTCTTCTGTGTTTCTGCCACTCTCTCCAGGTGGACAAAGCCACATCTCCTGTACCTCCAGATGTGCTGATTAAATGCAAATATTTCTGAAAGGCTCATTTGACTCCTCAACAGCTTTACTAACAAAAGGATCCTCTCAGCCTGCCTCTCAAATTGCACCCTATTCCCTATAGGGCCCCCGGGGCTCTGGTCAAAAGTAGTGCACTATGTAGGAAATAGGTTGCCATTTGGGATGTAACCTCAGACTGACATTAGAGGAAATATTACAGAGGGGTTTTAAAAGAGGATAGTTAGAAAGAATCAAGCCAGTGAAAGAGGATGAGTGGAACCCCAGCAGTGAACACATCACACAATGGGCTCTGCTGATATTCACTGCGGCACTTACAAGGCGGGAGATGATTAGTTACTTACAACATTATGGAATTTACTCTTATTTTGTCTGATGGGGAAACAACAGTCAAAGTATAGGGCACTCTAAGAAAAAAGGGTTCCAAACGGGTTCTGCACCAGTACCCAAAGGAGAACACTTTTTCTGTTCCAGCTATAACTCTTGGGTTCCATGTAGAACCCTCTGTGGAAAGGGTTCTTTATGGAACCCAAAAGGGTTCTACCTGGAACCAAAAGGGTTCTACCTGGAACCAAAAGGGTTCAACCTGGAACCAAAAGGGGTTCTTTAAATGGTTCTTCTATGGGGACTGCTAATGAACCCTTTTTGATTCTAGATAGTACCATTTTGGTTCCAGGTAGAATAAAGAGTGTAAGACCAAATCTTTTATAATCACGGTAGAGCACACATTTATGCTACTTATTTATTTGATTGTGAGAATAGAGGTGTGGATGCTAAACATGATAAAGTGCTTTGAAGTACAATACTGATAGAGGAATGAACATCCTGCCTAGACGTGCTGCTGCCAACAAATCCAAACAAGCCCTGTTCATTGTGTTCTTTCAGTGTGTGGGAAGATCTGTTCAACTGCAGCTTCCTAAAAATCGAAAAGTAATACAGCACTGTTGTCGATGGTACAGTAGATGGCAAAGGGTGTGGAATGAATGGACACATTTGCAATATTTTTCAATCTTTACCATCATAAAGCAACTATTTCAGATAATTGAAATTTGATATTTTAAATAAAATCATGGAGGAATGGATAGAGAAGATCACAATGGCTGCAACACCTCTTAATCACCTTGGTTAATGAGCAGACCCACTAATTCCACCTCTAAATATTTTGCCACCACATTAGCTAAATTGAATCCTGGGGAGTGCCCTGTTAACGCCGAAGAATAAATTATTGGGGCTGGGCGGTGTGCCTAGAAAACGTTTGCCAATGGAGCGATTCTAACACACTAAGACGAGGTTGATGATTTTAATAACCATAACAGGGTGAGAACACGGCGGTCAAATCCTCTAGGCCCTTCCATGGACCACAACGCATAATAATTGCAAACACATCAGGCTATTTAACCGCTGGGTCATCTACGTATTCTAGAACAATATCCAGTCCAAAATGGAACCCTCTTTATACTGTACTACTGCATTGATGACTGTCTGCCTCATGCATGGGCCACTATGAGCACTATGAGCACACAATAGCATAAGCACAGCAGGTCTTTAATCAAACACTGCACAGTGCAGCTGTGTTTCAGGTCTCGGCGGCGCCAACCAACTCATACTTTTGAATATTTTTTTTGACAGGATTTTTGTAAAGTCTAATTCTCCCCTTAAGGTAGCCTTTGCCACTCCAATATTCTAGCTGAGAGAGAGAGAGAGAGAGAGAGAGAGAGAGAGAGAGAGAGAGAGAATTGAATTGTGCAACTCTTGTCTCCCTCTGCAATTATTTTTGCCCATGAAACAATCTGTCACAATGCCTAGGTGTTAAAATTCAACCGCTGTTAACAACCAGTCCTTATTTGAAATGGGGAGTCATGCCGAGAGAGAGAGAGGATGAAGACCGCTGATGGTGCCAATACCCCCAAGATGACTCATTAATACAATCTGTTGATGACTGCAATCTGCATAATCATTGCTATCAATATAATGATGAGATATTAACATCCAATTTAATGGCCTTGGCCGCATTAAATGCTAAATTAAGACAGACCATTTTATTGCTCGTCGCGGACCTTAGTGCAGCGACGCTCATAATGTTCACTGTAATGTTTTCTCTCTGCATACTGTAACATAAAACTGTTGCTTGTGATCAGTTCTATGATGTCTATGTCCGAGTATCTTTTTGCATTTGAGTCCCATTTACATAGAGGGATACTAAGGATAGCTTTACTGCATTTTTAGCATATAGTCATTAAAAATTGCTGCCATATACACTGAGCGTACAAAACATTAAGAACACCTGCTCATGTCACTTGTTAAATCCACTTCAATCAGTGTAGACGAAGGGGAGGAGAAAGGTTAAAGAAGGATATTTAAACCTTGAGACATGGATTGTGTATGTGTGCCATTCAGACGGCGAATGGGCAAGACCAAATATTTAAGTGCCTTTGAACAGGGTATGGTAGTAGGTGCCAGGTGCACCGGTTTGTGTCAAGAACTGCAACGCTGCTGGGTTTCCCTGTGGAGCACTTTCGATACCTTGTAGAGTCCATGCCCCGACGAATTGAGGCTGTTCTGAATATTAGAAAGGTGTTCCTAATGTTTGGTATACTCAGTGTGCATCTTGTTGAGAGAGATTTATGACTTGTGAGTATATATCCACCATACTGAACATGCCCTCTGGTGCACTGTAATCTGACATGATTTACTGGCTGCCATTCCCAGCCATTTCCCTGACAACAACCTCACACAACTGTACATGCAATTAAATGCCTGGATATATTTTTCCCCATTAGCCCCCGACAGTTTCACTTTGACTCTATGCAGTGGGTGGTCTACTGCAGGATTGAATGGTGGTTCAGAAAAACAAGGGCACCATGGCGACCGGAGTGGGGGCGGGTTGGTGTACTGTACAGCAAGAGGAGGAGATATTGGTATCAGAGCAACGTAGGGGGTGAAACTCGCTCATCCTGTAATGTATCAGCCCAGGTAAGGCAGTGTCATGTCAGGGACGACCTTGGCTTCATTTGACAGTGGTGATGTGGGGATGTGGCCGAGTCAACAGTCCAAGTCAACAGCCTGGATCTATCAGAACGGCACTGTAAGCTCCTCTACCTCTCCTGCTGTCCTTGCATGTCAGTCACTACCTTTACAACCCCAGCTCCTTTAGCCTCGGCCTTGGAGGATCATCTTTGCAAACTAATCAAAAGGGACTTTTTCATCTTGAATTAGCTGTGATTAGTCTAGAGGGCCACTTGGCCTGATTAGAGAGATGGAGGAGGGCTGTGATAGGATATCAAGTGGGCCATGTTGTGACAGTAGTCAGTCGATGTGTCCCAAATAGCACCCTATTATCTTTAATAGTGCACTACTTTTGACCAGGGCCCACTGTGCGCTTTCAAGGGAATAGGGTGCTATTTGGGATTCAATCAGTGTGTTTTGGGTGTTGTCCATACATAGTCGATAATGGACCTGTCTGTATGTATCAAATATAAGATATTGGCCTTACATAACTTAATAGTGATGAGTTGAGGGTCGGTAACGTCATATGACCTCTTCCTTTACCTGACAGTACGACTACAATCAGTAGTCCTGTGCTTATCAGAGCAGGAAGCTGAATGTAATACATAATGGAATTGCTGTCATTCGGAAAACCATATCTAGAGACACTTTCAAAAAATAAACATTTCCGAATTGTATTATTATTACTCATTTTTTTCACCTTTATTTAACCAGGTAGGCAAGTTGAGAACAAGTTCTCATTTACAATGAGAAACAGGCATATGGCGGATAGTAGTCAGTTAGGGAGGAGAGCAGACTTTGTTAGTCAGAGGGCTCAGGGATGGGTGTGCTGTGTGCATGTGAAGGGCACGGCCGGGTTAAGGGGCATTGTGGGGGAACTACCCGGCTATCCTAACCCTGAGCCCCCAGATGGCCATGAGGCACCTGAATGACTGAGTCAGTCCAGAGTCGCAGGAGGCATAGCCAAGCAGACAGACAGGTGCCTACAAACAGCTGAGATCAGTGTCTCCCCGCCTGGCTGCCTTTCTGACACTGGGACCATGGGACAAGAGGGAAGGACTGGGCGGAGGAACTCAAATGTATCTCAGATGAACATGTTAAAAAGGAAATATACTTTTAATCAATCTGCCACAACACCATAACAGAAGCATCATAACATAATGGATTTTGGTACACTTTTTAAACAAGATAGTTTATTTATACTGCAGGCATATCTATAGGGGAATGCAGGTAGAGAGGGGGATGAGTAAGAGAACTAAAATTGACTTTGGCAAATGTTGTTTTGGTCTCTCCCGTAACAGGCAGAATGCTGTGCATCTGTTCACTTAGGGCCATTGATTAGCTGATAGTACCCAAAGTCAAACATGAAAGCAGCCAGCAGCAAAAACCACTGCTCAGAGCAATAGACCCATCCCAGCAGTATCACCCTCCCTTCCATCCACACGTTCGGCTCTGACAATCAATTGTGCAGGATTTGGCATGCTGAAATCAACATCTGCCTCGGTTGGAATCTGACTGCCCGTCCTCCCCACACAGTATCCTATAGAGCGGCTCACACAGCTCTCACACAGCTCACTCATACTAGACGAGACGGGTCCACAGACAAGCAGACAACGGGGGAAATTAACGAAGACCAGTCACCACTCACAAGCCTCATTAGCATAATTGTTATGACACCACGGAGGGGAAAAAGTAGTGAATCTCCCAACCTAAATACGTTCAAGCCAAGTAATTAAAAGGGAAAATCCTCTCAGGCATTTGGAGATGTTTGTTCACACAATCGGTTGATAAACTCAACACTTTAAAATTATTTTCCCTAGAAAAAGTCTTATTAGTTGAGGTTGCAGGATGAAACAATCACATCTAAGGAATAGGGCATCTTTTAACGAGCAAGATAATAATCGTAGACACGTAATACATATTACTACATCCTAACGTGTTCAATATCAACATATTTGACATACTACTATATACAATAATGTGAAATAAACCTTGGTTTGAGGTTAAATGGGCCAATTTAGCAAATTATTCCACTTAAAAGATAATTTCCTCCAAAGTGCAAGTGGTTGGGATTTAATCCTCTCTGAGACCATATTTGAATAATTGGTGGGACCATAATTCATAAGTGCAAAAATGTCTGATATGAAATGAGAGCCAGCCAGAAGAGAAATGCCTGAGTGTCTGGGAGACAGTCTGGGAGCGAGAGAGAAATAAACATTAATCTGAGAGAGAGAGAATATAAATAATCTAATGTTGAGCCAACAGTTACCAGATATGTGACTACAGAGGGTTTCTGTGGAAGTAAATTGATTTGCCCAACAACAATTACTTAATGCATTAATTCTGCAGTTCTGCAATTGTACCTCTGGAGAGTGTGAGGAGAGAGGTTGCCAAACAGTTGGGGATATGCAGGGAGTTTTGGCAAATGACGAATAGTGGGGACCGGCTGGTGCTGCAACTCTGGTGTAGTAGCCCAGATTCTCCTGGTGACTTGCTCATGAAATAAAAGTTAAATTGCTAATATTCCTGCTCTATCACTTAGAGAAAACCCTCTTTAACCCTTAGAGAGACAGAGAGAGAGTGTGAGACATAGAGAGCGTGAGAGAGAGAGAGAGAGAGAGAGAGAGAGAGAGAAAAAGAGAGAGGGACACCGGGCATAATAATTGTTTAATAGTGCATATTTTTCTAATTACATATCATGCATAGACTCATGATGAGAAAGAAACACATATTTAGAATACCGTACTACTGTGATTACAGTCCTATGCAGGTGAATCTCTTGCAGTCGATGATAAAAACACAAACCTGTCGGCAGGTTAAACAGCCTGCCCACATTGCCCCGGCTGGGATGCTGATGAAAGGATGACGCAGAGGGAGATGAGAGCTGCGAGGTCAGTGATATGGATAATGTTGTAAACGGGGTCATGAGTTTACAGCCGGGTCGACCTGAGTTAGGACTTCAAACAGAACAGCAATGTGATACGAGGGCCATGCAGCAGGCAGACGGCAGACAATGCATGGCTTGAGGCATATGTGTCTAGCGTTGTGGATTAGGGTCAACCAGGGGTGAGATGGCATTGATTCGAACGAGCATTGCTCAGAAAGGCACATCTCTAATTTAACACACAACACAAACAGAGCCTCCAGTGCCTCTGTTTACAGTACTCCAACAGGCGCTGGTGGTGAGAGGCTTTTGCTGTTGACAAAATGGGCCAACAGAAGTGGGACATTCGAGCACTCTCTGTACGTTTTCATACATATTTTTGTACACTTGGTTTGTGTTTTTTTTTTTTTTTGCGGAGAAGCTCTCTCCCCCACAATCTGACCGTGGCATATGTGCAGAGAGCTAGAGAGCGGTGCAGTAAACAGCCTCCTAGGCAGCCAGGAAGCAAACATCTGAGATGCAAAGTCACCATCTGCACGGGCGGCTGCAGCTGTGCTCGCTGCCTGCTGTGGCGCTCAGCACATTACCCTCAGCTGCACCATCACAACCCCAGCCCCAGACCTCAGCCCCCTTCACCCCTACCTCAGACCGCTGAGTCACAAGGGCCACAGGGGTCAAAATAGGGGAGTTTTATTTTTATATTCGCTTTGGGGAGGGTTGTGTTTTTATTGCAACACAATTGTGATGAATAATTGCCGTCTCATCGGCTCTTAACCAACCATGCTACCCCCCCCCCCCCGCGTTGTTCATAACTTGTTTTGTACATAATGTTGCTGCTAATGTCTCTTAAGACCGAAAAGAAATTGTGGACATCAGAACTGTGATTACTCACCTCAGATTAGACAAAGAGTTTTTAATTCAATGAGTCGGACAAGAGGGATATACTACAGACACCCGACAAGGCCCCAATCCCTGTCATTCGCTGGAGAAGGAAAAACAAAGATTTTGTGGAGAAATATCAGGGTGCCTTGTGAGGATCAGGCGACAAGTGGCTAATCTGCCTTTGCCTTCCGTCCTGCTAGCTAGCGTTCAATCGCTGGAAAATAAACAGGACGAACTGAAAGCACATATATCCTACCAACGGGACAACGGAGCTCCTAGTGGCCGGGGACTTTAATGCAGGGAAACTTAACCCTTGTGTTGTCTTAAGGTTAAAAAATGACACACCACTATGTTTAAAAGCAGAGAAAACCCCCTTAATTTTTTTTTTTCAACTTGAAATTTGATGACTTTCCCTAGAGTGACCCCAACATTAGAAAAAGTGAAACATCGCCTTTGTTCATATTTGAGTTCATGAACTCAATCCAAGATGGCGTAGCAGTAAGTCGTCCTGTCGTGTCGTGTCCCTGTATATTTAGTTTATTTTTCTTTTTTTTTTCGTTTTTTTACATAGCTATCCCTTTAAAAACATTTTGCTAAACCTAAGCTTCCAAATACGCTGGATCTTCACAACTAGCTATCTAGCTAAACCGCAACCCCGGATGATTACCCCTGGCTAGCGTTTCCACCCACTTAGCTTGAAGCTAGCCCGGCCTGCGCTACCACCGTAGCATACTCCTGAGCTACAATACCCGGGCCCACGACCGGTCTATCGATGTCAGCGCATGAAGAGGAATAAACAGACTCACCCCATCGCGACGTCCCCCAAAGGCTAACTCTCTAGCCCTCGCTATCTCCCTGCTTGCTAATTCGGCCTGCTAACTGCTAGCTTGTCCAGCTCCGGTCCGCTAACTGCTACCTTGTCTAGCCCGGGCCTACAAACTGTTAGCTTGTTAGCACAGGCCTGCTAACCGCCTGAATCGCCGCGTCCCAAACGCCCACCGGACCCATATTTACTTTCTATCTCTTTTGACTTTTAATTTGTTTATACCTTCCGGAAACCTGCCTCACCCAATGTGATACGGAATCGCTATTATTTTTTATTTAGTTTTAGAACACACTCAAAAACCTCCAGAAGCTAACCAGCTAACTAGCTACAAGCTATTTAGTCATTGTTAGTTTTTTTAAAACCTGGATAACACTCGCCAGTCCAGCTTCCCTGCCCCATCCACCGCTGCCCCCTGGACACTGATCTCTTGGCTACATAGCTGATGCACGCTGGACTGTCCATTAATCACGGTACTCCATTCTGCTTGTTTGTTTTATCTGTTGGCCCCGTTGCCTAGTCTACGCCATTTTACCTGCTGTTGTTGTGCTAGCTGATTAGCTGTTGTCTCACCTACTGTTTTAGCTAGCTTTCCCAATTGTTTTAGTTCACAATGGAGCCCCTAGTTCCACTCTTCATACCCCTGATAACTCCTTTGTCCCACCTCCCACACATGCGGTGACCTCACCCATTACTACCAGCATGTCCAGAGATACAACCTCTCTCATCATCACCCAGTGCCTGGGCTTACCTCCGCTGTACCCGCACCCCACCATACCCCTGTCTGCGCATTATGCCCTGAATATATTCTACCATGCCCAGAAACCTGCTCCTCTTATTCTCTGTCCCCAACGCTCTAGGCGACCAGTTTTGATAGCCTTTAGCCGCACCCTCATACTACTCCTTCTCTGTTCCGCGGGTGATGTGGAGGTAAACCCAGGCCCTGCATGTCCCCAGGCACCCTCATTTGTTGACTTCTGTGATCGAAAAAGCCTTGGTTTCATGCATGTCAACATCAGAAGCCTCCTCCCTAAGTTTGTCTTACTCACTGCTTTAGCACACTCTGCTAACCCTGATGTCCTTGCTGTGTCTGAATCCTGGCTCAGGAAGGCCACCAAAAATTCAGAGATTTCCATACCCAACTATAACATCTTCCGTCAAGATAGAACTGCCAAAGGGGGAGGAGTTGCAGTTTACTGCAGAGATAGCCTGCAAAGTAATGTCATACTTTCCAGGTCCATACCCAAACAGTTCGAACTACTAATTTTGAAAATTACTCTCTCCAGAAATAAGTCTCTCACGGTTGCCGCCTGCTACCGACCCCCCTCAGCTCCCAGCTGTGCCCTGGACACCATTTGTGAATTGATCGCCCCCCATCTAGCTTCAGAGTTTGTTCTGTTAGGTGACCTAAACTGGGATATGCTTAACACCCCGCCAGTCCTACAATCTAAGCTAGATGCCCTCAATCTCACACAAATCATCAAGGAACCCACCAGGTACAACCCTAACTCTGTAAACAAGGGCACCCTCATAGACGTCATCCTGACCAACTGGCCCTCCAAATACACCTCCGCTGTCTTCAACCAGGATCTCAGCGATCACTGCCTCATTGCCTGTATCCGCTACGGAGCCGCAGTCAAACGACCACCCCTCATCACTGTCAAACGCTCCCTAAAACACTTCTGTGAGCAGGCCTTTCTAATCGACCTGGCCCGGGTATCCTGGAAGGACATTGACCTCATCCCGTCAGTTGAGGATGCCTGGTCATTCTTTAAAAGTAACTTCCTCACCATTTTAGATAAGCATGCTCCGTTCAAAAAATGCAGAACTAAGAACAGATACAGCCCGTGGTTCACTCCAGACCTGACTGCCCTCGACCAGCACAAAAACATCCTGTGGCGGACTGCAATAGCATCGAATAGTCCCCGTGATATGCAACTGTTCAGGGAAGTCCGGAACCAATACACGCAGTCAGTCAGGAAAGCTAAGGCCAGCTTCTTCAGGCAGAAGTTTGCATCCTGTAGCTCCAACTCCAAAAAGTTCTGGGACACTGTGAAGTCCATGGAGAACAAGAGCACCTCCTCCCAGCTGCCCACTGCACTGAGGCTAGGTAACACGGTCACCACTGATAAATCCATGATTATCGAAAACTTCAATAAGCATTTCTCAACGGCTGGCCATGCCTTCCGCCTGGCTACTTCAACCTCGGCCAACAGCTCCGCCCCCCCCGCAGCTCCTCGCCCAAGCCTCTCCAGGTTCTCCTTTACCCAAATCCAGATAGCAGATGTTCTGAAAGAGCTGCAAAACCTGGACCCGTACAAATCAGCTGGGCTTGACAATCTGGACCCTCTATTTCTGAAACTATCTGCCACCATTGTCGCAACCCCTATTACCAGCCTGTTCAACCTCTCTTTCATCTCGTCTGAGATCCCCAAGGATTGGAAAGCTGCCGCAGTCATCCCCCTCTTCAAAGGGGGAGACACCCTGGACCCAAACTGTTACAGACCTATATCCATCCTGCCCTGCCTATCTAAGGTCTTCGAAAGCCAAGTCAACAAACAGGTCACTGACCATCTCGAATCCCACCGTACCTTCTCCGCTGTGCAATCTGGTTTCCGAGCCGGTCATGGGTGCACCTCAGCCACACTCAAGGTACTAAACGATATCATAACCGCCATCGATAAAAGACAGTACTGTGCAGCCGTCTTCATCGACCTTGCCAAGGCTTTCGACTCTGTCAATCACCATATTCTTATCGGCAGACTCAGTAGCCTCGGTTTTTCGGATGACTGCCTTGCCTGGTTCACCAATTACTTTGCAGACAGAGTTCAGTGTGTCAAATCGGAGGGCATGCTGTCCGGTCCTCTGGCAGTCTCTATGGGGGTGCCACAGGGTTCAATTCTCGGGCCGACTCTTTTCTCTGTGTATATCAATGATGTTGCTCTTGCTGCGGGCGATTCCCTGATCCACCTCTACGCAGACGACACCATTCTATATACTTTCGGCCCGTCTTTGGACACTGTGCTATCTAACCTCCAAACAAGCTTCAATGCCATACAACACTCCTTCCGTGGCCTCCAACTGCTCTTAAACGCTAGTAAAACCAAATGCATGCTTTTCAACCGGTCGCTGCCTGCACCTGCATGCCCGACTAGCATCACCACCCTGGATGGTTCCGACCTAGAATATGTGGACGTCTATAAGTACCTAGGTGTCTGGCTAGACTGCAAACTCTCCTTCCAGACTCATATCAAACATCTCCAATCGAAAATCAAATCAAGAGTCGGCTTTCTATTCCGCAACAAAGCCTCCTTCACTCACGCCGCCAAGCTTACCCTAGTAAAACTGACTATCCTACCGATCCTCGACTTCGGCGATGTCATCTACAAAATGGCTTCCAACACTCTACTCAGCAAACTGGATGCAGTCTATCACAGTGCCATCCGTTTTGTCACTAAAGCACCTTATACCACCCACCACTGCGACTTGTATGCTCTAGTCGGCTGGCCCTCGCTACATATTCGTCGCCAGACCCACTGGCTCCTGGTCATCTACAAGTCTATGCTAGGTAAAGCTCCGCCTTATCTCAGCTCACTGGTCACGATGGCAACACCCATCCGTAGCACGCGCTCCAGCAGGTGTATCTCACTGATCATCCCTAAAGCCAACACCTCATTTGGCCGCCTTTCGTTCCAGTACTCTGCTGCCTGTGACTGGAACGAATTGCAAAAATTGCTGAAGTTGGAGACTTTTATCTCCCTCACCAACTTCAAACATCAGCTATCTGAGCAGCTAACCGATCGCTGCAGCTGTACATAGTCTATTGGTAAATAGCCCACCCTTTTCACCTACCTCATCCCCATACTGTTTTTATTTATTTACTTTTCTGCTCTTCTGCACACCAATATCTCTACCTGTACATGACCATCTGATCATTTATCACTCCAGTGTTAATCTGCAAAATTGTAATTATTTGCCTACCTCCTCATGCCTTTTGCACACATTGTATATAGACCCCCCCTTTGTTTTCTACTGTGTTATTGACTTGTTAATTGTTTACTCCATGTGTAACTCTTTGTTGTATGCTCACACTGCTATGCTTTATCTTGGCCAGGTCGCAGTTGCAAATGAGAACTTGTTCTCAACTAGCCTACCTGGTTAAATAAAGGTGAAATAAAAAAAATTTAAATTAAAATTTCTATGAAAGCTGTACACCACCAGGGTACAAAGATTGCCTTAGGGTCATTTTTGACCCTGCAGTTATAAAATAATTCACACACCACAAAAACACACACACACACACACACACACACACACACACACACACACACACACACACACACACACACACACACACACACACACACACACACACACACACACACACATACATACATACACATACACAACGAGAAATTGAGATTGTGTGCTACTGATTGAGCGCAGACAAAACTAAAACTTTCTTGTTTTCAAGTTCACAGACAAAATAAAAACAATTTCAGACAAAAGAAACAACATTTCTGACAAAATAAAAATGTATTGAAAGTATTGTTTTCTAATGGGGAACGCAGTCAGAGGCTATAAAGGTGCTGCAGATGACAGTCCCCCCAGTTCTCTCTTTGCTGAAGCCCCGAGGGCACATTTCAGTGCCCAACAGGTCGTAGATCAGATTTTTCAGATGTTCAGGAGGAACAAGAGAACAATGATTTAGAAGAGGAGGAGAAAGGCACTTGTAACCCCACACATACAAAGAAGGAAGCACATCATCTGCACAGCAGCCTCTGCAGAGCTTGTGAAAGCTGTTCAGGGGGCTGAGTCTTGTCCTGATTCACCTGAGGCTGCAGGCGGGGCAGGAAAGAGGAGGAGATGCCAATGGTTCAAAAAATGGGAGAAGATTAGTATTCTGTAGTTGAACTCATTGTACAGAATATAAGAATATAAGAAGAATCCCTTCTATGTTGCTAAAAACGACTGTTATTGTTTTCCCTTCAATAAAATGCATTCAAAACTACTTTCTGCACATTTCTGCTCCTTTATTAGGCTATACAAGTGCTATCTCTTGCAACAACAGCAGTACCTTTAGCAATAATAATAATAATAAAAAAAAACTTTACTTTAGTAAAGAAAACACTTATGAAAGGTGTGTTGTAATAAAAACGAGTGGTGTCCACTGATTAAATGCAGTCATTGTGAAGAGGGAAACCCCAGATATTCACAAAGTCTGTGATGAATGACAGGTTGTTTCTTCATGCAAAATAGATTTGGGGTTTAAAATTGAATTTAGCTGCTTTATTTTAGGGGTTTAGTGAACGCGGGTCATTTGACCCTCAGGACAAGGGGAGTGTACAGAATGTTAAGACTACACAAGAGTTAAATCAGTTTTACCTCATTTCTATCAGCATGTTAAATGTGCAACCAGAGGGGAAAACATTTCCAGACCACCTTTACCCCACACACAGAGACGTGTACAAAGCTTTCCCTCACCGTCCATTTGGCAAATCTGACCATAATTCTATCCTCATGATTCCTGCTTACAAGAAAAAATGAATGCAGGAAGCACCAGTGACTCGGTCTATAAAACTGTGGTCAGATGAAGCAGATGCTAAACTACAGGACAGTTTTCCTAGCACAGACTGGAATATGTTCCGGGATTCTTCTGATGGCATTGAGGAGTACATCACATCAGTCACTGGCTTTATCAATAAGTCCATTGAGGACATCGTGCCCACAGTGACTACGTACATACCCCAACCAGAAGCCATGGAGGCAGGGTAGAGCTGCCACTTTCAAGGAGCGGGACTCTAACCCGGAAGCTTATAAAAAATTGCGCAATGCCCTCCGACCAACCATCAAACAGGCAAAGCGTCAATACAGGGACTAAGATCGAATCGTACTACACCGGGTCCGATGCTCGTCGGATGTGGCAGAGCTGGCAAACTATTACAGACTACAAAGGGAAGCACAGCCGATAGCTGCCCAGTGACACGAGCCTACCAGATGAGCTAAATAACTAATAACATGCAAGAGAGCATCAGCTGTTCCGGGCGACTGTGTGATCACGCTCTCCGTAGCCAATGTGTGTAAGACCTTTAAACAGGTCAACATTCACAAGTCCGCAGGACCAGACGGATTACCAGAACATGTACTCCTAGCATGCGCTGACAAACTGGCAAGTGTTTTTACTGATATTTTCAACCTCTCCATGTCTGAGTCTGTAATAACAACATGTTTCAAGCAGACCACCATAGTCCCTGTGCCCAAGAACACTAAGGTAACCTGCCTAAATGACTACAGACCCGTGGCACTCACGTCTGTAGCCATGAAGTGCTTTGAAAGGCTGGTCATGGCTCACATCAACACCATTATCCCTGAAACCCCAAACCCACTCCAATTTGCATACCGCCCCAACAAATCCACAGATGATGCAATCTCTATCACTGCCCTTTCACACCTGGACAAAACACCTATGTGAGAATGCTATTCATGACTACAGCTCAGCGTTCAACACCATAGTGCCCTCAAAGCTCATCACTAAGCTAAGGACCCTGGGACTAAACACCTCCCTGAATCCTGGACTTCCTGAAGGGCCACCCCCAGGTGGTAAGGGTAGATAACAACACATCCGCCACGCCGAACCTCAACACGGGAGCCCCTCAGGGGTGCGTGCTCAGTCCCCTCCTGTACTCCCTGTTCACACATGACTGCATGGCCAGACACGTGATAAAGACAAAGGAGATGATCGTGTACTACAGGAAAAGGAGGACCGAGCACACCCCCATTCTAATCAACGGGGCTGTAGTGGAGCAGATTGAGAGCTTCAAGTTCTTGGCGTCCACATCACCAACAAACTAACATGGTCCAAGCACACCAAGACAGCCGTGAAGAGGGCATGACAAAACCTATTCCCCCTCAGGAGACTGAAAAGATTTGGCATGGGTCCTCAGATCCTCAAAAGGTTTTACAGCTGCACCATCGAGAGCATCACTGCCTGGTATGGCAACTGCTCTGCCTCCGACCGCAAGGTACTACAGAGGGTAGTGTGTACGTCCCAGTACACCACCGGGACCAAGCTTCCTGTCATCCATGACCTCTATACCAGGCGGTGTCTGAGGAAGGCCCTAAAAATAGTCAAAGACTCCAGCCACCCTAGTCATAGACTGTTTTCACGGCAAGCAGTACCGGATCGCCAAGTCTAGGTCCAAGAGACTTCTAAACAGCTTCTACCCCCCAAGCCATAAGACTCCTGAACATCTAATCAAATGGCACTTTTTTAGTTGGTATTTTCTTAAAACTGCAATGTTGGTTAAGGGCTTGTAAGTAAGCATTTCACTGTAAGGTCTACTGTACTGTAAGGTCTGTTGTATTCGGCGCATGTGACAAATAACATTTGATTTGATTTGAGTTGTGGACTACTCTTGACAGTTTATAAGGTCTAGAAAGGGACAGTAGCAGGCCAGTCTCACTGTATTTTTACTTTTACTGAGATGCGCTGTCTGTTGTGGATCATCATTATCACAGGTCGTCCTATAATACACACCTTAATCCTAACGCTTCAAACCATGATATTGAAACGCCCGAGGTCGGCATAGACTGTGCCACAAAAGCATGCTGAAGTGGCAAAGTCAATATCCACTGTCATAAATACAGGGTCACTACAGTTATTGTTATTGTATTGCGACCTGTCCCTTAGACTTTATTATTATTTTACACAATGCTGTATGTGTGTTTGAAGAAAGAAAAGTATATTTCTATATGTGACTCATTTCAGGAAACTAGGCATATGCCGCACGTCACTACTTCACAGGAGAGGCATTTAAACTTTTTTTAATCAAAATGCTTTTTGGCAGAAATGCCGTCTGAAACACGTGAATGCTAATGTGCCTTAATAAACTTGTATGCAATCTGTAAACACAAATAAAATGCTAAAGTCTAGTTGGTTTAGCCACAGAAAAGGCAGGAACCTTCCCGCTAGCGGTTGATTGGCTGAGATAGTGGATGGGCTGGACATGCCGAGAGATGAGTTCGGATTGGTCTGCCATGTAGCACGCTTCTGACTATAACATGATCAGGTCAGTATGTGTAGGTAAAGACGTTGTCAGCTATATGATATGGTCATTATTTGAACTGGCTAGCCAACTAACTTAACATTAGATAGCTAGCTAACAAGATAGAAACAAACCAAAACATTGTTTAGAAAGTTGCTTTTAGTTGCCTGGTTTGCTAGATTAACATATACTAAATTCATTTTTAAACAGGTGGGTTTACTGGTGTTAAAATACACTAGTTATGCTATGTTGGATCACCAGGCAGCTGATGTCATGCAGCATGTAGTTTTTGTGTTTATACTTTTTCATAACAACAATGTGAAGTTTGATGTCAGATGACACTCAAATTGGTGAACCTGGCACCTACTACCATACCCCATTCAAAGCCATATTTGTCACACCCTGATCTGTTTCACCTGTCTTTGTGATTATCTCCACCCCCCTCCAGGTGTCGCTCATCTTCCCCATTATCCCCTGTGTATTTATACCTGTGTTCTCTGTTCGTCTGTAACCAGCTCGTCTTGCTTGTCAAGTCACCCAGAGTTTTTTGCCTCAGCTCTTGCTTTTCCCAGTTTCTCTTTTTTTCACCCTCCTGGTTTTGACCCTTGCCTGTCCTGACTATGAGCCCGCCTGCCTGACCGCTCTTTTTGCCTCTGACCCTGTCTGCAGTCCGGTACTGTTGCTCTGGTTTACTGACCCCTGCCTGCCTTGACCTATCTATTGCCTGCTCCTGTTGGATTATTAAACCATTGTTCATTCGACGTTGTCTGCATCTGGGTCTTACTTTCATACCTGATAATATTTCAATATTTTGTCTTGCCCATTCACCACCTGAATGGCATACATACACAATCATTGTTTCAATCCTTCTTTAACTTTTCTCCTCCCCTTCATCTACACTGATTGAAGTGGGTTTAACAAGTGACATCAATAAGGGATCATAGCTTGTTATGTCATGGAAAGAGCAGGTGTTCCTAATGATTTGGACACTCAGTGTAAATTTCCACACTTATGAGGTTGGAATAATACTGTGAAATTGTGAAAATTATTATAATGCCCTTTTAGTATAAGAGCTGTTTGAAAAGACTGCCTGAAATTTCAGCCTCTTTTTGTGGGATGGAGTTTTGTTAAATGAATTAATAGACCAAAAAGAAAGAGTTCCAAACCTCTCTGCAAACAACAGCTTGTTTTCCGTTTTTCCCTCCCCACTCAGACCACTCCCAAACAGTCCTAGAAAAAATATTCCTTGAGAAATTGCTCTTTGCTAAGAAGCTATTTTTTGTTAATTCTTTTTGAAAATAATTGTTACACAGAAATGATTTAATATTGAGATAAAAATCGCTGCATTGGTCCTTTAGTTTTGTTTATTAATTTGACCATTTTAAAAAACAAGCACACATAAAACATAATCCATACATGCACATGAGTAAAATCACCGAGGATAACACCCAAAGCCTGGGACTTATTTTCATTGTGGCCCTCTTGAGATATGATGGCTAGGCAAGATCGAACACAGTTAAACACAGTATGGCATTGAGATAATAAAACATAAAAACAAAGAAGCAGAACATCTATCTCATCATTGCAGTTACATCGTAGGTGTTATTCATATGGGCACAGAAGACATCAAACATATTTTTATTTTATTTTTAAAGCTGCCCAGAAAGGACGTCGTTTTTACGGGCAGAGGCAACTCATTCCATTCTGAGGCTCCAGTTTACAAGAAAGTACCTTTCCCAGCATTACTCCTGAACCTGTATAAGCACACATCAACAACACCTGATCTGGTGCTGTGATTGTGTGTATCCCTAACACGGGGAAAGTAATCAGTTAGATATCTGGGCCATAAATACTCCTGTAAACCAAACATAGTCTAATCGGGGACACCCTAGCCTCAACAGGCAGCCAGTTTGGTTCCTGAAAGCAGCTCCTGCCTATGTGAGTACATGGACTCACCTCAAATACTACCCTGAACAGATTATTCTGGGCTATCTGGAGCTTCCCCTTCATAAGCTTAGATAAGCCCCCAAACCAGGAAGTACTAGCATAGTCAAATGGCATAGAATGAGGGCAGTGGCTAGCACTTTCATGGAATCTTCATAAAGCAGCTTGGACTTTCCAGCCAAAAACTTAGTTCTGGCATTAACCTTCTCTAGCACTTTATTGGCCATTCTCACACCTCCCAAGCTTCCATCAAGGATACTTCCCAGGTAGCTATCAGAGGTTTACGTAGTCAGCACCTCACCCCCTAACTCCACTCTGATTTCAGAGGACCTACTCAATTTTGGTCTGGATCCCAAAATAATTGCCTCAGTTTTCCCTAAATGCAGAGATAGCTTATTATCTCCAAGACATTTTCTAATGTTAGTAAGCTCTGTGCTAAGGATGCTCTCCAACATAATTTTACTTTTGCGAGACACCAGAGTCATTCGCATAATGGAAAAATGGCAAGAACAAGCATCTTTCATATCGTTAATATACAGTAACAACAGTAGAGGCCCAAGCACCCTCCCCTGCGGAATGCCACAACTCATTGGTTTTGCCTGAGACAGTGAACCAGTAACCTCTACTACTTGCTCCCTACCTGATAAATATGACTTTACCCAGCCTAGAGGGAGACTGCTTAACCCCAGTGCCTCCATTTTGGAGATTAGGAGACAGTGGTTAACTGTATCAAAGGCCCTTTGTAGGTCAAGCAGTACCATTCCACACAGATTTCCCTCATCAATCTCTTTCATGATGAAGTCAGTCAAGTAAAGTAGACATGAAACAGTGGAGTATGTTTTTCTAAAACCAGACTGAAAATCATATATTAGACTTTGTTTGTTGACATATTCATAAATTTGCTCATGTACAACTCTCGCCAGGATCTTTGATGTTATACTGAGCCTAGATACAGGCCTATAATTCCCAGGGTCAGACTATGACCCTTTCTTATACAGAGGTATAACTTTAGCTTGTTTCATGTCCCTGGGAAATGTACCTTGTTCAAGAGAAAAATTAACGATATGCGTAATACAATTTGCTCGGCAGAATCTATAAACCTTGCAGGAATATTATCAAGGCCTGTGGAGCATTTAAGCTCTTCTAGCATGCTGACTATTTTGTCTGTTGCTACCCTTGCAAAGGAAAAAGAGTTTGGCTGAACCCCTAACTCGGCATAATACTTCTTGACTTGGTTGTTTCCATACAAACCAGAACTGGTGGGTAGTTTGCTAACCTGCTTGCTGGCAACAGAAGTAAAACAAGAGTTGAATTCATTGGCCAACCTCTGCTTTTTCATATACCATCTCCCATACGGTTTTGTTTGTTTTTAGTAGTACTGCTACAGCCTAGTTCCTTAATTGATTTCCAATGCTTTTTAGGGTCATTTTTGTTCTCAATGATTTTCTCAGCAAAGTAACCCCTATTAGCTTCATCCATCCTGCTCTGTGCTTCATTTCTGTGACGTTTATATAGGACAAAATCAGGCTGCTCTTGAGAGTTCTTACATTTCTTAAAGGCCTTATTCCCTGCTTGGATAGATTCTAGAATCTCATGATTAAACCAAGGGCTAGATTTTTGCTTTACCCTGACCCGTCTAATTGGAGCCATCACATTCACCACATCAAGGAATCTACATTTAAAGGTTTCCCAAGCACTGTCTACCCCTACACTATCCAACACACGTGACCAGTCAATTTGACCCACTTGCTCCCTAAACATTTCAACACACTAGTTTTTGAGTCCTCTGATTCTAACGGTTTTGTGACACTTAAATATATCTTTAAAAACCATCCTTGTGCAAAATGTAATAAAATGATCACTGATTCCATATACTATTACTCCACTCTGTGATATTCTGGATTTATCAGACACCAATATTAAGTCAATCACACTTTGCACTGTTTCACATACCCTGGTGGGATCTTTTATAATTTTGGTCAGAGCAAGTGATCTACAGAAGTGCATAAATACATTGTGGATTGGGCTATCAGTATTGAAATCCCCCAATAACATTATTTCCTTCACCAGGGAATCATTACAGTTTGACAACACAATTTCAAGATCTTCATAGAATGCATTCTGATTGGGCAGCCTGTAACACACCCCCAACAAAATTGGCTTGGTTTTTGGAAGGCAGATATCCAGCCAGACTATCTCCAAATCAACGTTTAAATCCGATCTGACGTTAAAAGCAATGTCCGATCTTACAAACGCACATACCCCCCCACCGTTCCGATTCCGAACCTTCCTGACAACAGTCACAAACAGATGAATCCAACCATGTCTCAGTAAAACATAAGACACCCACCTCTGATGAGATACGCCTGTTGGTTTGCAAATCAACCTTCGGTAGTAAGCTTTGGACGTTTTAAGTGCACAAAATGTACACCCTTCTTGCCAAAGGCCTCACTGAATTCCCAATCCACTTGTAACTCGCCTCCCACTGCACTACCATCTTCCCGCAGCACTGCCTCCGGTGGCCTCTCTGCCACCATGGAGCAACCCCTCCCCAGTGGCTGCGCGCGTTCCAAACATACCAAAGCTTTGCTGTTACTCTTTATCCAATGTTCGCAAGAGGAGCATGGGTGCATAGGCCGTTTAATGGTGTTTGTGATAAACTGGGGTCCAGGGCATTGATGGATATCACCCGATAAGAAAAGGCATAGAGTTATAAGATTTCCACCATTAATTTTAGATTTCAGACTGGCTTCGATGATCGTTTTGGTTTGTGCCAAGGTGCTATGAAAGTTAGGTATATAGTATTCTTTCCAATCCGAAGTGCTTGATGCCATCAAAAGTGTTTGCATGACTGAGAAGTTGCTGAGAATTTACCAGTCTTTCATCTAGATTGCAGATGCAATTATTTCCAGTGATATTTAAAACAAACACAAAGTAAAAGTGCTGCCACCATGCCGAACGTGCCGGTCGCCATATTCTATATCATGAACTCATGACATAGTTGTAGTCGGAAGTTTACATACACTTTAGCCAAATACATTTAAACTCAGTTTTTCACAATTCCTGACATTTAATCCAAGTAAAAATTCCCCGTTTTAGGTCAGTTAGGATCACCACTTCATTTTAAGAATGTGAAATGTCAGATTAATAGTAGAGAGAATGATTTATTGCAGCTTTAATTTCTTTCATCACATCCTCAGTGGGTCAGAAGTTTACATACACTCGATTAGTATTTGGTGGCATTGCCTTTAAATTGTTTAACTTGGGTCAAACGTTTCAGGTAGCCTTCCACAAGCTTCCCACAATAAGTTGGGTAAATTTTGTCCCATTCCTCCTGACAGAGCTGGTGTAACTGAGTCAGGTTGGTAGGCCTCCTTGCTCGCACACAATTTTTCAGTTCTGCCCACAAACTTTCTATAGGATTGAAGTCAGGGCTTTGTGATGGCCACTCCAATACCTTGACTTTGTTGTCCTTAAGCCATTTTGCCACAACTTTGGAAGTATGCTTGGGGTCATTGTCCATTTGGAAGACCCATTTGCGCCCAAGCTTTAACTTCCTGACAGATGTCTTGAGATGTTGGTTCAATATATCCACATAATTTTCCTACCTCATGATGCCATCTATTTTGTGAAGTGCACCAGTCCCTCCTGCAGCAAAGCACCCCTACAACATGATGCTGCCACCCCTGTGCTTCACGGTTGGGATGGTGTTCTTTGGCTTGCAAGCCTTCTCCTTTTTCCTCCAAACATAACGATGGACATTATGGCCAAAAAGTAATATTTTTCTTCCATCAGACCAGAGGACATTTCTCCAAAAAAGTATGATCTTTGTCCCCATGCGTAGTCTGGCTTTTTTTATGGCGGTTTTGGAGCAGTGGCTTCTTCCTTGCTGAGCGGCCATTCAGGTTATGTCAATATTGGACTCCAAAGTACGTTCATCTGTAGGAGCCAGAATGCGTCTCCTTCCTAAGCGGTATGACGGCTGCGTGTTCCAATGGTGTTTATACTTGCATACTATTGTTTGTACAGATGAACGTTGTACATTCAGGTGTTTGGAAATTGAACCAGACTTGTGGAGGTCTACTATTTGTTTTCTGAGGTCTTGGCTGATTTCTTTTGATTTTCCCATGATGTCAAGCAAAGAGGCACTGAGTTTGAAGGTAGGCCTTGAAATACATCCACAAGTACACCTCCAATTGACTCAAATGATGTCAATTAACCTATCAGAAGTTTCTAAAGCCATTACATCATTTTCTGGAATTTTCCAAGCTGTTTAAAGGCACAGTCAACTTAGTGAATGTACATTTCTGACCCACTGGAATTGTGATACAGTTAATTATCAGTGAAATAATCGTCTGTAAACAATTGTTGGAAAAATGACTTGTGTCAAGCACAAAGTAGATATCTTAACCGACTTGCTAAAACTATAGTTTGTTAACAAGAAATTTGTGGAGTGGTTGAAAAATTAGTTTTAATGCCTCCAACCTAAGTGTATGTAAACTTCTGACTTCAACTGTATATTGTGGTAACATGGACTCTTAACAACGTGATTAACCTTTAATCATATTATAAGTAAATCCAAGACATTTGTATGGCTATTATTAATTCCCTGGACTTATTATTTATTGTCAGTGGGCAGAAGGGTTTAATCTCTCCCAACATCAAGCTTATTTTATTACAGAAACAGACAGATATCATTGCTTTGTTTGATTACCATGATTGGCAAACATAAACCCAGGATTCAGAGGATAAACATAGAGTTTTTTTAAATCAAAGATGGCCTTACTAAAATAAGTGACACCATTGAAATAAAGATACTTTTCAGAGGTTTCACACACTTAAGGTACGGTACCAGAACCTCAAAAACACCCTAAACTATTTTAGGAGAGAACAGATAATCAACAGTTCATTATCTCTGGAAATGGATACAGTCAATATCCTGTATAACAGGAAATTAAGCTGCCATGGTTTGGAGCAATTCCTCGTATCTGTTAAACTAAACCAGGATGGGTGGGAGGTTGATATTTAGAAAACTTCCAGCGTTCCAGTATGCGGTCTAAATAAAGTCCAGTACCATCTCCGTGTTGAGTCCAATCTTGGCAGACATCTAATTAACATGTACTTGATGTGTAACTTAAAAATGATGGGGTTCATGACCATCGTTAAAAAAATATTAAATTAGATTCAACCTTATCTCCAATTTGTGCACAGGTTAATTACCTTCCCAGCCTTTTGGGCTATTTCAAACGCACAACTACCCAGATTAACAAAATGAAGAATCATTGTGAATGGTATTAAATTGACATTTTAGTCATTTAGCAGACACTCTTAACTAGAGCAACTTACAGTTGCATTTAAGATAGCTAGGTGGGACAACCACAAAAAAAGTCATAGTAAGTACATTTTTCCTCAATCATGTAGCTATCAGCAAAATCAGAGTTAGTAAGGAACATTTTAAAAAAAAGTCAAGTGAGAGTGTTAGAGGTTGCTGTGAGAAAGGGGTGCGAGGGGTGGGTGGGTGGGGGGGGGGTGCTGTGTGATAATTTAAGATACTCTTTGAAGGGGTAGGGTTTCAGATGTTTTTTAAAGATGGGCAGGTACTCTGCTGTCCTAGCTTTAGGGGGAAGTTGGTTCCACCATTGGGGTTACAGGACAGAGATGAGCTTGGACTAGGCTGAGCGGGAGTTGCACTCGCATATGGGTGGAAGGGCCAAGACACCAGAGCTGGCAGAATGGAGAGCTCGGTTTTGGGTGTAGGGTTTGAGCATCCCTTGAAGGTATGGCGGGGCAGTTCCTCTTGCTGCTCTGTAAGCAGTAGTGGAAGCGAGCTTTGACTGGAAGCCAGTGGAATGTGCGGAGGAGCAGGGTGACATGGGAGAACTTGGGAAGTTTGAACACCAGGCGGGCTGCAGCATTCTGGATAAATTGCAGAGGTTTGATGGCACAATCGGGGAGCCCAGCCAACGGTGAGTTGCAGTAGTCCAGACGGGAGATGACAAAGGCCTGGATTAGGACCTGCGCCACTTCCTGTGTGAAGTAGGGTCGTACTCTACGGATGTTTTAGAGCATGAACCTGCAGGAGTGAGTCACTGCCTTGATGCTTGCAGAGGACGACAGGATGTTGTCCAGGGTCACACGAAGGTTCTTTGATCTCTGGGAGGCAGACACTGTGGAGTTGACAACTCCATCTTGAGTAGCTCTATCTTGTCTAGGTTGAGCATGATGTGGTGGGCCCACATCAAAGCTGAGATATCAGCCAGGCACATACAGATGCATGTCACCACCTAGCTGTCAGAAGGGGGTTTAGAGAAAAGTATTTGAGTGTCATCCGAATAACAATGATAGGAAAGACCATGTCAGGATATGACGAAGCAGAGTGCCCTGCTGTCAAGAGAGAAGAGGAGAGGGCCTACATCCGAGCCCTGGGGGACACAAGTCATGGGAGTATGTGGTGCAGACACAGATCCTCTCAATTAAACCTGGTTGGAGCGGCCTGCAAAGAGGATGCAATCCAAAAGTTTGCAGAGCCTGAGACGCCCATCCATGAGAGGGTGGAGAGGAGGATCAGATGATTCACGGTGTCGAAGGCAGAGTCAGAGAGTCAGCTTTGGCAGTGAGGAAAGCCTCTGTGACACAGAGATGAGCAGTCTCGGTTGAGTGACCCGTCTTGAAACCTGAATGGTTAGGGTCAAGAAGGTCGTTCTGAGAGAGATTGCGAGAGAGTTAGTCAGCGATATCAAGGGATACTAGTCTGTAGTTTTTGACGTTACAGGAGTCGAGTGTTAGTTTCTTGAGGAGGGGACCGACTCTGAGATTTTTAAGTCAGAAGGGAGACAGCCAGTAGTCAGGGATGAGTTGATGAGGGAAGTGAGGAATTGGAGAAGGTCTCCAGAAATGGTCTGGAGAAGGGAGGAGAGGATGGGGTTGGGTGGGCAGGTTTTCGGAGGGCCGGTCCTCACTAGTCGCAAGATTTCATCTGGAGAGGTCAAGGTGTAGGGTAGTTCTGTGTGAATGGAACCAGTGGACTCAATAGGCTGAATGAATAGGAAGCAGATGTCGTCAACCTTCTTTTCAAGGTGGTTGACAAAGTCGTTCACAGAGAGGAAGGAGGGAGGGTGTGGAGGACTAAGAAGAGAGGAGAAGGTGAAAAAGAGTTGACTAGGGTTAGAGGCAGAAGCTTGCCATTTAGAGTGATAGAAAGTGGCTTTCGCAGAAGATATAGAGGAAAAGAAGGTAGAGAGGAAGGAGTAGAAGGATGATAGGTCCTCTGATAGGTGCCTGCAGCCCTGTAAGCTCGCAATGAGTCACTCACCCATGGAAAAGGAGGGGAGGGCCGACAGTGAGAGTCATAGGATGCGTAAAGGGAGGAGAGTAGGGTTGAAGAGGCAGAAAAGGGAGACAGGAGAAAGAAGGATTTAGCAGAAGGGAGAGATGATAGCATAGAAGAGGAGATAGTGGGAGAGAGAGAGCGAAGATTGAGATGGCACATGACCATTTGGGTAGGGGCTGAGTGGCTAGGGTTGGAGGAAAGGGAGACAGAAAAGGAAACAAAATAGTGATCAGAGACCAGGAGGGGGATTGCAGTGAGATTAGTAGGCAGACAGCCTCTAGTAAAGATGAGGTCAAGCATATTTCCTGCCTTGTGAGTCGGAGGGGACTGGGAAAGGGTGAGGTCAAAAGAGGCAAGGAGGGAAATAAATTATTCGAAGGCAGAAGTCGGGAGGTTGAAGTCACCAAGTATGAAGAGCAGTGAGCCATCATCAGGAAATGAGCTTACGAAGCTGTCAAAGCTCATTGAGGAACTCTCTAAGTGGGCGATAGGTGACAACAATGAGTGGACAAGTGACAGTGACAGCATGGAATTCAAATGAGGAGATGGACAGGTGAAAGAGGGAGAAAAGAGAAAATCTCCACCTAGGAGAAATGAGTAGCCCTGTGCCACCACTGCGACGACCAGTGTATATCTTGATACAGCATGAGTCACTACTGGGGTGTCACTGTAGAATCATAATTATGAGATAGAGTGAGTAAGGAAACTAGGGCATAAACTTAGAATAGCTATAGGACTGCAACAGATGGAGGGCAAAGATATTTTATTGGGTAGCAGTGGTTGATTGACAACTCTCATCAGGTCTGACCACTGCAGGGTAATTGAAGCTTCTGTCCTCCATTATTGTCTGGTATATCCAGTCTATGAATGCAGGGGACAAGTGGTGCAAGAAACAAGACAAAACATGTCACTTTGTAAAGATGTACAGTATAGAATGGTCAGACTGCACTTATGGGACCCAACAGTAAGTACTGAGAAACTCCTTGACCTCAGGTTGACTCCAGAGAGACTTACTTCATGGAAATGTATGTCAGAAGTACAGGTCTGACAGTGGAAGTGAGAGAGAGAGGGAACAGGGCAATGCAGATCTGTATGAATTAACCTTCAAACTATCCTGACTGAAAAGAGGCACGGATTTAGGTCAAAATTCCATGTGGCAATCTAGAATTAAAACTATTCTGTGGCTGTCTGAAGTTCAGAGGTGACATTCTGAACACATTGGGTCAATACTAATCTTCCTATTCACAATCACATCATGAGCCTCCTAGGGGCCTGCCAGGGATTTCATTTTAATACAAATCTAATTTCACTCAATTTCTTTTGGTTTTGGAAGAGATTGGTGCGGAATTAGAGTTTTAAACTTTGATAGGGTCCCTGCCATGTGCTGAAAAAGGAGAGTACACTGCATGTGTGAGCTATTCATTCAAAATCAATGTTGCATAAGCAACTGTGAGGTTATACTATGGTGTTTTCATACCACTATATTACTGCTTCAAACATGATCCATCGTCTCTGTTGGGAATAGATAAACACACAAACCCCTCAACAACAAATATGAATATATATCAAATACACTCACACTAGAGTACCTTTCCAGGTCAGAGATGCGAAAGGTGACATGCACCTTTCATTAGGAACGGTTTATGCCACAAAGTACTAATTGTTTATGTCAGACATGATCTATGGAAAGAACATTTTTGGTTACCGCACGTTACACAAAACTGCCCCATTGAGGTCACATCTGTCGAAACAGAACACACCTGACCTTCTCCCTCTAAACGTTCACTCCTGAACTAGTGCTATGCAGTTCGTGAACGACTCATTCTTTTTGAATGGTTCTTTTTACTGACTTGAGAGCCATGATTCCTTTTCTGAGTGACTCGTTCATTTTAGTCATTCGTTTGACCTGCTGGCCGCAATGAATTCTACAGCAGGATTAATACGTGCTCCACCGTTGACTCAGGAGAAGTGCTCCGAGCAACAACTGTCTGTCATATATGCAAAATAGATCATGCTGCAGTTAGCATAGAGAAGAAAAATACATGTTCAGAACTGATAATTGATCGCATGGTGCAAGAATGAATGCAATTAATTGATTGTTGAATGTTATGATGGACACAGCTTTGTAAAACCAAAACATACAGTTTATCCTCAACAAACTCGAACTTCGGAACGAATCGTTTAGGGTGCTGCAGTTTTCAAATGATATTGTGCTTATCACCCTCACGGTAGTCAAGCAATGAATTCCGCCAAGAGTCATTCACAATCTAGTCCGTTTGTGGCCACAACTAGACCTCGTTTCAAATGTACACTCTTAGAGAAAAGGGTTCCAAAAGGGTTCTTCGGCTGTCCCCAGAACCATTTTTGGTTCCAGGTAGAACCATTTTTGGTTCCAGGTGGAACCCTTTTGGGTTCCATGTAGAACGCTGGGTTCTAAATGGAACCCAAAAGGGTTCGGCCTGCAACCAAAAAGGGTTTTTCAAAAGGATTTTCCTTGGGTGCAGCCAAAGAACCCTTTAAAATCACCTCTGGGTTCTACATGGAACCCCAAAAGGTTCGACCTGCAACCCAAAAGGGCTTTTCAAAAGGGTTTTCCTTTGGGAACAGCTAAAGAACCATTTACGGTTCTAGATAGCACCTTTTTTTCTAAGAGTGTACAAAGAAATGCTCTTGTTTGTATGCTTAGCTATTGACAAATGCACATTGTATTGAATGTTATGATGGACACAGCTTTGAAGAAATCAAAACATACACACTTTCACAAGTCTCACTCACAAATGACAGCTCCAAAAAGCCCCTTATGGTGAACGACATGTGAACTAGAGGCTTGTAGAATGATGACTATTTCGAGTTTTCAGTTCATCGTTAGCCGGTAGGAGGTCCTGCGTGCTCCGGGCATTACTGACTCAAATGAACGAAATGAGTCGAAAGATTCGTTCATTTGACTGAACGAGTCGAAAAGGTCTGAGTCAGTAAAAAGAGCTGAACGTCCCATCGCTATCCTGAGTGCCACAATTCTTAAAGCGTAAAAACAACCAGACCACACACTGACACCACTAGAGGTCATACATGAAGCTAGCTGTACAGTATATAACTGATTAGTTGGTGACTTGGCATAGTCTTGGTGAGATGTCAAAATGTAGTCAAAGCTTCAATGTAAAAAAATAAAATAACATAATGCGGATACTGATTAATTCAAACCTTTAGGAAAAATATGGGTTTGTTACCACAGTACTAGTTTTTTTTAAAGCATTTTTTTCTCACACATTCTGTAAAGTTCTGTATGATTAAAAAATATATTTTGTAACGTTGCCTGTGGATACCGTAGCTACGTGTCATGCTGTACCGCAGAGCTCACAGAAAGGTCATTAACATTAGGCCTTAAAAGGGCACACAAGCTCCTCATCCACAGCAGTATGTTGAATTTGACTTCACACACACACTGATAACTGGATAAGCCTGCCAGACCCGCAGTCCACAATAACAAGTATATTTGGTCCTGCCCAATACATACACATATCTAATTTCACCCTATCATGAATTTCACCCTAAAAGGGGGTCTTTGAGCGTTCATCTAGTGCCATATCCTTGTAAAGACTTCCTAGTACTACAGATTCAAGGCAAAAGGTATCATGCAATTTCAATAAGGGATTTATTCATGACTAGGCTAGGCACAAAGAGCCTTTTCTGCAGCTTTCAACGTAAAAAAAAAACGGTCAGCATTTGCATTTTAAAAGAACACCTGTGATAGGCATAAATGTGTTGTGAAACAAACCGTGCAAATGGCTTGACATTTTCATTTCACTTGTCGTCCTTTCAAAGGGAGCTGTTGGAGCAGCACAATCAACTGCTGCAATGCACTGGCCTGTCAGGTGGATGTGTCACCTGGCCTGCGCTGTGCTGTGATGTAACCTAGCTCCCAGCAGCCTATAGAGGGATGTGTGTGTTAATACAGAGGCTAGCTTCCTGTTTCTGGTACTCTGGCCATGCCACAGGGTTACCTTTGACCCCAGGACCAGCCCAGTGCCCATTCCCTTAGCGCCAACCGTTTTTATTTAATATCCACTTACTCTCTGGAACAGTGACCAAAAAGTTGATTCCTTTCCCACAGGGTGACAGAGAGAGGTAATTCCATTCCATTATCTCGGTTCTTTTCAGCACAGGATAGAGTTAGACCGATAGGATGTTTGACAATTTGGGACAGATTTTCCTCTGTAGATAGGGGACCTGGGGGATGGTGAGTGACCCTGGTCCTATATTTATTTTCATTTTTTAAACATTTTAAATCAGCCAGATACAATCATACACATAAGAACATCAACGTACAAACGCACACATCTCATCTGCCCAGACCCACATGCTCACACCCTCATCCCTGGTGCTTGCATTATGATTTGCTTTATAGTTGGACTGGTTTTTGAGGCCAGATGCATCGCAAACTGAGTTCTAGAGAAGTGGTGTGTGTGTTTGTGGTGGGGTGAGAGGGATAGAATGAGGTGGGACGAGGGTCTGATTTAGACACATCTGCACGTGTCAAAAGGTTAATGGCACTAATCGACATAAAAACATTGTTGAACTAGTTAAACGGGAAGATAAATTAGTACTAAACATATTCATAGACAACATGGTACAACATGGTACATAATGAATATGATATCTGGTCTCAAGACTATGTGTGCTGTATCAAACTGATAAAAGACAGCAGGGAATTTCAAAATATCTGTCCACAGAGGTGATTTTCACAAGATCATTTACCCCATGTCAATGACTGTGATAGCTAGCTATCTCCCATCCATACACAACACACACTACCGCCTCCGCACTCTAGATGAGCGGCTGTATACTTAGCAGGCAGCACACGCAACATGAAAGGACTTAGAAGGTTGGACTTCTATACACATCCCTAATAGAGCTCTCATGGCTGCTCTCTGTGCTGCAGAGGAGAGGAGAGAAGCTCCTGTCAAGGACAAGTCATTATACCCCTAATTAGCTGCCTTTATTATTATTTTACTACTGATGATCTGACTTGTGCATCTGCATGCTAACAACAGACACAGAGAGAGAGCCAAGCCTAGCCTGGCGATGTGGTCTAGCAACCAGGAGAAAAACATTTATATAGGATACCAAATAATTCCGTTTTTCTGATGTTAACAGGGTAATTACTGTCTTTATCAAGGCTTTGAAGACAGTGGCTTAATTACGGACGAAAAGGAAGTCAATTCTGACTGAAACGAGGTTTGAGGTTCATTTGCTAGTTTGAGGTTCACACTCAACCATTATGGACTATGATCATGGCCAGTAGGCTATCTGCTCTATATTTTGAGGACTATCATATTTCATTTGATCAATGTTAGCAAACTGCCATGTCAAGTTAATCTTTGACTAACTAGTAACGAGTCATGAGGAATGGGACCTCCTTGGGCTTTTGTACACCAGATTGGCAATCTTTAATTATAAAAAGATCAAGAAATATTCCCCCTGCAATTAGAATGACACTGATATCCAGTTGGTCATTCCCCCTGCCTTCCTACCTTGTTATTGTAAACAAAAAAATCTGCAGACCTTTCTGAAACAATCACAAGTGACAGTTTTATTGGCAAGTATATTTTGGGAAACAGAATGACATGAAAATTGAGAACAAAACAGAACAAAAGGATCAGCGAAATGGCAGAACGGAAATTGCAAATGTGGATTTTGGAATGAAACGTGCATGATGATCACTGTCTTTGTTTTTTCTTGGCTTGGTAAAATGTTTTATACTCATACATATTTGATATACAGTACCAGTCAAAAGTTTGGACACACCAACTCATTCCAGGATTTATCTTTATCTTTACTATTTTCTACAATGTAGAATAATAGTGAAGACATCAAAACTATGAAACAATACATATGGAATCATGTAGTAACCAAAAAAGTGTTAAAAATATACAAATATATGTTATATTTGACATTCTTCAAAGAAGCCACCATTTGCCTTGATGACAGCTTTGGAATGCATTTCAATTAACAGGTGTGTGCCTTGTTAAAAGTTAATTTGTGGAATTTCTTTCCTTCTTAATGAGTTTGAGCCAATCAGTTATGTTGTGACAAGGTAGGGGTGGTATACAGAAGATAGCCCTATTTCGGAAAAGACCAACTCCATATCATGGCAAGAACAGCTCAAATAAGCAAAGAGAAACGACAGTCCATTACTTTAAGTGAAGGTCAGTCAATCCGGAAAATTCTAAGAACTTTGAAAGTTTCTTCAAGTGCAGTCGCAATAACCATCAAGCGTTCTGATGAAACTAGCTCTCATGAGAACCGTCACAGGAAAGGAAGACCCAGAGTTACCTCTACTGCAGAGGATAAGTTCATTAGAGGTACCAGCCTCAGAAATTGTAGCCCAAATAAATGCTTCACAGAGTTCAAGTAACAGACACATCCCAACATCAACTGTTCAGAGGAGACTGTGTGAATCAGGCCTTCATGGTTGAATTGCTGCAAAGAAACCACTACCAAAGGATACCAATATGAAGAAGAGACTTGCTTGGACCAAGAAACACGGGCAATGGACATTCAAACGGTGACAATCTGTTCTTGGGTCTGATGAGTCCTAATTTGAGATTTTTGGTTCCAACCGGCACGTCTTTGTGAGACGCAGAGTAGGTGGACGTATGAGAAGGTGTGTGGGTGCTATGCTGGTGACACTGTCAGTAATTTATTTAAAATTCAAGGAGTGATGGAGTGCTATCAGATGACCTGGCCTCCACAATCACCCGACCTCAACCCAATTGAGATGGTTAGGGATTAGTTCGACCACAGAGTGAAGGAAAAGCAGCCAACAAGTGCTCAGCATATGTGGGAACTCCTTCAAGACTTTTGGAAAAGCATTCCAGGTGAAGCTGTTTGACAGAATTCCAAGAGTGTGCAACACTGTCATCAAGGCAAAGGGTGGCTACTTTAAAGAATCTAAAATCAAAAATATATTTGGATTTGTATAACACTTTTTTGGTTACTACATGATTCCAAATCTGTTATTTCATAGTTTTGATGTATTATTCTACAATGTAGAAAATAGTAAAAATAAAGAAAAACCCTTGAATGAGTAGGTGTGTACAAACTTTTGATTGGTACTGTAAATCATATACTACTGTGTACTATACACATTGTTTGAAACAAATAAAGTAAATATGCCATATATAGCAACTTCAAAGGTAACCTGGCATTAAAAGTACATTATCGCTCTAACAAACCATCACGAATTAGCTTCCTTTTTATTCTGAGAGTTGTGTCAAAGGAATTAATGTTTATTAATATTAGGCTCTGTTAATGTACGTCAGTTCCAAGAAGAGGTAGAATGACCTACTGCCAGAAGCTAAGACCTTTATAAATGTGTACTACATACTGTATGGGGCGTACAGTGTAAGCATGGGAATAAACACACAGCAAACACATCATAAAACAATAAGCTGAAGACAAAGCTTTTCCTACTGCCATAATACTCTGCGGTTGATCAATGTTAAGTATTACAACTTGATTCTGTAGTTCTCAGATACACACAACACACAGCAGGATTCTGTACCCCACCCCACTGACTCCTCTCCTCCTCTTACTCTCCCCCTCTCTCCCTCACTCAAGGTTGCAAACACAGCTAATTAACATATTTATGAGTCTTGCAACCAACTCTGATGACAAATTATAGTGAGAGAGATATGTTCCTACACAGAGCGCAATCCCTCTGCCGTTACTCTATCATTCTGACACCCAGCTCTCTCTGCGCTCAACGGGATGGGCCTCCAACTCTGTTTCCTGTCACTCTCTGGATATTTATATCAAGCATAAATACCCAGACACTGATGGAGTGCCAATCCACCCCTCCGCATTACAGAGACATATTTGTCTTCCTATGTGTCACAAATTCCAAGAAACTGAAGAGCCAAGCAGAAGCAGGAGATGCTGGAGCCATGCTTGGTGCACTGTGGGGGAACTGAATGCATTCACATAATTGGATTGGCCTACGTGAGGATGACACTGCCCGTTTGTCACCGACCCTGTGATTAGATCAAGGTGAATATGTGGGAATGTGGCGTTCATTCAACAGTGGTATTTATGGTCTGGCATTTTGGGTTATTGCACACCTGAGGTCAAGACAAACTACAGATGTAGGATCTTAATTTGATCATCCTGTTGTTGCAGGAAATGCAAACTTGTAATGTATTCTAAGTTTAAAAATGCTTCTAAAGTTGGTCATTTGCACTTTTATTTTATTTGACTTGATTTGCCCTAACTAAAAATGTATCAGCCCCTACAAAAAGGTCCATTAATTTTAATCCACACAAGAATTCACATTTCCTGTTGCTGCAGGATAAATATTTTTTCCTGCTCTGAGAAACTAGTCAAATTAAGATCCTACATCTATATACAGTATGAGGATTTTGCTCATGATATGACATTAATGCACAAAAAATAGGCACTTTTTGAGATGAATAATGTGCTTTCCTGGAACATCGTGCTAACAATACCCCCCCACCCTCCTCCTGCAGTGTATCCATCTAGTCAGGAGCCTCAGTGTACTCTCAGGCATTCTGTCTTAATATGGCCTCTCCTCTCCTCCTCCTCTGCTGGAAGGGCCTTCGTGGCGTGGGGCTGTCCATGAAGAGTAGGCAGAACCACAGACAGAGCAGAGACACAGCGGCACAACGCTCTCCTCTCCTTGGTCCTCTCCTTTATCGTGTCACTCCTCTCAGATGCTCCGGCGGCTAATCAGGCGCCCTGTGGCTAATAATAGGCCCTTCTCGTGTAAAGGGTACGGGGGAGCTGATTTCCATGGAGCTATTAAATCTTCTCTGCACTTAGCGTCTCCTCAGCTAATAAACACTGACAGCTGTGGCCTAATGGTCCAGCCTCCAGAACTCACCACAGTGCCTGCCGCACAACAATTAATTACCAATTTTGTGGGGCTACAGGTTCTTGTCAAGGAGCCCTTTCCTTTTTCAGGGGACGCTGCTGTTTTGCCCATTTGAGGAGGAGCAGTTAACAGCTCACATTTAATTTGATGAGATGCGGATTGGATATCATATAGAAGGACTTAATTCAATCTGTTAGGTCTCTTGAGCCATAAGCATATTCACATTCAAGTCATAAATGTTTTATATGGATTACAAGGTTTAATGGTAAGGGACAGGTTGATCAAATCTACATCCATATTTATTCCAGCTTTTGTTAATTTCAACAGTCTCAATATTTGTTAGTCTATAAGTATAACAAAACTGTGTGTCAGTTAGAGATAGTGTCACTCTTCCTACTTTTTTGTTATTGCAGATAAAGCAACAATGACAACAAGACTGGCTATAGTCATGGCTCACAAAGCTGTAAATATCTTTTTGTTATTAGGGTGCCTATTTCAGTACAAATGACCAGTTCCTTAGCTTCAGAGGGAGAATGGATCCTTGAGAAAGACATTACTTTAGCAACACCCAAGGTTTATACTTTCTCTCCTTCAAGCAGCCCAGACCATTCCCTGTTCCCTATCTATTCATCATTCAAACAAACATCTTAACATAAAAAGGCCTTTTTTCATATCAAATACATAACGTCGATATGAAATCCTTGTACCCATCATTGCTGTTGGTTAAAAAAACAACAACAACATAAGAGAAATTGACAATATTGTAGGAGGAAGTTGTGTTTACACTTCACGAACAATTCTTAACATACAGTGCGTTCACTCATACGGCAATGCCTTTGGAGAAAACGCCCACCACACACACACCCTGCCAGAGATATTTTTTTTCCCTGTATCAGGCGTAGTTAGGGGTTCTTTCTCCAGACGCCCGGTCACTCGATAAATCCTGATGCGCATGGATGCAATGCCTGTGACAGAAGGTGTGACATCCATTGTAGGGCGCAGGGGGCTTGCTGGATGAGAGAGATTTATGCTGTGTTATACAGACTGCTCACTCTATTAAGTTTAATTGGGTTGGGGCTGCCCGACTCTTCATCCTATCAGAAATATAATAACCGCGCAGAGAAAGGTAACGATTGAGAATGGCAAAGCAGTAAAGATATTTATTCCATAGGAAGAACTGCAATAAATGTCCTGGGGTTGTATCGCAAGGCAAATAAGGTCCAGTTTGTCTGTTATCCAGAAAGCTATTATGCACTGATTGGGTAACAGGGTTGTTCTTAAACTGGTAAAAATACACATCATTTGTAAAACAGCTTGGATTCAGCCTGTTTTCGTCTAGCAAGACTACTGAACAATGAGGGTAATTGGTGTACCAAGTGCCAATCACCCACAGAACACCTTGGCCTAGAGCAGAGTATACAATTACTGTATCTGTAAAGCAAGGCTAACAAAAGTCCAAATGAAGTAACTTCTCATGGAAACCGTAAAATGACATGCAACAATGTAGTAGAACTGAATAGTGTTCACAATATGGCAGAACTGAATGTGTACACTGCACAAGGTAGTAGAGTGCTAAGCCAACCCATCATATCGGAGCCAGTTGTTAGGTGAAGTGTATTATTTAAATACTGAACAGTGAAGAAGAGGAAGGAGGAGGAGAAGAAGAAGAAGACAACGACATCTCCTTGGCTCTGCAGGAGCTCGGAAACTCCATCTCTTCAGCTGTCTCCTCCCAGTCTCTGTGTTGATGCATGTGGAATAATGGCCTATAATTTACCCCAACTTGACAGCTTAAATATGCCTTCCTCGCACTTGTTTTGTTATTGTCAACTGGTCCTGAGCTCCAGAATAAGATTTGAAGAGTGCTTGTATATCTCGCAGGCAGGGCTTTTTACATGGTAAGTGCCGAAAGCACATTGTAGTATGAATATGTGGTGGAAACGTTCCGGTAAAATGTTTTAAATTAAGTGTAATTTTGACACAATCATTGTATTGGACACAGATTTGAAAGAATTGTGTTGTTTCACGCTGATAACAGTGGATTTTGGCCCTTTTATTAAAATGTTTGTTACGGTTTTCTTGTGTCGAAGGAGAGGAGGACCAAAATGCAGCGTGATTATCTCGATACATCTTTAATAAAGAATATAACGAACAATACAAAACCACTCAATGTAACGTGAAAAAACCAAACCAGCCCCATCTGGTGCAAACAAACACAGCGACAGGAACAATCACCCACAAAACACTCAAAGAATATGGCTGCCTAAATATGGTTCCCAATCAGAGACAACGATAAACACCTGCCTCTGATTGAGAACCACTCCAGGCAACCATAGACTTTTCTAGACAACCCCACTAACCACAATTCCATAACCTACAAAAAAAAAACTAGACAAAACACACCACATAAATAACCCATGTCACACCCTGGCCTGACCAAAATAATAAAGAAAACACAAAATACTAAGACCAGGGCGTGACAATGTTCTAGCCTACATTGTACAAGGTGCAGGAGAATGAGCTGAGAGGCTACGGCTGGGCACCTCCCCCAGGTTAGAACAAGCTCATAATTAAATATGGAAACAAGGGTCAGGGGAATACTGCATGCCAGTGGTAATGCTGTGTTCTGTTTTGATCTCTCTGAACATGTGCCTGCCTTGTGTGTTATACTTTCTCTTAGCCCCCAGATGTATGTATTGCAAATGCCCTCTCAGGCATTTTTGGCTGATTGCAGCAACACTTTTTAATGGGGTTGACTCAGGCATTAGAATGCAGTGTTGGTGATCACTCTGCTGCTGTACAGTAGAGGACATTCCAACAAACAGAGCTCCAAAACTATATATTGACACAGCAATTGCAATGTATCCCCATCCAAAAGGCACTGCAGTAAAATGCATTTTGAAGAACAGGCCAGCCCGGTTGGAGAGAAAGCAGCAAGGAGCCCCTGACTATTGCAGTCTATAATTACACTTGTCTGCTCTATGGAGAGGAGACCGTTAGCACTGGCTCCCATGGGGAAGACTTACCCGGTTGGACATCTATAACACTGGCCTGTCTCTCAGTGGGGAACAGGACCTTCGGGGGTCTGGTTGTGAGGAGAGCTGTAAAAGAACAAGCACACATTGAGAGATAGGACAGACAGTAGGGGGAAAATAAACATATTGTTGTGTAGGCGATTACACAGCTTCTCATACTGAGCGATGTTGAGAGGATCAGTAATCCATGCAAATAGAATGGAGCTGTTTCAGTGCCCGCATAACTCTTCCACAAACATCATTTACAAATATCATTATATTATATACTGTAATCAGTTAGCTTGTGGGAACACCAGCAATTTGCTGAGGAGTGCTGAGTTGTATCATTCTAAAATGCAGATGCACACACACACACAATTTCAGTTTGAGGACACTAGAAAGGGGAAATGTGTAAATTAGAACCACTTCAGACCTCAAGAGACGTGTATTACCAGGACAGTTAGCAGAGTGTGGGATACAGAAGTGAGCTGAATAATCGTGGGCCACTTTGATCATGTAAAAACTCGGTAGATTAATTACATAAAATCATCTAGAGATATGCTCTAAAAACACTGAAAGTATTTGATCTCCTGGAGTTTAGTTAAGAGTGGTGAAGTGGTTTCTGTGCTTTAGAATATCCTGACAAAGGTAAATTAAAGCCGACACAGTATTTAAAAGCTGGGTGCACACATGAGTGAGAGAACTTTGTGTTATAGGGCTAGCTATATTTGAAGGGAAACATCGCAGCAGCAAGCTTTCATGTTTACAGTTTGAGAGACACACTTGGATAGAACTGTATTGGTGCTAGAACTGCCTGACACGCTCATTATATCTGTGAGTTTTAAAATGCTTGTTTTCTTTGTATTTAGCTGCATAATCTATTTTTCTAGAGCATTAAAGCCAACATAAAGAAACCAACTTGTTAAAAAGAATCATTCGGAACTTTCCAAGCCATTTTCTAACGGTCAGAATATTATCTACGAATGTAATCCTTGTACAATACAAGACAAACTTGCTGCGTGAAAAGTTCAAATTGCAGTTGCCCTGTACATAAAAATGGTCATAATGAATATAATGTGCAGAGTCAGCAAAAATATTGACACTGCATTCACTGTATACACAAACACTAATGATATAAACAGCAATGAGGTTAGTTTGTTCTGCATATCTGGCAGTGCACAGTTTACTCTGTCCATTCACCGGGAGAAAAGGGGCCAAAACCCTCAGAGCAACCTTCAATTCAAGGAGAGAGAAGAAAATTGTATGTTATGAACATTTTTATCTTTTTGGCCCCCACTTAATTTTCTCTCCATTGTATGAGGAGCGGCGGTAGCGGGAGTGAGGGATGAAGCTGGGACCCCTCATCCATCTTGGGGGGACAGCTGGAGCTTTAGCATGCAAATGAAAGCTATCATTCTTGTCAAGCAAGGAGCCAGAGAGAGCCCACACGCCTGCAGACCCACAGCCACTTAATATTCTCCACCCGGCAGGACCACCCTCGATGGGTGCCGACCCTTCCCGGCCCCTTTGCAGCCCCTGTAGGTCACCTACGGCCGGACCCCTATCTGCGGCACCACCTTGCTCCCGAGAGAGCAGCCCCCTCAGCTCAGGGGCCCTCTCTCCATAGAGAGAGAGATAACACTCACTTGGACACACAAATTAAGTGTTAACATTTTGCCATGCTTAGGCCTTATTGATAATACTCCTCAAAGGGAACACATCAAACACAGTGTGGCTATGGTATGGGAATGTTCTGTACATATCAACACAGTGTGGCTATGGTATGGGAATGTTCTGTACATATCAACACAGTGTGGCTATGGTATGGGAATGTTCTGTACATATCAACACAGTGTGGCTATGGTATGGGAATGTTCTGTACATATCAACACAGTGTGGCTATGGTATGGGAATGTTCTGTACATATCAACACAGTGTGGCTATGGTATGGGAATGTTCTGTACATATCAACACAGTGTGGCTATGGTATGGGAATGTTCTGTACATATCAACACAGTGTGGCTATGGTATGGGAATGTTCTGTACATATCAACACAGTGTGGCTATGGTATGGGAATGTTCTGTACATATCAACACAGTCAACTCTTTATTTACCACTGCAGTTTGAAACTTCACATCTGCATATTCCTAAGCAGAATTCTGCTCTGGAACTTGAAAGTAAGCAACCCTGAGATGATCCTTCCTCTCCCTGACAAGTACTTAGCCTGGTTTGCTTTTAAATGTGGGGTAAAATTCTCAAATATTACGGTAATCTTAAAGATCTTCAAAATAATTTTCCCCCCGGCTGCACAATTTTACACTCTGTCCGTTTCCCCTCATGAATTTTCAGAGCCCCTGTTGCAATATTCAGTATACTTGACTTGTGTGTGTTTGTATCCACTTTGCTAATGCACTACAGAGGGAAATGCTGAGCTTTCATGTAGTTTAAATGGATTCAGAGTCAAATTTGCATTGGAAATAACACTACTGGAGCAGGGTGTGAAATGTTCCTTCAGAGTAGTAACATGTGTGATGTTTTCGATTGGTCTTCTGAAAACATGACAAAACATGGCAGTAAGTGTGTTGTCACAAATGCTTATTACGTAAGTGAAGTGGTCAAACAATATGGGATATCTCAAAGCACACCTCTAGCCGTTCAAAGGCAACTATACGTGTACAGCTGGAAAAGCATTGATTTTTTGCCCTGCAATACAACTCAAGGCATTGACTGATGTCACTGTGAGAAAAAAGGCAAGCACTTAAAATGATTTCAATGGGCTATTAACAAGGAAGAGACTGATTTGGCCTTGTTTTGAAGATTGCTCATTAAGAAATGCTAGCGTCATGACTTGGGGGTGTTGTTAGAGATGTGGGTGTTTTATGTTCACACATCGTGCCCTGGCAGTTACTGTTGTTTGTCCCTCCAGAGCCACCGTAGCAACAACATAGCCACTATCACTTCCTAAAAATAGAATGAATCGAAGACAAATCAAGAAATCTGTCATTAATGTAGATGTTTTTGCAGAGGAGGTCATAATCATGCAATTTTTCCATCTAGCTAAAGTGCAGTATTTCTCAAGAAAAAAAAACGAGTCACTGCATACAAATGTATCTAGTCGGGAAAGTCTGGCTGTGCGTTCAGGACTGATTTCTGAGAACAATTACATGTCTATAACTTCATAATCTGCAAGCTGTCAAACTATCATAAATAAAGCACAAGCTACACGACTCCTTTAGTTAAAAGAACAAACCTTTCGACTCATTTCGTTTATTTGAGTCAGTAAATCACAGACCTTGCAGGACCCCCTACCAGCGAACGATGAACACTAAAAACTCGATAGAGTCATGGTTCTACAAGCCTCTCGTTCACAATAGGAGGCTTATTGGAGCTGGCATTTGTGACCGAGACTTGTAAAAGTCTACTTTAAACAATGTATATTTGTTGATTGATAGGCATACAAATATGACTATTTCTTGATACATTTGAAAAGAGGTCTAATTGTGGCCGGAATCGGACTAGATTGTGAATGACTCTTAGCGGACCTTATTGCTTGACTGCTGTGAGAGGGATAAGCACAATATCGTATTGCCGCTGAGCCGGAGGAGCGTATATCAATCCTACTGTAGGACACATTCTTGTCAGTTGAACGACTAAAATTAACAAGTCTGTCAGAAAAACAAATCATGTCTTTCGAGTCTGTAAAAAGAGTTGTTCAAAAATAACGAATAGTTCGCGAACTTCACATCATTAACTAGCAGGCACATTGATCAGTCAACCAGGCCAAAATCAGCTTATCAAGTCACTGGCGAGTGGCGATGTGTGTGCTTCGGTGCCGTTTAGTTTTTTTTGACAACTTTCTCACTATCTTGATTAAGAAACAGTATAAAATAAATAATACAAATTGTTTTGAAAATATAGTTTTACACTAATACAATCGCTCAGGTAGAGATTTTCTTTAACAAGTAATATCATTTTTTCCCTCTCAAATAGATAGGTGTCAAAATGATTGGCACCCCTAAAGATTCTTATAAATAAAATCAAACAAAATGAAATCTGCATTAACATTCTACTTTTGAAATGAATCTCAGTTTAAGGAACTGTATTGTGGCCTTACATGGCTTTACACACATGTAAAATCCTTTTGTCATCCATCACCATGGAATTTGGCAAGGAACTCACAAACAAAAAAAGAGACAAAATGGTTGTTGACCTTCATAAATCAGGCAATGGGTACAAAAAAAATCAAAAAGACATAGGCTTCAGATATGTAGGTAACCTCACTGTTTAGCCACCCCCTGGAAAGATCCGTATGTTTCTTTACCCCTTACTTTACGCACACATTTTTGTGGTCACCATCCCTTCAAATTCTCACTGTCAATCGTGAACGATAAATGACTTTTCATGGTGAAATATCCATCCAGTATCTTCCTGCTAACTATTTGATTTCTATAAGTTTCATGGGAATATGCATTTAGATCTTCTTAGTTATGTACAGTGTTGTTTTCAAATTATGTACAGTGAGCACAGTTTTGAGCAAATGGTGTTAACAAACTTTAGCACACCTGTGATTTGTTTCAATCAAAGCACATATTGTGCATAGTGGGGAGCGCTGTTGGGTTGTGGTCACATGAGGAAAAAAACATCATCCTAAAATAAGTGGTGTTTTTTCTCTTACAGTAGTATTATACTATGCTATTATATTTGTTCTGTTATGTCGAATACTATCATTATGGGATCTTGCAGAAATGTATTCAGATATGATCTAACTTTATTAAACGAGCACCATTCGCCAGAGCAGCCTATTCTCTATGACTAAAGAAGAGACTGTATGTAAAGTAAAGAATCCCGCACATGTGCAGAATCATCGGGACCTTTAGCTGTCAGTAAGAAAGGTCCAGAAAAGTCTGCAGCCATGCCGAAAAAAAAATATATATACCACTTACCACTTTTAGGGCGACAATGTATCTTGTCCCCACGCACAGTGAGAAGATGGTTTGGAGGCACAGAAAAATCCAAGGGCCAAAGTTAGAGAATTACAGAACTTGGTCGCATCTTCAGGTCACCATGTCTCCAAATCTACAATTAGACGCTAGTTCCATGCCAATAGGCTCTTTGGAAGGGTTGCCAGAAAAAAACCTTGTGTGCAACCAACAAATGTAAATGCCTAGAGTTTTGCTTATTAAGGGCATTGGCACTTCGATTGGAACCAGTGCTATGGTCAGATGACAGGAAGATAAACGCTCTTTGGCCAAGCACACCAGTGGTGGATTTGGGGTAGAAAAAAGGATGCATGTGCAGAAAATAACCTCAGACACAATATATATAAAAGTATATGGACACCCCTTCAAATTACTGGGTCCGGCTATTTCAGTCACACCCGTTGCTTAAAGGTGTATAGAAATTGAGCACACAGCCATGCAATCTCCATAGACAACCATTGGCAGTAAAAATGGCATTACTGCTGAGCTCAGTGACTTTCAACATGGCACCTTCATAGGATGCAACATTTTCCTGCTATAAGTGCTGTTATTTTGAAGTGGAAACGTCTAGGAGCAAAAACGGCTGCTCCTAGACGTTGCTGGTAACACTGTCAGTGATATATTTAGAATTCAAGGTACACTTAACCAGCATGGTTACCACAGCATTCTGCAGCGATACGCCATCCCAACTGGTTTGCTCTTAGTGGGACTATCATTTGTTTTCAACAGGACAATCACCCAACACACCTCCAGGCTGTGTAAGGGCTATTTGACCAAGAAGGAGAGTAATGGAGTACTGCATCAGAAGACTTAACCATCACAATCACCCGACCAGAACACAATTGAGGTGGTTTGGGATGAGTTGGACTCGGGTGTGAAGGATAAGCAGCCAACAAGTGCTCAGCATATGTGGTAACTCCTTCAAGACTGTTGGGAAAAGCACTCCAGGTGAAGCTGGTTGAGAGATTGCCAAGAGTGTGCAAAGTTGTCATCAAGGCAAAGGGTGGCTACTTTGAAGAATCTCAAATTAGTTAGATTAGTTGAACACTTTTTTGGTTACTACATTATTCCATATGTGTTTTTTCATAGTTGTGATGTCTTCACTGTTATTCTACAATGTGGAAAATAGTACAAATAAAGAAAAAACCTTGAATGGACTGGTACTGTAGCTCAGTATTTATTTTATACAGTCTTTTTTGCTCATCTTTATCAAGGCTTCATTATAATTGCAGGTGGAGCAATTGTTGTTAGTCATATCCTAATGATACTGTACTTTGCCTATGTTACTAAGGGAAAACTGTAACAATTTAATAAAAACATTAGTAAACCTTTTCAACATGCCACCAAACGAATTCTACCTGCTATTTTACCTGCTATTCTACTACATTACAAGAATACAGTTGTATCGATCAATAGGGGAACTAGTACGCGATAGTGATGCGATCAAGAGATTTAAAATCAGCTGCAATGAAACTCGTATGTTATAATGTATTCAAATCAAATGCACAAAGATCGCAGACGAAGGACACAGCATTTGAACATGTAATGCATAGAACACTTTGTACTGAGAATCAAGGACACACGTTTAGATGTGAGCAAAATGTGTTTGAAGAGTAAACCATACCTAACCAAAGAGCTACAATTATGCTAATGCCTTTCGACTACACATTTCTGACACAATTGCACTCAAGAGGATGCTAAAAGACTGCCGTTGAGGAGAGGGAGTATTACAAAGTGGAATCATGCCGGATCTGTACGTATGTCAACTCATGCAATAGCAGCAATGAACAGTGCGACTGTGTTTCAATGCACTTTCAAATTACACACAGCTCTGACGAGCCTACCACATGCAACATTAACACAATCTCTTCTCACACTCTGTCTTAGCTCCAAACGTGTCTGCGTACAGCTCATTGTTTTACACAGTATTCAACATTATATTGACCTGTGGTGTTACCTAATCTGCTTCTATTGTATTTTTAGCAGTGGCAAGGGGAATACTTTGAAACAGTTACAATGTTTCTGTCTTTGTCAGGTTATACAATCTGATAGGCTGGGATTTTACATCCACAGAGATCTGGAGAGCAGGATACTTACCTTATGTGCTTGTTTGATACCATCTTGCTACAGACATCAAAACACAGCAATGGACAAAGGACAACTTCTCGCAAATATGTCTACAAAGGTAACATTGTGCTTTTTGAAAGCTCTTTTCCTCACGAACATTTCTATAAAGTTCAACTGCTTTATAGATCAACTTTACTTACTTGCCTGTGCTTCCAACAATGTTCTGGAAACGTGTGTGGATCTTCTATCTACTTTTTCCCGGATCTATTATTTAGACAATGGTTGATTATAAGCTCTGGGCATCTAGAGAAACTTGGCTAAAGCTCAACATCTCTTCAAAAGTTTTGATTCAAAGCTATTAAGATTTTTGTGGTCACCTGCTTCAGGCGAGGTACGACGATCACCCTCGATGAGTCGACATTGAAATGAAGCCCTTATCAACTTATAGAAGTGACATTAAATAAATAAAAAATCAGATTCTCCAACCCCTCCAGTTATCCCGAATAATGACTTTATCTCCATTTGTGAGAGTGGCCCCTGGTCTCCTGTTGGACTGGTCTGTGGGGAGGCCTCCTGTGTGGAATGAGATAGTAATGAGGCCATTCCAGGTACTAGGGGGAACTGGATACTTGACAGCTGGGCATAGCACTCAAACTCCATTACACAAAGCTTATGCTCATTGCTCCTCACCACAGCTTCAAATTGCAGTCCGAATCAGCTGTATTCAATGTCATTACCCTACAAATGTAAACACAAACTACAGATAATAGACAAGATTACACGGCACAAAATAAAACAAATCTGAGGTGATTACTTAGGGTCATTGTGTGAGAGAACTGCATGGTCTCAAACACAGAGTGAAGTAGTAGCAGCATCCAACCCACAACAAACTCAGCACCTCCACAACAAAAGTAGAATGCATTGCCTCCACAGAAAGAGGTCTTCTTAATTTATTATTTTGCTAAAAAAAAACTCACCACGACAAGAGGGGTACTTGTTTACACTTGCAGAGTATTCCTCAAGTGTAAAATATTCCAAGCAGAAGACAAACTTGCAAGTGATCAATGCTTTTAATGTGACTCGGAGTGATCGTAGTAATCTTTCTGAGGTTAAACGTTTCTTGGTTTGGGTGTTTGATCTGATGCAAACTCCTGCTTGTGTCTTTGATTTAATAAGCAGGCTATCTGCCATATCATTATTATCTGGGTCAAATAGCTAGTGATCAAAAGATGCTTATTGATCCTAAAAATCATTACCTTGGAGGATTAGGAGCCTCGTGGGACTAAGCTGGTGTTGTCTCACAGTAAGCTGTCGGGGAATTAGCTATGGCTAAGCAAACAATGGAGAGAAAAAGAACATCTGACCACAGAGCAAAATCCACACAATAGGGATCGGTTATCTTAACACAACCAGATAGATGATCACACAAAGTTACATCTATTTTACAATACAGCACAAATTAGTGTGGATATGATTGACATTACAGTACAGTAAAGAGACTACAATATTTATGTGTAGCTTATGTAGGCCCTGAGTGTTTCCGGACCAATTGAATTGACCGGGATAAACTCTGGCCCTTAGATATGATGACCCACAGATCACCTGTTACATGTTTATTGAAGCTCTATGTTACATACTACGAATGCTCAAAAGAATCAATAAAGCTTTATTTGGCAAGACTTTAGGTTAAGTGCATGCATGGGGAGGGTAATGAATTGGCAAGCACACCTTAGGGACATCCTAACGACTAACTGAAGACACCCACTAACAATTGTATACACTGAGTGTACAAGACATTCGGAATAGCTTCCTAATATTGAGTTGCACCCCCTTTTGCCCTCAGAACAGCCTCAATTCGTCAAGGCATGGACTCTACAAGGTGTCGAAAGCGTTGTTGGCCCATGTTGACTTCCCACAGTTGGGTCAAGTTGGCTGGATGTCCTTTGGGTGGTGGACCATTCTTTAAAAAAAAATTAAATTTCACCTTTATTTAACCAGGTAGGCTAGTTGAGAACAAGTTCTCATTTCCAACTGCGACCTGGCCAAGATAAAACATAGCAGTGTGAACAGACAACACAGAGTTACACATGGAGTAAACGATAAACAAGTCAATAACAGAGTAGAAAAAAAGAAAAAAAAGAGTCTATATACATTGTGTGCAAAAGGCATGAGGAGGTAGGCGAATAATTACAATTTAGCAGATTAACACTGGAGTGATAAATGATCAGATGGTCATGTGCAGGAAGATATACTGGTGTGCAAAAGAGCAGAAAAGTAAATAAATAAAAACAGTATGGGGATGAGGTAGGTAAATTGGGTGGGCTATTTACCGATAGACTATGTACAGCTGGAGCGATCGGTTAGTTGCTCAGATAGCAGATGTTTAAAGATGGTGAGGGAGACAAAAGTCTCCAACTTCAGCGATTTTTGCAATTCGTTCCAGTCACAGGCAGCAGAGAACTGTAACGAAAGGCGGCTAAATGGGGTGTTGGCTTTAGGGATGATCAGTGAGATACACCTGCTGGAGTGAGTGCTACGGGTGGGTGTTGCCATCGTGACCAGTGAACTGAGATAAGGCGGAGCTTTACCTAGCATGGACTTGAGCCAGTGACGAATATGTAGCGAGGACCAGCCGACTAGAGCATACAGGTCGCAGTGGTGGGTGGTATATGGTGCTTTAGTAACAAAACGGATGGCACTGTGATAAACTGCATCCAGTTTGCTGAGTAGATTACATACAGGAAACTGTTGAGCATGAAAAACCCAGCTGCGTAGCAGTTCTTGAGAAACTCAAATCGGTGTGCCTGGCACCTACTACCATACCCCGTTCAAAGGCACTTAAATATTTAGTCTTGCCCATTCACCTTCAGAATGGCACACATACACAATCCATGTCTCAATTGTCTCAATTGGATTCACCTGTTAAGTCTGTGTCATGGAAAGAGCATGTTTTGTACACTCAGTGTATATCTGACAATTCCATTTATTCTTTTCCCTACAGTCCTCTACCTGTAGCTCAATATCACTGTGGATAAAACAGAAGGGGCTGTCATGCTCATGTCTCCATAAGCATCGTTTTTGTGAGCACTTAGTTTGAGAGTTTGAAAGCAAGAGGTGGGAAGCATATACGAGCTAGTTGAAGTACTGTAGGCTAGTGCCGGATTTCACAGGGATGAAGGGAGAGAGGATAATGGAAGCTTGACCAGACAAATTTAGCTGAGCTCAACAGGTAAGCTTGAGGGTACTGTATGTTGTTTACTCTTTCAATTAATCTCTCCCTCTCTTGCTCTGAAATAATTGAACATTTCTCTCTGAAATAATTGAAGATCTGGTGTCCTAACAAGTCCAATTCATATTTCTTTAACCTGTAAAACATTCATATTCATTTTAATTCTGGTCTGTGTAATTAGGACTCTAATTTGGGTTAGCCATCACTAAATGTCATACAAAGTTTGAGCAACATTATTTAGGCCTACATTTCATAAAACCGATGTGCTTGTCTTAGCATTTTTAACGGCAACTCTTACTAGGGACAATCAATGCTCATTATAAACAACAAACAAACAAAGTGTATTCAATAGCTAGACTATCATGAACTATATTACGCAACATTTCCTCTTCCCCTTTCATATTACTTCTATGCACCAAATCATTTCATGCACAAATCTATTTTGGACCAGGCAATGCGATAAAATATTCACCTACCTCACAAGTAAGCTGATGATGCAGTTTCTAGGCACTTCGTGTGCATGTTTTAGTGCAGGTTGATGACCATGCCACTAATGCATTTGATGAGAAGATGACTAATGAGTGATGAGCACTGAAAACCCACTTCAAATGCTGTTGGAGAGCCTGAGGCTGAAACCAAACCACAACTTTCAAAGCAGGATATTAAGGGAGAACTACGGCAAAGGCGTAGGAGCCTTTGCCATGTCGCCCCAATGTTAGAACATGCACTGTTTTCTTAAACACAACTGGAAGGATCCATAAAGAATTACTGTGGGAATAAATATCACTGAATGATGAATGAAGCAATCAATTTGTTGCTTACTGAATCTCCAAGTCATCCAATTTGGAGCAATAGCCTACCCGCATGTGGCCAACTATTTCAGCACCGTTTCACATTCCTTTGAGACAAGTGTGGGGACTCAGTCCCGATAAATCAATGTCAGATTTTTCTTTTCACTGAATCTCTGTTTGGATATTGGTTGGGCTACAATTAGGCTGTGGAAATGTTAGCTGAGGTGAGTGCTGCTCATCATCATCTTGTCTAGCTGACTCTTTTATTAGCACTGATCAGAACATTTAACCTTTCTGTTACGTAGCTTTAACAAGTGGATTATTTTGCTCTTCACTCGCAGTCGTTTAGTAGCCTAGTCCTACTCCCGACCAAAAGCCTGTGGCTTGTCTTATTCAATCAATGTGATTTTGTTTCACTGAATCTCAGTCTGTATATTTGGTTCATTCTCTGTCTGGGCAAATAAGTGGAGATGGTATCATCTATTTCTTTGTTCATCTATCACTAATCAGAAACATTTAGCATGCATTATACAACAGGTGGGTCTAATCCTGAATGCTGATTGGTTAAAACCACAGTCCAGCTGGTGTCTATTCCACAAGTGACCACCGGCTAAATCTATGACGTTAAATTGCCTATTTACTCTGTTCCATCTGACTGCGCAATCCACTGTCTCATCTGCCCAGCCAGGTAATATATAAACTTAATTTCCACTATAAAAATCATTTAGACATTATCTCACATTTCTTTTAGACTAACATTTCGTTTTTAACATCAGAGATTTGAATAAACCTTGCTGTCTGTCTCTCCGACATTTGCAACATTGTTTCAATATTCAAATTAGATTTTTCCACCTGTCCCATATTAATGAACGTGTTCGGTATGAGACAGACAATTAGGCGGCTTTTCTCAACCAGTCGAAATCACGAATCAGCATAATATTTATGGATATATACAAAGAGCTATCAATATAAAAATTGGTAAAACGAAACGAAGTGCAGCTAGTTTGAAGTGTTTCCAGCTTCAGTTTGAAGTGATTGTGTTAGCTGTGTTGTAGGCTAACTCCTCTGAACAACAGTGTCCTGATGAGAGAGCACATTTTCCATGCCATGTGAAATTGTGCATCACTAGCTCATTGTTATTGATGTATCCAAATAAATGTCACTAGAAAACAGCTTAAACAAATGCAAATGCAGCTACTTCGTTGCTATTCTAGCTGCACTGTTTGACGTGACTGTAAGTCAGCTGTAGTTGGCTAGCTAGCAATCAAGGGATAAGAACGTTACCAGCAGCCAATATGGTAATAGAACATTTAGAACGAATGACTGGGTCACGTCCAAAGATACAGAACAAAAAGACTGAATGACTGGATCGCGTCTCTGGCAACCGAACCGATAAACCCTAGATTTGTGTCGGGACTATATCTTGTAGAAGGATGAAATAGTATAAATTAATTCATCTAAATATTTATTTGTATGAAAATACTTCAATCATTATTTGAATATGTTGGTAACCTGTTGTATAACAGTGATAATGCCTGAGAAGCCGGTCTCGGGCCTAACAACACCTGTGACAATACATCCTCCTAACACTGGCTTCTCTGGTATTAACACTGGCTTCTCTGATATTAACACTGGCTTCTCTGGTATTAACACTGGCTTCTCTGATATTAACACTGGCTTCTCTGATATTAACACTGGCTTCTCTGGTATTAACACTGGCTTCTCTGGTATTAACACTGGCTTCTCTGGTATTAACACTGGCTTCTCTGATATTAACACTGGCTTCTCTGGTATTAACACCGACTTCTCTGATATTAACACTGACTTCTCTGATATTAACACTGGCTTCTCTGGTATTAACACTGGCTTCTCTGGTATTAACACTGGCTTCTCTGATATTAACACTGGCTTCTCTGGTATTAACACTGGCTTCTCTGGTATTAACACTGGCTTCTCTGGTATTAACACTGGCTTCTCTGATATTAACACTGGCTTCTCTGGTATTAACACCGACTTCTCTGATATTAACACTGGCTTCTCTGATATTAACACTGGCTTCTCTGGTATTAACACTGGCTTCTCTGGTATTAACACTGGCTTCTCTGGTATTAACACTGGCTTCTCTGATATTAACACTGGCTTCTCTGGTATTAACACTGGCTTCTCTGGTATTAACACTGGCTTCTCTGATATTAACACTGGCTTCTCTGGTATTAACACTGGCTTCTCTGGTATTAACACTGGCTTCTCTGGTATTAACACTGGCTTCTCTGGTATTAACACTGGCTTCTCTGGTATTAACACTGGCTTCTCTGGTATGAACACTGGCTTCTCTGGTATTAACACTGGCTTCTCTGGTATTAACACTGGATTCTCTGGTATGAACACTGGCTTCTCTGGTATTATCACTGGATTCTCTGGTATGAACACTGGCTTCTCTGGTATTAACACTGGATTCTCTGGTATGAACACTGGCTTCTCTGGTATTAACACTGGCTTCTCTGGTATTAACACTGGCTTCTCTGGCTTATTGATTTAATGTGTATGGCGCAGTCATGTTGCCTATAGGCTGCACAGATCAGTAACATAATCAAACACAAAACATGCTATTGTATTTCTAAGCTTTCAGCTTAGATGTCTTTAACTTCATCACAGTGATTTATGGGTGATGGAGGTTCTTTCCATGTTTAAAGACTGTTTGGTGTTGTCATGAGAGAGTGACAGCCATTGAACAGACAGTTCATAATGGAAACACCGAAAGAAGCCAGACTGTTTCATCAGAGCTTGCGATGGGAAAAGATTTAGCTGCTGTGCTCATAAAGTATACCAAACAGCAGGCTCCCTTATCGTGCAGTCACATTAGTACCCGGCCCCCTAAATAATTCCACCAGGAACTGGGAACTTCACAGGCGTTCCTGGCGACACACACATTACGCTCCGCACACATTCATCTTGAGAGTTACCTGATAACAATTGCTACTGAGGAAACCCAAATATGCAATGTCTTTACATTCACCCGAACACTTTGTCATTATAGTGGTTACGGAATTCAGCAAACATTTTTTCTCCTCTGCCGGGCTCGCTTCGCCACCATTCTGTGAACCCCTGACTGTGGAGGAATGAAATGCTGGCACATAGAGGCACAACATAATCATAGCTCTCATCATCGGTTCTCTAATATAAATGTATCCTGCAAGAGAAAAACGTATCTTCCTCTGTACTACGGATACAGAGACCTCGGCAGGAGCAAAAACAGAGAACTTGTGGCCTCCTGAGTGGCGCAGCGATCTAAGACACTGCATCGCAGTGTTGCAGCATCACTACAGCCTGGGGTTTGATCCTGACACAACCGCCTGTGACCGGGAGTCCCATAGGGCGACGCACAATTTGCCCAGCGTCATTCGGGGGGGGGGGGCTTCGAAGGACACATGACTCGACCTTCGCCTCTCCTGAGCCCATTGGGGAGTTGCAGCGATGAGACAAGAGCGTAATATCACGAAGAGATAGTAAAACAAAAAAACGTACTGTTAGTAAGCTACCTTTCCCATCACCACTAGAGGCCATAAACTTACTACAGAATGTGCCTACTATTCATTGAACAAAATTCTATTTTCTTGAAAGTTGGAGAAGAGACCAGAGACCACCCTGCTGTCACTGGTCTAACAGGCCCCATGTTAGTGCTTGGCTGTGTGGAGACAGAGGACGGCTGTGTGGAGACTGGGGTTGATAGGATGTTAGGGCTGGAGAGTACAGATGGCTGTGTGACAGTCTGAGGGCAGTAGGTCTTGTCAGTCAGTGTGACAGGCCTATCTCTCAGCCTGCCCATGGAGCACAGCGGCACACAGACGTCCACTGGGAAGCCACTACTGAAGTAGACAGGCCCGTAGGGACCACTGTCTGGGGAGAGAGGAAAGAGGGAACACTGACAGTCAGGGTAAAACAATAAAATGTACTGGAGATTGTTTACCATTTCTCTACAAAGTTTAAACTGATCTCAGTTGGTCTGTAGCATGTGATTTTTGGCAGCCAACTTTACTTCATTTTTAAAGTAACACAACGAGAAGGGAGCTGACACTCTGCCCTCAAGAGGTTTGAAGAGCTGAAGCTCTGGAGCCGATAAAACATCCATTGGTCACATTGAAGTAGCATCAGGCTGTGGAGGATGATGGCAGAGAAGCAGTCCTTCAACTGTATGTATTAACATTTCCTCATTTAGCACACACTCTTATCTTAAGTCATATGTACTAGCCAATCGGAAGAGCCTAGTCGTGAAAGGTCCTGGTCATCTCCCTACAGAAGCTATAGAGACATAGCGACTGTCCTCAGCTAGCTCCAGGTGGAGAGGGGAGCTGGGCTGGGCTGTGGAGAGCAGATGGGAGGTAACAGCAGGGAGGTTCCCACTTCTCTCTGTATGGGCCTTACAAAATGGTTACATTAGAACAGGGGGAAAAACAGACTTGGACAGTGGCTATTTTCCCTTTAGGCGAGTCTAGGCTACCCCCCACCCCTGTGGAGCCCATGTATAGGGTGACTAGTTGTCTGGTGGAAGCCTGTGCCAAAACCTGGCTTGGTACTTCTGTCTCTCTACTTCTGCCTCCAGAGCATACTGTACCTACCACACCTATCACTAGATACAGAGACAATGGAGACTCTGTTGGAGACGCCACAGCTCCGTCTGGCAGGCGAGGCGGTGATGTCTTCTTCAGCTAGAGCAGCTAAACTAGGTTATATTTGGGCAGGGAGCTGTGCTCTACGTCAGAGCTGAGACAGAGTGGGAACACGGTTCCGTTTCCTGAAAATGTACAATATTAGCTGCACAGGAATAAAAGTATGCTTAGGCAATATCCTTCTCTGACTAGACACAGGATGTGCCTCCCTCTTTTTGTGGAGATCTATAGAAGAGGGCGTGAAGTCAGTGCACTTGTGCTCACTCATGCAGAACGAGCTTTGATGCACTCTAATGTTGGAGAGGATGTTTTATAGAGCAGATGATTAGACACATATGCTCTGTCAAAAAACAATGACATCACAAGAGAGGAGACTAGGTGTTTGGTAGGAAATCGGGACTAATTAACCATAAAGAATCTGTCAATGTTAATGATAAACATGAAACATTTTTGGGGTTCCGTTCTGATTTAGATTTATAGCCTGAGAAAACCTTAACATTGACCCTTGTTTGATTTGCCCTCAAGCCTAAATGGAATAACACAAGAGCACAAAACACGATCCCTAGGGAGTGAAACATGAAAATAATACAACATTCAATCGAGTAACCTTTTGAAACAAATATATATGAAACTATTCAATGCTTTTTACAGCACAACATTGATTCCTGCTGATGGAATAATGAAAATGCATCAATACTGTAAACGTCTGAGTCAAACACATGAATTATAGTGTGGGGACCGATCATTTAATGAGCATTGATTTAATTCTATATTCTCTTACTTGTGTCAAACAAACGTTTGAATAATCTACAGCTATGTATCATAAAATAGGAAAGTTGTTATTACTGCAGAGCACTGAAGTCATCAATCAACTTATTGCTTTTCCCATTGGACTTGTAGCTGTGAGGAGTTGTGCCTCTGTGAGATGATAGATACTGTAACCTTGTTATTTGGCACCCAGGTTTATCCTTATTACATTAGCCTGCACTTCCTTTGCAAAGTATGGCTTCCAGAGCAGCGCCAATGAAACCATAAATATGGGATTGAAACAAATGACCCTGTGTTGAATGGTGGTCGGAGGGTGTGATTTCACACAACCAGCTCTGTTTGCTTCGTTACAGAGCTTTAGGACGGCTTGCAACTGGCCTAAACCCAACCTCATTCAATGAGCTGATGCTGCCATGGCAGGGGCACTCCTCAGACATAGAGAGAGAGAGAGAGAGAGAGAGAGAGAGATGGCAGCATCAGCTCATTGAATGAGGTTGAGAGAGAGCGAGAGAGAGAGAGAGAGAGAGAGAGAATAAGCAAAATAAACTATGAAGGCATAAAAAGTCCCTGTGGTTCCCGTATGAACACCAGCAGATGACAGTGTGCCTCCTCTCCTCAGGAAACAGACAGGAGTAATTTTTTTAATCAGAAAATTACAAGTGTAATGATATAAGATTAATACCTCACTTCCCCCGTGCCACTAAGTGAGAAATGGGATGGCAGCGGCAGGGTCATTAGTTGAGTGTTATCATCACATTCCAGTTCCAACAGAGGGGTAAGTGAGTCACACGACAGGAAAGGACACTCATCAATGGCTGGCCTGGCTCCTTCTAATCAAAGTTCTATATAGGCCAAGGACCAAGTAATGGGCAAACACACCTCAAACCGCCCACTGGTAAAGTTATTGTACAAGTCTTTGTAGCACACTGATAATAGATACAGTAGTTAGAGTACAGTACAACATGTTTACAGTATAAGTGAACTTGTTCTAACCTCATTCTAGCCTCCAGAGCAGACTGCTTGCCTCTCTCTCAGCCTCCGGGTCTTGTTGTTAACCTGAGCTTCTCTGGCAAATACCCATCCCTGCTGTATACATGAATAGAAAAGTATTAGGCTGTGTTGTCTCAGGAACAAATAACAAATGTAAATGGAATCCCCCAGAGGTCGGAGAGATTTGATTCTTGCTACCCTTGCTCATGTGAACTCTGAAAGGACAAAGAAAACACCTCCCTCCCTCCCTGTTCTGTTGCAAAGGGCCGGGGCTGTTTCTGCTGTAGGAGGTGGTTTATCTCCAGATCCAATATTCTTGACCATATTGAGTGAGTGTCTTCTCCAGACATGCTGAGGTGGCAAAATGGCAGCTTTATGGACCTGTCACAAGGGGTGCAATTTCTTCTCCAGGAACACTCCCATATAGCTCCTCGACCTGACGCCCAGCTAGCCGAACACCAGGCCTCCATGAATAGACACACACATAAACATCCCCTCACACACACAAACAACAACCCTCATCCAGCAAATACCCAAATAGGCATGAACGCATACACACTGAAAGAGCCAAGGTCCAGGGGTAAACTCTGTAACCCTCAAATTGTAATGAACAATACCCTATCAATATTCTGTGATGCCAAACAAACCGATAGACCAACACTTCATGGTCCACCCGGGACAATGATAAAAGAAACAACAACGCAGTGCAACTGTGCATTAAAAAAAATTATGGAGAGGACATCACAACCTTCTGATGGCTTTTACACACACACACACACACACACACACACACACACACACACACACACAGACACACACACACACACACACACACACACACACGCTCCTCACTGTCAACAACAAACAACAACTTACTCTGTGTACACACAACCATGCTATCCATACCACAGTGGAGCACACAAAATGCAAATACCTGCACATGAACTGCACATTACTGTGGTTCGATGTTTCACAATATCAAACAGACAGTCTCTTTAACCTTTGTTTTAACTTGTGTGAGTGTTTGCTGGCCCTCTTTAGCAGAGCATGATCATGCTTAATTCATTATATGTGTGATCTCAGGATGAGTTTGGGATTCCTTGTTGAATCAAAATGAAAGAGAGAGATCAAGTAATTAATAAATTGAAGGCAGTGCACTCCGAGTCAACCCGTTTGCATGAGGAGATGAAACGGTATCGAATTAAGGCTTGGATCTGTGTTTCAGCTGACAGGTCTGGTGGCTATATAATGCTAGTTGTTTCCGAGTAGAAATCAAATGGAGAAGGGCAGATACAATTGGGCAGAATACAATTGACACTTAGGCAAATTGCCCTGGACTTCCTCGTTGATAATTCTTCATCTTTTGGTTTCAAAACCCACTATTGTTCGAGACGGGAAATCACTGATTATTATTTTGTCAATTGAAAGTACTGAAGTAATGCAGATAAAAGTGTGTCATTTAGCCTACATGGCAAGTAGGCATCCACATTAATGTTCCGCAAACTGTCACGACTTCCACCGAAGTCGGTTCCTCTCCTTGTTCGGGTGGCGTTCGGCGTCACCGATCTTCTAGCCATCGTCGATCCACTTTTCATTTTCCATTTGATTTGTCTTGTGTTCCTACACACCTGGTTCTCATTTCCCTCATTAAGTGTTGTGTATTTAACCCTCTGTTCCCCCCATGTCTTTGTGTGGAATTGTTTGTTGTAAGTGCTTGTGCACATGGTTACTGGTGCGTGTCGGGTTTTGTACCCATATTGGTATTTTCTTTATGCCGTTGGTTTTTGAAATTAAACTGGCCCGGCTATTACCTAGTTCTGCTCTCCTGCGTCTGACTTCCCTGCCACCAGTTACGCACCCCTTACACAAACGAAACATCCTGTAGTTTAATATCCATAACTATGCAATGAATATCCATCTTTTTAAAATCTCTCAAGGTCTATTGTGACCAGTAACAATACAGGCTTTACAACAATAATTTCTGGCACAAAATAGCAAAATTACAGTTACTGTAAGCATCATGTTTCTTAGCAACTCACCATCTCTTGAATCAGACAACCCAAGGATTACCTGATTAGGCCCCGTCCATGTCAGTCTGTTCCCATAACTGACACCACTGACAGCTAATGACAATGGCTTAACGATAATAACAATGACGTCAGCCTGACAATTCAACCCAATTGTCAATCATCTGATTGTTTTTTCTACAATATGTAATTCATAATGATCCCGCTCCCGTATCCCTCCTGGCCTGTGGAAGCGGAGGTGCCTTGCCCTTTAAATCAGGCGGACATATGGCATCCTGCACCTGGCTGACAGAGTTCACCCCTAACAGATTGGATCTCGATATGGTCCAAGGATAGGTGAAGTACCATTTTACCATCTCACTGATACTAAGGCTCCACACCCACACCTATTATACTGACCAGAATTCAGCCACCTAGAGCACACATGGATGGGATGATGTGTGTGAGTGTGAATGTGTATGAGAACAATAGTTAAGACACCTCCACATTCGTCCTGGTGGTTGAAACCACTTTCAGTCTATTGTGAATTCATAGACTAGCGGAAGGGCTACATTTCCCAACATAATTCCATTTACCTAAATATATTAGTATTTTATCTCACTTGTAAATTCAGACAGCAAAAAATTAAGTATTGGACAATGGAGTTGTTTCTCCTTCATCAAATAGAGAGAATAGTTACCTGCAGACAGCTGTCAACAATATGGAAGTAATCTACAGTATCTCTAAACACCTTGTTTATGAGACAGAAATTATACCCTTCCTGCTTTCCAAAATGACTGAGGACTGTAAACGCCAAGTGATGAAATGAAGTCAACAGTGTTTTTTTTGCAAGATTATAGACTGAAGCTGGGAGGGGAAACACTATTTATCATTATTTGAAATGCACAGAATATGCTTCTTATTATAAAAATGTTCAACTAAGCAGCACCCATCCCTTCTGAGAGCACTCTGTCCCCATCCAAGGCACCAGATTAATTCATTGACTGCTGTTTGAGAAAGTTGATTGGCATTTTGCTGTGAAAGAGCAGTTCAGCCAAAACACTGTGAAAATGCAGTGAAGTATTAAATATTTCCCCCCCGAAATTATTTAAAATGTATAAAGTCCATCCATATGTATGGTATTGACCCTGGGTCAATGTTATGCAAGCCTTACCAAAGTCAGAAGGCAACACAAAAGGAACAAAAGAGGAATTATCATTTGGCACATAGTTTTGCACAGATCCTAGGCTAAATGTTTGAAGAGAAGATCAAATATGGTACTGATAATTACAGTCATGTCAGTTTGCCAGGTGATCATTTTTTAAGTAAATACACAGAATCTAGTCCATGGTATCCCATACATACACTGACACACACACACACACACACACACACACACACACACACACACACACACACACACACACACACACACACACACACACACACACACACACACCATAGCAAGCCTAAGTAGACATTTTATTGCTGCACATTTTGAAAGCCCATTACAGGACTTTAATAGAGGTCACTTAACTTTACTTATGTGGATAATTCCATTCCAGGCAACATTGTACTGAGGTTAAAAGTGGTAATTAAGTAATAATAATTTCAATAATTGGGTAAATGAAAAGATATAAAAGGGCCTGAGTGGATTTGTAAATTAGACAGACAATTAACTTTAACACTGTTTATAATAGCCCAGAATACACTATGGACAGCCGTGGACAGAGTACTTGGTGGACATGGCTTCGTGGTGTATTAGTGAGGAATTACGAGAGCCTTGCACATGCCTTTAACTTATTCGTCATATGATTTGTGTCACACTGCAAACCCCTTGCACCAATCATGTTGTCAACAACAAGCAGGCGTTTGGTGCTGAATGACCAGGACTGTGGCCTACATGCTCTGCTTCAAAGCACTGTGAGACCATGATTGGCAGGTACATAATGCGACATGGCTGTGAAATAGCTGTGGAGAACATCAAATCAAATCAAATCAATGTTTATTGGTCGCGTACACAGATTTGCAGATGTTATACTTGTGTTTCTAGCTCTGACAGTGCAGTAATACCTAGCAATAATAATATATATTTTTTAAACAATACACACATAATCCAGAAAAATTAAGAAATATCAGAATGAGCAGAGATCAGTGCATTCAGAAAGAATTCAGACCCCTTGACTTTTTCCACATTTTGTTATGTCTTATTCTAAAATGTATTAAATTGTTACCCCCCCTCATCAATCTACACACAATACCCCATAATGACAAAGCAATTTTTTTTAAATATTTTTTTTAATGTTTGCAAATGTACCCCCCAAAAACGGATATTACATTTAAATAAGTATTCAGACCCTTTAATCAGTACTTTGTTGAAGCACCTTTGGCAGCGATTACAGCCTTGAGTCTTCTTGGGTATGAGGCTACAAGCTTGGCACACCTGTATTTGGGGAGTTTCTCCCATTCTTCTCTGCAGATCCGCTCAATCTCTGTCAGGTTGGTTGGGGAGCTTCGCTGCACAGCTATTTTCAGGCCCCTCCATAGATGTTTGAAAAGGTTCAAGTCCTGGCTCTGGCTGGAGTAGAACGTTATCCTGTTGGAAGGTGATCCTTTGCCCCAGTCTGAGGTCCTGTGCACTCTGGAGCCGGTTTTCATCAAGGATCTCTCTGCACTTTGCTCCGTTCATTTTCCCCTCGATCCTGACTAGTCTCTCATTTCCTGCTGCTGACAAAAATCCCCACATGATGATGCTGCCATCACCATGCTTCACAGTAGGGATGGGGCCAGGTTTCCAAAAATGTAACGCTTGGCATTCAGGCGAAAGAGTTCAATCTTGGTTTCATCAGATCAGAGAATTTCTTCCACCTCCTGAAGTTGCAGAGCCACTGTTGCGCCTTCTTCACCAGGCTGTTTGTGTGAAGGGACCATTTCATGTCAGTAATGTGCATGCCGAGGAACTTGAAGCGTTTGACCCTCTCCACTGCGGCCCGTCGATGTGGATGGGGGTGTGTTCTCTCTGCTGTCTCCTGTAGACCACGATCAGTTCCTTCATTTTGTTGACGTTGAGGTTATTTTCCTCACACCACTCCGCCAGGGCTCACCTCCTCCCTCTAGGCTGTCTCATCGTTGTTGGTAATCAGACCTACCACTGAGCACACACCCTTGTGGAGCACCCGTGTTGAGGATCAGCATGGCAGAGGTGTTGTTGCCTACCTTCACCACTTGGGGTCGACCCATCAGGAAGTCCAGGACCCAGTTGCACCAGGGAGGGGTTCAGACCCAGAGCCCTGAACTTAGTGATAAGCTTGGAGGGCACTATGTTGTTGAAGGCTGAGCTGAAGTCGACGAACAGCATTCTTACATCGGTATTTCTCTTGTACAGGTGGGATAGGGCAGGGTGCAATGCAATGGCGACTGCTTTGCCCGTGGATCTGTTGGGGCGGTATGCCAATTGTCGTGGGTCTAGAAAAGGGGTTCCCAAACTTGTTTGGCCCACGACCTCATTTTGATATCCGAAAATGATTGCGACCCCAACCATGTAAAAAAGATAACGTAATTAAGAGCCAATGTTGACTTTTTTATTTGGGGTTATGGAGGTCAATTTGGGACGGCAGGTTGCCTAGTGGTTGGAGCGTTGGACCAGTAACTGAAAGCTTGCTAGGTCGAATCCCCGAGCTGACAAGGTAAAAATCGGTCATTCTGCCCATGAACAAGGCAGTTAACCCATTGTTCTTAGGCCGTCATTGTAAATAAGAATTTGTTCTTAACTGACTTGCCTAGTTAAATAAAGTTTAAATAAAATAAAATAGAAAAACATTCTAACAGTATTTCTGGTTGTCTTCTCAACTCATCATCACATACTTTTAATGTGAGGCTATGACAGTCAATTGCAAATAAGTCTGACAATGTATCTTATCTCACTACCACTAATGAGACGAGTGCAAGCTCATCTCTGCGGTCACATCAAACCAGGATCGATATTTGATTTTAATGCAGACCAGAACACTGCTGGTGCACTCTAGAAAACTGGGAACTCGGAAAAATACGCTGTATTATGAGGTCAGTGATCTTCCGGTCAGAAAGTCAGAGCTCTAGAAAGTTCCCGAGTTGGAATTCCAAGTTGGACGACTGTTCAAAGCGATTTTTCCCAGTCGGACCACACGAAGTCGGAGATGTCCAATTCCCTTGTTGTTTTGAAGACAGCATTAATACTCAGGGGGAGACGGCAGGGTATTTCCTTTGAGTCAGGAACCAAAACTCCTCAGTAGTGACCCGTAAATGGTTTTGGTCACAGCTCGATCAGCTGTTCGATTTCACTTACTGGCATGTCAACTGAGCCAGGAACACAGTCAAACGGATTGGGAAGTAGGCCCCAAATTGCTCTTCCAAGCGATGGAGGTGAGCAGTCATCACTTATGTGGAACACTTACTGATGCTGTTTTCTGTTTCCGTCACTCATCTGTAGAATTTTTTGGTATTTCCCCTGCATGCTTGCGTTCAGTTCGTTCATTTTCCCAAGAGACATTTTCTTTTCATTACACAGAAAGTCAACCAAGTCTGCTTTTTTTTTTTACATCCATTGTGAATGACAACAGTTCCTCTCTCAATGCACAAAATTTTTCCAACACTCCCACTAGACAACCACCAAGCCTCGATGTGAAATAGAACATTGTCATGCTCTGATCCCATATCTCCACATAGTTTTGCAAACAGGCATGTACACAGTGGATGTGGTTTGATGTAGTTTTACAATCCAAGTTACCTGCTGAAGTATATCTCCGAGTTCTGTGCTCAGCTCTTTTGCCTTCAGTTGCTCTCGGTGTATCATGCAATGTGCCCATATGGGAGGGAGACACATTCATAACTCGAGTGCAGAGGCCTGCACGCTGTCCCGCCATAGATGGAGCCCCATCTGTGCAAAAGCCCACCATTCAATATAGCCACGCAGGAGACTGAACATTCCCTGTGCCATTGCATACTCGGGAATTGTGAGACAGAACAACATGTGCTCGTAAATAGCATCCCCCAACATGTATAGAGAACAAAAGTGAATGCAATGGGCATCTTGGGCCTCACAGCTAACGTCCATTTGGAGAACATAAACTGGGGAGTTGTTAAGTCGTGCAGTCAGTTTCCTCTTGATTGCTAGCAATTGCATAATTTATTTTTTAAGAGTGTTATCTGACAAAGGTATTGATGAGAGTTTCTGTGCCTCTGCAATAGTGTGTGCTTTCATAGCGTATCGGGTCAATTCACTGTTCACACGTGTAATGTTCAAGTGCCCTCTCTGTTTGGATTTTATTTTTGGGATTTGAATAATTTCCATTTAGATTTTTAAGGTTAACCACATTACAATGATTTTTAATATGTTATATACAGTACCAGTCAAAAATTTGGACACACCTACTCATTCAAGGGATATTCTTTATTTTTACTATTTCTATATTGTAGAATAATAGTGAAGACATCAACACTATGAAATAACACATATGGAATCATGTAGTAACCAAAAAAAGTGCTAAACAAATACAAATATATTTTAGATTCTTCAAAGTAGCCACCCTTTGCCTTGATGACAGCTTTGCACACTCTTGGCATTCTCTCAACCAGCTTCACCTGTAATACTTTCAGTCTTGAAGGAATTCCCACATATGCTGAGCGCTTGCTGGCTCCTTTTCCTTCACTCTACGGTCCAACTCATCCAAACAATCTCAATTGGGTTGAGGTCGGGTGATTTTGGAGGCCAGGTCATCTGATGCAGCACTCCATCAGTCTCCTTCTTAGTCAAATAGTCTTACGTAGTCTGGAGGTGTGTTGGGTAATTGTCCTGTTGAAAAACAAATGATAGTCCCACTAAGCACAAACCAGATGGGATGGCATATTGCTACAGCATGCTGTGGTAGCCATGCTGGTTAAGTGTGCCTTGAATTCGAAATAAATCACCTACATTGTCACCAGCAAAGCACCCCCACACCATCACACGTCCTCCTCCAAACTTCAGGGTTGGAACAAAATTTGGACTCATCAGACCAAAGGACAGATTTCCACCTGTCTAACGCCCATTGCTTGTGTTTCTTGGTCCAAGCAAGTCTCTTCTTCTTATTGGTGTCCTTTAGTAGTCGTTTCTTTGCAGCAATTCGACCATGAAGGCCAGATTCATGCAGTATCCTCTGAACAGTTGATGTTGAGATGTGTCTGTTACTTGAACTCTGTGAAGCATTTATTTGGGCTGAAATCTTTAAAAAAAAATGTATTTCACCTTTATTTAACTAGGTAGGCCAGTTGAGAACAAGTTACAGCAAAGCAGTGTGACAAAAAGAACAACACAGAGTTACACGTAAACAAACGTACAGTCAATAACACAGAAGAAAAAATCTATGTACAGTGTGTGCAAATGTAGAAGAGTAGGGAGGTAAGGCAATAAATAGGCCATAGAGGCGAAATTATTACAATTTAGCATTAACAATGGTGTGATAGATGTGCACATGATGATGTGCAAGTAGAGATACTGGGGTGCAAAAGAGCAAAAAGATAAATAACAATATGGGGATGAGGTAGTTCGGTGTGCTATTTACAGATGGGCTGTGTACAGGTACAGTGATCGGTAAGCTGCTCTGACAGCTGATGCTTAAAGTTAGAGAGACTAAGACTCCAGCTTCAGTGATTTTTGCAATTCGTTCCAGTCATTGGTAGCAGAGAACTGGAAGGATAGGCGGCCAAAGGAAGTGTTGGCTTTGGGGATGACCAGTGAAATATACCTGCTGGAGCGCGTGCTACGGGTGGGTGTTGCTATGATGACCAGTGAGCTGAGGTAAGGCGGGTCGTTACCTAGCATGGACTTATAGATGACCTGGAGCCAGTGGGTTTAGCGATGAATATGTAGTGAGGGCCAGACAACGAGAGCATACAGGTCGCAGTGGTGGGTAGTATATGGGGCTTTGGTGACAAAACGGATGGCACTGTGATAGACTACATCAGGTTTACTGAGTAGAGTGTTGGAGACTATTTTGTAAATGACATCGCCGAAGTCAAGGATCGGTAGGATAGTCAGTTTTACGAGGGTATGTTTGGCAGCATGAGTGAATGAGGTTTTGTTGCGAAATAGGAAGCCATTTCCTAGATTTAATTTTAGATTGGAGATGCTTAATGTGAGTCTGGAAGAAGAGGTAACAGTCTAACCAGACACCTAGGTATTTGTAATTGTCCACATATTCTAAATCAGAAGCATCCAGAGTAGTGATGCTAGTCGGGCATGAGGATGTGAGGAGCAATCGGTTGAAGAGCATGCACTTAGTTTTACTTGCATTTAAAAGCAGTTGGAGGCCTCGTAAGGAGAGCTGTATGGCAATGAAGCTCGTTTGGTGGTTTGTTAGCACAGTGTCCAAAGAAGGGCCAGATGTATACAGAATGGTGTCGTCTGCGTAGACGTGGATCAGAAAAACACCAGCAGCAAGAGCGACATCATTGATATATACAGAGAAAAGAGTCGGCCCTCCGATTTGACACACTGTACTCTATCTGAGAAGTAGTTGGTGAACCAGGCAAGGCAGTCAGAAGGTGTTTAGCTCGCCCGGGACCGAGGCATCGGTGTCTGAGATGTGGCTGGCTTTCCCTTTATAATTTATTGAGTCCCTGCCACATAAGCCTGTGTCTGAGCCATTGAATTCTGATTCCACTTTGTCCCTAAACTGTTGTTTTGCCGCCTTGATTTCTTTATGGAGGTTGTGCTGGTCTGTTTGTACACGTCCATGTTCCCAGTCACCTTGCCATGGTTAAATGTGGTGGTTTGCGCTTTTAGTTTTGCGCAAATGCTGCCATCTATCCATGGTTTTTGGTTTGGATAAATTCTAATCGTCACAGAGGGCACAAAATCCTCTATGCACTTCCTGATTAACCCCTTCACTGAGTCAGTGTATACATTGATACTATTTGCAGTGGCGTCCCGGAACATTTCCCAGTTCGCGTGATCAAAACATTCTTGAAGCATAGATTCCAATTGGTCAGACCAACGTTGAACAGTCCTTACCATGGGAGCTTCCTGTTTAAGTACATCTATAGGTGGGGAGGAACAGTATGGAGGGGAATATGGGGGAGCAACATGTAGCCATCCTGGAAGGGAGAGTAGCAATGATCCAGGGTCTTTGTTGCGCATGTAGCACAGGAGATGTGTTGATCGAATTGTTTGTAGTGTTTTCCTCAGATTTAATTTATTATAGTCCCCAACTACAATAAATGTGGCCTCAGGCTATGCGGTTTCCAGTTTGCACATAGTCCAGTGTAGTTCCATGAGAGCCATTGCGGTGTCAGCTTGAGTGGGAATATACACGCCAGTAACGATGATGAAAGAACATTTTCTCAGGAGGTCATTTGGGTGGCATTTGATAGTGAAGTATTCCAGATCGGGAGACCAAAAATAATTGAGTTCCTGTACATAACCACAATCACACCCTGAGTTGTTAATCATGAAATAAACCCCTTCGTTTTTCTATTTCCCAAAGAGTTCTTTCTTCCTCTTCGCGCAATGGACGGAGAACCCCACTGGCTGAATGGATGGGGGCAGAATATCTGGACTGAGAGTAAAACAGAGTATGTTACAGTCCCTGATGTCTCTCTGGAAGGCGATTCTCGCCCTGAGCTCGTCTACTTCCTTGCCCTCAACATTGTAATGGAGCCGAGGTGAGAGCCCGCTCGCTCTGTGATGATGTATAAAAACAGGGGCCTTTTTTCCTTCGCGCAGTCGCTGAGTGGCAAAAGTAAAGTTTCTGGCACGTGCTGGCGGCTTCACGCAGTGTCACATTTAATGAGTTTATTCAGATTATGTACAAAATCAGTAATTGCTTGTGAAAGGTGTCTAATTGACTGCGATTCCTCCCTGAAAGAGGCCCATCAAAGGGGCCCATCTGCAGCCATTTCCATCATCCGTTTGGGCCACGGTTCAAAGGAGCTGGACTCAAAGCACACATGCTCACTCCGCTCTGGCCACAATACAGAGGGACATTTTGTTAGCACTTGAAGTGAATATGAGTGAGTAAATCAATGGTGGGACAGAATATGGAGCATCCGACCACGGTGAATGAAATATATATGAAATATAAAACTGAAATCAATTAAACCACATCAAGGGAGTTCGCCACATCTGTGCTGGGGTCGTGTTATGTTGGAATTTGGAAAGTTCTCCAAAATAACCTATTTGTTGGTGACACACTGGGAAACATTCAAACTCAAACGTCTAGCATCTGCCATGCATTTATTTTCTCTAAATCGGTCTGCCACCTTTGCATTACTAATCAAGACAGCGCTCTATGTGCAAAGTTCCCAGTGAGGTGATACTCTATCTAAAGAGCCAGCTCATGTGGAGAGAGTGTGAAGCGTCTGAACCACCACGAAACAGGGACTATTTTTCCTCAAGCTCACTGTTCAACTGACTCTCCACATTCTGTTGGGTGGCCATGGAAACACATTTTTTTCAATACAGGCTTTTTTAAATAGTGTTTATTTTATTGATTTTATTGATTTTTTATATAGATTTTTTTGCTTTACAACTGGGATGAAAGAGCAGGATGACATCAACTCTGTGTTTAATGGCATAATCTTCTAGCTCATTAAAGTCTCTAATGTGTAATTGGCAATACAGCTGAATGAATTTACAAATCTGAAATGACCCACGAGAAGCTTGAATGGAGACTCTCCGTCGGAAGAAAAATAAACAAAAGGTTTTAATAATATTAATTTCCTCCGCAACCTTTTTAAGTCACCCTGTGGTTCTGTGGGACTACAAATAAGGGCTTCAGGCGTTCAAAGTCCTTTTCAAATGCTTTCATATATTCGTCCCATTATGAGTAGCCTTTATAGCAGCTGCAGCTCTGTCTTATCCCTACAAGTTTAACTGTTTAAATTATCGTATGAAGTGTTTCTAAAATGTCAAGTACTGCCTTGAGTACGCTGCAGAGTAATGAAACAGTAAACATGCTGTCTGTCTCTAGAAATGTTAACTGCCGTTATGATAGCTAAAGGACTGAAGTGTCTCACTCTAAAATACATTCATTTCCACAAACTCATTATCATTGTCTAGTTCATACACTACGCAGGGTATCCTCAGTCCAGTTTGAGCCTACAGTACTCATGACTGGTTTCAACAGAATCAAAGGAAAGCATCTCCAATGGCAGACAAACCAATACATTCTGAGAAATTGCTTAAACTTTAGTATTTACTATAAACACATAGTTTTGATTCAATATCAGAAATGAGATTCTAGCCATACAATTCCTTAAGCGGTTGACTCTCTGTGGCGTTCTATCATGATAATACCCGTGCATGTGTTTGCTTTCAAGACACTGACAAGGTAAGCAATGTGGCGAGTCCTAAATGATCATGCTTCATCTTTCTAATCAATGTGGCCTATTTGTGCCTGTCACCTCTCAGCCAAATTGATTTACGGTGTACAACTTCATCACACAGATGACGGTTCCTTTGTGCCTCAGCAGCAGGGGAGGAGGCATTACATTGGCCTCCCATTCAATCAGCTGGCATCACAGTGCGTCTGAAATGGCACGCTAACTTTTGAACTGTAGAAAGTAGTGCACTATATAGGCATTAGGGTACCATTTCAGACACACTGTGTGTGACCCTTAATGCCAGCTGATTGAATGGGAGGTCATATTGTAATGCCTCCTCCTCTGCTGCTAAGGCACAAAGGAACCGTCATCTGTTGGATGAAATTGTACACCGTAAATCAATATGGCTGAGACACAGACAGAGTCAACAGTACCACAATAGCCTTATCCACACAAGGGCTAGACTGCAGTACAATACAGTGGCATCCAGGCTAGAGGAAACTTCTGTAGGCCCTTCAGCACCATGTAACTGAGCAAATCCTTTTTGTCAGCTGAGCCCCATTAACTCCAACACATGCCTGTGGGATTGTTATGTGGCAATGCACATTTGAACAACTTTCAATAATTCTCTCTTACCATTAAAAATGTGACATTGTGCGTTGTCCTAGTGCTATACAACCCGGCAGCTCCCTCCCTCCTGTTGGGCTTGTCCTCTATGGTGACTCTCTGGTCCAGACCATGCATCACAGAATGACCTAAAGTACCCGGGTCAGCTCATGGAAAAGCAATAAACGGAACGTTCCACTTCCATGTTCCTCTCTCTAGTGTATCTCACCCTTGTCTGTAGCTTCTCGTTGCAGAGAACGCAGCTAGTCAAGACTGCTGTTGTTGTTTTATTTTTTTTCACCTTTATTTAACCAGGTAGGCTAGTTGAGAAAAAGATCTCATTTGCAACTGCGACCTGGCCAAGATAAAGCAAAGCAGTGTGACACAGACAACAACACAGTTACACATGGAGTAAACAATCAACAAGCCAGTAACACAATAAACAAATCAATGACACAGTAGAAAAAAGAAAGTCTATATACAGTGTGTGCAAAAGGCATGAGGAGGTAGGCAATAAATAGGCCATAGGAGCAAATGGTTACAATTTAGCAGATTAACACTGGAGTGATAAATGAACAGATGATGATGTGCAAGTAGAGATACTGATGTGCAAAAGAGCAGAAAAGTAAATAAATAAAAACAGTATGGGGATGAGGTAGGTAGATTGGGTGGGCTATTTACAGATGGACTATGTACAGCTGCAGTGATAGGTTAGCTGCTCAGATAGTTGATGTTTAAAGTTGGTGAGGGAAATAAAAGTCATCAACATGCTGTAGGCTGGGAGGGAGGGTTGAGTGACACATGGACCACCTTCATTCATTGGATACATTATTTATTACATGATGGAAAACCTTTCAATGTAAAAATTGCATCCGTGAATCCTTTCCTATACATTTCATAGTTACGCAATGCTAACCAAAAGTCTCTAAAAGTGTTTTATTATTCTTCTGAAACGTGCGTAATCTCAAAAAGGAGATGTTTACCCTGAAGTCAAGAAATACAAATATTTCTTCTTCATCTCAACACTGTGTGATGTCTGAAAGTATGTCCTGCATTGCTTGCTGTTTGGGGTTTTAGGCTGGGTTTCTGTACAGCACTTTGAGATATCAGCTGATGTACGAAGGGCTATATAAATACATTTGATTTGATTTGATTTGATGTCTGTCATGGAGGACTTAGTCTCTGTGTCATCATCCCCTGACACAAAAGCATGATGCGAGTTGGCCCTCTGGTAAAGTAGGCAGCCGTCTCGTCTGGGGGCCTAATATCAGGGAGGGAGGGTTGCACTCATGTGGGTTGAGAGTTAGAGTCAGACCAGGCTGTGAATGGGCTGAAAGGGTGACAAAGTCAAAACAATATTGGACTGGGCCTGAAAACGGGAGTAGCAAAGCAATCGCAGCAGAATATTGGAACATTTGATTGTCGCTGCAGATTGGACAACCTGAAGGGATGCTGTTCAACATATGCTATATCTCCATACTAAAGCTATTTCAATGGGAGAAACAAAGGGCTTTTCCCAGTGTACTTCAACCAAAGGAAACCCCCATTGGCCCGAATACAGTCTGAAAAAATACTTTGGAATCGAGAAACAGCTCCCCAAAACATCTCTCTGTCTAGAGACAAAGGAACAGCAGCCTCCCTCAGCCTGTAATGTATTTACAGATCCTAAGACTCAATCATTATTATGTACGCTCCCTGTTTCTTTTATTACCTGCCAAATTAAAAGGAGAGAAACTATTAGCTTTTCAATAAAGTGTGCTTGAATAATCCCACACTTCATTACTTTCTTGTCGATTCACATTCCCCTACCTGCTTCATTGGCATGAATGGATTCAAGGAGCAATTTCCAAGACAATGGGCTTGTTGAGAATGTGATGGATGTCAGTGTTATTAATTATCCAGCTCATTACGAGGTGAGAATACATTATTATTATTTTTTTATCTGGACACCGTCAGGGCCGATACAATGAGGTCACAGCAGGCCTCTCCTCCTCTTACAGTTGACTGCTTTCCTTAAATAGCCTGTCATGTCCTCACTCTGCCACTAACCCAGCTAACAATTCTAGGGAGAGACATATTTTTTGTAATGTTACCCGTAATGTTTGAGTGTCTAGTTTTCCTTTAGTTAGGGGAACATTCTATTTATGTTAGCAAAAACATTGAGAACCTTTTTAGCATGTTTTAGATTTAAAGTTAGGAGAAAATTCACTTATTGTCAAACAGAACCTATCTACAATGTGTTTTTTTACTCCCCCTCATCAATCTACACACCATACCACATAATGACAAAGCAAAAACATTTTTGCAAAATGTCATGAAATATCATATTTACATGAATTTAAATAATTATATGGTTAATCATTGTAATGTTGTAATCATTTCGATTTTTAAGATGAACCACATTGTAATGATTTTCAGATAAAATAAGATATTTTATATATATATATATATTTATTTATTATTTTTTTTTTTAAATTCTCACACAACCCTACATTCATGGAGATTGGGGATGCTTTGTAAGGATCCGGCAACTAGTGGCTAAAATGCCTTTGCCATCGTTACTATTGGCCAACGTACAATTACTGGATAATAAAGTGGACAAACTAGAAGCACGTATATCCTACTAACGGGACATTAATAACTGTAATATCTTATGTTTCACCGAGCCTTGGCTGAACGACGACATGAATAACTTACAGCTGATGGGTTACACACTGTATCGGCAGGATAGAACAGCAGCCTCTGGTAAGACAAGGGGTGTCAGTCTATGTATATTTGTAAACAACAGCTGGTGCACGATATCTAAGGAAGTGTCAAGGTTTTGATCTTCTGAGGTAGAGTATCTGATGATAAGCTGTAGACCACACTATCTACCAAGAGAGTTTGCATCTATATTCTTCATAGCTGTCTATTTACCACCCCAAACTGATGCTGGCACGAGGACTGCACTCACTGAGCTGTATACCTCCATAAGCAAACCCGAAAACGATCATCCAGAGGCGGCGCTCCTAGTAGCCGGGGACTTTAAAGCAGGGAAAATTAAATCTGTTTTACCTCATTTCTACCAACATGCTAAATGTGCAACCAGAGGGGAAAAAAACTCTACACCACCTTTACTACACACACATAGACGCGTACAAAGCTCTCCCTCGCCGTCCATTTGACAAAACTGACCATAACTAAAGCAGGATGCACCATTGACTCGGTCAATAAAAAAGTGGTCAGATTAAGCAGATGCTAAGCTACAGGACAGTTTTGCTAGCACAGACTGGAATATGTTCCTGGATTCTTGGCATTGAGGAGTACACCACATCAGTCACTGGCTTCATCAATAAGTGCATCGATGACGTCGTCCCCACGGTGACTGTACGTACCCCAACCAGAAGCCATGGATTACATGCAACACTGAGCTTTCAAGGAGCGGGACTCTAATCCGGAAGCTTATAAGAAATCCCGCTATGCCCTCCGACGAACCATCAAACAGGCAAAGCATCAATACAGGACTAAGATCGAATCATACTACACCGGCCGCTAGTCGGATGAGGCAGGGCTTGCAAACTACTACAGGCTACAAAGGGAAGCCCAGCCGCGAGCTGCCCAGTGACACAAGCCTACCAGACAAGCTAAATTATTTCTATGCTCGCTTTGAGGCAAGTAACACTGAAAGATGCATGAGAGCATCAGCTGTTCCGGAAGACTGTGTGATCACGCTCTCCGTAGCCGATGTAAGACCTTAAAACAGGACAACATTCACAAGGCCGCAGGACCAGACGGAGTACCAGGACGTGCACTCCGAGCATGCGCTGACCAACTGGCAAGTGTCTTTACTGCCATTTTCAACCTCTCCCTGCCTGAGTCTGTAATACCAACATATTTCAAGTAGACCACCATAGTCCCTGTGCCCAAGAACTCTAAGGTAACCTGCCTATATGACTCCTGACCCGTAGCACTCACGTCTGTAGCCATGAAGTGCTCTGAAAGGCTGGTCATGGCACACACCAACACTATTATCGCAGAAATCCTAGACACACTCCAATTTGCATACTGCCCCAATAAAACAACAGAAGACGCAATCTCTGTTGCACTCCATACTGCCCTTTCACACCTGGACAAAAGGAACACCTATGTGAGAATGCTATTCATTGACTACAGCTCAGCCTTCAACATCATAGTGCCCTCAAAGCTCATCACTAAGGACCCTGGGACTAAAACACCTCCCTCTGCAACTGGATCCTGAACTTTCTGACGGGCCACCCGCAGGTGGTAAGGGTAGGTAACATCTCATCTGCCAAGCTGATCCTCAACACAATGGCCCCTAAGGGGTGCGTGTTCAGTCCCCTCCTCTAAGTCCCTGTTCACTCATGACTGGATGGCCAGGCACGACTCCATCATTACGTTTGCAGATGACACAACAGTGGTAGGCCTGATCACGGACAACAACGAGACAGCCTAGGAGGTCGGAGACCTGGCCGTTTGGCGCCAGAACAACAACCTCTCCCGCAACGTGATCAAGACAAAGGAGATGATTGTGCACTACAGGAAAAGGAGGACAGAGCACACACCCTTTCTCATCGACTGTAGTGGAGCAGGTTGAGAGTTTCAAGTTCCTTGGTGTCCACATCATCAGCAAACTAACATGGTCCAAGCACACCAAGACAGTCATGAAGAGGGCACAACAAACCTATTCCCCCTCAGGAGACTGAAAAGATTTGCCATTGGTCCTCAGATCCTCAAAGGTTTCTATAGCTGCACCATCGACAGCACTGGTTGCATCACTGCCTGGTATGGTAACTGCTCGGCCTCAGACCGTAAGGCACTACAAAGGGTAGTGCATACGGTCCAGTACAGGGCCAAACTTCCTGCCACCCAGGTCCTCTATACCAGGTGGTGTCAGAGGAAGGCCCTAAAAATTGTGTTAGACACCCACCCTAGTCATAGACTGTTCTCTCTCTGCTACCGCACTGCAAGCGGTACCGAGTGCCAAGTCTAGGTCCAAGAGGCTTCTAAACAGCTTCTACCACTAAGCCATAAGACTCCTGAACATCTAATCAAATGGCTACCCAGACTATTTGCATTGCCCCCCGCCTCTTTTATGCTGCTGCTACTGTACTCTCTGTTTATTATCTATGCATAGTCACTTTAATAACTCTACCTATATGTACATATTACCTCAATTATCTCAACTAACCGGTGCACTAACCCCCGCACATTAACTCTGTACCGGTACCCCCTGTATATAGCCTCGCTATTGTTATTTTACTGCTGCTCTTTAATTATTTGTTACTTTTATTTAAAAATATTTTGTAGCAAATGGGGACAATAGACTGGGATATAGAGACATTGAATATGTCTGTAGAGCAAGTGCAGACCAACATCCCACCAAACATACACAGGACATTATGACAAAGCAAAAACAGGTCTGAAATATCAAATTTACATACAGTAATAGGGTTTTTCTTAATTTTTTACTATTTTCTACATTGTAGAATAATAGTGAAGACATCAAAACTATGAAATAACAGACATGGAATCATGTAGTATGCAAAAAAGTGTTAAACAAATCAAAAAACATTATATTTGAGATTCTTCAAAGTAGTCACCCTTTGCCTTGATTACAGCTTTGCATACTTTTGGCATTCTCTCATTCAGCTTCATGAGGAATGCTTTTCCAACAGTCTTGAAGGAGTTCCCACATATGCTGAGCACTTGTTAGCTGCTTTTCCTTCACTCTGCAGTCCAACTCATCCCAAACCATCTCAATTGGGTTTAGGTCGCATGATTGTGGAGGCCATGCCATCTTATTTTACATTTTTTAAATGTAACTTTTATTTAACCGTGCTTCTACACCTGCATTGCTTGCTGTTTGGGGTTTTAGGCTGGGTTTCTGTACAGCACTTTGAGATATCAGCTGATGTACGAAGGGCTATATAAATACATTTGATTTGATTTGATTTGATTTAACTAGGCAAGTCAGTTAAGAACAAATTCTTATTTACAATGACAGTCTACCAAAAGGCCTCCTGCGGGAATGGGGGCTCGGGTTAAAAAATAAAAATATAGGACAAAACACACATCACGACAATAGAGACACCACAACACTACATAAAGAGAGACCTAAGACAACAACATAGCATAGCAGCAACACATCAAAACCCAGCATGGTAGCAAAACAACATGACAACAACATGACAACAACATGGTAGCAACACAACATGGCAGCAACACAACATGGTAGCAGCACAAAACATGGTATAGAAACATTATTGGGCACAGACATCAGCACAAAGGGCAAGAAGGTAGAGACAACAATACATCACGCGAAGCAGCCACAACTGTCTGATGCAGCATTCCATCACTCTCCTTGGTCAAATAGCCCTTAGCCAGCCTGGAGGTGTGTTGGGTCATTGTCCTGTTGAAAAACAAATTATATTCCCACTAAGCGCCAACCAGAGGGGATGGCGTATCGCTGCAAAATGCTGTGGTAGGACTGCTGGGTAAGTGTGCCTTGAATTCTAAATAAATCACAGACAGTGTCACCAACAAAGCACCCCCACACAGTCACACCTACTCCTCCATGCTTCACGGTGGGAACCACACACGTGGAGATCATCCGTTCACCTACTATTCGTCTCACAAAGACTGTTGGAACCAAAAATCTCAAATTTGGACTAATCAGACCAAAGGACAGATTTCCACCGGTCTAATGTCCATTACGCGTGTTTCTTGGCCCAAGCAAGTCACTTCTTATTATTAATGTCCTTTAGTCGCGGTTTCTTTTCAGCTATTCAAACATGAAAGCCTGATTCACGCAGTCTCCTCTGAACAGTTGATGTTGAGATGTGTCTGTTACTTGAATGAAGAAATAGTAAAAATAAAGAAAAACCCTTGAATGAGTAGGAGTGACCAAACTTTTGACTGGTACTGTAAGTATTTCAGACAGTTTACTCGGTACTTTGTTGAAATCAAATTCTATTAGTCATATGTGCCGAACACAAAGCCGAATTCACCTTACAGTAAAATGCTTATTTACACAAGCCCCTAACCAACAATGCAGTTTAAAAAATACGAATAGGAGTAAGAAATAAAAGTAACAAGTAGTTGAAGAGCAGCAGTAGAATAACAATAGCGAGATTATATACAGTGGGTACCGGTACAGAGTCAATGTGCGGGGGCTTGGCACACCTGGCACACATGTATTTGGAGGTTTCTCCCATTCCTCTCTGCAGTTCCTCTAAAGTTCTGTCAAGTTGGATGGGGAGCGTCGCTGCACAGCTATTTTCAGGTCTCTCCAGAGATGTTAGATCGAGCTCTAGCTGGGCCATTCAAGGACATTCAGAGACTTGTCCCAAAGCCACTCCTGCATTGTCTTGGCTGTGTGCTTAGGGTCATTGCCCTGTTGGAAGGTGAACCTTCACCCCAGTCTGAGGTCCTGAGCAATCTGGAGCAGGTTTTCATCAAGGATCTCTCTGTACTTTGCTCCGTTCATCTTTCTTTTGATCCTGACTAGTCTCCCAGTCCCTGCTGCTGAAAAACATTGCCACAGCATGATGCTGCCACCACCATGCTTCACCATAGGGATGGTTCCAGGTTTCCTCCAGACACAACGCTTGGCATTCAGGCCAAAGAGTCCCTTCTCCCCTGATTGCTCAGATTGGCCAGGTGGCCAGCTTTAGGAAGAGTCTTGGTAGTTCCAAACTCCCATTTAAGAATGATGGAAGCCACTGTATTCTTGGGGACCTTCAATGCTGCAGAAATATTTTGGTACCCATCCCGAGATCTGTGCCCCGACACAATCCTGTCTCAGAGCTCTATGGACAATTCCTTTGACCTCATGGCTTGTTTTTACTTTGATATGCACTGTCAACTGTGGGACCTTATACAGATAGACTTGTTGCCTTTCCAAATCATGTCCAATCAATTAAATTTACCAGAGGTGGACTCCAATCAAGTTGTAGAAACATCTCAAGGATGATTAAAGGAAACAGGATGCACCTAAGCTCAATTTTGTGTCTCAAAACAAAGGGTTTGAACACTTATGTAAATCAGGTATGTTTTTATTTGAATTTTTGCTTGTTTTTGCGTTGTCATTAAGGGATATTGTGTGTAGATTTATGAGGATTTAAAAAATGTTTTAATCCATTTTGGAATACGTTAACAAAATGTGGAAAAGGGGAAGGGGTCTGAATACTTTCCGAATGCACTGTAAGATATTAATGTTCTAGGCACGCTTCATGAGAACGTTGCAAGAACATTCCGGTGTCCAGCTTTCTGAGGGTTAGGAGAATATTCCATCAACGTCACATCAAACATACACAGAGCATGATTGCCATGTTCTCAGAATGTAAGATACTGAAGTTCTAGACACTTTTCATGGGAATGTTGCAAGATGATTTCTGTGTATCAGTTGTCAGGGCATCACCCGTTGGTCCCAAATAAATCTTCTCCCGCTCTCCAAACATGAATTACACATCACGCATTGTTTCTGTTGCCAAGCCCATCAAGGCCTTGATTGCTGAACCACTGACCCATTCACAGCTCCTTTGTCTGTTGGAAAGTTTAGGGTTACTCTCACAGTGATTTTAACATAGTGTTTTCAACTTTTCAATGTACATATTTGACACACTTGGACATACATGATTACATTGTGTTCATTGTATCCCTTAGTCAACATGTTCTCATCTGGGATTTGATCTTACAACCTCTTGTCAGTTATGAGTGTTAGTTATGGGTTAATGTGATGGTTCTGTATTCATTTGATTAATATCAAGTTGTTTCAGATCTACAGAAGTGCCTAGAGAGGAGGGGTTAGGTTTTTTTTCTGGACAGGACCAAACTATACTGGGCCAATAAGCACATGCCCTAGAGATAGAAATTCCTTATTGGGACAGTGGTTAGGGTGTTCATCATTGGTGCTGTTGGCCTGGGTTTGAGACACACTAGGGGAGTCACCTTACTCTCGCATTCTTAGCAATATATGTTCATGTCATTATTTGGCAACTGTTACAACACACTACAACACATTAACCATGTTTCCATACACAGTTTTTACGGGAGTAAAGTCATACCGTATTTTTAAAATGATGGACACGAGATTTCAGTACAATTTTCCAAATGCCGACAGATAATTTGATCGTTCGACATGGTGGGATTTTTTTGTGTCTGTAAAATGTATTATGCGAGAAATGGCGGTGGAAACGCATTTATACGTACATTTTGTTTTTATAACTATCATGTCGAAGTAAACTTGGGGTCATGCGATGACATGGTGTGTAGTCCTCCGACTACAATTTTGCAGTTTATTAGGCTACAAACTAAATACTGTACTGTAAATTTACGATGAACTTCACAGGGTGGTGAAATTGCAAGGTATGCGCTTGGTGCTCCTTTCCAATAAATGTTGAGGATCTTGTTCTGGTGGCAGTATGATCTATGTTTGACTGCAGTTTGACAAATAAAAATTCATAATAATCTCATTCTTGTAGACTAACTTTCCCGCCTGGTCTACCCACACCATATCTGCGAGCTGCTAGTTAGAGCGCACGTGCCAAGACTAGGCACATTTATATATTTAACGCAACTGTTTTTGTGTCACACCTATCGGTAAAGTTGAAAATGCGATGGAAACATTGAACATAAAACAAATATTCGGTGAATGAAAACTAAAGCAAAAAAGTACATTTTGTGTGCATTACATCATCACACAGATATTTATTTGCAAGAAAATTCACAAATTTTCTTTATTCCGTTTTTAGAATATTTGCATGAAAATCTGTCTCCAATTGGATGGAAACCTAGCTATTGAGAAATGGGAATCGGTGGAATTCTAGATAGCTGAGCATATCAAAACTCTTTTTTAAATCTACACTACATATACTACGTAGAACAAACATGTTTCTGATATCAGCTTTCGTAATTGCATTTCTATCAGTAAAATTCCTAAAAGAGAAATCTATACACATAATAATAATAAACAAAGCTGAATAAATAAATAACATATAAACAATTGAAATGCAATTCAAAATGGCAAAACTGACATTAACTTCTTTGGGACTGGGGGGGCAGTATTGAGTAGCTTGGATGAATAAGGTGCCCAGAGTAAACTGCATGCTACTCAGGCCCAAAAGCTAGAATATACATATATATATATTTTTTAATTTATTTATTTAACCTTTATTTAACCAGGTAGGCTAGTTGAGAACAAGTTCTCATTTGCAACTGCGACCTGGCCAAGATAAAGCATAGCAGTGTGAGCAGACAACAAAGAGTTACACATGGAGTAAACAATTAACAAGTCAATAACACAGTAGAAAACAAAGGGGGAGTCTATATACAATGTGTGCAAAAGGCATGAGGAGGTAGGCAAATAATTACAATTTTGCAGATTAACACTGGAGTGATGAATGATCAGATGGTCATGTACAGGTGGAGATATTGGTGTGCAAAAGAGCAGAAAAGTAAATAAATAAAAACAGTATGGGGATGAGGTAGGTGAAAAAGGGTGGGCTATTTACCAATAGACTATGTACAGCTGCAGCGATCGGTTAGCTGCTCAGATAGCTGATGTTTGAAGTTGGTGAGGGAGATAAAAGTCTCCAACTTCAGCGATTTTTGCAATTCGTTCCAGTCACAGGCAGCAGAGTACTGGAACGAAAGGCGGCCAAATGAGGTGTTGGCTTTAGGGATGATCAGTGAGATACACCTGCTGGAGTGCGTGCTACGGATGGGTGTTGCCATCGTGACCAGTGAGCTGAGATAAGGCGGAGCTTTACCTAGCATGGACTTGTAGATGACCTGGAGCCAGTGGGTCTGGTGACGAATATGTAGCGAGGGCCAGCCGACTAGAGCATACAAGTCGCAGTGGTGGGTGGTATAAGGTGCTTTAGTGACAAAACGGATGGCACTGTGATAAACTGCATCCAGTTTGCTGAGTAGAGTGTTGGAAGCCATTTTGTAGATGACATCGCCGAAGTCGAGGATCGGTAGGATAGTCAGTTTTACTAGGGTAAGCTTGGCGGCGTGAGTGAAGGAGGCTTTGTTGCGGAATAGAAAGCCGACTCTTGATTTGATTTTCGATTGGAGATGTTTGATATGAGTCTGGAAGGAGAGTTTGCAGTCTAGCCAGACACCTAGGTACTTATAGACGTCCACATATTCTAGGTCGGAACCATCCAGGGTGGTGATGCTAGTCGGGCATGCGGGTGCAGGCAGCGACCGGTTGAAAAGCATGCATTTGGTTTTACTAGCGTTTAAGAGCAGTTGGAGGCCACGGAAGGAGTGTTGTATGGCATTGAAGCTTGTTTGGAGGTTAGATAGCACAGTGTCCAAAGACGGGCCGAAAGTATATAGAATGGTGTCGTCTGCGTAGAGGTGGATCAGGGAATCGCCCGCAGCAAGAGCAACATCATTGATATACACAGAGAAAAGAGTCGGCCCGAGAATTTAACCCTGTGGCACCCCCATAGAGACTGCCAGAGGACCAGACAGCATGCCCTCCGATTTGACGCACTGAACTCTGTCTGGAAAGTAATTGGTGAACCAGGCAAGGCAGTCATCCGAAAAACCGAGGCTCCTGAGTCTGCCGATAAGAATATGGTGATTGACAGAGTCGAAAGCCTTGGCAAGGTCGATGAAGACGGCTGCACAGTACTGTCTTTTATCGATGGCGGTTATGATATCGTTGAGTACCTTGAGTGTGGCTGAGGTGCACCCATGACCGGCTCGGAAACCAGATTGCACAGCGGAGAAGGTACGGTGGGATTCGAGATGGTCAGTGACCTGTTTGTTGACTTGGCTTTCGAAGACCTTAGATAGGCAGGGCAGGATGGATATAGGTCTGTAACAGTTTGGGTCCAGGGTGTCTCCCCCTTTGAAGAGGGGGATGACTGCGGCAGCTTTCCAATCCTTGGGGATCTCAGACGATATGAAAGAGAGGTTGAACAGGCTGGTAATAGGGGTTGCGACAATGGTGGCAGATAGTTTCAGAAATAGAGGGTCCAGATTGTCAAGCCCAGCTGATTTGTACGGGTCCAGGTTTTGCAGCTCTTTCAGAACATCTGCTATCTGGATTTGGTTAAAGGAGAACCTGGAGAGGCTTGGTGAGGAGCTTGCGGGGGGGGGGGGGGCGGAGCTGTTGGCCGAGGTTGAAGTAGCCAGGCGGAAGGCATGGCCAGCCGTTGAGAAATGCTTATTGAAGTTTTCGAGGTTCTAGTTATAATTAGTCGATTTGAATAGAAAACACTCTGAAGTTTCTAAAACTGTTTGAATGATGTATGTGAGTATAACAGAACTCATATCCAACCAGGAAGTGGGAAATCTGAGGTTTGTAGGTTTTCAAGTCTTTGCCTATCCAATATACAGTGTAAATGGGGTCATATTGCACTTCCTAAGGCTTCCACTAGATGTCAACAGTATTTAGAACCTCGTTTCAGGCTTCTACAATGAAGGGGGAGTTGTTTGACTAAGGGGTCTGGCAGAATGCCATGAGCTAAATCATTTGAATTACTGTAATAAACACACAAATAAAAAGGAGGTATTTGGACATAAAGATGAACTTTATCGAACAAAACACACATTTATTGTCTAACATGGAGTCCTGGGAGTGCCATCCGGTGAAGATCATCAAAGGTTAGTGATTAATTTTAACGCTATTTATGTCTTTTGTGACACCTCTCCTTCTTTGGAAAATGGCTGTATGTTTTTCTGTGGCTAGGCGCTGACCTAACATAATCTCAAGGTGTGCTTTCACCGTAAAGCATTTTTGTAATCAGACACTGTGGCTGGATTAACGAGAACTTTATCTTTAAAATGGTGTATAATACTTGTATGTTTGAGGAATTTTAATTACGAGATTTCTGTTGTTTAGAATTTTTTGCCCTGCAATTTCACTGGCTAGCGTCCCATATATCCCAGAGAAGTTAACATACAGTTTATTGCTAAGAATGTGAGAGTAGGGTGACTCCCCTAGGGGGTCTCGAACCAAGGCCATCAGCATCAATGATGAACGCCATAACCACTGTCCCAATAAAATACATCTCAAGAGTATGTGCTTATTGGGCCAGTATAGTTAAGTCTTGTCCAGAATAAACCCTAACCCCTCCTCCCTAGACACTTGTGTAGATATGAAACAACTTCATAGGTGTAAGCAAGAGGGTGAATGTACTTTGAATTAAATCTCAGCTCTATTAACAGTACACTCAAGAAAATATTTTATTGATCAAAGTAATTCAGGCATATCATTAAAACAAGGTAATATGCCCCACCAACATCAGACAACTATACAAAAGGCCCTTACATTTCTGAAATAAGTTTAAAAAATCTACGATGAGAGATAAATCAGATTAATTGATACCTGACACGGAAATGGTGGTGTAGCAGGAAGAACGGCGTACTGTGAATCAAGAGGTTTTGAGTTCAAATTTCAGGTGAGGACATGTTGAATAATAATTTTGGTCTAAATGAACATGCACAACGTAATCATGTGTGTCAAATATGTAAGTTGAAAACATTGTGTCTTAAAAGTACTGTGTGTGAGTATCTCTAACCTTGCCAGCAGACAAAGAGCTATGAATGGATCAGTGGTTTGCCAATCAGGGCCTTGATTGGCTCGGCAACAGTAACACAACATGATGTAGGACACAAAGATGTTCTTGCAATCTTCCCATGAAACGTGTCTAGAATATTAATATCTTATATTATGAGAACATGGCAACCATGTTCTGTGAATGTTTGGTGGGACGATGATAGAATATTCTCCTAACCCACAGAACATGGTAATTACGTTTCTGGGTAATTTCTATTTGACATTAAGGGAATGTTCTCTTGGAAAAATGAATTCTACATCACAGGAACATTCCTATGAAAATGTTAGTTAATAATGATGTAATGAGACTCCTAAGGGAACGTTCTCTAAAGTTGTGGGAACTTTTGTTGTTAGCTGGGAAGACACTCCTCTTTGGCCTAGGGCTCCCCACATGATTTCTAACTTAGACTGCCCATTGCCTGATGTGGCACCACCACCAATCCACCCCTCTGACTGCCCCCCTGTAACACTATTACCTTGGTAATCCCTGGATCAGGGCTGAAAGTGAAAGAAAACAAAACAAGTCCCTTTATGATGAGAGTCCTTTTAGTTCAGAATTAGCAGATGATTGCAGCTTTAATAATCCACTTATTTATAAAGTCCTCAGTGCAGTGATTAAGCCTGGGCTCAAATGTACTTTCCCATTAGTGGAGCGAGGCAGGGGCTAGGGCTGGGGCTGGAGCTGGGGAGGGACGCAGGGGCTGGGTATGGAGCTGGGGAGGGACGCTGGGGCTGAGGCTGGAGTTGGAGCTGGGGAGGGAAGCTGAGGCTGGGTATGGAGCTGGAGCAAGGGCCAGAGCTGGAGCAGGAGGCTACTGCTGGGGCTGGGTATGGAGCTGGGGCAAGGGCCAGAGCTGGGTCAGGAGGCTACTGCTGGGGCTGGTGATGGGGCTGGGGAGTTAGGCTGGGGTTTATCGGTGTCCTCCTGCTAGGAGTGAGGACTGAATGCAGTCTCAGCAGTGCAGGGAGGCCTACCTCCATATGGCCCTGCTGGAGCTTCGCACCCACAGCAAGCAGGGCCAGAGCCCTAGCAGGGGGATACATGGAGGATTCTGTGCCTTCCTGACGGTCATGCTACAGCACATACAGTAGGAGGGGGAGGTTCATGTAACAGTGATGGGAATCCTCCTTTCATGGGAGATTCTGTGGTTTGTTCCCCTCCCTCTCCTCTGGCAGAAACACACAGTGACCAATGGTGAGGATCAAAGAGGAATGAGATACACAAGACACCTCTGAGGGGGTGGAGGGTTCATTAAATCCTCCTCATGTCCCTCTCCCACCACCACAGAGTGGGTTCCAGTGACAGTGCCTTCGTTATCCCGTGGCCTCACCTCTGCACCCCCAGCTCAGGGCCAGCAACGTCCTACATGCAGCGAATGGTAATGTGGGAATCTGTCGATAAGCTCATAGTCACAGTCGGCCAGAGTGAGGGGCCAGCCCAGAGACTGGTGCCCTATTGAAGAACCCCAAGTAGGCAAAGTGACACAAAACTAATGAAGAGATTGAGACTGTGGAGAAACTTCTCCAAGCCACCACGAAGATAAAGAGGCAATCAATATGCACACACTATTATCTTATTGAGCTTAAATTGATGCAAATCTAAGATTGAATCAGGAAAGCAGACGCTTCCACACAAGACATTATTTGTGGGCTACTGAATAATACAGGACGACCACAGTCACTAAACCCACACAGAGACACAGGAAAGGTTTAATATATTGATAGCCCAGGACAACAAGATAATTAATTGAATAAGCACTTTTCTCATCCACAATTATGTGGAACCTGATGACAGGGTGAAATACCATGTGCATATCTTCCCAGAAGACTGAGCATTGCTCTTATCATTATCTCAAGCTAGTCCAACTGAATAATTACCCAATGCCATCAGCCATATGAAATCCTAGTAGCCTGCAGTGATCCCTTGCTGAATATTTCAGATTGATCCGGGTGTGTATTGATGGGTTTGGTGGGGGTAAATATCTCTACTTCAGGGTCTCACCAGCTGTGAGACGAGCACTTCACACTAATTCATTATTAAAAAGGAAGAGATGACAAATGAAAATGGGAATTAAAGTTTAAACAAAAACTGTAGAGATGGGATGTTAGCTCTCTGAGCAAACCTGCCTTCTCCTCACAATGGCTGAAAAAAAACTACAACGAACTACAGAAGTGTACCGGATACGCTAAAACGGCTAGCTTACCCAGCATTATAGCCTACACTAACAGCTGATAAGGAAACGATGACAATGAAATGATGAGAATGGTCATGACACAACTTAGCCCACATTCGAGAGATGGAGAGACAGAGAGCTGTTATTTCAACCAAAGTTTCTACACTAGTTGATATAAGAATAAATTAAATCAGATTGTTGGTCATCTGCTGGGCCAGCATTATTCATATATTTTCATAAGCGGTCAGTTTAGGGTGACAATGGTTTAAAGGGATAGTTCACCCAAATTACAAAATTATATTTTGATGTCCTTACTTTTTAAAAATGTTTATTTGTCATTTTTACCCCCTTTTTTGTGATGTCCAATTGGTAGTTACGATCTTGTCTCATCGCTGCAACTCCCCAACGGTCTTGGGAGAGGCAAAGGTCAAGAGTCATGCGTCCTCCAAAACATGGCCGGCCACACCGTCCCACTGGCAACCTGTCACGTTCGGACCTTAGTTATTTTATTATGTCTTTGTTTTAGCATTGGTCAGGGCGTGAGTTGGGTGGGTTGTCTATGTTAGTTTTTCTAGGATTTGCTATTTCTGTGTTTGGCCTGGTATGGTTCTCAATCAGAGGCAGCTGTCAATCGTTGTCCCTGATTGAGAACCATATTTAGGGAGCCTGTTTTCTATTGTGTTTGGTGGGTGATTATTTTCTGTTTTGTGGTATTCACTAGACAGGGCTGTTTCGTTTGTTCGTTCTTCCTAGTTGTTATTTTGTTTAGTGTTCAGTTTTGATTATATTAAAAATCACTTACCACGCTGCACCTTGGTCCTCACCTTATTCCACCGACGACGGCCATTACACAAGCAAGGAAATCGCCCCGGGCTAAAACCTCCCCTAACCCGGATGACGCTAATATCGAATATTGAATGGAATTTGTGCCACAAATGCTAAAATGTTAGCATGTGGAAACAGTGCCAGGGAAACTAAACCAAACCAAAGCATGGATTGCTGTCATACCTTGTCCATAGACTGCTTAAAGGGTATTGAAACCAACGTGTAATTTTGTTTTTGGTTGAACTATCCCTTTAAGAACATAAGCTGAAAGTATTGACGGAGCTCTGATTATAATAAAGGTTACTTCAGGATTTCTTGAAAAAAACATTGCTAAGGCCAACTGGGAACATTTCTGTTTCTCTATTTCTTCCTGAGCAATATTTTCTTTCTGAGCAAACTAGCCAGACCCAACACTATTATTCAGTAGTATCCAAATGTACTGGATTTCTTGTTCATATGAATACATTTGTTGTTACATAATTCAACGTACATCCCATAGAATAGACCTACCACAGATATTTATGAGTGGTACAGGACGGCAATAACCCAGTCACAGGCATTAAGGAAGAAGCATATTAACTTGTTGATTTCCAGTATAATGTCGTGTGTGGAGGACTGGTGGGGGAGTGAGAATGTGCTGACTCATGGGCGATCCCGCCTGCCCTGCTACACTCCTCCGCCTGCCCGGCCTGGCTTGTGGGGAGAAGGTTGCATGCCCCCCTGATAAATCACACTGTCATTGCACATCAGTGTATATCAATCTGTGCTCCAAAGCTCCCCCATTTAGAGAATTGCTGAAGTGTTACTGCAGTGACATTGGGGATGACACTGCAGCATAATGGGACTATTTTCCCCTCATTCTCTCACTCCTCTCTGTACCCCACCAATACCATGCCCAAATCCAACACAATGCCACAGAAGAAAAGTTAATCTGCTGTTTCTCTCCGGCAGCCAGAACAGGAAATACTGAGACATTGTCTCCTGAGCCCTCTGGGATGGGACCTACCTTGTTATTGCCAACATATGCTCCCAGGATATTCTTTGTGTGCATGGGGGGTAAATCCCTGCATTACCAGAACATTCTGTTAACTTTAAATGTTGTCGCCTTCTTCACTATTTGTGGGAAATATGGAGTTACTGTATGATGGCTAATGTGCAGGCTGTTCATTATGCATTATACTGTACATTCTGAGTGTTTGATTCAGTGAGTTGAGTGATAAGCTGCCCCGCAAGTCATTGGGAAAATCAAAGATGGCGTCTTGCCTCTACACAAGAAATGATCTCGAAAAACGCTGTGATCTTCCAGTGGAACCGGACCAAACTGAAATGGTGACCCCCTTGGCTTGGGTATAGAAACTCCGTCTGTTTGGGCACTCAGCTATGCTGTCGGTAATGAGCGATCAGGCAGGCCATTGAAGGAGTGTAATGGGACGTACAGATGGATGTAAATGTCCACGTTACAGCTAGTAAGTCTCTTAGAGCAGCACCACAGAACATTACTCTAACGGCAGCAGGCTCTGCACTAGCCTTCCATCACTGTGACAAATGAGCACAACACAGTGGCTGGATACCTTCCTACTCCCGACAGCCAACAAGATCCTCTCTAGGATTTTAGAGTGTACCGCTATAGCCCTGTTTTGCTATGGACTGGCTTTAAATGGACATTTAGATGAAATATGGTCTTTATTGTTATTGTTACATGCTTCAAAGCAAGTGGAAGTTAACTGCAGATAATAACGTAGCTATATTAGATCCATAGAGTAGTACAACACTTACGACTTAACTGTGATAGAGCATGTATTTTTTCTATTCAATGCAGCATCTCTTGGCAATAGTAACAGAGCAGCTATGATTTTGGGGTTATTGTGCTCTGCAGAGAAAGATAACATTGTCTTCTTCTCTCAGAATGTGGAGGAGAAGTAAGGGGGTGTGGAATCAAGCTGTCAGAGCGAGCTGTCTGTCTGTCTGTACAGCAGGCAGGGAGGCAGGCAGGGAGACATGGGGCTGTGGTCTGTTACACTATGAGGCTCTAGGATTGGAAGAGAAAAGAGAGTCAGTCCTCATGGTGCCCGATTGAGGAAAAAGTGGTTATAATCAAGCGTGGCAGTCAAAGGTAATAACAAGATCAGTGAATTGTGAAAATCAATAGGGAATTAATCAATATAAGTAAATACCACAGTTTCAAGCAGATTTTTTTATTTTTTTAAATACAGGACCGTTCTGATTCATATGCAACACCAAAGGCTCTATTCATGTACAAAAAATGCAATTTCACAAACATGTTGAAAATGTCCAATAGCAAACCCCCAAATATCTTTTGTCACCCAATATACAGCAAAACATTGATCATGTTCCGGGTAGCCTCAGAAAATAATATCGACGTATACGCTGATTCGGGGAGCGAGTTTATAAGGAAGTGTATAGGAGATGTTGTACCTATTGTGACTAGTAAAACCTACCCTAACCAGAAACCGCGGATAGATGGCGGCATTCACGTGAAACTGAAAGCGCAAAGCACCGCATTTACCTTGGAAAGGTGAGTTACAAACAGCGCAGTTATTCCCTTCGCAAGGCAATCAAACAAGTGAAATGTCAGTATAGAGACAAAGTGGAGTCGCAATTCAACGGCTCAGAAACGAGACATACTGTATGTGATCTACAGACAATCACGGACTACAAAAGGAAAACCAGCCACGTCACGGACGCCGATGTCTTGCTTCCAGACAAACTAAACACTTCTTTGCCCGCTTTGAGGATAATACAGTGCCGCTGACGCGGCCTGCTACCAAGGACTGTGGGTTCTCCTTCTCCGTGGCTGACGTGAGTAAGACATTTAAACGCATTAACCCTCGCAAGGCTGCCGGCCCAGACGGCACCCCTAGCCGCATGCGCAGACCAGCTGGCTGGTGTATTTATGGACATATTCAATCTCTCCCTATCCCAGTCTTCTGTCCCCACATGCTCCAAGACGGCCACCAGTATTCCTGTTACCAAGTATGCAAAGGTAACTGAACTAAATGACTATCGCCCCGTAGAACTCACTTCTGTCATCACGAAGTGCTTTGAGAGACTAGTCAATGATCACATCTCCTCCACCTTACCTGTCACCCTAGACCCACTTCAATTTGCTTACTGCCCCGATAGGTCCACAGACTATGCAATCGCCATCACACTGCACACTGCCCTATCCCATCTGGACAAGAGGAATACCCATGTAAGAATGCTGTTCATTGACTATAGCTCAGCATTCAACACCATAGTATCCTCCAAGCTCATCATTAAGCTTGAGGCCCTGGGTCTCAACCCCGCCCTGTGCAATTGGGTCCTAGACTTCCTGACAGGCCGCCTCCAGATGGTGAAGGTAGGAAACAACATCTCCACTTCGCTGAACCTCAACACTGGGGCCCCACAAGGGTGCGTGCTCAGCCCCCTCCTGTACTCCCTGTTCACCCATGACAGCATGGTCATGCAAGACTCCAACTCAATCATCACAACAGTAGTAGGCTTGATTAACAACAACGACGAAACAGCGTACAGGGAGGAGGTGAGGGCACTCGAAGTGTGGTGTCGGAAAAACAACCTCTCACTCAATGTCAACAAAACAAAGGAGATGATCGTGGACTTCAGGAAACAGCAGAGGGAGCACCCCCTATCCACATCGACGGGACAGTAGTTGAGAAGGTGGAAAGTTTTAAGTTCCTCTGCGTTTACATCACAGACAAACTGAAAATGGTCCACCCACACAGACAGTGTGGAGGCGGAAGAAATTTGGCTTGTCACCTTAAACCCTCACAAACTTTTACAGATGCACAATTGAGAGCATCCTGTCTGGCTGTATCACCGCCTGCTACGACAACTGCACCGTCCACAACCGCAACGCATCACCAGGGGGAAAACTACCTGCCCTCCAGGACACCTACAGCACCCAATATCACAGGAAGGCCAAAAATATCATTAAGGACAACAACCACCCGAGCCACTGCCTGTTCACCCCGCTACCATCCAGAAGGTGAGGTCAGTACAGGTGCATCAAAGCTGGGACCGAGAGACTGAAAAACAGCTTCTATCTCAAGGCCATCAGACTGTTAAACAGCCATCACTAACACAGCAAGGCTGCTGCCTACATACAGACTTGAAATCATTGGCCACTTTAACAAATGGATCACTAGTCACTTTAATAATGCCACTTTAATGATGTTTACATACCGTATCTTGCATTACTCATCTCATACTGTATGTATAAACTGTATTTTAAACCATCTATTGCATCTTGCTTATGCCGCTCTGTAATTTCTCATCCATATATTTATATTTATATATTCTTATTACATTCCTTTACTTAGATGTGTGTCTATTAGGTAGTTGTTGTGGAATTGTTAGATTACATGTTAGATATTGCTGCACAGTCGGAACTAGAAGCACAAGCATTTCGCTACACTTGCAATAACATCTGCTAACCATGTGTATGTGACCAATAAAATTGGATTTGATTTGAAAACCAGACAGAATTAGAAAGGAAACTATCTTTTCAATTATACAAATCTAACACAGGTCCTGCCAGACCCCGCTTGTCAAAAACAAAAGATGATAAAGTTCATGGAAGTGAAGCTGCCATAATGATATTCAGGGCATCAAGCTCATCCAAAGTTCCTAAATTATAACGAGAGCAGCACTGAGGATGACAGAGCTCTAATTCACTACCTTGTCATGCTAAATAATATAGACGTAAAATCAATACCAATATGCTGTTTAAAAGCTTGAAGTCAACCTCCAGGTCGCTGGCAACACCAGACACACAATACTGCGAGGCTACAATTAGGCTGTATCGATTAACCAATTATCCCTCAGTGGACCACTATGGATGGTAATGATCTATTAATACTAATTTCATTATTCAACTATTCGTCAACAATATTAAAGAGTCCCCCTTTTTAATAATGCTGTATTCATTAGAATTGTCACCAGATCTGGAGTGACTGGGCCTTTCTTTCTGCTTATCGTGACACACTGTGAATCCTAATGAAAAGAAAAAGAAACAAGGAAAGAGAAAGAGAAGAAGAAAGAGACGCAGGAGGGGTCCAAGGCCGATGCTGCACTGTGTCAAACCATAGACTCCCTCAGTGACTCAGTTTATTCAGTGTTAAAAAACAATGTGATGGCCTCTGGATTTAAACACGGTAGGAGTTTACTAATTCTACTTTGGATAGGGTGCACTCTCAGATTGCAACACCACATTCGCGTTACACACTCTTATCTATTATCTCTTCCGATTTGCATATTTGCAGTGAGACATCAAAGTTCGTGTAATACAGCTCTTATGACTGAATTGATGTGTGTAGACAGATTTGCATATCTGCTCTGTTTCCTCTCTCCTAAGATGATCTTTTGAGAGTAAAAGTGGAAAGAAGAAAAAAAAAAACTATTCTCAGGAGGAAATGTCTCTAGGTGACATAATGCAATTAGCTTGACCAGTGACTGAGAGTGTTTCCTGTCGATGGACAAATGAGCCTATTCATGCTTCTAATTTTCCAACTCACTGAGCGAATCAAATTGAAGAGTCCCCACTGTGCTGCTTCCATCGGTAATCACTGGGTATCAACTCACCTTCAAATAATACATCTCTCCTGACCCGGATAGAGGTCTCTGATAACTTTCTATACCAGGTTTATTAGAGCTGTTAACACAGACAATGAGCGCTCACTTCAACTTCCTTTGTCACCTCACCTGACACCTATTCATACGAGACATCCATTAGAGCAGGCGTTTAAGAGGTGCCTCCAGAGTAAAAGTCCTCCAATGGTACTGTTCAGAATGTTAATGGGTAAACTTGAGATAATATAAGGTATTGGGATTCAACTAAAGTAAGTAGGCCTATAGTGTTAATGCTACTCAATATGGCTCTGTGTAAAAGCCCAAGTCTAATTTAGTCAAATCTCATGTTTGCAACAGTTTCTGAATTTCACGCAACTCTTTCAGTCAAATCTGCTAAAGGTGTAATATAAAATGCACTCACAAATGCAGTTGCTTAGGGACAAGGATTAGGGACATGCCCTCAGTACAGTGGTATGTCCCTCCCCAGTGTGTGTGTGTGTGTGTGTGTGTGTGTGTGTGTGCGCGTGCGCGAGAAAGGAGAGAAAAGGTAACCCCCTCTGGCAAGAGTGAGCGACAGGCAATCGATTCCTCTCGACGCCAGCCCTGTCACGCCTCATCTGGGGAAGACGCCCGGCCGTCGTGTGTGTCCTGACAAGGTGTGGACTTATTTAACATGAAACCCAAGTATTCCAGAGCTTTTGACTCCGCTGAAACAAATGTGTTTATAGTCCGGTGGCGTCGCTTGGCATATGAAGACAAACAGGACACGCTGGTGTCTAGGGACAGGCCATACATCCTGCTCTTTCCCTTTAGCTTATTATCAAACACCCTTCTCCTCTCCTCTCTCCTCCCCTGTCCTCCTCTCCACGACTGCAGTCTCGCCCTCCTCTCGTCTCCTCAGCAGGAACAACGCGTAGCTGCACTACTTTAGGACCCGCGACCACACGCATTTAGATATGGGACCACTTCAATCTGCTTTAGCAGTAGGCTTAACTCCTAATTGAATGTATCTGCTTCACTTGCTTGCAATGTGATCTATCCAAGGTTTGACCGCAGTGTTTTGGGTTGTATGTGTCCGGTTATTCAATCTTAATGCATTTTCAGTGTCGAAACAAGTCAAATCCATTTTGGGTATCATTTGATATGCATATGCTGGTTTACAGATATGTGACACAGGTCAGATTCCCTGAGTAAAGGAGGGAGGATAATCACAGGTAATGTGCTGTACTACAGACATACTTCACAAGCATTTAAATGTTTCAACGTTTACAGCCATTTATAGTATATAAATATAGCAATCACAAATATTTCAAAACTGCAATATACTTTAAATACAGTTCATTGGAAGTATTTAAAATGGTTTAGTGCATATATTTTATAAACGGCATATATGCCCTACATCTTTTCGGCTATTTTCAGTGGTATCTGTATAGGTACCATTGACAATAATTTCCCTTACCACAGAAATATACATTTAGTTTAGAATCATGCACGTCTTATTTTTGTTCTGTAAGCTTCTTAATATTTGATGGACTAACCTTTCCTTGAGGACATTCAAGCACCATTTGTAAAAAAAAAAAAAAAAAAAAAACATACTCTCTCTGACGCACATTTTCTGTTGCCAGAAAACCACTTAATATTACTTTTTTGGGGGGAGGCAAGTCTATCTGCTGGATTGAACTGCTCCTTACTCTTAACATGTTTCGTAAATTAATGGGCTCATATTTCCCCCAAAAAGACCCAAAGGATACTTTTTCTTGTTCTCCATTTCACTTCTCCTAAGAAAAGAAAAAAAAGTAGTCACGCTGATCTTGGGAAAGAGCAGGACAAAGCCCATGTGAACACAGACAATTTCATGATGAATTATGAGGTAATAAAAGAAATAGGTCATGGGGTTTCCACATGGGTAAAAAGGTAGCCAGGAGGCTCGAGTCTAAAGGCAGAACTCGCAGGCCTAGCTGAGAAGGAGGGAGACAGGAAGAGAGGATTCAGGATTCATGCACGGCCCATCATCTCTCCCATTGTTGACTTAACCGGCTGCGGAAGGTGTTACCATATTTGAATGAGTCTTGTAGAGACGCATGACCGTGGTAACTCACCTCTCGCAGTAACCGTTAAATTTAGCCTGAACGCAATGTCCTTTCATAAGAGGAATTTTACTTTGAAATGCATTTTGAAATATTTATGACCAGGGTGCTGACTATGGAGAGGGAGAAGAGGCTTTTCTTGGTCATTCTGGTTTTTGGGCACAAATCTGAGCCTTTGCCAAGGTTTAGCCTCCCCTACACTCTGCGTGACTTCAGTACTGTATTGCTACTATACTGCAGGCCATTCAGTAGCAGATTGTCCCTACAGGCTCCTTCCAAGGCCTTATCGTTGGCTCTGTTGTTGCCTCTTACCATGTCACATGAGAATAGTGAAATACATTTTATTCATTTAGCAGACGCTCTTATCCAGCAATAAGGGTTAAGTGCATTGCTCAAAGGCACATTGACAAATCTTTCACTTAGTCAGCTCGGGATTCAAACCAGCGACCTTTCGGTTACTGGCCCAATGCTCCTAACTGCTAAGCTACCTGCCGCTCGTTGAATACTGAAATAAACAAAGGTGTCATACAATGCTACAGTAATACAGTAATACAAGGCATACGGACCCAAACATGGTAGCTTAAAACAGTTCCTGACCAGCAACCCCATTAATATTCCTCCTCGAAGAAAGTAGGCTAGCCCCCTGCCCCCTGGAAGCCTGAGTGTCCTGATTGACCTCTCTGTGTGCTTAAAGCTAACTAACCCAGGCCTTGTCTAACCCTGGCTTGGCTCACCACCCAACCAGCAGCACACTAACATGGCATCTGATCCTACGGGTCAGCGCCCCAGGCAGGCTGTAAACCATGTGGAATCCAGCTCCAACATTACACCACCCACTGGAACTAGCACGCCTAGCGCTTAGCTTAGCAGAAGGCATGTGAGTAAGTGAACAAACAATGGCTCAGTTAACCGACAAGACAAGCATATTCTTCACATATCAGTGAAGCAGATGTCTTTCATTTTAGCAGATAATATTAGCCTGCCGCTACTGCCTCTGTTCTTGCTTTGTAATGCTAGCTCATTGAATACTGTTGTTTAGTGAAGCGTAGTACTGTGTCTGTTTTGGTCTCTGAGTTGCATGTAAAATAATGTGTGTGTGTGTCTGTCTGTCTCTCTTTCTGAGTGTGTGTGTGTGTGTGTGTGTGTGTGTGTGTGTGTGTGTGTGTGTGTGTGTGTGTGTGTGTGTGTGTGTGTGTGTGTGTGTGTGTGTATGTGTGTGTGTGTGTGTCTGTTGAGAGTTAGAATAGTACAATACACAAGGTGCAATTTCGAAAATTGCATCAGTAGTTTTCATCTTGTTATGCCACTCACAGACAGTCACTCAATTAGCCCATGTCAGCAAAAGAAAAATAGATTGGTCAATTTGTCTAGTTAATCTAGCCAGCTATCTAAACTTGTAGTAATCATGGCTGAATTACCGACCGGGCACGCACGGAACGTGCACAGGGGCCCTGACCTCAAGGGGGCCCCCATTGATTTTGTTAGTCACTCTCGTTCAGATATAAACCTCATGAATGATATGGCAAACTGTTGATTTATGCCTAAATAGACATACCCAAAACCCAATTGTTTTTCATGAGATGGCAATAAACAATAACTGGTAATGCAGCATAGTTTCAGAAAGGTCTGGATCTCACATTTCTGGTAAAAAAAATAGTTATACATTGCTGAGGTATACTCACTGTTGAGGACACAAGCTCAAGTCATAATACAAATATTATGAAAATGTAAAAAATCATCCGATTTTTTTTCCTATTCAACAAAAGTGGGTCAATATAGTTTTAATTATAAATGACTTACTTTCAGATTTAAACTTTCTTAAATAAATATGATCATAACTTAGTGACGGTACAATATTGGCACCATTTCATATAAATAACAGAGACTTTTCTGCCCAACGTTCTCTGAGCTGCCCTGAGACACCATTAAAATGTGTGCAGACTCGTTACAACTTCAGCTTTAAAGACAAAGTGATCTCGTCCGTCGGTGACCAAAAGAAGGTGGTGCTGTTCAGATTCTATGAAATGATTTTATATGTTTCCCTGATGAGAGGAAACATTACAGCGAGATAAAACTACTATCGTTGCATCCACAAGACTCTCCTGTTCCATATGCGCTTCTGCAAGCACAGCTGTGAGTTTCACAGGCACAGGAAATCTCACAGCTGCGGATTGCAATAGCATACAGTATATGAATCAGGACAAGTAGCGCTTTTAGGGAGTGTTGTGCAATTGGTGTTGTGCCGTTCACGGTCAGAACCTGGCCAGAATCGCTCCAAGTCCCCTATAAAAGGGACTTAAACATGGGAAAATGTGTAGAAAAGCAGCAATTTAGGTATACAACTGCAACAACAACAAGAAGGTCCAATAAAGAACATGTGTTTGTTTACCTTTTGTTAATAAAATACTTTATCTGCTTAGAGAGCCCTCTGTATATATTCAATTATAGTTTTTAATCCCAGTGCTGAGTTAATCGTTGTTAGTTGCTTTTCCTTCAGTCTGTAGTCCAACTCATCCCAATTGGGTTTAGGTCGCATGATTGTGGAGGCCAGGTCATCAGATCAAATGTTTATTTTTTGAACCTTTATTTAACTAGGCAAGGCAGTTAAGAACAAATTCTTATTTACAATGATGGCCATCCAGGGAACAGCCTTGTTCAGGGGCAGAACGACAGATTTCTACCTTGTCAGCTCAGGGATTTGATCCAGCAACCTTTCGGTTACAGGCCCAAAGCTCTAACCACTGCCGCTAATTGTGTAGCTAATAGGCTATGTGTTTGTAGATCGACTGAGGTGAATGAAGTTACAGCAATCAATGTGATAATGTCTGGAATCATTTTTTCTTGTTTTTGCTGTTCTTCAAATAGCATTTCAGAGGTTTTTACGGCCCTGTGTGTATGTGTGTTGCAGTTTGCATGGTGATAGAACTGTCTTTTACTCTGTATTGTCTGGTTAAGGCTCCTATCTGTTTCAGTTTCATTGCTGTATGTATGTGGTGGACTCGTAACTGGGTGTAGTTTCCGTGTGTTTCTGTTCTGTTTGTAGTGTAGCTACAGTCAGAGTCAGTGCTGCCTGCCTAGTGCAGTCTTGGGGCTCCAGCAGATTGGCTCTGCTCTGTTTCAGAGGGGGGCTAAGCAGGCAGGCAGGCAGGCAGGGTGAATGAGCTGGGGGGTTGATTTCACACTGCAGTTGGCAGCTGCTCTTCCTGCAGTCAGGACCCAGCACACACCCCAAGGGTCAGACTCACTGGCCTGGAATCCCAGCCTGCCTGCTTGCCTGCCTGCTGCATGACAGAGGCAGCAGAGGAGGAACAAGCCCAAAATGTGAATAAATAAATCCATCTCACGTCACAGTGGTTGCCAGTGTTTACACTGAAGTCTGATGCATCACAGACACACAGTGACGCTCCACTATGCTCCTGTGATAAATGGTGTGTCTCCGCAGTGCATCCGGTTTACAGCCGGGCGCACAGTGTTTTATCTTTGAGAGGAATGGGCATGAGAATATTAAGTGTAAGAGTGCAAAAGTGCATCCTGCGGTTGGACGTTGATTTAAATTTTTTACGTTCTCACGTTTCACGGCAGCTGATTTCAGATCACGTCAGCTGTCAAACTCGTTTTAGCATTGTGCACATATAATACAAACATTCACACAACAATATAAAACAAAATCATACTATACATGTAATCAGACATATACAGTACATACAGTATATGCACACCCACATGATATGAGGGGCTCACCTGTGACTTTGAGCTCTGTGGTCCTTCTCACTACCCGGCTGCCATACTTGAGCTCACAGGTGTAGTTCCCCCCGTCGTCCTCCTGCACCTCAGGGAACCAGATGTTGGTGGTGTTCACCATGATGGAGCTCCGCCATGTCTTCTTCTCACACTCCTAGACAGACAGGACACCACGTCAACACCACACACACCATGTTATATCATGTCACTTTCAACTCTTTTTAGTTTAGTTTAATAAGATACCCATTAGTCCACCAGAGGTAACCTTCATGGGTTCATAAACAAAGACTAGCACTGCATCCCAAATGGTATCCTATTCCCTATACAGTGCACTAATTTCAACCAGAGCCCTATGGGAATTTTCTGAGAATAAGGGTTGTTACCTTATACCAGGTCATCTGGGGCTGCTTGTAAGGGGCGAGGTAATCCTCGATGTCGGGGCAGTTGATTATCTTGCTTTTAGTGATCTCGGCTTTCTCCAGGTGGCGTATTTTACTGTTGAAGCACAGGCCCTCGTCGTTCTCCTCCACCGCCAAGGACATGGACACCTTCATGCAGTAGGTGGAGTTTCTGCAGGCAGGGAGCATAACACAGGAGGCTTTATGTTTCCCCAAGTTCACCTCTAGCCAACAGTCATCACACACACAAAAGCACACATCGATTTCTCCAGGGGGTTTCATCTGTAAACCAGCAGAGATCTTAAACACTGCCATTCATTCCATCAATGCTTCCCTGCCTACCTGTGATGATGTGAAGTGGGGGCTCTTTTTACTTTTTTAGTTTCCAGTTAACCACATCAAGAACAATGGGCAAGTTGAACATGGAGGTTACCTGAATGAAATATTTCAAAATGCTTCAATTAGTAAAGAGATGTGGCTCCCCCTGAAGTGGCAAGAGCACATGCTGTATGGAGAATGAATTAGCATATTATTTCAATAGGCACCAGCCAGAAGTACAAGTCTCCTTCAGGGAGGCATGTGTCAGGGCAAGTGACACCCAGTTCCGCACGCAGCTACTGCCATGGCTACTACACAAGGCTACAGTACGTAGAGAGTGACTGCTGCATCCTCCTCCAATTGAAAATGCATGAGGGATTTCAGGCATAGGATTGCCCTGCAGTGGCATTGTGTGTCAGCCTCTCAAACGCTAAGGCTCTCTGAACCTCCACTAGTGAATACAGTCTGTTTGATGCAAAGATTTAACATTTTGGCATGAACCATTTAGTTGGTTTTAGACTGGGACATCAGACGGATTTTTGTGTGTGTGTGTGTGTGTGTGTGTGTGTGTGTGAGTGAGTTTGTAGATTGTCTGACATATCCGCTGTTTTGTGTGTGTAGAATTCCTGGCTGCGGTCCCAGGCAATAGAGATAGAGAGTACAGCTGTCCTGGGCTACTTTATTTACTCGAGGAGAAAATGAACTATGACTAAAATACTGTTCACAAGGGCGCTCACTGTGTCTGGTGACAACAGTCTCATATCGTGACAAATAATGGACAAACAGAGGACAGATGTGTCACTTAAGTCACTTAGGACAAAATGAGGAGGCTATTTTCACTGGTCTGTTACTGACAATTAGCTGGAAGTTAATCACACTGCATAACTATTGTGCAAGCCTGATCCGGCTGCTTCCACTGCATTAATAATTAATCACTCTCCTCCTGCAATTACGTTCATATGAAAATGCTCAGGTTACAGCTCGCCAATTTAATTATATGCTCAATAAAGAGGTATTTCGGTGTTTTTCGCGGTTCATGTTTACATCTGTTAACGTGAGCTTCAAATTAATTTTACAATTAATCTAACACAGCAACTTTCAAGATGCTGCCCACCCAGCTGAGTCCGTCCGTCCGTCGCATGGGTCAGTATGCCCGGGCTCTTAACACTCTTGAGACATGAATGGATAAGCATTGAGAACTTCCATTAGCCTGCATGACTTCCTTCCAAGCTGATTTTACATGTAATTTCCCCTACACAGGTTTCTGTGTGAGCCGGGGCACAGAGAGCCAAACTGTGTACATGCTCTCATAGCAGAGGTCAACCGGGCTTCAGGCTCTATCCACAGTGGATCTCAGTAAATGACCATAACACATTAACGGTGCTAAGTAGTTTCCTATATCGCTGGAGGACCTGAGGTCAAAGTAGGAGCCCTTAATTGCAGCAATCTGATCTTGGAGCTCTATGGGGTAAAATCCATAGACGACCGAGAAAGTGACTGAGGCCCTGCTGCAGGCAGGTCGGCCATGTTGTTCTGTTCTGCTGCTTTGTCTCAGAACCACCTGAGAAAGTACATGGCCTGCGAACAAACATCTGGAAGAGGCTTGTCTGTGGAGATCACTTGCGATTTGTGTCTCAGCAGCAGTGACATCACAGCTCCCAGCCCTGGAGGAGGAGACAAACAGTACACAGGACAGCTCTCCAGGGCACCCTGCCACGGGCATTCCACTCACACAGGGAGAGGATAAGGAGGAAGTTGAAGGTGAAATCGTATGATTAATTCACTGATAATGAACCTTATTCTCTGCCTTTCCTCCACAAGCCCTAGCTCTCATGTAACACTCTCTGTGGATGGGAGATGGGCCTAGGTGGACCCAAGGGCCAATTATATTGACTGACAAAAGTGTTGCTCTATGAGCGTCATAGAAATGAGCACTGTTTGCCACTGTGATTTGACCTGTTTTCATTATGGATTGTCTGCTGAGATGGCCTATACCACAGAGAGCAGAATCTTGGCACTTAACACTAATTTTTCATAGAGATTAAACATTATATTTAATTAGAAGGCACTAGTCCATCCATTTGTCGATGACGGAAAAGGAATAAAAGTGAATTATGTAGTTTAAATTGAAATGGTTGATCCTATTGGTATGAATTATGATGCATTGCTAAAGCTTTCTGAGCTTATGAATGGTTTTATCGGGTCCCCAGATGCTATTGCAAGTCTCTAAAACTCTATATGGGGAAACTTTCCTTTGCAATCTCCCGCCTCGCTTGCACTGGAGTTTGAAAATGACACAGTAAACTCTTTGAACTTAATAAAGGGGCTTAATAAAGATGGATTTCAGAGAGGGAGAATTTTACATGCAACAGTTTGAATCTAAATGTAGGCCAATTCCATTGATCAAAATGGGGTAGAAATTCTATTTCTACCATTTCCACGTAAGAGAGGGAAGAAGAGGGAAATTTAATAAAGTTTTAAATAGGTGTGCTAAATATTTCACAGAGAGCATGAACCACCAATTTAATTTCAATAGAAACCACTCTAAGAATGAACCATGATGGCCCGACTCCTTTAGCTATTAAACCTCCAGATGTAAATGACCTTTAAGAAATATATAGATTTGTAAACCCTCTCGCTCTCTCTCTCTTTCGTACTACACACTGAGCAGAAACAAAATGTTACAAGGAAATGAAAAACAGCCATGGAAACAAACAGGTCAATGTGTAAAAGAATCAGAACACCTTAACACAACAAACAATGACGTTTCTGTTAACTCATGGGCGATTGTTTGTGATAAAACCTTCCAGATCACCAATCTGCAGTGGTTGGTTAGCCTGAATCAATGGGGTTTGTGGGATGTTCAAGGTTAAATGGGTGCGTGGGTTAAAAGGGTTAATAAGTCGGTCCCTATGGGGCTGCTATGTAGAGCAGCACATCAAAGATAGAGGCAGATTTTCTCCAGTCTCAAACCTGCTTACTGTGTGGTTGTCACGCACGCACGCACACACGTACGCACACACGTACGTACGCACGCACACACAGTAGTGTTCTTATACAGAGGGGGCAATAGTCCATGACCATCATTGTGGGGAGTCTCTAGAAAGACAGCTATTCATCAGACACGCTGGAAAGAGAGAATGAGTCCAACCACACATCTCAGACGTCAAAACATTTCAAAAAGATTTTTCCTCAAAATGCCAATTAGGAAGTATAATTAGGGGGTTAGGACAAGGACAGAGGGCAAGTGGTCCAGCAAAAGACAACACTTTCCCTCACCAATCTCTGGAGACCTGACCAGTTAATGGCATGGACACCCCAGTATTTCAGATGACAGGAAAAGTGTTCAGACAGGGGGAATAAAGTGGGTGAGATTACCCCGTCCCGATGAACACAGAACACAAGGCTTCACACCATGTAGTAAAGGTGCTGTGCACCATGACAAGCGGGTGGTCGTTCTTGCTAGCTATCTATCTACCCGCAGCCAGTGTCAAGGTGACTCCTCTGCTGGATAGATAACATGCTATATGTGACCCGTTTCAAGAAACTAGGAAACTTTCTTATGCCTTAATAACAAACGTGTATGCCATCTGTAAATACAAATCAAATTGTTAAATGATGAGCCTAGTTAGTTTAGTCACGGAAAAAGACAGGAACCTTCCCACTAGCCCTGATTGGATGGGCTGGACATGCCAAGAGATGAGTTCAGATAACGGGAGTTGCTCAGTATATGAAGATAATTCTGGCTACTGCAGATTTTTGAAAGATATAACGTTGGACTGTTCTCAACATCATGGCTGCCCTGAACAGCTGAGCTGTAGAGGTTTATTTGTTGATTCATTCGTAAATCATGTACCATTTTCTAGCTCTGAGTCTCTACTTATCCAACTTATCCAATGTAAAAAAAAACATTTAAAATGTTGTTACATAAGACTGAATCGAGGCAGTGAGTCATATATGATGTTCTGCATGTCAGGGGCTTACAAATGAACATCTCAGCCACCCTGCCTAGCTGCCTCTGTGAGAATCTCTGTCTGTCTGACCCAGACTGAACAAAAAAATAACAATAGTTTTTTTTTTTGCAATCTGTCTGAGAAAATAACTAAATGCTTTTAGTTATCAATAATACTGTCTCAGAAGGTATTTTTCTGGAGTCTAACATTCATTCACAAGAGAGATTATTGAAAAATAATGATTTTCTTATGTTTGGATTGATAAAAAAAATAAAAAAATATCTACCTTAAGCTCAGTATCATATTGTGAAGCTTCACATTTCAAAACGATTACTCCTCGACTAGTATGTTGGAACACAGTATTTTAACAGTGACTGTTTAAGTCTCGACCAGTAGTAATGTATTTACTGAAAACCTTCTGCTCAACCATTGTTTATAAGTTTAGTAAGACACACATAGATAAAACAAAGACATCTTAAGTAAGATTCGCTTAGATGTGATTCCATGAAAGCCAAACCGATCACTCTCCATTCCCTCTTTGTAGACATTTAGAAAAATAGTCTCAGCCCAGAACAAATATACATTAGGTTTTGAGAGAGCTTAAAAGTTGATTCATGTCAAAGCTAAAGCCTGTGTGTTTAATATTTGAAAAAGAACTGGCAGGCGTGGTAGCGTGGATTCAGACTGTGCCAAGCCTTTCTCTCTGGCTCGCTCTCTAACGGGGTCCTAGATGGCCAGATTAATAGAAAGGTTAAAAACCTGGACCGCTTTGTAAGAAGAGGTCTGTGACACCCGGGCAATTGTAGAGAGGAGAATTATCTTATGAGGGGAGAAAAAGACAGGTGGCACAGATTACTCTTCAGACCTCTGGGGGAATAGCCGAGCTCAGGCTTGGCCACAGTTTAGTGAGAACACAGGAAAAAAAAACACGAGGCAGCCAGCCTGGCCGTACACAGTGGAAGATAATGAATATAAAAGTGCTCGGGAGTCTTTCAAGAGGCATCACTCAGACAGTGGCAACGTGTTGTGTTTTTCCTCGCCATAAAGTTATTGAACAAAGATAAATGCGTATCCATTGTTAGGGGGAAGGTGTGAAATGCTTCTACCTCCATCAGTGCTGCTCAGACTAGCCTCGCTGGAGAGAATGAGAAATAAAGGGGTGGTGAATCTGTCTCTTGCGGCGCATTAGCCGGGCAGATTGCATCGACTCGTTCACTACAGCTTAACATGCCATGTTGGTGCTGTGTGTTTCACTGGCATGCAGGCATGATTAGTCATTGTTCATGTTCTAATAAAACAGAGGGCATTGCTGGAACTCTATATAACTGCCATCAAGGCTTTGATGGCAGGGCTAGTGTGTGTGTACGTGTACAAGTGTGTGTGTGTTTGTTTGTTTGCATGTATGTATGTATGTATGTATGTATGTATGTCTGTATGTGTGTGTGTGTGTGTTTGTGTAGTTTATGTGTATACGTATGTTTGTGTGTGTGTGTGTGTGTGTGTGTGTGTGTGTGTGTGTGTGTGTGTGTGTGTGTGTGTGTGTGTGTGTGTATACAGTATGTGTGTCTTTGTGTGTGTGTATGTACAGTAGGTGTGCATATGTGTTTTATTCCAAGTGGTCTTTGTACGTGGCCTGGGCATTATCCTGAGTATTATCCCTTCTGCGGGTCACTGGACCCTCAGTAGAAAATTGATTCCTCCATTCCAGAGCAATCCTGTCATTTCAGGCATAGCAGCCTCTGCGAATGTTATTTTACAACAATTCTCTCAGAAGCGTGTCACAGCTCCTGCACAGCTCCCCCATTTCACAGAGAGTACCTACCTACCTGCGTCTCTGTATGCTGATCATATGTTTTTTTACATGTATAATTATTATTATTATTAGGAGCTCCAATTGTATTCTTGGATATTATTCAAAAAAGCAGCATGAGAATCATCCAAAGGCCAAAACACCACTTATTTGGATTCCTGCTTCTTTGGCTCCAGGGATCAATCACCATTAATGGAAATAAAAACATGCAAAGAGACTCGTCTTCTCTTTTCACCTTGAACGTCTTTTACAGACAGTTAATTCAATTCGGAGGATATTGAGATGACTTCATAGAGATACAGCACTGTATAGATTACATTCAACAAGACATAGCACAGGGACAGGCTATTTCAATTTCAAGTGTTTTTTTTCTTCTTCTTCTCCTTCCAAATCTGTCGTTCCCAAGGCAAAAAAGAAAGTTCAGCTTGATGACTCTCTAGCTAGCTAACACATTGGAATGCATTGCGCTTGGCTGTCTGAGCTGTGGCAGCTATGTCCAACTGGGTGGGAAAGTAAGTATAATAAGAGGCCCAGTGAAAGTGACAGGATCCTGCTCCTAATTAGACTGTCAGCATAGCGTGAGGGGAATAAAGAGCTGCACTCCTTTCCAGAGGAAAAAAACCCTTATTATTGGCCAGGAAGAAGCATCAGCTTTGTCAGAGAGGAGCTGGATTATCATCTGTGGAAAGAGGATTTTTTTTGCTGAAGCCTCTGTAAGATAATTGAGTAAGATATCCTAATTTCTTATTCCTCGACGAGGTACCTATCTTCTAGTAGCTAAGAAGCATGAAAATATTTTTTCCCCTAGATGTTAGAAAGAGACCTTCGATTTATGATTCGCATGTTGTTTGATGTCATAATCCCAGGAGGGAACTCCAACAACACAACTCCTCGTCATGGGACCTACACGAAAACTATTGATTTGATGTTAATTATTGTGGCAGAGCCTATTCTTTTGTGGAACGCCGGTTACGTGTTCCACAACACAAGTCAACCACAGTTCAGTGTTCCTGTCGAGCCTTGCCGGGGTGAACCAACCTCACAAGGCCAGTCATGCATTCCTCCACCAGGAAACTGAACATGGCATGCGATGAGGATGAGGATCCCTTCCGCCTCCTTATGCTGTGTGCCATCTCAGGGCTTGCTTGGCTGTTGTCGCGGTGTGTGTGCCAAGAGGGGGCTGTTTAGCATTACAATAGACACACTGACACACTACAGTACCCTTGGAAAGTAGATGTAAAGTAGGTAAATAGGTCAATTAGGGCCTCTCAAACTACTGTACTGTTTGTGGGTGGGACCACTGGGGCCAGGATCCGTCATAATCTGTTACCCAATGAATTCCATTCCTGAAAAAGTTAGGCTGCCAATGGACTGTGAATGATTGGGGGGGGGGATGGTGTTTGTTTGGTTGAGGGTTAAGAAAAGCTTAAACGTTTGATTAAACTCCTCAGAGACGGAGTGACTAAATAAACCCACCTCAGGACACAGGTGTAGAAGCCGTTGTCCTCCAGCTCGGCTGAGCGGAACCAGATGGAGTCATCCTCCTTGCTGAGCCGATGGCCCGAGAAGATGATAGGCTCCTCCGAGTCCCCTTTGTTTTTGTACCAGATGAGCCGGAGCTTGGCGCTCTGGGCCATGGAGTAGTTGGTCCTGATGTAGCTGTAGAACAGGGCGCACTTCACTCTCACTGGTTCCCCTGCTAGGACCCGGTACCTCTTCAGGTCCACCGACCAATCAATGCAGCCATCCACTATGGAGGAGGAAGTTGTACATGGTTAGGGACTGATGGTTTGTGGAGTATGCTGTGGTACGCACACTAAAACACGGAACTAAGAGCCTAATCCTTATCCTACATATTGGAGCAATGCAAACCCAGCAGCATAATGGATCTATAGACAATGGAAGCTACTATACTGTCGGGGTCAAATTCAAATGAAGCCTAAATAATTCACACTAGTTCCATGCATTTGGATGATTGTCATCTTATCACACGTTAATCTCCTCCATTTGGATTTTCATTTGCATCCACAAATGGCAGCTCTCTAGCTAGACTTCAAAGGCATTTCATGTTCTACTCTGTAATTTGCAGCCTCTCTCGCCTCTCTCCATTGTCATCCATAGGTGAGGAGTGGTAAAAAAAATAGGGAAAAAAGTAACAACAGGAACCTGTAATGACAAGTCAATCAAGATTGCCTTTAATGGTGGTGAGCTTTTGAACCCGTGACACATGGTGAAACAATAGCATATGACAAGGAGAGGCAGGGAAGGTCGTAGCCACTGTCACACTAATGCAGGGTTATTTAGGATACACCAGTTAGCAGCAAAGGAACTGCTGTTGTAGAAAGGCAAATAAGGCCCGAGGCAAGGCAAAGAAGGCAATGTACTTGAAAACACAGTTCATTTTCAAATAATGTTTAACTCTACTGTAAAAATATTTAACTGTACTGTATATCTATGGACAAAAATCACTAGTGAATTGCCTAAAACAGAATGCTACTCTCCCCATTGCGTGACTACTGTGCAGTATGTGCTTTCACGTTCCAAACCCCAAATGCCAGGTCAGCCAGTAACATGGCTGGACAACACATTGAAGACATAAAGTCAGTCTTTTTGTCATCAGTCATAATGGCCATTGACTCAGAGGAACAAAAATAAGGAGGTAAAACTAGAAGAGAAAAGTAAGGTATCCCTCATTTTATGCTGGCAGCCCCAATCGACACAGAAACGTAGTTGCTAATCAATGCAGTACAGAAGTATGTTCATACAGACTTCAGGCAGTACATCTCCACGCTCTCTGTGTCCCATAAAAATGTTATACATTCAAAATCTGTCCACTGTCATTTGCATTGAGGTCTCCTACCACCAACGCCGATTTACCATATAGATTTGGTTATTTACATTTTACTCTGATCATTTTTCTCACGCCAGGTTGGAAATTAATTACAGACATAGCCAGGAAATAAAAATTGATGTGGGGAAGTGGCATCAATCAAGTGAGGATGGGGTGATGGCTCCAAACTGCAGGCTGGAGCCAAGGGGAGGGGTTACGATGGGAGGTGATGTTCCCGGGGTTTATTCGTGAGAGCTCCGACGTGTGGAGGATGAGATGCAAGAAAAGCAGAAGCAGCACACATTAGTTCGGTCTGCTAGGTTAATGTGTTGTCTTTCAGACAAAAGGCACAGCGAACCATCGCTGAGTGCACAGGTTACAGATTACGTAAACAGGCGCCGGAGAAGCAGCCATATGTTGCCCGGGGTCATAGCCGCAATGCACTTTTCTGGATGATTCAATCATTGTTGCCTTCTTGTGTTTGCCACTGTGGCAGGGTTTAGGAGGGGAGCTATTAATTGCGACGACAAGGCCTAACACGGCCAGATATATCATTCCAGTCAGCTGCTGCATCGGATCCCTATTTGCACAGTGCCACCTTTAATATTTGCATATGGATGTGGCCCAAATTTGAGTCCGAAAATAACTTAGAATTAAGTATGAGTGAAGAAGTAAGGAAAGGGCAGTAATCATAAAGATAGCTGCAAAACCCACTGGTGTGGACCGAGTGGACTTATGTTATATAATAACCCAATGTCCTGAAACTGTCCATGAACTTTCTCCCCTTTTCAAGTCAAGCAACCGAAAAACTGAAATATATCCCTGCAAAAAAAAAAGTGAACAAAGGCAGCGGACGAAATGAAATAATGAAATAAAAAGGCTGTCATCCAGTACATGAGGTGTTAAGTTGCTGGTCGTCAAGCCCTCACAGTTACTAAGCCCAACACAGAACCAGAACGCATTGTAAAATCCTGTGTAGATCTCAGCACCTGCTGCAATAATAATAGCTTGACCTGGCTGCTGCACACTGGCCAAGTCTATCATGAAGCAGTATAGCAATTTCAGCCATGACAGCTGAGAGGAGGAAAAAAGTCAATGTCAGAGCTATAGCCCACCAAATACTTTGTGCTGATGTGCAATTTCAGTCCCCGACTTGCATTTGATAGCTTGTTTATTATTTTCTTGAAAAATGTGAATGACTAGCTTTCAGTGGACATGTATCTTTACACAGGTATAAAATGGGGGCCAGGGGTAGCAGCCATTTCAATATGAATCCAGAAATGAGTTACACTCCGGCGCAGACAAAACCAATCTTATCAGAGGGAAATAAATATGGAGATGTGGGGAGGGTTATGGCCCACTCTCTGTTATTGAGCTGGAAAGGCAGTTTATCAACCCACAACTTAGGACATTTTAAATAAATCGACTTGACCACAGAGGCCCGTCGAGACCACAAAACGGATTTGAATTTATTTGCCATGTCAAACACCTAAACACTCTGTAGGGATATTTGATAGGGTATTACACTGTTTTGTTTTCCCAGTCTCTCTCATTTTAATATGGCTAAGGCACATTATTATACAGCACATTACTCAGTAATGCAGAGGGACTAGTGAGCTAAATAATGCCACAGCGTATTGTGTCTAGGATACTACCGTACAGAGGGAAAAGACTTGTTGTCCATAGTTATATAATCTCTTCATTAAATTACTGATCTCCAGCACATTGAAGTAACAGCATAAATTTGAAAATGTTATTAGTTGTATGACTAGTGAATTGCATAAAATTCTACAGCGATATAATGTATGTAGGGTATATATATATATTTTTTTTAAAGACGCATACTATTTAAGGGCTCTTTGATCCTTGTAAATGTAAAATTAGTATTGTAGTCCATAAAATGATTAACCTACAACTTTGTCAAACCATGACTTAGGATGTGAAGAAAGCAGGACACAGCCAACATGTCTCGATCAAGGAGCTAGCGGTGCAGGAGGCATAAAGGAGAGACGGGGAGCCCCGGGGAGACAGCAGGATGTCGAGGGAGAGAAACAGTGGACGTCAAAGACACGTCAAATCGCTGTGTACTCAACCCAACATGATAATCACTCCCTGCTACATCCGCTGGACGGAGTGGCTTGTTGAGCTTTGTTGCTCTTTCAATGTCTGCCAATCAGGCGTGCATGTGTGTGAGCTTTGTTTGTCTGACTGAATATAATTAGCCAACATGACAGAATGCTGTTGAATATGTGAAACTAAAACATATAAAAACATTTCACACTTGAGGAGTGTTCCACTCTAAGCTATTATTTTTAATGATTCGCTATGTCACAGTCGATAGGAAAATCAAAAGCCATTCCAATTGTGATTTCTATGTAGATAACCAACCCTCGTTCTACCTGCTCAAATGCCTTTTCATTTGATCTTGCTATAAGAGGTGTAGAACAGAAATCAGGTCAAAATAACACAATCAGACGATAATGATACTGAAATAGAAAGGCAATCATGTCGCAGAGAGGGAAAAAAAAGCGACATCTTCTGAAGAGGTCCGTAATGAGAAAGAATGAGTTTCATTTCAGTTTTGGTCGGAAACAATTACCCTGTTCATTTACATCAATAATCAGGGAATAATGGCTGGAAATAAAACAAGGATGGAGGGGAAACCAAACATTTCCTTCCCCTGTTTGTCTTGGTTATTTGAGTGAATCCCGCAGTCCATTACCAGACCATCAATACATAACTGTTCCAGAGTCAGCAGCCAGGGAAAAAAGACAAAGCGAGGGTAGAGAAAGCTAGGGAGGACGAGAACAAGATATTTAAATCACCCTGCAAGACAACTGATGAATGTCTCTATAACTGGCAGCTTAAGACTGCTTAATTAACAAATGCTGTAATAATCTAATGCACACTATAGACAGTAATTGCCTGGAGTTGATTTCTGTTGACAGAAATAGATTTGCATTGTATTTCACCCAACATGCTGTTTTTCATTCTGCTGGGCATGCCTGTTCTAAGAGGAACCACACAGACAAAGGCATAAAGACATCTAACTCCAGCTTATGTCCTTAGTGTCATTCTGCTCTGCACTCAGATAGCAGGATGTGTAATAACGATAATAACACAGTAAGCCTACATAATATAATCCATTGTTATTACGCTACCGAAATGTCGACATGCAGATGCCTTAAGATAGATGTCTTCATTAAGATTCCTTGATAGAGTTATGATTATTATCATCATGTTTTTTTTTTCTTCAGAATAAAATGTATTTCTGTTAAATGGCTTAAATACAGGGGTTACAGAGTTTATTTGAGGCCGTGTGTACATTCTTACTGTATTATTGTACTTACTTTGATCAATGGCGAGGCCTCTGAATGTACTAATCCCTCTCACCTGGGACAATAAAACAACCGGTGGAAAAGGAAAGGGATTGTTATGTTCACGAACAGGGAGCCCTGGCTTTTACGAGCTCAGTCACCTCAATCCACAAACTTCATCAGACATTGCCTTTCTAAAACCATTGTCCTCTGAGGAACTCAATCCCTCCTGTGTTTTGTGTGTTCAAACCCCATTTGTCACAGTGGCGCTGGAGTGTGGTGGAGTAGCCTGGGCATTTGTCAGTTCTAAGGTGCGTGGCTGCATTCCGCCATATACCCTCCACCCTCCTCCCTCCTCCCTCTCCCCATCCTCCTCCGTTTCCGGCCCCAGTGCGTATGGCTGGCTGGCAGCCAGCATAGCTCCTTGTGCAGGTTGCTTTACTTTGCTTGTCATTAATAAAGAGAAGTGGCCCTGCACCTGTCCACTGACAGGGCCCCCACAGAGACCGGAGCCTGAGAGAAAGAGAGAGTTCCGAATACACTGGGCTGCTTAATGAACTAGTTCAAACCACATTGTCATATTGCTGTTGGACAGCCTGCCATTTCCTCCTTGGTTACTGATGTTTCCTCTCCTCGCCGTGCATCACTGTTAGAGTGACATTTTTCTCTGACAGTCAATCGAGTCTAACTGAGGGAGCCCTAATGTAGCAGTGAGGTTGGAGACCCAAGGATAGGAGCTCAGTGAGGACTTCCATATTTCCCCCCACTATCACCCATACAGTCATTCAGCTCAGCTGGGCAGATTGCAATGCTAATCATTTACACTACCTGTTTAAGTTGAAATACCTTTAATTTACAACACAGTTGATGGGGGATTTGGTCTCTCTCTTAGAATTTACTGGGAAACTAAATCTGGATGTATGGCTACTGTACAATTATTGAAACAGCAGAATTTATTTCCCCCCTCCTACTCTCTCTACTGTAACATAAACAGTGGAACCTAAAGTTCCACTATAACTAACCTCACTTTGAAAATGCTTAACACTAGCAAAAACCCCTCCCAGAATCGATAGCATACATTATGCCTATGTGCACATCTTAATCTATCTAAAATCCCCCTGACACCTTGTCAATATACTAACCATTTGAACGATAACAAGGGATTAATGTTGATTCCCTCATCACGTCCCTCCCCCATCCTCACCAAGGCTGGTATAACCTTTACACTTTACATGGCTAACATCCAAAAGATCTTAAATACTGTATGCCGCTGGGAGAGAAGAGCGAGTCATAGTTATACCATCAACTACATCAAGTTGCATCACAGTCCAGAAACAGAAGGAAAGGCTTCTGCCCTATGGGACATTCTGGCTCGGACTAGGCTTACTTATTTATACCATCTACAGTAATTAGGATAACATACAATGTGCCAACATACAGTCAATACTGTACCATCTGTCTATTTATGAAGAGCATTAACTGGTTCCCTGATGAAACCGCTCACTCACAGACATAATTCTGCTGTCTAATAACGATTTTTTTTTAGAAAGATTCAACGTCTCCATAAAGCTGGTTTATGTTAATCACTGTAATGATGTACCGTAGTAGATTAATACAATACATTCTTTAAACACTTTGAGAAATAAAAGTCTTAGATCCTGAACAGAGTGAAGAGAGGCCGACGATTATCAAGCGAAGGCCACCTGACATCAAATATATTTACTGGGAATTTAGCAAGAACATTCAAGCTAGTCATCCGACCAGCTTTTTAATCTACGTCGTACACATCAAGGTCTTCCAAGTGCACAGAATTAGTCACACTGCTCTAGACTTCATCTAAATCCAGGCGTGTGTGTGTGTGTGTGTGTGTTTGTCAATGCCATACTTTTAAAGCGGGTGTTGTCCAAGAAGTAGGGAGGCACAGAGCAATAATATCACAAGTTGGCAGCAGAAGCACAGCTAGTCGTGTCACCTTGCTACCTGCTGCTTGTCTGGGCTGCAGCATTCTCTCGCTGACCCACCTCACAACACACTACCTGCTCAATGCCAGGCCAGCCAAGTAATAGAACCAAATGATTCATAACTTTATTAAAGGGTATGAAATACCAAGGAGTTTCTGTCTACTGTATCGTTGATCTCATAACATTAGTTCCTCACTCTGAAATGGTGAGCATTAAAACCCCAATAAAATCATTTAAATTTTGTCTACCTTGGAAACTACAATTACATTACCTTAATTTGAGTCATTATTCAATTATAAAAATCATTCAATGACTTATTGTGAACACTGATGATATTGATATTGTTATGGACACCAATAACACATACACCAAAATTGATAGAAATGTGAAAATAATACATATTCAGCTAACAAGTGACCTGAGATGAAGTGAAACTAGCATTGATGTAAAAGCAACAGCATGAGGATATGTTGAATTTCTGAGCAGAATATAGCCTGGTACTCTGAGAATTTGTTTTGGCTGCTACTGTCACGTGCTGTATGTGTGGTTCCATGGTGCCATGCTTCAATGTCCTCATTAGCTAGCCGCTTCTCATGAGACATTTGATTTTCTGTTGGAGCCGGAGCTGGCACCGGTGCCAGAGACACTCCGAAAGATCCCTTTCATATGTGGCCAGCCCTCATAATTCAAGGACAATTTAACATTGCCCCACAGACACAGTCACAACTCCAACCAACATGTCCTGCAGAAAAACTTCTGATGTGTTTTATCATTATTAACCAGCTAACCTTGACCACCTGTCTGAGAAAAAGGTTTGACGCCCCAAGAAGTGTAGCTTGTGACTTTATTTACATCAACCACAGATCACAATCAACCACGTTCGGTCATTCCATAGACCACAGGGAGAAACAGATCATACGAAGTTGAATTATGCTCATTATTTAACGACTGAGAATGAGTTTTAATTCTGAATATGCTTCAGTACCTTTCTGATCGAATGCCTGTAGGAATTTAAGACTGGACTCTAGCCTCTCTGCCTCTCTCACCAACGGTTGTATTTACATTGTTCATTTCTCCCAGCTATGTACCGTAGTATTATGTATCTATTTAGTGGTGAACCATAATGTGAGTATCGGCACCTGTTTCCGTTCCTTTACAAGTTAATGAGGAAACGAGTTGGCCTAATTACCAAATCTCCCTGCGGATGTTCTCCAGTTTACACTGATCAAAACAAATAACTCTCCTGTTCTGTTCCCTCTCTGGATCACTCAGAGGCCTTTAAGAAACCCAGCCACAGCTCTCACTTTGACGTTGTTATTTCAAACACAGTAGATCTATTTAATTGCATGTGTTCTCTCTAATTCGAACAACAAGCCTGTTATGGAGGAATGATTGCATAGCTCAGTATTGCATCTGAGCTGCCAGAGTGTGCTGCTCTCTTCCTTTTTCACTCATAGCTCAATAACCACAAAAAGCCTGTGTTGGTAAATGAATATGGTGGGTAATATACAGCATAGCATTACAGCAAAAAGTGAGTTGCAACGCATTGACTGCCATTGCACTGTGGCAATTACCAAAGGTGTTTGGGATGTGCAGGGCTGACGGCTTTCGGCTGTTAGGGAGCACTGTTTATACCAGGAGGACAGCACATGTCATACTGATGACACCCACTGTGGTGATGGGGGAGCATGGGGCATAGAGAAAGAGAGAAGGATGAAGAGAGGGAGGAGGAGGGAGGGAAAAAGAGAGAGGGTGTGAAGAGGGAAAAATAAAGAACGAGAAGAGTACGGAGAGCAATAAGAGAAGGAGACAAAGAGGAAGGCAGATATAGATGGACCGTAGGAGGAAAGACTTGACAAATGGTGAAAGAAGGAAGAGGGAAAGAGAGAGAAGGGACCAGAAGGCAAGCGAGAGAGAGATGTTTGAGAGGCCCGTCCAGAGAAGGGAAGTCAAAGGGGGTGAGAGGAGGAGAGGAGAGGAGTCTCAGAGGGCAGCTCTGAGTGGGAACAGATGGACTGGTTCCAACTCCTCATCTGCATCAGACCTCTGTGGCGTTCTCCCCAAACCTCACAGCTGACATCTCGGGCCTGGCCGTGTCTCTGTCCGCGCCGAGCGCTGCAGCCTGCAGACATGGCTGCCTGGGTCCCTCTGTGAGGCTGTGCTGTTGCTGTGGCTCTGACAGAGAGCAACCAGCCCAGTCAGCCTTCAGGGGAGATTAGCTCCACATTGCAGCCCTATGGCTGGACAGGACCCACTGTACACAGCCCAGTCACAATGAAATCCACCTGGAAACAGGATACACATACTGCCTACTAGCCGTGACCACAGTATGTTCTAGCTAACTGTCAACGTGGGTAAAATTCATCACCATCTGCTTGGTGAAACGGTGTTGCAATACGAGGTAAGCATTGGTTTATAGAAAATAGGGTTTACCTGATAACATCCAAATGTGATGGAAGCACAGTAGCACAATCTCTTCAGCCAACAGTAAATGTAATTATAGAGTATGGAGAAGTTGTGGCTTTTGCAGACAGAGGAGCTTACGCACTATATAGGGGGAAAAAGAGACTCTTAATTTCCGATGGGATCTGAGTGACTGGGAGACTTGCATACGGTGCAGTTAGGATCAGATAACTTTTCTACTCTCTCAGCTGGAAACCTTGCGTCATCAGGCTTTTGTGGAGCAGAGAGCATGGATGGCTGAAAGGTTTTGTCAGCTATCAGATAAGGCTGCAGCTGTATCTCAGGCTGTCGTTCAGCATCAATAAAAGATTCACTTCCTCCATACAGCCCAGCAGCCTCCAGAGCCAGGGACCGGGCGATGTTGCCACAGAGACCCAGGTTCATAAAAGGAACCCAGTGTTGGGTTCAGAGAGAGCAGGGCCGTTTTATTTATCTGCCTTGATGTGTCAAGTGCCCTGGCTCTTTCTAGGAGCGATCTGTATAATCCTATACAACAGCAAGGTTGACCTACAGTAACAGCAAGGTGGCCTACCTCACTAGCGTACATCAGAACCTGGCCACGGCTCAGTCACACAGACAGCGAAAGACATGGTGGAGTGTAAAAAGTCCATATAGGACAAGTCCACGGGAATGGGAGTCATAAGGGAAGCCAGAGGGCAGCAGCCGTAACGCTCCACATACGCTGTACATTCGCAAATGTGCTGAGACAAAGGAAGATTAAATCACAATCAAAAGTGGAGAAGACTGAGGTACCTTCGGTATCCCATGAAATTATGCTTTTGCAACAGAGGTTTCAGTAAATTGACAGATGTATCTGTCAATACTAGAGGCTGTGCTTCTTGTCTCCAATCATTCTGAAACAATATTTGAGGAGCTATTGAGCTTGTTTGATAAGTAAAACAGATGTGGCAGACCATATTTGAATTACCTTAATATATCATCACCAAAAATCAGGAAAGGATTAACAGAGGAACATGGGAACAATGGTTTTAGTATTCCAGTTTGACTGTGAGCAGACTGGCTGTGCTGTAGTGTGCTGCCTGTATCCCTGGTCCTCTGCGGCAGCAGCAGCAGCAGCGGTAGTGTGGAGCAGCTCGGAGCGGCGCTTTGCTCCGTGGCATGCCCTGCGGGACTGGAGCACACAGACTGGCTCTGGACGCATCGGTCACATGGGAACCTGGCCCAACAAGAACATCCATCTTGACTGGCACCTGGTCTCAGGGAGAGTGCCCCGCCACACAGACAGAGAGGCCGGTAATGGTCTGTGGGCTGAGCACTGGCAGGAAACAGCACAGGGACCCGGGGAATAGGGAAGCCAAGACCAGGGTGCACACAGCATCTTAAGAGATACCGCATGGCTACTCTTTTATCCACCATCCAGCCATAGCTTGTGTCTGCACGAGCAGATGTGAAAAATTGTCATATCGCATACTGTGTCTGCTTGTTAGGCATGTGTCTCGCTCTGTGATTGTAATAATACCAATACTCTGGTTGCATAACTGCATCCTTTGTTCAGCTATGTACTGTAGTTGCAATCTACATTTTGGATAGCATAATGTCTCTGGGCAATGCAGTAGTGATTCACTGATAAAACAGTGTGCAAAGTTGTTAGCTGCAGCTACAGAAGGACTATGCTGATCTAAAATCCATTTACTAGGCTGCATTAAGGCCCTCCACTCCTGATGAAAAGGACTTTCATTAGGCGTTGAATTAGGTACGAGGCAGTTATGTATAGCACCTCACAAAAAAGCCTTCTGCTTGAATAAGCGTAACTTCATGAACTGTATAAGCAAAGCAAGCAAGTGTAAAACAACTACAATAGGGCTGACTTAAAGTTACATGGCCATCTCATAATCTGCTCTGTGTTCATGAAATATGCATACAAGGGAAAATCAAATGACTTCCTGGCTTCCGTGGAACAGTGCTTACTTTGCATAGCCCATTGCCAAAGACCCATTTACCTGTTCAAAGCACAAGCAGGAGTGTTTACCACAGCTGACTATGACGAATAAAAGAGGACAATAAGGAGCCAAAGACAAATCTACCCCCCCCCCCCCCCCCCCCCCCCCGACAAGCAATCTACATTAACTCCATCGACAAGGGTAAAGGCAGAGAAACAACAATCCACAATGCAATTGCTTGCTCTACTATGTTTGTATAGGAGTGTGGATGAGTGGTAACTAGCAGAATGTTGCATTAGTCCATTATGAGTTTCCACTGGTCAGCTGTTGCCATAAAGGTGTGATAATACACTCCGATTGAGGATGACAGAAATTAGTGTAGCAGTAGTAATACGACCATAATATAATATTCAGTCTCTCCATTATCATGTGAATGCTATGCCCATAAGCGTATTCGATGGGTCTAGCCAAGGTAGCAAGCCTTGCATCACCACTCGGAATACTATAAGTTACTGTACATGTGTCCAAGATAACTGCTATGCTATTAGTAAGAGGCTAAGAGACAATGAGCTAATATCGTGATCAATGTCCTAGCATTAACTTATTGACTTAACCTTAGCTCAGAGTGTCATAGCTAGATGCCAAGCATATAGTAAAGCCCCCCCCCCCCTTACCAATCAGTTACCAACCCTTAGTAAAATTCTGGCAAAAATTGCACTTCACCTGATACAATGCTATTTCACAGTTAACAAATTGACAACAGACTTTCAGCACGCATATACAGTGGTTCATCCTTTTAAAAGTTGGAGCGTACTGCGGACTACCGTTCAGTCGTGAGGTGCCACAAAGTGGGACTTGGGAAAATTGCAGTTGGCTCAGAACAGGGCAGCACGGCTGGCCCTTAAAAGTACACAGAGAGCTTAATGACATGCATGTCAATCTCTCATGGCTCAAAGTGGAAGAGAGATGGACTTCCTCATTACTTGTTTTTGTAAGAGGTGTTGACAAGCTGAAGGTACTGAGCTGTCTGTTTAAAATACTAGCACACAGCTCGGACAACCATGCCACCAGAGGTCTCTTCATAGTCTCCAAGTCCAGAACAGACTATGGGAGGTGCACAGTACTACATAGAGCCATGACTACATGTAACTCTATTCCACATCAAGTAACTGATGCAAGCAGTAGAATCAAATTTAAAAGCAGGTAAAAATACACATTATGGAACAGCGGGGACTGTGAAGTCACACAAACACAAACATAGGCACAGACACATGCATACAGCACAAACACATGATAACATACACACATGGATTTTGCTTGGAGATATGTGATAGTGGAGTATGGGCCTGAGGGCACACACTTAGTGTGTTGTGATTCTGTAATGAATCTATTGTAATGTTTTTAAAATTGTATAACTGCTTTAATTTTGCCGGACCCCAGGAAGAGTAGCTGCTGGGCCCCAGCAAGAGTATCTGTCGGGTCCCAGGAAGAGTAGCTGCCGGACCCCAGGAAGAGTAGCTGCCGGATCCCAGGAAGAGTAGCTGCCGGGCCCCAGGAAGAGTAGCTGCCAGGCCCCAGGAAGAGTAGCTGCCAGGCCCCAGGAAGAGTAGCTGCCGGGCCCCAGGAACGGTAGCTGCCGGAACCCAGGAAGAGTAGCTGCCAGGCCCCAGGAAGAGTAGCTGCCGGGCCCCAGGAAGAGTAGCTGCCAGGCCCCAGGAAGAGTAGCTGCCAGGCCCCAGGAAGGGTAGCTGCTGGGATCCATAATAAATACAAATATATTCTATGTCTAGTGTGAATAATATTTACCATTAGACCTTCCAATAATACTTCCATTTAAAAGTAATCAGATTTACTAAAGTTAAGCAATAAGAAATACGATTAGCAAATGGTACATACCAGAAGTCTTCAATGTCACAAAATATCTAAAAGTATAAAAGACACTATAGTGTAACGGAATGCTCCATCAGGGGATTGGTTTATAATGACGCCATGAGCAAAGTTTCTACCGATCTTCTATTCTCACCAGTGCGCCAAATTTCAATATCTCCCATCGTATATTTAACATCACTTTGTTCGGCCAAAACATTCAACAAAATGCATAAAACACCACAAGCATTCTTTAACCTCTCTTATCTAAATGATAGGCACGCACATCTGTGTCGCTCCCTCTTTGAACTGACAGCCGTCCCACGGACAGAATAACACAGAAATTCTGTAAAAAGAAACAATGAAATAGAACATATCAAAACTCTTGAAACAATCCAATCACAACCATTTAATTCATAAAATTTTGCGAATTTAAGTATTCATCTGTTTTCACACCCCGACGATGTCCGTGTTCCCAGGGTTCTATGTTAAAGTCCCGCCCTGGAGAAAGCCATGGATAAGGTGTGTTTGACTTTTGTGATATCCTTCATATGGTCAGCCATCCAGACAATGCCATAAATCGTGATAGAGTACTCACGCTGGGCCTTGGCGCATGCAAGTCGCTAGACTTATCTTCATCACTGGCCTCCATCATCATTCACATTTGTTCACTCTATTCTTCCACTACACCCTGGAGTTACTATATGCTAATAGTCAGGTGACAAGGGTCTTTGTTTCCTTTGTAGCGTCTGCTCATTGCTTCTCAGGGGTAGAGAGGCTCGGCTCTGCGTTATGCAGCACTGACATGCGGCACAGCCCGTGGCGCCATGAAAGGCCATCCACAATGGCCCGTGAACAGGTGTTAAATGAAATCGAGACAAATGCTGAGGAGACCTGTGCTTGACACCTATCCATCATCAGTGGCGCGTGTGGCAAAAGCCAGTTCAACAATTCGCCCACCGGAGACACCTGTGTCGTCAGGGTTACCAAGCTGAGTGGCCCCGCAGCCCCCACGCCTATTATTGATGTGCCAGTCGTATCACAGAGCCATGTGTGCCCATCATAGGGGGGCAATGATAAACAACAATGTTGTCCGTTCTTAATTATCGTCCCCTGTGCTGTATTAAAATGTAATTTGGTCCTAATAAAAGTAATATCCTGTAGGTCAGACAATAAGGAGATCACCTGATAGCATCCCTTTTTCCAGGGAAGCGTGAGCTTCTGCCGACAACAACCTCATTACGGATTATAATGAATCAAGTACACAGCAGGACACAATTGCATTTGTATAGTGCTATTTGATCAGAATGATGGATCTCTACCCTGCATTGTACCTAATAAAACGGCTAGTGCCGTGTCTTTACTATCATTAAATGTGAAGACTGTTATTTTATCAAATCAATTCTCTGTGTGTAATCATTATTACGTGATTAAACTAATCATGTCAACTTAATTAACTAGGAAGTCGGGGCACCAGAGAAAATGTTGAATTACAGAGCTATAATTTTCCTGAATATAACTCTTCAGATATTTTAATATCTGATCGATTAGTCATTCTCATTCATGTATTATTATTACCTTGTTAGTCTCATTCCAAACATCGTAAAATTCTTGGTTGTCTGCACGAACCCTAGCATAAATTATGAATCAGCGACATACAAATTGGCTTAATCATTTATTTACTAACTAACTAATAAAATCACAGAAATACATGAAAACACACACAATTAGTTCATACATTGGGTTGCTACATGATACAAAGAAAAAGTCCCTAGCGGACGAAACCAATATGACGGCTTGGTAGACAAAGAAAAGGGGTGTGGCAGTTCAAGAGCGGGAAAGCAAAATGGATTCATTACACACAGTCTATAATTATATTAATTTAAATGCTAATCCTTTGCACATGAATGGCCACTCATTCGAGAATAATTGCAATGTATATATATTTACGCCACATGTCATTGTTGTCTTCTCTGTTGGAATCCTCAATAGTTCTGTAGGGTTCATCAGAGTCTCTGGTTAGTCACACACACCAATACAGTCTTGACGAGAGCAAAACAATGCATCTTCCCCCTCAGGAGGCAGAAAAGATTTGGCACGGGCCCTCAAACCATCAAAAAGTTATACAGCTGCACCATTGAGAGCATCTTCACTGGCTGCATCACCTCTTGGTATGGCAACAGCTTGGCATCCGACTGCAAGGCACTACAAAGAGTTGTGCGTATGGCCCAGTACAAGAGTAGTGCAGGGTTCGGATTATATGCAGAGGAGCATCTAAATTCACTCTATGCAGCCCGGAGAGGCAAACTTGGAGTGTGGACATGCAAAATTAATTAAATAAAAGTCCTTATTGTTGATGGAGGAAACATTGAAACTGTGGATGAGAGTCTTGAAGCATTTGATGCTGTTCTCAATGAGAAAGCTCAACTGAATGTTAGGATGGAAAAAATGGCACTGGAAACGGACATAGCAGCATATAATGCCAAACTGAAGGTCCTGGAGAGTGTTGAGTCAACTTCTGCTGTGGCAGCCCATTTTCTATGCCAAGAAGATGGAATAAACTCTTATTTTGAGAACCAGGAACCCGAGGTCTATGAGGAATCTGAACCATCACCTGTTGAGTTTGCTACATTAGGAGCAGTTCCAAAGACCCCACTACAAAGAGTTTTACAACAATCGACCACAAAGCCATCAAAACCTATTCAGAAAACGGTCATAAACCACGCCCTTCAGCAGCCAACAGCAAGGTCTAGCAATCAACACAGAATCAACACTGCGGGTATCAGCCATAATACCAGCCATGATAACCTCTCTACTGTGTCACGGCCCCTCCTCTGCAGTGCAGGGGTGGTTCATCCTGCAGGCAGAGGAGGGTCGTTAGTGGTTGGAGTCACCTGGACTCAGGGTATTTAAACTGCTTCACTAATCACTCACTGCTCCTCCAGGTATGATCCTGTTTTGTTTGTCCCTTTGTAGTTTTGCATAGTTTTCACTCAGTCATTCACACACACAGATTCACGCATCCCTGCACTTTACAAACACTTTACATTATGATACTTTCAGACCTCATTCCTTTTTCTTTGTTTAAAGTTAATAGTTTGGTTTATAATAAAGAACCATTTTGATTGGCCTATACCTGTTGTTCGTGTCCCCTCATTTTTGCCACAGGCTATGAGCCGGCCTGTGACAACTGTCATGCAAAGGCAGATTGAAATTGCTGACCTCCTTGTACTACAGCACAAACAGGCCACACTCCATGTTAGGGAGTTACCCATGTTTGACGGTGATCCTCTAAACTTTATGCCATTCATGCGTGCATTTGAGCATGGTATAGAAGATAAGACAAGCAGTCACCAGGATATTACCTGGAACAGTACACCTCTGGTCAGCCCAAGGATCTGGTCCGTAGTTGTCTGCATATGGAAGCCAGAAGAGGCTATGCAGAGGCTAAGAGGTTGTTAAAGGAACACTTTGGCAATGAAATCAAAGTTGCTTACATGGAAAAAGCTTGGAACTGGACAAACATCAAACCAGATGATGGAAAGGGACTGGGTGGCTATGCACTCTATCTTAGAGGTTGCTGTAATGCTATGCAAGACCTACAGAACATGGAAGAGCTTAATCTTCCCTCCAAAATAAAGTTGATCATGTCAAAACTTCCCTACAAACTAAGGGAAAAATGGAGGTCTACGCAATGTGATATTTTAGAGAGAAACCACCTGAGGGCCCAGTTCAGTGACCTTGTGACGTTCATGGCAAAACAGGCCAAAATACAAGATCCGTTGTATGGAGATATTCAAGATCCCCTGACCAACAGAACGTTTTTTTAAACCAAAACAGATGCTGACTTTAAACAGCAGTTCAAGTCCAAGAGTAGGGGAAGCAGCTTTGCCACTGCAGTAGCTGTAGTGGCAGATTGTGACTCTGAAAAACCTCTAAAAGAACAAACATTCAAAGTCAAGAAACCAGGCACCTACCCTTCTGATGCTCCCAGTATCTCATCTGTATTTTGTGCTGGTGAGCCTTTCCTGGTCGACTGCCAACAGGTGAAGGCACAGCCACACGAAGCCAAGGTTGAGTTTCTGAGATCAAAAGGCCTTTGTTTTGGCTGTTTGATGAGAGGACACTTAAGCAAAGAATGTAAAAGAAGGATGACCTGTCAGAGCTGTCAAAGAAAGCACCCCACTATCCTGCACATTGAAGGAAGAGAGAGATTTAGATCTCTGAAGGCAGATACGAGTGGTGTAGCACTAAAGCGGGAGGAAACTGTCAGCAGTGCTCTTGTTTCACTGGAAGCTGGTGAAGATACCGGGGCCGGTACAGATTGTGCACTTGTAATTGTGCCAGTTCAAGTAAAGATGGCAAATGGAAGCAAGTCTGCGTTAACATATGCGTTTCTCGATTCTGGTAGCTCAGCAACATTTTGGACGGAGAGACTCATGAGGCAGTTGCAAGCTAAAGGCAGTGAGACTGAAATTCTGCTACGCACAATGGGGCAGGAGAGTCCTATCAAGAGCTTTGAGATATCTGGATTAGACATTAGCAATGTGGAAGGTGACACATTTCTTGCATTACCAAAGGTCTACACCCAAAATAAGATCCCAGTGACAAGAGAGAATATTCCCACTCAGAAACATCTCAAAAGAGGTGTGGTTGAAGGAAAGGAAATTGATGCCGACGTCGAACTCCTGATTGGCGTAAATGCTCCAAATGCAATGGAACCCTGGAAAATCATAAATAGTCAAGGCAACGAAAACCCTCTTTGGATGGGTGATGAACGGTCCTCTTAACAGTTGTACCATGGCAGAAGAATCTGGGCATCCTACGGTGATGGTCAATCGTATCTCAATGGCCGACCTGGGGGTTCTTCTTGTAAATCAGTACAACCATGACTACCCTGAGAGAGAGTATGAAGAGAAAAGTGAGATGTCAGCTGAGGATCGTAGGTTTATGGAGATCATATCAAGCTCCATAACCCTCAAAGACCATCACTACTACTTACCGTTGCCCTTTCGCAACAAAGATGTAGTCCTGCCAAACAATCATGACATGGCAAAGCAGCGGGCTCTAAATATTATAAGGGAGTTCAAGAAGGACAAAGATTACGCTGCAGAGTACAAAGGCTTCATGGAAGAGATGATAACCAAAAGCTACGCTGAGAAGGTACCACAAGAACAGCTCCTCAGAGAGAAAGGCAAGGTATGGTACATACCACACCATGACATTCAACATAAGCGCAAAGGAAGGTACATCTCTTAACAGTGAACTCCTTCAAGGCGCTGACCTGGCAAACATGCTTATAGGAGTCTTGCTAAGATTTCGGCAAGAGCACATTGCCATGATGGCAGACATCGAAGGAATGTTCCATCAAGTACGTGTCCATGAAGATTACTTAGACTTCCTGCGATTCCTATGGTGGCCGGACGGTGATACTAACAAAAGATTGGAGGAGTACAGAATGACGGTACATCTTTTCAGTGCTGTATCCTCTCCAAGTTGTGCAAACTTTGCACTGTGAAAGACTGCAGAAGACAACTGTGAGAGGTATGATGACAAGGTGATTCAAACAGTCAAGTCCAACTTCTATGTTGATGACTGCCTCAAGTCAGTGGCCACAGAAGAACAAGCCATAGCTCTCACAAAAAACCTCAGGGGTGTGGGCTCTCAGGGTGGGTTCAAATTGACCAAGTTGGTCAGCAACAGCCACACTCTGCTGGCTTCTATCCCTGATGAACACAAAATCAAGCAGATAAAATAATTGGACCTGGACAGAGAAAAGCTGCCTGTTGAAAGAGCACTTGGAATCCGATGGAACATTGAAAGTGATGCGTTTACCTTCCGAGTCACTGTCAAGAACAGACCCCTTACAAGAAGAGATATTCTCTCAACTGTCAGCTCTATTTATGATCCATTAGGTTTCCTCGCCCCATTCGTATTAAAGGCAAAGCAAATTCTTCAAGTGCTCTGCAAGCTAAAGTGTGGATGGGATGAAGTCATCCCTGAAGAACACTCTATTTCATGGAAGAGATGGCTCTCAGAGCTGGACCAGCTCTCCAGATTCCAAATAGACAGGTGTATGATGCCTGGGAACTTTGGTCAAGTCAAGACTGAAAAGCTGCATCACTTCGGTGATGCAAGTGAACAAGGTTATGGCAAGGCAAGCTACCTTAGGTTCACAAACGGTATGGAAACTAGGGAAATCATGGGTGACTCCACTCAAGCAGATGACGATCCGCAGACTGGAACTTGCTGCAGCAACATTGGCAGTGCGAGTGGACAGGATGTTAAGACTGGAGCTCCAGATGGAACTTGAGGAGTCAACTTTCTGGACAGACAGCCAGTCTGTGCTAAAATACATCCGCAACGATACCAAGAGATTCCATACCTTTGTGGCTAATAGGGTTGCTATGATCTGTGACCTATCAAAAGCAAAACAGTGGAGGTATTTGAACTCCAAACACAACCCAGCTGATGATGCCTCAAGAGGATTACATGTTTACATTTTTCTGAACTCATAGAGATGGCGCAAAGGACCAGAATTCCTGGAGAAACCAGAAACTCAATGGGCGAAAGTCTCAGAGGAGCTTGGCTCCATCCCTCCGGATGATCCAGAGGTGAGAAAAGACGTAATTGTAAACAGTACAAGTGTGGAAGAAAAGAGTCCAACCAGCAAACTATGCAACATGGAACTGCTTGAAGAAAGCAGTTGCCTGGATGCTGAAACTGAAGAGACTTCTTCTACAGTTAAGCCAGAAAAGGAAATTCTCTCACAAACTGATCCAAGATCAGATCAGAGTCTGACAAACTCACTGAAAGAACAAATTGACAAGTTCAAACTGACGTTTGGAAAAGAAAGTCTATCTGTGGATGACCTAGATGAAGCAGAAAAGGTCATCATTCGATTTGAGCAACGACAGCACATTAAACAAGAAATTGCCCTAGTTGTGAAAGGAAAACAATGTTCCAAGAGAAGCGGCTCAATCTGTAAGCTTGATCCAATTGTTGACAATGGCATTCTGATAGTGGGAGGAAGGTTAAGCAAAGCTGCTATGCCTATGGAATTAAATAATCCTATGATCCTGCCCAAAGACTCCTACATCTCCAGACTGATCTTACTCCACATCCATGAGCAGGTTGGCCACTCTGGGAGAGGTCACATGCTTTCTAGACTTCGCCAGCGATATTGGATGCCCTGTGCCAACTCCTTAGCAAGGAAGATCCTTAAGAGCTGTGTCCTCTGCAGGCCGATGCAAGCCAGAGCTGGAGAACAGAAGATGGCCGACCTTCCACAAGATCGGGTGTCACCTGATTTGCTGCCTTTCACCCATGTGGGCATAGATTACTTCGGCCCCATAGAGGTGAAGCGAGGCCACGTTCATGTGAAGCGGTATGGTGTGATCTTTACTTGCCTTGTGAGTCGAGCTGTCCATCTAGAAGTTGCTAGTTATCTGGATACTGCTTCCTGCAACAATGCCCTGCGCAGGTTCATCTGTCAAAATATCCTCTATTCAGTCCTTAAAGAGCAAGTACTGGATGATGAGGCTTTGCAGACAGCCTTGTGTGAAGTTGAGGCGATTATGAACGACAGACCAATCACTCTTGTAACAAATGACCCGAATGATCTAGAACCCCTGACTCCGAACCATCTGCTTCATCTGAAAGTTAAGCCAGTCCTGCCACCAGGACTATTCCAGAGAAGCAACCTATACCAGAGAAGCTAGTACAATATATCACTGACCTCTTCTGGAAGGGATGGATCAGGGAGTATCTTCCACTTATGCAGGAGTGGAACAAGTGGAACAAAACTAAGAGAAACTTCAGTCCTGGTGACCATGTGGTCATCGTCAAAAACACAGCCCCAAGGAACTCTTGGCTAATGGGGCGTGTGGTGGAGGCTTTGCCAGGGGCCAAAGGTCTTGTCAGGAGCGTCATGGTTAAGACTAAGAACAATATCTTACAGAGACCTATGTTTTGTGTATTGGCTCTACGTTTGAATATTAAGTAATTGTTGTGCATTCAGTGCAGTCAACAATTAGGGGCCGGTATGTTAGAGCCGATTTGGACATATTTGTATAAAAGACTGAACATACTGAGCTCCATGTACATTTGTGTAAATATATTAAATATTAATGTCCATGATGAAATATTAGGTACGTACCTTTATGATTTATATTTACCTGATTGAGGTATATTCATTTGTTGTTAGTGTAACTTGGTCCACCCCCCCCCCCTCTTGCCCATTCATTGTACTGTGGTAAGTGTGTTAGGATAAAGGCAGGAAGTTGGGCCTTTTGGGGGAAGGAGTCCTTGCAAGATGTGGGAGCGGTATAGTTTTTTGACCATACAGACAGGTCATATTATGTATTTTCCATATCAAGTAATCTATGCTTTAAGTTGATCGGAGAATAATTTCTTCGTTAGATATAAGAAGAATAAACATTTTTGTTGCACCATATCCCTGGATGTCATTGAATGTTTGGCCGTTTGGAAACCTTGAGTGTGGACTGTATGCGTACCAAACAACCCCACTTCAGGCTTGGGTAGTAGCTATGGTAAAGAGGAAAGGAAGCCACTACACTTATATAGTGATCTACTTTTGAACTGAGCTCTATTCCCTACATAATGTTCTACTTTTGACCAGAGCCCTATGGACCCTAGTCAAAAGTTGTGCACTATATAGGGAATAGGGTGCCATCTGGGACACTGTCCTGGTCCCTCTGTGCCATCAGCAGCACTGTCCAGCAGGTCATTAACATATAGTCAGTGATTCTCTGAGCCAATCATCCAGCTCCACCATGCCATACTGTCTCACTATGAAGTCGCTCCACTGTGAGAGCAAGATTGATATTTCCTCAAACCAAAACAATTCAATAGAACATAAAAACAGATCATTCCCTCGCCCGGCTTGGCATGCCGAGGACTCGTCAAGACATGGACTCCACTTGGCCCAGATCCAAGACGGAGTTGATTTGGTGGGGGGCTTTGTTCATTTCACTCCCTGTGTGTGTGGCTGGCTGGATGGTTGAAGCCTAGCATGTCACAGCACCTGAATATGTGCTGACAAGTCTTGGCTCTTGGCTCTGCTCCACTAGGCTGGGTTGGTGCTGGCTGTGCCTGGGTGTTCAGCTCCATCTACAGTAATCGATGTGTGGATTGGTGGGTGACCAATCCACAGCAGACACAGTTACAGCTAGCTCCTCCAAAGAACGGAATGAAGGTTGGCTACAGGTGTGAAGCAATGTGATGCTCCAACTAAACACATTTCCCCCCCTCGTTTCCTAAGCTTCTTTTCACCTCAATGTATGACCAATCGCCCTCTTCAACAATATGGACTATACCCACTCTATTTTCAACATGCGCATTCAATTGGCTGTGGAAGAATGATTATTTATATTCCACTATTGCAGTTTTCCTATTGCAGAGGTATTGCAATATACCTCGCTAAGCAGCCAGAGATGTCAAGGTATTCAGGCAGCTCATCCATTGGAATGACAGAAAGACAGTGCCATCTTTTGACACCGATTTAGAGGTTTGCAGTCAGGGCCTTCGCCTAACACTCCTCTGTCCATCCATTGAACCCTGAGCTGCTCCTTATAGTGACCTATACACTGTAATAGGTGTCTTGGCTGCCACATGTCATGGAGGCACATGTCACAGGGTGACACAAAAGCAGCCACTGCAAACAGGACAGAGATTATTTTTAGCCATGTCTTTGTCTGGGTTGGTGAGCAGAGCCTGAGGGTAACAGACTGCAAAACGCATCATCAAGATGATGTGGCAAGTGACACTTTGTCCAATATCTTGAAAACTTGACTGCTGACATGCAAAACATTGGGACTGTATTATCAGTGGACTAATGAAGAAAATACCAAAAGATCGTTTTTGAGTGGATTTACTTCTTTAACGCTCCTTATTAGGTATTTATGAGTTAATTCGGTTTAGTTAGCGTAGTCTGTAGCACTCTAACCTACAATGGATCACTGTCGTATTATGTTCATGTATTGTTTTTCTTGAGTTTAAATGCATTATTCTTTTTAATTCTGATGCTGATATTTCCTTTTGAAAGCCAGGTGCTGAACAGAAAATTTGCGTCACATTTACATTCAGGAGAGCCTGTCTGTAGAGCAGTAATATTATTCCTTCTCCCTCTTCTATTTTTAATGGTTTTATGGTACTTATCCAGCGATCTCATATTTCAAAGAATGCTTACACACACAGGAGAGAATCTAATGCTGAATGAAATGTTGCATAAAATATGCAAGGAGAAGTGTGAAAAGTCAATTTTAGAATATGTGCATTTTACATTGAGGCTGGGCTGGAGGCAGTTGGGAGAGAGAAAGCTTCGGACTGCCATCTCCATCTCTACTAGGTGAGATAGCTCCCAGAAGAACTCACAGGTGAGCTGACATTTGCAGAGGGCAGAGATGCCCCCCCTTATGTGAACCTCTTATTGGTTAACGACGCTCCATCCATACGGGCAGAACGAGAGAAAGCAGCAGCATTGCCACTCGCTCACTAATTGCTTCCTAATTCTCAGAGTTTCACTGGTGGAGGGCTGGAAGGAAGATATTTCAGTGTAGTGGGATAATATTTGATTTGTAGTGCCTTCAGAAAGTATTCATACCCCTTGACTTATACCACATTTTGTTATGTTACAGCCTGTATTCAAATTGGATGAAATATATTTATTTTCTCACCCATCTACACAATACCCCATAATGACAAAAGGAAAACATGTTTTTAGAAATGTTTGCAAATGTATTGAAAATGAAATACAGGAATAGAATAAGTATTCACCCCTGAGTCAATACTTTGTGGAAGCACCTTTGGCAGCGATTACAGCTGTGAGTCTTTCTGGGTAAGTCTCTAAGAGCTTCTTCAAGAATTCTTCAAGCTCTGTCAAATTGGTTGTTGATAATTGATAGACAACCATTTTCAGGATTTTCAAGAAGATTTAAGTCAAAACTCTAACTCGGCCTCTCAGGAACATTCAAGGTCTTATTCGTAAGAAACTCCAATGTAGACTTAGCCTTGTGTTTAAGGTTATTGTCCTGCTAAAAGGTGAATTAATCTCCCAGTGTCTGGTGGAAAGCAGACTGATCCAGGTTTTCCTCTAGGATTTTGCCTATGCTTAGCTCCAACCCCTTTTTTCTTTCTTCCCAATAAGATCCCCAGTCCTTAACAATCACAAGCATTCCCAAAACATGATGCAGCCACCACTATGCTTGAAAATATGGAGAGTGGTACTCAGTAATGTGTTGTATTGGATTTGCTCCAAACATAGCACTTTGTATTCAGGACAATATTTTACAATATTACTTTAGTGCCTTTTTGCAAACAGGATGTTTTGGAATATTTGTATTCTGTACAGGCTTCCTTCTTTTTCACTCTGTCAATTAGGTCATTATTGTTGAGTAAATATAATGTTGTTGATCCATCTTCAGTTTTCTCCGATCACAGCCATTAAACTCTGTAACTGCTTTAAAATCACCATTGGCCCCATGGTGAAATTCTTGAGCGGTTTTCATCCTCTCTGGCAACTGAGTTAGGCAGGACGCATGTATCTTTGCAGTGACTGGGTGTATTGATACACCATCCAAAGAAGTGTAATTAATAACTTCACCATGCTCAAAGGGATATTCAATGTCTGCTTTTTTTCCAATATTACCCATCTACCAATAGGTGCCCTTCTTTGCGAGGCATTGGAAAATCTACCTGGTCTTTTTGTTTGAATCTGTGTTTGAAATTCACTGCTTGACTGAGGGACCTTACAGATAATTATATGTGTGGTGTACAGAGATGAGGTAGTTATTCAACAATCATGTTAAACACTATTATTGCACACGTAGTGACTCTATGCAACTTATTATGTGACTTTTTTTTAGGCTTGCCGTAACAAAGATGTTGAATACTTATTGACTCAAGACATTTCAGCTTTTCATTTATAATTAATTTGTACAAATTCAGAAAAACATAATTCCACTTTGACATTATGGAGTATTGTGTGTAGGCCAGTGGCAAAAAAATCTACATTTAATCAATTTTAAATTCAGGCTGTAACACAACAAAATGTGGAAAATGTCAAGGGGTGTGAACACTTTCTGAAGGCACTGTATATTATTTATACCTCACATGTGACCTGTAATAAGACTATGTAATGTGTATGTTAACAAAGTCTATTAAATTAATTATCTGACTCCATAAAAATGATTTAACTATATGCAAGAGGCTATAGTTGAGTTACAGTAATTGAAAGGTCAAGAAATGTCTGAGAGTATTCTATATCAAAGGCATTGTAAAATTAATGAAATCACAAACAAGGCATACAGGTTCAGTTACAAAGCATTAACAAGCATTACAATGAATTATTCTAGGCATGATCAGAGAGGGAGAGAGAGAGAGAGAGTAGTCATAGTCTGAAAGGCCATGCCCCAAGAGTCCCTGGGGAGGAGAAGAGAAAGAGAGAGAGTGTATCTCACCAGCGCAGGTCAGGAACAATGAGAAAGACGATAAACCTAAAACCCTTTAGGCATCTGAGTTGTTAGGATTCAAAATCTGAGTTACAGAATTACTGTAAAGTTAACCTCCAATTAGATACTGTGTCAGACCTACAGGATGTTATCACAACAGAACATCTGCATCAAAGAGGTGTGGGGAATGGCAAGATCAACACAAAGAAGGTTGAATTCCTGACAAGACAATAAAACCTCTTGCGTACAGTTGATCAGAGTCACTGACAGTTGATCTTCTGAGTCAACAAGAACAGAGAGACCTGTTAAACTATGAAACTATGAAGGAGCAAAATGTTATGTAAGGTATCATGCACAATTGAGGTGCATTAACCATGCCAAGGTTTAACAAGGCTATCATAGTGGTGTTATGTTACCTACTGTGCATTCAGAAAGTATTCAGACCCCTTGACTTTTTCCACATTTTGTTATATTACCTTATGCCTTATTCTAAAATTGATAAAATAGTTTTTTCCCCAAATCAATCTACACACAATATCCCATAATGATAAAGCAAAAACGGGTTTTTATAAATGTTTGCAAATTATTGTATCATAAAAACTGAAATATTACATTTACATAAGTATTCAGACCCTTTACTCAGTAATTTGTTGAAGCACCTTTGGTAGCAATTACAGCCTTGAGTCTTCTTGGGTTTGACGCTACCAGCTTAGCACACCTGTATTTGGGGGGTTTCTCCCATTCCTCTCTGCAGATCCTCTCAAGCTCTGTCAGGTTAGATGGGGAGCATTGCTGCACTGCTATTTTCAGGTCTCTCCAGAGATGTTCGATCGGGCTCAAGTCCGGGCTCTGGCTGGGTAACTTAAGGACATTTAGAGACTTGTCCAGAAACCACTCCGGCGTTATCTTGGCTGTGTGCTTAGGGTCATTAACCTGTTGGAAGGTGAATCTTCGCCCCAGTCTGAGGTCCTGAGCACTCTGGAGCAGGTTTTCTTCAAGGATCTTGCTGTACTTAGCTCTGTTCATCTTTCCCTTGATACTGACTAGTCTCCCAGTCCCTGCCGCTGAAAAACATCCCCACAGCATGATGCTGCCATCACCATGCTTCACCATAGGGATGGTGCCAGGTTTCCTCCAGACATGACGCTTGGCATTCAGGACAAAGTGTTCAATCTTGGTTTCATCAGACCAGAGAATCTTGTTCATCATGGTCTGAGAGTCCTTTATATGCCTTTTGGCAAACTCCAAGCGGGCTGTCATGTGCCTTTTACTGAGGAGTGGCTTCCGTATGGCCACTCTACCATATAGGCCTGATTGGTGGTGTCCTGCAGAGATGGTTGTCCCATCTCCACAGAGGAACTCTGGAGCTCTGTCAGAGTGACCATCAGGTTTTTGGTCACCTACCTGACCAAGTCCCTTCTCCTCCGATAGCTCAGTTTGTCCGGGCTGCCAGCTCTAAGAAGAGACTTGGTGGTTCCAAACATCTTCAATTGAAGAATTATGGAGGCCACTGTGTTCTTGGGGACATTGAATGCTGCAGACATTTTTGGTACCCTTCCCCAGATCTGTGCCTCGACACAATCCTGTCTTGGAGCTCTACAGACAAATCCTTCAACCTCATGGCTTGGTGTTTGCTCTGACATGCACGGTCAAATGTGGGACCTTATATAGACAGGCGTGTGCCTTTCCAAATCATGTCCAATCAATAGAATCTACCACATGGATTCCAATCAAGTTGTAGAAACATCTCAAGGATGATCAATGGAAACAGGATGCACCTGAGCTGAATTTTGTGTCTCATAGCAAAGGGTCTGAATACTTATGTAAATAAAGTATCTTGTTATTTTTTTATACATTTACAGTTTTCACTTTGTTATTATGGGGTATTGTATGTAGAATGAAGAGTAAAAATATATATTTTAATCCATTTTAGAATAAGGCTGTAATGTAACAAAAAGTGGATAAAGGGAAGGTGTCTCAATACATTCCGAATGCACTGTAATTAGGGGTTGGTTCCCAGCGAAGCAGTGAAACCTATTGTTATTGTCTGAATTTGACTTTTTTTCTTCTGGACATGGTCAAATAACTCAAGCATAGATTGGTAACAATTTTTTAAATTTGGCACAGAGGAAACTAGGCGCCATTAGTAACTTGGTCAAAAAGATTGACACCGGTTGGCAGTGTTGGGGAAGCTACCCTGAAAATATAGTTCTATATCGTAGAGCTCCGCCCCATAGGGGAGCACTGCTCCTAGTGGTTTACCCCGCTGCCTATGCAGCGAATAGCCTCATAGAAATGTATGCACACACCTACAGCCAATAGGAGGGGTGGTTTCAGGGAGGATACCCCTTTAGAAGACACCATGTCTATGTTAGCCTCAGGTTCTGAGGCGTAAGACGACGGCGGCGGCGCTTCTGGTGATGAAGAGGATATTGGGAAGTATCAGTCTACCGACTGAGGTTGAAATTACCCCCCTCCCTAGGGAGAGGGAGGGGAATTTCACATCCTTGTACGAGGCAAATGCCTCTCTGCGCTCTGATTTTACAGGGCTCATTGAGCGGGCCGCGAGCCGTCTGGAGATTACATTGCCCCCCATTCCCTCCGTTCCGGAAGTGGATGTGATAGTGGGCAGTCCCTACTCCAGATCAAGATGGGTGGCTGTGCCTTTGGCACCGACCATGCCCTCGCTCGCTAAATATGTAGAGTGTGCATGGGAGGCGCTTTTAACGGCCAGAGCGCCGGCGAAGACGTACACCCCACTCACCAGAGTGGACGGAAAAACAAACCTCAGCAGATCCCTAGGCACGAGGACACACTAGCTGTGTACCTCGTCCCAGGTTCAAGCTCTGGCTGTCATCCAAGAAACCCACACTACCTAAGACCAAGGACCAGCTCACAGCACAGCTGGTGGAGAAGTCCTACGCTCTAGGCGTACAAGCTATAGCAGCAGCTAATAATATTGCCCTCCTGGCAGCTGCTCTATCCCGTCTCACCAGTTGGCAGTGTTGGGGAAGCTACCCTGAAAATCACGGTCTCATCACGGATAGGACTGAGCTATCCTCCATCTCACACAGGCGTCGGCTGTATGTGCGGGGAGGTCTATGGCAACTTTGGTGGTTGTGGAGCAACACCTCTGGCTGTCTTTGACGGCTATGAAGGAAACCGACAAAGTCGCCCTATTGAATGCCCACATCTCTGACAGCGGTCTCCACGGAACCCCCGTCAAAGATGCAACGGTGCGTTTCGAGAAGATTGAGGAGGAGAAGAATCAGCTATCTAGACACCTGGTGGTGTCTAGAGCAGCTTCAAAAGGAACCCCCTCGCTCCACCGTCTCCAGTAGACCCGGGTCTACTGCCAGACGGAGAGCCCGTCGAGCAGCAGCACCTGGTGTACCAAGGCCGGGCCCGTCCCTCCGACAGCACCAGAGAAGACAGCGGCTCGACCGACGAGAGAGGTTTTCATTTCGTCGCCCTGGCAGCCGAGAGGCAGTCAGAAGAGACGACGACCATGACAGGACGAGGGGGAGAGGATGGAAGAGAGCGCAGTACTTCTTGTGACAGCACCCACTGTTCATCCCCCACCCCTGCAAAGGGATGGAGGAGCCAATGCGTCCTTTGTTAATAAAGAATGTGTTCCATCTGACTGTCACAAGAGAACCTCTTTTCCATAACAAAACTGAGACTGCTTCCTTCTCTCTCTATCTCTCTCTTCCTCTCATCACTCTGCGTGTAGCACAGCCCACTATGAGTACGTAGCTGAGCACACACAGAAGGACGTTGTGAGTGGGAATGACATGAGGAAAGCAAGACGCTCTTAATGAGCTGTCATGCTATACCTCATAAAAACCCTACACTACATACTCGTAGGAGCGAAGTAGCTAAGGGTTTGAAGAGCAGCCTGCGTACACAGCCCCATGTTGGGCCGATTACGCAATCGCTGTTGGGAGACGGCACACTAAATCAGGCAGACGCCTCAGTTAGTGTAGCTCCGACCCGTGCTACATTCACGGAGGGCTGGAACCACAAGGTTACACGTATAACCGAAGTGTCGGTGCCCCCGCTTCTCACTGAACGTGTCAATATTCCCTCCCCCTTTCGAAGGGGGCCCATCTTGGGCTGCCCTACTGCTTCAGTGTCAGGGGACAGCGGCGGCTTGGGCCATAGAGGAATACAGGTCCTTCCTACTGTCGGTACCACAGCTTCGCACTTTCCCGCTCTCAGAGCATTATTTAGAGTGGCAGCGAAGCTGCACCCTTTCCTCCTGGCTAAGCTGGATGCTGGAGAAGGGTTATGCCATCCAATTCCACCGAACTCCTCCCCCGTTTACGGGTCTGATGGAGACGGCGATGAAGGTGCCAGAGAAAGTCGCCGCTCTTGTGAAAGAGATTATGGAACTTTTGGCGAAGGAGGCGGTCACAGTAGTTCCCCAGGAGCAAAGGAACAGCGGGCTATATTCACCCTACTTCCTAGAGTCAAAAAACCCCCGGGGTCTTGAGGCCAATATTGGATTTACGCACTCTCAATGAGAGCGTAGCCAAACGGCCCTTCCGAATGCTCACAATAAAACATCTGTTGGAATGTATCCACAACAAGGACTTTGTATTAGCATAGACCTCAAGGATGCATATTGCATATGTGCCGATACATCTGCGTCACAGGAAGTTTATGCGTTTCGCCTTTCAAGGGGTGGCATACGAGTATGCAAGGATGCCATTCGGGTACGCCCTGGCACCTCACACCTTTTCCAAATGTGTGGAGGCGGCATTGAAACTGTTGCATCATCAAGGGATAAGGCTACTAGCCTACCTAGATGACCTACTGGTTCTAGCCCCACCAGCAGAGCTGGCAATGGCACACATGACAGTGATTCATCTCACACGTCTTGCGTTCTCTGGATTGTCTACCTGGGGTTACAGCTAGACACTATGACTATAAAGGCTTGCATTTCGGATCCTCGACGGGCTTCCCTGTTGCTAGCCCCACGAAGGTTTTATCCGAATCACATGGTGACGGTGCATTCCGTCATGACACTTTTGGGTCCCATGTCGTCTGCCCAGTCTGTGGTTCCACTGGGACTTCTGCACATGCGCAGAACACAGGGATGGTTTGCCCAACTACGACTGGACCCAGTGAGAGGACTGTCGTCGGCTGTTGGTATTTCCCCTCTCGCTCAGAGCAGACCTGAACTATTGGAGAGACCCATGCGTTTTGACGCAAGGGGTCCCAATAGGCAGTGTCAACCTACATTCCAGTGTATACAGACGCTTGTCTGACTGGATGGGGAGGGACATGTCAGGCTCGGGCAGTCCCTCGGGACGCCACATCAACCTTCTGGAACTGGAGACAGTCCTACTGGTTCTTACCCACTTCATGTCTACCTTACGGGGCCACGACGTGCTGGTCTGTTTGGACAACCGAACCACAATAGCCTATATAAATCGCCAAGAATCGTGGCTGTGGGCTCACGAGCACCTTCGCTCGTTGACAGCAGCATTCCAGGCTATTAGAACGTCGGAGCAGACCTCATGTCTCGAGGGGGTCACCGAAACGACGAGTGACAGCTGTGCCCCGACATTATTCTCCAAATATGGGAACGGTTCGGGAGAACCGAGGTGGACCTGCTCGTGTCACCTGTGAGCGCTCAATGTCCCCTATGGTTTTCTCTACGAGCCCAGGACAAATTGCCACTAGAGATAGATGTTTTTGCGCACCGGTGACCAGATGTTCTCCTGTATGCATTTCCACCGCTGTCCTGCATTCTCCCAATGCTAGCCCCTCCATTATATTGACCAAACACTCAAGTGGCCGCTCTAACAATTAAAATAAATGTCTTCAAAAATAGAAGGCATTAAGCCTGGGTACCAGTCTCTTTAGCTAATCCACTCACTGTACTCCATGTCATGTGCCAAAGAGACTGGCCTATCTGCCATCTTCAAATATGAACATTCTATCATTAATGAGCTCAAGGAGAACAGAGGATTTTATCCTGATTCGATAACCCTCAAAGCTATCTTCCAATCCAAACGATTATGCAAATATTGGAACTTTTTGAACACGTTAGGTTTCCGGTTGCTAAGCAACCCGTTTTTGTTTGTCCAGACAAAACCAGTCTGTCAAAAGTTGCTAGCTCATGTCTAAACTCTTAAAGTAAATACATACTGCAATTCCAACCACAAAATGTCTTAGTTGCCCAACAAACAATTACATGTTTCTTTTTTACTTTGTTATTAATTCACATTTTGTCAACACCACATTTTGTCATGGAAAACATTAATTTTATTTACAACAACAAATGAGCAACTCCGCCATAAATCCAGTGCATATTTAACGTTGAGATTTCCGAAAGGCCTGTCTCTTTGGCAATGACAAGGAGTAGCAAGGAGTTGAACGTAAACTAAAGAGACTGGTATTGTTGCCGCGTTAATATGCTATTTGGAACTAGGAAACTCTGACATTTCTGACTTGCTGATTCGTTCCTAATTCCAACTAGCACCTGAACACAGCAACAGATTGATGGTGTTCGATTAATCTTGCCCGGGCGCCAGTGTAGGTGTATTTTGCACGGACTGAAAGTTGACTACATTCGATTTGATACCGGCTGCCTCCCGGGCATCGAAGTCGCCTCAAAAGTGACATAATTAAGCATGTGTAGTAATTCGTAGGCTTCTGTGCTTTTCCATGCAAAAGTGATTGCTTTTCATAAAAAACACTTTATATTGAATTCCCAATGAAAACTAGTGAGAAAATTCCAAGATATAATTTATGAAAAAGAGATATTTGCATTCAGATAGTTATTTTTGGCCACTCATGACAGTAAATGTCATTCCTGTTCATCATGTTAAGTTTGTACAATGCAAATATCCCTTTTTCATCAATATTTTTGCACATTACTCATTTTAATATTAAATTAATAACATTATTATTTAAATACAGCATATTATAACAAAGTGATAGCTTTCCCAACCTTGGGACATGCATAGGTAGTCATACTCCTGGGTAAGCCTCACAAAAGCCACAATGCTCAACATACAGATAACTGATTAACCGGAATGTAATTTACGCTCATAGGTTGCCCCCCCCCCCCCCCCCCCCCAAATATTTTAACGCCACGCTCCCACTAAGCCACGCTTATGCTCAATAACCCAACATCAATAATCCAACAACCCAACTGAGTGACCAAACCTGTGTAGGCTCAGCCCTACTTTACGTGCTATGTCACCTGGAGCTGCATGGAAAATGGTCCTGGAAAACAAAGGAAAGCACGAAGGACAATTCCCAAGGACTAGTCAGCCCTTCCCACTCTGCCTTGTATGTGAATCCATTCATTGTACAATGTTAATTAAATATCTGCCTTTTTATATAGACAATTCTCAGACCAATTCTTGCTAGTCACTCAAATCATTGCCTAATGCTTACTTGTATATTTTGTATTATCTTTATGGAGTCAAAAAAACATTTGAATAGGCTAATTGCTTAGTCTTATGAAGAGTCCCATGTGATGTATATATAATATACTGTATATACACATATTAAATATTACTGCCTACTACAGTAAGTGGTGAACCTGACGTAATATATCATTACGAACTTGTGGATTATATTGATAAAGTTACAGTAAATGGCGTCTTCCGGTTTGTCGTATTTCCTGGATACTTTGGACTAAATTTGAGTTTATTCCATTAGATTCTCCGATATATAACGAATACGTAGCTTACATGATGGTGAATATGCAAGCAATTTACATTTTTGAGTTAGAAATCGACTCATATTAATGATTTGATCAAAAAAGGCAAGAATGGTCTTACATTTGATTCGACGAAGGATTAAATTCTTCATTACTGGCAACATATTGGCACGCATAAGAAGAAAATCGGAAAAATATGTTAATTCTAGAGCTAGTTGTGTTTTTACTTGGGAAAATTAATTGCGACACACCAAACTATGAAAATGCTTGAAAATGCTTGATATGACTGTGTAGTCCCAGAGGAAATCAGAGCGCAAAATAGGCTAATTGCTTTGTCTTATTATGAGTCGCATGTGAGGTATACACTATTGAAGTACCGATACCGATATCCAATATTTTCCTTGCCCCCTAAAAAACTATACAGATACCGATAACCAAAATTTTAATTTTTAGCGTCCTTTTAAGCATTCTAGTACAGTTAAATAGTTAACAAACACACACACACACACAGACGCAGTGGTCTAAGGCACTGCATCCCAGTGGAAAAGGCATCACTACAGTCCCTGGTTCAAATGCAGGCTGTATTACATCCGGCCGTGATTGGGAGTCCCATAGGGCGGCGCAAAATTGACCCAGCTTCGTCCGGGTTGGGCCGTCAATGTAAATAAGAATTTGTTCTTAACTGACTTGCCTAGTTAAATAAAGGTTACACACACACACACACACACACACACACACACACACACACACACACACACACACACACACACACACACACCACACTGACCACACTGACCACACTGACCAGACTGACCAAAAAGTTATTTTGTTGGCAGTTACGCATGTCCCTGTTACCAGTAAAACATAATCAAAACCTATTTCTTTCACTTACTTGCTGTGCTGTTTCGTTGTTCAGTTGTTCAGGCATTTCTTTCTCAACCAGGATTTCATCCTGTCAAGCAGTGAAGTTTCAGCTCTGTCTGTCCGTGGCCTCTCTTCCTTGGTGCGCACTGTCACTGTGTCCGTTTCCATCTTGTCCAGCTGCATATGTAACATTTCATGTAAACCCTGTTTCTTGTCTGCATCGAAGTAGCGGTCCTTGTACATAGCATCCAGCATGGTGGCGACACAGTAAAGAGAGAATACCACTGAATCACTTGTTCACAGCTTGTGTCTGCAGTTTTGTTGAGCAGGCATTTCAATGCCATGACAAAGGGTATCACGTCTACTGTGGGCGCAGTTGATGAGCTCATTTCTCGAGTCAGTTGTTCGAATGGAGCTAGCTAATGTGTTCAGGTTTCCAAGTTTCAAACAAGTTCTCAAATGCCATTGAAATGGCAGCAGCGGTATGACAACCAGCACATTCATGAGTTTGCAACACGACTTTCCTCAGTACGAAATCCTCGACGACCCACTGTGCTGTCAGACTCAGCATGCTCATAAGTTTGATATCGCTGGTCCAAATGTCAGTCGTGAAGCTAATAGCAGTGACGCTATTACTGTGTAACTCCGGTACATCTGAAAAATAGCGCACTTGGTAGTGTGTACCGGTACTTGACCATTCGGCAAAGGCCAACATCACCCACGACAGTGAACGGTTGATTGTCAAGGGCAATGAATTCCATTATCTTTGAGTTAATGGATTTCACTTTTGAGATGTGTCGCTGAAATTTTCTTACTCTTTCAAATTACTGCTTTGACTTGTTGACTGCTTGGTCCACACAGCAGACATTGTGGGCTAGGTTAGGAATGCTGTGTTGCACGTGTAGCGCTACATTTTACGTGGCATCATTATGTCATGTACCTACATTATATAGGTATGCACGTCAGCTTTGCACATCGGGGTTAAACTAGACATAACGGGCCGATGCCGATGTTGGCATTTTTAGCTAATATCGGCCGATTCCAATATGTTCACCGATATATAGTGCATCACTAGTTTACAGTATAGTATATACACATATCAAATATTAGTGCGCACCAATGGCTGGGTCAAAATAAACCAATATGTGTACTGCCCAATATTTACCCAAATTGGGTTGTTTTTAAGCAAGCATTTTTATAGCGATCTGTGTGTTTTGGTAATAATGTGTGTTTGTCTGTACGTTTGTTTGGGTAATCGTCTGTGTGTTTGAGTAACACTACCAAATAGGATTTCATTAGGTAGAGGTACATAGGCCTTTCTAATAAACATACTAAAGAGGAACCCCACTTGGAGGGTCAACAGTTTACTAATTAACTGACAAATGGGCCTGTAAGTGGCACGAGTTCCAGGGAATCTCTCTTCATTAGACTAAACCATTCAGCAGCTCTCCAAAGCCACGTATGTTATTACTCCCCTACGTCCCCAATAACATGCAACAAAATATGTCACTTTTGCTGAGGGGGAACATCTATTGAGGCGGTGTGCCTGGGCCTTTTCTGATTGTCAGCAGGTTTGCAGTGCCTGGTAGAAATCAAAGAGGCTGAATTTATAGTTGGCCAACTACAGGAGAAGGCAGGGTGGCACAGTGAAATAATGCCACTGGGTCTCTGGAGGTCACAGCAACAACTGGGACGTTGACAAGTGTATATCTCACTCGCTTGCCTAAATATACAGACAGTACATGTTGCCATTTAGCCACTGCAAAATATATCTCGCATTCATTCATTTTTCTTGCAGAAATATTCCAGATTTTAAAAACAGGGTTAAACAGTGTATGTTTGCAAGAAAATACTAAATTGTGCATTGGAATATCTGCACTGATTCATATTCTATGCATAATCACATGCAACTTTTCAGTCACTTGTACCTAATAATCATGCAATTTTGTACCTAACACTTGTACCTAAAGTGTTATGAAATTTATATACAAAGAAGTGAATGTCCTTTTCTTCGGCATGAAAGACGTGTGCCATAGAACTACACAGAGTAGGTTCAAATTGCATCCAACCCACATCCTTTCAAAGAGCCTCCACAAGCCTCTACCAAAGTATTTTCTATCTTCTGATGAAATAACTCCTGTTGAATGTTTTACTCATGAATAAAAATGTCCTTGATAATATGCACACTTAAAGAAAAGTCCATCAATAAAAGGCCGCACATAAACAAGCAAACTCTCACAAAGGTGGTCTGAAAAATTCAACATCAAGACATAATAGGATAAAACACATCGCTTTAATTATGTCGCTAAGATAAATGTCTCAAACATTGACACAGACACAAATGATTTAAAGTGTATTTTCCCAATCAGAGAATAATGCCGAATTGATGGCATGTTTGAGTCAGTCCTGGTTGTTCTGCTTTTGATTTCTAATGAGAACCCTGTCTTCCCTGCTGGGGAGGCCTTCACTAGAGATGTTCCATACGAGTGTGATTAAGTCACATCCTTACTGAGGTAAATGAGGAATTAACTCCTCAGTCCTGTTAGGAGGAGAATTGTGTTTGATACATATTCGAATCATCATTAAGAAGTGTAAACAGGCTGCCTGCTGCAGAAGTGTTGGCTGCCATCTACCTCGAGGCGTATGTCTCAGAGCCACAACAGATGGCCAGCATCACACACTTGAAAAGAAACTCCACAAATAAGCCTTTTTGCCTTTTCTTTCTATTTTCCCCGTATCTCTTAACAGGGGTAAAAAAAAAAAATAATGAAGACAGGCTTTCGCAAGAGTATTACCATTCCTTAACAGAAAATACATTAAAATACCCAGGGAGAATGTTTGTTTGTAGAACGCAAATCTGAACCCACCGAGAATCATAAACATTTTCTAATCTAGAAGAAACCTATGACTTAATCTGAGGTCCATCTATGAATTGCTTCCTGTCTCTCATGGATCCAGAAAGTAGATTATTAGATCACAATGTAAAACCAAAATAATTTACACATACAGGGAGGAACAATTAAAAAGCTACAAGTAAACACGACCTGGAATACAGTGCAACCTGGAAATCTCACTGTGAAAAAAAAACTCAAATTGGATTTCAGTGCAAAAAGAAATGATTTGATGAAAGTCATACTGAGCTAAGCCTTGGCGTGTACATAGAGAACCGGACTTAGAGTTTCCAGATGAGTGAATTAGGGTTGTGTTCATTTACTTCCGACATGACAAAGAAAAGGTGTTTAGCAGAGGAGCCCTGCAGTGGGGTATTTTGAGGTAAATTTGGGAACAGCCAGGGCAATCTATCAGCCAGAGTCAAGGTAAAGCAGCATGTAGGCACTTTCGAGGTCCATCATTTCCTGGTTGAAAAAGTAATTCAAGAAGTCGTCAAGGTTGTTGAGGTTTAACGAGGTTAAAAGGCAGATCATCATCATGACAGCCAAGCCAATGCTCTTTAATCTTTAATATATTGGCTGAGCACAAGACAACACCTCTCTCTCATCTCATCAAATCAGCTTGTTATGACATTAGATAATGACCTTACTGTAAATCATCTGAAGGAGGGTACACAGCTATGAGAAGAGGGCTTTAGAACAGCTTATCCTCACAAACAAATATTTGGAAACTATCAAACTGGAAACTAACTATAAAAAGCCTGTTTGAGCACCTTGCTGAAATGAGCTCTAAATAATGAACATTAATAATGAACATTCTATATCAACAGTACGTCACGCTCATAATTATTCATCATGCATGACAGCTCATGACCAAAAAAGTATGCAAAAAAAAAGTATGTGGACACCAGTGGTGGTCAGTGCAGTTTCAGATTAGGGAGGACAAATTTTTTTTTTCACGAGCAAGGCCTTATTTCTATTACAGCATATTGGATGACTGTCATTCATATTCCATTCACCCAGTTAAATGTGACAGCGATAGGTTTAGGCTACTACATGATACTAACATTTTCCCTCTACCCATTATGAGGTTACTACAATTTAGCATATGAATGAAAGTTTACAATGTAGCTGCACACAGATTGAGAGACAAACTTGATGTGACAGTGACACCTCAAACGACAGGGACATTCAATACCGCCTTGCACACTCTTGCCTGCATCTAGCTGATATTGTGTTTAATCATTAGTACAACAGTTGCAAACGGGAGTTTCTATTTAACAAATTCAGGTATGTTTATCCTGTTTTGTTCCGTTTGCTTCGGGTTTCAACAGAATAGGCTGAATGAATACACCCCTGATCACACGTTGTATTGCTTCTCGCATCTACGTTATGTGGACTACTCCTTTCACCTCTTCCCTTCGCTAGTGGACTTCAATGCACAACACAATAGCTGTATGTAAACAGGCAAAATAAACTTTCGAAGCCAAACTGCTACACACCTCTTACATCATTGTCACCATATTAGCTAAAGTAATGTTATAGTCAGCATAGCTAATATAACTAACATGTTAGTAAACCTGCTACAATAATGCAGTAACATCACAGTGTACAGTCAGCGAGCAGTTACACCGGCGGGCCCCGGTGGAAATAAATTAGTATAACCAAAAGCTTACCTTGACTTGGAAGAGTTCCAGTGTTGTGTTGAATAGTCATAGCCAGCTTGCTAACATACTGTAGCATTCCTCTGTTTGAGCAGGGTGTTTCAGTAGGCTAAACTAGCTAGCTGCATTTGCTTGCTAAGTAAGTGAAACTGAAAGTTTAGCACTGGCTACACCATGGTGCTAAATCTCTCTCTCTATTTCTCTCTTGCTTCTCCTTCATTTCAGAATAAATTAATTTGTTCAAAACTGTTCTATTCTATTCTGTTCTAAACTATTTTATTTCTCTCTTTGAGTCAACTACTCACATTTGAAGCAATGCAGTGTTAGCTAGTTGTAGTTTATGCTTTCAATACTAGATTAAATATCTGATCTTTTGATTGGGTGGACAACATGTCAGTTCATGCTGCAAGAGCTCTGATTGGAGGACGTCCTCAGGAAGTTGTCATAATTACTGTGTAAGTCTATGGAAGGGGGTGAAAACCATGAGCCTCCTAGGTTTTGTATTGAAGACAATGGACTCAGAGGAGGACGGAAGCTAGCTGTCCTCTGGCTACATCATGGTGCTACCCTACAGAGTGCTGTTGAGGCTACTGTAGAACTTACGTGCAAAATAGTGTTTTAATCAATTATTTGGTGACGTGATTATATTCAGAATAGTTTATCTAAAAATGATACCTTTCACTGAGGGGGATGGTCCTCCCCTTCCTCCTCTGAGAAGCCTCCACTGGTGTCCACCCAAATCAGTGGATTCGGCTATTTCAGCCACACCTGTTGCTGAAAAGTGTATAAAATCGAGCACACAGCCATGCAATCTCCATTGACAAGCATTGGTAGTAGAAGGGCCCATACTGAAGAACTCAATGACTTTCACCGTGCCACAATCATAGGATGCCACTTTTCCAACAAGTCAGTTCATGAACTTTCTGCCCTGGTCAACTGTAAGTCCTGTTATTGTGAAGTGGAAGCTTCTAGGAGCAACAACGGCTCAGCCATGAAGTGGTAAACCACACAAGCTCACAGAACGGGACCGGCGATTGCTGAGGCGAATAACACGTAAAAATGGTCTGTCCTCGGTTGCAACACTCCCTAGTGAGTTCCAAACTGCCTCTGGAAGCAACGTCAGCACAAGAACTGCACAACATGGGTTTCCATGGCAGAGCAGCCACACACAAGCCTAAGATCACCATGTGCAATGCCAAGTGTCGGCTGGAGTGGTGTAAAGCTTGCCGCCATTGGACTCTGGAGCAGTGGAAACGAGTTCTCTGGAGAGATGAATCGCCATCTGGCAGTCCCCTGGACGAATCTGGGTTTGGAGGAAGCCAGGAGAATGCTACCTGCCTGAATACATAGTGCCAACTGTAAAGTTTGGTGGATGAGTAATAATGGTCTGGGGCTGTTTTAAATGGTTCAGGCGAGGCCCCTTAGTTCCAGTGAAGGGAAATCTTAACGCTACAGCATACATTGACATTCTAGACGATTCTGTGCTTCCAACTTTCTGGCAGAAAATGGTTTGTCGAGATCGGTGTGAAAGAACATGACTAGCCTGGACAAATTCCTTTGGGATGAATTTGAACGCAGGTCTAATCTCCCAAAAGACCCGTAGCACTCACATCCGTAGCCATGAAGTGCTTTGAAAGGTTGGTCATGGCTCACATCAACACCATTATCCCAGAAACCCTAGACCCACTTAAATTTGCTTACCGCCCCAATAGGTCCACAAATTATGCAATCGCCATAACACTGCACACTGCCCTATCCCATCTGGACAAGAGGAATACCTAAGTAAGAATGTTGTTAATTAAAAATAGCTCAGCATTCAACACCATAGTACCCTCCTGGGATCCTGGGACTAAACACCTCTCTCTGCAACTGGATCCTGGACTTCCTGATGGGCCGCCCCCAGGTGGTGAGGGTAGGTAGCAACACATGTGCCACGCTGATCCTCAACACTGGAGCTCCACAGGGGTGTGTGCTCAGTCACCTCCTGTACTCCCTGTTCACCCTCGACTGCATGGCCAGGCACAACTCCAACACCATCATTAAGTTTGCAGATGACACAGTGGTAGGCCTGATCACCGAGAATGACGAGATAGCCTATAGGGAGGAGGTCAGAGACCTGGCCGGGTGGTGCCAGAATAACAACCTATCCCTCAACATAACCAAGACTAAGGAGATGATTGTGGACTACAGGAAAAGGAGGACCGAGCACGCCCCCATTCTCACCGACGGGGCTGTAGTGGAGCAGGTTGAGAGCTTCAAGTTCCTTGGTGTCCACATCAACAACAAACTAGAATGGTCCAAACACACCAAGACAGTTGTGAAGAGGGCACGACAAAGCCTATTCCCCCTCAGGAAACTAAAAAGATTTGGCATGGGTCCTGAGATCCTCAAAAGGTTCTACAGCTGCAACATCGAGAGCACTGCCTGGTACGGCAATTGCTCGGCCTCTGACCGCAAGGCACTACAGAGGGTAGTGTGTATGGCCCAGTACATCACTGGGGCTAAGCTGCCTGCCATCCGGACCTTTACACCAGGTGGTGTCAGAGGAATGCCCTAAAAATTGTCAAAGACCCCCAGCCACCCCAGTCATAGACTGTTCTCTCTACTACCGTATGGGAAGCGGTACCAGAGTGCCAAGTCTAGGACAAAAAGGCTTCTCAACAGTTTTTACCCCCAAGCTATAAGACTCCTGAACAACTAATCAAATGGCTACCCGGGCCATTTGCATTGTGTTCCCCCCCAACCTCTCTTTTTACGCTGCTGCTACTCTCTGTTTCTCATATCATCTTTTTACTGTTGTTTTATTTCTTTACATTATTGTTCACCTAACACCCTTTGCACTATTGGTTAGAACCTGTAAGTAAGCATTTCACTGTTTCACCTGTTGTATTCGGCGCACGTGACAAATACACTTTTTTGATTTGATAATCAGTGCCCGACCTCACAGCTCTTGTGGCTGAATGGAAGCAAGTCCGCGCAGCAATGTTCCAAAATCTAGTGGATAGACTTCCCAGAAGAGTGGAGGGAGGCTGTTATAGCAGAAAAGGGGGGACCCACTACATATTAATGCCCATGATTTTGGAATGAGATGTTTGACGAGCAGGTGTCCATATACTTTTGGCCATGCTTCAATGCCATACAACTCTCTTTCCGTGGCCTCCAACTGCTCTTAAACGCAGGGAAAACAAAATGCATGCTATTTAACCTATCCTTCCCCGCACCTTCTCGCCCGTCCAGCATCACTACTCTGGACAGCTCTGACTTAAAATACGTGGACAACTACAAATACCTAGGTGTCTGGTTTGACTGTAAACTCTCCTTCCAGACTCACATTAAGCATATCCAATCCAAAATTAAATCTAGAATTGGCTTCCTATATCGCAACAAAGCATCCTTCACTCATGCTGCCAAACATACCCTCGTAAATCTGACCATCCTACCGATCCTCGACTTCGGTGATGTCATCTATAAAATAGCCTCCAACACTCTACTCAACAAACTGGATGAAGTCTATCACAGTGTCATCCTTTTTGTCACCAAAGCCCCATACACTACCCACCATTGCGACCAGTACGCTCTCATTGGCTGGCCCTCGCTTCATACTCGTTGCCAAACGCACTGGCTACAGGTTATCTATTAGTCTCTGCTAGGTAAAGCTCCGCCTTATCTCAGCTCACTGGTCACCATAGCAGCACCCACTCGTAGCACGCGCTTCAGCAGGTATATCTCACTGGTCACCCCCAAAGCCAATTCCTCCTTTGGTCGTCTTTCCTTCCAGTTCTCTGCTGCCAATGACTGGAACGAACTGCAAAAATCTCTGAAGTTGGAGACTCATATCTCCCTCACTAGCTTTAAGCATCAGCTGTCAGAGCAGCTCACATATCATTGCACCTGTACATAGCCCATCTGTAAACAGCCCATCTATCTATCTACCTCATCCCCATACAGTATTTATTTATTTATCTTGCTCCTTTGCACCCCAGTATCTCTACTTGCACATTCATCTTCTGCACATCTACCATTCCAATGTTTCAATTGCTATATTGTAATTACTTCGCCACCATGGCCTATTTATTGCCTTTAACTCCCTTATCTTACCTCATTTGCACACTGTACATAGACATTTTGTTTTCTTTTGGTCCGCTGTATTATTGACTTTGTTTTGTTTATTCCATGTGTAACTCTGTGTTGTTGTATGTGTCGAATTGCTATGCTTTATCATGGCCAGGTCGCAGTTGCAAATGAGAACTTGTTCTCAACTAGCCTACCTGGTTAAATAAAGGTAAAATAAAAAAAATAAAACAATAAAATGTAGTGTATGTGTAGTAAAAATAGCTAAAAAGCCCTTCTCAACCGGAACAGATAGACCAACACCTCAGTAGATGCAAACACACATGTATTTTCTGCCAACATTCTAGTGCCAGAGAAATTCCACTATTCATGTATTCAAAAGACCATGACCGGATGAGTTAGGTCACATGACACAACCATACAGTAAACATGTGGCCAACCCCGGCCCACCATGGACAGGATGGCAGCAGGTCAGTGCCCTTAAGCGAGAGGACTGCTGGCGCAAGGCGAAGCTATGCCACCGGTGGAGTCAAGGAGTGCAGGCTGTACCCCCACTGATAAGGTCAGACAGGGTAAAGCTGACTCACTGGACTGAAGTGGCAGCTTGTCACTGGGAATGTTCGTTGAAGTTGACAATTTAACCAGTGGAGGTACCGGACTTAAAAGGTGCAATTTGCAGAAATCGATCCGCCATTTCCTGGTTGCTAAAATTCTTATAGTTTTCCTAATTTGCAGTTTATGTGACAAAGGAAACCGCACACTGCTCTTGATAGTATCACTGATCTTTAATAAGCTTACGTATCGGCCTCACAGCCTTCGTCAGAGCTTTTGTGATTTTTTTTAGCACCCTCATGTAGACCTAGCCCCACCCACATCCGTTCCACGCATGGAAAGGGGTTGGAGGCGAAGGAAAAACAAAGTGCTACCAAATATAACAATATGCATTTCAGAAATATTAGAATAAAGTGTGTAAATAAGACGCATTGAACACGTCTGTAAAACCACAATGGGGACATAGCAAGTTTAATCATTGGGTACGTTGTACGAAAAACATCAGAGTAATCTTAAATAGGGACATAATTCATGTTCAAATTCACAACATAACATACATAGGCATTTCATCATTAAGTCCTTTAGGAAATAATGTCTGGAGGGTGAAAATCCCAAAACATTCTCTTTTACTCAGTGTTATTATCTAATTGTAGAAATGTGCATAGAAATTAGTGAACATAAAAGTTCAATCAGGAGAAACGACAGGGATTATCCAGTCGCAGTACATTTTAATGACCTAAAGCATGATATTTCTACCTTTAGATTTACATTTTCATTTACATTTTCTTAAGGCTATATTTTCATATGTGCTGTGCTGTTCATTATGTTCATTGTCAACAGTGAAAACAAGTGTTCACTTCAATACCGTATTACTCCCCAGTGTGATTTGTTAATTGCAATTCCATCACATTCTACCTATCATCATTTCACTGCAGGTTTCTGGCAAGTGCACAGGAAAGAATTAGGACATGGATTGTTGTCTGACTGTATACTGGTAAATAGATATTGTCGATTTATTTCAGATTAAAGGATGGCTCGGAATTAGGACAAGAAACTGATGAAATCCTTTGTGGTAAGAAGATGTCTTTTTGTTTCATTGAATTAATTGGACGCCAAGAAATCTATTTAATGAAGGAAAAAGACGTGGGAGTCATCCTACATCAAAACAACCCTTTGAAAATAGCTGACATATTCTGGTATAACTTCTTACGTTTTCTACCAATCACCAAGAAAGAAGCAATTTCCTTTAATAGTTATTCATATTTTCCTTGGCATTCTATGACAAGATGTAAGATCAGTGTTAGAAGTTTAGTTTAGACTTCTTCGCTATTTCTTTGAGATTCAAAAACTCAAGACATTTACAGTTCACAATGTGACGCGTTTAATTCTGTACCTCTAAGTTACACACCTTTTATCTGAAACCCAAAACCTAAGGCATCACTGCCCTCATCACTGTGCTATCACGAAGTTCGGGCTAAATGTAAAAAGAAGATCACAAAACGAAAGTTCCTCTAACTTCTGACCACTGTTCCAATTCAGCCCGTTCTGAGGTTAAAGGGGGTGAGATGCTAAGGGAACCTGCCATTGTCAGAGCCTGTGCCAAATTTAAGGGCGCACTGGAGTTCTTCATAATCTTTAGTGAAGGGCAGTGAGGGGACAGCTGAGCCCAGATAACCCAACAGCACCTCTCCTCACGTGGGCTAGAATGTAATCTCTTTCCTCATTAGCCAGTTGTGATTTCAGACAGTCACTTTACCTGACAGTGAGCTCTGAAGTTCATTATTATGTTGAAGCAATTATTCAGCATGGAGAGGGAATGTATACTGGCTGGCTGCCGCCAAGGTCTTGTCACACATCATTGGAATGGTAGTTACTCAAAGTGTTGAGAGCATGATATGTCCAGTTCGCTATGTCCAAAGGCAATAAGTGTTACCACTGGGGTCCAATTTGTGCCCTCGCTGTCATAGTCTTGCTTGTGTATGTATTTTCTACAAAAGAAATCACTCATGAGAATAACACGGGTGTCTTTTCTATGGATCAATATATTACCAGTGTTTACTTTGGACTTACAGCAAAGTATTACAGCCTTTGAGCAAGTATAGCTACTTCCTATTTTCAAGCAAACCAAGGTGTGCAGAAAATCCCTAGAGTGCTAACACATTTTAAACATTAACTTCCATCATTTGTGAGATGAGCTTTGGTTATGAGGTTGCTATCAGAAATTGGTTGCAGATCACATCAAAATGTTAAGTCTACTTAACAGAATGAATACAGGCGAGTATCCCCTGAAGTGTTTTCAGAGTGATTAAAAACAAAACTTCTCATGTTGGACTCTGAGGGAGATAGGCATACCCTGCAGACCTCAGACAACTCCTCAGTCTTTCATGCTTTAATTGTTATGATATCCCTCTGTAAGCATGGCAGATGTTTTCCTCAAAACAACAAGGAAACTATAATTATTACAAATCTGGCATGTGCTGCCCATTTTCATTGCTATTCCAAATAAGACGGGAGGCAATTATCATGTGGAAAAACCCAGGCGCAGACACTGACTCACAGCACAGTACAGAAGTATACTTATCTCAGATCTGACTATTCCCAGCATTACTCCAATTGTTTATTTCAGTAAAGGATGCCATTTAGAGGATGTGCTGGGAGGTTTCATAATCAGACAAATGGCTCCATACCTAGGGGATTACACATGGCTGAAATTATGGCAATGATGATGAAATTACAACACTCATTAGGATTTATTTCAGTCCAAGCAGTGGTGAACCTAGTATTTGGAGGGTGCATGCATACCCCCCTTCCCCCTCCTTGCTGCCCCTCCACCCATTAAATCTTCTAGCAGGTAACCTACTGTATGCCTCCCTTTCACTTCCCGCTGAAGGTACCTTACTGTATTAGCGCTAGATGATGGACAGCTAGGTTTGAACGCCTGGCTTCCTAGCGGGGCAGCGCACAATAGGCAGTCCCTGACACATTAGCTTCTGAACATCAAGAAAATGTCTCTATTTCAGAAAGTTAAGCTGCCCACAAGCCAAAACGTCTGCGGTGCACAGAGTGGTGTCAATACAATAGGCTTATAGTGGCACTACAATGAAGTGAATCAAGTGTAACTCTGTACAACTGTGTAGTGCCCAGTGTTAAAGCACTTTGGAGGTTTAAAAAAATAAATAAGACATCCACTACACAGAGACAAGTGGAACAGGCCAAGTCATGGCTGCTCTGAATTTTGGCTTCGATGCTGTTTTAACTAGACAAGTGTGGGGCAGGGAGACACACTAGCATTTTCCAGATGGCCGGACCCTCCGTCCCTGAAAGTTGGATGCCTTTGCCATGTCACTATGTAAAAGTCAGCCTGTTCCACAACTGGAGATAAGGCTAACGCCATGATATAATTAACCAGCCCGCACACATTTTCATAGAATCTTGATAAAGATTTCCGTAGAAACTTGACTCTTGATTTCTTGATGATGTATAGAAGTGTCAATGGCAGTATTATTTTTTTTTTTTTTTTAAACTGGGAATTATAGGTTGCAGTGGTGCTTATCGACCCAATGGTATCTATGCAACGATTTATCACTATTTCTCTGGTTGATGTGGCATTGTGTATACAGCACGTAGTCAATGATCTATAACTGGTGAAAAGTCAGTAATCCATATTTGTCCCTATCTACTCCATTTATTCACTGATCTGAAGAAGGTGACGTATTATGTGGAACGCATATCAACACGGGATATACAAATGCAGTCATTTCAGCAAACAAATAGAAACAAAAACACATCTGGATACAGGTTGAATGGGAGGACTAATTGCTGCCTGTATACTGTAGGTTACATTATGTACAAATACTTGTACAGAACAAGTATTTGATAACCTGCAAAATCGGCAGTGTTTCCTACTTACAAAGCATGTAGAGGTCTGTCATTTTTATCATAGGTACACTTCAACCGTGAGAGACGGGATCTAAAACAAAAATCCAGGAAATCACATTGTAAGTAATTAATTTGCATTTTATTGCATGACATAAGTATTTGATCACCTACCAACCAGTAAGAATTCCGGCTCTCATAGACCTGTTAGTTTTTCTTTAAGAATCCCTACTGTTCTCCCCTCATTACCTGTATTAACTGCACCTGTTTGAACTTGTTACCTGCATAAAAGACACCTGTCCACACACTCAATCAAACAGACTCCAACCTCTCCACAATGGCCAAGACTAGAGAGCTGTGTAAGGACATCGGGGATACAATTGTAGAGCTGCACAAGGCTGGGATGGGCTACAGGACAATAGGCAAGCAGCTTGGTGAGAAGGCAATAACAGCGTTGGCGCAATTATTAGAAAATGGAAGAAGTTCAAGATGACGGTCAATCACCCTCAGTCTGGGGTTCCATGCAAGATCTCACTTCGTGGGGCATCAATGATCATGAGGAAGGTGAGGGATCAGCCCAGAACTACACGGCAGGACCTGGTCAATAACCTGAAGAGCGCTGGGACCACAGTCTCAAAGAAAACCATTAGTAACACACTACGCCGTCATGGATTAAAATCCTGCAGTGCACACAAGGTCCCCCTGCTCAAGCCAGCGCATGTCCAGGCCAGTCTGAAGTTTGCCAATGACCATCTGGATGATCCAGAGGAGGAATGGGAAAAGGTCATGTGGTCTGATGAGAAAAAAATAGAGCAAAGGTTTCTGTACCAAATATTAATATTAATATTAATATTAAGTTCTGCTTTTCTGATGTATCAAAAACTTATGTCATGCAATAAAATGCTAATTAATGATTTAAAAATCATACAATGTGATCTTCTGGATTTTTGTTTTAGATTCCGTCTCTCACAGTTGAAGTGTACCTATGATAAAAATTACAGACCTCTACATGCTTTGTAAGTTGGAAAACCTGCAAAATCGGCAGTGTATCAAATACTTGTTCTCCCCACTGTATATAGTTTTGTATTTGTATAGTCCATCTATACAAATACTCTACAGACTATCAGTAACATGTGAACTAAGTAGCTATTAACACTAACCTTAACCCTTATCCTAAACCTAAACGTATCCCTGACCATAACCCTTACCGTAACCCAGTCGTCATTCAAGATCACTTTCTGAATCAAAATTCAATCCGAGATCTACCGCTCAGATTATTTTTTTCTTTTAAACATGACTTCAAAAACGTAGGCCCATTACATTATCACCACATATGGGCTATTCTTGAATTGCCCTGCCAATGTTGTTCTTCTCTGACCATTTTGAAATTATAATATATAATAGATCATTTGTTGTATTACTTGTATTTACAGCTTTTTACTGGACTGATGGCCTGTATCTGATGGTCAGTCTGAAGGGAGGGAGCAGCAGTGAGGCTCCCTCTCACCCAACTCATTGCCCCTCCTCTCTCCCTCCCTCCGCTGAGAAAAGGGGACACAGTCTTGCAGTTGATGGCAAAACTTAAGTCGTACTGCATTACTTCTGCATCATGCACCAATTCATGTTGTTACTCCTATGACCAGAGAAAGTGAAATATCCCTTTACATTAAAAAAGCAACAAGCCACAAATAATAACAATGCAAGCTTATCGAAACATGTTGCTCTACTCATTCATTGCCGCTGCAGTGCTGGATGTAGCATGAGTAGAAATAGGGAGATCGTACATGTTATGGCATATAAAACTGTTGAACAAAATGTTGACAGTGCTGAATAACAACGTAAACATGATTTTATTCATATAAACAGCAGCTCTTTGCTCTCTGGGCAGAGTTCCTCCTTCAGACACATGAAATGTTTCAAAATGCTGAATCAAGTGCACCTAACGTCAACAGCGCAAAACAAATGACAAAAAACAGGCTTTATCATTGGTTTTTACAGAAATGTTTGATGATCGACTAGGAATGGCTTGGAGATTGACCAGTTGATCACGATCAACCGGTTGGTGACAACTGCCCTTACCCTTATTCTAAACCTAACCCTAACCTTAGCAAGCAGTTGCTTGTCAACAGATACTTGTAGTTTGTTGATAGTATGACCATCTGTAGAGCATCTACAGATGGACAACCCGGACTAAATAAATTGTGAACTTTTTATTAGACTTTTTTTTTGACCAATTATGCCTTTGCAGAAAATATGAATCCAATCTGCCTAATTTCAGAGGATTTCAAATGGTAAACGAAGGATAGTGTAGCATGCACGAACAAAAACAAAATCCTTGAAGAACCATCTCATACCTTTGAACCCAATACCCACTGTTCAGAGCTAGCTACTGTACTGTAGGTTTGAAAAAGCACAAAACAGCTCCCCCCACCCCCTTCTCTTTCCACCCACAATGATCATGGCAACGCTGCATATTGTTTCAGAAGGACTGTGTGTGTCAGTCAGTCTTCAATCTCTTCCTCTCTTCTTTCCCTAATTCAGGGAGACATCCCAGAGCATTTTCAGCTGTGTGCTCAAATCCTGGGGGTGGACCAATCAAAAGAACATTCTATGTTCCTTCCAACAGCTTGTAATTGTGTTCAATAGAGATGGGCTGCAGGCTGAATTTCATGCTTACAAGCAAACAGCACACGTGACCCCACTTTCCAGCAGAATTATTAATATTCCTCAGAACTAGGGATTGTTTAAAGGTAGGGGATATGACTGGCATATTGAGATTTAAGATCAATCAGGTAAACAGATTTACTCCCCCCTGAACAATTAGGAGAATAGAGAGGAGCATATAAAATGTCCAACTGCTCAGTACTAAACTATCACATTCAATTCAATAAAAAAATATATCTGTACAGCAATAGATGAGAGAAATATATAATAATTCATTGTGCTTCAATATTATGTAAACTACAATTTTCAGGTAATAAAAAGGGAGGAAGAAAAATGTCATCTTTATAAATGCTTGGTCAACTGTGAATTGCACTGTGAAAAGTCTATTACTTATGGTGTGACTTAAAAAGTATAGAATTCCCCGAAAGCTCAATATTCAACTTAATGTCAGTGACAGAAACGGAACATGATTTGTAAACTGCTTCAAAAAATGATCTATGGACATAAATGCCACTTTTGCTCTCAATCGGACGGGGCTGACTGAGGGGCCAGCAGAAAAAAAGTGACACATTTAAAAAGCCATGTTGTCTGCTATTCCTTTAGGAAGGAAGCGTGTGACAGGCCCATATTGGTTACTCCATGAACTAAAAACGATAGAGCATCATTTGACGGAGCATTCAGAGGTGCTCTTCAAAAAGAACCCGCTCCCACTGTCACTCCTGTTGCCAATTACCTCTATGAACTGGGAGGCAAAGACGTCGGCTAATGTCATGTGAAGCACTGCCTCTCTGCCAGTTTGCACCGTCATTCAGTGTCATGTTAAATGTAATTGAAAGGGAAAAGGATGGCATTAATAATATAGGCATCTGCTCTTTCCCTCTCCCATTAGTGTCAACATGTTCATTTAAAGAAGAGAGAGAGAGAGAGAGAGAAGAGAGAGAGAAGAGAGAGAAGAGAGAGAAGAGAGAGAAGAGAGAGAAGAAGAGAGAGAAGAGAGAGAGAGAGAGAAGAGAGAGAAGAGAGAGAAGAGAGAGAAGAAGAGAGAGAGAAGAGAGAGAAGAGAGAGAGAGAGAGAGAGAGAGAGAGAGAGAGAGAGAGAGAGAGAGAGACACTAGGACACACAGAGAGAGAGACTAGGACACACAGTACACAATAGGCTAGAACACACAGTACACAATAGGCTAGAACACACAGTACACACTATATGATGCCGAGGCACCTTTGGAAATTACCATGAGTTGTGGTAACATCCATAAAATAAATATGGGCTCCCTTTGACGAGGAGGGTATGGTTTTATAATGTCCATCATAGGCTACCTTTTCTGCTGACAACATGCTCTTTTCCCTGTACCTGTTTAACGAATTCTGTCAGAAATGAAACCACAGCCCAACACTGGAGTAGATAAGGCCGTATTCTGTATGTACCATATACCGGGGTATTTGGAAATAGCCATGGGAATGGTTTTTCAATACTGTCAATACCGTTGAAACTATTCCTTTGAAGTCGTTTAATACATTTGAATATTTGTAGCTACTTTTAAGTGAAAACCTGCAGTCAACTTGTGCAATATGTCAGGAGATAAAGCAGATCGGGTTCTTCATTTCACCTGTCACATTATTTTACATGGTGAAGCTTAATGTAGTTCCCCAGAACAGTTTAGCCAGTCACGTGTGTGCGTTTGTAAATAGCACAAGAGAAGTGGGAGCAGGTGAGTCCAGCTGTGTATTGACAGGGGTCGCGTTTTATATTGAAAGTCAACCGTTCTTTATTGCTTCAATACAGTGATCAAGGATGTGCAACTATAATATTCCTTCACAGAAAAGACATCCGTGCAACACATTCGGAAGGAAAATAGCTTCATTGTCATCAGATGACAACACAAGTGCAACGCTATTTGGCTGGCAGCCACACAAGTAAATGAGCTTACAATGAAAAAGCAAGGTATTCTTTACAAAAACCATCAAATGTCTAATGTTTATCATAGAAAGATAATTATTAAAGATAATCTTGTATTTTACCAGAGAAAAGTAGGCTGGCCACACCAAGAAAAGTACCCCCAAAAAAGTACAGGAGAAAAGTAGTTACACATCAGTCAGATCGCTGTCTGCTGATAGAATTCCCGTTCGTGAATTCTCATCTGGGTGGAGAAGGGCAACTGAAGCATGAAATTATTCTGATGTCAGGCAGAAATTACAATAAGAACCATTTTATATCTGCATTTACAAAACGCAGCAAGATATTTCTTATGCCTTTTATCTTTTTTTTCCTGTGTGAAAAATGCCTCATTCTGCATTAATGCGACCTCTAAATGTAACTGGCTAGTTAATCTAAGTAAGTGGCTGAATGAATAAGGTGATGGGGCAACATATTGTGTTGGCTTTCTGCTGTGTTTGAAAAGTCAAAGCCCTTTGGATGAGTTATTTGTACAGCTTCCTCTTTCTTGAATTCCTTGCATTTTTCCTCCTCCCCCCTCTTCTCTAAGCAGATCAGGCAGGCCCGTTGACTCCACACAGACAGCGTGTAGCCTACACATGCTGCTCCAGAAGCAGTACTGTTCCTCCTTCAGACAAGCATGCATCAAAACATTGTTAATTTGCACAATGTCTCGTTCAAATTCGCTTGTAAATGTCCAAACTCACCAAAAATGACATTCAGTAGCTCCTATCTATATATGTATAACTTTATGAGCTGGATTGCCTGTCTTTGAAATGTGTTGATTTTCGTTTGCGCTCGTTAGCATATTTAGCTAGCAGCTGCTATTACTTTTTCAAATTTTGTTAGCATTTTGGCACCCCCGTTGTGTACTAGGCCGGTAATACCGTATAGAGGTGAGAGAAGGACCGTATGAAAATCTTGATACCTCAACTATCCAATGGGAGTGTGTGTCTCTCCATATGGTTCTGGTTTAAAGTGCACTATATAGGGAATAGGGTGCCATTTAGGATGTATCCTGTGTGAGCTGGGATCATCTGATCTCTACCTTCAAATAAACCTGTTAACTAGCCTATTTTAATGAAGATGCTTATGTAACAGCTGTCCAGCAAAGACAAGAAGAAAACTGGTCTTGGTGTAACAGATGTGATCATACTTTGTAACTCTCTTGCGTAGTGTTTTTAAAGAAAGTACTGTCCAGCCAGAGATCCCAGTTGATTGGTGTTTATTCTGACGATAGACATAAGGAAGCACATTAGATGTGCAGGACACCAGTATGGTGATGGCTGTAGATTCGTGATTCGTCTAACTGCATGGAAATAACTGTGAATTAGCAGGGTGCTAATGAGATCATTACAATTAGAGCATGCTAGCCAACTGGCTCTTAAAGCAATACAAAAGCACACCACAGAATGCCCCCAATATATAAAAGGTACTGTACACAAACACATAAATAGACATACAGTTGAAGTCAGAAGTTTACATACACCTTAGCAAAATACATTTAAACTTCGTTTTTCACAATTCCTGACATTTAATCCTAGTAACAATTCCCTGTCTTAGTGTATGTAATTGCCTTCAAATTGTTTAATTTGGGTCAAAGGTTTTGCGTAGCCTTCCACAAGCTTTCCACAATAAGTTCGGTGAATTTTGTCCCATTCCTCCTGACAGAGCTGTTGTAACTGAGTCAGGCTTGTAGGCCTCCTTGCTCGCACATGCTTTTTCAGTTCTGTCCACACATTTTCTATAGGCTTGAGGCCAGGGCTTCATGATGGCCACTCCAATACCTTGACTTTGTTGTCCTTAAGCCATTTTGCCACAACTTTGGAAGTATGCTTGGGGTCATTGTCCATTTGGAAGACCCATTTGCGACCAAGCTTTAACTTCCTGACTGATGTCTTGAGATTTTGCTTCAATATATCCACATCATTTTCCTACCTCATGATGCCATCTATTTGTGAAGTGCACCAGTCCCACCTACAGCAAAGTAACCCCACAACATGATGCTGACATCCCTGTGCTTCATGGTTGGGATGGTGTTCTTCGGCTTGCAAGCCTCAACCTTTTTCCTCCAAACATAACAATGGTCATTATGGCCAAACAGTTCTATTTTGTTTCACACCACAGGACATTTGTCCAGAAAGTTCGATCTTTATGGCAGTTTTGGTTGCTTCTTCCTTGTTGATCAGTCTTTCAGGTTATGTGTTTTACTGTGGATATAGATACATTTGTACCTGTTTCCTCCAGCATCTTCACAAGTTCCTTTGCTGTTGGGATTGATTTGCACTTTTCACACCAAAATACGTTCATCTCTAGGAGACAGAATGCGTCTCCTTCCTGAGTGGTATGACGAATGCGTGGTCCCATGGTGTTTATACTTGCATACTATTGTTTGTACAGAGAAACATGGTACCTTTTCTGAGGTCTTGGCTGATTTCTTTTGATTTTCCCATGATGTCAAGCAAAGAGCCACTGAGTTTGAAGGTAGGCCTTGAAATACAGTGCCTTGCGAAAGTATTCGGCCCCCTTGAACTTTGCGACCTTTTGCCACATTTCAGGCTTCAAACATAAAGATATAAAACTGTATTTTTTTGTGAAGAATCGACAACAAGTGGGACACAATCATGAAGTGGAACGACATTTATTGGATATTTCAAACCTTTTTTAACAAATCAAAAACTGAAAAATTGGGCGTGCAAAATTATTCAGCCCCCTTAAGTTAATACTTTGTAGCGCCACCTTTTGCTGCGATTACAGCTGTAAGTCGCTTGGGGTAAGTCTCCATCAGTTTTGCACATCGAGAGACCGACATTTTTTCCCATTCCTCCTTGCAAAACAGCTCGAGCTCAGTGAGGTTGGATGGAGAGCATTTGTGAACAGCAGTTTTCAGTTCTTTCCACAGATTCTCGATTGGATTCAGGTCTGGACTTTGACTTGGCCATTCTAACACCTGGATATGTTTATTTTTGAACCATTCCATTGTAGATTTTGCTTTGTTTTGGATCATTGTCTTGTTGGAAGACAAATCTCCGTCCCAGTCTCAGGTCTTTTACAGACTATATCAGGTTTTCTTCCAGAATGTATTTGGCTCCATCCATTTTCCCATCAATTTTAACCATCTTCCCTGTCCCTGCTGAAGAAAAGCAGGCCCAAACCATGATGCTGCCACCACCATGTTTGACAGTGGGGATGGTGTGTTCTGGGTGATGAGCTGTGTTGCTTTTACGCCAAACATAACGTTTTGCATTGTTGCCAAAAAGTTCAATTTTGGTTTCATCTGACCAGAGCACCTTCTTCCACATGTTTGGTGTGTCTCCCAGGTGGCTTGTGGCAAACTTTAAACAACACTTTTTATGGATATCTTTAAGAAATGGCTTTCTTCTTGCCACTCTTCCATAAAGGCCAGATTTGTGCAATATACGACTGATTGTTGTCCTATGGACAGAGTCTCCCACCTCAGCTGTAGATCTCTGCAGTTCATCCAGAGTGATCATGGGCCTCTTGGCTGCATCTCTGATCAGTCTTCTCCTTGTATGAGCTGAAAGTTTAGAGGGACGGCCAGGTCTTGGTAGATTTGCAGTGGTCTGATACTCCTTCCATTTCAATATTATCGCTTGCACAGTGCTCCTTGGGATGTTTAAAGCTTGGTAAATCTTTTTGTATCCAAATCCGGCTTTAAACTTCTTCACAACAGTATCTCAGACCTGCCTGGTGTGTTCCTTGTTCTTCATGATGCTCTCTGCGCTTTTAACGGACCTCTGAGACTATCACAGTGCAGGTGCATTTATACGGAGACTTGATTACACACAGGTGGATTGTATTTATCATCATTAGTCATTTAGGTCAACATTGGATCATTCAGAGATCCTCACTGAACTTCTGGAGAGAGTTTGCTGCACTGAAAGTAAAGGGGCTGAATAATTTTGCACGCCCAATTTTTAAGTTTTTGATTTGTTAAAAAAGTTTGAAATATCCAATAAATGTTGTTCCACTTCATGATTGTGTCCCACTTGTTGTTGATTCTTCACAAAAAAATACAGTTTTATATCTTTATGTTTGAAGCCTGAAATGTGGCAAAAGGTCGCAAAGTTCAAGGGGGCCGAATACTTTCGCAAGGCACTGTACATCCACAGGTACACCTCCAAATGACTCAAATGATGTCAATAAGCCTATAAGAAGCTTCTAAAGCTATGACATCATTTTCTGGAATCTTCCAAGCTGTTTAAATGCACAGTCAACTTAGTGTATGTAAACTTCTGACCAACTAGAATTGTGACAAAGTGAATTATAAGTGAAATAATCTGTCTGTAAACAATTGTTGGAAAACGCACAAAGTAGATGTCCTAACCGACTTACCAAACCTCTTTGGGCTAGGGGGCAGTGTTCGGAAGTTTGGATAGTCTGATATGCCCAAAGTAAACTGCCTGTTACTCAGGCCCAGAAGCTAGGATATGCATATAATTGGTTGTATTTGATAGAAATCACTTTGAAGTTTCTAAAATTGTTAAAATAATGTCTGTGAGTATAACAGAACTGATATGGCAGGCGAAATCCATTCGGAAAATGTGTTTTTTGAGCTCCGAGACCAATATTGGCTTTTGAAATTCCAACCTAAAAGCACCCAGATTGCAGTACCTATGACTTCCACTGGATATCAACAGTCTTTATAAAAGGTTTTAGGCTTGTTTCTAAAAAATTAACAAGTAGTTTTAGTTGGTGTCCCTCATTAGGACTCAAGTCTTGTGAGGCGCGTGAATGAGGGCGCGCACTTTGTTATTTATCTCCGGTATTGAACATACTACATTCTGTCTTAAATGTTAAAGTTAATTGACATATTAGGGTACATGAGGACTGATTAGAAACGTTGTTTGACTAGTTTGGACAAGGTTTACCGGTAACTTTTGGGAACTTTTGGGAATCCTTTGTCTGCATGTTGAACGAGTGGAACGGGTGGATTACTGAATCAAATAAACATACTTTTTTTGGATATAAAGAAGGACTTTATTGAACAAAACAACCATTTGTTGTGTAGCTGGGACTCTTGGGTTTGCAAACAGAGGAAGATCTTCAAAGGTAAGTGATTTATTTTGTCTATATTTCTGTCAGACCTCTGCTGGTTTGAAAAATGTTTTTAATGCTGGTGTACGCGGGGCACTGTCCTCAGACAATCAAATGCTATGCTTTTGCCGTAAACCCTATTGTAAATTGGACAAAGCGGTTTGATTACCAAGATTCTAAGCTAAATGATGATGTATGACATTTGTATTTTCATGAATGCTTAATATTACGAGTTTTGTATTTTGAATTTCGCGCTCTGCAATTTCACCGGATGTTGACGTAGTAGCACGCTAGCGGGACACCTGGCCCAAAGTTAAAGGCACAGTCAACTTAGTGTATGTAAACTTCTGACCCACTAGAATTGTGATCCCGTGAATTATAAGTGAAATAATCTCTGTAAACAATTGTTGTAAAAATTACTTGTGTCACGCACAAAGTAGATGTCCTAACCGACTTGCCAAAACTATAGTTTGTTAACAAGATATTTGTGGAGTGGTTGAAAAACAAGTTTTAATGACTTCAACCTAAGTGTCACGACTCCGACCGAAGGTGGCTCCCCTTCCCGTTCGGGTGGCGCTCGGCGTCGCCGGCCTACTAGCTGCCACTGATTATTTTCTCCCCCTCCTTATGTGTTTATTGATCACACCTGTTTTGAGTTGGTTGTAATTAGTTGGGCTTTATTAGTCAGCCGGCCCGCCCTTTCTTTGTGTGGGATTGATTATTGTAACCATGGTGTTTGTTACAGACGAACGTGTTGGTGTATGTTCGTATATAAGTGCTGGACTGTTTTCGTTCCCCGTGTCTGGGGCATTTTGGTTTTGAGCACCCAGTGTTTAGTGGGGTGGCCATGGTTCACCGTGTGTGCATTAAAAGAGCACTATATTGAACTCTCTGTTTTCCCTGCGCCTGACTTCATACTCACGACACCCAGTATGTTACCCTAAGTGTATGTAAACTTCCGACTTCCACTGTATATACTGTATATACATTGCCCTCAGAAAGTATTTAGACCCCTTGACTTTTTCCACATTTTGTTACGTTAAGTCTTATTCTAAAATGGATTTAAAAAACTATTCTCAGTACTCTACACACACATTTTTGGAAATGTATTAAAAATTGAAAACATTTACATAAGTATTCAGATCCTTTGCTATGGGACTTGAAATTGAGCTGAGGTGCATCCTGTTTGGTCATCCTTGAGATGTTTCTACAACTTGATTGGAGTCCACCTGTGGTACAGTCAATTGGTTGGACATGATTTGGAAAGGCGCACACATGTGTATATATAAGGTTCCACAGTTGACAGGTCGAAGGAATTGTCTTTAGAGCTCCGAGACAGGATTGTGTCGAGACACAGATCTGGGAAAGGGTTCCAAAAAATGTCTGCAGCATTGAAGGTCCCATGAACACAGTGGCCTCCATCATTCTTAAATGGAAGAAGTTTGGAACCACCAAGACACTTCCTAGAGCTGGCCGCCCGGCCAAACTGAGCAATCGGGGGAGAAGGGCCATGATCAGGGAGGTGACCAAGAACCCAATGTTCACTCTGACAGATCTCCAGAGTTCCTGCGTGGAAATGGAATCCCCTTCCAGAAGGACAACCATCTTTGCAGCACTCCACCAATCAGGCCTTTATGGTAGAGTGGCCAGACAGAAGCCACTCCTCAGTAAAAGGCGCATGACAGCCCACTTGGAGTTGCCAAAACGCACCTAAAGAGAGAAAGAAACAAGATTCTCGGGTCTGATGAAACCAAGTTGAAACACTTTGGCCTGAATGCCAAGCAAGATTACACTCTTTGGTCTTAATGCCAAGCGTCACGTCTGGAGGAAACCTGCCACCATCCCTATGGTGAAGCATGGTGGTGTCAGTATCATGCTGTGGGGATGTTTTTCAGCAGAAGGGACTGGGAGATTAGTCAGGATCGAGGCAAGGATGACAGGAGCAGGACCTCAGACTGGGGCGAAGGCTCACCTTCCAACAGGACAACGACCCTAAGCACACAGCCAAGACAAGAGTGGCTTCGGGACAAGTCTCTGAATGTCCTTGAGTTACACAGCCAGAGCCCGGACTTGAAGCCGATAGAACATCTCTGGAGAGACCTGGAAATAGCTGTGCAGCAATGCTCCCCATCCAACCTGACAGAGCTTGAGAAGATCTGCAGAGAAGAATGGGAGAAATTCCACAAATACAGGTATGCCAAGCTTGTAACGCCATACCCACCTTTGGCTGTAATCACTGCCAAAGGTGCTTCAACAAAGTACCGAGTAAAGGGTCTGAATATTTATGTAAATGTGATAGTTTTTTTTATTTTTATACATTTGCGTTTCTAACCTGTTTTTGCTTTGTCATTGTGGGGTATTGTGTGTAGACTGATGAGGGGAAAAAACAATTTAATCAATTTTAGAATAAGTCTGTTACGTTACAAAATGTGGAAAAAGTCAATGGGTCTGAATACTTTCCAAATGCACTGTAAATGCAGCCACATGGGAAAACATTTGTTTAACCATGACAGAGAGGTGGGGGTTTTCATTTAATTTGGAATAAACATTTATTTTCATATTTACCACTGTATCTGTATAAATTGCGTTTTAAACAAATAGAATAATAGTTACATTTGCATTATTTATACCCCCCCCCTCCCCCAAAGTTAGACTTTTGTTGCATTTAGGGGAGCTCATGTCTCCCTCGGGGCAGCTGAGACCCCTTTGCTTCCCAGTAATTCTCACACTGGACTGGAGTCATTTAGGCCTTTCCTAAGCCAACTAAGGACACATTGTTGAACGTTTGGATAAGGCCTCTTGTGGAGCTGATCGCCAGTTCCAGGATGTCACCACAAGGACTCATCAACCTCTACTGGGACTATATAAAACATGGTTGCTATCAACTGAGGTCAAATGTCATCATCATTGTTGAGCGAAAGTATTAATGGGTACATTTCCATGGCATACATGTTTGATAAGGTAGTGAGGGCATGCAGTGTAACATTCAGCATTGGGGCCATAGGATGACCCTCCCTCAGGATTCACTGTTGACCCCAGTCCATTTTGAAGACCACCAACATGCTTTATTGATTCCACATTCCCATTGATTCCCCACCTAGCTCCTCGCTGCTATCCTGCTCCGAATGACCAAAATCCACATTGAAACAACCACATCTAAAGAGCACCATTTAGGCCAGACAAAATTGATTCACCGTTTAACAGATTTTCTCCCCAGAAAAGTGTAGACGAGTGAGCAAAAAAATAAAAATAACACTGCCGTTCCAAAGTTTGGGGTCACATAGAAATGTCCTTGTTTTGAAAGAAAAGCACATTTTTTGATCAGAAATACAGTGTAGACATTGTTAATGTTGTAAATGACTTTTGTTGCTGTAAACTCCTGGATGCTGGCCTTGTAGGCAAAAAAAAGCCATATCCCAGACTGGACAATAAAAAGAAAAGATTAAGATGGACAAAAGAACACAGACACTGGACACAGGAACTCTGCCTAGAAAGCCAGCATCCCGGAGTCGCCTCTTCACGGTTGACATTGATGTGTCCTCGGATGGGGCCACAGTGTCTCCTGACCCCTCCTGTCTCAGCCTCCAGTATTTATGCTGCAGTAGTTTATGTGTCGGGGGGGGGGGGAATAGGGTCTCTCTCTCTCTCTCTCTCTCTCTCTCTCTCTCTCTCTCTCTCTCTCTCTCTCTCTCTCTCTCTCTCTCTCTCTCTCTCTCTCTCTCTCTCTCTCTCTCTCTCTCTCTCTCTCTCTCTCTCTCTCTCTCTCTCTCTCCTCTCTCTCTCTCTCTCTCTCTCTCTCTCTCTCTCTCTCTCTCTCTCTCTCTCTCTCTCTCTCTCTCTCTCTCTCTCTCTCTCTCTGCTGGACATGCTAGCTGTTCTTGGCGGCGCATCATCACTTCAAACGCATTTCGTCCTGGTTATCGGTTGGCCTACTACTACTGGTAGTACCGGTAAAACGTAAGTTATGAATCGCAAATCCCCATACAGCTGACACACGTTGATTTCTTCAATAATTTTGTCTTCAATTTGGTAGTCCAAAATACTATCATCTTGTATTCATCTTTGCTGATGAATACCCTGATCTCTGGCCAGTCAATTGGTTAAATGACATTGTTGTTTCGTCTTTTAATCGCTTCTAATATATCTGAACATGATGCAATAACGTTGAATTTAACCGATTGTTTGTTATAATGAGGGACGTCCCACGTTTAACCTGGACACATAAATAGTAGGAATTTGCGCTAGCTTCAGCCATGACAGCATGAGAGAGAAATTAAACGACTGCACATCGCCTGCAGGTGCAAGCGTGTGTGTTTCACTGTCCAATCCGAGGCTCAAATATGTTCTGAGCGCGTGATCTGAGGCTGTTTGGTCTCTTGGGCATCAACTTGGGAAAGCCTCAAAGGAGCAGACAGTCTTATAAACAAAGAGCTACATATATTGGCCAAAACACATCAGATTTTTTTTTTCGGGGTGTGGAGAAAAGTGATGCGGGGCATCCGTTAAACAGTAATTCAACTTTGTCCGGCCGTACCTTTTTTTTACAGTTTCCCCGACATACTCTCCAAACAAATTTTGGGGTACAAAGTAATCACATCTGATACTTTAAAATAACTGCCATACCAGTTGGAACTGTTTTATATGATCCTTAGTTTAACTGTGTGTTGGTTGGTTGTTTGGTTATATAGTTTTCTATGTTAAAGCTACATTGGGGGTCGCAGGGAGTGGTTGTGGGTCATCAGCCATGCCAGTCTCCTCCCTGTTCCCCCTGCAGCTGAACCATGGTCTCATTCTGCTGGCTGCAGAGCCCAGGGAGAGTATAGCAGCCATGGGGAAAGGGCTTCAGGATTAGAAGCAGGATTTTAGCCTGTGGAGATAAGTCTGCTCCCTACTCATTTGGAGCAGGGAGTTAGGAAGAGGAAAGAGAGGAAAGAATGCCATGTTGCACAGCCAGAGGGAGTTATTGGGCCTGAGTTTAGTGTAGTGTGCTGTACATGTATGGGAGAGACAAGAGCATGGAGCATATAGGGTACTGTGGAAAACAGGGAAGCCTTTCAGAGTTTGTGCAACAGGCAATAGAGATACCCATGGGCTCAAATATTAATTGACTGTTGAAATGGGAGACAAAACAGAGCCACCACTGAAATGGAAGACATGTACCCTGACTAGCGTGGGTAGGCCTCATTGTGCTCTCTAGGACTAGAAAGGAGACAATTATATTGCTGTTTATTTTCTGGAGTTTGACATCAAAACATCACAAATATAATTGATAATTTAGCACTTATTTAAGATTTTCCAGAGGTCTGAATCTGTATTTCCAATAATACATATTACAACAACATTGAAGGAAGAAAAATTTGGTAGCTATAACACTCAGTCCAGCTGAAAGCTGCGACAGCATCTGCGTGTGGCAGGAGGGAAGCTCAAAGCTGCGACACTGATGTATGACCAGGCTAGAGCTTCCTGTAACTATCCTAACAACTGACTCAACTGACTGAGGGAGGGAAGGGACTTCTCTTGGCAGTAACCACTGGACCAAGCATTGATCATGTCATTGTTGGCCACCGAGTGCCACCTCTCTCGACAATAGCCCAATTCTTTGCCCTCCTATCGCTCATTGGCTCACATCAGAAACACTGAGCCCGCTGTAATGGAGAAACAAACCACTTCCCAAATCAAGTGTGACTCTGACCTGCATCTTGGGGAAAAGGAGGAACAGTAATTCATTCCCTGCTCCCTAATTAATTATCACCCAGATTGCTTATTGATTTCTTTTATTCACTCCGATGGCTTATGAAACACATTCTATTCACACAAAATGCTGATGGGAGTGCAAAATGTGGGAGAGCAGAGCTCAGAGAGACTACAGTGCATTCGGAAAGTATTCAGACCCATTGACTTTTTCCACAATTTGTTACGTTACAGCCTTATTCTAAAACGTATTACATATTTTTCCCCCTCATCAATCTACAATACCCCATAATGACAAAGGGAAAACAGGGTTGTAGAAATATTTGCAATTTTATTACAAATAAAAACAGAAATACCTTATTTACATAAGTATTCAGACCCTTTACTATGAGACTCAAAATTGAGCTCAGGTGCATCCTGTTTCCATTGATCATCCTTGAGATGTTTCTACAACTTGATTGGAGTTTACCTGTGGTAAATTCAATTGATTGGACATGATTTGAAAAGGCACACACCTGTCTAGATAAGTTCCCACAAATGACAGTGCATGTCAGAGCAAACACCAAGCCATGAGGTCGAAGGAATTGTCCGAGGACCGAGACAGGATTGTGTCGAGGCACAGATCTGGGAAAGGGTACAAAAAAAATTATGCATCATTGAAATTCCCCAAGAACACAGTGGCCTCCATCATTCTTAAATGGAAGAAGTTTGGAACCACAAAGACTCCTCCTAGAGCTGGCAACCCAGGAATAGCTTCGGGACAAGTCTCTGAATGTCCTTGAGGGGCCCAGGCAGAGCCTGGACTTGAACCCAATCGAACATCTCTGGAGAGACCTGAAAATAGCTGTGCAGCGACGCTCCCCATCGATCCTGACAGAGCTTGAGAGGATCTGCAGAGAAGAATGGGAGAAACTCCCCAAATACAGGTGTGCCAAGCTTGTAGCGTCATACCCAAGAAGAGATTCGAGGCAGTAATCCCTGCCAAAGGTTCTTCAACAAAGTACTGACTAAAGGGTTTGAATACTTATGTAAATGTAATATTTTTTTATTTATTTTTATACATTTGCAAAAATGTCAACATTTTTTGGGGTGTGTGTAGATTGATGAGGGGAAAATACTATTTCATCCATTTTAGAATAAGGCTGTAACGTAAAAAGTCAACGGGTCTGAATACTTTCCAAATGCACTATATATCCAGGAGGTAATAAGTCACTCTGAGACTGTTGCTCCTGTTGGAAAACCTAGCTGGGAGATTAGTTCATGCTGACATATAGCACAGGTCTGCCATCTTTGTTGGTTTGAATATCAACTATTGTCACACCCTGATCTGTTTCACCTGTCTTTGTGATGGTCTCCACCCCCCTCCAGGTGTCGCCCATCTTCCCCATGATCCCCAGTGTATTTATACCTGTGTTCTCTGTTTGGCTGTTGCCAGTTCGTTTTGTTCGTCAAGCCTACCAGCGTTTTTCCCCTTGCTCCTTTCTCTAAAGTTTTCCCGGTTTTGACCATTCTATCTGCCCTGACCCTGAGACTGCCTGCCATTCTGTACCATTCGGACTTTGTTTCGGACCTGCCCTTGACCTGTCATTTTGCCAGCCCCTGTTTTTGTAATAAACTTTTGTTACTTCGACACTGTCTGCATCTGGGTCTTCTCATGAAACATGATAACTATAGCATAACCAACAATATACAAGGACAGAAGAGTAATTTTTTCCTAATTCATAGGCACACAAAATGCACAGGTTCCAGTCTAGTACAGAGTTCACAAAATGGTAGAACATCAAAATATGCCGAGGAGAGTATTATCGCAGTGGAAATAAATCTGGATTAATATTCAGATTTCCCTAGACAGCCATCTGAAAAGGTCCAAATCTGTGTACTGTATACTGTAAGTATGTGTATACATTGTAGCAGCCCTAATCCACTTGGTCTTTATTACAATGTTGACGATGCTAAATGGGATTTGATCTGCTTGATATGGGTCAGCAGTACTCTGACAAAGCAAACAAAAGATCAGAGAGACTTCTCAGAGTGATATAGCGTGCATAGCTGATCAATATCTGTGTGTAGGCTAACCAGTCTCTGCAACCAACCAGCACACACACATGTTTATTTCTTATTCACTTGAGTCAGAGAAGGGAATGAAGATATAATCCTCACCACAGTGAAGGTCTTAGTATTCATAATTGATATCTTCTGTTTGGCCTGCATCATAACAGGCATGTGGGTTAACCTGAGGTAAAACCTAACACAGCACTCTAAATCTGAATTTAAAATAGAAGCACAATGACAGATAATTGTCATCATTTCAGAAAAAGCTGGCATTTGAAATATTTTCCTGTGGAAAGTTCAACCTTTTACTTCTCCGATTTGGTACCAACAGCATAATGACATGACCGCATAATAATTGCTAAAGTTTCGATAGTGGAAAAAGTGGGCATCTTTGAACCAGCATGCCAACTGACGAAAGCCTTTGCCTCCCGGGCAATCTATGAAAAGATGTCATCTTGTAACAAATTATTTTGGTTCTGCCTGATTTTGGAGTGTGCAGAGGCATGACGATTTAATAAAGTGTTTCTTCTTCAGCCCTCGGGAAACCACATACCTAACCTAGCAATAACCTACCAAATCAACCAAAACAGAAGTTTATGAAAAGTAACAGAACTGTCTTTAAAAAACTCTGACAAACATCAGAAGCAGTAAACAGTACCAGTAACAGCAGTAGTAACAGTACCAGTAACAGCAGTAGTAACAGTACCAGTAACAGCAGTAGTAACAGTACCAGTAACAGCAGTAGTAACAGTATCAGTAACAGCAGTAGTATCATAATCATTTCAAAAGGATAAACATCATTAGTAGTTTTCATGATAATCTCAAAATACCTTCACTTTGGGCTGAAAACAATTATTTTCATCATCACATGAAAATCATTATGAAGAGTGACATGAACGTATATTATTAGTTTTAAGAATGTTCTTTAGTGGTCTCATTAATTCGCTAAATCATGTTCAGGTAAATGAACTGTGTTACTTGCCTGGTATCCTCCAATCCATTGCACTGTACAGTAGAGTACAGTAGCTCCCTACTAGAACACCAGTACACGTGCTGTCTGACTCAAACTAGACTGACTATTTATTCTATTTAAGTAATCTCCTCAATGGCATGACGTGGTTGCACTTTTTCATTATGCTTACTAATCTTTTCGTGTAACAGATGTTGGGTTGTTTGATGCCAACATTTGACTCAGTCACTCTAAACCACTACAAATGTGTTCAGTAGGACAAAAGGGTCATATTGAAAGCCTTCCCCTTTAGATTTCTTATAATGGCCATTTTTTTTCGCAAACATCCTTTCTGAATTGCATGGCAGGTAGCCTAGCGGTTATGAGCCGTAGGCCAGTAACCAAAAGGTCGCTGGTTTGAGTCCCTGAGCCAGGAGGGGGGCAAAATCAGCCGTTCTGCCCTTGAGCAAGGCAGTTAACCCCCAACAACTGCTCCCCAGGCGCCGATGACATGGACGTTGATTAAGGCAGGCCCCACACCTTCTGATTTAAAGGGGTTGGGTTAAATGCAGAAGACCTATTTCGGTTTAATGCATTCAGTTGTGCAACCCCTTTCTCTGGAATTAAAAGTCATCCAATAAATAATCATCTATTTTTTCAAAAGTATCTGTAATCTGATTTCAATATTTTTGCTGGTAACGTAACTGATTCGGGTTTTTTTGTAATCAGATTACATGTAATCAGTTACTCCCCAACCCTGTTTACCTATCACAGGTGTGTTGACAGTTAATATTGCTTGTCTGTTGTGAGAGAACATCTGTTTGGTGATGACACAATCTTAACTCTCTTCTTTATTACAGTTAGCTACAAGTTTGCAGGTCACTTAAACTATTGTCTTGTTAAGTTATCTGTTCTCAAAAAAAAGAAGATTATTTGGATATGATTCACAGACATTACTTTTTCATTGCAAAATAAGACAGAACAATTGGTACATGCCCCCCCCCCCCCTAGTAAGTACACTGCCACAACCATAATAATGAAAGGGTCAAAGAGTTCAACATATGCATAAAGATGTCCTTTTAAAACTCATTCCCTTAAGTTTGACAAGAGATAGAACTGAACGAACAGAATAAAAATGTGTCAGTGAGTTGGGAGAGGAGGAAATGGCTGACTCACTGTGATGATCTGGTATATAATCACATTTACGTTCAAAGGAATGAGATAATTAAATGGCTATGTGAAATAAATATGAAGTGATTCAATGTGCATACTGTATACATCATCTTAACAGTGGAGCGGAAAGGGCATTATGCTCCGTCACTTCCCTTATATTTGTATTACACTATTTGGTGTAATATACAATGTAATTACATAAACATACAAATTGGCTCCTAGTTCAATAGAGTGTCTGCTATATATACTTAAATTATTTTATTAGCACGTAATTCAACACAACTCACCATCCCATTCTATTTTACTCTTGGAAGAGCTATAGGATTTAACTAGTTAATATCTTTTATACCTTGATGAATGTCTATGCTGTTGTTTGGGTTTAGTTTGAGTGTGAATACTGTGTGCACTGTGTATGCACTCAAGTACAGTTAGATCGATAATATGCACAGCCAATGGACAGGCTTGGAAGGGTCTACCAATGCAACAGGGAGTAGCCTACTGCTGCAAATGTGTGTTTATGGATGTGTGTGATTTGAAAAGGCAAGGCATGATCAATATTCAGTAAAGTAAAAAGCAAGTGTGTATCATCTTGTGCATTAAATATAAATGAGTCCTATCAACAATTTTAAATGAATAAGTACATAGTTATTTTGAAACAATACTGGCCTACCACCAATACTTACTGACCATTTAGGCTTCACTAGTAGTGGGTCCATTAAATCAAAACTTCACCCATTTAGGTTTCACTAGTAGGGTCCATTAAATCAAAACCTGACCCAGTTAGGTTTCACTAGTAGGGTCCATTAAATCAAAACCTGACCCATTTAGGGTTCACTAGTAGGGGGTCCATTAAATCAAAACCTGACAAATTTAGGGTTCACTAGTAGGGGGTCCATTAAATCAAAACCTGGCCCAATAAGGGCTCACTAGTAGGGGGTCCATTAAATCAAAACCTGTATCCAGATGATTCTGGATAATGGCAAAATGCAAGGCAGAATGCATGTTAGGCTTTATATCAATAAAATAATATTCACTAAGTGAACCATAATGACACTAACTAGATATAAATTCACATATGCTATCTCACTACTGGCCTCACCCCAGTGTCTACATGCTGGGATACGCTTGACTGAATAGGCCCTTTTACTCTGTTTACTTTTAATTTTCTCAAGTCTGGAGAGAGTGCTCAGAAAGAAGTTGGCAGCTTGTTAATGAGGAACTAATGAGTAGCCTTTAGCCTTGATTTTCCTCAGCAAAGGACAACACAATTCAAAATATCAAAGAACAAAATACATGCTTCCATTGACAGGCCAATAGGTATAGGCACTGGGGCCTACTCAGGACATATTTATGGTTATTTGAGGCCTCTGATGTATTTTCAATGATCTATGTAGTAATTCTTGCTCATTGGGACTTTTTCTCCTTCAATTGGAGCTGGATGTGACGACAACAAACACTCAAGACTGCTACTGTACGTCTTTTCAAGGACAGGGAACAAATCAAGTCATTTTTATTGCATGTTAAAGTCAAATAGAAAATCAATGTGCCCTTTGAAAGAACATACTACATTTGTATGTGTTACTGAAGAATGTCGACTTCAACCCATATAGTCATAAAAGGACTCAATGGGAATTATATGCAAAAAGGCTGTTCTTAATTTGACAAAGCAAGGATGACACATGCAACTTTCATGTGGTCTTTGCTTACATTATTTAAGTGTGTTCGGTGGCACTTATGGGCAGGCTATTCTGTACTCTATAATATGTACAGTGAAAATACTGTATATAAAAAGTGTCTAAATTGTTTGTTCCCACAGAGACAGTATGTGAAGTCTCCATTTTGCAGAAACAACACTCTAAATGGACTCAGTGTTTGTGTAACAGCCACCAGCAATTTTGCTGCTCCTTAGAAAATTGTTCAAATCCAATGGAAATACTGTTTTCCTCTGACAATAACCCATTTTTTTTTAGTATCGACAACCTACATCTTGGGTTTGATCCTGTTATTCCACACCATCTAAAAGTACGAAGTTAAAAAAATCTACAAAAGGGTTTAGGGAAAAAAAGTCTTAAACTGAAAAAAAAGAAGTCTTAAACTGAATTAAATGTTCGGGGAAAGAGGTCATAGTTAGAGCCACGTTAATACCTATTAGCCATATTACACAACTAACCCTGATGACAGGAATCTGTTAACACCACGAGTCAAGGTGCAAAAGAGATAACCCTGTTCTTATCATTCAATCCTAAATGTGATATGCTAAATATTTAGCTCTTTTCTTAACAAAGACACGCTGATGAAAAAAACATGCTCTCTAATACAGAGCAGAGTAACAGAAAAAGATACAATATGAATAACATTTGAGAGTTTTGTTATAACATTGTTTGCTTCAGGGTCAAACTTGTAGTGTAAATAATTTGACACTTCTGTCAAAATCTGAAACGCTGAAGGATCATCATCATTGCTCATGTCAAACAAAGAGAAAGGTCACACGGTACACTGGAGCTTATTGGCAGATATGGATATGAGTGATAGTGTGTCTAAGCTAATCTATTTTCAAAAAAGATCATAATATTTGTATTATCTCCCTCTAATGTAGTTCTAAAGACATAATTACCATTTCACCCGTTTCGTTAGCTTTCCCCAAACATCTTCATGGAAAGCAGTCATTTTTTATTCAAGTGAACCGTGTATATTTCGCTATCTTAAAGCATGGGCTCTTTTTGTTTAAGCTTTATCCATTTCTAATGCAAGCCATAGCTCTTCTAATGCAATTAGTGTCCCATGTCCTTCCAGAGCAATTAAAACATGCGAGGAGGAAAGGTTAAACAACCTAGCATATTTCCTTCCCTTTTGAGTGGAAAAACTACTGAACTTAGTGAACTGCTTGAGATAGCACCGCAGGGCAGGCAATGTGGAAGGAGGGAGTCAGAGAGGGAGCTGAACGGAGCTCTCAGCTCAGGAGGGAGGCACCGCTGTTTACCAGTTAGAGTCAGTGATTCACTGCACAATTCACAGGATGGGATGTGGAGGGGTCAGGCAAAGATTTGAGATATTTCTAGGCAGTGACCCAGAGGGAGAGAGAGCATAATTCATTATCAGAGAGAGGAGGAATAGCAGATACAACGACGTGCTGAATATACTCCAAGGCACTGAAGGATTATAATTTCACAGGAAAATATATGTGATTTCAAAAGTAGAAATGTTGAGCGTATTTTTTTCAGACATCTTGGAAGCATGTAAGGCTACGCAGTGGCACATTATGTACAAACATATTTTCGGGGCATCACACAATGTCAGAAACAATGCCTGACTATGGAACTCCGTTTGGGTCTCTGCATGTCAAAAAAGATACATGTTAAATAACACTATTTGAAGCGTCAAATAAGCTTACTGACCAATCAGGACTTGAATATGACTGCACGTCACTTTATATTTTAACACAGGCATATATTTTTATGTAGTGATTACACAATCACTTGCATTCCTTTAGAATACCTGCTGCTTTAACGGTAAAATGGCTGTATGAAAAACGTCCTAATTTAAGTCAACTAAATTAAAATCTCCGTGTGCACCGTTTATAAACAGGTCATATAATCAGGCTGTAAATTCTTGAAAGCATAATATGCACACATTAGATTTTCTCTATGTTTTAATCTAAATGTATATTTAAACCCACAAAAATGAGTTAAAGTACTCAATTTGATTTATTACCAGACACAACTCACTACTGCTAGGAAGACATCACAGGTGCCAGAGGAAAACATAACCTCCATCAAAGGGGTAAAAAGGTGAAGAACTAAGTTGGTTTGTAGAAAGCAAATGGAATTGTAATACTGTTTATTTGAAGGAAAACCTTTTTGGATCCCTGAAATATTTAGGCTGGCCTTCACCAAAGAAGCAGTAGTCTAGTAATAAAGTGGAAAGAAAAACATGTTGTATCACTTGGTTGTTACTCTGTGAAAAACAACAACTCTGAGTCTTTCAATTCTTCAGCAATCTCCCCATCCTCACCTACCCGTGGAGTTATCTTAACAGAAATCTGCAGAGAACCTAGAGATTTAGAGAAACCTAAATCGAAAAAACACCTGTTTTCAGGAACTAACAGCATCTTGGAGGCTTCTTTGTACTGTAACTCAGAGAGTCTGTTTTTCGAAGTACAATCATAGTGAGTGTTAACGCTTTGAGTTTCATATTTCTATTTCATGCTATGGGTACACTTTTAAAAACATGGTTGATGGGATGGGATTATGTCTAATAAAAGTAGCTTTAAAAGGCAGCTTTAAATCTATCGATGCACTCTCTTCACATGGCGCTTCATCCACCAGGAGTATGAGGCACACTGGCACTTTCTAATGCCTTCAAGTAAACATGACACGGTTCGCGTAGTGGTAGTTGTCTACTCAATAAGCGGCGCTCAGGAGTGGATATTACTTATGTAAGAGTTCTTTGTAAAAGAAGAACCTTGAGCCAAGAACAGTGCTTTTAGCATAATCCACATCAAGCAGATTAGATCCAAGACTGCACTGATCTCAAAACTGAAGTTGTGTGCAATCTGGCCCATTAATTAATGTAAAGCAAAGCATCTGAGGTGAACCATCACGGGACTCTTACTGAAAAAAAATCTTAACTCACAGTAGGTCAAACATGTTGTCACGCTTGCATGATTCACTATTTATTATAAAATATGTTCAAATTGAAAAATTATTGTGGTGTTCACACATGTATCTGATTGATTTACAACAGCACATGTCCAAGAAAGAAAAACAAATCTAAACTGAATGCGATTTTTCAGTTCAAAGACCAAATTGTAAAAAAATCAAATTAATGTGGTTGGAGGCAAGTGATTCTCATTAATACTGGTAATTTATCTCACCTGTGGTAAGTTACAGGTGCCTACTTAAAAAAAACGTTATTTAACCAGGTAGGCCAGTTGAGAACAAGTTCCAATTTATAACTGCGACCTGGCCAAGATAAAGCAAAGCAGTGCAACAAAAAGAACAACACAGAGTTACACATAAACAAATGTACAGTCAATAACACAATATAAAATTATATGTACAGTGTGTGCAAATGTAGAAGAGTAGGGAGGTAAGGCATTAAATAGGCCATAGAGGCAAAATAATTACAATTTAGCATTAATACTGGAGTGATAGATGTGCAGATGATTATATGCAAGTAGGGATACTGGGGTGCAAAAGAGCAAGAACATAAATAACAATATGGTGATGAGGTAGTTGGGTGTGCTATTTACAGATGGGCTATGTACAGGTACAGTGATCTGTGAGCTGCTCTGACAGCTGATGCTTAAAGTTAGGGAGGGAGAAATAAGTGTCCAGCTTCAGTGACTTTTGCAATTCGTTCCAGTCATTGGCAGCAGAGAACTGGAAGGAAAGGCGGCCAAAGGAAGTGTTGGCTTTAGGGATGACCGGTATTCCTGCTGGAGCGTGTGCTATGGGTGGGTGTTGCTATGGTGTTAAGCATATCTCAGTTTAGGTCACCAAACAGTACAAACTCTGAAGATAGATGGGGGGCAATCAATTCACACATGGTATCCAGGGCACAGCTGGGGTCTGAGGGGGGTCTATAACAAGCAGGAATGGTGAGAGGCTTGTTTCTGGAAAGGTGGATTTTTAAAAGTAGAAGCTCGAATTGTTTGGGCACAGACCTGGATAGTATGATAGAACTCTGCAGGCTATATTTGCAGTATATTTCAACTCCGCCCCCTTTGGCAGTTCTCTCTTGTCAGAAAATGTTGTAGTTGGGGATGGAAATTTCAGGATTTTTGGTGGCCTTCCTAAGCCAGGATTCAGACACGGCTAGGACATCAGGGTTGGCGGAGTGTGCTAAAGCAGTGAATAAAACACACTTAGGGAGGAGGCTTCTGATGTTAACATGCATGAAACCAAGACTTTCACGGTTACAGAAGCCAACAAATGAGGGCGGCTGGGGAATGGGAGTGGTGTTGGGGGCTGCAGAGCCTGGGTTAACCTCTACATCTCCAGAGGAACAGAGGAGGAGTAGGATAAGGGTACGGCTAAAGTCTGTAAGAACTGGTCGTCTAGTGCGTTTGGAATAGAGCGTAAAAGGAGCAGATTTTTGGGTGTGGAAGACTAGATTCAAGGCATAATGTACAAACACGGGTATGGTAGGATGTGAGTACAGTGGAGGTAAACCTACATGGTAAACATAGCCATTCAACCAGTTTTTAAAAGAGGAAACATTCCATTCCATTGTAAATCCCAAAGGTGCCAACATTTTTGGCAGCATCTGTTGGTGATGTGAATATCTTTATGATGGAATTATGATGGCAAATAGTCATCACTTCCATTATTTTGCACTACACAGGCAAAGTAGCTGGAAGTTAGGAAATTGAAGAAGTTTGAAGTTCCAGTGATGAGCTAATTGGTCTGGTTATTAGCCATATGGGTGGTGGCATTTAGCGGGACCCTGATTAAATGAGGCCTGCAGGTACACTTTCGATGTACATTTCAACATAGCAGTTAACCTCTCAGTATTTTATTTTGTGGCTTTTACCAAGGCTTGTTTTATGAGTTCATAACGTTTAGCCCTGGGCATTGTAGACTTCACTGGTACACGACATGTGTCTTGTTTCTGTGGGTTTCCATAGCATCTTCAGATATGTTTTTACAGACGCACTATCTATGGCGTGGTAAGCTACAATGAATCTGTAAATGACATACATAAAAACAATGACACAGAAATTAGAAAAATATTGCAGATGTTTGCCCTGATGACCTATTGACAAGAGGCGACCCAAGGAAATCCCTTTCATCAGGCTATACAGAGTGTGGTGAAACATAACAGTATAAGGACAAGACGGATCCAGTCTTTTCTCACTGTGTAGAAGATGAGGCCAGAGAGAACATTGCACTATGAAATCTTTCTAGGGGCCAAGCAGCCACTAGCTTAAGAGGGACTGCCCACAGGGCCACAGACTCATATACTCCACACAGAAGAGACTCAAGCTATTTACAGGACACTGACACACAAGACAAAGAGCACAGTGGCTAAAATATTTTTAGCAGCCCGCCAAGAAATGCCCAAATCGGTCCTTTGTAATACGCCTGATGACTGCTTATTCCCTAGCTGCAGAGCTTAGCGCTACCCACTCTAAACCGCTCCACTCACTGGAAGAAATGTAACTAATCTGACACTGAACTGTTTTTCATTCCTCTTCTCGTGTTCAATTCAATCTTATTGCAACAAAAATGTATTGGGTTGATAGCGGATGTTATGCATAATTTTCTTTCTGTGAGAATATTTATCTGTCTATAGGGTAGTCGTATTACAAATATCACAGACAGTCATTCTTTTAACATAGTCAGCCCCCAGAATACCTTAGCATAATATGACAAATTTTGTCCAGACATTTCTGCATCATAAGGGATTGTTATGTTCGTAATTAAAAGATTTGATCTGGGACTGAAAGGAAATGGGTCTGTTTGTTTAAAGCCCTCATGCAGTCTTGTTACTTTTATTTCTAAATCATTTATTTAACACTTTATTTCTAATAAATCACTGTGTATGTTTATTTTTTTATATAACTTAATTCCCCAGTAAGAACGTTATACCAACGGACAAGCATGATGGTGGTAGTGTGATGGTTTGGGGATGGACCTATATCATTTTCAATAATATAATCTATAGTGGCCTGGAAATACGATGACATTGCTAAATTAAGCAAGTAATTAACATAAACTCACGTAAACTCGTACATTGCCTTGGTCCGTACAATTGCCCTTATTTTAGCACCCCAAAAACGCAATACTTCCAGATCAACTGTAATGTCAATACCATTGTAAAGCACAATTTCTCCCCTTTCCAACAAAATAAATTACATTACCTAAACGCTGCCTGTTTCTGCATAATTCAAGCAGGCAATGAGCCCTGTCGGGTCTTTTTAAAAATGGCGGGTGGGGAAGCGAAACTAATGCGTGATAGAGAGAAGGAGAGATGTTGTGTGGGAAAATTGCTTTTTTTCACTCAATCTGTCCAACTTATATAACAATATAAAGAGTTTATATAATGTGTCATTAAATACCTATTTGAAGGTTTGTGTCGAATTTGAATCGGGTTTTTATCGCGGTGCTAAAGTGATCTTAGAATGATGATCGCATGCAATGATGACAATAAAATGACTAGGTATCCTCCCCCTTACCACCGTCACTGTCCATTTCTTGTTTTTAAAGGATGATAGAAGTGCTACACCTGGTGGAGAGAGATTGTAAGACATAAATAGTTGCTTTATGCGTGCTGCACGTTACGACATGACACGTCAAGATGTAACGGAGGGCCAGTTTTTTCAACTTTTCTCCGATACTATAGAGCCATTACCATGTCGATCAACGCTTGAATAGAAACCTAGTTCACACCCCCGATTTTGACATCAACACAGTCGCTACAATCCCATTAATTTTCTTTATAGCCTTGTTTGAATGTTGCGGTTCCGCACATTTGTATGGAATGGGGTGAGTTTACGCTAAAGTTATACTCCATCGAAAGTCTGGCAACATCGCAGTGAGGTTTTCCTACTAATGATTTGCCTTATTTAGAAATGTCATTGTTTTTATTCAGCACATGGAGGCTCAGAGAATGCCATTGAGTAGCTAGTTTAATGTTAATTTGGGCATCGGTCTTCAAAAGAACGCTTTGTCGCATTATTGTGATGAAGCACGCAAACAAAGAATATAGTTATTTTTCTATTATAAGTAAAAGGAAATCTAAACACTTACTTTAGGACTGGTTGCTGCTGCTGCCGATTTCAAGATCCATGCGATGCTTGGTGGAGCAGCTGGGAAATCTATGTTTATCTAGCTTGATTTGAAATGTAGTCCAATGCAAAGTGTGCTGTGCAGGAAGTTTGACTGAACTTATCTGACAGTTGGTTATGAAAAATGTATCACAAATCAGACAAAGTGATTGTTCGGATGGATTATAGTGCAAAGGCAGCATTTGGGCGGGACCAGCACCAAAACTTGGAGGGAATATTTAAATAAACAATGAACGTTAATTGGTTTCTAATAATCAGATCGAAGGGGGACGTTATGTGTCGGGCCAAAATTACATCCCAGCCCAAACAGGCTGAAATTCCAGTTTTTTTTCTCTCAAACAGCCCTTACACAAAAAGGGCATTATCATCATTTTCATGACAGAACTATCTAGTATGGAACAATCATTACAAAAAACAAATGTTTAATGGCACTGCCCCTTTAACTTCAGACATTCATACTCCAGGCTGGCTGCAGTTCCTATGTGTCCTCTGTTTTGCGGGGACACAACAACAATACTATTCTATTATCATGCATGAGGCAGGTGCATAACAGCAGACTGGCTCGGCAGGGGTCCGCCACTGCATTTCCGCAGAATCCTCAAGCACTTTTCCCATCCTCCATTTCAAAGCTAATGCTCCAACAGAACCCGATTCAAACACATTGATTTGCAACAAGGAGCCAAATATGTGTGTTGTGGCTGTGCAGCAACGTGGTTCCCGTCTGTTTCAGGGGAAGCAGAGCCAACACCGTCTGTAACAACTGGAATGGGAGGTCTAAGTTGGGTCGAATGGCTGTGTGGGAATATTTTTGCATAATCACAGGACTGTGTGGAGCTCTCTGGAGGAGTAAAGGGAACAGCGGGAGCTGGACTGGAGTGTAGCCTGTCTTGCAGCACCTGACGGAGGCACAGTGAGCCACACATACGCCGTCCCTACAGGGAGTCCCCATTCCCTCCCGCCCATGCAGGCCCCACATCCACCTCCTTTCCCATGTGGGCTCTGTGAAGTTTTCATTTTCCCTTAAGGTCCTCTGTCACGATACGCTTACCTCTGCAATCTGGGGACTTTCCCAGGAGGCCCCCACACAGCCAGCTTCAAATCATGTGATGTGACAATTTAACAAGGCCCTGCCTTGTAGAGATACCGCTGCTCTTGGATGAGGAGCCAGCCCACAGGTAGCTAGGCACGACAGGTATTTAAGATGGGACCAGATTTAGGATAGAAACCTCTCCGGTAAGTGGATGGAAGAAGAACATACAACGCCATGCTCTGGTAAGATGGAATTTTCGTGGGCTTAGATTGCTAATAAGATAAGTGTTCCTGATGTGAAGAACCATGCTTGAGGAAGGTGATGTCACATTGGTATATTCTCTCTAAATACAGTATACAGATGTTTGGTTGGTAAAATACTACGTACAGTACTGTAATGTCAAAAGACAGTATTTTTGTATTTTTAGGCAAAGGTTAAATACAACAAATCTGCGTTCGCTGGCTACCTTGAACCCCATCGATTAAAAACAGGCTATTCTATTTACAAACAAACAAACCGACGATTGCCACAGCCTGCAGCCCTGTGGCGAGTCACTGATGATGTCACAGCGCCTGGCTAACCTTGGCCGAGGCATGTGGCGTAGGGAAGTGCCATCTCAGCACAGCGCTGACAGCCATCAATTCTCGTGCCCTGATGAGAGCAGAGACCTGACTGGGGTGAGCCTGAGCAGCATAGACAGTCCTGACACAAATTCTCTCCGTCAGGCACTCCTGCCCCTGCTGGCACATGGGTGTCTGCTGGCATTGGGGTGATCTGGGAACGCTTACGGAAAACTCCCAGGAATAGGGATGCTCCATTCTAACCCCAAAGATAAGATAGTGGAGGACCTTCCACTTCCCTAAATGGACAACCCAAGCACAAACTCTGGGAAAAAACAATCAAAGGAATGTTGCATTGAAAACTGAAGAACACCACTATACCCCCAAAACCACTATACCAATTTCTGTTGTTATTTATCAAATAACAAGTAGTTACAATACAATAAACACAAAACAAATCAACTAAGATCTCATCCTGATTAACTTTGGAACAAAACGTAGTCGCAGATTAACCTACGCCTAAAATAAGAATGTCTCTTGACTGGAAAAATCCAAGCTGCACATTTTCATGCATACTGTACATCACAAACTAGTCCTCAGAGATCCAACCTGCGAGTTACAGATGTCATGGGGCTGCTACCACGCACAGCGCTGTGCTTCCTGCTTATTAAAGAGCTGTATTAAGCTCTATGTTCCTCACAAGCCCTTATCCCTGATGACTCTTAATTAGAATCAAGCCTCCTGTTGAGTAGGTCTCCCGTGAAACACTTACTGAGCTGCTTCAGTGCAGATCTGCTACAATATCATACAGTAACACACTGATGCTGCTACTGGTGAGAACCTATGTGTAATCTTCTGTTCTCACCTTGCAACGTATACGTCAGCTGACCAAACCCCCTGGGCGCGAGAAAGGTCTGGGAGAGGTCATTGTGGGGCCAGGCTGATCTCCATTTCCATAGAATAATGCCCTCCAACGTAAACGTCAGCGTTTATGGACCACGGGCACTTCTGACTCACGGCAGGAGGTAGCTAGCTAACCGTGTGAACAAATAATGTACGACGCAAGCTCTCTTTCCAGAGATTTTTCTGTCATTGAAATCCTATGATGGGCTGTCTTAGTCCAAACAGTGTAAAAACATGTATATACACTGCTCAAAAAAATAAAGGGAACACTTAAACAACACAATGTAACTCCAAGTCAATCACACTTCTGTGAAATCAAACTGTCCACTTATGAAGCAACACTGATTGACAATACATTTCACATGCTGTTGTGCAAATGGAATAGACAACAGGTGGAAATTATAGGCAATTAGCAAGACACCCCCAATAAAGGAGTGGTTCTGCAGGTGGTGACCACAGACCACTTCTCAGTTCCTATGCTTCCTGGCTGATGTTTTGGTCACTTTTGAATGTTGGCGGTGCTTTCACTCTAGTGGTAGCATGAGACGGAGTCTACAACCCACACAAGTGGCTCAGGTAGTGCAGCTCATCCAGGATGACACATCAATGCAAGCTGTGGCAAGAAGGTTTGCTTTGTCTGTCAGCGTAGTGTCCAGAGCATGGAGGCGCTACCAGGGGACAGGCCAGTACATCAGGAGACGTGGAGGAGTCCGTAGGAGGGAAACAACCCAGCAGCAGGACTGCTACCTCCACCTTTGTGCAAGGAGGAGCAGGAGGAGCACTGCCAGAGCCCTGCAAAATGACCTCCAGCAGGCCACAAATGTGCATGTATCTGCTCAAAAGGTCAGAAACAGACTCCATGAGGGTGGTATGAGGGCCCGACGTCCACAGGTGGGGGTTGTGCTTACAGCCCAACACCGTGCAGGACATTTGGCATTTGCCAGAGAACACCAAGATTGGCAAATTCACCACTGGCACCCTGTGCTCTTCACAGATGAAAGCAGGTTCACACTGAGCACATGTGACAGACGTGACAGAGTTTAGAGACGCCGTGGAGAACGTTCTGCTGCCTGCAACATCCTCCAGCATGACCGGTTTGGCAGTGGGTCAGTCATAGTGTGGGGTGGCATTTCTTTGGGGGGCCGCACAGCCATGTGCTCGCCAGAGATAGCCTGACTGCCATTAGGTACCGAGATGAGATCCTCAAACCCCTTGTGAGACCATATGCTGGTGCGGTTGGCCCTGGGTTCCTCCTAATGCAAGACAATGCTAGACCTCATGTGGCTGGAGTGTGTCAGCAGTTCCTGCAAGAGGAAGGCATTGATGCTATGGACTGGCCCACCCGTTCCCCAGACCTGAATCCAATTGAGCACATCTGGGACATCATGTCTCGCTCCCATCCACCAACGCCACATTCCACCACAGACTGTCCAGGAGTTGGTGGATGCTTTAGTCCAGGTCATCAGGAGCATGCCCAGGCGTTGTAGAGAGGTCATACAGGCACGTGGAGGCCACACACACTACTGAGCCTCATTTTGACTTGTTTTAAGGACATTACATCAAAGTTGGATCAGCCTGTGTGGTTTTCCACTTTAATTTTGAGTGTGACTCCAAATCCAGACCTCCATGGGTTGATACATTTGATTTCCATTGATAATTTTTGTGTGATTTTGTTGTCAGCACATTCAACTATGTAAAGAAAAAAGTATTTAATAAGAATATTTCATTCATTCAGATCTAGGATGTGTTATTTTAGTTTTCCCTTTATTTTTCTGAGCAGTGTATATATTTTTTATACATTTTCGGAATAGAAAAATGCTTTCAGTGAAAACTTAAAAGACTGAAAACAGATCTGTGGCTTTTCCACCCGATCCAATATGCATAAATTAATTTTAAAAAACAGAGACCTGTTCTGAATGGACGCGAGGACATGGACAACAGAACCGAACAGACCCGTGCTGGTTCGGATCCCAGAGAATAGAAACAGAGAGAGAAAGAAACCTCCAACTGGTCGTAAACAAGTGATATTGGAAAATGCCTATAACATATATTTAAAAATATATTTGTTGTGTTTCGATGTGTAGCACATTCAAAACGTTATTTTGTTTTATTGGTTTTTACTTTCCTAAAACAATAATTGTCTACCTCACGGTTCAACTGTTGGAGATTTTAGCGCTAAAAGCATCGGGGAATTGCATGCATATACCTATTTGCCTAGGCGTCCACTGAATGATATTCATATTTTTTTTAAATAAATAATAAGGGGGACAAGCTTAGATCTGGTTTGAGTGTGAGTAGGATAGTAGGCCTACCAGTCATTATATTAAATTGCGGCAAACACATTACAGCTGGAACTTAATTTGGCCAACAAAATAAAACAGAATAAAATCTTCAAAAGGTTTTGAACAGGCTAGGCCTATATTGCAGCTATTACCAACAAATGACAGCAATAGGCTAATACTATTTATTTGACAAAAGGTCTACTTTTAATCTTAAACTAAATACGGAGTACAACATTTAAAAGACAGTTAGAATGTAATTTAGCCAACGAAAATGTCTCATCAAAATGAAACAAAATACTATTTGCATAGGCTATTTAACTGGTTTAGATGATTAAATAGGCCTACAATAATAATAATGATTTACAATAATAATAATAAGGGATAATGATGATAAATTCGAAAAATAAATAAATGAAAGGTAGAAAATTGCATCAAACCTGAATAGCCACGCCAAATTCTCTTCTAATTTTTGTATAATACAATATTCAAACGTGTCCCCGAGGACATTACCCTTATCGGCTTCTTTTCACTATACTCTTTCTCCTCTAACTTTTTACTTAAATGAAAAAGGACACTATCTTCACAGTTTCAGCTGGACATAAGCTACAGTGCCTTGCGAAAGTATTCGGCCCCCTTGAACTTTGCGACCTTTTGCCACATTTCATGCTTCAAACATAAACATAATTTTTTTTTGTGAAGAATCAACAACAAGTGGGACACAATCATGAAGTGGAACGACATTTATTGGATATTTCAAACTTTTTTAACAAATCAAAAACGGAAAAATTGGGCGTGCAAAATTATTCAGCCCCTTTACATTCAGTGCAGCAAAATCTCTCCAGAAGTTCAGTGAGGATCTCTGAATGATCCAATGTTGACCTAAATGACTAATGATGATAAATACAATCCACCTGTGTGTAGTCAAGACTCCGTATAAATGCACCTGCACTGTGATAGTCTCAGAGGTCCGTTAAAAGCGCAGAGAGCATCATGAAGAACAAGGAACACGCCAGGCAGGTCCGAGATACTGTTGTGAAGAAGTTTAAAGCCGGATTTGGATGCAAAAAGATTTCCCAAGCTTTAAACATCCCAAGGAGCACTGTGCAAGCGATAATATTGAAATGGAAGGAGTATCAGACCACTGCAAATCTACCAAGACCTGGCCGTCCCTCTAAACTTTCAGCTCATACAAGGAGAAGAGTGATCAGAGATGCAGCCAAGAGGTCCATTATCACTCTGGATGAACTGCAGAGATCTACAGCTGAGGTGGGAGACTCTGTCCATAGGACAACAATCAGTTGTATATTGCACAAATCTGGCCTTTATGGAAGAGTGGCAAGAAGAAAGCCATTTCTTAAAGATATCCATAAAATGTGTCGTTTAAAGTTTGCCACGAGCCACCTGGGAGACACACCAAACATGTGGAAGAAGGTGCTCTGGTCAGATGAAACCAAAATTGAACTTTTTGGCAACAATGCAAAACGTTATGTTTGGTGTAAAAGCAACACAGCTCATCACCCTGAAAATACCATCCCCACTGTCAAACATGGTGGTGGCAGCATCATGGTTTGGGCCTGCTTTTCTTCAGCAGGGACAGGGAAGATGGTTAAAATTGATGGGAAGATGGATGGAGCCAAATACAGGACCATTCTGGAAGAAAACCTGATGGAGTCTGCAAAAGACCTGAGACTGGGATGGAGATTTGTCTTCCAACAAGACAATGATCCAAAACATAAAGCAAAATCTACAATGGAAATGGTTCAAAAATAAACATATCCAGGTGTTAGAATGGCCAAGTCAAAGTCCAGACCTGAATCCAATCGAGAATCTGTGGAAAGAACTGAAAACTGCTGTTCACAAATGCTCTCCATCCAACCTCACTGAGCTCGAGCTGTTTTGCAAGGAGGAATGGGAAAAAATTTCGGTCTCTCGATGTGCAAAACTGATAGAGACATACCCCAAGCGACTTACAGCTGTAATCGCAGCAAAAGGTGGCGCTACAAAGTATTAACTTAAGGGGGCTGAATAATTTTGCACGCCCAATTTTTCAGTTTTTGATTTGTTAAAAAAGTTTGAAATATCCAATAAATGTCGTTCCACGTCATGATTGTGTCCCACTTGTTGTTGATTCTTCACAAAAAAATACAGTTTTATATCTGTATGTTTGAAGCCTGAAATGTGGCAAAAGGTCGCAAAGTTCAAGGGGGCCGAATACTTTCGCAAGGCACTGTACATGTTTTATTGAGTTGCAACAGATAACAAGCTTGCGCAGTTCTCATCACACAAACACTGAATTAACAGAGGACAGGTCCAATCATGTCCCGTCTGTAAATAAATTTTTATTGCACATACCCAAGACCGGTGACAATTATATCAGACCCGATCCAGATCCGAGACAAAAGTAAGAATTTATATGACCCGGACCCGCTTGGGTCCCAGGTCAGATCTTGGAATTGCTGTTGGATCCGTGAAGACCGCTACTACTCTGTATGAGAGATCATATACTCTGCCATGTTTTCCACTTCAATAGATAAAGTAGAGGTATGATGAAAGTGAATATAGTACAGTGACAGATCGAAACTTGCCGTTGTCATGTCACATTATGTTATGCTGTCTGTCTGACATACAAATGATCTTATGCAGATCTTATGCAGTCTGACATACAACAGGCCTCATCTAAATAAAGAAATTAGCGCTGATCTGATTTATTCTATGGTGAAATACGCATTTAGGAGCAGACTGTGATTTGAATATTACAGGGAGAGAACGAGAAAAGGGGACATTTTGATATATTCTAAAGATAATATGAATCAGAGTGTTTTTGATGTGACAATGTTATGTAAACAATTCTCTTGGCAGATCCTGAGCTCTGTTCTGGTGCTTTTGACTGTGATGATGGTGAGTCACTAGTCCAGGTAGTATAGTAAACTGGCCTCTGAAGGAAAAAGATTTGATTGGCTTTTCCCATTTCCTTTTTTCCCTCCACAGCAAATCGAAGCTATGGAATTTCAAAGCGTAGGTGACATAGAATTTATATCTCAATAAGTCTTGCCTTGAGGGAGGTCTTCTCTTCCATTTAGACATTTCAAAGGAAATGTTTCCCTCTACACAGGAGGACGAGTGCGATTCCCTCCGTTTCCTTTCACGGGCTGCCAAACAAAGCACACCACATCACAGCAGAAGACACTCTGCGGATTACCCTTCCTCGCATTTGAAAGGATTTGTATACCCAAATGCCCAAATCTAAAAGGAATTAGAATCAGAAAAACGTCAATGCAATGTTTTGTTATCCCCAGATCTCCACTGACAACTGTTACATGAGTTCATGTACTCATCACAATCAGGCAAGAGAGAAGAAGAGTTTTAGGATAAATAATGTATAGAGATAGAGAGCCTCCTGAATAGTAGCCCTGGTCCATAGCCATGATAAGAATTACCAACAGACGGTTCTCTATCACAAGTGGTGTCATACCGAGGGCGGGAGGCTGGTCTACTGCAGGCAGGATGTGTCGAGGCAGGAGGGGAGGTGGGGGGGACTCCCAGGGTGAGAGGAGAGAGAAACATAATGCTCTTTCCCCAGTCCAATTAAAGTCCAACGAGCTGGTATCAGCCGACCTGTCTGACTCTCCTTGAGCAACATTTGCCTCGGCCTCCTGGGACCACTCTTGCTCAGCTGACATAATAGAAGGGGCACCGTTGCTGCTTCCCAGTACTAGACCAGCATAGCAGACACACGACTAACTGACAAAGGCCCAGTGTCATGATTTAGTATATATTACAGATCCAAATGGGACAGTAAATCTCATTAACATCCCATATGCCACATCTGTATGCAAAAAGGTTTATGCCAAAATGACAGTATGGCAGCCATAAAAAACTTGATCTAATGTTGAACCAAGGTCACTTGACTCACATATTTTACACATCGCATGCAAGAGCTATTGGTCCACATGAATAAATGTAATAATTTTTCCTTTTAGTTTTCAATAATGTGTGTGGTATTTTTTGTGGTTCTTTGTTTTGCTTCAATTCTACTATATTGAAAGATTAATAAACACACAATGCATGCTCCACATGCAGGACATATCACAATATGCCGGTCTACCAATACTAACCCAGAAGTTGTACAATCGCAGCTTAACTATGTATGCTAAAAAAATATATTGATGCTTTTTCTCTATATTTACTTTCTATACATTGCAATAGAAAACCAATGAATACTGGTGTTTGTGTGTGGCTGGGCATATGTTTCTGCTCAACTTTAAATTGGCCAGAACTTGATGGTCCATGCATTATGAATTAGATATCACGGTAAGTTATGTCCCTCTCATTGTCCACCTATGATTTAATTGCTGGTGTGTATTGGTCACTAACATACAGTTGAAGTCGGAAGTTTACATACACTTAGGTTGGAGGCATTAAATGTCATTTTCAATCACTCCGCAAATGTCTTGTTAACAAACTATAGTTTTGGCAAGTCGGTTAGGACATCTACTTTGTGCATGACACAAGTAATTTTTCCAACAATTGTTTACAGACAGATTATTTCACTTATAATTCACTGTATAACAATTCCAGTGGGTCAGAGGTTTACAAACACTAAGTTGACTGTGCCTTTAAACAGCTTGGAAAAATTATGTCATGTCTTTAGAAGCTTCTGATTGACTCAAATGGTGTAAATTAGCCTATCGGAGGTGTACCTGTGGATGTATTTCAAGGCCTACCTTCAAACTCAGTGCCTCTTTGCGTGACATCATGGGAAAATCAAAAGAAATCAGCCAAGACCTCAGAAAAAAGAATTGTCGACCTTCACAAGTCTGGTTCATCCTTGGCAGCAATTTCCAAATGCCTGAAGGTACCACATTAATCTGTACAAACAATAGTACACAAGTAGAAACACCATGGGAGGACCCAGCCGTCATGCCGTTCAGGAAGGAGATGTGTTGTGTATCCTACAGATGAACTTTGTACTTTGATGCGAAAAGTGCAAATCAATCCCAGAACAACAGCAAAGGACCTTGAGAAGATGCTGGAGGAAACAGGTAGTAAAAAAAGTATCTATATCCACAGTAAAACGAGGCCTATATCGACATAACCTCAAAGGCCGCTCAGCAAGGAAGAAACCAAAGCTCCAAAACCACCATAAAAAAGCCAGACTATGGTTTGCAACTGCACATGGGGACAAAGATCGTACTTTCTGGAGAAATGTCCTATGGTCTGATGAAACTAAAATATAACCGTTTGGCCATAAAGACCATCGTTATGTTTGGAGGAAAAAGGGGGAGGCTTGTAAGCCGAAGAACATCATCCCAACTGTAAAGCACAGGGGTGGCAGTATCATGTTGTGGGGGTGCTTTGCTGCAGGACGGACTGGTGCACTTCACAAAATAGATGGCTTCATGAGGATGGAAAATTATGCGGATATATTGAAGCAACATCTCAAGACATCAGTCAGGAAGTTAAAGCTTGGTCGCAAATGGGTCTTCCAAATGGACAATGACCCCAAGCATACTTCCAAAGTTGTGGCAAAATAGCTTAAGGACAACAAAGTCAAGGTATTGGAGTGGCCATCACAAAGCCCTGACCTCAATCCTAGTGGGCAGAACTGAAAAACTGTGTGCGAGCAAGGAGGCCTACAAACCTGACTCAGTTACACCAGCTCTGTCAGGAGGAATGGGACAAAGTTCACCCAACTTATTGTGGGAAGCTTGTAGAAGGCTACCTGAAACGTTTGAACCAAGTTAATCAATTTAAAGGCAATGCTACCAAATTGAGTGTATGTAAACTTCTGACCCACTGGGAATGTGATGAAATAAATAAAAGCTGAAATCAATCATTCTCTCTACTATTATTCTGACATTTCACATTCTTAAAATAAAGTGGTGATCCTAACTGACCTAAGACAGGGAATCTTTACTAGGATTAACTGTCAGGAACAACAACAACTTCAAACTTTGAGCTTGGAATCAGTTTTTCCCTTTCAATCACAAGTCCTACATGATAGAGACAAAAAATTGAATATAAGATGCTTCTCCCACTTAAATCCTTCGGTAAGGTACAGTTAAGGGCAGTACCATTGTTCAAGAGAGACAACTATAGTTCAAAGGTCAGGTCAGGTTCAAAACCCTAACCCCTAGCCGAGTTAACGTTAGCCACATAGCTAACGGTAGCCACAACAAATTCGAATTCATAACATATCATATGATGGACATCCACAAATGAATACATACCATACGAAACGTAACATTATCATACTAATTGGAGTGTACCAGATTTACATTTACCATGTTACGTCTACCCCTGAATCCAGTTTGGGTCAATAGTTCATTTTTTCCCACAGGTTTAACCATGTAGGCCAGTTGAGAACAAGTTCTCATTTACAACTGTGACCTGGCCAAGATAAAGCAAAGCAGTGCGACAAAAACATCAACTCAGAGTTACACATGGGATAAACAAATGTACAATCAATAACACAATAGAAAATCTATGTATGAAAATGTAGTAAGATTCGGGAGGTAAGGAAATAAATAGGCCATAGAGGCGAAATAATTACAATTTAGCACTAACACTGAAGTGATAGATGTGCAGATGATGATGTGCAAGTACAGATACTGGGGTGCAAAAGAGCAAAAAGATAATTATTTACAGATGGGCTGTGTACAGGTACAGTGTTCGGTAAGCTGCTCTGACAGCTGATGCTTAAAGTTAGAGAGGGAGAAAAAAAGTCTCCAGCTTCAGGGATTTTTGCAATTTGTTCCAGTCATTGGCAGCAGAGAACTGGAAGGAAAGGTGGCCAAAGGAAGTGTTGGCTTTGGGGATGACCAATGAAATATACCTGCTGGAGTGCGTACTACGGGTGGGTGTTGCTATGGTGACCAGTGAGCTGAGATAAGGCGGGGCTTTACCTAGCAAATACTTATAGATGACATGGAGCCAGTGGGTTTGGCGACTAATATGTAGTGAGGGCCAGCAAACGAGAGCATACAGGTCACAGTGGTGGGTAGGATATGAGGCTTTGGTGACAAAACGGTTGGCACTGTGATAGACTGCATCCAGTTTGCTGAGTAGAGTGTTGGAGGCTATTTTGTAAAAGACATCGCCGAAGTCAAGGATCGGTAGGATAGTCAGTTTTACGAGGGTATGTTTGGCAGCATGAGTGAAGGAGGCTTTTTTGCGAAATATGAAACCGATTCTAGATTTAATTTTGGATTGGAGATGCTTAATGTGAGTCTGGAAGGAGAGTTTACAGTAAAACCAGACACCTAGGTATTTGTAGTTGTCCACATATTCTAAGTCAGAACCGTCCAGAGTAGTAATGCTAGTTGGGCGGGCGGATGCGGGCAACAATCTGTTGAAGAGCATGCATTTAGTTTTAATAGTCTTTAAAAGCAGTTGGAGGCCACGGAAGGAGTGTTGTATGGCATTGAAGCTAGTTTGGAGGATTGTTAACTCAGTGTCCAAAGAATGGTGTCGTCTGCGTAGAGGTGGATCAGAGAATCACGAGCAGCAAGAGTGACATCATTGATATACAGAGAAAAGAGTAAGTCGGAGAATTGAACCCTGTGGCACCCCCATAGAGACTTCCAGAGGTCCGGACAACAGGCCCTTCGATTTGACACACTGAACTCTGAGAAGAAGTTGGTGAACCAGGCGAGGCAGTCATTTGAGAAACCAAGTCTATTGAGTCCGCCGATAAGACCTTGGCCAGGTCGATGAAGACGCCTGCACAGTACTGTCATTTATCGATGGCGGTTATGATATAATTTAGGACCTTGAGCGTGGCTGAGGTGCACCCATGACCAGCTCGGAAACCAGATTGCATAGTGGAGAAGGTACGATAGGATTCAAAATGGTCGGTGATCTGTTTGTAACTTGGCTTTTGAAAATTGTAGAAAGGCAGGCCAGGATGGATATAGGTATGTAACAGTTTGGGTCTAGAGTGTCTCTCCCTTGGAAGAGGGGGATGACTGCAGCAGCTTTCCAATCGTTGGGGATCTTAGATGATGTGAAAAAGAGGTTGAATAGGCTAGTAATAGGGGTTGTAACAATTTACGCAGATAATTTTAGAAAGAGAGGGTCCAGATTGTCTAGCCCAGCTGATTCGTAGCGATCCAGATTTTGCAGCTCTTTCAGAACATCAACTGTCTGGATTTGGGTGAAGGAGAAGCGGAGGGGGGGGGGGGGGCTTGGGCAAATTGCTGCGGGGGGTGCAGAGCTGTTGGCCGGGGTAGGAGTAGCCAGGTGGGAAGCATGGCCAGCCGTAGAAAAATGCTTATTGAAATAATCGATTATCGTAGCTTTATCGGTGGTGACAGTGTTTCCTAGCCTCAGTCCAGTGGGCAGCTGGGAAGAGGTGCTCTTATTCTCCATGGACATTACAGTGTCCCAAACTTTTTGGAATTAGTGCTACAGGGTGCAAATGTGAAAAAGCTAGTGTTAGCTTTCCTAAATGACTGTTTATATTGTATGAAAGGACTCTGCAGACTATCTCTGCAGTAGATTGCAACGCCAACCCCTTTGGCAGTTCTATCTTGTTGGAAATGTTGTAGTTGGGGATGGAAATTTCAGATTTTTTGGTGGCCTTCCTAAACCAGGAGTCAGACATGGCTAGGACATCAGGGTTGGCAGAGTGTGCTAAAGCAGTGAATAAAACAAACTTAGGGAGGAGGCTTCTGATGTTAACATGCATGAAACCAATGCTTTCACGGTTACAGAAGTCAACAAATGAGAGTGGCTGGGGAATAGGTGTGGTGTTGGGGGCTGCAGGGCCTGAGTTAACCTCTACATCACCAGCAGAACAGAGGAGGAGTAGGATAAGGGTACAGCTAAAGAGTATAAGAACTGGTGCGTTCGGAACAGAGAGTAAAAGGAGCAGATGTCTGGGCGTGGAAGAATAGATTCAGGGCATAATGTACAGACAAGGGTATGGTAGGATGTGAGTACAGTGGAGATAAACCTAGGCATTGAGTGACGATGAGAGAGGTTTTGTCTCTAGATGCATCAGTTAAGCTAGGTGAGGTCACCACATGTGTGGGGGGTGGGACAAAAGAGCTATCTAAAGCATGTTGGGCAGGGCTAGGGGCTCTACAGTGAAGTAAGACAGTAATAACTAACCAAAACATAAGTAGACAAGGCATATTGACTTTAGGGAGAAGCATGTGTGATCAAAGGGTCCAATGAGCCGCAATAGGTGAGTCAGGGAGCCGTTCGGTAGTTGCTAGTACACTAGGCGAGCTGGAGACACGGTGATTCAGAAAGCTAGCGGGCCTGTTGAAATCACCTCGGATGATTACATCGGCAGACCAGTCGGGATGGATCGGCGGGGCTCCATGTCAATTGGCAAAAGAGATATTGTAGCCCAAGAATAAGCTGGTAGACCTCTTCAGGCTAGCCGGGAGATGGGCCAAGCTCGAGGCTAGCTCAAGGCTAACTGGTGCTTGCTTTGGGACAGAGGCGTTAGCCAGCAGTAGCCACTCGATTGCAGCTAGCTAGCTGCGATGATCCGGTGTAATGGTCCAGTGCTTGCGGCAGGAATCCGTTGATGTGATAGAGAAAAAGCAGTTCGATATGCTCTGGGTTGATGTCGCGCTGTGCAAACTGGCAGGTATTGACCGAGCTGGAGCTGGTGGTGTCAGAGTTAACGGTGAAGACCGCTAGCAGTGGCTAACTGACTATTTGCTCGTAGCTGGCTAGCTTCTGATGGGGGTTCTGATTCTAAAGTATAAAAATAGCAGATCCATACCACATTGGGTGAGGTGGGTTGCAGGAAAGTATATTCAGTTCGTAGATGGAAAGTGAGATTAAAATATATACAAAATATATACGATAACTACTATTTACACGGGACAAGACAAACACATGTCCGACTGCTACGCCATCTTGGAAATGTAATGGTCGTCCACTGTGTAGTGAATAGGGTGCCATTTGGGATCAAAAGGACCCAACACTGACTCATCTATAAGGGATAGGTAATTGACACTCTATGGACTGGCAGACATTATTATCTCTCACAGTCAGAAGCCATGAGTCACCACATCACACCAGCAGCACCAGTGTCAGATCTAGAGGAGCGATGAAGATTTCCAATTCCTCCAGTAATGACTAACTTTGCTTCAATGTCATTCTGGGCTGCGGGAGAATGAATGGGGAAGAGAGTGTGGAAAATGGCCACACCAGCATCTACAGTACCGAAGTCTCTTAATAAGTAAAGGGAAAGTGAACTTACAGTTCAGCCAGTGTAATGTACTGTATAATAAGCCATAGAGGGCCAACAGGGGGGGGGCAGAGGAGTGAGTCTTCCTTACTTCTAAGAAGTTGACTTGACATGCAACACATTTCTCCCATCACAACTAAGAACACACTGTACCATTTTGCTGACAACAAATGCACAACGCTCCCCAAGGAACTATAGATATACTGGTGAAGAAAAGGAAAGGTAAAAAAAAGGAAAGGTAAAGCCTCTGCTTTACCTCTGGAGAAGTGTCTAGTCTTAGAACTGCCAAAGAGGTATACATTACACACCCGTTCAGACCAGTGTGAAACAGGCCTGTCAGCATCAACTATCGCCTGGGATATACAACATCCCTCAGGATTATCTCTGCTTTAATATTCAATTTGGAACATTTATTTTGTGAGCAGTATATTATAGCTCATGATTTGTCCTTATCTGTATCACTTTGTGAAATTGCCTTTGTGATGTTTCTATTTACAGATGTATCCATTCCACCCTCAATTTCAAGTGGTTAAACACATTTCCCAAATAAATGTCATTTAAGATACTTGTATAATATATGCAATCAAACATTTCTTCATCGTTTAATAAATGTTATGGTGTTTATGTTAGTGTGTTTTTCACCAAAGGCACTTTATCACAATTCAGACATGTATAAATTGCATTATGGTTATGTTGACCGTAGCCTCAACATACCCTTCTTATAGTTGATTACATGATAATATAAATTCAATATCTGGCTCGATATGATTTGTATCAATTATCCACCATATTGATTCTGGAGAAGTTGGGATTTATCTTTGCATTTCCCCTCTCTCCCAAAGTTATTACAGATGGAAAGGCTAATTGATGATTTCACACCCCTTAAAGGTGCCACCAAGACCGCGAACAGATGGAAAATATTGGTGTGCATTACGGTTCCATATTCTCCTCTATTTTTGGCTCATGATTTGCTCGCCACCCCTTGTAACAATTCACTTTCCTAACAGAGCAAAATGGAGCGTAAGAGGTGAAAACGCAGTGAGCAGTGAATTGAATAAGCTGTCCCAGCCCATCTCTCAAATTCCTCAACCATAGCGGAGCCCATGGCACTTCTCAGGTGCACCACCATCACACTACTACTCTCCTGTGTAAGTGAAGATGAATCCTCAGTGAATATGGTCAGGGGACAAATGGGGTTCAGGCTAGTGGGGAGCAAGCAGAGACATTTTTCAGAAAAACAAAGCTAAGCCAGTGGCATCGACCTGCTGGGAATACATTCACTGTTGGCTGCTCCATATAATGCCAGCCATTTCCAGGCAGTTTGGAGTAAATAGGCTGGGCCGTAATAGTCTGCATGTAAAATCCATTCTTGGTGTGGGGCTCAGTTGTTCCAGCTGACTGACTTCCAATTGGAATATGATTACATTGCCCCCACCACTGGTCCCTGTCCTCCCCATCCCTCCATCCCCATTCCATCCATCCAACCCTCTTCTCACCACCCACACTACCTCTTCTCCCGCTCCCTCCGACACGCTCTTGTCCAGGATGGGAAAGGTGAGTTAGTACCAGCAGCGATGTCATAGCTTTTCACCCAGACAGCGATAAGATGAGATGGACCTGTTTTGATTGGTTTTTGCCTCTCTCTGCCCAACTTCATACACCGGCAAGCGCCTTTTCAGGTGATTTCACCACAATGACATCTTGTAGACGTCTCTAGCACCCTCTCTCTGTCCATCCCCACTGTCCTATAGTGGATTTGTATTGAAGCCGAGAACCACAACAGCAGATAATTTGGGAATAAGGGAGGAAAGAGGGGGAGAAGTAAATTACACTCTAAATGAACTAATAAATGAATGAATATGCAAATATAGTACATTATTTCATGAGCACGTCCCTTTGAAATAAAGCTGCTGATTTGCTGGAGTGACAGTATAAAGCCATAGCTGTAATTTCAGTAAACAGAGCTGGGTTCAAACCTAGTTTATTTCCATTCCCATAGATTTTGTGTGACCTTTAAAGAGGGGGAAAAAGACTAGATTTAATGAGGTGGACTGGATGACAATTTGGGGATTGGAAAGTCTCTGAGAGGAGCGCTAGATGGTGTCATTTGAACACCAATATGTGCCCTCTGCGAGTGTGTAATCAAACTTATTTCCTTTGGCATTTAGATGTATTTTCCTAGCATACAATGACTCCACGTCCTGGTGACAGCACCACTGATATATGCTGCGAGTGACTGGGCTAGAATGGCCTCACAGGGCACATATTGGTTGAATCAACATTGTTCCCATGCCATTTAAATTAAATTACATTGAACAAATGTGGAATAGACGTTGAATTTACGTCTGTGCCCAGTGGGGCTCCTCTGCTGATGGGCTGACTGGCTTTATCCGCTCCTTAGCCTTGCTTCTCAGCTCAGCCACTCTGAAGTTAACGGTTTTGGAAATCTACTTCCTCTCTTTAAGTTTTTACATAATGTTTTGGTCTTGTGACATTAATGGCAGACCTAGCGAAATCACATAGCCACAAGCAGCACCGCAGTGGGAGCCACGGAACCACAACAGCGGAGAATTTGAGCCTTGTACTTCAATGCTCTTAATTGTTGCAGAAATTGACCCACTATGCTGTTTACTTTCTATGCTGTTTCTACGTCATATCGCTGAGTCTACCTTTAAGTTCAAACTTGTTAAATCTTTCAGCAGTCTTTAGTTCTGCATACTTTCATGCCAGCTGCTATTGCATTACATTTTTAAACATTTACCCTTGGTCTTGTAAGGCTGTTTTTATTTAGTATAATAGGCCTCTTTGTAATGTAAAGGAAACAAAGGGACAACATGACTTGATGGCGCTGTACGGCTCTGACCCAACTTTGCTATTTTGTGATTCTGTGTTGATCTTTAGTTTTTTTTTGCACTAAATGTATCCGCTATCATTTCTTATGATCAACAAGAACTTTATAAAATCGGATCAGCAGTTACTAACCTCAATTCCGGCTTCAACTTCGACTCACCTGCCCTGGGTTCTTTGTGTAATTCTGACCCAATTTTCGGGCTACCAAAGAGGAAAAGCCGGTAAAAATAGTCAGGAGAGGGGAGTCCTGCCGAGATTAAGGCAAAAGGAAAACCGGCCACCTCTTCCCTCTATTCTATTAGCCCATGTGCATTCACTTGATAATAACTGCACCGCCCTCAACTGCAAGGCTCTCCAGAGGGTAGTGCGGTCTGCACAACGCATCACCGGGGGCAAACTAACTGCCCTCCAGGACACCTACAACACCCGATGTCACAGGAAGGCCAAAAAGATCATCAAGGACAACAACCCCCGAGCCACTGCCTGTTCACCCCGCTACCATCCAGAAGGCAAGGTCAGTACAGGTGCATCAAAGCTGTGACCGAGAGACTGAAAAACAGCTTCTATCTCAAGGCCATCAGACTGTTAAACAGCCATCACTAACATAGAGAGGCTGCTGCTAACATACAGACTCAAATCTTTGGCCACTTTAATAAATGGACTTACTAAAGGTATCACTAGTCACTTTAAATAACGGCACTTTAATAATGTTTACATATCCTCATATGTATATACTGTATTCTATACCGTCTACTGCATCTTTCCTATGCCGCACGGCCATCGCTCATCCATATATTTGTATGTACATATTCTTATTCATCCCTTCACATTTGTGTGTATACGGTAGCTGTTGTGAATTTGCTGTTAGTACTTGTTAGATATTACTGCATTGTCAGAACTAGAAGCACAAGCATTTCGCTGCACTCGCATTAACATTTGCTAACCATGTGTATGTGACCAATAACATTTGATTTGATTTGATTTGAAGATGGATGACCGCTGGTCGCGGATTTGTTATCAACGGGACCCTCGCAACTGCAATATTCTCGGCTTCTCTGAAACATGGCTTTCAAACAAGATACCCCCCATGGCTATCCAACCCAATGGATACTCCATTCACAGAGCTGACAGGACATTAGATTCAGGGAAATTGAGAGGGGGGGGGGGGTATGCCTCTTCATCAACAGCAAATGGTGTCCTGACTCTAGCGCAGTAGAAGTCTCGATCGGTTCACCCATTTTGGAATACCCGATGGTCAAATGCCGACCCTTAACATCCTGAGAGAGTTATCAGCTGTTATCGTGACTGCTGTATATATTCCACCCCAGGACAAGAAAAACTACAAGTTGGCACTTAACAAATTGTACGAGGCTATAAACAAGCAAAACCATGCACCCGGAGGCTGCTTTTCTTGTTGCCGGGGATTTTAATTCTGTGACATTAAGACACGTGATGCCTTCCATCAACTTCTATCAACATGTCTCCTTAGCCACTAGGGGAGAAAAAGTTCTACACCACTGCTACTGTACCAACAAACAAGCATACAAGGCCCTCCCTCGTCCACCCTTTCTGCAAATCAGATCATGACCATACTCCTGCTTCCTGTCTACAAGCAGAAACTCAAACAAACTCTATGTGCTCTGTAGAGAAATGGTCCTCCGAATCGGAGGCCATGCTACAGGACTGCTTTGCTAGCGCTGACTAGAATATATTCCGGGACTCCACCAATAGCATCGACAAGCTAACCATTAGGAAGTGCATTGCCAACGTTGTCGCAACAGTGAAGGTTCGCTGCTTTTCCAATTAAAAGCACTGGATTAACACTGAGGTTGACACTAAACTTAAAGGACAGGGCTACCGCACACAGGGCTATTGCAGCCAACACCGAGGCTACGGCTGAGGACACAAACAAGTACAAGAAGTCCCGCTATGATTTCCGCAGAGCCATCAAACATGCTGGAATCTTATTACACTGACCCGACGCAATTGGCAGGGGCTGCAGTCCATTACGGATTATAAAGGAAGACCCAGCCGTGATCTGCCCAACAATGCCTTCCTACCTCCCTACCAGGGGGGGGCGAGCATGCCCCCATCCACATTGAAGACGGGTTGCCCTCAAATCCTCAAAAAGTTCTACAGCTGCACCATTGAGAACATCTTGCCTGGCCGCATTACTGCTTGGTGTGGGAACTGCACCACCCTCGATCGCATGGCGCTACAGAGAGTGGTACAGACAGCCCAGTACATCACTGGGGCCGAGCTCCCTGGCAACCAGGACCTCTATCTCAGGCATTGTGAAAGGAAGAACCCAGCCACAGACTGTTCTCTCTGCAAGTGGTACTGGAGCTACAAGTCCAACACCAACAGGCTCCTGAACAGCTTCTATCCCCAAGCCATAAGACTGCTAACAAAATGGCTACACAGACTACCTGTATTGACCCTTCTATTTTATTTGTATTTTTGCACTGACACACTCACAGTACTCTACACACTCACTCCAACACACGCACACAAGCACACCTACAGTAGCCACAACACTAAACCTAACCCTAACCCTAAAACTAACCCTAACTCCTAACCTAGCCATAACCCTAATCCCAACCTTAATTGTAACCCTAACGCTAATTGTAGACCTAACCCCAAAGCCTAAAATAGCATTTTTCCTTGTGGGGACAGGCAAAAGTCCCCACTCGTCTGAATTGTCCTTGTTTTACTATCATTGTGAGAACCTCCAGTACCCACAAGGATATTAAAACAAAAACACACACTTCATTTGCTCACATAACAAACACACACATTCATGCTGCTACACTGTTTATCATATATGCCTAGTCACATTACCTAGAGCGCACTTGGAAAGTATTCAGACCCCTTCACTTTTTCCACATTTTGTTACGTTACAGCCTTATTCTAATATTGATTAAATAGTTTCCCCCCCTCAATCTACATACAAAGCAAAATAGAAATTTTGCAAATGTAATAAATCAAATATATAAGTAATCAGACCCTTTACTCAGAACCTTTAGCCAGGTTCAAGTCCGGGCTCTGGCTGGGTCACTCAAGGACAATCGGAGACTTGTCCCAAAGCCACTCTTGCGTTGTCTTGGCTGTGTGCTTAGGGTCGTTGTCCTGTTGGAAGGTGAACCTTCACCCCAGTCTGAGGTCCTGTGCACTCGAGAGCAGGTTTCCATCAAGGATCTCTTTGTACTTTGCTCCGTTCATCTTACCCTCGATCCTGACTAGGCTCCCAGTCCCTACCGCAAAAATGATCCCCACAGCATGATGCTGCCACCACCATGCTTCACCGTAGGGATGATGCCAGGTTTCCTTCAGACGTGAAGCTTGGCATTCAGGCCAAAGAGTTTAATCTTGGTTTCATCAGACCAGAGAATCTTGTTTATCATAGTCTGAGAGTGCTTTAAGTGCTTTTTGGCAAACTCCAAGCAGGCCGTCATGTGCCTTTTACTGAGGAATGGCTTCCGTCTGGTCACTTTACCATAAAGGCCTGATTGGTGGAGTGCTACAGAGATGGTTGTCCTTCTGGAAGGTTCTCCCATCTCCACAGAGGAACTCTGGCTGCCCTGCCATCGGGGTCTTGGTCACCTCCCTGACCAAGGCCCTTCTCCCCCAATTGCTCAGTTTGGCCAGGCAGCCAGCTCAAGGAAGAGTCTTGGTGGTTCCAAACTTCTTCCATTTAAGAATGATACAGGCCACGGTGTTCTTGGAGACCTTCAATGCTGCAGAACTGTTTTGGTACCCTTCCCCAGATCTGTACCTCAACACAATCCTGTCTTGGAGCTCTACAGACAATTCCTTCGACCTCATGTCTTGGTTTTTGCTCTGACGTGCACTGTCAACTGTAGGACCTTATATAGACAGGTGTGTGCCTTTTCAAATCCTGTCCAATCAATTGAATTTACCACAGGTGGACTCCAATCAAGAGCTCAATATTAAGTCTCATAGCAAAGGGGTCTGAATACTTTCCGAATGCACTGTATATACTCCTAACACTCCAGTATCCATGCACATTGGAACTATGGTATTGGCACTGACCTGGTATATACAGTAGCTTACTTACTTTCTCACGTTCTTCTCATTTATATTTATTGTGTGTTTTTGTTCTACTTCACTTTTTGTAATAGTACTAGCGATATTGATTACTACATTGTTGGGAAAAGGCTTGCAAGAAAGGCATTTCACTCTACTTTGGCAAGTGACAATAAAAACTTGAAACCTTCCGTGGGAGATAGGCCTATACTCTCGTTATTGTATCAAACACATGAGAGTGTTTGTAGTCACTGAGCCAGACAACCTTGTTGTATTGACAGCTCGGGAAAAAAATTACCATGGTGATATTTTACCTCAGGAGGCAGAAAAGATACCAGTGGTCTGTTTGTGAAACAGGGAATAAAAATACCCATTTTAATTAGCATCTGTCATTGATCTTAGTTATGTAACAAGAGGACTAAGTGTGGTGTGTGTGGCCGGAGAGAACGCTGACCTAATAAGGTCGCTCTGCTCAGGGAGAGGAGGGCCCCCCCACCACTTGGTGGGTTCGATACTCTGCTGAAAGCCACAGAGCTGCCGGTAATTATCACACTGGAGGAACGGGCTGGCAGAAAGCCCTCTTAATTGGCGCACCTGTCTTATACCTCGGGGAGCGAGAGCTCAATCCCACAAAACTGCATTAGTTTAGCTAGCCGGCGCTAGTGGTAGGGGACCTCCTTCCACCACTGCTAAAGCTACATAATTGTATAAACATTCTTACTACAGTCAAGGCTGGAAAATACAACTGATATGGAAATGTAGTTTCTCTCTGTCTCTAAATATTAATTTTAAGGAGAATGGGAATGAAAATGTGTTTATGCTGAGTCTGTTTATTTTGTGTAAATGAGAGAATCATTGTGAATTGAACAGATGGCTTGACCTTGGATTCCCTATCCTGACCAGCTGCCCCAGAGTAACATTACTCCCAGAATCTTGGAAGCACAAAAAGCACAGGCCATTATTAAAATTGTATATAAGTGCCATGTATTATACATGCTTAGAGAAGGCAAACAGAAGGATCTGAGGCGCCGTTTCTGCCACACTCTTCCCACATTTGCTACCGGTCACGTTGTAACACAAGGTGTATGTTGGTAGCGGAATTCACCCGCACAGTTGGAATGTGGTTGGTTCCATGGCCTGTGTTGTGTTAAGTTCTGTGAGAAATAAGACAAGCATTATGTCTGAAATAATGTTCACACTTAGGAGCGGTACTCTAGCGAGTTTAAGTATGCAGCGGAGACCATGCAGTCCCCTGGGTCTCTTAGTCCATTCTGTGAATGTACTGGGAAGATTTGGAGGGCTGCAACAGCTCAATGTTGAGTGGGCTAACATTATCACATCTTCCTACCAACTGCCAAAATATACACTACAAGAGTTTTTAGAACAACAATGGCCACTTTAAATAAGTGGAAAGTACTGAAAGCAAACAATAAATCTGAGTCAACACAAACAATTATTCTAGTGGTTAGAGCGTTGGGCCAATAACCAAACGGTTGCTGGATCGGATCCCTGAGCTGTCAAGGTAAAAATGTGTCGTTCTGCCCCTGAGCAAGGTAGTTAACCCACTGTTCCCCGGGTGACGAAGACATGGATGTTGATTAAGGCAGCCCCCCCCCCCCCCCCGCAACTCTCTAATTCAAAGAGGTTGGGTTAAATGCAAAAGACATTTCAGTTGAAGGCATTCAGTTGTACAACTGACTAGGTATCCCCCTTTCCTAATTGTAAAAGTTAGTGTTACATATGCCTGATATCCATGAAGAGCTTTTGCACTTGGGTAAGCTGCTCATTTGCCAGTACAATAATTCTGCAGGATATTTTCAAAAAACATTTGCCTTGATAATGGAAACATATAAATCATAAGTGCTAAATGTAAACTCCAACAAGGTTCCTTGTGTATGATGATAGTGTGAGAAATTATGATTTCCCTGTAACAAATTATAAACGTACGAAAAACTGGTAAGAGATAAATTGTTGGTCGGTCTATGACATAAATTGGAATCTGGAGGACAACATTTTGAAACAAAGACATATTGTTTGCCTGGAAAATTCACTTGAAGCTAATTAATCACACACAGCAGCAATGTGGCAATGCATTAGGCAAAAAGGGTTAAACTACATGCCTCCTCCCCTGTGACTGTGCATTCTCCCCATGCAGTCTAATAGAGCTAAGCCTCTTTCAGTGTTGCCATGAAGACACTCAGGGACACACAAATGTAAGGAGAAGATAAGTTAAACTGTACTGTACTGACCTTACCTGATCTCCAGCTGAAACCACAGCCCGGGTCATAATCCAATGTCAAACTGAGTGTGGTGGATAGTGTGTGATTAGGAGTTATATTCAAATGATTACTATTATAAAATGTCATAAAGATGAACCTATAGTATATGCATTATTGTATATTATCTGGGATAGTTTGAAGTTGCAGCAAGACAGCACCCTGCAAAGAAATGTGATCTTACTTAGATATCTCTTACGATTGATTTGAGATAAAAATGATTTGAGATAAAAATGTCTTTATTGGACCTTTAACCTAAAGACTTATTGTGACTAGTTTATCTTAAAACAAGACAAATGATCTAAATGCATATTCTGGGTAAGCAAGATCAACTCAAAACAAGTCATTCTAACTTTATTATTACAAAACAAAAAACATAAGATCCCCCCCCCCCCCCCCCCATATTTTGGCTGCTGGATGAATGTGAATGTCTGAATGACTTATACAATTTTTGTCTATTTTTAAAACAGAGCAGGTTCGTGTTATTTTCATCTTATTTCCAAGGACATCCTGGAAATTACATAGTGGATCTTGTAATTTAAAACGAGCAGGCCAAAACCTTATCTCCTTTTCAAATTCATTCTGAGTACTGTCCTTTTCACTTAGCACATTTTTTTTTTTAGTTGGGTTTAGCTTTAAATGTGTGGCTTCACATTATCTGCAATTACGGCCTTGACATCCTATCCCAGTACCTTTTTAAAAACTCAGGTGACTAGTCTTAGATCTTTAGACATCACAGGAGGTTGGTGGCACCTTAATTGGGGAGGACGGGCTTGTGGTATTGGCTGGAGTGGAATTTGTGGAATGGTATCAAACACCTGGTTTCCACATGTTTGATGCCATTCCATTTGCACCGTTCCAGTCGTTATTATGAGCCGTCCTCCCCTCAGCAGCCTCGACTATTAGACATTCATATCAATCTAGGTAAAAAGAGCAAACAACATCTCACACCCAGACCCCCCCCCCCACTTTCTGCCATAGTTATGGCTGCAAATCTGCCCTCCCTTCAGAATGCTCCATCACACTGAGGGTCATGCTCTAATGTATCTGACGTAATGCAAATAGGCAAGTGTGAAAGTGCACACTTCTACAAGGGGGCTGGGCACAGACAGTTCCAAGTTCAAAGTGAGGTAAAGTGCTGCTATTTTTAATCCGCTGCCACATGTGGCCTTCACATTCCCCTCCAGGCTCCTGATTAAACATCATACACACAAATCAAATAAAAAAGATATTGGTCACGTGTAAAATACAACAGATAGACTTTACCATGAAATGTTTACACATGTCTGATTTGCTTGTCACCAGAACGCTAGACTCACTTGACGAGATACAACCTGTAAAGGAGCCTGGACAATTTTTTATTAACTGCAGAGCAGACTCTGCTTTGGTAAAGGCAGTGTTATCCGACAGTCACGATCGTAGTCAGCTAAGCCCAACATTTCTAAAGAAAAATGCTACAAGGTAGGGTGTAAAGACCTGCGTCTCCGAGATAGGAGGGTAACTCAATATGCCCAATTTCACTTAACCAATGATCTTCTTTAATGAAGGGGAAGAGTATCTTCATAAATTGTATTTAACAAGGTGAAGAGGACTGTTGCTCTCTTTGGTCCGACTAATTTGAAGTGTTGTACTTTAAATATTGGACATAATTTAACTGCACCATTTTAAGTAGTGGACTAACACCTATGTTAATGTAATTGACAGCACTGACCTTATTAAGAGGTGGATTTTGTGCAGAACCCTATATTTATTTTGTTGAACCTTTATTTAACTAGGCAAGTCAGTAAATAACTATTTTTATTCTAATTCTTATTTACAATGATGGCCTACCACGGCCAAACCCTCCCCTAACCCGGATGACGCTGGGCCAATTGTGCGCCGCCCTATGGGACTCCCGATCATGGCCGGTTGTGATACAGCCCGGGATAGAACCAGGGTCTGTAGTGTCACCTCTAGCACTGAGATGCAGTGCCTTAGACTGCTGCACCACTCGGGAGGCCTATACATCAAATACAGTTATTCACTAAGGGGTTAACACATGTTAGATACAGAAAATGTGGATCAATAATCATATAAATACTGCATAGATAACTACATCCTCTTATTTGTTGGCATCATTAAACTTAAGCGATGATGACTGACTGAATGCTTCCTTCATTGCGTCTTTCTAGCTTCCTCCTCTCCCTGCACAGGGAACAGCTCCAGGAAGTGGTGTGGGTGGTTGGTGTGAAAAAGAAGATGGAAGAGGGGGAGGGATCTGACCTTAATACTTTCATCTATCTCGCTTTCTCCTACCGTTCGAATTACGCAGCAACACAACACAGAGCTAAAGCTAAACACACACAATCACCATCGTCACCTTAACCTCAGGTTAAAACAACACCTTTGTGCCTTTGTGCATTGATATGCCAGGGGCAGGCGTGGATGGGAACAGTAACAACCCAAGGCCATCGTTGGCTTGCGTAAGAAAACATTTCCCTGCTCAATCATACTCTTGCTTTTATCCAATGCGGCTCTTAGAAGTCGACACGGGGAAGACGCGGAGCAACATTTACTTCAAAAAGCTCTTGAAGGAGGCAACCTTCCCAGCTGGATTCAAGTCAAATATATGCATAGTTGTTTTTTGTGTGCAATAGAATCAGTTTGAAGCATAAACAGGCACATTTGAGGATATTACGGATCATTTTTTTCCATGATAGCTTGAGTTTCGTTTGAGCAGGGGGGCCCGCGTTTTATCAATCAGCATGAGTGTATACTGACAGAAACAAGATTAGTGTGGAAATCGTTTTTTTTTGTACCTCTGTTTAAAACTGTCAAATTGCTCCAGTAGTTTTGGTAATTTGTATCATCACCTCATACTACATTTCTACACTTAATTTCATAGGAACATATCAGTTGGATTATTGTTGGTGGCTTTTACAGAATGAATGTAATGAAGAAAACAAATGGAAAGAAATGTTCACCATATTAACCTACCCTTAATAATCTCCTCTTATTTGTAGTTGAATATAACAGAGATTGACATTTTGACATCACCATGGGTTTCAATTAGCTCATCCACTCTGAATTTAAATTCCCTTATGGGACCTCAGAGACCCTGCTGAGAGAAAATGTGTGAAATAGGCATTTAAACGTATTCCATATTAAGTAAGTAAAATGGGTTAGGTTGTAAGCGTACTACTACACTGGTAATCAACATCAAACTAATATAGTACAATGACGTAGAGGTTTGATTTCTATATCCATATACATGTCTTGTAAATAGAACACTATAGTAAAATAAATATATTTAAAAAAAATGCATCCACAGAGAATGCGTTATAAAAACAGGCAAGCATCATACAGACCACGGCGGCATCGCTGCAATTGATATGAAAATGTGTGAGTAATAGATGTGTCTGTTGAAGTCACTGCATTAGATATTTTGCATACATTTACGTTCCTTCCCTGCATGGCACTCACATTAAGATAATTCTATAAGCACCCACTTTGGACTCAGGGGACTCCTAATATAAAACAGAAGACATTACATAAGTCAATTATTCTGTGTACTGCCATGTACTTGAAGCTAAATAACCTTTGAGCACATGGTAATCATGCAAACTGTTCCCTGCGGATGAAATATCAGTGATTGCATGAAGTAAATGCGCATCCTATTTACTGGACCACTTCACACTAAGGATGTTGAAATTCCTTCACTTGACCAATGAGAAGTTGTTAAAAATACATTTTATGTATTAATTTTGCCACATTGTATGTGTTTGTCTACTGTTCGTGTGCACAGCCACAGGGGGAATCTGCAGACTCACCCATGACAAATTCCTCCCCAGCTGCTCTCGTTTCATCCACACTTAAGACTTAGGTATCTGCCTTTCTCAGTCTCCTCCTTAAGAGGATTTAGTGAGTGAGATAAAATAACCTAATTTCCCTTTTAAGAATTCCTATATATTTGTAAGTGCTTCTTTAATGAACGGATTAATGCCCTGAATGTACTGTATACTGACTGTACAACACAGCATGGGGAATGTTCTCTTCAAAACATTATGGTTTAAAATGCTGATGTATCCAAGTGTATCCAAACAGGGGATATGGAGTGAGGATGGGCTGGGTAAATAGCTTATGGTGTATGCCCAATGCTCCAGTGTAAACAAACACTGTTGGTGTACTGTAACAGGGGCCTGGATATACAGTACAGAGGTGTATTAATATAGGTTTAGTACAGAGGTGTATTAATATTCAACAGATAATTATTTATCCTGTGGATTTTGGGCGGAACTATCTGATAAATAGCCATAGCAACGGCATAGTTCTAGTCCATGGCAGTCCTTTGGCTCCCGGAGCAACCTAATTAATCTGTTGAATTGATTGATCTGATCTACAGTAAATGAGCAAGGCAGTTAAATGTGTTTTTCATCATCTTGAGTTATGAGGGTAGATGACGTGGGAATAAATGTTTCTTGAGGAGCTGGAATTTTGATAGCAGGTGACATTACTTCCACCTGAAATATTGCCTCCTGTGGAACTGCCGATGTCTAAAAATGACTTTGATTCAATAAACGATAAAATCCAGCTATGCTAATGAATTGCCCTACATAATGTCTCTCCCTTTGGTTAAAAGAGGAATCATGAGAAAGTCTGCAGGTTGATATCGAGGCAAAAGTAATAGAGTAGCTAATGTCTTCCTTTCCATGGCTTTTTTTGACCTATAACACAATACAAGGTCAGACTGTAAATGAGGATGACACTATGCTGAGAGTAGATAACAGAGAAGACAACACTGTTTAGTTATTTTGTTGGATGCAAAGGTTTCAACAGGAGATGTGTAGCAGTAGATGCAAAGACGTGGATCCTCAATCAGTAAAGCATGAAAACTTCTTAAAGCTGAACTGCCTTATAAACTCTTCACTGAACATCAACCATGCGTTAAGAAAACTGGATACAAAAAAGATGATACACCTTAGATTAAAAGATATACACCTTATGGAACAGCGGGGACTGTGAAGAGATACACACACAGGTTCTGACACATGCATATGCATTCACACACACACTCTACACACACGTACATTGCAATATTGCTGTATGGTGGTGTTATACATGTTGTATTGTAGATATGTAGTGGTGTAATAATGTTATATGATGTACTGTTTCATCTTTTGTTTTATGTGTGATGTGCCCCAGGAAGAGAAGCTGCTGCCTTGGCAGCAGCTAATGGGGATCCCTAATAAAAATAAAAAAGACAAATACATATACAACAATGGGCCTCAGGATCTCGTCACGGTATCTCTGTGCATTCAAATTGCCATCGATAAAATTCATTGTCTGTAGCTTATGCCTGCCCATACCATAACCCCACCGCCACCATGGGGCACTCTGTTCACAACGTTGACATCAGCAAACCGCTTGCCCACACAATGCCATACAAGCTGTCTGCCATCTGCCCGGTACAGTTGAAACTGGGATTCATCCATGAAGAGCACACTTCTCCAGCGTGCCAGTGGCCATCAAAGGTGAGCATTTGCCTACTGAAGTCATTTACGACGCCAAACTGTAGTCAGGTCAAGACCCTGGTGAAGACGTCGAGCATGCAGATGAGCTTCCCTGAGACAGTTTCTAACAGTTTGTTCAGAAATTCTTTGGTTGTGGAAACCAACACATATTGGTGGCTGGTGTCAGACGATCCTGCACGTGAAGAATCTGGATATGGAGATCCTGGTTGCCGTAGTTACAAGTGGTCTGCAGTTGTGAGGCTGGTTGGACGTACTTCCAAATTCTCAAAAAGTACATTGGAGGTGGCTCATGGTAGAGAAATTAACATACAATTATCTGGCAACAGCTCTGGGAGATATTCCTGCAGTCAACATGCCAATTGCACACTCCCTGAAAACATCTGTGGCATTGTGTTTTTCAGACAAAACTGCACATTTTAGAGGGGCCTTTTATTGTCCCCAGCACAAGGTGCACCTGTGTAATGATCATGCTGTTTAATCAGCTTCTTGATATGGCAAAGGATAAATGCTCACTTACAGGGATATCAACACAACGAACTGAGCAAAAAGGGTCCATATCAGGGGATATCTTTACATTACACGTTTTTGATATTCTCAAGAATACTTACCATTTTCAATGCATATTTTGAGTTTTTTGGACATACACAAAATCCTGACAAATTCTGAAATCAGATGTGTCTTTTAGACATAATGACACAAATACTGACAGTAGGCCTACATTGTATATTTTACCAGCACAATACAATGCAAAAGCTCTTGACTGAGGTCCATATCAGGATCTTGATAGGGTAAATAAGAACAATTTCTAAATCTTAATTGAGTTTTGAGGACATGCTCAATTATTGGACAAATATTAAAACTTCTTAGGGCTGCAATCCGGTTAATGGGATCGAAATGACAACAGCCAGTGAAAGTGCAGGGTGCCAAATTCAGGGTGCCATATCACAGAAACACACAGCTATTTTCCAGCCAAAGAGTGGAGTCACAAAAAGCACAAATAGAGATAAAATTAATCACTAACCTTTGATGATCGTCATCAGATGACACTCATAGGACTTCCTGACACTCATATGACTTAATGAAACCGCTGTGTCGGATTTCAAAAAAACTTTACGGAAAAAGCAAACCATGCAATAATCTGAGAACGGCACTCAGGAAAAAAAATATATATATATCCGCCATGTTGAAGTAAACAGAAATCAGAAATAACATTATAAATATTCCCTTGCCTTTGACGATCTTCATCAGAATGCACTTCCAGGAATCCTAGTTCCACAATAAATGTTTGTTTGTTCGATAATGTTCATCATTTATGTCCAAGTAGCTACTTTTGTTAGGGCGTTTAGTACACAAATCCAAGCGCTCGTGCAGGTCCAGCCGAACGTCGGACGAAAGCTTAAAAAAGTTATATTACAAGTCGTAGAAACATTTCAAACTTAAGTATACAATCAATCTTTAGGATGTTTTTATCATAAATCTTCAATAACGTGAAATGCGGGTGACCAGGACCTGGCTCTCTGCCAGACCACTGACTCAAAGAGCTCTCATCCGGCCCCACATCACAGTAGAAGCCTCATTCAAGTTTCTAAAGACGGTTGACATCTAGTGGAAGCCCTAGGAAGTGCAACACAACCAATATCCCACTGTGTATTCGATTGGGCTGAGTTCAAAAACCACAAACCTCAGATCTCCCACTTCCTGTTTGGATTTCTTCTCAGGTTTTTGCCTGCCATATGAGTTCTGGTATACTCACAGACATCATTAAAACAGTTTTAGAAACGTCATAGTGTTTTCTATCCAAATGTACTAATAATACGCATATATTAGCAACTGGGACCGAGGAGCAGGCTGTTTACTCCGGGCACCTCTGGGCACCTTATTCATCCAAGGTACTCAATACTGCACCTGCAGCCATAAGAAGTTAAATCCATATAATTATTTCAGACACTAGCTATAATTGTGGTATTCCCTCTGAATAAGGGCACGCGCAAACCACAAGCTAAAAGCACTGTAACTCGTGAGTTTAGCAACAATAATCACATTTGGGCGCCACAAATGTGTGTAAACAGTGTGTGGAGAAACAAAGAAGTGAGAAACAAAGAAGTGAGAAGCTGTTCATAAAATAACACAAATTGAGTAGCTAATCTGAGATGTTTTATTTATCTTAGTAACTAGCATCAATAACGTTAGCTAATTTGGCCAGTAAAAGCTAAACAGTACTATAACCTAGCAAGCTAACAAATAGTGAAAATGCCTTCACTTCAGGGACAGGTGACAGCTAACTTTTTAAAACATTTAGGCATATGTTGTATTACTGTTTAATATAAGCTAGCTAGCTAACTAGCAAACTGGTTAGCTAGCTTGATCCAGTTAGTTTTATCATCATTAATAAAGCAGGTAGAGAAGCTACCTTGTAGTATTATATGAAATTACAATATTTTCTTGCAATATCGACACAATTTTGATTAATAATTGATGTATTGATAGTTTGGAGTAGATCACAGATCAACACTACCAAAACGTTGAGTCCGGACTGCAAGGGACCGCCGCTGATGACCTAATCTTCTCCCATCGTATTCCTCGTCCATCACAAACAGGGCAAGCAGGGGTATTGAAGGTGTGTAACTTTTTTCTTCTTCTGTCAAATAAATAAAATACATTTTTAGCAACTATTGGCCTAAGTTTGCATCTTTACAGAAAGCAAGTGTTGTGATAGGAACTCTGGATTTTGCTATGCTGATCTTTTTTTTCTTTACAGAAATAGGAGAGATGTGCTTTGGAAATAGCAACTTGGATGAAATAAAACAATGCCTTTCTGTGCCTTGTGGTGTAAATGTATGCTCAGATATTTCACCTCCATGTGAAGAAGCACAATGATTTTCGGCACATGAACAGGTAAAATAATTTGGCCAGTGCATATTGATCACGAGTCAGATTTAGCCCATTTTCGATCAGACATACAAGGATGAATATTACACATCATGTAAGGATATCTTTTTTAAAATATTTTTTAAATACGGATATGTAATGACTACTGACATGATACATTTCTGAAAATATGTTTATGCCCAAATATTAAAGCTTAGATATACCAGCATGTTGATACTTTCCGGAGTTAGAAAATTCTACAAATATATAAGCGGGTGCACGCGCAACACCCCAGATATCTCATTGGACTCATACGGTAACAAGGACATTTCTGAAGTCCGGATTGGATGCACTAGAAACAGTCCCATTACGGATAATATCCTACCTTCGTATATGAAATTAAGAACATGCAGGAACATGTCTACTCTTTGGATCTAATAAAAGGTCAGATATATGGGAATATATAGAGTACCAGTCAAAAGTTTGGACACTCCTACTCATTCAAGGGTTTTTTACTTTATTTTTACTATTTTCTACACAAAACTATGAAATAACACATATGGAATCATGTAGTAATTTAAAAAAGTGTTAAACAAATCAAAACATATTTTATATTTGAGATTCTTCAAAGCAGCCACTTTTTGCCTTGATGACAGCTTTGCACACGCTTGTGCCTTGAACCTCACCTGCTTTCAGTGGATACAGATGGAGAACTGCAAGGCAATCCCATTGTGCGCCACTCGTGAGCCATGACCAATATGACCAATATATAGTCCTGCTAATAACAGGATTAATAATATATCTGTGAGAATATCCAACAAGCTTGTATATAATTCTAAATGAATAATAATAATAATAATAATCGCTTTGTTTAAAAAACAATATTTTGGAGATGATTTCGTTTTCAAATAACATAAAATGAGCGAGAAAAAGGCCTTTCTTGAAGACGGCATGAGACATTGTTACTAATTTGTAAATAAAGCCAGTTTGTTATTTGGAATGATTTATTCTTGTTTTTAGAGGGAGAGAAACCAAAAACCTACAATCATCTCATGGGTCTGCCAGTGGATGGCGGCATGGGTATTGAACCAGCATCTGTAGCAACACAGCTTGTTCTGCTATGCAGTGTCTTACACAGATGCGCCACTCAGGTGCTGTATAACTGGTCACGTTATACAGCACCTGAGTGGCGCATCTGTGTATAACGTGACCGGTCAGGAGTGGCCTACAGTACTGCAGTAAGAGCAAAATAATCCAAACAAAATTAAATAATGAAAACCTTAGTGTAACAACAGTTTTAGTAAGTAATACTGAAGTCGTGCACAAGTATCAGTTTCTATTTAGGTTTGTCGCCTATTCATTGTGAGTTAGTGACTCAGTAGGACCCAAAAGCATGATCAGTGCTCTAACTCCCCCTTGCGCTGGTCTGGAGCAATAACGTGGTGGCACAGGGTACCGTACAAAAACACAAATTACCTCTAAACCCCGCAGCATAATTGCAAAAGTTTTAGTGGAGCGACCACTGTATGATCTTTTAATGATGTCACTTGATAAATCCACTTCAAATCAGTGTAGACGAAGGTGAGGAGACAAGTTAAAGAAGGATTTTTAATTGAGACATGGATTGTGTATGTGTGTGATTCAGAGGGTGAATGGGCAAGACAAAATATTTAAGTGCCTTTGAATGGGGTAAGATAGTAGGTGCCAAGGCACACCAGTTTGCATCAGGAACTAAAATGCTGCTGGGTTTTTCACGCTCAACAGTTTCCAGAGTGTATCAAGAATGGTCCACCAACCAAATGACATCCAGACAACTTCACACAACTGTGGGAAACATTGGAGTCAACATGGGCTAGCATCCCTGTGGAATGCTTTCGACACCTTGTAGAGTCCATGCCCTGACGAATTGAGGCTGTTCTGAGGACAAAAAGGGGTGGGGGGGTGCAACTCAATATTATGAAGGTGTTCATAATGTTTGGTATACTCTGTGTATAGTGTCTTGGGCTAATGTGAAAACACAAACCCTCTTCTGGTCCCGCTCATAGAGTTTTACAATAAGCAATAATTCAATGAAGTAAAGTAGCTACTTACAGTGCCTTGCAAAAGTATTCATCCCCCTTGGAGTTTTTCCTATTTTGTTGCATTACAACCTGTAATTTAAATACATTTTTATTTGGATTTCATGTAATGGACATACACAAAATATTCCAAATTGGTGAAGTGAAATGAAAAAAAAAATTGTTTCAACATTTTTACAAATAATTTAAACTGAAAATATCAGAAAATTTGAACATCCCGCGGAGTACCATTAAATCCATTATTAAAACATGGAAAGAATGTGGCACCACAACAAACCTGCCAAGAGAGGGCCGCCCACCAAAACTCACGGACAAGGCAAGGAGGGCATTAATCAGAGAGGCAACAAAGAGACCAAAGATAACCCTGAAGGAGCTGCAAAGCTCCACGGCAGAGATCCACGGCAGAGATCTGTCCAAAGGACCAATTTAAGCCGTACACGCCACAGAGCTTCGCTTTACGGAAGAGTGGCCAGAAAAAAGCCATTGCTTAAAGAAAAAAATAAGCAAACACATTTGGTGTTCGCCAAAAGGCATGTGGGAGACTCCCCACAAATATGGAAGAAGGTACACTGGTCAGATGAGATAAAAATTTAGCTTTTTGGCCATCAAGGACAAGGCTATGTCTGGCGCAAACCCAACACCTCCCATCACCCCGGGAACACCATCCCCACAGTGAAGGATGGTGGTGGCAGCATCATGCTGCGGGGATGTTATTCATCGGCAGTGACTGGGAAACTGGTCAGAATTGAAGGAATGATGGATGGCACTAAATACAGGTATATTCTTGAGGGAAACCTGTTTCAGTCTTCCAGAGATTTTAGACTGGGACAGAGGTTCACCTTCCAGCAGGACAATGACCCTAAGCATACTGTTAAAGCAACACTCGAGTGGTTTAAGGGGAAACATGTAAATGTCTTGGAATGGCCTAGTCAAAGCCCAGAACTCAATCCAATTGAGAATCTGTGGTATGACTTAGAGATTGCTGTGCACCATCGGGACCCATCCAACTTGAAGGACCTGGAGCAGTTTTGCCTTGAAGAACGGGCAAAAATCCCAGTGGATAGATGTGCCAAGCTTATAGAGACATACCCCAAGAGACTTGCGGCTGTAATTGCTGCAAAAGTTGGCTCTACAAAGTATTGACTTTTTGGGGGTGAATAGTTATGCACGCTCACGTTTTCAGTTTGTTTGTCTTATTTCTTGTTTGTTTCACAATACAAAAATATTTAGCATTTTCAAAGTGGTAGACATGTTGTGTAAATCAAATGATACAAACCCTCCCCCAAAATCTATTTTAATTCCAGGCTGTAAGGCAACAAAATAGGAAAAATGCCAAGGGAGTGAATACTTTCGCAAGCCACTGTACTTGTTAGATACAGTGGCGATCCATCATTCAGGGCAGGTGCCCTGTTCTGGACAACATATTTTTTGCAAAAAAAAGGCTTCTCTGCAGAATTCTCTGCAGCACAGATATTCCTCATTCGCAGCATTGGAGCGCAATTGCACCACCAGTGGAGCGCAACTGCACCACCAGTCTGTGTTGATCCTGGGGATGGGTTGGGGCTGTGGTCCAGCTACTGCTGCAACTTCGGTGGTGGAGGACAGCCATCTGAAGCTCAATTTGCCTCAATTCTTCCTCGGAATTCTCAGGCTCAAATACAGTTCAACGACTGTCGTTTTCTTCCTCACTGGCAAGTATTTTGTCGTCAGACATATTTGTAGGTTGTTGTTGACTTTGTATCACTAATGTTCAACCATGTCTTCACTTCTCTGCCCCCCAAAAAACTTGAATGAAGGCATAACCTGCAGTTTCTACATAGCAGGGATTCCTCGGAGAGGGGACATGCACAGTTGTTACCCATCTCCGCTGCTGTGGCAGTCGACTACATAAAATATTCATACAAAATAATCGAAAATGTTTCAGGTGGAAAAGTACACATTTCCTGACTCAAAACTGATAGTAGCAAGTTCGACCGTACGCTTTCAATAAAACTCATTTTTGCACACTTTTCTGAATCATGAATTCACTGGCAATGGAGCAGAGTGATGCCTGCATCCAGCAACGTAGCAGAGTCACGTAACCATTTTTCTGCAGCAGTTTCAGTACAGCACTACAGGGAGAGAGCGGGGAGAGGGAAAACGCCACTGAACTATACCGAACAGAAATATAAATGCAACATGTAAAGTGTTGGTCCATTGTTTCATGAGGTGAAAGAAAAGATCCCTGAAATGTTCCACATGCACAAAAATATTATTTCTCTCAAATTGTTGGCACAAATGTGTTTACATTCCTGTTAGTGAGCATTTGTCCTTTGACAAGATAATCCATCCACCTGACACGTGTGGCATTCCAGGAACCTGATTAAATGGCATGATCATCACACAGGTGGGTCAATATCACAAAACAGTACCATTTGGACCATGCAACATTTAACATTTTTATTTCAGAATTTGTATTCCTTTAATGTTTTAATACAAAAAGGAAATATTAGACATGTAGAAAAACATGTTGGCCAAGCTCCAGCACTTAAGAGTTAGATAATTACATTGTCAGTGAATCAGCCATATGATACTGTGTGTCCAACCTGTTACGGACTTGCGCTGTCTTTAATTACTTTCATTGGACTATTTTAATAATATTTTCATTTTCTTAAAGCTATTGTGTCTCCTTGTCAACCCTGTCCATGTGTTCTGGTCAAATTATAAAGAAATAACAGATTTTGTACACAATGTGTGGTTTTATGCAGAACTTCATCTAATTTGCACCTTATCTTTCTAAATTGAGACAGGTATTAATTATATTTTATACAAGTTTATAATTGTGTGGTGTTGGCTGTGTCTTACTCTTTGAAATACAATACACAAATTATTGGTATTTGACAATGTAACTGAATTAATATGAATAAGATGCCAGGATAACAGGGTAGACCAAGGTATAATAGGGTGGACAGCTATAACAGGACAGAACATAAATTAAACCCTGAACACTGAATACTGATCTACATAGTAATACATGTACAGTAGTAACCACATTGGAACTGCTATTTCTATACATATTCATTGTGAAAAACAACAACACAAAAATACATTGCTGGTACAAAATCATTGGAATTAGCATTAAAACACATTCCTGTCCCTCTCTTCCTCTCCCCCTCTCTCGCTCCCCCTCTTTCCATCCTCCCCCTTTTCACCCCAAATGCTCTTCCACATACTTCCAGGTGGATTTTTCCATCTGCACAGAGCGTTTATAAACAGCCTGTGGCTCTGGCATCAGACAAATAATCTGTCCATCAGAGTACCAACAAATATCTTCCTTTGGACTCAGAATGTTGTGTTCCTTTACATCCATGATGATGCCAGGGTATCCTTAATTGACAACACACCACTCCCCTACGTGATTAAGTTCAATGGTGCCAGGTCACCATGTGCTGTCAGCCTTGTCATGAGATACAGTGAGCTGGTTAAATGCTGTAGCGTCACCCAGAGTTGACTCTTTGAGCTGAAAACAAGGGACAGTCCAACATGCCACTATTCTTCTTGCACAGCCAAGTAATGTCCCTATATTTATCTGGCCTGGTGAGACACTGATAACCTGATGAATCTTCATCGTTCCTTTAATGGCATCTAAGGCAGGCATCTGAGGTGAGAAGAGATAGCATATGATAAGATATAAAGAGTAACAAACACCTTATACATTTCAATACTCAACCAGCTACTGTACAAGAAAAATGTATGTATGTGTGTATGGGGAGGAAGGAGGGTTACCTCTGCTCTTGCCTCAACATCACTCTCATTAATGAAGAACATCTCCACAGAGGAGGTAAGAACCTTTAGGACATTGTACAGGGCCTGTGCATCTGGGATATCCTTTCCATGGTGCACAGCTCTATCTGCAGATCTCTTCTTGAGGGCCCCTACAACACCATCTGGTGCCCCCTTGCCATGACTGGCCTCAAAGAAATTCCAGTTGACCCCTTGAAAGCCTTGTTTGTGTGGTTCTGTGGTAAGTAGGTAGAAGTTCCCAACATAGCAAGAACCAGATCACGGTGCACAAATGGCGGGTGGATCATGTCTCTGTGATGGCGAAATGGAGCAAAAAAGCAATTGGTGGTTGGTCTACAGCAGTGTAGAGCACTCCAGTGTGGAGAGTAGCTTGCTGGTGAGATCCTCCAAAATGCATGGACTGAATCTCTTGACTGTATTTGCATGAATAGTTTTCACTGAAATCATTGTGCAAGAACCGTTCAATGTTCTTCAGAATATCCCTAAGCTCCCTATAGGCCCTGTATTGCCACTTGATATTAAAGATATGTTGCCTAAACTTGGCGAGCCTATCTTGAAACTGACTGACCAGTTCAGTTTCTGTTATTGTGACCTCCCTCTTCACGATTATCATGGAGCACTTCTCTTCATCTTTTGGATCTTCTCCATGGTCCATTGTGTCAGAGGAACTTCTACATTCACAGGAGGTTTCAGAGTTGGATGAGTGGTGAGGAAGCAATCATTGCATTCACCATAAGCACATAGCTTCGATTTCAGGTCACACATATTTGAGTTGACCATGTCCTCAAGGTTTTTGTTGGACAAAATCCCAAGGCTGTGAAGAGAATTTGCCATGAACTGTAAATTCTCATGGGTTTTGCACTGACAAGTTTCACGATCAGTGTCATTGGGCGTAACAACCGAAAATGGCCCGAGGCGGCAGAAGGAGGTATAGGACAACTGACCTACTTCCTCAGACAGGAATTTCCTGTGCAGATTTTTCATTGTGTCAGTCAGAAGACTCTTCTGCATTTTGTTCTTTAGTCGTGTGATGGTTTGTTTACGACCGGTCGTTATACGACTTACATCATCACGAAGAAAGAAATCCTTCACTTTCCTTTTGATTTCTGTTTCTGTTCTGCTTCCCTTCCTCGTCAAAAAAGAGCAAAGGTCCCCTTCCAACTTAGCTCCCTTATTTGAAAAGCCCTACACAGTCTTGGCATACTTCTGAAAGTTATACTTCTTCAGTATATTCACAAAAGTCACTTTCACAATGATTTGCTTGTTCTTCTGTTTCCTTGCATTTCTGTATTTTGTTTTGATATCTTTAATGAGAGATGTGTGAAAGAGAAGAGCCCTCTTAACAGGTGATGTCACATTCTGATGTCTCAGCAATGCTTTCACTGTTGAACGAGACGGTACAGATACCTGTTCTCCCCTAATCCTTGCATACCTCTTCCTGTATTTTTAATTTTTTCCCCTCTCCTTTGCCACTTGATTTTAAATGCGCTCTCTCTTTTTGGAGTCTTCTGTATGTTTTGCCAAAAACACATTAAATGCATGGTTAGGATTAGGTAGAGTCAGAGATAAATTAAGAACACGGGTTAGTAGATCGGGATTAGGGTTATGGTTAGGGATTACGGTTAGAGTTAGTAGAATGTTTAGCAACTAATAATCTTAAATGCCTTATCTTAAGCATATTCTAACCTTGAAGGCCCAGGCTGATTTTCAGTAGTTGAGGGGGGTGTTTGGGACTGCAATAACGCACTAGCCTTGGCCCTGGCTCTGAGTATACTTTTTGAATCTCTCCATTTCTTCCTTTCTGCACACTGCACTCTGTCACTGAGTTCAGCTATTGCCTTCTTCCCTGTCTCTTTATGTTTCCTCCATTTCTCGCTCTCTTTCTCTAACAACTCTGTATTGCCACTGTCTTTCAGCTGCACTAAGAAGAGGTGCCATTCCTTCAGAAAAACCTGATTCAATTGATATTTATTTATTCTTAAAATACTATACATGTTATATATACTGTATATATATATACTGTAATACAATTTATAAACAAAAACACAGATTTTGTCTGCAAGATATCCATTTGGACAATAACAGGGTGGACATTTTGAGCTAAAATTAGCAACTATGTTCCAAGTGATTGTGATGAAGCTAGGATAATTGAAAAGGAAATTGCATTGTTTGACAAATATATTTTGAAAATACAAAATTCGATTAACGTCTTTTGTATTTTTGCTTAACAGGGTGGACATGTTATGCTTTCCAAAATCACATCCCCAAAATATAATGATGAAAATGTAATTGTATGAAATCTAGATACTCACCAAGTTCACCACAGTTGTTTTCCCACCAAGGAAGTTACATCATTTCCTGTTTGTGATGTCATTGTAGAGAATATATATTTTCTTAAAGTGCCAGTAACCACAATGTAACAGGGTGGACAACGACTTTGATGACATACAGAAAATGGTCAATATTCTTATAAAAAGTGCAGCATTTAACATAAAAAGACTATACATAAGATAACATTAATGAAGGAAAATCAGGAAATATTTTCTAAAATGTATAATTTTATTCCTAATTATTCTTGTTGAAGTTTATTGAGCAGCACTTGGGACATTGAAAAATTGCCTCCTTCCACTGAAATAAAAGTCTAAAATGTATAAAATTGACTTTGAAGTCTATGTCATTATGCTTCTATTATCATGAAGGCATACGCACATAAGGATCCTTTACAAATTTGATCCAGTGTATATTTTTTATATACAATTTTGAATGATGTTGACCCAGGTGCACCTTGTGCTGGGGACAATAAAAGGCCACTCTAAAATGTGCAGTTTTGTCAAACAACATAATGTCAAATATGTCAAAAGTTTTGAGGGAGTGTACAATTTGCATGCTGACTGCAGGAACGCCCAGCAGAGCTGTTGCCAGAGAATGTAATGTTAATTTCTCTACCATAAGCTGCCTCCAACGTCTTAGAGAAATTTAGAGAATTTGGCAGTAAGTCTGCCCGGCCTCACAACTGCAGACCAAGTGTAAACATGCCAGCCCTTGATCTCCACATCCGTCTTCTTCAGCTGCGGAATCGGCTTTTATCGGCCACCAGGACAGCTGATGAAAAAGTATTTCTCCCTGTAATAAAGCCCTTTTGTTGGGTAAAACTTATTCTGATTGGCTGGGCCTGGCTCCCTAGTGGGTGGGCCTTGCTCCCAAGTTTTTTTAATTTAACCTTTATTTAAGCAGGAAAAGCCAATTGAGAGCCAAAAACAATTTTTCAAGGGAGACTTGGCCAAGAAGGCAGCAACAATCAATACATTACAGAATTAAAACATACAACAATACTATACAATTCAACAACATAATCCAGCCTACTGCACGGCTGCCTATTAATAAGGTGGTAACACAAGACCATTCATGAGGTCTCACACAGATACATGTTCAGATCATTCAGTCCATTAAGGGTGTGTTCATTGTCATAGTGAAAACTGCAAATAATACTTTAAAGTAAATGTAGGCCTAATGAAAAATAATATAGTAACTCATATTTAAATGTAGCAATTCAACAACAATCACCATTTAGCCTGCACATCTTTTACAGCATTTCATTGCCTCATTGCTCCAGTGGTTTGCAAGTGATTTCCATTTTTCTAATGGTTGTCAATTCATTTAGGTGTTCTTTTTTTCACTGTGTCATCTCTGTATGTCCTCTGCAACTATTTGCAATGTATCTGTGCAACAATGTTATCATAACCTGCCAAAAGTGATCACACCAATGCACTTGCTCTCCTGAACTTTCCCTGACATACATTTTTTATGCTGGAGGTCTGTTTTACATTCACAGCCACAGAAAGCATGCTTCTTTGCCTGAATAGGCTATTAGGCTTAGTATAAAAAATTATCAAAATAAATCTCCTATAGTTTTTGTGGCCTATAGCTTTTCCTAGGATTTCACAAAAAGAGGAATGGATTATTTCGGAGAGGATTGTGTAGCCCATAGCCTGTTGTGCATGGGAACAGCTGGAAGAGAGAGGTTAATGATGTGTAGATATTAGCCCATTCATTATCTAAATATTAGGGCTATAAGCTAAATATTTACTTGTCAAAGTTTTTTTTTAAATAAAAAATTAACAGATGATGACATGATGATAATTTTTAGACAAGAAAGTTATTATACCTGGGCTACAATAGCACAGTGCAATGAGGAATGTACTATTCCAGCGTTTCTTAAACTATGGGTCGTGACCCAAAGTGGGCTCTGAGAGGTGGGTTGCGAGTTGTGAGAATACATCTATAATCACACACTATTTCTACCTAATTTGTCTATTTGGTGTACCATTTGGGTCAGGGGAGGACGGTCAGTTTCTAATTTGTGTCACAAGCTGGAAAGGTTTACGGACCTCTGTATTATTGTTATACAATTATTGTCCATAGGCTGTAAACTGTAGTGATGTAGGCTAATTAGAATAACCGCTTACATCCCCTGCTTTGTTTCATGCTGAAATAATTGCATAGGCCAACAGCTTAGGCCTGATTATGCAACCATTTGGATCAGGGTCGATTCTCAACAGTTTAGAAGGTTCAGAAAGATATGCTTAGGAAAATATGTATTTACGAGCATGCAACGCCAGCTGAATATCAGTAGACGTAGGCAAAACAAGTAATAGTTACTCGTGAATGCTCTAGATAACATGTAAACTGCCTAGCTAAGCAGCTCTGCTAGGGCGAGTAAAATGGTCAGAGTGAGGTGTGCTAGCTTGCTAGAGAGCTACACACAGTGTCGTCCCCGCTTCCAACTGCTGTGTACCAGAGTCCTCCTTAGAACTAGCTGGCTAAGCTAGCACACAGTGTACTTCACTCCTGTCTGCCGAACACCTGGCCTCGCTGTCATTAATGGAACTGCATTAATGGAACTGGTGAGGGCGAAGGACACTGTCTACCGGTTTACGTCTAGCTAGCTACCGTTGTTGCCCCCGCCCCTTCTTCTGTGGGGTTTATTGGCGGCTGGCATCCAACATTATTGTGCACCTATTGTACAGTTATTCTACGCTCTGGCACACTCAGACGAGAGTGCTCTGAAATTGAAGAAGACACCCAGAGTGAACGAAAGAGATATGCTAACAGGATAACGGTCGTTCAAGTTCTTGCTAGCTAACCAAATGACACGTGCATCTAGCTGTGTATAGCCATCGAAAAACAATATGAGGGTCAAAAAGTCAGTCACTCACCCACTCTTCCAATGACAAGACATTACCTCCTCTTAGCAGCTAGCTAGCTAGCTAATGATAGGCTCTGTGTTTTTTTAGCTTGCTACATAAATAGATACGCTAGCCACGTTATGACTGACTTGTGATCATTGCCCTTGCTAGTTTGATTGTATTGATATTCCCAGCCTTACAGTAGTTACATTCGTCAGTTTTTGTCCTAAATATGAAGTCATTGATACTGAAATAGTGTATCCCAAATGGAGGCAGCAAGCAATGCAGCAGGCCAGCTGTGATTTACAACCTGATAGCAATATTTTTTGGACTACCCAGGAAATGTATTGGTGAATTATATTAATTATGCATTGAACTGCATCCATCTATTCTGCCAACAATGCCTTAGTGTACGTCATGGAATGTTGAGTCAAATACAGTATTTTTTAAAGCCTCTTATAAAGTTAGTTTTGTAGCATAAACTAGGAATGTGATATTTTCTACATATATTATGATTGTCTGTTTGTTTCATATCTGCAAAGTAGTTAAATCTCTGTCAGTTCCACTTGAACTATAAGGCTGCGTTGAGACAATGACTTATCAATGACTTAAACCCAGCTCAGCTAATCCCTACCATTGTGACGCAGAGTTGTCATAATGCTTCAGCAATTGTACATTACACCAGGAGCGTCAGTAGACACAATATAAGTAACCTAATTTATGTCCATTTAACTGCCCTGAACGCCTCTACTGATCCTACAGCTACTGTGTGCAGTAATCATGTGCCTATGAACCAGATTTAAACTGTTAGCACTAAGCCGGTGTGCCCTAGGAGGAAGTCCACTGTGAGCAGCTCACCCTGCACTAACATAAAGAACATGAGCACATCTACTGCTGCTAAGCTTCCCAGTAAAGAAATGAAAGCAAGTAAGCATCCCAGAAGAAAAGTGCTAAAAATAGCCCACGTTAATATATGTAGCTTAAGAAACAAGGTTCATGAAATCAATAATTTGCTAGTAACAGATGACATTCATATTCTGACTAGCTCTGAAACTCACTTAGATAATACCTTTGACGTTATAGTGGTAGCAATACAAGGTTATAACATGTATAGAAAATATAAACATGCCAATGGTGGAGGCTGTTTATATTCAGAACCACATTCCTTTAAAGATTAGAGAGGATCTCATGTCAAATACTGATGAAGTAATATGGCTACAGGTTCATCTGCCTCACCTAAAGCCCATTCTGGTGGGAAGCTGCTATAGACCACCAAGTGCTAACAGTCAGTATCTGGATAACATGTGTGAAATGCTTGATAATGAATGTGATATCAACAGAAATATATATTTTCTGGGTGATTTAAATATTGACTGTCTTTCATCAAGCTGCCCACTCAAGAAAAATCTTCAAACTGTAACCAGTGCCTGCAACCTGGTTCAGGTTATCAGTCAACCTGCCAGGGTAGTTACAAACAGCACAGGAATGAAATCATCAACATGTATTGATCACATCTTTACTAATGCTGCAGAAATTTGTTTGAAAGCAGTATCCAGATCCATCAGATGTCTCTAGGAAAACCAAAGTTCCAAAGGCTGGGCCTAATATATTGTATAAGAGGTCAAACAATACGTTTTGTAGTGATTCCTATATTACTGATGTAAAGAATATCTGTTGTTCTGTGGTGTGTAATGAGGAGCAAACAGACACAGCACTTGACACATTTATGAAATTGCTTATTCCAGTTGCTAATAAGCATGCACCTATTAAGAAAATGCCTGTAAAAACTGTTAAATCCCCATGGATTGATGAGGAACTGAAAAATTGTATGAGGTAAAAGGAATGGCTGCACAACCGATTGGCAACCGATTGGCAAACTTACTGCAAATTGAGAAATCATGTGACTAAACTGAATAAAAAGAAGAAGAAACTACACTATGAAACCAAGATAAATTAAATAAAGAATGATAGTAAAAAGCTTTGGAGTACCTTAAATGAAATTCTGGGATAAAAGGCAAACTCCGCTCCATCATTCATTGAAACAGATGGCTCATTCATCACAATACCAACTGATATTGCCAGCTAATTTAATGATTTTTTCATTGGCAAGATTAGCAAATCTAGGCATAACATGCCAGCAACAAATGCTGACACTACACATCCAAGTATATCTGACCAAATTATGAAAGACAAGCGTTGTAATTTTAAATTACAACGTTAGTGTAGAAGAGGTGAAAAAACTATTGTTGTCTAACAATAATGACAAGCCACCGGGTCTGACAACTTGGAAGGAAGATTACTGAGGATAATAGCGGACGATATTGCCACTTCTATTTGCCACATCTTCAATTTAAGCCTACTAGATAATGTGTGCCCTCCGGCTTGGAGGGAAGCAAAAGTCATTCCGCAACCTAAGAATAGTAAAGACCCCTTTACTGGCTCAAATAGCGGACCAATCAGCCTGTTACCAACCATTAGTAAACTTTTTGAAAAAATTGTGTTTGACCAGATACAATGCTATTTTATAGTAATAAAATTGACAACAAACTTTCAGCATGCTTACATTCAACAAGCACAGCACTTACACAAATGACTGATGATTGGCTGAGATAAATGTATGATAAAAAGATTGTGGGGGCTGTTTTGTTAGACTTCAGTGCAGCCTTTGACATTATCGATCATAGTGTGCTGCTGGCAAATCTTATGTTATGGCTTTATACCCATGCTATATTGTGGATAAAGAGTTACCTGTCTAGCAGAAAACAGAGGGTGTTCTTTAATGGAAGCCTCTCCAACATAGTCCAGGTAGAATCAGGAATTCCCCAAGGCAGCTGTCTAGGCCCATTACCTTTTTCAGTCTTCACTAATGAATTGCCACTGTCTTTGAGGAAAGCCAGAGTGTGCAGATGACTCAACACTATGTTTAATAATTTTTTTTAATTTCACCTAATATTTAGGAACAACTTATTCCTTGCCACCAACTCTGATACCAACTGCAACTCTTTATAAGTGTTGCACTCATTTCAGCTAACTACTACAGCGACTGAAATGACTGCAACACTTAACAAAGAGTTGCAGTTAGTTTCAGAGTGGGTGGCATAAATTAATTTAGTCCTAAATAGTTCTAAAACTAAAAGCATTGTGTTTGGGACAAATCATTCACTAAACCCATACTAAATGTGAAGTAAATCATGTGGAAATTGAGCAAGTTGAGTTACCCTGGATTGTAAACTGTCACGGTCAAAACATATTGATACAACAGTAGCTAAGATGGGGGGGAAGTAGGCGCTGCTCTACCTTCTTGACAGCACTGTCAACAAGGCAGGTCCTACAGGCTCTAGTTTTGTCGCACCTGGACTACTGTTCAGTCGTGTGGTCAGGTGCCACAAAAAAGGACTTAGTAATAGCACAAAATTGCAATTGGTTCAGAACAGGGAAGCACGGCTGGCCCTTGGATGTACACAGAGAGCTAATATTAATCGTATGCATGTCATTCTCTACTTGCTCAAAGTGGAGGAGAGACTGACTTCATCACTGCTTGTATTTATGAAAGGTATTGACATGTTGAATGCACCAAGCTGTTTGTTTGAACTACTGGCACACAGCTCGGACACCCATGCATATCCCACAAGACATGCCACAAGAGGTGTCTTCACAGTCCCCAAGTCCAGAAAAGTCTACGGAAGGCACACAGTACTAAATAGAGCCATGACTACATGGAACTCTATCCACATCAAGTAACTCACGCAAGCAGTAAAATTGTATTTAAAAAACAGATAAAAAAACACCTTACGGAACAGTAGGGACTTTCAAGCAACACAAACACAGGCGCATACACACACACACACACACGATAGCATACGAGCTATACACACACGTACACATGGATGCAATTGCGGCCCACAATTCGGGGCATTCCTGCAAGAAGGGGCAGGGGCGACAATGGTAGCTAGCTAGCCGTACACCGGTAGACAGTGTCCTTTAACTAATTATGACAATTAATTAGCTACGCTATCCTTACGAAGAACATAGCATATTATTACAGCAGTATGTACCAGTATGTTAGCTAGCTACCTAATGTTAGTGGCTACTAATACATCGAACTTGCCAGGCAGTATATTAAATATATGCTATCTAACGAACTACCCAACGTTTACTGACTTGATTTGCCCTCTGAGTGCACTCTGGCAATCCAGATTGAATTTACGAACACACCCAAAATCTTAAAAGGTCAAGCTAGTAATTTCTTATGCTAACAACAGCATCAACTTTCGGTAGACAGGTTTGTTTACAGTATACTAAAATGAACTAATAGTATATAGTGTGTAGTATATACTCATTAAGTATGTAGTATACATAATGTTAATATGGCTATTCGAACACAGCTACAAATTATTTCAGCCATTAGCTAGCTAGAGCCAGACAACAACAGCTGACCTTGAATCAGAAACTAGCTAACATTAGCTAGCTCATGTCCAAAAGCCAGTCCTACATTTTCCAACAAAACATAGGTTGCTAGCTAGCTAACGTATATCAGTTCAAAACCATCACCAAACTTTGGTAAGAGCTCGCTAACATTATAGCTATGTAAACAGTGCATCTGTTGTGCACTGACTGCACTGACTTTTACAGATGCACAATCGAGAGCATCCTGTCGGCCTGTATCACCGCCTGATACAGCAACTGCTCCGCCCACAACCGTAAGGCTCTCCAGAGGGTAGTGAGATCTGCACAACGCATCACCGGGGGCAAACTAACTGCCCTCCAGGACACCTACATCACCCGATGTCACCTGAAGGCTATAAAGATTATCAAGTACAACAACCCCCCAAGCCACTGCCTGTTTACCCCGCTATCATCCAGAAGGCGAGATCAGTACAGGTGCATCAAAGCTGAGACCGAGAGACTGAAAAACAGCTTCTATCTCAAGGCCATCAGACTGTTTAACAGCTATCACTAACATTGAGTGGCTGCTGCCAACATACTGACTCAAATCTCCAGCCACTTTAATAATACAAAATTGGATGTAATAAATGTGTCACTAGTCACTTTAAACATTGCCACTTTATATAATGTTTACATACCCTACATTACTCATCTCATATGTATAGAACTGTACTCTATGCCATCTACAGCATTTTGCCTATGCCGTTCGGCCATATTAAAATTATTTGATTTAAACGGGGCCCTGTTGTTTCATCGCCCCTAACACGAACAAAGGATCATGGACATTTTTGACTGAAAAGCCCTATACGGATTGACCAACTATGGTTTGCATGCCCTGCCGAAAGACCCTATCATGTGGAATAGGTAGTTGGAGTTTGTTGGTCCCCAGTGCAGTGGTGGTGGGGAGAATACCGGTAGCTAGACTATAGACTGCTGATTATGTATATTTGAAAGGTTTTATTTAAAAAAATACCCAGTTTGATAAACTATTCGGCTAATTCACCAGCCAAGCAGATACAACTAGTAGAGTATATTTGGTTGTGAGGTGCATTAGTAAAAAGTTTGGTTCTTTCTTTATAACAAAATGCAATTGAGCACTTGGCTGTCTATTATATCACCCTGACACAAGCCCTCCCAGTCAACAACACCTTATAAGATTGCCTGCTGCAGTTGTTCGGGAGATGTCCAGTTTGCAGCCGAACATGCAGCATAGAGAAGACCAGCAAGCGGACCCTCATCAGCATCATGCAGACATGCCCTCACTGTGTGCATTCTTATGAATGGAACAGTCAGCAACATGTTGCAAGTATCTGGCCAACAACCTTCACCTGTCTGTGGCAACAGCTTTCACAAGCTCATCAAATCTACAAATACAGAATGTAACCACCTTCATTACTTTAATACAGTTGATAACCCAATTGTGAAACTTTATGCAAATTGGATGTAAACTCATATTATTTGTTGCATCTTTTCTTCTTAAATGCATATCATGTCCAGGGCATAACCTAGCCTAGTGGAATCAGCCTGATCACTGTGTTTACCATTCTATTGAATTTTATGATAACTGAAGTGAAATATAAAAAGGTGAACGCAACGATCAGGTTGGTTCCACCGGGCTCATCATAACCACCACTGATAATGGGGCTCTGGTAAAGACCTTACCTCCAGCCACACCTCTCCAGCCACAGAATTAGGTAGGTTTAGTCTGACTTGTTCAAACTTCAACATAGTATATGTTTTTGTGTGAGATATCACCTATCCCTAATTGGTAATAAAACAGTGACCGGGTGTATGTGTTCACAGAAACATAGAGCCAGCACATGGAGACTTGCAAGATAAAGTGATGAAGTCCAGACTGAATGCCAGGCTTGATACTGATGTCTCTGAATGGAGAGAGACCTGGCACTTGGCATTACAATTTCACTAGACACACATTTTACTTGTATTGTCTTTTTTTAAATTATTGAATGGAATGGTAGTGTAGTAGGCCAAAACTGGGTGCTGGAAAACTTCGATAGAGCATGGGTGGAGTAGGCATTGTGGCGCTCATGTGAATTTCCTTTCTTTCTTCAGACCAATGCCTACTTCTAACTTAAAACATAGTTTTTTTGTTTTTAATATACCATGGCCTTAGGGTTTCATGTTACTAGTGTACATCTTTGGATCTAACAGCCCTTTAGACTCTACTATGAAAACAGAGCAGGCCTATATGGAGGTTGTTGGCTCTCTTGCCTGGCCGTTTGTTGAGCTTAATGCCCTAGTGTGTCTGTACATTCATTACTTTCCTCAGCGCTGGCTGTGGTAACGATACCCAGAAAAGCCCGTACTGCAGAGAGAGAGAGAGAGAGAGAAAGGAAAGGAAGTGTCAGGACGAGTAACGATTGTGACTGGATGACCTTTCTGCTTTATCTCTCTGTCAACAGCAGCTTCTGGCCAGGTCACTGTTGATCATTTACATTTTGATTCAATATACAACATGTACAGTATGAATCTTGAAGACAGCAGGAAATAACATCTAAAGGGGTGCAGGAAAAAAGCTCTACATCATTTTAATTGAACATTTCAAAACCATTTTCTGCTCTGAGTCAAATGGCACTCCAGAGGAATGTTCTGATAAATAAAAGGGACTGGCTGTTATGATTTGGCATCAACATTATTTCTCTTTTATTCAGGGAAGGATATTGGGGGCACACAGTCTTCATCGGAGAGAAAATAACTAACATAGCCAGAGTGACTGTGCCCTATAAAACGTGGCCTTTACAATGCCCAGATGCCTGACAAGCCTAACTGTCACAAGCCTAACTGTCACAAACCTAACTGTCAGCTCACTTCAAGGGAGTTCAATTACTTTTCATGTCTCGGGAAGGTGAGAGCTCTACCGGACGGGCGCTTAGAGACAATTAACAAAAACTGGATGGATTTTAATGAGCCAAAGCCCTATTCTGTCACTAATTCCCCCAGTGTAACTCCATATTAGCAGAACATTTTAATTAGGCACAACCCAATTGCCCCTTTTTGTCTTGACCTCTAAATATGTCTTTCCTCTACTGAGGAAAAATACCTTGAGGTCAGCTAATATAGCAGGGCTTACCATTCTGCGAAACAGGCCTGTGTGACCAGTGGGTTTCGGAGAGTGCCCCTGGTCTAATTGAGTTTTCAAGGAGCACTTATCCTCTAAGAGTATAGGTCCTGAAGTATACATCAAATTATTTCCCCCTTCTGCGCCACATCAAGGCTCACACATACAGTGGGGAGAACAAGTATTTGATACACTGACGATTTTGCAGGTTTTCCTACTTACACTGTATGATTTTTAAGTAATTAATTTGCATTTTATTGCATGACATAAGTATTTGATCACCTACCAACCAGTATGAGTTCCGGCTCTCACAGACCTGTTAGTTTTATTTAAGAAGCCCTCCTGTTCTCCACTCATTACCTGTATTAACTGCACCTGTTTGAACTCGTTACCTGTATAAAAGACACCTGTCCACACACTCAATCAAACAGACTCCAACATCTCCACAATGGCCAAGACCAGAGAGCTGTGTAAGGACATCGGGGATACAATTGTAGACCTGCACAAGGCTGGGATGGGCTACAGGACAATAGGCAAGCAGCTTGGTGAGAAGGCAACAACTGTTGGCGCAATTATTAGAAAATGGAAGAAGTTCAAGATGAGGGTCAATCACCCTCAGTCTGGGGCTCCATGCGAGATCTCACCTTGTGGGGCATCAATGATCATGAGGAAGGTGAGGGATCAGCCCAGAACTACACGGCAGGACCTGGTCAATGACCTGAAGAGAGCTGGGACCACAGTCTCAAAGAAAACCATTAGTAACACACTACGCCGTCATGGATTAAAATCCTGCAGCGCACGCAAGGTCCCCCTGCTCAAGCCAGCGCATGTCCAGGCCCGTATGAAGTTTGCCAATGACCATCTGGATGATCCAGAGGAGGAATGGGAGAAGGTCATGTGGTCTGATGAGACAAAAATAGAGCATTTTGGTCTAAACTCCACTCGCCGTGTTTGGAGGAAGAAGAAGGATGAGTACAACCCCAAGAACACCATCCCAACCATGAAGCATGGAGGTGGAAACATCATTATGTGGAGATGTTTTTCTGCAAAGGGGACAGGATGACTGCACCGTATTGAGGGGAGGATGGATGGGGCCATGTATCGCGAGATCTTGGCCAACAACCTCAATACGGTGCAGTCGTCCTGTCCCCTTTGCAGAAAATCCGAAACACTCAGCCAGGGCAACTAAGGAGTGGCTCTGTAAGAAGCATCTCAAGGTCCTGGAGTGGCCTAGCCAGTCTCCAGACCTGAACCCAATAGAAAATCTTTGGAGGGAGCTGAAAGTCCGTATTGCCCAGCAACAGCCCCGAAACCTGAAGGATCTGGAGAAGGTCTGTATGGAGGTGTGGGCCAAAATCCCTGCTGCACTGTGTGCAAACCTGGTCAAGAACTACAGGAAACGTATGATCTCTGTAATTGCAAACAACTGTTTCTGTACCAAATATTCAGTTCTGCTTTTCTGATGTATGAAATACTTATGTCATGCAATAAAATGCTAATTAATTACTTAAAAATCATACAATGTGATTTTCTCGATTTTTGTTTTAGAATCTGTCTCTCACAGTTGAAGTGTACCTGTGATAAAAATTACAGACCTCTACATGCTTTGTAAGTAGGAAAACCTGCAAAATCGGCAGTGTATCAAATACTTGTTCTCCCCACTGTACATGGTGCTGTTGCCCAAGCAAGCCCCAGATAAAGCCTCAAAAACATCCAGCCAGTGGCAGCCTGGCATGCCAGGATGTAGGCTTATTTCTAGACAAAAATATGTATTTCTTTAAGATGGAGAGTGTATCATAGAATAGCTCTCTCCTCTTAATCTTATGACCATAGTACAGTACCAGACAGTACCATAAATATCTGGAAGATCAGACACAGGGCTTAGCCTCTCAGAAACCTTCCATCTCCATCTGGCAGTCCTCTCCTGAGAGAGATATACTATAGCAGAGGATTTTATCTCAATATTCTTTCAATATAAGTGCATGATTATTTAATACAGTCCCTTCTTCAGTTCTACTATGGAAGGCAATATATTATACTTGAACTTGGCTGTCAGTCCTCATTCGTTCCATCAGTGTTGCTCCACTGCAGTTCATCACATGGATCTGCTCACAGCAGTGAGAGAGAAGGAAGAGTAAGTGAACATGCACACCAATGTACAGCAAATCATTCAGCAATTTCCTGGATGCATATTGTGAGTAAATGTGGTTTAGTGTGCGGTGACTGTGAGGTCAGGAAGGGGCAGGTTGGTTGTTGGTAGAGAGAGGCATGAAATCAGTGTTTGACTGCAGAGTGTTTTGGATGAACGGTACACACGTGACCACTGATTTACACTCTGAGAAAAAACTACATTGAGAGCTGCAAAAATGATAAAATAAATTCCCTTTGTAACTATACTGATAGAAAATGTTTGCAGTAGTGGTGCGTGTGTAAAATCACTGGGGAGGCCAAGCCCCCCAAAATTATAATATTACAACCTACTGTATGTGTTTTGATTATTGTGTTGTTTGTTCTATAACCTGTTAGTTCAAATACCTCGTAACCATGATATATAGGCCAAAGGCCGAGATAATAAGAAGACACAGTGGCAAAATAAATTCAACCACATCTTTGTTTCAACACAAAACCGAAGAGCATCCTCTGTCGGGTAAAGTCCACAAAACATTGAAAGTCAATATATATAAAAAATATTTAAATAAATAAAAAGAGTTACCAGGGCGTGTTTTTTTTTACCCTAAAACTCTAAAACGTATTTGTAAAGAAAATTAGTATTTTCCGAATGGATAAAAGGAACATCACATTTTTTGATAGTTCTGACTGAACCAGACAAATAGCAGGCCAAACTATCCCTCTCAGCACTGCCTGGACTGCGCAAAAATGCAAATGCTTTCCGTTTGAGTTATATTAGGTTTTATTTTCATCCAGTTACAAACAGTTACATGACCTACATGGTCAAGCAAGTTAATGTTTCCAACATTTTCAGAATACTAACTATTGATTTAGAACCATGGAGAATTACCGCAAGTTGCAAAGAAAACAGGAGCTGCCTCCATAATTCCAGCACCATTACAACTTTAACATTTCAACAACATCAAATAACCTATGCTTAGTCTAATACAGTGACAACTAAAAGATATGAAAAACAATTTAGTGCAATCAATGTAAGCTAAATATAATGTGGCTGTCAACGGTTCCGATTTCTGTGTGTGTGTGTGTGCGCTTGTGTTCGTAGAAAAAATATGTTGACTCACCCTACTTTTAGAGAAACGCCAATGCCGTCCTCTATTTCATGTTGACGAAACGGTCGAATACTCTCTCATACAGTACAGGTTTTTATTTTTTGTTGTCCTAGGCTATCTAGCTAAAATGCTTGCTCACTAGCCTAACTTCCTTTCATGAGCAAAGTTAGCTAGTTAACATCAGCCTTCTACATCTAGCTCCATATTCAACTTCCATCCTCTTAGGCCAAGGTCACAATGTATGAATTTATGGTTGGATCAGAACCACTGTTATAATCATTGGCCAGTATGGAGAATTAAGTAAAGCCACAAGTCCAAATCCCTATCTCCATCCACGGCTAATTTAGGAAAGGGAAAATTCAAGTTGTTTTTGTCAATGATGTATTGCTCTCGCTCGATGCGATGTGATAGGAGTGAAGCCAAATCCAAACTGGCTTCCATTGACACTTTTTTGGGGGTTCACCAGGATCATTCACGGTTGAGCTCACTCAGTTTAGCTCAACGCTGATTGGTTATTATTTGATACTATTTTTTTATCAGCTGGGGCCAAATGCTCACTGGCTTCCCTTGCATTCAATGCTACGGGCAGCAACAATGTCATACTCTTTTTGACCAAACAGCCTCACATACACATACAGAGACAGAGTCTGTTTTGCTAGCTCAAATGCTTTCTCTGGTGAGATACATTCAGCCTCTTGCTACGATTTTTTATTTTTATTTAATTTTTTTATTCAATTTTCTTGGTACATTTCTTTGGGAAGCCTGACTTCCCCTGGAATCCATGAATACATGCCGCTGCAAGTTCGTGGTAAGCCATTTCAATGAAAGCTTTTTGTTGGAGGCTTTCAGGTATAATGTTTTTCAAGTACATTGAACAAAAATATAAAGCAACATGTAAAGCATTGGTCCCATGTTGCATGAGCTGAAATTAAAGATTCCATATGCAAAAAAAACATTTCTCTCAAATTCTGTGCACAAATTTGTTTACATCCCTGTTAGTGAGCATTTCTCCTTTGCCAAGATAATCTATCCACCTTCCTGTTTAATAAGGAAGCTGATTAAACAACATGATCATTAGGGACAATACAAGGCCACTCTAAAATGTGCAGTTTTGCACGTGCAATTGGCATGCTGACTGCAGGAAGGCCTAACAGAGCTGTTGCCAGATAATTTAATGTTAATTTCTCTACCATAAGCCGCCTCCAATGTAGTTTAGACAATTTGGCAGTATGTCTAACCGGCCTCACAACCATAGACCACGTGTAACCATGCCAGCACAGGACCTCAACATCCAGCTTCTTCACCTGCGGGATCGTCTGAGACCAGCAACCTGGACAGCTGATGAAACTGTGGGTTTGCACTACTGAAGATTTTCTGCACACACTGTCAGAAACCATCTCAGGGAAGCTCATCTGCATGCTCGTCGTCCTCACCAGGGTCTTGACCTGACTGCAGTGGGCAAATGCTCACCTTCGAAAGCCACTGGCACGCTGGAGAAGTGTGCTCTTCATGGATGAATCCCAGTTTCAACTGTATGGCGTCACATTGGCAAGAGGTTTGCTGATGTCAATGTTGTGAACAGTGTGCCCCATGGTGGCGGTGGAGTTATGGTATGGGCAGGCATAAGCTACAGACAACGAACACAATTTCATTTAATCAATGGTAATTTGAATGCACAGAGATACCGTGACGAGATCCTGAGGCCCATTTTTGTGCCATTCAGCCCCTGCCATCACCTCATGTTTCAGTATGATAATGCACAATTCCTGGAAGCTGAAAATGTCCCAGTTCTACTATGGCCTGCATACTCACCAGACATGTCACCCATTGAGCATGTTTGGGATGTTCTGGATCGAAGTGTATGACAGCGTGTTCCTGTTCCCACCAATATCCAGCAACTTTATACAGCCATTGAAGAGGAATGGGACAACATTCCACAGGCCACAATCAACAGCATGATCAACTCCATGCGAAGGAGATGTGTTGCGCTGCATGAGGCAAATGGTGGTCACACCAGATTATTTCTGATCTACACCCCTTCCTATTTGTAAGGTATATGTGACCAACAGATGCATATCTGTATTCCCAGTCACCTGAAATTCATAGATTAGGGCCTAATGAATTTATTTCAATTGACTGATATCCTTATATGAACTGTAACTCAGCCAAATCTTTGAAATTGTTGCATGTTGCATTTCTATTTTTTTTGTTCAGCGTAAAATCAAATAACAAGCCACAAAATATTTTGTTTGCAGTAAAATCCCATGGAATACTGGGGAAAAAAACAACCAAGCACGACCACCATTTTGTGGTGGACTTTAAGAAATGCGTCAGTTGCTCCATTCCCATACTCCCCACTCGCCAGCCCATTTGATGTTATCAGAATATGGCAGGGTAGTAAGGCTCTTATGATGATGTCCATTTTCATGGGGCATGACTTCTGGCTTATTGTTTCTGCTCTAAAATGTTAAGCCCCCGTCTGGACTTCAGCACAGGTCATAACCAATTAACCCCCAGTTAGATTACCTTGAATCTGGACATCTGCACCATGGCTACCAGGGTAAGGGACACAATTTCCATTTAACTTCAGAACAACTGATTCTTAAACCACTCAGGTACTGTAACTATATCACAACATAAGAATGAAATAGGGTCACACCTCTAAAGTGCGAGTCTATATTGCTCTAATAGGTATCATATAAATTCAGCTCAGATCTATCAAAGTCCAATTTGAAAAATGTGTCAATAATGATCACATCTGTATGACAGCCTTTAGAGCAATTATTCACAATACAACTTTAGAAGATCATATAAAATCCTCATTCTGAAGTTTTTTTTCTTTCTAATAATGAGCAGTTGGTGGACAAGTGCCACATAATAATTTGCCACAGCATGAAATCCCCTTGAACGACACTATTGATCTACAGTTGACATTCACCTGTCAGGATCGTCTCTTGGCTAAAAACTATGTTTAGGTGACATTGTCTAAAAAGGTCAGTTGGCAATTAAACACAGAATCCCTGCCCTCTGGACTAATAGCAGTGTGACTGGGCATTACGTGACTTGAGAAAGCCAGGCAGAAAAACAAGCAACACATCCTGCCAGCCAGCCAACCAGCCTGCCAGCCCTCTGGAAGTATTTGAACTGTCACTCAGATGGTTCAAGCTGACAAAGTCCTCGACTAATAATAAAGCTGGAATACATTTCAAAATCCTCTAGTCACTTGAAACGGTGTATTAATGAGTCATGTTTGCTGTTATTATTTGAACATTGCATGCTGAATCATAGGACATTATCTATGCAATTATTACATGTACCAGTAGAGTAATTATGATGTACTCCTTTGTAAGTATACCTACACAAAGGACAAATTGACACAACAGAGTTGCATTACCAACATTTCACAATTTCCTCTGCGAAACATTGTTTAATTGTATGGAGAAAATATTAATAATAATGGGAGCATGTCAAGCTACAAATTGCATAGGTTCTGTCCTGAATAATTATCCCACACACACTGGTTGCAGAGAATATAATAAATACATTGCAACGCAACAACTCAATTGTGTATGCAGTGGAGAGGGCCACTTGGCACAGTAGCTAAAGACAATTGTGTTTGAGGGGAGAAAAAAAAGTACAACTCCTGCTTCAGTTTAACAAATTCAATTAGCTTACCCTCTTTATCTCTCTCTCTCTCTCTTGCTCTCTCTCTCTCTCTCTTGCTCTCTCCTTCCCCACATCACTTTCTAAACCCTAGCTGCCTTGCTGACTGTTGGCGATCAATGTGCCCTAATTGCTGCAGAGCTAGCAACAGTTGAGAGTATTCCTTCCCAGGGACTTCTTAATTAAAGATGTCAACCTCCTTCTATGTGGGTGGCAACAGAGGCAGTAGTGTTGAGACCAAAAACACCTTTAGGCTTAGATTCAATCAACACGCTGTCAGGGCTACTGCTACCACCTACAGTATACTGTATATGCAAGTGTACTTTTCTACAATCTCACACACATGTGTTCACTTTGGCACTCAAGGAATGGAAGATAATCAAACACTGAATCCATATATACTGAACAAAAATATGAACGCAACATGTAAAGTGTTGATCCTATGTTTCATGAGCTGAAATAAAAGATCCCAGAAATCTTCCATATGCACAAAAAGATTATTCCTCTCAAATGTTGGCAAAACGTTGTCGACATCCCTGTCAGTGAACATTTGTCGTTTGCCAAGATAATCCATCCCCTGACAGGTTTGGAATATCAAGAAACTGATTAAACAGCATGATCATTACACAGGTGCACCTTATGCTGGGGACAATACAAGGACATTCTAAAATGTGCAGTTTTGTCACACAATACAATGCCACAGAAGTATCAACTTTTGAGGGGGCGGCATGTTGACCTGCAGGAATGTTCACCAGAGCTGTTGCCAGAGAATTGAATGTTAATTTCTGTACCATAAGCCACATCCAACATTGTTTTAGAGAATTTGGCAGCATATCCAACCAGCCTCACAACTGCAGACCAAGTGTAACCACGCCAGCCCGGGACCTCCACATCCGGCTTCTTCATCTGCAGAATCATCTGAGACCAGCCACCCGGACAGCTGATGAAACTGAGGAGTATTTCTCTCTGTAATAAAGTCCTTTTGTGGGGAAAAACTAATTCTGATTGGTAGGTGGGCCTATGCCCTCCCAGGCGCACCCATGGCTGTGCCCCGTCCCAGTCATGTGAAATCCATAGATTAGGGCCGAATGAATTTATTTAAATTGACTGATTTCCATATATGAATGGTAACATCTGTTTGTTTTTTATGTATTGTTGCATGTTGCGTTTATATTTTTGTTCAGTATACATAGGCCTACTGTGTGTAAAAGCACATTCAAATTTTATATGACAGAAACCAGCCTTTACAGTATATTCTGTGCTGTAGTAGCAAATTGTATGTATGTTCTTATGTTGTTCAGTCCCCCATTATGTATTTGCAAAAGGTGTAAAATGGCATGTCATATTGTAGGATCATCTGAGTTGCAGGCCTATAGGTGTGTTACCCCCAATGGCCTCTGTGAAAAGAATGCTATCATGGTGAGATGTTATCTTTCCCAAGTAATTTTAGGTGGCCATGGCCCAAGGGCTTTAGATGTTCACAAATAAATAAATAAATAAACAAACACCTGCATGCAAGGCTGTTATTTTTTGGTAAGATGTTTGTATAACATAAAAGCAAAGTCCTTTATCACACCACTAAAGTAAAGTCTTATCTTTAAAGAGTAGCTATTCTAGCCACATTTACAAGGCAGAGAGAGGGCAAGGTCAGAACTGACACAGGTCTTTACTTTGAATTTCCTTTCTTTCAGAATACCCACATTAACCTTGGCTTTCTATCAGATCACTGATTTGAATAATGTTTCTTTATTCTGCCTCAGCACTTCCTATTGAATTGTATCAGATGAATGACACAAAGTAGATGTAAGGATTTTGCTCTATAAAAAGTACATGAATGATCAGATTGCCTCTGGTGCACTGACATTTCAGGAATCTTGTTTGACACTTTATTTCCATATTTTTTTCAGCAAAGCTTGTTAAGAATTGTTAAATGCACTTTTAATTTTCTTTGCATATATTGTAATCATTGAATGGTAAGGTTTCAATATCCCGTGAGGTATATTTAATCATCATGCATTAAATCAAAATGGGACCATGCTAATGCCACAGCAATTCAAGAAGACACTAATTGCCAATACTTAAACGTTACTAAACTACTTGGATTTCAAAATATTTTCTGACAAATCCTATTGGTTTGAGTGAGGCTTTTAGAGATTGCATAAAAAAAGTAATGCCATGAGTGAACCTTTGTGCCCTGAGAGCGTCATGCTACAACCATTACACCAAGTACAGTAGCCTAATGTGGCTCGGCCGATCTTCTTAAACAGGCATTGAGTAGATCAATCACATAACCCAGGGTATCTATGGCAGCTTACACTGAGACATGGCGCATGTCCTGCAAATGCCTGGCAGAACTCTGCCTTCTAAATGGAGTATAAATACATTTCATAGTGCCTACAAAGAGAGATAGAAAAAAAAAGATCCACTCTCTCTCTGTATGTAGCATGTTCACTTCTTCTGGCCCAACTGTTCTATAAAGGTGTAATGGAATCTGTAAATCTGCTCTCACCACAGATAGAGAGAGCGAGAGAGAGAGACACCTCACCTGACGCTGGAGCCATCCTTAGCTGCCACTTCGATCAAACGTACAAGCCTAAAATGATGCATCTTATTATAGCTGAGGGGATTGCTGTTTGTCACTGATTAATTTAGCCATTTGAGGTGAGCATAAATAAAGCACCGAGATCCCCCTAACACATCAATTTTCCTCCCTCTGAATGATAGGCTACGGTGGACATTTAGGTTTGGGAGGGGGGGTTATGCAGTTGTGGACATCCAACCATCCACCACAGAGAGGGCTCCAGATCACCATATGCATCTCCAGCAGAGCTGTGGCAGCCTCGCCTGTGTCACTGGGCCTGCTAATTGATCTGTTGTGTGAGGCAAGCGAGCGCCGCGGCTGACTGATGCAGTAACATGGAGTTTGTGGGTGAGCGGAGGAGCAGCTGCTGTGCTCAGGTACATTAAAATGCAATTAAATGGGCATCATTAGAGGAGTGTCTTGTGGGTGTTCAAACCCCCCCTCCCTTCTTCCCTGGGTTCACATCTCTCTTCAAGAGCACAGCATGTCACTCTGACAAGACACTGCCATCTTTCACTTGTTAAGAAATAAACAAATAGGAAAGGGATATAATTAAAAACAGCATAGTTTTAGCATATTTAGCATAGTGTTTAGCATATTGAGCATTAAGGTATAAAGCTGGTTGCAAATAATAAGTAACCGTGGTAACAACTACCACTGAGTTAAGTCTAAATACCATTTAGAATTTGGTTTCTATAAACTTGCAAGATGCCTCATCCATGCAATCTGTTTTAAAACTGCAACTGCAACAGCACATCCACATAATACATGATCCCAGACAGTGCAAGTCTCCTGGAGTAACTGTGTTTCCTAGCATAACACGGATGCCTGCAAATAAATGAATCTGCCTGCAAAGACAAAAAGATCTCAAAATGGACACCGACTGGCAGGCCTTCCCCTCTCGGCCCACTCCTCTCTTTCTCCTCTCTCTTCCATCCCCTACCTTAGGCCATGTCACTCTCTCTCTACCACAGATCACAGTCACTAATAGGTCCTTTCACATAAAATTAAACTTTCTAATGAAGTGTAACAGATAAGGTTCTGTTATTAAATAGAAAGTGTCAATGTTGCCTGGCACTGTGGTGTGAGGTGGTAGCTACCTGCTGTCTAACTAATCATCTTTATGATGCTCAGTCAGACATGGGCATAGAAACAGAATCTCATTCTGGTTCTGTGGACAAGGGGCTCTGCTGAATAGAATGTAGTCAGTGGATTATCCTATAGCTCTAGAATGGAGCAATATGGATGGTCCAATCATTGTATCATGCTCAGCATAGTCAACGTTTGACCTTATCATAATTCAACATTCCCCCCATCCCCCGATGGATATAATACCAACTCAACGGTCACAATACCTGTTTTGAGCCAATGAAGCATCATACAAGTACTGTATCACCAACTGCATCATACTCCATACCACATACCAGTGTGGAGAGAATAAAAAACGATCAACATTAGGTCTTTTACCCATAAAATAGCGACATAAACCCAGAAAGAAAACACCAGAGCTTTTCTGTAACAATACAATTTCTCATCAGATCTGGTATGGGTCCCCATGTCCAAATCCCTTAAGCTATTCCACAGCCAATATCCAATATGCTGTGAGGAGAGAGCAACAATAAACAGAGTGACTCTGTATCTCTGTATTATGGCTCGGTTATTCACCGAGCAAAGATCTCAAATGGACCTCGGAGAGGCCTCAAACCCAGGCTATTGAGAAGCACTGAACAAGAAAACATTCAAGACTCTACATTTCTATTCCATTATTTTCCCTTTTCACACAATCAATGTCTAGCATATGGCTATGACCTGTGGGCAACCTGTCTAACAGACGCGATCTGTCTTCTGCCAGTAGCTGCTTGACAGTAGCTGCCTAGGAAATGCCTGCTTCTCTGAAAAGGGGTGGTAGGGCAGATCCCCAATAGACAGCCTAGCTGACTCTTTGAATGGCCTCAAAGGCATCTGAAGGATTAATTAGCAATTAGACATGAGATATTGAGCCTGGTTTGGCTATGTATTATATGGCACATGTGATACGCTGCTGGGTCTGGCACTCCCACAATGCCATGGCCAATCCATGGAACCCATCTATCTCCTCTAAACATTTTGTAAATCATTTCTCAAAGTTTCCATCGACGGACCCACATCCCCTCAGTGTGTCCTATTGGATTTACTTGGGACTTGTACGTCTTTGAATACACCCTACTTTTGTTCATTAGAATGAATCAGAAAACCTCTGGGGGATTTAGGAGTCCTTAGTTAAACTGGCGTCCTTACTAAAGCTTGTCTATCAATGCTCCCATCACGAAAGCATCTTCTGGCATTGGATGTTCAATCCCTTAGAGAGAGGAGAGAGCTTTTGTCTGGCTTATAATATTTTCCCCATTAAATTCCATCAAGAATGAGAGGGGAAAAAACAGCAAAACAAAACCTGAACTATCTTGCGGTGAGTTCAGCTGGAAGACAAATTATTTCCTTTTGGTTAAACACTTTCTGAAGAAAATCAGACGAAAGCGCATCTGTCTGTAACGCTTCCATAACTAACAATTGACTGCTGTAAGATAGTTTCCTGCTATTCTTAGATTCTCCCTTTGATCCCCCAAATGCTGCATTGAGTGTATTACTTACAACAATACTTTTATATTGGCAAAATAACACTCAATTGGCAATCTCTTACAAAGTGTCCTTTCAAACCACTATGGTGCCTACTTTTCCTTGTCTGAACCCCTGCCTAGAGCGAATGACTCGCTGAAACAATGTAATCAGTTGTTGCAGGCACCATGTGGTTTCTATGGGAACGATAAAGGCAAGTAAATTATATCCAGTCCATCTTATTTGGTAAAACAATGGGGTGGAGCTATAGTGCTTGAGATGTTGATTACATAGTATACAGGAAAAACAACGATGAGCTGCATGAAATGGGTATAGTGGTACATAACCTATTTTACAAATGCATTTTTAAAGACTATAGCATGTGAAACACTTTTGTGTGTCTCTTCGCCGGCTGTGACGCAAAGGTGAGCACATATGCATGATGTGTGATTGCTAAAGGCTGCTTGTATGGTGTACATAATGCACAAGGGCAATCAGCTGGACATCACTGTTCATTGGCTCCACTGACAGGAGCCACAGACATTTCACTGGGGAGACGTGGCTTATAGGGCTGAGCGATTAGTGCTTTTTGAGGTCGGTTCAGTTTCGGTTCGATGATTAAAAAAGAATCACTGTTTTCAATTTCGGTTTCCATGATTATTTTTAAACATTAAATGCACAACGCATTATGTGGATTGAATGATGCAACAACACAAAATAAAACAATTAATAAAAGTCCCATGACGGTAGTGACTGTCCATTACTGCTTATCACTTGTTGTGAACATTACATTTGTTTTATTTGATGACTTAATTTTTAAATTCCAAGTCATCATCTCAACTTCATAGAGCTGCTGCCTATGCTGTCTGACAAAATCAACTATCAATCATGTAGATCATGTATTTTCAGGTAGAGATGCAGTACCAGTCAAAAGTTTGGACACACCTACTCATTCCAGGGTTTATCTTTATTTTTCTACTATTTTTTACATTGCAGAATAATTGTGAAGACATCAAAACTATGAAATAACACATATGGCATCGTGTGTAACCAAAAAAGTGTTAAACAAATCAAAATATATTTTATATTTGAGATTCTTCAAAATAGCCAACCTTTGCCTTGATGACAGCTTCGCAAACACTTGGCATTCTCTCAACCAGCTTCACCTGGCATTATTTTCCAACAGTCTTGAAGGAGCTCCCACATATGCGGAGCACTTATTAGCAGCTTTTCCTTCACTCTGCGGTCCAACTCAACCCAAACCATGTCAATTGGGTTGTGGTGGGATGATTGTGGAGGCCAGGTCATCTGATGCAGCACTCCATCCTTCTTGGTCAAATATCCCTTACACAGCCTGGAGGTGTGTTGGGTCATTGTCCTGTTGAATTTTTTTTTATAGTTTGTCATCATCTGAGAGTCCTTTAGGTGACTTTTGGCAATCTCCAAGCAGGCTGTCATGTGCTTTTTACTGAGGACTGGCTTCCATCTGGCCACTTTACCATAAAGGCCTGATTGGTGGTGTGCTGCAGAGATGGTTGTTCTTCTGGAAGGTTCTCCCCCACAGACGAACTCTGGAGCTCTGTCAGAGTGACCATCGAGTCACCTCCCTGACCAAGGCCCTTCTCCCTCGATTGCTCAGTTTGGCAGGGCGGCCAGCTCTAGGAGGAGTCTTGGTGGTTCCAAACTTCTTCCATTTAAGAATGATGGAGGCCACTGTGTTCTTGGGTTCTTCAATGTTCCAGAAATGTTTTTGGTACCCTTCCCCGGATCTGTGCCTCAACACAATCCTGTCTCGGAGCTCTACGGAAAATTCCTTCAACCTCATGGCTTGATTTTGCTCTGACATGCACTGTCAACAGTGTGACCTTATATAGATGGGTGCCTTTCCAATGATGTCCAATCAATTGAAGTTACCATAGGTGGACTCCAATCAAGTTGTAGAAACATCTTAAGGATGATCAATTTCGAGTCTCATAGCAGAGGGGCTGAATACTTATGAAAATATGGTATTTCTAGTTTTTATTTGAAATAAATGTGGAAACATTTCTAAAAACCTGTTTTTGCTTTGTCTTTGTTTGTAGATTGATGAGAAAAAAAATTGAATCAATTTTAGAATAAGGCTGTAACATAGGTCACTTAGTCGAGCAGTGAATTTCAAACACAGATTCAACCACAAAGACCAGGGAGGTTTTTCCAATGCCTTGCAAAGAAGGGCACCTATTTAATATCACTTTGAGCATGGTGAAGTTATAATTATTTATTTTCTCCCCAATTTCGTGGTATCCAATTGTTAGAAGCTACTATCTTTTCTCATCGCTAAAACTCCCATACAGGCTCGGGAGATACGAAGGTTGAAAGTCATGCGTCCTCCAATACACAACCCAACCTAGCCGCACTGCTTCTTAACACAGCGCACATCCAACCCGGAAGCCAGCCGCACCAATGTGTCAGAGGAAACACCGTGCACCTGGCTACCTCGGTTAGCGAGCACTGCGCCTGGCCCGCCACAGGAGTCGCTGGTGCGCGATGAGACAAGGATATCCCTACCGGCAAAACCCTCCCTAACCCGGGCGACGCTAGGCCAATTGTGAGTCGCCCCAAGGACCTCCCGGGCGCGGGTAGTTACGACAGAGCCTGGGAGCGAACCCAGAGTCTCTGGTGGCACAGCTGGCACTGCAGTACAGCGCCTTTAACCACTGTGGCACATGGGAGGCCGCATGGTGAAGTTATTAATTACACTTTGGATGGTGTATCAATATACCCAGTCACTACAAAGATACAAGCATCCATCCTAACTCAGTTGCCGGAGAGGAAGGAAAATTGTGACTTTAAAATAGTTACATAGTTTAATGGTTGTGATAGGAGAAAACTGAGGATGGATCAACAACACTCTAATTAATCCACAATACTAACCTCAATTACATAGTGTACAGAATACAACTATTCTAAAACATGCATCCTGTTTGCAATAAGGCACTAAAGTAAAACTGCAAAAATGTGGCAAAGCAATTAACTTTATGTCCTGAAACACAGCGTTATGTTTGGAGCAAATCCAGCACAACACATTAATGAGTACCACTCTTCATATTTTCAAGCATGGTGGTGGCTGAATCATGTTACTAGTATGCTTGACATCAGCAAGGACTGGGAATTTTTAAGATAAAAAGAAACTGGGAGACACATTCACTTTTCAGCAGAACAACCTAAAAGACCAGGCCAAATATACACTGGAGTTGCTTACCAAGACAACATTGAATGTTTCTGAGTTACAGTTTTGACTTAAATAGGTTTTAAAATCTATGCCAAGACTTAAACATGGCTGTCTAGCAATGATCAACAACCAACTTCAGAGCTTGAATAAAAATAGTAATCTAAAAAAATATTGTACAATCCAGTTACGCAAAGCTCTTAGAGACTTACACAGAAAGATTAACAGCTGTAATCTCTTCCAAAAGTGATTCTAACATGTATTGACTCAGGGGTGTAAATACGTGTAAATTAGATATTTGTGTATTTCATTTTCAATATATTTGTAAACATTTCTAAAAACATGTTTTCACTTTGTCATGATGGGGTATTGTTTGTATATGGGTGAAATATATGTTTAAAAAAAATATATTTAGAATTCAGGATGTAATATAACAAAATGTGGAATAAGTCATGGGGTATGAATACTTTCTGAAGGCAGTGTACTTTCAGGAACACTAATGATTTTAAAAGCTAGGTTTCCAGCATGTTATTCCCATATGCACACACAAATTCTACAATCAAAGAAGAACCAGGGTTATGTTTTAGTCTTTGTGGCATCTGCTGCTCCAGACCATCACTGCCGGTTAAGCAGTGGAGGCTGCTGAAGGGAGAACGGCTCATAATAATGTCTGGAAATCATGTGTTTGATGTATTTGATACCATTCCACCTGTTCCACTCCAGCCAATACCATGAGCCCTTCCTCCCCAATTAAGGTGCCACCAACCTCCTGTGCTGTGTAGGTGTTTTTGTGCACCAGTGAGTGATGAATTGAACATGTCTTTTCCCTCCATGTCATCTGCATTCAGAGCATGCTCCGAGCTTCACTTCAGATGAATACCCAAACACAGCCGCGGTCAGGAAGCAAACAGTTGCTCTGTCATGTGGGGTTAAATATCTTAACAGATAACTGGGAAGGCCGTCTCAGGGTTCAGGCTGTTTGCAGTAGAGAGGCAGCCGTCAGGATTCACAGGTGCCTGGATTTGACAGAGATGCATGACACCGAGACTGCTGTCAGTTTCTGCCAGGGCCTGAATCTCCAAATCAAGAGTTGCCATCACTGATCTGTTTCAATAGCTCCCTGTCATATCCAATTCCTTGAGACACAGAGAAGAGAACGGGTATTTGTGAGTTTTTGCTCCTTTGGGAGGCATAACAAAAACAGCTCATGAGGAGAACCACAAGCAAGAAAATGTCATTAATAAATGGCCAAAATGAATCCACAGAAATAAGCAACATAGACTACATTGTTATAACAAATCGACAGTAACCATGTCACATCTCAGCTTTATTTAGAATTTCAGTAATAGGTTTTACTTTTGTATTTTTGAAAATCTTTTTTCTGTGTTCTCACAACAGCAACAATCTTAGGGGACATCTGTAATTCAATTGTCTGGAATTGTTTTCATGAAAGAAACTAATAAGGAAAGTGAGCCTCAGTCACACTGCAATTACATTTGAGTAAGGAGATTTACCAAATGTACAATAGAGTAAGTAAAATAATGAGAATCAGTGCGAAACAGTAAAGTATATTCCCTATAGTCTGTATACTATAGGAAAAACAACAAGAGGGAAATTAGTTAAGACTTTTTCATGTTTACGTTTCAGCTCTGAGGTCTTTCTCAAGACCGTTAAACAGTCTTTACTATATCCCCTTTTCTTGTTTTTCTAAATGTAGAGTAAAAACTGTGATATCAAGACCGCAAAATGTCCCAGATCAACTCAAATATTTCAAGAAAGCCTTACTCTGCAACCACCATTTTTCACTTTTCAATAACTCTTGTTAATATATAGGACATTATTTCCAGCTACTCTGAATGGCCTTTCCTCCTTGATAAAAAGTGTTTTGTATTTTGCGACATATATTTACAATAAATCATATGAACTGCTCCATGAAAAAAAGCCATAATCACAGATCAGTAAGTGTAGTAGTAGACCATACTCAATCTACTGCTAGCCTTGCATTTGAGAAACTTCTTAATTAGCCATTCTCTAAAAAGATAAATAGATCATTCCCAATTAAGTACATTGCCAATACAATGCTATAGGCTACTGTTTCCCCTTTACACTAAATGCCCTTTACACTAATAGTCCTCGTCAGATGAGTGCTGGCATGGAGAGCCATGCCGCTGACGTGCTTTGTGGCGTTACACCTTTACACTCTTCTCTCAAACTCCCCCTGGAAAGGCCTGCCACAAAGCACTTATCATCTCCCCATCCCGAGGTCAACAGCTCTGTAGCGAGTTCAAGTGTCAACCTTTTTCCAATGTATCCCCGTGGGGATGGAATCAACATACAGTACAAGAGCATTTTCTCTTCTTTCCATTAGCTCTCTCTCTGTCTCTCTCTCTCAGTAAGACATTCTCAAGCTCTGTTTGCCAGTCTATCCTTTACTCATTTGAAGAGAAAAAAACAACAAACCCAATGTAATTAGTATTGGAATAGAGATAAACAGCTTGATGCACACACACCTCAGATGTAGGCCACCTTTAAAGGCTCACTGACTCCCTCATTATGTCTAGATAGGGAATAATGTGTATGTTTGTTCTAGATGCTGACTATATGGTCTGGTCAACAGGGAAGGATTTCTGTGACTGCCAAAATTACAATACTGAACAAAAATATAATCGTAACATGTAATGTGTTGGTCCCATGTTTCATGAGCTGAAATAAAAGATCCCCGAAATGTTCCAAACGCACAAAAAGCTTATTTCTCTTAAATGTTGTGCACAAATTGGTTTACATCCCTTTTAGTGAGCATTTCTCCTCAGCCAAGATAATTCATCCACCTGACAGGTGTGGCATATCAAGAATCTGATTAAACAGCATGATCATTACACAGGTGTACCTTGTGCTGGGGACAATACAAGGCCATGCTAAGATGTGCAGTTTTGTCACACAACAAAATGACAAGTTTTGAGGGAGCGTGAAATTGGCGTTCTGACTGCAGGAAAGTCCACAAGAGCTGTTGCCAGAGAATTGAATGTTCATTGAAATCTATAGATTAGGGCCTAATGAATTTATTTCAATTGACAAATGTTGTTATATGAACTGTAACTCAGTAAAATCATTGAAATTGTTGCATGTTGCGTTTATATTTTTGTATCGTTTACATAAATAGGAGGCTAGAAAGTTTGGCAAGAGAGGACTCTGTATGACGATGGCACCGCTGGAATTGTATAATCAATCCGTATGCGTGCCCAGGCATGGCAAAATTACAAGGCTAAGGACAGTGAAAGTGCACAACTTAATTACATGGTGGTTGACAGTGGGGCTGCGCAGCCACACTGCTGCATTCTGTATTGGATTTTTAGATCCTAGGAAATAGAGAGGGTGCAAATTAGGAGAGTTTAACTGACATTGTAAAACTGTGTTCTTGTATCATTGTGGAGAATGAAACGTATGCTAATTTTCCTGAGATTTTTGGTAGATCAAATAAACGGGCTAAATAATTTATTTCCTGTTTTGCAAAACGCCACTTAGCTGTTTGAAGCATCACAAAATATCACTGTTCAGTGTTATCTGTAGGTCTTGGATACAGGGCACTACTCACTATGATGTTCAAAAGTCTGACTGCATTACAGGGAGATCACAGATTCCTAAGAAGCTGGAAAATGAGTCATATGGGCAGCGTTTACTATTGTACGGGTGAGGCGTTCAGTGTTAATTTGTTTCTGAGCTTATTTACAAACTGCTGCTGTAATCAGGTTATGTATTAGCCCTGTCTCCACTAGAATACATATCACATGCTGAGGCAGACCCACATAGACAGTTGTTTTTATAATTAATTCCTATCTAATATATTGTACTGTCATGTCGGGCGAACGTGGCAGAGTAAATGAACAATTATTAATTTACAGCACGTTGTTCAAGGAAATAATTGACCAAGGAAGTGACAGAGTGGTAGAGGAGGGCAGGGCTTCTTGAGTCAAAGTTGTGTTGGCATTTCCCCTTTTGTGGCACGTTGCCATGGGGATAGCAGTGCACTGAAAATATGTTTTCTTAGTAGAGTGACTCATAATCTTAACTGCTTCGCTTTGACGGAGAGAGAAACACTTGGTCCCAGTGGAATATGCAGATTTAAGGTAGCTCTTGATGGGCTGCAGTTGTGACAGGTGGAATGGGACGAGGGTGGGGAAAAGGACCTCATTCACTGAAATAAAAAAATGCAACCAAATGACAGAGAGAAGAAATGCTGATTCATCAAGATTGCTGGCAAATTGTAAATGTGATAACTGTCTCCGATAAGTTGGGGAATAAGTTGGGGCTTCTCCTCTTTATTAATGACATGATTATATGAATGATGTCACACACAGGGCAGTGAAGCAGAGCCGGCTCTTGAAGACGAATACTAGGACAGTAATTAATCGACATCCACATATAGCAACATCCCCAGGGCATCCCGTCCCAAACACATTAGTGTCGCGTTTTATTGCTCTTATGTTCACACACTTGCACACGACCACATTTACATTGTCAGTCAATCTACACGTTGGCCATATAGGAATGTCAATAGAGTGAGCGGCCATAATTAGGACGCGTCTATTGGCAAAGCTCATCACACTGTCAAATGCCGAAGGATCCTGGTAGGTAATTGCGATGCCAAGTCTTTGTTTGAATAGTAGGCTAACCACTAACCAGTCAGTGGGGGCTGGGACTCAAATGGTGTTAAAGCTATATCAATAAATCAGTGTAGAAATAAAGAGCGGATACATTTTCTATGCAATCTTGGACAATATCAAAGTTGAGGATCATGGAAAGGGTTTTCTGACTATATGTATTGGGGTGTTTTCCTGGGAGAATCCCGTGCGGCAGACAGACAGTGGTGTTCAGATTCGATGGTGAGTTGAGAGATCTTTGCTCAGAAGTTTGCGCTTTCTTGCTGACTGACTGAATAGCTTGCTGCCTATTAAATATGTCATTCTCGGGGACAACAATAGAGTACAATCACATTCCATCTATAATACAATCAATTAAATCCTTTCTATGTACGACTTGAGTTCCCACAGGTATCTTCCACTGGAAATACATTTCCCTATGTGTCAGAATTCCTGTTAAACACTTAAGTACATTTAAAAGTTCCAAATGTAGGGATTGAAAGGCAATTAACTATACAGCCATGCCAATTAAATATCATAAAACTGCTTAATATCATCATGATTATGATCTGAATGGGAAGGATTACATACTGGTCTAACTTGTGTATAGTCTGTATTTCACTCACATACTTATATGCATCAAATCAGCTGTAACATTACTACTGCAAGAATTTTAATTGACAAGATAATCCCTCTAGATTTAAGAGACCATGCATGTCATATACTCACGTGTGTGTTATTTCTGGTGGTATAAGTACACTATTCATCTTTGGGTGTCATTAAAAAGGCATGTATGCCTATACTTTCATACAGCAACCACCGTGGTTTACCTGGTTGTGGGATTGACACAGAGAGTACGCAGATAGTGTTTCTCTTGACTTCAGGGAGAAGTGAAAGTGAAAAGCCTGCAGGAACGAAAGCACAGAGGCACTCTGACAAAGTCAGCACTGAAAAGGGCCTTTGAAGATCTTTTTTATTTAATTTCTTTCTTTTGTCTGACTTGCATATTGGCTGGCACAAGCAGCAAGTAGCAGTCTGATGCGGATTACTAAAGACTATTCCCATCTTTTTAAAAGACAGGGGGAACGGTATTGTTTGGGTTTCATTTCATATCACTTTGGCGGGTTTCAGAAGCAGAACCTCCTATTTTAAAGCGGAGAGCTTAGACATAGGCAGAAATGAGTGACACATTGTGGAGCTGAGGCCTTTCATATGCCAAGCTATTGTGTACTGGTTGTGAAATCAGTAACCTTTACTCTCCCATGGTATCTTTTCTTTCTCTGTGTATAGTTTAATGAAAATAATTCAAAGGAGGAGCCTGGCTGCCATCTGACAGAATGGAGGAGAAGTCTCCAGCGGGGCTGCTGAAGGAGACTAGGCTACAGGAGAAGGAGCACTAAGGGGATGTCCTCGGATTCTCAACGTTTCCCTTTGTTGAAAAGGTAAAAGTCCATGTAAGAGGAGCTTCCTGAAGATCTGTCTGTATGGCTCCTCAGACACACAGATAACAGACACACATATGTGGCTGCTGCCTCAAATGCACTCTGAGAGGAAGGGTCTGCAAGACATTCATTGATGGTACTGCACGTTTATTCTTAAGGCCTAAGGATGAGTTTTCATATGGGTTTTTATGACAATGGGGCATACATGACTGCACTTCATGTCTGTGTTGAAATGGGAAATGCTCCGTTAGATTAAACGGGACACCATCACAGGGTATTTGGCTGTGTTGGAATTGTTTGACCAAACCTCAACTGTTAGCCTTTCAGACTTTCCCCTTAAGTATTATCACTAGTGGTTTTGCTAAATGTATTTACTTGACTTTGACTAGCCTCTGACGGTTGCACTATTGCCGTGGCACCCTTTGTTTGCACCCATTTGCATCAGAAATCTAAACACAGAACAATAGAACAACTATTACCAAGTGACACGAGCTGCATCTTTTAAGTTGCTAATTGAGTTCCTGTTCATTAAATATGAACGGGAGAATTATGATGTGGAAAGTTTATAACCGGGCTAAGAACCCTTAATAATGGAGATTCGCACTTGTTAAGAAAGATAACAATGACATGGTCGTAGAGCTTTTAAAACCTCGTCATGTCATATGAAAAACAGAAAAATGTATGTCCTGAGAATAATTGACATTGTGTGTAACCATGGATATTTTCCCCCAGACAGGTTCAGCATTATAGAGCTGAATGCACAATACAGCACTCAATCAAAAGGAGAGAAGTAAGCAAGAGCAGTATCAAACAAAAGTAGAGGTTCTCACGCAAATATTTCACTCTCAATTATACAGACAATGGTTCAATGGGGGGGGGGTGTTCCTTTAAAAATCCCGGTGGGGTACAATGACTACGTTTTGATGAAACACATGACGGGCCCCAGTGGTATTGTCTTAGAGAATCTAGGAGCAATGACTTAACTCTGTGTCCCAGGTTTCAAGTGCAGCCATGGAGTTTCCTTAAAAATATAAAATAATAATAATAATGATATATATATATATATATATATTTATATATTTCCTCAGAAATTCATTCAGGATGCTTCAGGCACAGAGCGTTCTATTACACTTTAAAGCATTAACCAAGGGACTCAAGTGTCCTGTCGTTTCAAGATCAGAAAGATACTGTGCCGTTTGTTGCCTGCTTACCACTAACCTTCCCGCAATGGAAATGCAGAGCCTAAAGGTGAATGAACAAGATATATCAGAAGCACACATTCTCCCCGGACACAGCAGCCTGGGGTGACGGGGGGAGGTGAGATCTTAACAGGAATGACCAGACAAAACAATTAGATTGTTCTTGCACAACATGTTATAAGGCTGGCTTTATCTGGATTGCAGTTGATCAGATAATATTTGATAAGCCACGACTTGCTTTTTTTTCTCCAGAGTGGAAAATTGTGTTGCCTGTGGGGTTCCTTTATTTTTTTAAATTTAACTAGGCAAGTCAGTTAAGAACAAATTCTTATTTACAATGACAGCCTAGGAACAGTGGGTTAACTGCCTTGTTCAGGGGTAGAATAACTGCTTTTTACCTTGTCAGCTCGGGGATTCGATCTAGCAACCTTTCAGTTACTGGCCCAACGCTCTAACCACTAGGCTACCTGTCGCCTCCATTCAAAGTATTCCGGAGTCCTGTTTTCATTGCTATTTTATGACATGGATAATGACAAGCTGCATGTTGTTGATCTGTTCGTGGATAATATCACATGAAGGCACAAAGGCAGAATAACTTCATAAGCAAACAAAGTTTGCCCGTGTGTAGTAACAGTTTGTGTTTTTGTTGTTGATCATGTAGCAAGTCTAGCTATATTTACGCTTGTCAACGTTTTTTAAGCCTTTGCCTACATTTGCTGCAGGCCTACATCTGAAGTAAGTTAAGCTTCACTGTAGCTGCATCATTTAGTTTTCAACCCTCATAACATCATGCTTATATCGGTCCTAAAACGATCTAAAAATAAAGACAAGCTGTCCTATATTATTCATAGTCTGCTTCTCATTGGATGTACTGTATTTTTCTGCCATGGAAAGGGACAATATTACGGTGTTCAACAGTAGCCTATGGCAACACTAAACAACTTGACTTGGATCATATCACAAAACTATTAATTATACAAACATCATTTAAATTGCTTGACTGATTTGTACAAAAAGCAATTTCAGCTTCATTGTTTCTGTGGACCAAATGTCCACAAAAGTTCAAGCATCTTCAAGATAAAATAAACCATTGATTGAATCAAAGCTGTCTCTGTCTGCAGACAATTATCACTATGTTTGTGCAATTCCTCTCACACAGGGAGGTGTTACATCAAATATTAGCAGGGAAACAAAATAACATGCAGTGTCCGTCTCTGATCATCTGGTACTGCAAGGAGAGAAAATGCCAAACAATTACATCTCGCACTGGGTGAGAAACTGACAGACAAGATTGCCTCGATGTTTTTGCCGCCCACATAAAAGCCCGTTTGGCACTGGTAACATAATTGCTCACCACACAACATCACCCACACGCAAACAGACATTCAATGATGACTGCTCCAAAGCAGGAACTAAATTAGTTGGGCCTGTGGAAAGCCTGAAATGACTGAGTTTTTTACATTAACTCTACTCCCTCTGTGGAGAAATGAGTGAAGGACCAAACAAGACATCACTATGGCACAAAGATATCATCAAAAGCACTCAATCACTACAAGAAGGAAAGAAAATATACTGCTCAAACTGGATATCTGGTGGCCCCAAACATTCAACACATGTACCACAGAGGTGGAGGAGACATCTAACAAAATACCACCGCACAGAAGAATATTAAACTGATTCACTCACACTCGCAAATCAAGCCCTGGACATTTATTGTGAAAACACAACAGTGCGTCAGTGAATAGATATGAGGAAATTAATTTCCTTTCAGTGAGAGGAATGTGATGAAAGAAAAGTCAAATGAATCAAACTTTTGGTTGCTTATGATTAAAATAGATTAAAATAGAGACTTGTGGACTTACCCGAGTTCCTCTTGGAGATGTATTTGAGATTGATGCAGGCGGCTGAGCTGATAAGGAGGAACATGAAGGCTGAGGGCTTCATCTTTCACACTTTTGGTGGCAGCTGGAACACAAAGAAGAATGGAGTTTGGATATCAAGTCTTATGACTGGGCCGACATCTCTGCTCACTCCCTCCATGAAAACATATTGGGTGATATCAAGCAAGGGGATTTGCCATTTCCAAGACAGAGCGATCTGTTCATTAATTTATCCTTCAGACAGAACACTACCAAGTAAATAAAGCAAAAGTAAGAAACTATCGACCCATGCCATACACCCCATTTTCAATGTTCATAGACTGAAAACACACAGCTGTAATACTTGTGTATAAAGGAAGCACAGCTTAGGTTGCAAAGTGGTACGTCTGAAGCTGGTTTAAGAGTCGCTGTATTACCAACATCAGTATTTCAAAAACAAACAAACACATAAAACAAAATAAACACCCGTTTTAAAACTAGCTACACTTCTAACCTTTCCAGCCCTCCTTCTCTGAGACTCAAGTAAGACTGGTGTTGGGTCGTGCACATTGCACATTGATCTGTTTAGAGTGATGGCTAGAGAAATGATAGAATAGATAGAGGAGTAGAAGACAGAGATTACCACCACCTGATGTGTTGCTACATAATCCAAATGAATAGAAAGCTAGGGTTTATGGCCCCTATAGATTTCCAGATCGTTCCTCACTGGCTGTCCATTGACTGGGGTTAGGAGCTCTCAGTACATCATCCCACAGAGTGCTCTCATCCACACTCCCTTAAAAGGGCCAGCTGAGCTGCCAATAGTGATACTGAATTACATCTGTTCCCAAGCTCTCGTCTAGACAACACACACACCAACAGTGCACAGTCACATTGTTGTTCAGGGTATCAAAGCCAAGGGAAGTAATACCCTACTGTTTTGATGACAAGGAATAGACATGTCTCTCAAACATGTTATTGGTCTTGAAATATATAGTGAATTCATTGTTCATTGTGTTATCAGTAACCATCAGGGCACATAAATATGGTGTATGCCATGCATGGTGTTAGTCTATGTATAATATTCTTTTTATTCCGCCAAATTAATTAGGGATCTCTGACAAGAAATGTAATCCAACAGTTTTCTCCCACTACACTATATGACAGCATTGCCCACAGCTGGACAGGGAGGAGGAAGAAACACATTTAAATAGTTTTCAGAAATAATAGGGGAATCGGAAAAAAAATCTGTATTTGTGGGCTGTCACAAAAAGGAACAAATATCTCTCCAAAAACATTCTCTATCTGCAGAAATGTCTTTCTTTATGCTTATTTATTTTCTGCTACCGAAGGCAATTCTTTGTTAAAAGATTACTACTGACTGCACTTTTCTTCAAACATACTGCATTTTTCTCTCTCCAAATAATCCATACCATCTCAGACATTGAGTGGTGGTGAAAAACAAACCTTTACTGTTGCACGGAAAAGTTAGCAAGAACTAAAATAAACTTCTGAATGTGAGTGAAAAAATCCAGATCACACACATGCTCTCTCTGACAGAGGCACAAATGAACACATTCACACACACCGCACACACCAGTGGAGGCTGCTGAGGGGAGGACGGCTCATAATAATGGCTGGAACGGAGTTGATGGAATGGCATCAAACACATGGAAACCATGCGTTTGATGTATTTGATAACATTCCACTAATTCCATTCCAGCCATTACCACGAGCCAGTCCTCCCTAATGAATGTGCCACCAACCTCCTGTGGCACACACATGCATGGTGCAAGCACACGCATGCAGGCACCCGCACGTTCACACAATTGTGACAACATTTTCCACACTCAAGTGCCTGCATCCAAACAACTAAATCCATATCCTCATCAAATCTACATAAAATATCTAATACACAGCTGGTTAATGATTACTACCACACCTATGGTTCTTACTAGTGTATAGAGGCCAACTCATTTCCCCTCTCTGTTCCATAGTCCTATTGTTTTCAGTTAGTCCTGTGAGTCCCTTCCCCCTCCCATCAGTACAGCATGCATCAGGAATAAGAAACGTTATTTCCTTGTCTTGCTCTGGGAGGAGGAAGAGGCCTGTAGCAGTTACATTAAACCAGAGAGAGTGAGGAACAACAAGCGTTAGCCTACATATAGCTTTTTCTCTTTGAGCCTTTTATAGAGAGGGGAGAGAGATGGGCAGGGGCATCATTTGAAGGATGTGCTTGCCTCACTCTGACTTTAAATGCATACCTAAAGATTTTAGGAGGGAAAGTTGCTCTCTCATGCAGAGGAGCTTATGATCTCAACATGCATAATTTCACAGCCCAGTGGACTATTCCTGCTGCAGGACATGTGCCTTTTGTCTCGCTCACTGTCTTTTCTTTTCTACTATTTTCTGTCTCCCAAGACTCCTACGTTTATCCACGATGAAATAGGTTAGATCCTGCCTGGCTGGATATAATGTGTGTAAAGCCTTACATTCCCATCCCTGTTTCGATGTGTAGAATGATTCACAACAAAAAGGATGCTAGCAGTATGAACATATAAAATTATGACATGACAATTTGAAATGTTAGCAAAACCAGTCATTCTTTCCTCTAAAAAGAGCTGAATCAGTCATTGGAAAGTTCCACTGTAGTGTCACAGTCACCTCTGGGCCAGAGTTTGTTTTCAATTTATTTCACCTGCTGTGAGGGACAAAAACGTAGCTCCATTGTAATTATAAAGTTGAACCCCTGCCACGGCAGATTTGGTGCCTCGCTTTTACTGTGCAGGATATGAGTTTACATCAAAGCAAATAGGGGCAGCGCATCCAGTGACTATAACGAGTGTCAGGGATCGCCTCCCTGAACGCAAACAGCATCCCTAGAGATAAAGGGACTGTTCAGGTGCCAGGACAAGGCCTGACCTATGATACTACATGCCCCCTACCCTCAGCTCTAAAATGTAAATGGAGCCCTTGAAACACCACACACATCATCTACTCACAGAACCATGAGAGCAAATACAACAACAAGATACTATTTCTATCCCAAACAGTATATATGGTGTATAGACTGGGGGCCATTAGGTCCTTTTTCCAGGTATCTGGCTATCAAATATTTAAGCATTCCCACTTTCTAAAACAGTCCCATGAAGACACATGCTGTAGTATCCCACTGACCCCTGGTATTAATGTCTTATGTGATGTCTAATTGTACTGATCTCAGTGTCTTATCTCTCGGGAATGGAGTCTGCAGTCTGCAGTCTGCACACAGAAACATCAAGTTTTTCCATAGACCTTTCTCTCATAAACTAAATTGAAGAACCTCTAAAACTTCAAACATGGCCAAATCCCCAGGTAAACCAAAGCTTGAGTGCCTCCTGTAGTCCAAAATACAGTCATCCTTTCACTAGAGTAAGAGGAATACTCACTAGTGCAAGAGAGCCGGTTTTCTCTTCAGATCATTGAAATGTGATGCAGTCGCTCCTATCCCAAAGCATTTCTATGACTATATGGCTTCTTAAGGTTCTCAAAGTGAATTATCTTTTGGAGTCCTCCATAAGATAGGTAACAATTCCCGAAGTGCCATTTACCACAAAAGAGATCCCCCATGAATCCAGGAATTTGTGAATTCTAAATTGGGGTGTAACATGCAGATTAACTCCATGCTAAAGCTCAGTGAGTCCACACCACTGCCGTGGCCTGGGAGATTAGCTGGCAGCGTGACGGTGATGGTGGTGCCACTGGCCCAAGCAGCCAGGCATTAGACCAGCCTAGCTGCCAACCCATTTTCTGTGGACAACAAGTTCTTCAACCAGCACACTCTGATAAGCCAATGGCGTAGCCCACCGTCTCCCATGACTAGCAGCCTGGCATAGGAGAAATGTACCAGCGGTCAGACTGTACAACCATCTGGCTCCTCCACGCTCCACTCAGACCAAGAGGAGCTGCTGTGTGCTTCAGACAGGCCTAGCCCTGGAGATGGAAAAGCCAGCCATGTTCCTCAAGAATACAGTCACAGTACAGCCGGCAGGCCATCAGCGGAGCAGCCTACTCCATCTGACAGGACTCAACCAAACCAAAGTCCAGCTACTGACTGGGCCTGTTAAGGGAAAATAAATCACTTACTAATTGTTAAGTTGAGTAACACATCCCTCCATATACAGTCCCAGTTAAAAGTTTGGACACACCTACTCAGTCAAGAGTTTTGATTTATTTTGTATTATTTTCTACATTGTAGAATAATAGTGAAGACATAAAAATATGAAATAACTCATATGGAATCATGTAGTAACCAAAAAAGTGTTAATCAAAATATATGGCTGCTTTTCCTTCACTCTGCGGTCCAACTCATCCCAGACCATCTCAATTGGGTTGAGGTCGGGTAAATGTGGAGACCAGGTCATCTGATGCAGCACCATCACTCTCCTTCTTGGTCAAATAGCCCTTACACAGCCTCGAGGTGTGTTGGGTCATTGTCCTATTGGGTCACCTCTGTTACTATCCAGAATATTATTGATTATTGTTCTTCATCACTTCATCTAACCTGACCTCTGCCTCAAAGTGCTCACTCCTCCCCAAGTCATGGCTGTCAAATTGACTCGTACCACACTATGTCTCTTCTCCTCCCATAGGATCCCTGTTGGCTAAAAATAACATATCTGGACAGAATGTAAATGTTAGACATTCCCCTCTCTCCCTCAGTGACATGAATAAGTATATTTCATATTTTCAGAACCAACCAATATATATTCAGTGCATTCAGAAAGTATTCAGACCCTATAGCTTTTTCCACATTTTGATGTTACATCCTTGTTCTTGCAACAACAAAATACATTCTCATCAATCTACACACAACACCCCATAATGGCAAAGCAAAAAATGGTTTTTAAATTTTTTAGCAAAGAGTTACCTTATCCGATCGCTGCAGCTGTACATAGTCTATTGGTAAATAGCCACCCATTTTCACCTACCTCATCCCCATACTGTTTTTATTTATTTACTTTTCTGCTCTTTTGCACACCAATATCTCTACCTGTACATGACCATCTGATAATTTATCACTCCAGTGTTAATCTGCAAAATCGTAATTATTCGCCTACCTCCTCATGCCTTTTGCACACAATGTATATAGACTCCCCTTTTTTTCTACTGTGTTATTGACTTGTTAATTGTTTACTCCATGTGTAACTCTGTATTGTCTGTTCACACTGCTATGCTTTATCTTGGCCAGATCGCAGTTGCAAATGAGAACTTGTTCTCAACTAGCCTACCTGGTTAAATAAAGGTGAAATAAAAAATTAAAAAATAAAAACATTTCTATAAGAATTCAGACCATTTGTTTTACAGCTCTAAATTGAGCTCTGGTGCATCCTGTTTCCATTGATCATCCTTGAGATGTTTCTTCAACTTGAATGGAGTTCACCTGTCGTAAATTCAATTGATTGGACATGATTTGGAAAGGCACACCCCTGTCTATATAAGGTCACACAGTTGACAGTGCATGTCAGAGCAAAAACCAAGCCATTAGGTCGAAGGCATTGTCCATAGAGCTCCGAGGTACAGATTTTGTCGAGGCACAGATTTAGCGAATTGTACCAAAACAATTCTGCAACATTGTAGGTCCCCAAGAACACACTGGCTTCCCTAATTCTAAAATGGAAGAAGTTTGGAACCACCAAGACTCTTCCTAGAGCTGGCCACCTGGCTCAACTGAGCAATCGGGGGAGAAGGGCCTTGGTCCTGAAGGTGACCAAGAACCCGATGGTCACTCCGACAGTGCTCCAGAGTTCCTCTGAGGTCCTCTGCACAAGGCAGCCCACTTGGAGTTTGCCAAAAGGCACTTAACCATCCCTATGGTGAAGCATGGTGGTGGAGCATCATGCTGTGAGGATGTTTATCTGGGAGACTAGACAAGATTGAGGGAAAGATGAACAGAGCAAAGCACAGAGAGATCCTTGATGAAAACCTGCTCCAGAGCGCTCAGGACCTCAGACTGGGGCGACCCTTAGCACACAGCCAAGACAATGCAGGAGTGGCTTCGTGACTGGCTCAGCCAGAGCCTGGACTTGATCTGCAGAGAAGAATGGGAGAAACTCCCCAAATACAGGTGTACCAGGCTTGTAGCGTCATACCCAAGAAGATTTGAGGCTGTAATTGCTACCAAAGGTGCTTCTATAAAGTACTGAATAAAGGGCCTGAATACTTATTTTTAATACATTTGCAAGAATGTAAAAAAAAACGTTTCGCTTTGTCATTATGGGATATTTTGTGTAGATTGATGAGGGAAAAAAACTACTTAATCCATTTTAGAATAAGGCTGAAAAGGGATAAATGTGGAAAAAGTCAAGGGGTCTGAATACATTCCGAATGCATTGTATAAGTGTATATATATATACTGTATATATAAAGTGGGGAGAACAAGTATTTGATACACTGCCGATTTTGCAGGTTTTCCTACTTACAAAGCATGTAGAGGTCTGTAATTTTTATCATAGGTACACTTCAACTGTGAGAGACGGAATCTAAAACAAAAATCCAGAAATTCACATTGTGACAGCTATCTAAACTTGACGTAATCATGGCCGAATACCGATTTAACCCTAACCAAATCACATCCCTGAACAAACATTCCACAATGAAATACTGGTTGAAGTAGGCTTGGGTGGCACACCATATACCGGGGTATTTGGAAATGACCACGGGATGGTTTTTCAATACCGTCAATACCATAGTAGATACTTTTTAAGTAAATATCTGCAGTGAATTTGCGCAATACGTTAGGAGATAAAGATGATTGTGTTCTTCATTTCACCTGTAACATAATTTTTCATTATGAAGCTTACCAGTAGTCCCCAGTCACGTGGTGTTGGTTTACAAGCTAACAACAATGAGAGACCAGAGCCTTATGAGTGACTCACTGTTGTGCAGCATGCACCAGGTGATCTAGCTAAAGTATGGAATTGACAATTAAATGTTTGCCATTTAGATATATATCATAACTATTATATATATCATAACTATCAGAAATGTGCTAAATGCTCTGCAGTTGTGCATTTGGTTTGCTAATTTATTACCTAGTTAGCTATCTAGCTAAGCTGTTAGCTTCTTCCAAAATCAAGCTTTGTTCGGGTAACAGCAGAGAATCCCCTCCTGGATCAAGAGCCTTGCCATCTAATATTTATTTTGTGCGTGTGTGTAACAGTATAACTTTAGACCGCCCCCTCGCCCATACCCGGGCGCGAACCAGGGACCCTCTGCACACATCAACAACAGTCACACACGAAGCATCGTTAACCATCGCTGCGGCCCTTGCAGAGCAAGGGGAACCACTACTTCAAGGTCTCAGAGCAAGTGACGTCACCGATTGAAACGCTATTTAGCGCGCACCACCGCTAACTAGCTAGCCGTTTCACATCCGTTACATGTGCAGCAAACTGTGAGTAGCATTTTTTTGTTACTTGTATAACTTAATGAGAAAGGTTATCTGTCCTACCAATACTTTAGGTCAGAGACTATGGGTGTTTCTCAATATCTATACTACCGTGCTCCACACTCTCATGCTCCAAGTGCATTCTCCGATGACATTATCTTGAGGACGTTTTGTGAGGACGAGAGTGTAGAGAATGCATAAAACATTACATTTGAGAAATACTGTATTACCTCCGCTGCACATCCCCATTCACTGAACCTTCTTCCAGCTAGGACAATGGCAACAATAGACGAAACAAGATATATACAAAGCAAATGTTTACTTCATAATTATCAGCTAGACATGTGAATCGTAATAATCTAGCTAGCCAGCTAGTTAAAAATGGCAAAAATGACCTAAAACAAATGTTATCCAAGGTAGATGTATATTTTTCATAGGTAGCTAGCTAACAAATATGTGTGCCTATCTGGCTAGCTAGCTAACCGTAGTAGCTAGCCAGTTTGCCCGATTTATTTATTATGGGTTTGCAACCTACGGTACATAGGCAGGTAAACATGCCAAAATTACCACAGCATGTATTTATTAACCTTTCAAGATAAAATATTGTTGTCAGGGAACATATGCGATGTGAATGAGCAACATTTAATTATGAAGTCAGTGTATTTACTCTCGCTTCAGCTCAAATAATGTCCGCCGTTGATTTCAAGAAATGTTTTTTTTACGTGGTTGCATCATATTTCTTTGCATACTTTCCGTTGAAGCTTGCATTGATGCATGCTTCAAAAAAGTACAAACGGAGTACGCATTTGAGAAGTGGTCACCGTGCTCCGTTTTGCATACTTCGATTTGGACTCATACTCTGACCCCTTCCGTACTCAGAGCATGGTAGTATGCATTTTGAGAAACACGCTATATAAAATGTTCGCAATGCATCTGTTAGCATTTAGTTAGCATTCTCTATGAGATTTTACATGTACTTGTTAGCATTGCAAACCTTCGGATTACAGAAACTCAATGGGGGTTGAAAATAGCGCCCTGTGTGTTCAGTGTCGGTATTACTGAATATCCCGGTGTCGTTATGAAGGTATGACAATCTGGATACCGCCCAAGCCTAGGTTGATGCAAAGTCTCAGTGAGGCAGAGAAAGTCTAGACCTCTATCAGTGGTGATGTCATTCAGTAGTAAGCCTTTGTTGTTTATGGATCTCGTATTTAAAAGCCCAAGTTTAATGACTTTGGAAGTTGCCTAAGGGACAGCCGGCAGAACTGGCCAGTGTCCTTTATCATCCACCTAAGTTTGTTCAATATGTACAAATCTTCGGAGGAATCATTGGGTGTAGTGAGTTATAGTCTGTATCTTTTGGTCCAGCCTTTTGTCTAGTAAATGGGAGATGAGATAAGAAGAATTTAGATGAGGATCTAGTACGATCTGACCTGGTTTTTGAATCCAAACAAAGAACTAGTTGATTGAAAAAGTAGTCAAATATGTTAACTAATTTGACATTGTTGATTAAAAAAAGATTTCTTCATTAGCTATATATTAATTTAAAAAACATAACAGTAATATCTAAAAGTACTCCAACAAAGATGTTGCAGACTGTGTTTTATCTGTACAAATTAAAATGTTTTATTTAAATTAGCCCTGCTGGGTGATTTGAAGAGTCATAGTCAATCGATCAATACTATAATAATACTTTTAGCAAAAAATGTTATCTTTAATTTACAATCTGTAAAAACTATGAGAATAGAATGGTTCAGAACTTTTGTGAAACATCACAGGACAGTTGAAAAATATATGGTAAATAGAAATAAAAAATGGATGGTGTTAAGAGATATATGGGAGCTGTTGAGTGGAGCTGAAGGATGAGACTAAAAACAACAAGATAACTAATGTAAAATATACTGTGTATGTAGAATGCATATAGGTTCAGAACTTTTGTGAAACAGCAAAGAAAAAAATATATGGCAAATAGAGATAGAGATAGATGGGAGGGTTTGAGGGTAGCTGAAGGATGGGATTAAAAACAAACCAAAGATAACTATTGTAAAATACATTGTGGCCGTAAAATGCATATAGTATGCATAAGCTGGAAGTAGAAGCCTAAATGTTTTTGTCCATTAGTTTACTCCAATTAGGAGAGGGGTGGTAGGATTAGGAGAAAATAATACAGGAAAATACATATATATATATATATATTAAAATATATATCCACTCCTGTTCAAAAGGGAGTAATACACAGCATTGTATGAGATCTTCAGTTTCTCGCATGGAATAGCCTTCATTTCTCAGATCAAGAATAGACTGACGAGTTTCAGAAAAAAGTATTTGTTTCTGGCCATTTTGAGCCTGTAACTGAACCCACAAATGCTGATGTTCCACATCCTCAACTAGTCAAAAGAAGGCCATAATTGTCTAGCCCTACATTGTATGAGTCTGGCAAGTCAAATTCAACTGGTCTATTTCCAGTTCTTCATATTATAATTCATATTGTAATTCATCAAATTGGCCATTGCAAAAACCAAGAGGTTCAACGGTTTATAACACACTCCAACTTCTGCTGATGTGGCTCATCAAATATTTATGTACAGCTTTCCCAAATGTACAGTATTTTGTTTTAATAACACTAAACACAACAAATCCTTTTTGTGGAGCTCAGCTGAAGAACGTGTAAGGGAAAAAAACAAGTGTTCCCAAGAATAGGTATAAACATGTTCAAAAGGAATATTTCAATACCAACAGAACAGGAACATTCTGACATTGGAACACTGTCAAGTATATGCGTTTTTCAATACACACATTCACATGTTTTTATTAGTTGACATCAAGAGAAGCTTTTATTCCCTCTATAGCGTGCGAAAATGTTTGTTTTACCTGTTACATTCTGGTCAAATTGCTTGGCTATGTTTACTTGTTTTGTGTTACAAATACCTGACCTCAGTTTGGATAATCTATTCAGAATCAATTCAGTCTTTAGCCATTGCGTGTAGCCTGGAATTGACTGGTATGCAGCCGAGTAAAAAAGCATCTGCCAGGTTGATGAATCCCAGAATAAGTCATGTTCTGCTGTGTAAATGAAATAAAACATCTTCAGGGAGCGGTGAAAAAGGACCACCATAAATATGTTTAGCTGTTTTGTTTTCAATATTCTCCTCATAATTGATTTATCATTGGATCAATACCTGGTTGATACATATATGCATAAACAGACGGAAGCTAAGGCAAGTTTGGGAATAGTGGGAGAAGCATGGGGTAAAGTGGTGGGTGAGCTAGTGACACAGCCTGATGTGTGACAAATTCACTCTATTGGTTTGTTTGTGATATAGTTAATAACACATTTCAATTTGAGTCCACTGTGTGAGCAAACAAATCTGCGTTTTCTCCTTACTGCATTCTGCAGTGAGGAGCTGTCCACCCCTCTGATGCTGAAAGCTGTGACAGCCAAGCAATGTTATATAAAAAAGGCTACAACTCCCATTCCCCATTTTATGAGAATGAATATGTGCATAAACTAATGTTGCTACACCCTAGCATGCATAAACACACAATGCTTTATTATGTTAAGGCAAAATCAATGCAGAAATGATGGCTGGGGAGATGATTTATTACACAGAAATAGGAGGAAGTATCTAGGAAATATTTAGCCCCGCACGCATGTGTGCGCACACACACACACACACACAGAGAGAGAGAGCGTCTGGTGCATCTATGTCAAGACCTGAATGTGGCTTGCTGCAGGTAATATGTGACATTTGGACAAACATGCACTTGGCTCTACGAAAGGGAATGCAGACATTGATCTACTGGTGCACCCCAAGAGCTCTCTTGAGAAGCTGTAAGAAGACATAACAAGGCCTATTTCCTGCTGTTACCTTTTATTCTGGCTATGCTGTGAGTTTTGTTCAGACACAAGAGCTAGCAGAGGCACATGAGATCACACTGTGGGTGATTTTCTATATTCACCCGTTTTCAAAGAAAATCCAAGAGACGTGAACATTTCTAACATGTACAGTAACAACAAATCCAAATCAAATCTGCTCACTTGGAGATGTGTTTATGAAGGGATAAGGGGGCCATTTGCGAACACATGCACACACAGAGCCCCCCTCATGTAAATCCCAGCCGAGCAAGGTTAATCACTCGCCTTAGCAAGATGACAAATAATTTGTGTCAGATCATTTTCCTGATACAGCCAGAGGACTGAAGAACATATGCTCCAACCCCTGTCTCCTTGCCAGAACATTTCATCCTCCTTTGCCCCTATATCACAGCAGTAGCTAGCTAACGCTCATCCTTCTCAGCCTTCACACAAAACGCTAATCTAGGGGAGCTGAGGAGAGAGAGCGTAGCAAGGACCGTATTCACAGCTGCAGCAGCCGCAGTAGCAGCACTCTGCCCCTCTGACTGGGCTGACCTGCCCATGCCCATGCCAGGCTGGCAGTTCCATTGGCCCTGGGCTGAGGAGGCTACTGGAGAGAGAGGTGCCGTGGAGAGCTCTGTCACAGCAATTTGCCACTGCTGAACAACTCTGGAGCGAACTAATACAACTATTAGCATGGCATGCGCCAACACGCATTTACAGCCGTCATGACCTGCGCCGGCCTGCCTGGGCTCAATCACATATTCAGAGATACAGCCTACCCTTGGCTGAGCAATGAAATGCAGTGTGGACATCATCTGAGGAGGAGGGAATAAGAAGATTAAAAAGGCAAGCATACAAGAGGTGTGTTTATGGGCAAACAAGCCCCATGTTGTAGTGATTGGTATAGCTATAAGGCATACATCGGTTTGCATCATTGTAATCCAATGGCATTCCATTCCAGAGTTAAATTACAAAGAGCTTCGTGCAGTTACCTGTGAGGCCACAGTGAGCCCAGTCCTAGTCATGCCTGCTCACACACAAAGGAAAATCAATGCCTAAGCATTCCGCTGCACATCAATCTCTTGATTAGTAGCCAGGAATAATTATATGGCGTTGCTTGCAATAATCTCACCAATGGCACAACTAAAGACCCAACCACCCTGTCAGTCAACCAGCAAACATACAGTATTTGGCCATTGTTTTGCTGCTGATCTGACATAATTACTTTAATAGCTCATCATTCCCTGAATCCCTGCAGAAATCTGCATCTTTCTATGTGTTTTATGCAGCTTTAAAGTGCACTACTGTATGTATTAGCAGTATGAGATTAATGGGAAGATTAGAATGCATTCATCTGACATTTTCTCATACTCCATCAGTTCATTAGTAAGGATCTCAGTAACAACTGAATTGGATTATTGTAATTTCCTGCCTCTCACCTTTTGTATCTGAGAACAATCAACTGTAATTACTTTGAAACCTTTCGAAAAATGACTGTTTAAGCCAGGAGGCTTGAGTCCCTGTGATCATCTCCTTTGAGTAGCCCTGTGTGCACTCTGCAGTGATTCCAGTGCAGTGAATGGCAGCCTTGGACATGCGTATCCAGGTGACACAGGGTAGTGGAGGAACACATCATGGCACCATTAAGCCACTTCTAATGAAATCACAGCCAATAGGCAGGTTCTTTAGTGAGTGGCCTCGGAGCACCTAGATGGAGAAGAGCGGAAGCTGTACAAAATGTGGGTGGCAGCAGCAGTGCACATTAGCAAATATTCAACATGAACAATAGACTACCCAGCAATTAATTGTGTGTCTGTTCTGTGGCAGGTAGAAACTGAACAACCTCCCACACAAGGCAGAAATGGAGATGTGTAGCATATACAGTCAGGTCCATAATTACTGGCACCCTTGATTAAAAAAAAGACTGTATAAAATAAACAATACAAATATTATTTATACTAATACAGTTGCCCAGAGAAAGAGATTTGGTTTAACAAGTGATAAAAATAACCTAAGATAAGGGTCAAAATTATGAGAGGGGTCCAACTGCAGACATAATTTCTGTATATTGTTGTTTGTATTGTAAAAAAATCTAGCGCGCAAAAATAAAACTATTCGTAGTGGGAGGACCACACAACATATCGCATGACTCCAGGTTTACTTCAATATGATTATTATTATATCAATGTTTGTGCATACATGCGCACATCAAAATCCACAAATAAATGGTTAATTGACAACAAAATCAACATTTTGCAATGGTCATCTCAGTCTACGGACTTGAACCGCTTTGAAAACCTGGGGTTTGAATTGAAGAGAGCAGTCTATAAGCACAGGCGAAGGATATCAAGGATCTGGAAAGATTCTGTATGGATGATTTGTCTAAAGATCTCTCCCGATATGTTTTCCAATTTCATTTTTTTTTATTGAAAACAATCCTAGTGTCGTTATCCTAGCAAGGGTACAGTAGGATTTTTATTTATTTTATTTTATTTAACCTTTATTTAACCAGGACAGGCTCATTGAGATTTAAAATCTCTTTTTCAAGAGCGCCCTGGCCAAGATTGGCAGCACCAAGTCATTACAAAAATGACAGACAAACAACATGAAAAACTACAAGTAATCTAGTAAAAACCATAGAATTCACAAGAGCATAACAAAATCAAAAACAGCAAGTTAAAAACATTGACAGGTCAGGGAAACAGTCTCAAGATCATTCATCAGTGATTTAAAAACACCAATCGAGACAAGTTCTTCCAGTTTAAAAGTATTTTGTAAGGCGTTCCAAGACAATGGCGCAGAGTACATAAAAGCCCTTTAACCAAATTTAGTTCGGACATTTTGAACAGTTAGCAGGATAAAGTCCAGCGAACGAAGAGAGTACCCACCACATTTCACAAAATAAAAAGGTAGTAAACCCCAAATGATGCTGGATTACTGAAAACAGGGGTGGCAATAATTTTTACCCCTGTCTTGAGATTTGTTTTATTACTTGTTAAACAAAACCTCTTTCTCTGAGCAATTGCATTAAAATAAATTAATATAATTTCATCCTTTTTATAGCATGCAATATAGCTCAGGATTTGCATGATTTATTTTATACAGTATTTTTTGCACATCTTCATCAAGGGTGCCAATAATTATGGACCTGACTGTATGTTCCTGGCTGGTTATAACTCCTCTGTACCATGCTCTATTTAACAATGTACTCACTTTAAGAGAGAGAGAGAGAGAGAGAGAGAGAGAGAAGGTGTTTGAGAATTATTCATGGTGAACGTTCCTGCTGTAAGCTGTCTCCCTGTAGGGGCTGGGCAACTGGAGTGGAGCTGCACAGATTGTTCCCCCGTTCCTCAGCGACCCTAGAGTCAGCCAAGAAGGAGAAGAAACAGCCAAAGACACAGCAGATGGAGGCTTGAGAAGGATGTGTAAAACCGCTTCAAAAGCACAAAACCAAAAAGGAGAGAAAAAAAGAAAAATCTTGTGGGTGAAAGAGAGGAGACTAAACAGTCACCCACACTATCATCGCTATACTGCCTCTGATAGGATTGTTCTTCATCCAATCCATAGATAAAACCATGAAACGGAGCTCTAAATGAAAAGCTGGTGATAACCAATTTGGTTCCCTTTCTAAATGACATAGGCTAGTGTATAGCTCTGCATGTTCCTGCGTGTGTATCTTAAGTGACCCTGTTTGGGTTTTTTTCTACTGGAGGAACACAAATACTGCCGATGGTATATGCAACAGACATTTGTTACTCTTGTTTCAATTATCTTTCTAGCCATGTCTTTCCCATATGGAAGCACCATATGTCTCATGAATATATCATACTTATCTATAATGAATATGCACATGCAGATCAACTACAATGAAATCTGCTGCCACACGGTTTTGATGATTCTTGTACATTTTAATGACCCATTTGGCACTGTGCTGCAGATGTTAATCACTGCAAATGGGATGTTTATATCAGTATTTCCTTACAACAGGTATTCTTAAAATGTTCCAAAGGCTGTACAAAGACAACTAAATGAATTCTATATAAACTCCACACAAATACTCTCTAGGGGCCTGCTGTAGACGATGGTGTGAAACGGTGGGGTCAGAAGCGAGGCTGCGTGGGTGTCCAACAATGCCCTATCGCAGGTTCAGAGCAGACTGCCTGGTGAAAGATTTTTCCTGAGATGGCATACCTTTCATTGACAGCTTTCCTGTAGACCTTCTGTGGCACCTCTAGCCACCCTATTTATAGGCTGTAATGACTGACTTCCATTTGCCCGGGATCATTGTTGCAGAGCTGGAGCTATTAACTTTGTGGCCTGCAACTTTAGGTGTCATGCTGTGCCATATCTCTCTCATCAGATGTAGTCCTAGAGAGCCGGGCCGGACTGCTGATGTGGCTGTGCTGCGTCTGACCGACAGCCAGGCAACCCAGAACCCAGCCTCCTCCATCTTGGTGTCAGATTCAAAAGGTTGCAAATCATCATCACACTGAGTTTTTGATGACTTGTGTCGAGTTATCCATTATTGATGGGCTGCTTCTCTCTATTACCTATTGACAGAGTGTCATGATACAATTCATATTTTAATTAAAGAAGAAAAACAGTATAAAGGCTCCACTGTCGACATTTAATATTCTCCTTTATTCCAAATGTCAACATAATTAAACCTGACATGAAGAGGGAAAGGCTTACGAAATACAGCCATAGAAGCAACACCTATGGATTTAATCCTTCCTTAAAAATGTGATTATATTATTATGAAATCCATAGGTATTGCTCATTATAAAGATCACTATATTAACTTGATGAAATCATGTTGGATGATATACATTTGGAATTGGTGTATCCCTATTCCTTTCTAATTGTGAATTTCACAGCAACAAATTCTCCCAGAGGTCCAGATTCAGTTCATTCAATTGACACATTGTCCCTTGAGCATAAAGAAAGTGCTGCACATGAAATAATATGTTGCCCTCCAAATGTTTATCTTCCACACACTGGCCTGTGCCCGCCCGGTCTCCGCCACAGCACAGGCCATTTAAATGCTAAGTAAACTCTCCCTTTTGGATTTGGACTATTCTTTGCTGTGATCTTATAAAGCATGCTTCAAAACTGGCTTTGCACATGTAAAACTTAATTATAAATGCCTGATTACAATATTCATGTGAAAAGAAATCTATTGAGCCACTGGTTAAAGCTATTACCATGTTCTGGGCAGTGGCTGCTCACCTAGGAGTAATTCCTCAGCACTTTGGTGGGTGATTTATGTTTACATACACAACTTCATCCACAACTTGCCCTGGTTTGAAGTCTGATCCTGCTTAAAGGCTCATTCCTAATGAGAACTACATTTCAATTATTATGCATATAAGCATGTCAGCACAGCAGCAGGCCCCGGGTAGGTAGCAGCGTGCTCTGTGCAGGTACTGTACTAGGGGCCGCTACCCATTGACACACCATAAAAAGCATATTGGCGGAAACTAATTTCAACCTGGTTTGAGATAAAACCCAAAGAGCTCAATTCAACCTCATAAATTAGAATTTCAGCCGTGATCTTGCCCGGGCTGGGCTCTCCCCTCCCTTTAAAAGTAAAGTCTTTATGACGAACAGGTTGACGGTGATAAATGGTCACAGGCAAGGCGAGCCTGCTACCACTCGGGGATATGCGCCTCCATCTGTTTTCATTTAGCCACAGTTTTGCCTGATATTGTTGGAGGGACTGGGAGAAACCATTGCAGTACAGGGTACTGGAACGCTCTCCTGAGGACACAGACTCAATGTCTTCGTATGCAGTAGGCTTCATCATTCACTGCGTTGTTATAGAGTTCTCAATGTCTTCATATGCACTGTCTAGGCATTGTACGCTGAAATATTCATTACTCCTGTCCGATATTTTACTTTTTCTGCTTAATCTACAGGGATGGCTATAGGTCTATGTCTCTGTTAAATCTTCATGTGTAATCTACACGGATGGCTGGTAGGTACATGGATGATGTATGAGCTAAAAGTCTTGATAGATCCGGTGGTACCTGAACTCTATCACACGGGCAGCTTAAAGCTCTCTAAATTTCATCTGAGGAGGGCACAGCGATGTGAGCATCATTGCCCGGCTCATGTCAAAACTGCTTATTGTCTTTGGCCTACAAAATAACATTTTGTACCTAAACTGAAGTAAACTGACCTAACACCCACAGAGAAAAGAAAAAAAACTTCAGATAACCTTTCTGGAATCCAGACTGGAACTTGCACATCGTGCCCAGAGGAAGTGTTAAAGTTGGCCTCGCTCCATGAGCACCAATGTGTGTTTATCTCCGATGATACATACTCTCAGTTTGAAACACAATGTGGTTGTAAGTAACGCTGTAATTTTCACACAAGAGGCAGAAAATATGCTTAACCTTGTATAACGTTGCTCACAAGGCAATTTAGTGAATTAATATTCCTTTTTTTCATACTTATCCTCACATATAATGTAATGAATGTACTCATCAGATGACAAAATATTACTATTTCAAATCAAATGTTATTTGTCACATGCGCCGATTACAACAGACCTTACAGTGAAATGCCTACTTACAAGCCCTTAACCAACAACGCAGTTTGAAGAAAAAACTAAAATAAATAAAAGTAACAAATAATTAAAGAGCAGCAGTAAAATAACAATAGTGAGACTATAGGGGGTACTATATACAGGGTCTATGTGTGGGAGCACAGGTTAGTTGAGGTAATTTAGGTAATATGTACATGTAGGTAGAGTTATTAAAGTGTCTATGCATAAAATAATAAACAGAGAGTAGCAGCAGCGTAAAAGGGGGGGGGCAATGCAAATAGTCTGGGTAGCCATTTGAGTAGATGTTCAGGAATCTAAAGTAAAGGGGCTGAATAATTTTGCATGCCCAATTTTTCAGTTTTTGATTTGTTGGGGTATGTACATACAGTCACTGTGGGGACAACATCATCTATGCACCTACAGTGAAAGTATTCGGCCCCCTTGAACTTTGCGATCTTTTGCCACGTTTCAGTCTTCAAACATAAAGATATAAAACTGTATTTTTTTGTGAAGAATCAACAACAAGTGGGACACAATCATGAAGTGGAACGACATTTATTGGATATTTCAAACTTTTTTAACAAATCAAAAACTGAAAAATTGGGCGTGCAAAATTATTCAGCCCCTTTACTTTCAGTGCAGCAAACTCTCTCCAGAAGTTCAGTGAGGATCTCTGAATGATCCAATGTTGACCTAAATGACTAATGATGATAAATACAATCCACCTGTGTGTAATCAAGTCTCCGTATAAATGCACCTGCACTGTGATAGTCTCAGAGGTCCGTTAAAAGCGCAGAGAGCATCATGAAGAACAAGGAACACACCAGGCAGGTCCGAGATACTGTTGTGAAGAAGTTTAAAGCCGGATTTGGATACAAAAAGATTTCCCAAGCTTTAAACATCCCAAGGAGCACTGTGCAAGCGATAATATTGAAATGGAAGGAGTATCAGACCACTGCAAATCTACCAAGACCTGGCCGTCCCTCTAAACTTTCAGCTCATACAAGGAGAAGACTGATCAGAGATGCAGCCAAGAGGCCCATGATCACTCTGGATGAACTGCAGAGATCTACAGCTGAGGTGGGAGACTCTGTCCATAGGACAACAATCAGTCGTATATTGCACAAATCTGGCCTTTATGGAAGAGTGGCAAGAAGAAAGCCATTTCTTAAAGATATCCATAAAAAGTGTCGTTTAAAGTTTGCCACAAGCCACCTGGGAGACACACCAAACATGTGGAAGAAGGTGCTCTTGTCAGATGAAACCAAAATTGAACTTTTTGGCAACAATGCAAAACGTTATGTTTGGCGTAAAAGCAACACAGCTCATCACCCTGAACACACCATCCCCACTGTCAAACATGGTGGTGGCAGCATCATGGTTTGGGCCTGCTTTTCTTCAGCAGGGACAGGGAAGATGGTTAAAATTGATGGGAAGATGGATGGAGCCAAATACAGGACCATTCTGTATTTGGCTCCAGTTAATACTCTACAAAGTATTAACTTAACTTCTTGGATATAGGGGGCGCTCTTTTAATTTATGGATCAAAAAATGTGCCCGTTTTAAGCGCAATATTTTGTCACGAAAAGATGCTCGACTATGCATATAAAGAAAACACTCTAAGGTTCCCAAAACTGCAAAGATATTATCTGTGAGTGCCACAGAACTCATGCTACAGGCGAAACCAAGATGAAACTTCAACCAGGAAATGGGCAGAATCTTTGAAGCTCTGTTTTCCATTGTCTCCTTAAATGGCTGTTAATGTGCCGGGAATGAGCCTGCCCTTTCTATCGTTTCTCCTAGGTGTTTGCAGCATTGTGACGTATTTGTAGGCATATCATTGGAAGATTGGCCATAAGAGACTACATTTACCAGGGGTCCGCCCGGTGTCCTTTGTCTAAATTGGTGCGTAATCTACAAGCTGCACGCAGTCATCCAGTGATTGAGACGAACGATATATCATGAAGAGATATATGAAAAACACCTTGAGGATTGATTCTAAACAACGTTTACCATGTTTCAGTCGATATTATGGAGTTAATTTGGAAAAAAGTTCGGCGTTTTGAAGACTGAATTTTCGTTTTATTTTGGTAGCCAAACGTGACAAACGGAGCAATTTCTCCTAAACAAATAATCTTTCAGGAAAAACTGAGCATTTGCTATCTAACTGAGAGTCTCCTCATTGAAAACATCTGAAGTTCTTCAAAGGTAATGATTTTATTTCAATGATTTTCTGGTTTTTGTGAAAATGTTGCCTGCTAATGCTAACGTTAAATGCTACGCTAGCTGTGCTAGCTGTTACACAAATGCTTGTTTTGCTATGGTTGAGAAGCATATTTTGAAAATCTGAGATGACAGTGTTGTTAACAAAAGGCTAAGCTTGAGAGCTAGCATATTAATTTCATTTCATTTGCGATTTTCATGAATAGTTAACGTTGCGTTATGGTAATGAGCTTGAGGCTGTATTCACGATCCCGGGTCCGGGATGGCTCGACGCAAGAAGTTTTAAGGGGGCTGAATAATTTTGCACGCCCAATTTTTCAGTTTTTGATTTGTTTGAAATAGTTTGAAATATCCAATAAATGTCGTTCCACTTCATGATTGTGTCCCACTTGTTGTTGATTCTTCACAAAAAAATACAGTTTTATATCTTTATGTTTGAAGCCTAAAATGTGGCAAAAGGTCGCAAAGTTCAAGGGGGCCGAATACTTTCGCAAGGCACTGTATTGATGAAGCCAGTGACTGATGTGGTGTACTCCTCAATGCCATCGGAAGAATCCCGGAACATATGCCAGTCTGTGCTAGCAAAACAGTCCTGTAGCTTAGCATCTGCTTCATCTGACCACTTTCTTATTGGCTTAAGTTGTTTGTAAGCAGGAGTCAGGAGATAATTATTGTCAGATTTGCCAAATGGAGGGCGAAGGAGAGCTTTGTATGCGTCTCTGTGTGTGGAGTAAAGGTGATCGAGAGTTTTTTTCTCTGGTTGAACAATTAACATGCTGGTCGAAATTAGGTAAAACTGATTTGAGTTTTCCTGCATTAAAGTCCCCGGGCCACTAGGAGCGCCACCTCTGGATGAGCATTTCCTGTTTACTTATGGCCGTATACAGCTCATTGAGTGCGGTCTTAGTGCCAGCATCGGTTTGTGGTGGTAAATAGACAGCTACGAAAAATACAGATGAAAACTCTCTTGGTAAATAGTATGGTCTACAGTTTATCATGAGATACTCGAGCAAAACCTTGAAACTTCCTTAGATTTCGTGCACTAGCTGTTGTTTACAAATATACATAGCCCGCCACCCCTTGTCTTACCAGAGGCTGCTGTTCTATCATGCGGAAAAAGCTTACAACCCGCCAGCTGTATGTTATTCATGTTGTCGTTCAGCCACGACTCAGTGAAACATAAGATATTACAGTTTTTAATGTCCGATTGGTAGAATAGACGTGATTGTTGTTTGTCTATTTTATTATTGATTGATTGTACGTTTGGTAATAGGACCGATGGTAAAGGTAGATTACCCTCTCAGCGACGGATCCTAACAAAACACTGGGATCTTCATCCACGATACCTCCGTCTCTTTCTCCTGCGAATGATGGGGATGAGGGCCCTGTCGGGCATCTGAAGTAAATCCCTCCCATCTGACCTGTTGAAGAAAAAGTATTCCTCCTGTATGGGGTGAGTAAATGCTGTCCTGATATCTAGAAGCTCTTTTCGGTGATAAGAGACGGTGGCAGAAACATTATGTACAAAATAACTTAGAAATAACGTGAAAGAACATACACAATAGCACAATTTGTTACGGAATCGTAAAACGGCAGCTATCTACTTCGGCGCCATTTGCTCATACTATTGGATTGCCTTCACCAGGCCTTTGGCCTTCACCAGGCCTTTGTCAGCCCCTCATTATAGGTAATATACAGTGCACCTGACACCTAAATGGACATCTAGAAGGGGTTATACTATGATATGTCATTGCTTGGAAAAGCTATTCTTCATGGCAACCCCTGTAGCAATGTGAAAGGCACTGGAAATTCAGGCAGCAGGTCTTGTACCCGGTCAGTTATGGAGCAAATATATGTCATAACTCTCCTGTGACGATCTGAAGGATCAGGTTACAGTGGGTCTGCTCTACAGCGTGCTCTCTCTCGTAGAGGGGGAGAGCGGGAAGTCGGCTGTTTTATGGCAGTGATAAAATACGCTGTCTCTATGCTCTGTAGTGTTCGAGGTGGGAATGTAAACTGTGGAACACAGAGAAACCCTTGGACATTAAACTTTTGAATAATTAAAAAATATTTATATTTTAAATGTTTAAAAATAATGTGGGAGTGGTAGTGGACACTTAAGGGACAGTCATGACGAGTGTGTTTCATTTGGTGATCTCATGAAGGACAGGAAACACTTTGGTTGTGTACACTTCTTAAATTATGGGGTTTACATCTAAATATTGTGAAACGTATGTGATTAAACATGAAACTATTTGTGAAAAGATGTGATGTTAACCTTCTAAATGAGAAAATATGGGGTTATACTTCCGGCGCCGACAGAGATGGCCGCCTCGCTTCGTGTTCCTAGGAAACTATGCAGTTTTTTGTTTTTTTACGTGTTATTTCTTACATTAGTACCCCAGGTCATCTTAGGTTTCATTACATACAGTCGAGAAGAACTACTGAATATAAGATCAGCGTCAACTCACCATCAGTACGACCAAGAATATGTTTTTCGCGACGCGGATCCTGTGTTCTGCCTTACAAAAAGGACAACGGAGTGGATCCCATGTAGCGACCCCCCCCCCAAAAAAAGGGAAAAAGAGGGAAACGAGGTTGTCTTCTGGTCTTTGCTTCACGGAAACACGGCTCACTGGCGAGACGCTATCCGAGGCGGTGCAGCCAACGGGTTTCTCCACGCATCGCGCCGACAGAAACAAACATCTTTCTGGTAAGAAGAGGGGCGGGGGCGTATGCCTTATGGCTAACGAGACATGGTGTGATGAAAGAAACATACAGGAACTCAAATCCTTCTGTTCACCTGATTTAGAATTCCTCACAATCAAATGTAGACCGCATTATCTACCAAGAGAATTCTCTTCGATTATAATCACAGCCGTATATATCCCCCCCCCCCAAGCAGACACATCGATGGCTCTGAACGAACTTTATTTAACTCTTTGCAAACTGGAAACCATTTATCCGGAGGCTGCATTCATTGTAGCTGGGGATTTTAACAAGGCTAATCTGAAAACAAGACTCCCTAAATTTTATCAGCATATCGATTGCGCAACCAGGGGTGGAAAGACCTTGGATCATTGTTACTCTAACTTCCGCGACGCATATAAGGCCCTGCCCCGCCCCCCTTTCGGAAAAGCTGACCACGACTCCATTTTGTTGATCCCTGCCTACAGACAGAAACTAAAACAAGAGGCTCCCACGCTGAGGTCTGTCCAACGCTGGTCCGACCAAGCTGACTCCACACTCCAAGACTGCTTCCATCACGTGGACTGGGATATGTTTCGTATTGCGTCAGATAACAATATTGACGAATACGCTGATTCGGTGTGCGAGTTCATTAGAACGTGCGTTGAAGATGTCGTTCCCATAGCAACGATTAAAACATTCCCTAACCAGAAACCGTGGATTGATGGCAGCATTCACGTGAAACTGAAAGCGCGAACCGCTGCTTTTAATCAGGGCAAGGTGTCTGGTAACATGACCGAATACAAACAGTGCAGCTATTCCCTCCGCAAGGCTATCAAACAAGCTAAGCGTCAGTACAGAGACAAAGTAGAATCTCAATTCAACGGCTCAGACACAAGAGGCATGTGGCAGGGTCTACAGTCAATCACGGACTACAGGAAGAAATCCAGCCCAGTCACGGACCAGGATGTCTTGCTCCCAGGCAGACTAAATAACTTTTTTGCCCGCTTTGAGGACAATACAGTGCCACTGACACGGCCTGCAGTGAAAACATGCGGTCTCTCCTTCACTGCAGCCGAGGTGAGTAAGACATTTAAACGTGTTAACCCTCGCAAGGCTGCAGGCCCAGACGGCATCCCCAGCCGCGCCCTCAGAGCATGCGCAGACCAGCTGGCCGGTGTGTTTACGGACATATTCAATCAATCCCTATACCAGTCTGCTGTTCCCACATGCTTCAAGAGGGCCACCATTGTTCCTGTTCCCAAGAAAGCTAAGGTAACTGAGCTAAACGACTACCGCCCCGTAGCACTCACTTCCGTCATCATGAAGTGCTTTGAGAGACTAGTCAAGGACCATATCACCTCCACCCTACCTGACACCCTAGACCCACTCCAATTTGCTTACCGCCCAAATAGGTCCACAGACGATGCAATCTCAACCACACTGCACACTGCCCTAACCCATCTGGACAAGAGGAATACCTATGTGAGAATGCTGTTCATCGACTACAGCTTGGCATTCAACACCATAGTACCCTCCAAGCTCGTCATCAAGCTCGAGACCCTGGGTCTCGACCCCGCCCTGTGCAACTGGGTACTGGACTTCCTGACAGGCCGCCCCCAGATGGTGAGGGTAGGCAACAACATCTCCTCCCCACTGATCCTCAACACTGGGGCCCCACAAGGGTGCGTTCTGAGCTGTACTCCTGTACTCCTGTTCACCCACGACTGCGTGGCCACGCACGCCTCCAACTCAATCATCAAGTTTGCGGACGACACAACAGTGGTAGGCTTGATTACCAACAACGACGAGACGGCCTACAGGGAGGAGGTGAGGGCCCTCGGAGTGTGGTGTCAGGAAAATAACCTCACACTCAACGTCAACAAAACTAAGGAGATGATTGTGGACTTCAGGAAACAGCAGAGGGAACACCCCCCTATCCACATCGATGGAACAGTAGTGGAGAGGGTAACAATTTTTAGGTTCCTCGGCATACACATCACAGACAAACTGAATTGGTCCACTCACACAGACAGCATCGTGAAGAAGGCGCAGCAGCGCCTCTTCAACCTCAGGAGGCTGAAGAAATTCGGCTTGTCACCAAAAGCACTCACAAACTTCTACAGATGCACAATCGAGAGCATCCTGGCGGGCTGTATCACCGCCTGGTACGGCAACTGCTCCGCCCTCAACCGTAAGGCTCTCCAGAGGGTAGTGAGGTCTGCACAACGCATCACCGGGGGCAAACTACCTGCCCTCCAGGACACCTACACCACCCGATGTTACAGGAAGGCCATAAAGATCATCAAGGACATCAACCACCCGAGCCACTGCCTGTTCACCCCGCTATCATCCAGAAGGCGAGGTCAGTACAGGTGCATCAAAGCTGGGACCGAGAGACTGAAAAACAGCTTCTATCTCAAGGCCATCAGACTGTTAAACAGCCACCACTAGCATTGAGTGGCTGCTGCCAACACACTGACACTGACTCAACTCCAGCCACTTTAATAATGGGAATTGATGGGAAATGATGTAAATATATCACTAGCCACTTTAAACAATGCTACCTTATATAATGTTACTTACCCTACATTATTCATCTAATATGCATATGTATATACTGTACTCTATATCATCGACTGCATCCTTATGTAATACATGTATCACTAGCCACTTTAACTATGCCACTTTGTTTACATACTCATCTCATATGTATATACTGTACTCGATACCATCTACTGTATCTTGCCTATGCTGCTCTGTACCATCACTCATTCATATATCCTTATGTACATATTCTTTATCCCCTTTCACTGTGTATAAGACAGTAGTTTGGAATTGTTAGTTAGATTACTTGTTGGTTATTACTGCATTGTCGGAACTAGAAGCACAAGCATTTCGCTACACTCGCATTAACATCTGCTAACCATGTGTATGTGACAAATAAAAATTTATTTTATTTGATATAAAGTTAACCAAATCATTGGCCACGCTCACGAGAGAATAGATATTACGTCGGCTTCATTGGACCACCCTTTTCTCAGAAGTGTAGAAAACCCACTCCTGATAAAATGTACATTAGACTAGAAAACATGGAGCTGATGCTATATATTGAAATGGTTCAGAACTACAACTCTATAGGCCCAGGAAAACAGACAGCGTGTATGTTGGCTACACGGCTGGAAATGGCTAAACTATGAGACTATTGATCACTACAGAATAAGAGTAAAATCCTAGACGTAGAATTACTAGTCTGCAGCTGGAAATGACGTAAATCTAGTATGAGAATACCGACAACCACGGAAGCTTCTATCTATGCAACGACCATCTGACGTGTCCATAACAATGAACACTGTCCAGAACCTCGGAGAAAGCGACAAATAGGAAAGAAATTGTGACTTCTGGGGAAGTTAACCAGAGACTCTCTGATGAATTGACTCTGCAGTAGCTGGACCGGCGATTCTAATAGAGAAGAAAACAACGACATACAGGTGTAAATATATACAGTTGAAGTCGGAAGGTTACATACACCTTAGTCAAATACATTTAAACTCAGTTTTTCACAATTCCTGACATTTAATCCTAGTAAAAATGCCCTGTCTTAGGTCAGTTAGGATCACCACTTCATTTTAAGAATGTGAAATGTCAGAATAATAGTAGAGAGAATAATTTATTTAAACTTTTATTTCTTTCATCACATTTCCAGTGGGTCAGAAGTTTACATACACTCAATTAGTATTTGGTAGCATTGCCTTTAAATTGTTTACCTAATGTCAAATAGTTTTTGGGTAGCCTTCCACAAGCTTCCCACAATAACTTGGGTGAATTTTGGCCCATTCCTCCTGACAGAGCTGGTGTAACTGAGTCAGGTTTGTGGGCGTCCTTGCTCACACACATTTTTCAGTTCTGCCCACAATTTTTCTACGGAATTGAGGTCAGGGCTTTGTGATGGCCACTCCAATACCTTGACTTTGTTGTCCTTAAGCCATTTTGCCACAACTTTGGAAGTATGCTTGGGGTCATTGTCCATTTGGAAGACCCATTTGCGACCAAGCTTTAACTTACTTATGTCTTGAGATGTTGCTTCAATATATCTACATATTTTCCCACCTCATGGTTTTATCTATTTTGTGAAGGGCACCAGTCCCACCTGCAGCAAAGCAACACAACATGATGCTGCCACCCCTGTGCTTCATGGTTGAAATGGTGTTCTTCAGCTTGCAAGCCTCCCCCTTTTCCTTCCAAACATAATGATGGTCATTATGGCCAAACAGTTCCATTTTGCTTTCATCAGACATTTCTCCAAAAAGTACAATCTTTGTCCCCATGTGCAGTTGCAAACCGCAGTCTGCCTTTTTTATGGCGGTTCTGGAGCAGTGGCTTCTTCCTTGCTGAGTGGCCCTTCAGGTTACAGTATGTCGATATAGGACATGTTTTACTGTGGATATAGATACTTTTGTACCTGTTTCCTCCAGCATCTTCACAAGGTCCTTTGCTGTTGTTCTGGGATTGACTTGCACTTTTCGCACCAAAATACATTCATCTCTAGGAGACAGAATGCGTCTCCTTCCTGAGCGGTATGACAGCTGCATGGTCCCATGGTGTTTATACTTGCGTACTATTGTTTGTACAGGTGAACGTGGTACCTTCAGGTGTTTGGAAATTGCTCCCAAGGATGAACCAGACTTGTGGGGGTCTACAATTTTTTTGTTGTGAGGTCTTGGCTGATTTCTTTTGGTTTCCCCATGATGTCAAGCAAAGAGCCACTGAGTTTGAAGGTAGGCCTTGAAATACATCCACATGTACACCTCCAATTGACTCAAATAATGCCAATTAGCCTATCAGAAGCTTCTAAAGCCATGACATATTTTTCTGGAATTTTCCAAGCTGTTTAAAGGCACCGTAAACTTAGTGAATGTAAACTTATGACCCACTGTTATTGTGATCCAGTGAATTATAAGTGAAATAATCTGTCTGTAAACAATTGTTGGAAAAATGACTTGTGACATGCACCGACCTGCCAAAGCTATAGTTTGTTAACAAGAAATTTGAGTTTTAATGACTCCAATCTAAGTGTATGTAAACCTCAGACTTCAACTGTATTTGTTCAATGACAGATATGTATTTGTTTAAAATCTATCACTTGAATGTTTTATTTCAGAGAGAAATAATCACGTGTTTTTGCAAAATGCTATACAGTTCAGGTAAAAAGTTTGTACACACCTACTCATTCAAGGGGTTTCCTTCATTTTTACTATTTTCGACCCTGTAGAATAATAGTGAAGACATCAAAACTATGAAAAAACACATATGAAATCATGTAGTAACCAAAAAAGTGTTAAACAAATCTAAATATATTGAATCTATCTTCAAAGTAGCCACCCTTTGCCTTGATGACTTGGCATTCTCTCAACCAGCTTCATGAGGTAGTCACCTTGAATGCATTTCAATTAACAGGTGTGACTTGTTAAGTTAATTTCTTTCATTCTTATTGAGTTTGAGCCAATCAGTTGTGTTGTGACAAGGTAGGGGTGGTGTATAGAAGATAGGCCTATTTGGTAAAACACAAAGTACATATTATGGCAAGAACAGCTCAAATAAGCAAAGAGGAACTACAGTTCATCATTACTTCTTATGGCTGCAGGGGCAGTATTGAGTAGCTTGGATGAAAGGTGCCCAGGGTAAACGGCCTGATCCTCAGGTTCAGTTGTGAATATATGCATATTATTATTAGTATTGGATAGAAAACACTCTGAAGTTTCTAAAACTGTTTGAATGATGCTTGTGAGTATAACAGAACTCAAATGGAGTTCAAAAACCTGAGAAGAAATCCAAACAGGAAGTGAGAAATCTGAGGTTGGTATATTTTCAACCCAGGCCCTATTGAATTCACATTGGGATATGAATGAAGTTGCATTTCCTAGGGCTCCCACTAGATGTCAACCGTCTTTAGAAACTTGAATGAGGCTTCTGCTGTGTTGTGGGATTGAATAAGAGCTGAATGAGTAAGTTTACTGGCAGAGAGCCATTTCCTGGTCATCCGCATTCCACATGAAATCGACTTGCGTTCCGTTGCTTCTGTAGACACAAAGGAATTCTCCGGTTGGAACTTTATTGAAGATTTATGATAAAAACATCCTGATGATTGATTCTATACTTAGTTTGAAATGTTTCTTCAAACTGTAATATAACAATTTTGAAGTTTTTGTCCAAAGTTTTTGTCCAAACGCACAAGCGTTTGGATATGTGTACCTAACGCTAACAAAAGTAGCTACTTGGGCATAAATAACAAACATTATCGAACAAATCAAGCATTTATTGTGGAACTGCGATTCCTGGGAGTGCATTCTGATGAAGATGATCAAAGGTAAGGGAATATTTATCATGTAATTTCTGGTTTCTGTTGACTCCAAAATGGTGGCTAATTTGATAAATTTTCTGAGCGCCGTCTCAGATTATTGCATGGTTTGCTTTTTCCGTAAAGTTTTTTAGAAATCTGACACAGCGGTTGCATTAAGGAGAGGTATATCTATAATTCCATGTGTTTAACTTGTATTATCATCTACATTTATGATGAGTATTTCTGTTGAATCGATGTGGCTATGCACATCGTTTTTGGAACTAGTGAACGTAACGCGCCAATGTAAACTCAGATTTTCTGATATAAATATGAACTTTATCAAACAAAACATACATGTATTGTGTAACATGAAGTCCGTTTCTGGTGCTTTCGCCGTAAAAATAGGACACTGTGGTGGGATTAACAACACTATTACCTTTAAAACGGTATAAGATACATGTATGTTTGAGGACTTTTACAGTGCCTTGCGAAAGTATTCGGCCCCCTTGAACTTTGCGACCTTTTGCTACATTTCAGGCTTCAAACATTAAGATATAAAACTGTATTTTTTTGTGAAGAATCAACAACAAGTGGGACACAATCATGAAGTTTTTTTATTTATTTTTATTTTATTTAACCTTTATTTAACCAGGTAGGCTAGTTGAGAACAAGTTCTCATTTGCAACTGCGACCTGGCCAAGATAAAGCATAGCAGTGTGAGCATACAACAAAGAGTTACACATGGAGTAGTGGAAAGACATTTATTGGATATTTCAAACTTTTTTAACAAATCAAAAACTGAAAAATTGGGCGTGCAAAATTATTCAGCCCCTTTACTTTCAGTGCAGCAAACTCTCTCCAGAAGTTCAGTGAGGATCTCTGAATGATCCAATGTTGACCTAAATGACTAATGATGATAAATACAATCCACCTGTGTGTAATCAAGTCTCCGTATAAATGCACCTGCACTGTGATAGTCTCAGAGGTCCGTTAAAAGCGCAGAGAGCATCATGAAGAACAAGGAACACACCAGCCAGGTCCGAGATACTGTTGTGAAGAAGTTTAAAGCCGGATTTGGATACAAAAAGATTTCCCAAGCTTTAAACATCCCAAGGAGCACTGTGCAAGCGATAATATTGAAATGGAAGGAGTATCAGACCACTGCAAATCTACCAAGACCTGGCCGTCCCTCTAAACTTTCAGCTCATACAAGGAGAAGACTGTGGAAGAAGGTGCTCTGGTCAGATGAAACCAAAATTGAACTTTTTGGCAACAATGCAAAACGTTATGTTTGGCGTAAAAGCAACACAGCTCATCACCCTGAACACACCATCTCCACTGTCAAACATGGTGGTGGCAGCATCATGGTTTGGGCCTGCTTTTCTTCAGCAGGGACAGGGAAGATGGTTAAAATTGATGGGAAGATGGATGGAGCCAAATACAGGACCATTCTGGAAGAAAACCTGATGGAGTCTGCAAAAGACCTGAGACTGGGACAGAGATTTGTCTTCCAACAAGACAATGATCCAAAACATAAAGCAAAATCTACAATGGAATGGTTCAAAAATAAATATATCCAGGTGTTAGAATGGCCAAGTCAAAGTCCAGACCTGAATCCAATCGAGAATCTGTGGAAAGAACTGAAAACTGCTGTTCACAAATGCTCTCCATCCAACCTCACTGAGCTCGAGCTGTTTTGCAAGGAGGAATGGGAAATAATGTCAGTCTCTCGATGTGCAAAACTGATAGAGACATACCCCAAGCGATTTACAGCTGTAATCGCAGCAAAAGGTGGCGCTACAAAGTATTAACTTAAGGGGGCTGAATAATTTTGCACGCCCAATTTTTCAGCTTTTGATTTGTTAAAAAAGTTTGAAATATCCAATAAATGTCGTTCCACTTCATGATTGTGTCCCACTTGCTGTTGATTCTTCACAAAAAAATACAGTTTTATATCTTTATGTTTGAAGCCTGAAATGTGGCAAAAGGTCGCAAAGTTCAAGGGGGCCGAATACTTTCGCAAGGCACTGTAATTGTGAGATTTCTGTCATTTTGAATTTGGCACCCTGCACTTTCACTGGCTGTTGTCAGATCATCCCGTTAACGGGATTGCAGCCCTAATAAGTTGTTTAAGACATGAAGGTCAGTCAATCCCCAAAATGTTAAGAGCTTTGAAAGTTTCTTCAAGTGCATTTGCAAAAACCATGAGGACCGCGACAGGAAAGGAAGACCCATAGTTACCTCTGCTGCAGAGGATAAGCTCATTAGAGTTACCAGCCTCAGAAATTGCAGCCAAAATAAATGCTTTACAGAGTTCAAGTAAAAGACACATCTCAACATCAACTGTTCAGAGGAGACTGCATGAATCAGGCCTTCCTGGTTGAATTGCTGCAAAGAAACCATTACTAAAGGACACCAATAAGAAGAAGAGACTTGCTTGGACCAAGAAACACAAGCAATTGACATTAGACCGGTGGAAATCTGTCCTTTGCTCTGATAAGTCCAGATTTTTGGTTTCAACCGATGTGTCTTTGTGAGACGCATTGTAGGTGAACGGATGACCTCTGCATGTGTGGTTCCCACTGTGAATCATGGAGAAGGAAGTGTGATGGTGTGCGGGTGCTTTGCTGGTGACACTGTCGATTATTTGTTTAGAATTCAAGGCACACTTATCAAATCAAATCTTATTGGTCACATACACCTGTTTAGCAGATGTTATTGCGCGTGTAGAGAAATGCATGTAGCATGGCTACCACAGCATTCTACAGCGATACACCATCCCATCTGGTTTGCTCTTAGTGAGAGTATCATTTGTTTTTCAACAGGACAATGACCCAACACACCTCCAGGCTGTGTAAGAACTATTTTACCAAGAAGGAGAGTGGTGTAGTAATGCATCAGATGACCTGGCCTCCACAATTACCTGACCTCAAACCAATTGAGGTGGTTTGGGAAGATTTGGACCGCAGAGTGAAGGAAAATCAGCCAACAAGTGCTCGGCATATGTGGGAACTCCTTCAAGACTGTTGGAAAAGAATTTCAGGTGAAGCTGGTTGACAGAATGCCAAGAGTGTGCAAAGCTGTCACAAGGCAAATGGTGGAAACTGAAGAATCTCAACTATAAAATATGTTTTGATTTCTTTAATACTTTTTTGGTTACTACATGGTTCCATATGTGTTATTTCATAGTTTTGATGTCTTCACTATTATTCTACAATGTCAAAATAGTAACAATAAAGAAAAACCCTTGAATGAGTAGGTGTGTCAAAACTTTTGACTGGTACTTTATATCTGCCTCACTCTCAGAGAAATAAGTAGTCTGCTAGGTTTTACACAGTCAAATGTAACAAATAACTACATTTTTAATAAAGAACTGTACAAATCATATCAAATCTAAATCAAATCCAAATGTATTGGTCACGTTACACAGATCAGCAAACGTTATCGTAGATGCAGCGAAATGCTTGTGTTTCTAGCTCCAAATGTTACATTTGTGACATCAATATTGTTTTTAAAATGTGTAAAAATGATTAAATACATTAATATATCTACATGCAAAACAATTACATTTGACATTTTAGTCATTTAGCAGATGCTCCTATCCATTGATCTTAAGATAGCTAGGTGAGACAACCACACATCACAGTTAAATATACAGGATACGAACAGTCCATTCCAGCTAAACAATGTACACTGATTATACAAAACTTTAAGAACACCTGCTCTTTCCATGAAATAGAATGACCAGGTGAATCCAGGTGAAAGCTATGATCCCTTATTGATGTCACTTGTTAAATCCACTTCAACCAGAGCAGATGAAGGGGAGGAGTGGGGTTAAAGAAGGATTTTTAAGCCTTGAGACAATTGTGACATGGATTGTGTATATGTGCCATTCAGAGGGTGAATGGGAAATACCAAATATTTAAGTGCCTTTGAACGGGGTATAGTAGTATGTGACAGGCACACCCGTTTGAGTGTGTCAAGAACTGCAATGCTGCTGGATTTTTCACGCTCAGCAGTTTCACGTGTGTATCAAGAATGGTCCACCACTCAAATAACACCCAGCCAACTTGACACAACTGTGGGAAGCATTGGACTCAACATGGACCAGTATCTTTGTGGAATGCTTTCGACGCCTTGTAGAGTTCATGCCCAGACAAATTGAGGCTGTTCTGAGGGCAAAATGGGGTGCAACTCATTATTAGGAGTGTATAGCGTTTTGCAAAAAAACTAAAACATGTTCATATACTATGAATTAAAAATCTGAGAACAGTAATATTTTACACACACCTGATACCCATAAGCAATAATTTCTTGTGAAAAAACACAATGTGAAAAATTGGTGGATATATATAGCATTTTTTAAATAAACTCTTCATATAGTTCGACCATAGTTTATGTCCCTCACAAATATATAGGCAAATACCATATCACAGAGGTGACTGTCATGTCACCGGAGGGAAGGTAAAGTTGTCCAACCACACTCCAGGTGTGCATAAAATACTTGCTTACACGGTGAACATTGCACAAATGAACCTCAGAAGCCGAGCGCATCTATAGTTTGTTTGTGGTAATCTATTTGCTGTTAATCCGTTTCCTCTCCTCTCTCTCCCCACCTCCCAGCAGAGGTAAAGGATGGGCAGCGGCGCTGAAAGTGACAGTTAGAGTCTGGCTGCAGTCGATCTTCAGTCCGGAATCTGATCTATGGAGTTACTTTATTGTATAAATCAATGTGGCCAGACAGCCTGCTTCACCGGGAGACCGTATCTCTGGGTGAAACGATTGATGTGCGCCCTATCGTTAAACGACCACAATAATTAAACCCACCGCCTCATGCAGCCTCAACCTGCATCGACACCACCACCGCCATACAAACACAACACCAGCCTGCATGCGGTGGTGCTAAAACGAAATTAAACAATCACCATATCTATGTTGGGACCACTTTTACAAATTAACAACGCAATGCAATAGGTTTTTAAATAAGAATCTACAGGACGTGCAAGAGCAATCACTTTACTTCCATGGTCTGTTTTCTAATTATCATAACTTCTACAGCATTACGCGCGCACGGACGTGCAATAACACACACTTAGATGCACATTTTGTATTATTCAGGTTCAGGTTGGCACTCACCTGATGTTGATAATCCGTGCAAAAGAGGCAGATTATCAATCGAGGCTTGTTTCAATAAAGTATTTCCACTCGTCTGAGTATGTTTGAGTTTGTTTTCAAAATGTATTAGAGCATAATTCACGGTCTCTCCAGTTCAAATCAGCTCACAACGTTTGAAATTAAATTGTTCGAGGACAATACAGTATTTTCTTACTTCTGTGAGGACGGATTCCTCAGACTATTTCAAGGATATTCGAATGGCAACATTAGTCGACAGAAGGCTGCGATTAACTCATCTGAGTTACTTCGGCTCTTCCTGCCCCTTGTCCGACGGAATGTTGAAGATTCGCTCTACTTTAGATGGCAAAAAATAACTTCCATTTCCCGGAATCCTGGACTCGTAAACACCAAGGGGTTGCAAAACGCTTCTCTGTCCTCCCCTGTTCTACACCTTCCCCAGTGCTGTCTCACCCCTCATGAGTTGAGTCACTCATATTGCATTGGAAAAGCTCCACATCTGATTTGTGTTGTGCTGGATGGAGTGCCTTTGCAGACTCCAGCAATCGATGATGATCTCTCGCAGCAAGAGTTCGATTCCAGACCCCTCCCGCGCGCTCCTTCAACGCGCATCTAGAGACAGTGACAGCCGGCTGTCTCCGCGAGGACGCAGTTCTTCAGTCCCACGCGTCTGTGGGGAAACAGATAGCTCGAAAAGTGCTGTTGATTGACTCAAGGGAAGATTCGATGAACTCGAACTCTTGATTTCAAGACAGCATTTTAAATTAGACGGACTACTGAAACAGGCTAGACCAAGAGTATATGCCTAAATATATTTTAAGGTGCGTTGGTTTTGAAAAATATATCCCCCCTATCGCCTCCTTGTGGCGGTGAGGGATGACGTGCCTAAAACACCAGAGAGAGAAGACAGATTTTAGTTTTAACACAGTAACAGACCTAGAATATATCGCCATAATACAAAAACAAAAAATTGTCCCATCATGAAGACACAAAAAAGTGAAGTTAAAGCAACCAGGCAATAAGATGAAGAGAAAAGGAACATTGGAAGCGAATTGGAAAAAATATGATTTAGGTCTCAACCTAAATAGCAGTCATACCTCACTGCACAGAACACAAGGCACATACATTCATAGACTTGTATGAATTAAAAGTGTGCAATGTAGCCTATGACATTCTCTGATGTCAACAACTCATAGGGTTTGGGGGGGGGGGGTCTCTGATCAGGAAAAGTGATGCACAACAATCTCAATGATATGATGATAATGACTATAAACTCCAAAACATGATGGAGGATTATGATGATACACTTAATATATCAATGTTGCCAAGACACAAATCACATCAAAGCTCAGTGTGGGAGCAACAAGCCAGTGTGGCCCATTACAGCTACAAGTCAAATGTTTAGATACAATCTCTCCATTGTGAAGCTGATGATTTATCAATCATGCTCTAATAATTCACAACATTTTATTAATTAAGTTCTGCTCCAGAGTAGGCTGAGCCACATGGGCTGAGTGTAGAAGCTCTCTTCACTAACAATGGTGATATGTTTTCTTTTGTTGAGGTAATTAATAATGCAATGAGTTAGGAGGTGTTTGTGTGGTCTGATTTTCTTATCTAAAACTATAGATTTGCTCAATTTGCACCTTTAGATAACTTCACTCACAAGTAAATACTTTGAGCGTTTTTAAGGATTTTCACCAGCATGTTCCGCATCTAAAGTACGTATGCCATTGTAGTATGTTCTGTTACTCTACTGAATTTCCTGTACATTACCTGACAGATGAACTACATGATCACTGAGTAGTATGATTTCACTGCACTGCATGTGCTTGTCTGTTATTCAGACAGAATATCTTTAGTAACATACACTTAGAGTTGAACAGTACATAACAAATACCTTTTCATTAAGCTGATGGACAGAAACTCAGAGCAGCCATGAAGCCCATCTCACAGAGTGGGCGTAGAGAGGCAGTCATGTACACAGTACAGAGGTAGCTGTATGAGTGCTCTCTCACCTCTGCACATGACTTGCTGTCCTGCTGACAGGCGGCATGGCACGGTGTGGCACGGTGGTGCGGCACGATCTGTGTCGGGTCTGATATAACTGCCACGGATATGTGCAATTAAAATGTATTTGCCGACTGGACCCGTCCTCTGTTAATTTAATGTTTGAGGTGATGAGAACTGCGTGAGCTTGATATCTGTGACAGCCAATTGCAACTCAATAAAACTTATAGCTCATGTCCAGCTGAAACTGGTTTCAACCACTGCTGCTGAGGAGAGAAAAAGAGCTAGTGAAAGGAGCCTTGGCCTAGACCACTGTTGATTGCGAAAATGGAGGCGTTTTTCATTGAAGTAAAACTAAATTTAGAGGAGAACGATGGGAGGGCCTTCCCTCCCTGAACACTATACTATGTGATTAATCATTCAAGAGTGACAACCATCATGCTGGTGGGCTACATGAATCTGGTCACACAGACACATGCACACACACATGCATGCACACGCACGCACTCTGCAAAACCCCATTATCCACTCGTCTAGTGCGTGTGTGTATGTGTTTCTGTGTGTGGTCAGATTTGACAGCTATGCGGCAGACAGGCTTGCATCCAGGGAAAGATTTTCAAAGGGAGTTTGCTGCCTGCAGTTGGAATCAATAGGGCTAAGACAAGCACATCATGAAATATTTATGACACTAATTTCACTGTCAGTGGTGTGTACAGTACAAAACAGTGAGGGCTACAGTGAGGGCTGAAGACGCCACAGTCATGGTGGACATGTTAGGCTGACTGCTGTGTGGAGGCCTGGCCTGACATCACCTGGAGGCTGCCCATGGGAGAAGCTGGAGCTAGACAAGCAGCCATGTAAGGACACTGCTGTTAATAGATAGCTTGTTTCCCCTCATTCAAATAGTGTTGTATTATTCAGGGGAGGGACATTTTTCAGGGTAGCTTTGATTGTATGCTGTGTTGATTGTATTCCATAATAATCTATTTCCTCCATTTTCATGTGTCACCAAGTGATTAAACATGCTGATACAGTGCCAGCATTACAAGCACCAAGAAATCAGATTAGGAATATGTTATACAAGGATAAGAAGTTTAGGACTGGCAGACAAATCTCTTCTCACCCTCTCTATCACTTGGCACTGGTTCTAGACCGCTCTGCTGTGCCACACTCATCCAGACCACTGACGTGTTGGTAACACACAACTTAAAGATGTAGTGAAAACTCCAGGGTGTTAACAGCAAAAGGAGCTGTGCTGGTTAGCAGAGCTTTTAAGAATACGGATATTAACCTCTTTCAGGGAGTGCTGGTGAACTGCTGCTTCTTGGAATCTGAGTACCATGCTAAGCTATTGGAGAACTGTTATTTTAAAAGCTATTACAGAATGGGTCAGCTGTTTCTCCCTGGCACTTATAGTCTATAACCATATCTTCCTCCACTTCATGCATTCCTCAGGCCTCAGAAGATTCAAGGCTCTTTGAACCTTTGAGACTCTAAATTGAGCTCAGGTACATCCTGTGCCCATTGATCATCCTTGAGCTGTTTCTACAACTTGCTGGGGGTTTACCTGTGGTAAACTCTATTGATTGGGCATGATTTGGAAAGGCCCACACATGTCTATATAAAGTCCCACAGTTGACAGTGCATGTCAGAGTAAAAACCAAACCATGAGCTTGAAGGAATTGTCTGTAGAACTCCGAGACAGGAAAGTGTCGAGTCACAGGAAGGGTACCAAGAAATGTGGCCTCCATCATTCTTAAATGGAAGATGTTGGGAACCACCAAGACTCTTCGTAGAGCTGGAACCTTCCAGAAGGACAACCATCTCTGCAGCACTCCACCAATCAGGCCTTTAATATACAGTTGATGTCGGGAAGTTTACATACACCTTAGCCAAATACATTTAAACTCAGATTTTCACAACTCCTGACATTTAATCCTTGTAACAATTCCCTGTCTTAGGTCAGTTAGGATCACCACTTTATTTTAAGAATGTGAAATGTCAGAATAATAGTAGAGAGAATGATTTTTTCAGCTTTTATTTATTTTTATCACATTCCCAGTGGGTCAGAAGTTGACACACTCAATTAGTATTTGGTAGAATTGCCTTTAAATTGTTTGACTTGGGTCAAACATTTTGGGTAGCCTTCCACAAGCTTCCCACAATAAGTTGGGTGAATTTTGGCCCATTCCTCCTGACAGAGCTGGTGTAACTGAGTCAGGTTTGTGGGCCTCCTTGCACGCACACAATTTTTCAGTTCTCCCCACATATTTTCTATAGGATTGAGGTCAGGACTTTGTGATGGCCACTCCAATACCTTGACTTTGTTGTCCTTAAGCCATTTGCCACAACTTTGGAAGTATGCTTGTGGTCATTGTCCATTTGGAAGACCCATTTGCTACCAAGCTTTAACTTCCTGATTTCTTGAGATTTTGCTTCAATATATCTACATAATTTTCCTACCTCATGATGCCATCTATTTTGTGAAGTGCACCAGTCCCTCCTGCTGCAAAGCACCCCCACAACATCATGCTGCCACCCCTGTGCTTCACGATTGGGATGGTGTTCTTCAGCTTGCAAGCCTCACCCTATTTTCTCCAAACATAATGATGGTCATTATGGCCAAACAGTTCTATTTTGGTTTCATCAGACCAGAGGACATTTCTCCAAAAAGTACGATATTTGTCCCCATGTGCAGTTGCAAACCATAGTCTGGCTTTTTTTATGGCGGTTCTGGAGCAGTGGCTTCTTCCTTGCTGAGCGGCCTTTCAGGTTATGTCGATACAGGACTAGTTTTACTGTGGACATAGATACTTTAGTACCTGTTCCCTCCTGCAGCTTCACAAGGTCCTTTGCTGTTGTTCTGGGATTGATTTGCACTTTTCGCACCAAAATACATTCATTTGTAGGAGACAGAACACGTCTCCTTCCTGATTGATGAGAAACAAAACAAATTATTCCATTTTAGAATAAGGCTGTAACCAGTGGCGACCTGTCATTCAGGGCAGGTGGGGCCGTTCTGTGAAGGGAGCAGTACACAGCGATGTATGAGATCTTCAGTTTCTTGGCAATTTCTGGCATGGAATAGCCTTCATTTCTCAGAACATGAACAGGATGACGAGTTTCAGAATAATTTTCTTTGTTTCTGACCATTTTGAGCCTGTAATCAAACCCACAAATGCTGATGCTCAAGATACTCAACTTGTCTAAAGATGGCCAGTTTTATTGCTTCTTTAAAACTTCTTATGGCTGGGGGCAGTATTGAGTAGCTTGGATGAATAAGGTAAAGAGTAAACTGAGTAGAGTAAACTGCCTGCTCCTCAATCCCAGTTGCTAATATATTCATAGTATTAGTATATTTGGATAGAAACACTCTGAACATTCTAAAACTGTTTGAATGATGTCTGTGAGTATAACAGAACTCATATGGCAGGCAAAAACCTGAGAAAAATCCAAACAGGAAGTGGGAAATCTGAGGTTGGTCGATTTTCAACTCAGCCCCTATTGAAGATACAGTGGGATATTGGTCATCTTGCACGTCCTAAGGCTTCCACTAGATGTCAACTGTCTTTAGAAACTTGTTTGAGGCTTCTACTGTAAAGGGGGGCTGAATGAGAGGGGAATGAGTCAGAGTGTCACGATCGTCGTAAAGAGGAGACCAAAGCGCAGCGTGATTAGAATACATGTTATATATTTTAATAAAGACGGACACTAAACAAACTACAAAAACAACAAAAGGAACATGTAGCTATACTATAAATGTGCAAACACAGGCAACTAGACATAGACAATAACCCACGAAATACCCAAAGAAGTTGGCTGCCTAAATATGGTTCCCAATCAGAGACAACGATAAACACCTGCCTCTAATTGAGAACCAATCTAGGCAACCATAGACATATATAAACACCTAGATGATACACCTAGATGATACCCCATAAACCTACAAAACCCCTAGACAGTACAAAAACACATACATCACCCATGTCACACCCTGACCTAACCAAAAGAATAAAGAAAACAAAGAATACTCAGGTCAGGGCTTGACACAGAGGTCTGCCAGCAGTCACGAGCTGGTCATGTGCATTCACATGAGAGGTAGCTCCCGTTCCATTTGCTTTTCTGAAGACAAAGGAATTCTCCGGTTGGAATATTATTTAATTTTATGTTAAAAACATTCTAAAGATTGATTCTATACATCGTTTGACATGTTTCTACGGACTGTAACGGCACTTTTTTACATTTTGTCTGCAACTAGTGAACGCGCTTCGTGAGTTTTGATTTGTTTTCCAAACGTGCTAACATAAGTAGCTATTTGGACATAAATGATGGACATTATCGAACAAATCAAACATTTATTGTGGAACTGGGATTCCTGGGAGTGCATTCTGATGAAGATCATCAAAGGTAAGTGAATATTTAAAATATTATTTCTGACTTCTGTTGACTGCATAATATGGCGGATATCTTTTTGGCTTGTTGGTTCTCTGAGCTCCGTACTCAGATTATTGCATGCTTTGCTTTTTCTGTAAAGCTTTTTTGAAATCTGACAGAGCGGTTGCATTAAGGAGAAGTTTATCTATATTTCCATGTATAACACTTGTATTTTCATCAGCATTTATATTGAGTATTTCTGTAAATTGATGTGGCTCTCTGCAAAATCACTGGATGTTTTTGGAACTACTGAACATAACGCGTCAATGTATACTGAGATTTTTTTATATAAATATGAACTTTATCAAACAAAACATACATATATTGTGTAACATGAAGTCCTATGAGTGTCATCTGATGAAGATCATCAAAGGTTAGTAATTAATTCTATCTCTATTTCAGATTTTTGTGACTCCACTCTTTGGCTGGAAAAATGGCTGTGTTTTTCTGTGATATGGCTTTGACCTAACATAATCGTTTCTGATGATTTCGCTGTAAAGCCTATTTGAAATTGGACACTGTGGTGGGATTAACAATAATATTACCTTTAAAATGGTATAAGATACTTGTATGTTTGAGGAATTGTAATTATGAGATTTCCGTTGTTTTGAATTTGGCGCCCTGCACTTTCACTGGCTGTTGTTAACGGGATCTCAGCCCTAAGATATTTTTAATCAGGACAACAGTTTTCAGCTGTGCTAACATAATTGCAAAAGGGTTTTCTAATGATCAATTAGCCTTTTAAAATAATAAATTGGATTAGCTAACACAACGTGCCATTGGAACACAGGAGTGATGGTTGCTGATAATGGGCCTCTGTACGCCTATGTAGATATTCCATAAAAAATAATCAGTTTCCAGCTACAATAGTCATTTACAACATTATGCATTGACGTTGTCCTGTTTTTGTGGGAGGTTTATGACTCCCCATAAATACCTTTCCACCTTTTTCTCTCCACTCCACAGAATGGACTCTTGGAAAGCCCTTTGTTAACATAGAGAGAGTATTGTAACATCAAAAGGTTGAGGAAAAGAAAAATCTTCATGTTATCCAACCATCGATTTATCAGGGGGTGCTGCAGTACCTTCAGGTCCTCTATGACTGCGTGGCCAAGCACAATTCCAACATCGTCATTAAGTTTGCTGACGACACAGCAGCGGTCGGCCTGATCACCGACAATGATGAGACAGCCTATAGGGAGGAAGTCAGAGACCTGGCTGTGTGGTGCCAGGACAACAACCTCTCCCTCAACGTGATCAAGACAAAGGAGATTAACGTGGATTACAGGAAAAAGAGGGCCGAACTAGCCCCCATTAACATCGATGGGGCTGTAGTGGAGCGGATCGAGCATTTCAAGTTCCTTGGTGTCTATATCACCAACAAACTGTCATGGTCCAAACACACCAAGACAGTTGTGAAGAGGGCATGACAACACCTTTTCCCCCTCAGGAGTACAGCCCAATGCTTCACTGGAGCCAGGCTTCCTGCCACCCAGGACCTAGGAGGTGTCAGAGGAAGGCCCAAAAAATTGCCAAAGCCTCCAGTCACCGAGGTCATAGACTGTTCTCTCTGCTACTGCACGGCAAGCAGTACCGGAATTTCCAACTCTAGGTCCAAAAGGCTCCTTAACAGCTTCTACGCCCAAGCTGTAAGACTGCTGGACAATTAATAAAATGCTACTCACTGTTTATTATCTATGCATAGTCACTTTACCCTTAGCTACATCTACAAATTACCTCGACTAACCTGTATACATAGACTTGTTTAAGGGCTTGTAAGTAAGCATTTCAGGGTAAGGTCTACAACAGTTGTATTCAGCGCATGTTACAAATAAAATTCCATTTAATATGATTCCCGCAGCGAAGGACATGCCAGGGACAAGCGTAGACCTGCTACATTTTGTATGTTACAAATTAATTAATGTAGACGTGTTGTAAAATTTCTCAAATGTTAATCTTTGTACAACGACTTTAAGTACAAATAGCCTTGTAGAGATACCCAAATAAATCTCAGGCCACATATAATGAAAGCTATGAACGGAAATATAAATACACCTCCACTTTAAAGTGTGTGTACTCTCCTGTAGAGCCCATCTCACTGGTGCTGGATGCAGCACAGCAGGTAAGCACAGCAGGTAAGCAGACTTACAGTGGCCACTGGATGCTGTACCAGGCAGTAAGGGCACTCTATGGAAATGACTTCACATCATTAGAACTCACCTCCACCCACTGCTCTCAAGTTAGTGGATTCTAGTAGTGTGGTGAAGAGTTTTTCTGTTTTTCTGTCATAACAACAGATTGTTGCCTGTATCATATTAATTCATGCAGATATCAATCGGCTAGCTCATCTTTTCTTTGACGTTGTAACAAAGGCAAGATATATATAATTCACCAGCCTGATGGGTTATTTCTCTATAGTACACGAGTACACAGGGATGTCATTGTAGCCCTATTTCACTGGAGTTCACTGGCTTCCTCACCTCCCACTATCTCCATGTCTATTTTCATTTGCTCTCTGAACCCAAGGACAGCATGTGTGATTTTTCTTGTTGAAAGCAACATTTGTCTCGTTTCTAATCTCTGCACATCACACTGTGTCAGGAGACCATGAACCTCAGTGTTTGTAGGTCTCTCATTCCAATTCAAAAGTGGACTGCAAATGTACAGTAACAATACAGTAACAGTACAGTTTGACCCTGTAATCTTAAAAGAACCTTAACCACCTTACATACAGTACATACTCCATATGTTTTAGTGTAAAATGTTATCTGTTTTTTTGTTGCAGTGAGATCAGATTGCTCTCATACTCCATATGAGATCTCCTCTGTGGCTGATCTCAGAAGTTTCATAACAGGTATATGCATTTCTTCCCACCATAATAAGAATATTCCTAGTGAAACGAACCTCATCCACCATAAAGAAATAGGATTATTCTCTTCACAAAAACGAGCCTCACCATGAATACTTGGATGGCAAAAAAATAACGTTTTGTGTCAATGTTATACACAGAGGAAGAGAGAGAAAATCCATTTAACTGCCTTTTCATTGCCGCTCTTTTTATCCCCATATTTTCATTTATACTGGGTTCGCGCTCCTCGTAGGGACACGTAACGCCAACACACCAACAGAAACTGATTATATATATTTTTTTAATTTATTTTTATTTTTTTTACCCCCTTTTCTCCCCAATTTCGTGGTATCCAATTGTTTTTAGTAGCTACTATCTTGTCTCATCGCTACAACTCCCATACGGGCTCGGGACAGACGAAGGTTGAAAGTCATGCGTCCTCCGATACACAACCCAACCAAGCTGCACTGCTTCTTAACACAGCGCACATCCAACCCGGAAGCCAGCCGCACCAATGTGTCGGAGGAAGCACCGTGCACCTGGCAACCTTGGTTAGCGCGCACTGCGCCCAGCCCGCCACAGGAGTCGCTGGTGCGCGATGAGACAAGGACATCCCTAACGACCAAGCCCTCCCTAACCCGGACGACGCTGGGCCAATTGTGCGCCACCCCATGAATCTCCCGGACGCGGGCGGCTGCGACAGAACCTGGACTCAAACCAGGATCTCTAGTGGCACAGCTAGCAGTGTGGTGCAGTGGCTTAGACCACTGAGGCACTCGGGAGGCCTGGTCGGTTTATGTCATGGAAAAAGCATGCATTGCACACTCAGTGTATAATTAACTATTTGAACTTCAATAAAAATACCCATTTGGACACACCACTTCCACACTCCGTTCCCCCAGGGGGCAGCATTAACCTTGTCCAGATGCTGAGGCCGATTGATAAGCACTTCAGGTGCTGCTAAGGTGTCAGTCAGTGTCCCAGCTTAGTTTGGGCTTGCCTTTGGTATTTTTAGTTTTTGTGCATATTCATGTTTTGTCACCATCTGAGACTGGCCGACCAAGAGGTCAAGAGAGACAGAGCTGGCCCTGGACCAAGTAAGGTTGCTGTCTCCCTGGGCACATGTACATTCAACACCTAAGTGCATACTCACATAAATGCACACATTCATTCAGGTTACAGACCATGTAACTAGGCCTAGGACCCCTAGACAAAGTGAATATAAGAACATTGGTTTCGCAACATATGAGAGCTTGTCTGGCATAAATGTTAATACATGTTAGCATTTGTGGTTGTAGTCCGAGTGGTTGTGAACTGGTATGGTTCGGTAGTGTGGTTGTGCATTTGTTGAGAAAGTTTGTAGCAGCTGTTTGTGTTGAGCTAGCATGCTAGAAAGAGGGTTGAAGCAGTGTTTGTGTGAGTTTCAGTTTGCTGGCTAGCAAAATAGCTCATGGTTTGTGTCAACAGAAATTTCCCGGGCCACAAGGTAAGCCAATGGCGTGCGGCTGTTAGTCGTTAGCTACTGTAGGGCTGATAAGGTGTTTTGCTCAAGGGCCAGAACATTTTGTTGACTGTTTTTGGCTATAGTTTTGATAGCTGTTTAGGTGCTGTTTACAGGATTTGATTTCCCAGTTTGGAGTCTGGAAGACTCTGTGGCACATGCTTTTGTGTAAGCGCTAAGCTCTAGTGTCTAACGTTTGCAATGGTTTGTAGCTTTCGTGCATGCATTTGTGTTAGCTATAGGCTAGTGGCTAACTCTGACTACATTTTTTTGCTTTGTGCATGCGTTTGTTAGCTCTAGGCTAGTGGCTAACTGCAGCTATTGTTTGTAGCATTTGTGCATGGCATGCTGATTTAGTTTTGACTGGTTATATCTGGGGCTTTGAATATGTGCATGTTTTGGTTAGCTAGTGGCTGTGACTTGGCAGTTGATTTATTGGTTCTCTTTAGCGTACTGATGTTGACTATGGGGGTGTTTGAGCATCTGTGTTTTGTGCAGGGTAGAGGATAGTTGGGGATAGTAGTTAGTTCTCAAGCTAACAAGGATAAGTTATGTCAGGTGCCAGAAATGTTGGAGGTTGAAATAGCAGAGGAATTTAACAAGTTAGGTGTTGCAGTGCTGTTATGAGAGAAGTGGACTGAGTTCTTGCTGCTAGTTCGGGTGAAAAGGAGTCAGAAGGAAGAATACGAGGCTAGAACAAGAAATAGCATTTCTAAAACAGGATAAACCCATTCAAATCAAATCCGAATTTATTGGTCACACATATTTAGCAGAGGGAAATGTTTGTAATTTCCACCAGTGATCAGGTTTGTGTAACCACTTGTGATAAGTCAGGTGTGTCAGGGGTGGAGTCTCTCAGGGAGAGTTTTGAGGTATCCCCAGTGTGTGAGTGTTACTCAGGTTCAGAAGAGTGCTGATGGCAAACCAGATAGGAGGAGGATGATTGGTGTGGGGACTTGGAGGAAACATTCTTTGCCAAACTAGACCGTGGGTCCCAGGAAATGGTTCTCTACAGTGATGAAGGGGATTCTTGTGTGTCTCTAGCTGAGAATTATTAGGCAGAAATATGTGACCCGTTTTCGACGTATGTTGCAAGTCACGACTTCACTGCAAAGCCGTTTGAACGTTAAAAATATATTTGATCAAAATGTGTTTTTGTGAACTTGTGAACTTTCATGTGCCTTAATAACAAACTTGTATTTTTTATTTAAAAAAAACAACACTTTTATTTAACTAGGCAAGTCCATTAAGAACAAATTCTTATTTACAATGACGGCCTACACCGGCGAAACCCGGACAATGCTGAGCCAATTGTGTGCCGCCCTATGGGACTCCCAATCACGTCAGGTTGTCATACAGCCTGGATGAGTGGGCTGGACATGCCGAGAGAGGAGTTTCAGAATGTTCTGCGGTGTAGCATCTTGTGTCAATAAAATGAGCTGCTCGTTATGCGTATATAATCCTTTCTACTGCAGTTTTTTTTAAAGATACAACGTTAGCCATGGAGAACTGCAAATATGTTGCTACTGCTCTCAATAACATTTCTGCCCTGAATTTATCAGGCACTATCAACAAAGGTCAGTGGGAAAAAGTTGCGATGGACTACTTTCTGGAGGACGATCGTGACTCTCTCTGACTCTGAAAAATGTATCAGACGATGAGGATTTAGGTTAAAACATTTTCATTGAAGAAGACATTGTAGAGTCTTCTGATGACAGATATGGGGAAGAAACGGCGATCCACGTGTATGAACTGTGTGTAACGGTAGGGATGTTTTCTTAGAATGCCATTTCGCATTCGTTAGCTTGCTAACATTGAACTTATTTGGTTAACTTTAGATAGATATGACAATCGGCTAGTACTCTATGGTTTGGGATTATGGTTCATTATTTAGCTAGCTACACATCTGAACAAAACAAGTTAAAGCTAGATAACATTAGCTGACGTAATGTTAGCTAGCTAGCCAGACATCTAACATGTATGAACTGTGTGGTGATATCTTAGAATTCCATTTTGCATCTATTGTATAATAACGCAAAAATATTTATCTGGAATTTGTCTTTCGGCATCAGTAGAACACGCATGGCTCTCCTCCACCAGTCATACAAAGAGAATGTTCTAATGCCTACCATCAAAAAGAGAGCTTGCCAAAGCAAGCAAAGATTACTTGCAGCAAGTGCTGAACTTCATCAACAACTACGCTGAGGATCATGCAATAGTATTACTAAGACGCCACCCAAGACACAAACACTTTGGTGGAAAGGTGCTACCCTCCCTTGTGACAAAAGCAGCAGTGTGGCCTCTACAAGGAATCAATGACAACACTTGGTATGTAAAGCATAAACATGTTTTGATTATTTAATTGACCTCCAACATGATATTTCTGTCTCTTGGGGCCCCTACTGAACCAGCAAACAGTCTGGACCTTCACTTCCTGATCACAGGCCACAGCAAGTTTGTCCCCGACTGGTGTTTCATCAAGCAGAGCTTCAGAAAGACCAGAGTGAACACTTTGTCTGAAATTGCTGGTGTTGTGAAGGACAGCACTGTGACAGGGGCCAACATCTGGTTGGACTGGATGATGATACAGTGCTGGTGGAAAGCTATGGCTTGCAACAACACCTGACACTGTACTTCAGGCCGCTGCCACAGATCAAGCAGTACCATCAATTCAGGTGAAAATAATTTTAATTGCATTGTACGAGGTTATTCTTCTTATCTAAACTTGGGAGGTGAATTGATGTTGTGCAAGGTTGTAATATCTTCAGATTTTTTTTGTTATTCTCTGTTTTACAGCTTCGATGCTCTGAAACCTGGTGTTGTTGTCGCCAAGGAGCGTTCGGACTGTCGGGACCAGGTTTCAGCTGCTGTGCAACGCTGACATCCTTCCTCTCATAGATGGTTTGCCTGTACAAGCACCACCTGGACTGGACACAGCTAGAGAATAACTGGTTCGGACGGACTAGTTATCAGCACTATCTGCAGTGCCTCTATTCAAATGACTCTTTCAACACACGTACTGCTACTATTTGTTTTGTTATCCTGCTGCTCAGCCACTTTACCCCTGATTGTATGCATATAACTTACCTCGTCTATCACTATCGTTATTGATATTGTTCTTGTACATACTGTATATTATTTTATTTACATTGACACTATCTATTTCTGATACTGCTACTATGCAAGTAACCATTTGTCTGTACCGTTTACACCTTCTGTAGAGACCCATCCACTTAGCAAGAGTTAGCAAAATATTGATATATAAAATTAATATTGATATGTGTGGTCGTAACATTATTTTGTGACATACCACAACAATATCATGTGACCGTATCAAGTGTCCACCACATAAATATATGGTGCATGCATCTGTTTATGTACTGTACATGTGCACCTCACTCAGGTTTCAACTCGGGTTGCATGGCCTTAACTTGCATGTGTAACAGTATATCAAGTATGTTAATGTACTGGTATGAAGGCATTTGGGCAGTGGTGTAAAAATACTTAAAGTACTATTTATGTATTTTGGGGGGGTATCTGTACATTTCTTTACTATTTATATTTTTGGCAACTTTTACTTTTACTTCACTACATTTCTAAAGAAAAGAATGTACTTTTTACTCCATACATTTTCCCTGAAAAGTAATCGTTACATTTTGACAGGAAAATTGTCCACACATATCAAGAGAGAGAGATCCCTACTGCATCTAATCTGGCAGACTTAAACACAAAGGCTTCGTTTGTAAATTATGTGTCGGCTATCCGTCACTAAAACAACAATTCAAAAATTGTGCCGTCTGGTTAAATATAAGGAATTTGAAATTATTTATACTTTTTCTCAAGTATGACAATTTAATACTGCAGTATCTCCAGAAGGAACCAAAACATTCAAAGGCCCTTTTCTCAAAAGTGAGTTTACAAGTTTATCAACTCTCAAAGCAAAATTACTTTCCAATTGTTCCTCAAAAATGCAGGGTATGATATACCATTTTGTAGCTCTGAGTCTCTACTTGTATCCCCCCCCCCAATAAAAAAAAAAATGTTGCTACATGAGACCGATTTGAGCCGGTCAGTCACATACACAACATTACAGGACAGAAGTTTGGGGTCACTTAGAAATGTCTTTGTCTTTGAAAGAAAAGCGAACTTTTTTGTCCATTAGAATAACATTAAATTGATCAGAAATACAGTGTAGAAAGTATTCGCACCCCTTTACATTTTCTGCATTTGTGAAAATTGGAAATTGTGTTTTTTACGTTGGAAAAAGTAGAGACAGAGCTAGAAAATGGTATATCATACACTACAGTTGAGGAACAAAGGGAAAGTAATTCTGCTTTGAAAGGTGATGAATTTGTAACCTGACTTTTGAGAAAATGGCCCTTGAATGTTTTGGTACACCTACTGTAGAGCTGATCTTTGTCTACACCCATTCAGCATCGTTCACACCCTCTTAAGCATTAGCCCCACCCATCTCTTTAAGGATTCACATGTGAGGCCATGAGCTATACAGAGTGACTATGGTAGTGTACTATACAACCAAAGATTTCAAGACGAAAGGCTTGCTTATCAACACGTCTGTAGACAATTGCCACAGTGACATTATTAACATATTTATCGTTGTCGTTATGAAAAAGTATAAACACAAAAATAACAGGCTGCATGACATCAGCAGCCTTGTGGTCCAAAAATGGCATAACTGGTGTATTTTAACAACAATCAACCCATGGGTTTAAAAATGTATTTATGATTTGTCAATCTACCAAATAAGGCAATTAAAACCAACTTTCTAAGCAATGTTTGGTTAGTTTCTAGCTTGTTAGCTAATTAGCTAATGTCAAGTTAGCTGGCTAACCATTTCAAATAATTACCATATCATATAGTTGACAACAACTTTAGCTCATTTGTATTCATTATTACAGGAATATCAACTCACAACAAGATCATTGTTATTCAAGTTAATGGCGAGCTAAGTTAACTTCATTAGGGTAGGGTGCACTATTTTCACCTCCGGATGAAAAGCATGCCCAAAGTCAACTGCCTGCTTCTCAGGCCCAGAAGCTAGGAAATGCATATAATTGGTATATTTGGAAAGAAAACACTAAAGTTTCCAAAACTTTTAAAATAATGTTTGTGAGTAAAACAGAACTGATATGGCAGGCATCCGGGAAGTGGGATTTTTTAATGTTTGTAGTTTTCTATTGAATGCCATTACAGTATCTGTTGACTTAGGACTCAAGTGTGCACTTCCTATGGCTTCCACTAGATGTCAACAGTCTTTAGACATTTGTTTCAGGCTTGTATTCTGAAAAATGAGGGCGAAAGACCACTTTAAATGAGTGGACCATTCAGTGTCCCTGAGGTTTTTCATGCACACGACCGAGAGCACGACTTTCTTGTTTTCCTTTTATATTGACCAAGCTTTTTCCGGATGAAATGTTATTGATTATTATGACTAAAAACAACCTGAGGTTTGATTATAAACATCGTTTGACATGTTTCTAGGAACTTTACCGATACTTTTGGGGTTTTTCGTCTGTCTGTTGTTACTGCCTTTGAGCCTGTGGATTGCTGAACAAAACTGAGGTTTTTGGATATAAAGAAGGACTTCATTGAACAAAAGAAACATTTATTGAGTAAATGGGAGTCTTGTGAGTGCAACCATATGAAGATCAAAGGTAAGTGATTAATTGTATTGCTATTTCTGACTTTTGTAACTCTACTTGGCTGGTAACTGTTTGTAATGATTTGTCTGCTGGGCGCTCAGATAATTGCATGGTATGCTTTCGCCGTAAAGTCTTTTTGAAATCTGACCCCATGATTAACAAGAAGTGTCCTCTTTTAGACTCCCTCTGCATTATTTACAGTCAAACACCAGACTTTTCTCCATCTCCTTAGCTATCATACTCTGCTTCCACCGGGCATTCCACTGATTTCAAAACTCGGTCCTCCAGAAAATGGAAAGCATTAGCAACACTTATGCAGTTCTTTGTAATATCTTTCAAAAAAGCAGCTTTAGAAAGGATTACCTACACATACTGACCAGCTCATGTTATAGACAGAAGCATGCCACATGGCAGACCAATCCGAACTCATCTCTCGGCATGTCCAACCCAATCAATTTTTTGCTTTCTTGAGTAAGGTAGCTCCAAAATGCATGTGTTTCAGCCTAGCTCAGTGCTTTCTGTAGTAGTGGGGCAGCCAGTGGAATATACGGAGCATAGGGGTTGGTAATGTTCTTTAGTTGCACCGTGATTGACTCAGTGTTCTGTCACACTACGTCACCGCAAAATCTATTGGGAGAGCTTAAATATTCAAGCCCCTCGGGTGCTGCCATAGAGTTACATTAGAAGTGCTGATCCAAGAAGTCGCAAGGTCATTGGCCACAAATAAAAGGATGTCAAATCACGCTATATCTACCGTAGCTTTGATTGGACTGATCATGTCAACATCATACTTTCAAAACCTTAGCTAGCAAGCTAGCAGTCATCATGAATCAATTTGACAATCTACTGGAAAATCATTTTCAATCATTGTCAAATAGAGAAATTATGAAGGGAAATCACAGATGAAACATATCAGTGCTCATCGGCCATTGGACATATACATTACACAACACGTTAAAAATCTCAAATTCAACAATGAGGGGTTTTGAAGGAATCAGAGGCTAATTGCAAGCCTTGCAAAGCCATCACTAGCCTCCTGTTCAGAGGAGTGGGTGTGTGGTCCATGTTTGGGTTTAGGGGTCTCTTTTCCAAGCTTAAAAGGATAAACATTCAACATTGGCCATTCTGTCAATCCAGCATGACTTTTGCCGCATTCAAAACAACTGGAAACTCGGAACTGGGAAATCTCAGACTTTAATGAGTGCAAGACAACTGCGAACTCTGAAAAAAAACGAGATCCGACTGGGAAAATATGTTTTGAACAGTCATCCAACTCGGAATTCCAAGTCAGGAAATCAGGCCTCTTTCTAGAGCTCCGACCTGAAGATCACTGATGTCATGATTAAACCTTGTTTTTTCAGTTCCCATTTGTTTTGAAAGCACCATAAATCCAGAGAATGTCAGACTTTAATGACAAAGTTTGATGACAAAATTTGTCCATGAAGGACCTTCGATCCACCTTCCTGTTCAAGTGGGCACAGCACAACAAGGTGAGTTCAAAAATTTCTTGTATGCTGCTGCATTAATGATGTAATATGCCAGGGAGATACTGTATATATACTGTAGCTAAGAAAGCAATACTAAGTGTATGTTGTGTAGTAAACTTTTATCTGTTGGTGGTGTACATGTAGCCTATAGCCTGTTTAAGAGAAATGTAATCATTGAATATTGTAAGAGCTTTCATTGTCTGCTTAGAGTACACATCCCCTTTATTTATCCTACGGTTCTGACTTGGTGTACAGGGAGAATACTGTAAGAATGGCCCATGTTCTGAATTCTGTCGCTGTACATTCCAAAAGTGCTAAACAAATAGTTATATTGACTACATCCGTCCTAGCTCACTCATTGTCTTAATCGAAATTACGGATCGCCTCTTATCCCCTCGTCATCACCTTATGCAATAGTTTGTACATCTCAATTGTCAGAAGAAACCACATTTGTTTAAGAAAGTCAGCCATATCAACTGTGTTTTTTGAGGCTGAATGAACTGTTTAGTTGCCAGACAAGGTTCTGCTGATAGCCAGGTGTAGCAGTGGTAGACTCCAGTATTTATGCTGCGGTAGTTTATGTGTCGGGGGGCTAGGGTCAGTTTGTTATATCTGGAGTACTTCTCCTGTCTTATCCCGTGTCCTTTATCCCGTGTCTTATCCCGTGTCCCGTGAATTTAAGTATGCTCTCTCTAATTCTCTCTTTCTTTCTCTCTCTCTGAGGACCTGAGCCCTAGGACCATGCCTCAGTACTACCTGGCATGATGACTCCTTGCTGTCCCCAGTCCACCTGGCTGTGCTGCTGCTCCAGTTTCAACTGTTCTGCCTGTGATTATTATTATTTGACCATGCTGGTCATTTATTAACATTTGAACATCTTGGTCATGTTCTGTTATAATCTCTACCCGGCACAGCCAGAAGAGGACTGGCCACACCTCATAGCCTGGTTCCTCTCTAGGTTTCTTCCTAAGTTTTGGCCTTTCTAGGGAGTTTTTCCTAGCCACTGTGCTTCTACACCTGCATTGCTTGCTGTTTGGGGTTTTAGGCTGGGTTTCTGTACAGCACTTTGAGATATCAGCTGATGTACGAAGGGCTATATAAATACATTTGATTTGATTTGGTAAGGATTCACTGCTGAAAAGAAAGCTCTGCTGTTGGGACAGCTTTATGTAGGCTCTAACCGTTTCTGGGCACCGTTTGTCACCATTATAGTGCAATTAATGTATTGTTTAGTGTTGTGCTATGTAGTGGCTTTGCTGGCATGCATAAAAAAATGTGGGGAGGGATTCACCCAACAAGATTTACATGCTAAAATCAGCACTGGTGACAAATACAATTAGATTTGAATACAGACCTCTGATGACTAAGATCATGGGCATGCATCAGACCTTAGAAATACTCTGGCTCACACAAATGCCTCAACTCCTCAGGGCTGAACAAGACCCATGTCTGCTGAACAAGCCCTGTGCTTGCGCTCTCTCCCGTTCTCGCAGTCTCTCGCTCTTCCTCTCTCTGGTGCCCATCCCACAATCCCGTTGCCTGTTGAGGGGGTGATACAACGTGCTTTTCACAGTGCCAGATTTCTCTCTCTATCCAACCTCTCGCTCTCTCTCATCCCCTCCTCTTTCTCTCCACCCCCCCTCTCTTCCGCTCTCACTCTCCATGTACCTCCTTCACGCTCTCTCTCTCTGCTCCTGAAACGTGTATAAGCTCCTCCACATGCAAGACAGTCTCTGCGACTGAGATAGGACTTAATCCGTTCAGGGATTCATTTCGACAATAAAGCTGTCTTGTGAGTCAAATGCTACTGTGATAAAACTGCTTCATGGGCAATAAGGGAGGACCTTTCGCTCCCACAAGTTTTATTGGGCATGTTCCAAGAAGTGCTTGGCTAGGATAGCCTTTATTTGCCACAAGAAAATATGCAACCTCAATACAGTAGGCTACATTGCAGCCAGTCAAGTGGATTAAGTTATACATAGGCTGGATAGTTTTTTTCTAATGTCGTAACTGGCTAATTTATGTATTTTAGCTGATACAAAGGGATGGGTTGTCAATGAACAAACTTAAAATCAGGTCCATAATTATTGGAACCCTTGATAAAGATGTGCAATATATACTAAAATAAATTATACAAATACTGAGCTATTGTAAGGGTGCGTGCTGGTGGCAGGGAAGTCAGGCGCAGGAGATCGAACTTGGTATAAAACGGAGCAGTTCAATAAATGCTAAAAAAAATCAAAAAACAAAATATACAAAATAATACAAGTGGGTACAAAACCTGTCGCACACCAGAACATATCTTGCACAGCTTACAAACAAACAATCACCAACAAGGACAATGAGGGAGAACAGAGGGTTAAATACACAACATATAATAAATGGGATTGGAACCAGGTGTGATACAAGACAAGAAAAGAGGATCAGTGATGGCTAGAAAGTCGGCGACTTCAACCGAACGCCGCCTGAACGCCACCCGAACAAGGAGAGGGACCAACCTCAGTGGAACTCGTGACAAGGTTCAAGGTTTCACCCCACGAGTAATGGGCAGGTGGAGAGAGTGAACTAGGATGTGGGCAGGTTTCTGCGGTCCTATTGCCAGGACCGGCCGGGGGAGTGGGCGGAGTTCGTGCCCTGGGCCGAGATGGCACAGAACTCGCTCCGCCACTCCTCCACTAACATCTCTCCCTTCCAGTGTGTACTGGGGTACCAGCCAGTTCTGGCGCCTTGGCATCAGGGTCAGACCGAGGTTCCTGACATGGATGACTGGTTCAGGCATGTGGAGGAGACATGGGAAGCCGTCCGTGTCCACCTTCAACAGGCCGTGACGTGCCAGAAGGTTAATGCAGATCTCCACCGCAGTGAGACCCCGGTGTTCGCACCGGGGGACCGGGTCTGGCTCTCGACCCGAAACCTGCCCCTCCGCCTGCCCTGCCGGGAGCTGGGTCCGTGGTTTGTGGGGGCCATTTAAAGTCCTGAGGAGAGTGAACGAGGTTTGTTATAGGTTACAGCTTCCACCCGATTACCTTATTAACCCCTCGTTCCATGTGTCTCTCATGTGTCTCTCACAGAGAGCTGTGTCTCTCTGTGTCTCTGCTGCCTCGATCCCCAGAGGAACCAACAGACCGGCAGTCTGACCTCTGCGGCCACAGATGGTGCACGAGTGGGAACCCCCTCCGGTTTCCCTGTGCACCGCCCCTCCCAGCTCCATGGGTATAAGAGAGGGGGTGCGGGAGGATGGAACCACCGGACCCCAATCATAACGTCCGCAGGTAGCCAGCAGGTTGTCTAGCCGAATGGACAAGTCCACCAGCTAGTCAAACGTGAGGGTGGTGTCTCTGCAGGCCAACTCCCGATGGACATCCTCGCGCAGACTGCAGCGGTAATGGTCATTCAGGGCCCTGTCGCTCTATCCCGCTCCGGCAGCCAGGGTCCTAATCTCCAGGGCGAACTCCTGGGTGCTCCTCGTCTCCTGCCTCAGATGGAAGAGGCGCTCATCCGTCGCTCTACCCTCGGGCGGCTGGTCGAAGACTGCCCGTAAACGGCAGGTGAACTCCTCAAACTGGTCCAACGCCGCATCTCCCTCTCGCCACACGGCGTTGGCCCACTCCAGGGCTTACCCGGTGAGGCACGAGACGAGGACGTACACCCTCTCACGGCCCGATGGAGCCGGATGGACGGTGGCCAGGTATAACTCCAGTTGAAGTAGGAACTCCTGGCAGTTCGCAGTCTCTCCATCGTACTCCTGGGGCAGGAAGGAACGAATCCCACTGGAACCAGGTGGAAAAGGGGTGCTCAGAGAAGACCCCGGTTGTGGGTCGCTGGAAGATGGAGGATCAGCGATGGCTAGAAGGTCGGAGACTTCAAACGCCGCCCGAACAAGGAGAGGGACCAACCTCGGCAGAAGTCGTGACAGCTATATTGTGAACAATTTTGGGGGGGAAATTCTATTGTTTTATACTAATACAATTGCTCAGAGAAAAATATTTTGTTGAACAAGAAATAATAATACACCAGCACACTGGTGTTTCTGGCCAAAGAGCTTTATTTTTATGTCATCTTTATTATAATATTTTTTTAACCTAAATTAAACTAGGAAAGTCAGTTAAGAACAAATTCTTATTTACAATGACGGCCTACCCCGACCAAACCCTAACCTGGACGATGCTGGACCAATTGTGCACCGCCCTATGGGACCCCCAATCACTGCCGGTTGTGATACAGCCGGGAATCAAACCAGGTTCTGCAGTGATGCCTCTAGCACTGAGATGCAGTGCCTTAGACCGCTGTGTCACTCGGAAGCCCCATCTGACAAAAGCACCGCCTAGTTTAATAAATGGCATTGGCACTTGGATTGGAACATGTACTATGGTCAGGTGACATGAAAATAGAGCTCTTTGGCCAGACACACCAGTCGTGGGTTTGCTGTTGACAAACAGAAGCATATGCAGAAAAGTACCTGCTACCTACCTACAGTAAAATATGGTGATGGATCTTTGATGTTATGGAGCCATTTTTCTTCCACTGGTCCTGGGGCCCTTGTTCAGGTCAACGGCATCATGAACTTTACCAACTCCCTGTATATTTTATCCAAAAACCTGGTTGGCTCTGCCAGGACACTGAAATTTGGCCACAAGTGGATCTTCCAGCAATACAATATCCCCAAGAACTAATCAAAATCCACAAAGAAATGGTTTATTAATCACAAAATAAAAATTTTGCATTGGCCATCTCATGCTCCAGACTTGAAACCCGTTGAAAGCCTGTGGTTCGATTAGAGGGCAGTCCATAAGAGCAGACGAAGGATATCAAGGATCTGGAAAGATTCTGTATGGAGGAATGGTCTAAGATACCTCCCAATTGGTTCTCCAATATCATAATACATTTTAGAAAAACGCTCAGTGTTGGTATCCTCGTGAGTGGAGGGTGCTAGAGTACTGAAAACAGTGGTGACAATATTATTACTATTTTTGTATTTTAGTATTATTATTATGAAACACTTTTTTCCCCTTTTTCTTCCCAATTTCGTGAAATCCAATTGGTAGTTAGTCTTGTCCTATCGCTGCAACTCCCGTAAGGACTCATGAGATGCGAAGGTCGAGAGCCATGCGTCCTCCGAAACACGACCCCGCCAAGCTGCACTGCTTCTTGACACACTGCTCGCTTAACCCGGAAGCCAGGTGTGCATGCGCCTGGCCCGCCACAGGAGTCGCTAGAGCGCGATGGGACAAGAACGTCTCGGCCGGCCAAACATTCCCCTAACCCAGACGACGCTGGGCCAGTTGTGCATTGCCTCTTGGGTCTCCTGGTCGGATCTATAGTGATGCCCCGGGTGACAAAAATGTTGACCCATTTATATTTTTTGCTCATCTTCATTTATTAAGGTTGCCAATAATTATGGACCTGAGTTGCTATGAATTTATGCATCAAAGTAAAATACAGTAAAGTCACACATGATTGGGGAAATAATCGATACAGTTACATATTGGGATATTATTTTAGAGGACACTGTATATTGTAGAGTTTTGACAATATTGTAACTTTTGCGCTATGTGGCTGTACCTATTCCAAAACTTCAGTATTTTTCATTCACAGCTTATTCACCATCGTCTTTTTAAATAAGGAGCCAATTGGTTTTCAGCACTTTTATTTCCATGACTGATCAAAACTCGTTTTGTCATGGCTTTCTCTTGTCCCTCTGCCTCAGACATTCTGTATGGTGAACAATATGCTTGGGTCATCAAATTGTTTAAAAAAAAATCACAGTATTGAATTGCAATACATATAGAATTGTGCCAATTGCGAGAATTTCAATGCATATCATAGTATCGTGATATCGTATCGTGAGGTCCCTGGCAATTTCCAGCCCTAATAGTCACATGACAGCCTACTGTACGTATTGACATATGCAGACACAAAATAGTTTGACGTGTGGAAAATGAAACGTTCAAACTTCCCATAACCAAGGCTATGGTAGGCGGCTCTTCTTTCCACAGCTTGATGGATGTTTCTCATTTTAAGATCTCTCATCTCTGAAAAGCTATTTTGGTGGGGAGACACTCCTCCAGTGATTTCTACACTGACAATAGAAGCAACATGAACAGATGAACACTCAACAACAACAACAATAAAATGTATGTGATATTGCAGTGGAACAGTGCATTCGAGAGGTATTCAGACCCCTTGACTTTTTCCACATTTTCCTCATTACAGCCTTATTCTAAAATGGATGAAATTGTTTGTTTAGCCTCATCAATGTACACACAATACCCCATAATGACACAGCAAAAACAGGTGAAATATCACATTTACATAAGTTTTCTGACCCTTTACTCAGTACTTTGTTGAAGCACCTTTGGCAGCGATTACAGCAGTCTTCTTGGGTATGACGCTACCAGCTTGGCACACCTGTATTTGGGTAGTTTGAAATCATAATCAAATCAAATTTCATTGGTCACATACACCTATTTATAGCAGATGTTATTATGGGTGTAGCAAAATGCTTGCTTCCAAGCTCCAACAATGCAGTGTGTCTAACAATTCACAAAAATACACACATCTAAAAGTAAAAGAATGGAATTAAGAAATATATAAATATTAGGATGAGCAATGTCGGAGTGGCATTGACTAAAATACAGTAGAAAAGAATACAGTACATACATATGAAATGAGTAAAGTATGTAAACATTATTAAAGTGACCAGTGATTCCATGTCTATGTATATTGGGCAGCAGACTCTAAGGTGCAGAGTTGAGTAACCGGGTTGTAGCCGGCAAGTGATGTCTATTTAAGTCTGATGGCCCTAAGATAGAAGCTGCTTTTCAGTCTCTCGGTCCCAGCTTTGATCCACCTGTACTGAGCTCAACTTCTGGATGGTAGTGGAGTGAACAGGCCGTGGCTTGGGTGCTTGATGTCCTTGATTATCTTTTTGGCCTTCCTGTGACATTGGGTGCTGTAGGTGTCTTGGAGGGCAGGCAGTGTGCCCCCGGTGATGCATTGGGCAGACCCCTGCTGATGTGGGCGGAGCAGGTGCCTTGCCAGGCGGTGATACAGCCCGACAGGATGCTCTCAATTGTCCATCTGTAAAGGTTTTTGAGAGTCTTAGGGGCCAATCCGAATTTCTTCAGCCTTCTGAGGTTGAAAAGTCCATATTGCGCCTTCTTCACCACACTGTCTGCGTGGGTGGACCATTTCAAATTGTCAGTGATGTGTACGCCAAAGAACTTGAAGCTTTCCACCTTCTTCACTGTGGTCCTGTCGATGTGGATAGAGGCGTGCTCACTCTGCTGTTTCCACAATCAGCTCCTTCATTTTGTTGACGTTGCGGGAGAGGTTATTTACCTGGCATCGCTCTGCCAGGGCCCTCACCTCCTCCCTGTAGGCTGTCTCGTCATTGTTGGTAATCATGCCTACTATCAATCAAATGTATAAATAAAGCCATTTATACATCAGCCGATGTCACAAAGTGCTACACAGAAACCCAGCCTAAAACCCTAAATAGCAAGCAATGCAGATGTAGAAGCATGGGGGCTAGGAAAAACTACCTAGAGAGGCAGGAAACTAGGTAGAAACCAAGAGAGGAATCAGGTTCTGAGGGGTGGCTAGTCCTCTTCTGGCTGTGTGTCGTCTGCAAAGATGATGATTGAGTTGGAGGCTTGCATGGCCACGCAGTCATGGTTGAACAGGGAGTACAGGAGGGGGCTGAGCACGCACCCTTGTGGGGCCCTTGTGTTGCGGAACTGCAAAGTGGAGCTGTTGTTTCCTGCCTTCACTACCTGGGGGCGGCCATTCAGGAATTCCAGGACCCAGTTGCACGGGGGGGGGGTTCAGAGGGGGGGGGGGTTCAGACCCAGGGCCCCGACTTTAATGATGAGGGTACTATAGTGTTGAAGGCTGAGCTATAGTAAATCAACAGCATTCTTATATAGGTATTCCTCTTGTCCAGATGGGATAGGGCAGTGTGCAGTGCGATGGCAATTGCATCGTCTGTGGATCTATTGGGGCAGTATGCAAATTGAAATGGGTCTAGGGTGTTTGGTAAGGTAGAGGTGATATGATCCTTAACTAGCCTCTCAAAGCACTTCATTATGACAGAAGTGAGTGCTACGGGGTGATAGTCATTTAGTTCAGTTACCTTTGCTTTCTTGGGTACAGGAATAATGGTGAAAATCTTGAAGCAAGTGGAGACAGCAGACTGGGATAGGGAGAGATTGAATTTGTCTGTAAACATGGCACCATCCCTACGGTGATGCATGGTGTTGGCAGAATCATGCTGTGGGGATGCTTTCAGTGGCATGAACTGGGAGACTTGTCAGGACCGAGGGATTAATGAACAGTGCAAAGTATAGAGGGATCCTCTCTGAAACCTGCTCCAGAGTGATCAGGACCTCAGACTGGGGCGAAGGTTCACCTTCCAACAGGATAACAACCCTAAGCACACATCCAAGACAATGCAGGAGTGGCTTTGGGACAAGTCTCTAAATGTCATTGAATGGCCCAGACAGAGCCCGGACTTGAACCCGATCGAACATCTCTGGAAAGACTTGAAAATAGCTGTGCTGCGATGCTCTGCATCCAACCTGACAGAGATTGAGAGAAATAATTGATTCCCTCTGTGAGACAATCAAACTGGCAAAACGTCAGTACAGACACAAAGTGGAATCATAATTCAACGGCTCGGGCATGAGACATATGTGGCAGGGTCTACAGACAATCACGGATTACAATGGAGAAAAAAAGCCACATCACCGATATTGACGTCTTGCTCCCGGACAAGCTGAACACCTTCTTCGCCCGCATTGACGATAACAGAGTGCCACCGACGCTCCCAAGGACTGTGTGCTCTTGTTCTCCGTGGCCTATGTGAGTAAGATATTTAAGCGTGTTAACCCTGGCAAGGCTGACAGCCCAGACGGCATCCCTAGCCGTGTCCTCAGAACATGCACAGTCTAGCTGGCTGGAGTGTTTATGGACATATTCAATCTCTGCCTATCCCAGTCTGCTGTCCCCACTTGCTTCAATATGTCCACCATTGTTCCTGTACCCAAGAAAGCAAAGATAACTGAACTATATAACTATCGCCCCGTAGCGCTCATTTCTGTCATCATGAAGTGCTTTGAAAGGCTAGTAAAGAATCATATCACTTCTACCTTACCAAACACCCTAGACCCACTTTAACCTGCATACCGCCCCAATAGATCCACAGACGATGCAATCACCATCACACTGCCCTATCCCATCTGAACAAGAGGAATGCATATGTAAGAATGCTGTTCATTGACTATAGCTCAGCCTTCAACACCATAGTATCCTCCAAGCTCATCATTAACTCGGGACCCTGGGTCTGAACCCCGCCCTGTGCAACTGGGTCCTGGACTTCCTGATAGGCTTCCATGGGGCAGCCTCCAACTCAATCATCAAGTTTGCATATGACACAACAGTAGTAGGCCTGATTACCAACAATGATGAGACAGCCTACAGGGAGGAGGTGAGGGCCCTGGTGGAGTGGTGCCAGGTAAATAACCTCCCCCTCAACAAAATGAAGGAGCTTATCGTGGACGTCAGGAAACAGCAGAGGGAGCACGCCTCTATCCACATTGACGGGACCGCAGTGAAGAAGGTGAAAAGATTCAAGTTCTTTGGCGTACACATCACTGACAATCTGAGTTGGTCCACCCACACAAACTGTGTGGTGATGAAGTAGCAACAGCACCTTTTCAACCTCAGGAGGCTGAAGAAATTTGACTTGGCCCCTAAGACCCTCACAAACGTTTACAGATGCACAATTGAGAGCATCCTGTCAGCCTGTATCACCGCTCAGTATGGCAACAGCATTGCCAACAACAGCAGGGCTCTCCAGAGTGTGGTACGGTCTGCCCAATGCATTACCAGGAGCATACTGCCTGCCCTCCAGGACATCTACAGCATCCGATTTCACAGGAAGGTCAACAACATTATCAAGGACATCAACCACCCGAGCCACGGCCTGTTCACCCTGCTACCATCTTGAAGGCGAAGTACAGGTGCATCAAAGCTGGGACCGAGAGAATGAAAACAGCTTCTATCTCAAGGCCATCAAACTGTTAAATAGCCATCACTAGCTGTTTACCACCTGGTTACTCAACCCCGCACCTTAGAGGCTGCTGCCCCATATACAAAGATATGGAATCACTGGTCACTTTAATAATGTTTAAATACTGTTTTACTGATTTCATATGCATATACTGTATTCTATTCTACTATATTTTAGCCAATGCCACTCCGACATTGCTCATCCTAATATTTATATATTTCTTCATTCCATTCTTTTACTTTGAGATTTGTGTGTACTGTTGTGAATTGTTAGACACTACTGCACAGTTGAGCTAGGAACACAAGCATTTCGCTACACCTGCTGTTACTTTTTTAAATGTATTTTTTATTTATTTAGTAAATGTTTTCTTAAATCTATTTCTTGAACTGCACTGTTGGTTAAGGGCTTGTAAGTAAGCATTTCACGGTAAGGTTGTATTCGGCGCATGTGACAAATACAATTTTGTTTTATTTGACCTGCAATAACATTGTGACCAATAAATTTGATTTGAACTGGGACTGGATACATATCGCTCTGATTTGTATTTCAAACAACATTGTTGTGTATTTTAAATGTTTCATAATTACTGCATCAAATATACATTTGTATCAGATGCTTACATGACACCAGAAGAGAGTGCATCATCAATTATTTATTCCAAACCAATCCCATTCAAAATTAAATAATGCACAATTTTGGCTGTGCATGTTTGCTCAAAACATTAAAAAAAGGTAACCTGACTGTCAAAAATTCAGAGGATACTTTATGGAGTGGGGAAAGAAATGCCACTTCAATACTCCAATTGCCACCCTTATATGACAGGGACTTAGTTGAGGGGTTGTGGAGTGCAGTGATTTAAAATGTCTTTCAGGAGAACCAAATGGGTCTCAAATGGCCAGATGCCCTATCTTTCTCTAAAACAGCCTCTCCCTTCTCCCTTTGTATGGGCTGCTACACCATCCCTTTTATTACACAGCACCAGATTATTGCAGGGGTTTACCGGGGATGAAGCCCCAGGGCCCAAGAGGAAAAAATATATACATATTTTGAGGAAATATGCTGCATATATTATATTGTATATATACAGCATATATTATATATGTAGTAAATATTTGATATTTTTTCACTGTAACCGCCAACCAGGAAGACTCTGTGTCGACAGCCTGCTGCTGCCTGCTTCCGCACTGCTAATCATCAGATGGTGGGAGGAGGTTACCCATGTGGGTAACTGGGGGGCCCTCTCTTGTTTGGGAAACTATATATATATATATATATATATATATATATATATATATATATATATATATATATATAGTTTGGGGAGATATGGGGAGAACAAGTATTTGATACACTGCCGATTTTGCAGGTTTTCCTACTTACAAAGCTTGTAGTGGTCTGTAATTTTAATCATAGGTACACTTCAACTGTGAGAGACGGAATCTAAAACAAAAATCCAGAAAATCACATTGTATGATTTTAAAGTAATGAATTAGCATTTTATTGCATGACATAAATATTTGATCACCTACCAACCAGTAAGAAGTTCGGCTCTCACAGACCTGTTAGTTTTTCTTTAAGAATCCCTACTGTTCTCCACTCATTACCTGTATTAACTTCTTGCGTCGAGCCATCCCGGATCCGGGATCGTGAATACAGCCTCAAGCTCATTACCATAACGCAATGTTAACTATTCATGAAAATCGCAAATGAAATGAAATTAATATGCTAGCTCTCAAGCTTAGCCTTTTGTTAACAACACTGTCATCTCAGATTTTCAAAATATGCTTCTCAACCATTGCAAAATAAGCATTTGTGTAACAGCTAGCGCACCTAGCGTAGCATTTAGCGTTAGCATTAGCAGGCAACATTTTCACAAAAACCAGAAAATCATTCAAATAAAATCATTACCTTTGAAGAACTTCAGATGTTTTCAATGAGGAGACTCTCAGTTAGATAGCAAATGCTCCGTTTTTCCTGAAAGATGATTTGTTTAGGAGAAATTGCTCCGTTTGGTGCGTCACGTTTGGCTACCAAAAGAAAACGAAAATTCAGTCTTCAAAACGCCAAACTTTTTTCCAAATTCACTCCATAATATCGACTGAAACATGGCAAACGTTGTTTAGAACCAATCCTCAAGGTGTTTTTCACATATCTCTTCGATGATATATCATTCGTGGAAGTGTGCTTTCCCCTCTGAATCCCAGAAGAAAATGCCTGCGGCTGAAGATTACGCACCAATTTACACAAAGGACACCGGGCGGACCCGTGGTAACTGTAGTCTCTTATGGCCAATCTTCCAATGATATGCCTACAAATACGTCACAATGCTGCAGACACCTTGGACAAACGGCACAAAGCTTAAGCTCGTTCATGGCACATTCACAGCCATATAAGGAGACAATGGAAAACAGAGCCTCAGAAATTCTGCTGATTTCCTGTTTGAGGTTTCATCTTGGTTTCGTCTGTAGCATGAGTTCTGTGGCACTCACAGATAATATCTTTGCAGTTTTGGAAACCTTAGAGTGTTTTCTTTCCAAAGCTGCCAATTATATGCATAGTCGAGCATCTTTTCGTGACAAAATATTGCGCTTAAAACAGGCACGTTTTTTTATCCATAAATTAAAAGAACGCCCCCTATATCCAAGAAGTTAACTGTACCTGTTTGAACTTGTTACCTGTATAAAAGACACCTGTCCACACACTCAATCAAACAGACTCCAACCTCTCCACAATAGCCAAGACCAGAGAGCTGTGTAAGGACATCAGGGGTAAAATTGTAGACCTGCACAAGGCTGGGATGGGCTACAGGACAATAGGCAAGCAGCTTGGCGAGAAGGCAACAACTGTTGGGGCAATTATTAGAAAATGGAAGTTCAAGATGAGGGTCAATCACCCTCGGTCTGGGGCTCCATGCAAGATCTCACCTCGTGGGGCATCAAAGATCATGAGGAAGTTGAGGGATCAGCCCAGAACTACACGGCAGGACCTGGTCAATGACCTGAAGAGAGCTGGAACCACAGTCTCAAAGAAAACCATTAGTAACACACTACGCCATCATAGATTAAAATCCTGCAGCGCAAGGTCCCCCTGCTCTAGCCAGCGCATGTCCAGGCCCGTCTGAAGAATGCCAATAACCATCTGGATGATCCAGAGGAGGAATGGGAGAAGGCCATGTGGTCTGATGAGACAAAAATAGAGCTTTTTGGTCTAAACTCCACTTGCCATGTTTGGAGGAAGAAGGATGAGTACAACCCCAAGAACACCATCCCAACCGTGAAGCATGGAGGTGGAAACATCATTCTTTGAGGATGCTTTTCTGCAAAGGGGACAGGACGACTGCACCGTATTGAGGGGAGGATGGATGGGGCCATGTATCGCGAGATCTTGGCCAACAACCTCCTTCCATCAGTAAGAGCATTGAAGTTGGGTCGTGGCTGGGTCTTCCAGCATGACAACGACCCGAAACACACAGCCAGGGCAACTAAGGAGTGGCTCCGTAAGAAGCATCTCAAGGTCCTGGAGTGGCCTAGCCAGTCTGCAGACTTGAACCCAATAGAAAATCTTTGGAGGGAGCTGAAAGTCCGTATTGCCCAGCGACAGCCCCGAAACCTGAAGGATCTGGAGAATGTCTGTATGGAGGAGTGGGCCAAAATCCCTGCTGCAGTGTGTGCAAACTTGTCAAGAACTACAAGAAACGTCAAATACTTGTTCTCCCCACTGTATAATATAAATATATATATATATATATATATATATATATATATATTATATACAGTCTTTGCCAAAGGTTTTGAGAATGACACTATTCATTTCCACAACGTTTACTGCTTCAGTGTCTTTACATATTTTTGTCAGATGTTACTATGGAATACTGAAGTATAATTACAAGCATTTCATAAGTGTCAAAGGCTTTTATTGACAATTACATGAAGTTGGTGCAAAATAGTCGATATTTGCAGTATTGACCCTTCTTTTTCAAGACCTTTGCAATCCGCCCTGGCATGCTGTCAATTAACTTCTGGGCCACATGCTGACTGATGGCAGCCCATTCTTGCATAATCAATGCTTGGAGTTTGTCAGAATTTGTGGGGTTTTGTTTGTCCACCCGCCTCTTGAGGATTGACCACAAGTTCTCAATGGGTTAAGGTCTGGGGAGTTCCCTGGCCATGGATCCAAAATATCAATGTTTTGTTCCCCGAGCCGTTTAGTTATCACTTTTGCCTTATGGCAAGGTGCTCCATCATGCTGGAAAAGGCATTGTTCGTCACCAAACTGTTCCTGGATGGTTGGGAGAGGTTGGATGGAGGATGTGTTGGTACCATTCTTTCAATTTATTCATGGCTGTGTTCTTAGGCAAAATTGTGAGTGAGCCCACTCCCTTGGCTGAGAAGAAACCCCACACATGAATGATCTCAGGATGCTTTACTGTTGGCATGACAGAGGACTGATGGTAGCGCTTACCTTGTCTTCTCCGGACAAGCTTTTTTTTGGATGCCCCAAACAATCGGAAAGGGGATTCATCAGAGAAAATGGCTTTACCCCAGTGCTCAGCAGTCCAATCCCTGTACCTTTTGCAGAATATCAGTCAGTCCCTGATGTTTTACCTGGAGAAAAGTGGCTTCTTTGCTGCCCTTTGACACCGGGCCATCCTCCAAAAGTCTTTGCCTCACTGTGCATGCAGATGCACTCACACCTGCCTGCTGCCATTTCTGAGCAAGCTCTGTACTGGTGGTGCCCCGATCCCTCAGCTGAATCAACTTTAGGAGACGGTCCTGGCGCTTGCTGGACTTTCTTGGGCACCCTGAAGCCTTCTTCACAACAATTGAACCACTTTCCTTTAAGTTCTTGATGATCTGATAAATTGTTGATCTTACTGGCAGCAATGTCCTTGCCTGTGAAGACTTTTTTGTGCAAAGCAATGATGATGGCATGTGTTTCCTTGCAGGGAACCATGATTGACAGAGGAAGAACAAAGATTCCAAGCACAACCCTCCTTTTGAAGCTTCCAGTCTGTTATTCGAACTCAATCAGCATGATAGAGTGATCTCCAGCCTTGTCCTCGTCAACACTCACACCTGTGTGATGGGATGGCATATCGCTGCAGAATCCTGTGGTAGCCATGCTGGTTAAGTGTGCCTTGAATTCTAAATAAATCAGTAAAGCACCTCCACACCATCACACCTTATCCTCCATGCTTCACAGTGGGAACCTCACATGCGGAGATCATCTGTTCACCTACTCTGCGTCTCACAAAGACACAGCGGTTAGAACCAAACATTTCTAATTTGGACTCATCAGAGCAAAGGACAGATTTCCACCGGTCTAATGTCCATTGGTCATGTTTGTTGGCCCAAGCAAGTCTCTTCATCTTGTTGGTCTCCTTTAGTAGTGGTTTCCTTGCAGCAATTTGACCCAGAAGGCCTGATGCAGTCACCTCTGAACTGTTGATGATGAGATGTGTCTGTTTCTTGTACTCTGTGAAGCATTTATTTGGGGTGCAATTTCTGAGGCTGGAAATTCTAATGAACTTATCCTATGCAGCAGAGGTAAATCTGGGTCTTCGTTTCCTGTGGCGGTCCTCAGGAGAGCTAGTTTCATCATAGCGCTTGATGGTTTTTGTGACTGCACAGTTCTTGACATTTTCCGGATTGACTGACCTTCGTTTCTTAAAGTAATGATGGACTGTCATTTCTCTTTACTTATTTGAGCTGTTCTTGCCATAATATGGACGTGGTGTTTTAACAGATAGGGCTATCTTCTGTATACCACCCCTACCTTGTCACAACACAACTGATTGGCTCAAACTCATTAAGAAGGAAAGAAATTCCACAATTTCCACTTTTAACAAGATTACCTCATGAAGCTGGTTGAGAGAATGCCAAGAGTTTGCAAAGCTGACATCAAGGCAAAAGGTGGCTACTTTGAAGAATCTCAAATATCAAATATATTTTGATTTGTTTAACACTATTTTAAAAACTTTTGACTGGTACTGTATATTGCCTCCTAAAATAATACAGTTTCTGTGTTTCGCTTCAGTGGCCTGTGCTATTGTTTGTTTGAATTCAAGACCAGATTGATGTCAGTTTGTCAGTGTCAGAGTAGCCACTCATTCCGGTAATTTGTGTGTATGTGTGTGTGTGTGTGTGTGTGTGTGGGAGCCCCCCTGTGAAAATATGACACAATCAGTAAGGATTCACTACGCAGAACACCCATCAATCCAGCAGCTAATTACAAAGTGTCCAAATATAACCAGTAGGCCATACTTAACTGTCCTAGTATGTGTACTCTAATTTACTACTAGGCCCTAAAGCATTACTCAGTGCCGCCCGCTTGAGGGTTTTTCAGCCAGAGGGTGTCCTACAGTTAAACTCCACTAGGGTTTAACCCGCTATTGGTATTCAGGAGAGTGTCTGCACTTTTTTGAATTGCTACAATCACATAAATGTGTTCGTTTAGCAAAGTACAATGTAAAAGATGGCACAGAATGTAGACCAGAATAAATGTGAGAGATGGTTACTGGAGATATATGGAACAAGTTAAGTAATCTGAAGTATAGTATATGGGGCAAATGTTAAGTCAGAGATTAAGTGTTTGCAAACATTCCATTTTAATACTGTATCTTTACATTCTTTGTTCACATCGATATGAAATAACTACATTTGCTGTCTTTTACAGACTGAATATACTGAGCAGCAGGTGCTCCATTATAAAAAATACATGCTCTATTGAACCCATTTTGGCTTCTGCCCAAGTAATGATTTGAAACAGCAAAATAGTTTGGATAAGAGAGATTTATTTTCTTCCAGACTTTCTTTGTCCTCATTGGTAGTGTGTGGTTGGGGTGAGCTGTTTCCATCTGTGGGCAGGGTGCACTAGGTGGGCAGGATGCACTATGTGGGCAGATACTGCTGGGTGTTAGGGTGTGGGTGGATTCCTATCCTTTCTGTGGGGGTGGATGGAACCAAAGGGTGCCTCGCTACCTCTGCATTTCAGTGGAGAGTTCCTCATCTCCCAAAACTCAGAGCTACCTTCCACTTTATCTGAGTTTCTTAGAAATGTCTTGTAATTTTATAAATCAGAGAAAATTATAAAACGTATGATTTTACGGGAAAGGGCAATACGATTTTCACCACTGGGCATCAAGGCATTTTCATAAGGTATAATATCATTGCCACAATGTATGTAATGTTCAAATCTATCACTCTAAAAAAAACAATGAAAACCACAATGGACAACTTCAATGATAAAAGATTCAAAGCATTTATAGAGGAAATGGATACGATGGTCATTGGAGAAAATGACTAATTCTCCCTGAGTGTTTCAGACTGAGATTCTGGTGGGTGAAAGTCAGATCTTCAAAGGTTGCTTCAGGAGGGAGGGGATTAATAGCTCACAGCAGATAGGACCTGGCTAACATCCTCTCTTAACACCGGGGACACCTGCTGTGAGTGTGCTACTATATAAACCTTAACACCAGGAACACCAGCTCTGGGTGTGCTACTCTCTAAACCAGGGATCATCAACTAGATTTAGCCATGAGACAATTTTGTCTTGAGTGGATGGTCGGGAGGACGGAACATAATTACAAATTAATTTGTACACTGCAAATTGAGCGCAAGAAGCCCAAACAGACACAATATTTGACTAAAACATATTCATTTTAAACCTTGCTTACATTTGTATACAATCTCTATGCGTGGCAATACTTGGGAACAGATTTCCAAAATTAAAATCACTTGGAGCTGATTTCCTGGTGTTTTTAGTCTTTTATGCACCAAAGTTTTTTGTTTTGCTCAGAAAACTTGGGGAGTCAAATATAACCACTCGCGGGCCCAATTCAGGCTGCTCTAAACCTTCCGACTGCCCTGAGTGTGCTAGTTTTTAAACCTTCCCCCTCTGTGGTCCCCCCTTAATAAAGTCATTGTGGGTTTGAACAAAAGGGTAAGTGTGCGCCAGGTGGCTCAAATCGACAGAACAAAATTACAAACTTCTGCTCAAGAACAGAAATACAAACTTCAAGTCTCATTAGAGAATACAGTGCATTTGTAAAGTATTCAGACCCCTTCACTTTTTCCAAATGGATGAAACAATTGTAATTCCCCATCAATCTATACACAATACCCCATAATGACAAAGCGAAAACAGGTTTTTAGCAATGTTTGCTAATTTGTATTAAAATAAACAGAAATCCCTTATTTGAGTATTCTGACACTTTGCTATGAGAAATTGAGCTCAGGTGCATCCTGTTACCATTGATCATCCTTGAATTGTTGCTACAACTTGATTGGAGTCCAGCTGTGGTAAATTGAATTGATTTGACATGATTTTCCCAGGCACACACCTGTCTATATACAGTGCCTTGCGAAATCAAATCAAAATCAAATCAAATTTATTTATATAGCCCTTCGTACATCAGCTGATATCTCAAAGTGCTGTACAGAAACCCAGCCTAAAACCCCAAACAGCAAGCAATGCAGGTGGAGAAGCACGGTGGCTAGGAAAAACTCCCTAGAAAGGCCAATACCTAGGAAGAAACCTAGAGAGGAACCAGGCTATGTGGGGTGGCCAGTCCTCTTCTGGCTGTGCCGGGTGGAGATTATAACAGAACATGGTCAAGATGTTCAATGTTCATAAATGACCAGCATGGTCGAATAATAATAAGGCAGAACAGTTGAAACTAGAGCAGCAGCACAGTCAGGTGGAAGTTGAAACTGGAGCAGCAGCATGGCCAGGTAGACTGGGGACAGCAAGGAGTCATCATGTCAGGTAGTCCTGGGGCATGGTCCTAGGGCTCAGGTCAGTTGAAACTGGAACAGCAGCATGGCCAGGTGGACTGGGGACAGCAAGGAGTCATCATGTCAGGTAGTCCTGGGGCATGGTCCTAGGGCTCAGGTCCTCCGAGAGAGAGAAAGAAAGAGAGAAGGAGAGAATTAGAGAACGCACACTTAGATTCACACAGGACACCGAATAGGACAGGAGAAGTACTCCAGATATAACAAACTGACCCCAGCCCCCCGACACATAAACTACTGCAGCATAAATACTGGAGGCTGAGACAGGAGGGGTCAGGAGACACTGTGGCCCCATCCGAGGACACCCCCGGACAGGGCCAAACAGGAAGGATATAACCCCACCCACTTTGCCAAAGCACAGCCCCCACACCACTAGAGGGATATCTTCAACCACCAACTTACCATCCTGAGACAAGGCTGAGTATAGCCCACAAAGATCTCCGCCACGGCACAACCCAAGGGGGGGGGGGGGGGGGGCGCCAACCCAGACAGGACGACCACAACAGTGAATCAACCCACTCAGGTGACGCACCCCCTCCAGGGACGGCATGAGAGAGCCCCAGCAAGCCAGTGACTCAGCCCCTGTAATAGGGTTAGAGGCAGAGAATCCCAGTGGAAAGAGGGGAACCGGCCAGGCAGAGACAGCAAGGGCGGTTCGTTGCTCCAGAGCCTTTCCGTTCACCTTCCCACTCCTGGGCCAGACTACACTCAATCATATGACCCACTGAAGAGATGAGTCTTCAGTAAAGACTTAAAGGTTGAGACCGAGTTTGCGTCTCTGACATGGGTATTCAGACCGTTCCATAAAAATGGAGCTCTATAGGAGAAAGCCCTGCCTCCAGCTGTTTGCTTAGAAATTCTAGGGACAATTAGGAGGCCTGCGTCTTGTGACCGTAGCGTACGTATAGGTATGTACGGCAGGACCAAATCAGAGAGATAGGTAGGAGCAAGCCCATGTAATGCTTTGTAGGTTAGCAGTAAAACCTTGAAATCAGCCCTTGCTTTGACAGGAAGCCAGTGTAGAGAGGCTAGCACTGGAGTAATATGATCAAATTTTTTGGTTCTAGTCAGGATTCTAGCAGCCGTATTTAGCACTAACTGAAGTTTATTTAGTGCTTTATCCGGGTAGCCGGAAAATACAGCATTGCAGTAGTCTAACCTAGAAGTGACAAAAGCATGGATTAATTTTTCTGCATCATTTTTGGACAGAAAGTTTCTGATTTTTGCAATGTTACGTAGATGGAAAAAAGCTGTCCTCGAAATAGTCTTGATATGTTCTTCAAAAGAGAGATCAGGGTCCAGAGTAACGCCGAGGTCCTTCACAGTTTTATTTGAGACGACTGTACAACCATTAAGATTAATTGTCAGATTCAACAGAAGATCTCTTTGTTTCTTGGGACCTAGAACAAGCATCTCTGTTTTGTCCGAGTTTAATAGTAGAAAGTTTGCAGCCATCCACTTCCTTATGTCTGAAACACATGCTTCTAGCGAGGGCAATTTTGGGGCTTCACCATGTTTCATTGAAATGTACAGCTGTGTGTCATCCGCATAGCAGTGAAAGTTTACATTATGTTTTCGAATAACATCCCCAAGAGGTAAAATATATAGTGAAAACAATAGTGGTCCTAAAACGGAACCTTGAGGAACACCGAAATTTACAGTTGATTTGTCAGAGGACAAACCATTCACAGAGACAAACTGATATCTTTCCGACAGATAAGATCTAAACCAGGCCAGAACATGTCCGTGTAGACCAATTTGGGTTTCCAATCTCTCCAAAAGAATGTGGTGATCGATGGTATCAAAAGCAGCACTAAGGTCTAGGAGCACGAGGACAGATGCAGAGCCTCGGTCCGATGCCATTAAAATGTCATTTACCACCTTCACAAGTGCCGTCTCAGTGCTATGATGGGGTCTAAAACCAGACTGAAGCATTTCGTATACATTGTTTGTCTTCAGGAAGGCAGTGAGTTGCTGCGCAACAGCCTTCTCTAAAATTTTTGAGAGGAATGGAAGATTCGATATAGGCCGATAGTTTTTTATATTTTCTGGGTCAAGGTTTGGCTTTTTCAAGAGAGGCTTTATTACTGCCACTTTTAGTGAGTTTGGTACACATCCAGTGGATAGAGAGCCGTTTATTATGTTCAACATAGGAGGGCCAAGCACAGGAAGCAGCTCTTTCAGTAGTTTAGTTGGAATAGGGTCCAGTATGCAGCTTGAAGGTTTAGAGGCCATGATTATTTTCATCATTGTGTCAAGAGATATAGTACTAAAACACTTGAGCGTCTCTCTTGATCCTAGGTCCTGGCAGAGTTGTGCAGACTCAGGACAACTGAGGTTTGGAGGAATACGCAGGTTTAAAGAGGAGTCCGTAATTTGCTTTCTAATAATCATAATCTTTTCCTCAAAGAAGTTCATGAATTTATCACTGCTAAAGTGAAAGTCATCCTCTCTTGGGGAATGCTGCTTTTTAGTTAGCTTTGCGACAGTATTAAAAAGGAATTTCGGATTGTTCTTATTTTCCTCAATTAAGTTAGAAAAATAGGATGATCGAGCAGCAGTAAGGGCTCTACGGTACTGCACGGTACCGTCCTTCCAAGCTAGTCGGAAGACTTCCAGTTTGGTGTGGCGCCATTTCCGTTCCAATTTTCTGGAAGCTTGCTTCAGAGCTCGGGTATTTTCTGTGTACCAGGGAGCTAGTTTCTTATGAGACATTTTTTTTGTTTTTAGGGGTGCAACTGCATCTAGGGTATTGCGCAGGGTTAGATTGAGATCCTCAGTTAGGTGGTTAACTGATTTTTGTCCTCTGGCGTCCTTGGGTAGGCCCCCTCGAAAGTATTCGGCCCCCTTGAACTTTGCGACCTTTTGCCACATTTCAGGCTTCAAACATAAAGATATAAAACTGTATTTCTTTGTGAAGAATCAACAACAAGTGGGACACAATCATGAAGTGGAACGACATTTATTGGATATTTCAAACTTTTTTAACAAATCAAAAAATGAAAAATTGGGCGTGCAAAATTATTCAGCCCCCTTAAGTTAATACTTTGTAGCGCCATCTTTTGCTGCGATTACAGCTGTAAGTCGCTTGGGGTATGTCTCTATCAGTTTTGCACATCGAGAGACTGACATGTTTTCCCATTCCTCCTTGCAAAACAGCTCGAGCTCAGTGAGGTTGGATGGAGAGCATTTGTGAACAGCAGTTTTCAGTTCTTTCCACAGATTCTCGATTGGATTCAGGTCTGGACTTTGACTTGGCCATTCTAACACCTGGATATGTTTATTTTTGAACCATTCCATTGTAGATTTTGCTTTATGTTTTGGATCATTGTCTTGTTGGAAGACAAATCTCCGTCCCAGTCTCAGGTCTTTTGCAGACTCCATCAGGTTTTCTTCCAGAATGGTCCTGTATTTGGCTCCATCCATCTTCCCATTAATTTTAACCATCTTCCCTGTCCCTGCTGAAGAAAAGCAGGCCCAAACCATGATGCTGCCACCACCATGTTTGACAGTGGGGATGGTGTGTTCAGGGTGATGGTGATGAGCTGTGTTGCTTTTACACCAAACATAACGTTTTGCATTGTTGCACCTTCTTCCACATGTTTGGTGTGTCTCCCAGGTGGCTTGTGGCAAACTTTAAACAACACTTTTTAAGGATATCTTTAAGAAATGGCTTTCTTCTTGCCATTCTTCCATAAAGGCCAGATTTGTGCAATATACGACTGATTGTTGTCCTATGGACAGAGTCTCCCACCTCAGCTGTAGATCTCTGCAGTTCATCCAGAGTGATCATGGGCCTCTTGGCTGCACCCGTAGCACCTGTGCTACCACCGTAGCATACTCCTGAGCTACAATACCCGGGCCCACGACCGGTCTATCGATGTCATCGCATGAAGAGGAATAAACAGACTCACCCCATCGCGACGTCCCCCAAAGGCTAACTCTCTAGCCCTCACTATCTCCCTGCTTGCTAATTCGGCCTGCTAACTGCTAGCTTGTCCAGCTCCGGTCCGCTAACTGCTACCTTGTCTAGCCCGGGCCTACAAACTGTTAGCTTGTTAGCACAGGCCTGCTAACCGCCTGAATCGCCGCGTCCCAAACGCTCACCAGACCCATATTTACTTTCTATCTCTTTTGACTTTTAATTTGTTTATACCTTCCGGAAACCTGCCTCACCCAATGTGATACGGAATCGCTATTATTTTTTATTTTTAGAACACACTCAAGAACCTCCAGAAGCTAACCAGCTAACTAGCTACAAGCTATTTAGTCATTGTTAGTTTTTTTTAAACCTGGATAACACTCGCCAGTCCAGCTTCCCTGCCCCATCCACCGCTGCCCCCTGGACACTGATCTCTTGGCTACATAGCTGATGCACGCTGGACTGTCCATTAATCACGGTACTCCATTCTGCTTGTTTGTTTTATCTGTTGGCCCCGTTGCCTAGTCTACGCCATTTTACCCGCTGTTGTTGTGCTAGCTGATTAGCTGTTGTCTCACCTACTGTTTTAGCTAGCTTTCCCAATTCAACACCTGTGATTACTGCATGCCTCGCTGTATGTTTCTCTCAAATGTCAATATGCCTTGTATACTGTTGTTCAGGTTAGTTATCATTGTTTTAGTTCACAATGGAGCCCCTAGTTCCACTCTTCATGCCCCTGATAACTCCTTTGTCCCACCTCCCACACATGCGGTGACCTCACCCATTACTACCAGCATGTCCAGAGATACAACCTCTCTCATCATCACCCAGTGCCTGGGCTTACCTTCGCTGTACCCGCACCCCACCATACCCCTGTCTGCGCATTATGCCCTGAATATATTCTACCATGCCCAGAAACCTGCTCCTCTTATTCTCTGTCCCCAACGCTCTAGGCGACCAGTTTTGATAGCCTTTAGCCGCACCCTCATACTACTCCTTCTCTGTTCCGCGGGTGATGTGGAGGTAAACCCAGGCCCTGCATGTCCCCAGGCACCCTCATTTGTTGACTTCTGTGATCGAAAAAGCCTTGGTTTCATGCATGTCAACATCAGAAGCCTCCTCCCTAAGTTTGTTTTACTCACTGCTTTAGCACACTCTGCTAACCCTGATGTCCTTGCTGTGTCTGAATCCTGGCTCAGGAAGGCCACCAAAAATTCAGAGATTTCCATACCCAACTATAACATCTTCCGTCAAGATAGAACTGCCAAAGGGGGAGGAGTTGCAGTTTACTGCAGAGATAGCCTGCAAAGTAATGTCATACTTTCCAGGTCCATACCCAAACAGTTCGAACTACTAATTTTGAAAATTACTCTCTCCAGAAATAAGTCTCTCACGGTTGCCGCCTGCTACCGACCCTCCTCAGCTCCCAGCTGTGCCCTGGACACCATTTGTGAATTGATCGCCCCCCATCTAGCTTCAGAGTTTGTTCTGTTAGGTGACCTAAACTGGGATATGCTTAACACCCCGCCAGTCCTACAATCTAAGCTAGATGCCCTCAACCTCACACAAATCATCAAGGAACCCACCAGGTACAACCCTAACTCTGTAAACAAGGGCACCCTCATAGACGTCATCCTGACCAACTGGCCCTCCAAATACACCTCCGCTGTCTTCAACCAGGATCTCAGCGATCACTGCCTCATTGCCTGTATCCGCTACGGAGCCGCAGTCAAACGACCACCCCTCATCACTGTCAAACGCTCCCTAAAACACTTCTGTGAGCAGGCCTTTCTAATCGACCTGGCCCGGGTATCCTGGAAGGACATTGACCTCATCCCGTCAGTTGAGGATGCTTGGTCATTCTTTAAAAGTAACTTCCTCACCATTTTAGATAAGCATGCTCCGTTCAAAAAATGCTGAACTAAGAACAGATACAGCACTTGGTTCACCCCAGACCTGACTGCCCTCGACCAGCACAAAAACATCCTGTGGCGGACTGCAATAGCATCGAATAGTCCCCGTGATATGCAACTGTTCAGGGAAGTCCGGAACCAATACACGCAGTGAGTCAGGAAAGCTAAGGCCAGCTTCTTCAGGCAGAAGTTTGCATCCTGTAGCTCCAACTCCAAAAACTTCTGGGACACCGTGAAGTCCATGGAGAACAAGAGCACCTCCTCCCAGCTGCCCACTGCACTGAGGCTAGGTAACACGGTCACCACTGATAAATCCATGATTATCGAAAACTTCAATAAGCATTTCTCAACGGCTGGCCATGCCTTCCGCCTGGCTACTTCAACCTCGGCCAACAGCTCCGTCCCCCCCGCAGCTCCTCGCCCAAGCCTCTCCAGGTTCTCCTTTAACCAAATCCAGATAGCAGATGTTCTGAAAGAGCTGCAAAACCTGGACCCGTACAAATCAGCTGGGCTTAACAATCTGGACCCTCTATGTCTGAAACTATCTGCCACCATTGTCGCAACCCCTATTACCAGCCTGTTCAACCTCTCTTTCATATCGTCTGAGATCCCCAAGGATTGGAAAGCTGCCGCAGTCATCCCCCTCTTCAAAGGGGGAGACACCCTGGACCCAAACTGTTACAGACCTATATCCATCCTGCCCTGCCTATCTAAGGTCTTCGAAAGCCAAGTCAACAAACAGGTCACTGACCATCTCGAATCCCACCGTACCTTCTCCACTGTGCAATCTGGTTTCCGAGCCGGTCATGGGTGCACCTCAGCCACACTCAAGGTACTCAACGATATCATAACCGCCATCGATAAAAGACAGTACTGTGCAGCCGTCTTCATCGACCTTGCCAAGGCTTTCGACTCTGTCAATCACCATATTCTTATCGGCAGACTCAGGAGCCTCGGTTTTTCGGATGACTGCCTTGCCTGGTTCACCAATTACTTTGCAGACAGAGTTCAGTGCGTCAAATCGGAGGGCATGCTGTCTGGTCCTCTGGCAGTCTCTATGGGGGTGCCACAGGGTTCAATTCTCGGGCCGACTCTTTTCTCTGTGTATATCAATGATGTTGCTCTTGCTGCGGGCGATTCCCTGATCCACCTCTACGCAGACGACACCATTCTATACACTTTCGGCCCGTCTTTGGACACTGTGCTATCTAACCTCCAATCAAGCTTCAATGCCATACAACACTCCTTCCGTGGCCTCCAACTGCTCTTAAACGCTAGTAAAACCAAATGCATGCTTTTCAACCGGTCGCTGCCTGCACCCGCATGCCCGACTAGCATCACCACCCTGGATGGTTCCGACCTAGAATATGTGGACGTCTATAAGTACCTAGGTGTCTGGCTAGACTGCAAACTCTCCTTCCAGACTCATATCAAACATCTCCAATCGAAAATCAAATCAAGAGTCGGCTTTCTATTCCGCAACAAAGCCTCCTTCACTCACGCCGCCAAGCTTACCCTAGTAAAACTGACTATCCTACCGATCCTCGACTTCGGCGATGTCATCTACAAAATGGCTTCCAACACTCTACTCAACAAACTGGATGCAGTTTATCACAGTGCCATCCGTTTTGTCACTAAAGCACCTTATACCACCCACCACTGCGACTTGTATGCTCTAGTCGGCTGGCCCTCGCTACATATTCGTCGCCAGACCCACTGGCTCCAGGTCATCTACAAGTCCATGCTAGGTAAAGTTCCGCCTTATCTCAGCTCACTGGTCACGATGGCAACACCCATCCGTAGCACGCGCTCCAGCAGGTGTATCTCACTGATCATCCCTAAAGCCAACACCTCATTTGGCCGCCTTTCGTTCCAGTACTCTGCTGCCTGTGACTGGAACGAATTGCAAAAATCGCTGAAGTTGGAGACTTTTTATCTCCCTCACCAACTTCAAACATCAGCTATCTGAGCAGCTAACCGATCGCTGCAGCTGTACATAGTCTATTGGTAAATAGCCCACCCTTTTTCACCTACCTCATCCCCATACTGTTTTTATTTATTTACTTTTCTGCTCTTTTGCACACCAATATCTCCACCTGTACATGACCATCTGATCATTCATCACTCCAGTGTTAATCTGCAAAATTTTTATTATTTGCCTACCTCCTCATGCCTTTTGCACACATTGTATATAGACTCCCCCTTTTTTCTACTGTGTTATTGACTTGTTAATTGTTTACTCCATGTGTAACTCTTTGTTGTCTGCTCACACTGCTATGCTTTATCTTGGCCAGGTCGCAGTTGCAAATGAGAACTTGTTCTCAACTAGCCTACCTGGTTAAATAAAGGTTAAATAAAAAATATAATAAAATAAAAAATCTCTGATCAGTCTTCTCCTTGTATGAGCTGAAAGTTTAGAGGGACGGCCAGGTCTTGGTAGATTTGCAGTGGTCTGATACTGCTTCCATTTCAATATTATCGCTTGCACAGTGCTCCTTGGGATGTTTAAAGCTTGGGAAATCTTTTTGTATCCAAATCCGGCTTTAAACTTCTTCACAACAGTATCTCGGACCTGCCTGGTGTGTTCCTTGTTCTTCATGATGCTCTCTGCGCTTTTAACGGACCTCTGAGACTATCACAGTGCAGGTGCATTTATACGGAGACTTGATTACACACAGGTGGATTGTATTTATCATCATTAGTCATTTAGGTCAACATTGGATCATTCAGAGATCCTCACTGAACTTCTGGAGAGAGTTTGCTGCACTGAAAGTAAAGGGGCTGAATAATTTTGCACGCCCAATTTTTCAGTTTTTGATTTGTTAAAAAAGTTTGAAATATCCAATAAATGTCGTTCCACTTCATGATTGTGTCCCACTTGTTGTTTAGTCTTCACAAAGAAATACAGTTTTATATCTTTATGTTTGAAGCCTGAAATGTGGCAAAAGGTTGCAAAGTTCAAGGGGGCCGAATACTTTCGCAAGGCACTGTAAGGTCCCACAATTGACAGTCTATGTCAGAGCAAAAACCAAGCCATGAGGTCGAAGGAATTGAGAAAGGATTGTGTCGAGGCACAGATCTGGGGAAGAGTACCAAAAAAATTCTGCAACATTGAAGGTCCCCAAGAGCCCAGTGGCCTCAATCTGGCTTCCATCATTCTTAATTGGAAGAAGTTTGGAACCACCAAAACTCTTCCTAGAGCTGGCCGCCCGGGCCAAACTGAGCAAGCGGGAGTGAAGGGCCTTGGTCTGGGAGGTGACCAAGAGCTTGATAGTCACACTGACAGAGCTCCAGAGTTCCTCTGTAGAGATGGGAGAACCTTCCAGAAGGACAACCATCTCTGCAACACTCCACCAATCAGGCCTTTACGGTAAAGTGGCCAGACAGAAGCCACTCCTCAGTAAAAGGCACATGACAACCCCAGGGAGTTTGCCAAAAGGCACCTAAAGACTCCCAGACCATGATAAACAAGATTCTCTGGTCTTATTAAACCAAGATTGAACTCTTTGGCCAAGCGTCACGTATGGAGGAAACCTGGCACCATCCCTACTGTGAAGCTTGGTATTGGCAGAATCATGCTGTGGGGATTATTTTCAGTGGCAGGGATTGGTAGACTTGTCAGGATCGAGGGAAAGACGAATGGAGCAAAGTACAGAGAGATCCTTGATGAAAACCTGCTCCATAGTGCCCAGGACCTCAGACTGGGGCCAAGGTTCACCTTCCAACAGGACTACGACCTTAATCACACAGCTAGACAACGCAGAAGTGGCTTCGGGACTAGTCTCTGAATGTCCTTGAATGGCCCAGCCAGAGCCCAGACTTGAACCGGATCAGACATCTCTGGAGAGACCTGAAATTGCCTGTGCAGCAATGCTCCCCTTCCAACCTGACAGAGCTTGAGAGGATCTGCAGAGAAGAATGAGAGAAAATCCCCCAAATAGGTATGCCAAGCTTGTAACGTCATACCCAGGAAGACTCGAGGCTGTAATCGCTGCTAAAGGTGCTTCCACAAATTACTGAGTAAAGAGTGAATACTTGTGTAAATGAGATTTCCGTTTTTTTTTTGTTATACATTTGAAAAAAAATCTAATTACCTGTTTTTGTGTAGATTGAGGATTGGGGGGAAAACAATTTAATCCATTTTAGAATTAGGCTGTAACGTAACAAAATGTAGAAAAATTGAAGGGTTCTGAATACTTTTCGAATGCACTGTAAGTGCTATTATCTACAAGGTTCACTGATCGAAATGTAGTAGAAGAAGAAAAAAATGCAGTGGATTAGGTCATGTTTTAGAAATCTAGCTAATACTTACCATACACTTTACCTCTCAATAGGTTAAATTTCCCTAAAGGTTGAACCTCAAATTGAAAGACTAGTAGGCTATGAAAACAAAGTGAAAACTGGTGAACAATAAATTAGCTAAATTCCCTTTGTGTATTGGTCTGAAGAACCTTCACAAATAAATCTACTTGCAAGCTGTGGTCATGATTCCACATGTAAAGCTACAATTGTTATTAGGGTCATTAACATTGACTCAATACTAATTTATGTTATTCTACCTCATTCTGTGCCAATATGATCAAATTAAATAGTTAAAACATTAAAACAAATAGGAAACATTAGGTTTTAACATTGCACCACCTATGGGTGCTCAAGTCTGAAAAACAAATGGAAATGGAATAATAATGTCTCATAATTATTGAGGGTTGAGCTATTTCTGAATTGAGTTGGGCACTTATTTTTTCCCATTATTGGTGAGCAAATATTTATTCATGTATATCCTGAGGGTTTTCCTTAATAAAGGCTTAACTACAGAAAGGATAACTCTGAATACTATATCAATATTTAGTTTAACATTTGATGAAGAAATGTTTCATTGAATAGCCTGTGGGTGATGAATATGTAGCCTGTGGGTGATGAACATGTTTATATTTGGTCAATAAAATACTAACCATCCACTCATTATCCATTCCTGTACCATGACTGAAAGGTAAAGCTTATTGTTTGCAGGTTCTGAAATGTTGTTGGATGGGAGACCAGATGCTACAATCTCCTTTTTTGGAGAGACATTAGTCCTTATTTATTCTTGAACCATGCTGAGGTTGTACAGAAATATTAATAAATATGTGGGGAAAAAACTAAATGGATGAACTTGCAAATTGACCAGATAAAACGGCAAGTCACCACTTGACAGCTGAGCAGGTAAAACAGGATGAAAATCTAAAGATGCTGACTAACTCAGAAAAAACTTGATAGGCAGTGAGTTTCTACTTGACTATTCAGTAGAAAGTAGTCTTGGATAAAAGAGTTTCATAATCATCACTTTCTACCATAGCGCCACCTGCAAACGCCACAGGCGAAAACAGTTCCTCCATGACTTAGTCAACACATTTCTACATTGTGGTCACAATTACATTTACATAAATGAAACTGACCTAAATTATCTATAGGGAAGGCATATTGTTCTTAATATGAAATAGCAAGATTGTCCTTTTTGGCTGCACACCCAAAGATGCATGTGAAGTTGGTCTGACCAGGCCTGCTGTGAAGTGCTCCAATCTGTGGCCCACAGGCATTTCACTGGCTAGGCCTAATTCAGTTCTGTTATCACAGAGTAGAAATCAACAGCTATGTCCTCAGTCCTCTGGCTCCATTTAAAATCCACTGATGCTGACCTAAACCCATTACGGGCAATGAACACAAAGAGCCCTGGCTCAGATGATAGGATTAAAACTAGGACCATGCAGTCAGTGTCCTTGGTATCCTTTCAGGAGGAGCCCCTCTCAGAAATGTCACGTATGAGATTCTGATCGGGTCCAATCTAATTGAGTGTAGCCACTCCTCTCAACCCTTTAATCTACTTTATGGATGAACTGACGCCAGACTTAGGAGACATACTGTAGTATGCTAGGATTTCTGATATGGTGTTATTTTGAAATGTCTGTGGTCTGTGCTGTGTTGCTGTTTACTCTGTTCTTCCCCACAGATGACTGAAATAAAATAATGATTAAAATGTTGAACTTCTGAAATAACTCAAATGGATATCAAAATGATGATCGTTAACACTTCAGTGCACATACCCCCAACGAGGAGTCTCAACATACATTATGCACTGTGTAATGACATCAAATAATAAAATAAAATACAAGGGCAACTGAGCTGGACACTTACCAGGTGAATGAGAATGTTGACATATTTGTTCATCCAAGTTCAAAGGCACTTAAATCTTAGTCTTACCCATTCACCCTCTGAATGGCACATATTCACAATCCACGTCTCAATTGTCTCAGAGTTTAAAAATCCTTCTTTAACAGGTCTTTTCCCCTTCATCTACACTGATTGAAGTGGATTTAACAGGTGACATCAATAAGGGATCATAGCTTTCACCTGGATACACCTGGTCAGTCTATGTTTTTTATCTGATGGCTGAATGGTAAATAACATCTAGCCACTCGAGAGCACCCTTACCTGCCAATCTATAAATTATGTCTCTGTAATCTAGCATGGGTAGGTTTAACCTTAGCCTGCAGCTTTGATATGTGCTAAGAGAGGGACAGTGTACCGTATAGCCATACTCCCAAGTACTTGTATGACGTGACTACCTAAAGCTCTAAACTCTCAGAGTTAATAATTACACCAGGGCAATCTTCCTATCAAAGCACATGACCTTTGTTTAGGAGGTGTTCAGAACAAGGTTAAGGACAGAGAAAGATTGTGGGTACTCCCTTGGTGACAGGCAATGGCTGAGATAGCAGATGTTCTGACTTTATACACTGCACTCTTTGAGAGAGATAAGCCAGCAGCATTCCACCCTGCATACCACTGCTGGCTTGCATCTGAAGCTAAGCAGGGTTGGTCCTGGTCAGTCCCTGGATGGGAGACCAGATGCTGCTGGAAGTGGTGTTGGAGGGCCAGTAGGGGGCACTCTTTCCTCTGGTCTAAAATAAATAAATATATATATCCCAACGCCCCAGGTGATTGGGGACACTGCCGTGTGTAGGGTGCTGTCTTTCGGATGGGATGTTAAGCAGGTGTCCTGACTCTTTGAGGTCATTAAAGATCCCATGGCACTTATTGTAAGAGTAGGGGTGTTAACCCCAGTGTCCTGGCTAAATTTCCAATCTGGCCCTTAAACCATCACGGTCACCTAATAATCCCTAGTTAACAATTGGCTCATTCATCCCCCTCCTCTCCCCTGTAACTATTCCCCAGGTCGTTGCTGCAAATGAGAATATTGCCTGTATCCGCTACGGAGCCGCAGTCAAACGACCACCCCTCATCACTGTCAAACACTTCTGTGAGCAGGCCTTTCTAATTGACCTGGCCCGGGTATCCTGGAAGGACATTGACCTCATCCCGTCAGTTGAGGATGCCTGGTCATTCTTTAAAAGTAACTTCCTCACCATTTTAGATAAGCATGCTCCGTTCAAAAAATGCAGAACTAAGAACAGATATAGCCCTGGTTCACTCCAGACCTGACTGCCCTCGACCAGCACAAAAATATCCTGTGGCGGACTGCAATAGCATCGAACAGTCCCCGCGATATGCAACTGTTCAGGGAAGTCAGGAACCAATACACGCAGTCAGTCAGGAAAGCTAAGGCCAGCTTCTTCAGGCAGAAGTTTGCATCCTGTAGCTCCAACTCCAAAAAGTTCTGAGACACTGTGAAGTCCATGGAGAACAAGAGCACCTCCTCCCAGCTGCCCACTGCACTGAGGCTAGGTAACACGGTCACCACCGATAAATCCATGATTATCGTAAACTTCAACAAGCATTTCTCAACAGCTGGCCATGCCTTCCGCCTGGCTACTCCAACCTCGGCCAACAGCTCCGCCCCCCCCACAGCTACTCGCCCAAGCCTCTCCAGGTTCTCCTTTACCCAAATCCAGATAGCAGATGTTCTGAAAGAGCCGCAAAACCTGGACCCGTACAAATCAGCTGGGCTTGACAATCTGGACCCTCTATTTCTGAAACTATCCGCCGCCATTGTCGCAACCCCGATTACCAGCCTGTTCAACCTCTCTTTCATATCGTCTGAGATCCCCAAGGATTGGAAAGCTGCCACAGTCATCCCCCTCTTCAAAGGGGGAGACACCCTGGACCCAAACTGTTACAGACCTATGTCCATCCTACCCTGCCTATCTAAGGTCTTTGAAAGCCAAGTCAACAAACAGGTCACTGACCATCTCGAATCCCACCGTACCTTCTCCGCTGTGCAATCTGGTTTCTGAGCCGTTTCAGGGGTGCACCTCAGCCACGCTCAAGGTACTAAACGATATCATAACCGCCATCGATAAAAGACAGTACTGTGCAGCCGTCTTCATCGACCTTGCCAAGGCTTTCGACTCTGTCAATCACCATATTCTTATCGGCAGACTCAGTAGCCTCGGTTTTTCGGATGACTGCCTTGCCTGGTTCACCAATTACTTCAGTGTGTCAAATCGGAGGGCATGCTGTCCGGTCCTCTGGCAGTCTCTATGGGGGTGCCACAGGGTTCAATCCTCGGGCCGACTCTTTTCTCTGTATATATCAATGATGTTGCTCTTGCTGCGGGCGATTCCCTGATCCACCTCTACGCAGACGACACCATTCTATATACTTCCGGCCCGTCCTTGGACACTGTGCTATCTAACCTCCAAACGAGCTTCAATGCCATACAACACTCCTTCCGTGGCCTCCAACTGCTCTTAAACGCTAGTAAAATCAAATGCATGCTTTTCAACCGTTCGCTGCCTGCACCCGCACGCCTGACCAGCATCACCACCCTGGATGGTTCCGACCTTGAATATGTGGACATCTATAAGTACCTAGGTGTCTGGCTAGACTGTAAACTCTCCTTCCAGACTCATATCAAACATCTCCAATCGAAAATCAAATCAAGAGTCGGCTTTCTATTCCGCAACAAATCCTCCTTCACTCACGCCGCCAAACTTACCCTAGTAAAACTGACTATCCTACCGATCCTCGACTTCGGCGATGTCATCTACAAAATTGCTTCCAACACTCTACTCAGCAAACTGGATGCAGTTTATCACAGTGCCATCCGTTTTGTCACTAAAGCACCTTATACCACCCACCACTGCGACTTGTATGCTCTAGTCGGCTGGCCCTCGCTACATATTCGTCGCCAGACCCACTGGCTCCAGGTCATCTACAAGTCCATGCTAGGTAAAGCTCCGCCTTATCTCAGTTCACTGGTCACGATGGCAACACCCATCCGTAGCAAGCGCTCCAGCAGGTGTATCTCACTGATCATCCCTAAAGCCAACACCTCATTTGGCCGCCTTTCGTTCCAGTTCTCTGCTGCCTGTGACTGGAACGAATTGCAAAAATCGCTGAAGTTGGAGACTTTTTATCTCCCTCACCAACTTCAAACATCTGCTATCTGAGCAGCTAACCGATCGCTGCAGCTGTACATAGTCTATCGGTAAATAGCCCACCCATTTTTACCTACCTCATCCCCATACTGTTTTTATTTATTTACTTTTCTGCTCTTTTGCACACCAATATCTCTACCTGTACATGACCATCTGATCATTTATCACTCCAGTGTTAATCTGCAAAATTGTAATCATTCGCCTACCTTCTCATGCCTTTTGCACACAATGTATATAGACTCTCTTTTTTTTCTACTGTGTTATTGACTTGTTAATTGTTTACTCCATGTATAACTCTGTGTTGTTATCTGTTCACACTGCTATGCTTTATCTTGGCCAGGTCGCAGTTGCAAATGAGAACTTGTTCTCAACTAGCCTACCTGGTTAAATAAAGGTGAAATTAAAAATTAAAAAATAATAATAATGGATAAATAAATAAAAATAAAAAGCTAGCAAACCATGCCAAAGACCCCTCAGAGACATCAATACTCCTAAGCTGGCCCACAAGAATGGAATGGTCTACTGTATCAAAAGCTTTGACGAAGTCAATAAACATAGCAGCACAATATTGCTTATAATCAAGGGCAATGGTGACATCATTTAGGACCACATCCATAATCTGAGTGGAAACCAGATTGCATATCAGAGAGAATACTATAAAAAGCAAGTCAGCTGATTATTGACAAGTTTTTCCAACACTTTTGATAAACAAGGCAAAATAGAAATGGGCCTATAACAGTTAGGATCAGCTTGATCTCCCCTTTAAATAAAGGATGCACAGTGGCTGCCTTCAAAAGGTCATAGATAGGCTTGGCGATGATAGGGGCAGCAACCTTAAAGAAGAAAGGGTCTAAAACATCTGACCCAGATAGTTTTTGGGGATCAAGTTTAAGGAGCTCCTTTAGCACCTCGAACTCAGTGACTGCCTGCAGGGAGAAACTTTGTAGCGGGGCAAGGGAAAAAGAGGGGGGAGCATTGGGTCTAGTCACATTAGAAGGGGTGGGAAATGTTGGTCGGGCAAGGAGGCATGGCTGAGTCAAATAGGAATCCTGACTTAATGAAGTGGTGATTAAATAGCTCAGCCATGTGCTCCTTTTCAGTAAAAACCACATCATCAACATTAAGGGACATGGGCAGCTGTGAGGACATGGAAAGCTATGTGTTATGGAAAGAGCAGGTGTTCTTAATGTTTTGTACACAAGTGTACAAAACATTAAGGGAAGTGGTGATTAAATAGCTCAGCCATGTGCTCCTTTTCAGTAAAAACCACATCATCAACATTAAGGGACATGGGCAGCTGTGAGGTCATGGAAAGCTATGTGTTATGGAAAGAGCAGGTGTTCTTAATGTTTTGTACACTTGTGTACATCTCGCTGGATTTCCATGCATTGTCAAGACCAGTCTGCAGCCTTGGGTAAGACAAAGGGGTGAGGGGTTTGTCTCTTTGTTAACAGCTGTTGCGCGATCTGTAATGTTAAGGAAGTCTCAAGTTTTTGCTTGCCTGAGTTAGAATACCTTGTGATTAGTGGCAGACCGTACTATTTACCAAGAGAGTTTTCATCTCTATTTTTCGTAGCTGTCTATATTTACCACCACAAACCGATGCTGGCACTAAGAATGAATTCAACGATCTGTATAGGGCCATAAGCAAACAAGAAAATGGACATCCAGATGCGACGCTTCTCGTGGCCTGTGATTTTATTGCAGGGAAACTGAAATCCGTTTTAGAAAATATTTACCAGCATGTCACCTGTGCAACTAGAGGTGATAAAACTCTAGATCACCTTTAGTCCACGCACAGAAACGCATACAACACTCTCCCTCTGCCTATCTTTGACAAATCTAATAACTCTATCCTTCTGATTCCTGCTTACAAGTAAAAACTCAAACAGGATTCAATAGTGGTCCGATGAAGCGAATGCAAAGCTACAGGCTTGTTTCGCTGGGACAGACTGGATTATGTTCTGGGATTCATATGATAACATTGAGGAGTTTACCACATCAGTCACCTGCTTCATTGATAAGTGCACCAACGACATCGTCCCAGAAGTGACTGTGCTTACATACCCTGATCAGAAGCCATGGATTACAGGCAACATACTCACTGAGATAAAGGTTAGAGCTGCGGCTTTCAAGGAGTGGGGCACTGATCCGGATGCATTTAAGAAATCCCGCTCGAGCTCTGCCGAGCCAATAAACAGGCAAAGCGTAAATATAGGACTGAGATCGATTCCTACCATGCCGGTTCTGATGCTCGTCAGATGTGGTAGGGCTTTCAAACTATCATGGATTACAAAGGGAACCCCAGCCACAAGCTGCCAAGTGTCGCGAGCCTACCAAACAAGCTCCATGCCTTCTATGCTCGTTTTGAGGCAAGCAACACTGAACCATGCATGAGTGCACCAGCTGTTCCAGACGACTGTGTGATTTCGTTCTCAGTAGCTAATGTAAGTAAGATGTTTAAACAGTGTCACGAACCGGCTCAAAGCCCGTAACAAAAGGGAGACAATCGTGGAGATAAGAAGTAACAAAATATATATTTATTAAATAAGTAACTAAGTATAATATACAATGGTGTGTGTAATCAGTAGTGTAAGTGAGTGTTTTGCATGCATGAATGTGATAATGCAGGGTGTTGAAAGGTGCCAAAGCAAACAACCAAAAGGCCACCAAGAAACACAACAAAATCTATAAAGGTGTCTGCATGGAGAGAGTCTCTTCCATGAATGTGAAAGAGGTCTATTTATCCTGGGACACACCTGGCCCAGGTGTTTCCTATGTAGCTGACGACCCTCCCAACTCCGCCCACCGGCATCCTAATAAGGAAACAAGAACAAAGAGAGAATACGGCAGACAGAGTGGGAGGGTCGTCACAACAGGTTAACATTCACAAGGCTGCAGGGCCAGACGGATTACCAGGACGGGTACTCAGAGCATGTGCTGGTCAGCTGGGAAGTGTCTTCACTGACATTTTCAACCTCTCCCTGGCCCAGTCTGTAATACCTAGCAGAACACCATAGTCTCTGTGCCCAAGAACGCCAACGTAACCTGTCTAAATGACTACCGCACCATTGCACTCACATCTGTAGTCATTAAATCCTTTGAAAGGCTGTTCATGGCTCACATCAACACCATCATCCCAGACTCACTGGACCCACTTAAATTTGCATACCGCTCAAACAGATCCATAGAGGATGCAATCTCTATTGCACTCCACACTGCCCTCTCCCACCTGGAAAAGAGGAACACCTATGTGAGGATGTTGTTCATTGACTACAGCTCAACGTTCAACACCATAGTTCCCTCCGAGTTCATCACTAAGCTCAGGGCCGCCCCCAGGTGGTAAGTGTAGGCTACAACACATCCGCCACACTGAACCTCAAAACGGGTGCCCCTCAGGGGTGCATGCTTAGTCCCTTCCTGTACTCCCTGTTCACCCACGACTGCATAGCAGTGCACGATTCCAACATCATCATTAAGTTCGCTGATGACACGACGGTGTTAGGCCTGATCACTGACAACAATGAGACAGCCTTTAGGGAGGAGGTCAGTGATCCTGGCAGTGTGGTGCTAGGACAACAACCTCTCCTTCAATGTTAGTAAGACAAAGAAGCTGATCATGGACTACAGTAAATGGAGGGCTGTGTAAGCCCCCATCCACATCGACGGGGCTGCATTGGAGCGGGTGGAGAGCTTCAAGTCCTTGTGTCCGCATCACTAAGGATTTATCATGGTCCAGACACACCGATACAGCCATAAAGATTGCACGGAAACACGTCTTCACCCTCAGGAGGCTGAAAAGATTTGGCATGGTGCCGCAGATCCTCAAAAAGATGCACAACTGCCACCCAGGACCTCTATACCAGACGTACCAGAGGAAGGCCCTAAGAATTGTCAGACTCCAGCCAGCCAAGTAATAGACTGTTCTCTCTGCTACAGCACAGCAAGCGGTACCGATGCATCAATTCTGGAGACAACAGGACCCTGAAAAGCTTGTACTCCCAAGCCATAAAACTGCTACCCGGATTATCTGCGTTGACCCTTTTGCACTAACTCTTATCAAATATGCACTAACTCTCATCAAATATGCTGCTGCTAATATTTAATATCTATCCTGTTGCCTAGTCACTCTACCCCTACCTGTATGTACATATCTACCTCAATTATATCGTACCCCTACACATCGACATTGTACAGTATATACAGTTTAAGTCGGATGTTTACATACACTTAGGTTGGAATCATTAAAACTAGTTTTTCAACCACTCCACAAATTTCTTGTTAATAAACTATAGTTTTGGCAAGTCGGTTAGGACATCTACTTTGTGCATGACACAAGTCATTCCAACAATTGTTTACAGACAGATTATTTCACTTATAATTCACTGTATCACAATTCCAGTGGGTCAGAAGTTTACATACACTAAGTTGACTGTGCCTTTAAACAGCTTGGAAAATTCCAGAAAATCAGTGTCGTGGCTTTAGAAGATTCTGATTCTCAATCCCAGAACAACAGCAAAGGACCTTGTGAAGATGCTGGAGGAAATAGGTACAAAAGTATCTATATCCACAGTTAAACAAGTCCTATATCCACCTAACCTGAAAGGCCGTTCAGCAAGGAAGAATCCACTTCTCCAAAACCGCCATAAACAAGCCAGACTACGGTTTGCAACTGCACATGGGGAAAAATATTGTACTTTTTGGAGAAATGTCCTCTGGTCTGATGAAACAAAAATAGAACTGTTTGGCCATAATGACCATCATTATGTTTGGAGGAAAAAGGGGGAGGCTTGCAAACCGAAGAACACCATCCCAACTGTGAGGCACAGGTGTGGCAGCATCATGTTGTGGGGGTGGTTTGCTGCCGGAGGGACTGGTGCACTTCACAAAATAGATGGCATCATGAGGGAGGAAAATCATGTGGATATATTAAAGCAACATCTGCAGACATCGATCAGGAAGTTAAAGTTTGGTCACAAATGGGTCTTCCAAATGGACAATGACCCCAAGCATACTTCCAAAGTTGTGGAAAAATGGCTTAAGGACAACAAAGTCAAGGTATTGGAGTGGCCATCACAAAGCCCTGTTCTCAATCCTATAGAAGATCTCTGGGCAGAACTGAAAAACGTGTGCGAGCAAGGAGGCCTACATACCTGACTCAGTTACATCAGCTCTGTCAGGAGGAATGGGCCAAAATTCACCGAATTTATTGTGGGAAGCTTGTGGAAGGCTACGCAAAACCTTTGACCCAAATTAAACAATTTGAAGGCAATTCTACCAAATACTAATTGAGTGTATGTAAACTTCTGACCCACTGGGAATGTGATGAAAGCTGAAAAAGCTGAAATAAATCCTTCTCTCTACTATTATTCTGACATTTCACATTCTTAAAATTAATTGGTGATCCTAACTGACCTAAGACAGGGATTTTTTTTACTAGGATTAAAGGTCAGGAATTGTGAAAATCTGAGTTTAAATGTATTTGGCCAAGGTGTATGTAAACTTCCGACTTTAACTGTAGCTAAGTTATTACTCATTGTATTTATTCCTTATTATTTTTCTTTCATTTTTTTTCTTTTTTCTCTGCATTGTTGGGAAGGGCCCGTAAGTAATCATTTCACTGTTCGTCTAAAGAATATGACAAATAACATTTGATTTGATAAAAGATTCTAATCTTTTGAAGAGTAAAAGGGTCTGTCTGTACACAGCAGCAATGGTCTACAGGGTTTACATCGCCATTCATAAGTAAAGCCCTTTCATGTTCACAAACTTACACCCCGGAGGGCTGCCAGGCACAAGAATTTGCACCAGGCCTTTGACACAGTTCCCTCTGAACAGAAAGTTGGCCTAGAGGAGATGGTATTGTCCAGTTTCCCTCTGTCGGCCCAGGCCAGCGCCTCTAAGTGCTCGTTAAGAGGAGGAAAAGACAGGACTGCTGGGAGAGAGCAATTAATCTACCGATTACATCCACTGCATTGACCGGTTTTTCCTGGACATGCTTTTCCTCTGCTTTTCTCTCTGTCTCTCTCAAGTTCGCGTTTCTCAGTTCTTCTGACTAATTGGAGAGACATCGCTAGAAAGCAAATAATGTTGTTTGAAATTCAACGAGAGATACATAGTCGTTTGTCTGGGAGGAAGTCCACACTGCTGTCTGTATACTTTCACTAAAAGATCCATCTGAGTACAGGAATAGCTCCTGGATCAACTCAGCCTGGTTTGGCCGGGGCTAACTAATGGATATGTGGGCAGTGATTGGATAGGCAATCAGTCTGTTGGTAGAGGCAGTAAATATTTATACTACTCTGTCTAAGTATTTCCTTTGGTCAGACAGCCCATTTCATATGCCCGTTGAACACCCATCTATCTCACTCTTCAGCTGTCCTTCTGCATTAGATGATAATTGATATGTAAAGAAATGGACGTCCTCCCACCATCTCACATGTGGGATCTGCATTGCATCGAAGTGTATATTCCCTTGAAATTAATGGAAGTTCAGTGTAGGGTCACTCTTCTCATTGCTTGTATTACATCCTATCTAGCTGCCAGTCAGTGTCAGTAGCCTGTGGCTCTAGAAAAGACGATGATCATCTCTCTGCAGGGGCAGGGGTCACAGAGCTCTCTGGTGGATGGATGAGCTATAGGCTAAACCTGCACATCTCCTCTAACCCTCCACACATCACCTCGGCCAATCACAAGTCATCAAGAGTCAGCTGGGTTACGATTCACTGTGATACCCAATATTTTATATTTATTCCCCACACATACTCAAACACACATAGGAGGCGGTAGAGAGAAATCCTCACTTTGACTAATTAAACCACACCACGGTTGGCCAGGAAATGAGTATGAAAGCATTCGCCCCCACATTTGCACATAAGATTTGCCTGCCCGACACTAGCCGTGTGATTTTATTCATGTCTATTGGTCTTTGCTGGCCCCCCTTCACGCCGTGCTGAATCCAGGCCACGTGTGTGACTCATGGCCAGCCAAGCCCCATTGCTGTTGCTCTGGCTCTGGAGCTCTGGCTGTAGACCTAAAGGCCAGTGACTCAGTGGTGTTGAATCACAAAGGCCAGGCTGTGGGAACCCACAGGCCGCACAAAGACTTGCATTCTCTCCTCAGCCCTTTGTGAGCCAGGCCCAGCTCACATATCTGTCAGAAAGATATGTCCTGTCCGTGAACAACGCCCCTCTTCACGATGCGGCGGCCACGGCACAGGGCTCGCAGGGAAGTTTCCCGACAGGAGACTGAAAAGCAAAGTCAGGGCCATTAACATGCAAACATTCTACCTACTGTACATATGCCCTAATTGCTTGTGTTCTTATCTTCTATGTATGGTTGTTGAGCAAGGAACACAACAAATAGAGTAATACAAGACATAACATGAAATGGCTTTGGAACCATTCTGAAGAAAAACTCTCAACATTAACTTAATGCAGGGATAATTTAATAGCAAAGTGGTTAAAAATGGGTGGTATGGTCTACATAATGCATAACATAATGGTCTCATTGGTTTACTATAGTAACTTCAGAGTCATTACACATAGAAAAATAATAAGATTAGATATATATATTTTTTGTTGTAAATTCCTAACCCAACATTCCGGTGTTGGAAGGGATTGGATGGAATCGCATGGGAGAAATTGTGTTTGAATAATGCACGTATTATATGAATATTGATGCATTCAAAAATGTTAAATGCCATGAACATTAAATCACATAAGAGATCAACACGTATATATAAATAAGAAAGAGTCATTTGTAGCACTTCTTTTTGATGGGCTTTACATAGCCTACTCAAAACATGCTATAAGGCAAAGGCTTGGTCAATGTAAGACCAAGCAAGACCAAGGAGCTGATTGTGGACTATAGGAGAAAGAGGAGAGAGCACGCTCCCATCCACATCAACGGGGCTGTTGTGAGCGGGTCGAGAGCGTCAAGTTCCTTGCAGTCCACACCACTAAGGAACTAACATGTTCCACACACACCCGCACGGTCGTGAAGAGAGGACGGCAACACCTCTTCCCCCTCATGAGGCTGAAAAGATGTAGCATGGGCCCTCGGTACCCAAACTACCTGCACGATCTTGCACTGAACCTACACACACTCACTAGACTATATATACAAACCATATACACACTCACACACACACTACATTGACACACCCACACAAAACCCACACCTTTTCACATGCACTACATACGCACACACATAACACACACTCGCAGACCAACACAGCACAAACACACACATACACATTACACACACTCACACTTTTACACTCATCATTTGCTGCTACAACTCTGTTATTTTACTCTTATTATTTATTAACTATCCTGATGCCTAGTCACTTTACCCTGCCCTCATGTACATATCTACCTCAAATGCCTCATACCTCTGCTCAATAATCTAGTGCTGGTACTCCCTGTACTGTACAGTGCTTTCAGAAAGTATTCACACCCTTGACGTTTTCCAAATTACATGTTGCAGTACAAAGTTGGATTAAAATGGAATTAATTGTAATTTTGTTACATAATGTCAAAGTGGAAGAAATATTCTAACATTTGTAAAAAAAATAATAATAATAATTGGAAATACAACACAAATATACAATGCATTCAGAAAGTATTAAGACCCATTCACTTTTTCAACATTTTGTTACTTTACAGCCTTATTCTAAAATGATTTTTTTTTTAAAGATCCCGGTCAGTCTACACACAATGCCCTGTAATGACAAAGAGAAAACAGGTTTTTTAAAGATTTTTGCAAATGTATATTTAAAAAAATAAAAATAAACTTATTTACATATATATTCAGACACTTTCCTATGAGACTCAAAATTGAGCTCAGGTGCATCCTGTTTCCATTGATCATCCTTGGGATGTTTCTACAACTTGATTGGAGTCCACCTGTGGTAAATTCAATTGATTGGACATGATTTGGAAAAGGCATCTATATAAGGTCCCACAGTTGACAGTGCATGTCAGAGGCAGAAACCAAGCCATGAGGTCGAAGGAATTATCCGTAGAGCGCCAAGACAGGATTGTGTCGAGGCACAGATCTGGGGAAAGGTACCAAAACATTTCTGCAGCATTAAAGGTCCCCAAGAACACAATGACCTCCATCATTCTTAAACGGAAAAAGTTTGGAACCACCAAGACTTTTCCTAAAGTGGGTTGCCCAGCCAAACTGTGCAATTGGGGGAGAAGTGCCTTGGTCTGGGAGGTGACAAAGAATCAGATGGTCATTCTTAAAGAGCTTCAGAGTTCCTCTGTGGAGATGTGAGAACCTTCCAGAAGGACAACCATCTCTGCAGTACTCCATTAATCAGGCCTTTATGGTAGAGTGGCCAGACAGAGGCCACTCCTAAGTAAAAAAGCACAAGACAGCCAGCTTAGGGTTTACCAAAAGGCACCTAAAGGACTCTCAGACCATGTGAAACAAGATTCTCTGGTCTGATGAAATCAAGATTGTTTGACCTGATTGCCAAACGTCACGTCTGGAGGATACCAGGCACCGCTCATTACCTGGACAATACCAACCCTACAGTGAAGCATAGTGCTGGCAGCATCATGCTGTAGGGATGTTTTTCAGCAGCAGGGACTGGCAGACTAGTCAGGATCGAGGGAAAGATGAATGAAGCAAAGTACAGGGAGATCCTTGATGAAAACCTACTCCATTAGCGCTCTGACTGGGGCAAAGGTTCACCTTCCAACTGGAAAACGACCCTAAGCACACAGCCAAGACAACGCGGGAGTGCCTTCAGGACAAGTCTCTGAATGTCCTTGAGTGGCCCAGCCATAGTCCGGACTTGAACATGATTAAACATCTCTGGAGACACCTGCAAATACTTGTGCAGCGACGCTCCCCATCCAACATGACAGAGCTTGAGAGGATCTGCAGAAAAGAATTGGAGAAACTCCCCACATACAGGTGTGCCAAGCTTGTAGCATCATACCCAAGAAGACTCGAGGCTGTAATGGTTGCCAAAGGTGATTCAACAAAGCACTGAGTAAAGGGTCTGAATACTTATGTTAATGTGATATTTCCACAAAAAAACATTATATATAATTTGCAAAACAATGCTAAACTTGTTTTTGCTTTGTAATTATGGGTTATTGTGTGTAAATCGCTGCATTTTTTTTCTCCAAATTTAATCCATTTTAGAATATGGTTGTTTATGTAACAAAATGTGGAAAAAGTGAAGGGGTCTTAATGCTTCCCGAATGCACTGATTAGATAAGTATTCAACCCCCTGAGCCAATACATGTTCGAATCACCTTTGGCAGCGATTACAGCTGTGAGTCTTTCTGTGTAAGTCTCTAAGAGCTTTCCACACCTGGTTTGTGCAACATTTGCCCATTATTCTTTTCAACATTCATCAAGCTCTATCAAATGAGTTGTTGCTCATTGCTAGCCAACCATTTTCAGGTCTTGTAATATATTTTCAAGCAGATTTAAATCAAAACTAACTCGGGCACTCCGGAACATTCACTGTCTTCTTGGTAAGCAAATCAATTGTATATTTGGCCTTGTGTTTTAGGTTAATGTCCTGCTGAAAGGTGAATTCATCTCACAGTGTTTTGTGGAGAGCAGACTGAACCAGGTTTTCCTCTAGGATTTTGCCTGTGCTTACCTCCATTCCATAATGTTTATAATCCTGAAAAACTCCTCAGTCCTTAATGATTACAAGCATACCTATAACATGACGCAGATGCTTTTTTTTAACCCATCTACCAATATGTGCCCTTCTTTGCGAGGCATTGGAAAATCTCCCTGGTCTTTGTGGTTGAATCTGTGCTTGAAATTCACATCTCAACTGAGGGACCTTACAGATAATTGAATGTGTGGGGTACAAAGATTAAGTAGTCATTCAAATATCATGTTAAACACTATTATTGCACAGAGTGAGTCCTTGCAAATTATTTTTTGTATCTTTATTCCTGAACTTACACTAAATGACCAAAAGTATGTGGTCACCTGCTCGTCGAACATCTCATTCTGAAATCATGGGCATTGATATGGAGTTGGTCCCACCTTTGCTGCTATAACAGCCTCTACTCTTCTGGGAACGGTTTCCACTAGATGTTGAAAAATTGCTGCGGGGACTTGTTTTCATTCAGCCATTCAGCATTAGTGAGGTCAGGCACTGATGTTGGGTGATTAGGCCTGGCTCACAGTTGGCTTCTAATTCATCCCAAAGGTGTTCGATGGGCTTGAGGTCAGGGCTCTGTGCAGACCAGTCAAGTTCTTCCACACCATTCTGTACGAACCTCGCTTTGTGAATGGGGGTATTGTCATGCTGAAACAGGAAAGAGCTTTGCCCAGACTGTTGTCACAAAGTTGGAAGCAGAGGATCGTCTAGAATGTCATTATATGCTGTAGAATTAAGATTTCCCTTCACTGGAACTAAGGGGCCTAGTCCAAAGTCATGAAAAACAGTCCCAGACATTCATTCCTCCTCCACCAAACTTTACAGTTGGCACTATGCTTTGAGGCAGGTAGCATTCTCCTGGCATCCACCAAACCCAGATTTGTCTGTCGGACTGCCAGATGGTGAAGAGAATGCGTTTCCATGGCTCCAGAGTCTAATGGCGGCAAGCTTTATTTTATATCACTCCAGCCGACGTTTGGCATTGGTGATCTTAGGCTTGTGTGCGGCTGCTCGACCATGGAAACCCATTTCATGAAGCTCCTGACAAACAGTTATTGTGCTGGTGTTGCTTCCAGAGGCAGTTTGGAACTCAGTAGTGAGTGTTGCAATTGAGGACAGACACGCTTCAGCCCTCAGTGGTCCCGTTCTGTGAGCTTGTGTGGCCTACCGCATCGCGGCTGAGCCATTGTTGCTCCTAGATGTTTCCACTTCACAATAACATCACTTTCAGTTGACGGGGGCAGCTGTAGCAGGGTGTAATTTGATGAACTGACTTGTTGGAAAGGTGGCATCCTGTGACGGTGCCATGTTTAAAACCACTGAGCTCTTTAGTAAGGCCATCCTACTGCCAATGTGTGTCTATGGAGATTGTATGGCTAGGTGCTCAATTTTATACACCTATCAGCAATGGGTGTGGCTAAAATAGCAGACTCCACTATTTTGAAAGGGGTGTCCACATACTTTTTTATATATAGTGTATTTAGGCTTGCCTATACAATACTTATTGACTCTCCACATTTCAGCTTTTAATTTTTAATTAATATTTACACATTTTGAAAAACATAATTCCACTTTGAAATTATGGGATATTATGTGTAGGCCAGTGACAAAAAATATCATTTTAATAGATTTCTAATTCAGGCTATAACACAACAAAATGTGGAACAAGTGAAAAGGTGTGAATACTTTCTGAAGGCACTGCTTCTGAAGGCGGGGCGATATTTAATTTTATTCCTCTTGTGTTACTATTTTCTTTTTTTTTTATCTTTAAACTCTGCATTGCTGGGAAGGGTTAGTAAGCAAGTATTTCTCTGTAAGGTCTACACCAGTTGTACAGTACAAATTTGGCTATATCATTAGAGCACAAGAAAGCATATTTGAAAACAATGTGTTCTTCTCTATTGACTTGATTACCAAATGGGAACAATTCACATGGTTATATCATGAAAAATGTAGGCCTACTAAATATCCCCAGAAATATTATTCAACAAATCAGAATTCCAAAGGACTTCATAATTTAGTAAAACTATTTTTACAATTATAAACTGGGCTTTTATTTCTCATTAACACACTATTAATTAATTGAATTTCAAATAATGTTTTCACAAAGCTCTTTCTATCAATTTCACCCAAACTGTACAGGATATATCTTGGGCCTTTTCTGTCTTTTGGTAATTGTCCAGTGTCAATTTACATTCTCAAAGACTATCAAAATATATTCTCTTCTATCTCCTGCTGCAGTGCAGAATAACACTTGTCCAAGCATTTATGAAAGTAATATGCCCACTCAACTTTACTTTACTGCAACATACACAAAGTATAGAATTGGATATAATACAAACACACTGACATTGCATGCCTCTCTATCTGTAGGCAGTGTAACACTTGACTTTGCGTGAAGTCTAATGAAAGTTCAAGTGCAAGTTCTCTGTACTGTGAAACTATTAGGGGTAAAAACCTTATTGATCCTATGTGTTGTGGGGCACAAAATGTAGGTAGTGGATCTGACTGAAATTAGATTGAAATCTCTGCTGTATGAGACCGCTGAGGGGGATGATCTGAAATGTGAGTAAACCGTGTTGGACAGACATGGTTCACCACACTGTAATACCAAACTGGCTCTAACCCTCTTGTGTCAAGCTTTAGTAATATTGTCTGTTGACTGTTTCTTTGAAAAAGAGCTAAGTCTCTTTGTACTGTCAAATCCATTAGGCTTTTGCTCATGAGGTTTCTTGTTTGAGAATTGACCCCATTTCTCATTGGTCAAAGGGTACTCGTGTCAAGAGATCGGCTGGCTAAAGGGTCATGTTCTGTGTGGATTATCTAATTTCAAGACAAGTAAATCCACACAGATAGAGGAAATGACAAACCCTGCAATCTTTCAACAAGTCACACTCATAACACTGCAATTATCATGTTGGACTGGGTATTGTTGAAAGACAGCTGAGTTGACTGAAATATAGTAACATAGCATTGCAATTCTTGTCTGAATGCTCTCGTTCGTTCTTATTTTCATCCTAACCTTACCATAACCTTGGAGGTGGCACTATCCTGTCTAGATTCCAACACCGTCATAGCTGTTTGATTTACATCAATGTTATGTGGACAACACAATACCTGACTCACATGCCTGGCTGGCTGGCGAGGGCTGTGATGTTGTTAAACAGGGTGTGAATGCCTAATGTGGATGGAGGGGTATAAAGACTAGAGACTAGCTGACAGAGGCAATGATTCACTCCCACATGTCTGATCAATTAACCTATGCGAGAGAATGTGCTGTGTTCACACAGTAATCCTTATTCAAACATTGTGTGCAATTAACTGAATGTCAAAATCAACATTTATTTGGCTATAGGCTGCTCCCAAACGAGTAAATAAATGGTTGTTTCTTACATCCGTGCCCTTTGCCATAATCTATTTCCCAAGCATTTTAATTAGGCTGGGTTTGTGATGGATGCGTTCAGGGTATTTTGATCATTCTGTCAACATAATCCTAACTGGAGACAACAAGCTGTAACATCCAACATCACAGCTCCCCAATGTCTCTTCATTATGTAGAACAATGATCTTGGTGGAGGTCCTGTTTTTAGCACATTATCACATTTGCCTGATGTGATATTATAACCTGTGAAAAATAGGCTACATCTTAAACCGTAATTATGTAACACCTTTGAGGAATTCACAGTGGGATTCATGGGAGTGTATGAAGTCACCCAGATAAAAATAATCCCAGCGGTGGATGGCTAAATGCTATCTGTGTCACACCCTGATCTGTTTCACCAGTCTTGTGTTTCTCCCACCAGGTGTCTCATATTTTTTGCCATTATCCCCTGTTTATTATTACCTGTGTTTTCTGTTTGTCTGTTGCCAGTTTGTCTTGTTATGTCAGGTATTACCAGCGTTTTTTCTGTTTCTCCTAACATCTGGTTCAGATACGGGAAGCAGACGAATGGAAGACAGCCGTTAACACGGCATGTGGGCACAATGAGTACCTGGATATGCCATCCGGACTGACCAGCTCTCCCGAAGTGTTCCAGGCCCTGGTCAATTCGTGCTTAGTGACATGTTGAAACGGTTCGTGTTTGTCTACCTTGATGACATCCTTGTCTTTTCCCGTTCGGCTCAAGAGCATGTTCTCCACGTCCGACAAGTCCTCCAGCGCCTCCTGAAGAACCAGTTATTTGTTAAAGCTGAGAAATGTGAATCTCTTTTCTGGGATACATCATCACTGCAGGGAACATTCAGATGGATCCTAACAAGGTGAGAGTGGTGGGGGAATAGCCCCAACCCACATCCAGAGTGCAGGTTCAACGTTTCCTGGGTTTTGCTAATTTCTAACGCCGCTTCATCCGGCGCTATAGCACCTCTCTCTGCACCCACCTCACCCAAGGTAACATTCACGTGGTCGCAGACCGTTTTCGGATCTCAAGCTTCGATTCACCACAGCCCCTATCTTGGAGATCGACGCCTCAGGTTTTGAAATGGGGGCTGTTCTGTCCCAGCGTTCTGCCAGGACCAAAAGCTGCATCCATGCGCTTTCGTGTCCCATCGTCTTAATCCCACTGAGAGGAACTATGACGTGGGAAATCAGGAACTTCTTGTGGTCAAGATGGCGCTGGAGAAGTGGAGACACTGGCTAGAAGGGGTGGAACATCCATTCTTAGTGTGGACCGATTCTAAAAATCGGGAATATCTCCGTACCACCAAGCACCTCAACTCAAGGCAGGCTCGTTGGGCTCTGTTATTCACTTGTTTAAATCCTCTACCACCCTGGGTCCAACAATGTGAAGCCTAATGCCCTCTCTCTCTAGCATTGCTCCGCAGCTACACCATCTGACCCAGAGACCATCCTTCCTACCTCCTGTCTAGCAGCTACACTTGTCTGGGGTATTGAGAGCCTGGTCCGCAAGGCGCAGCATTCCCAGCCGGACCCCAAAGGCCCGTTTGTTGTCGCCTGCACGTTCCTCGCCACCTGCACTGCGTGTGCACAGAATAAGACTCCGCGGCAAGCTCCAGCTGGCCTCCTACAAAATCTAACGGCCAGTTCCTTACCGCCCCTGGTCCCATATATCCCTGGACTTTGTCACTGGTCTCCCTCCATCCGATGGCAACATCACCATCCTTACGGTAGTGGATAGGTTTTCCAAATTCCCCCATTTAATTACCCTCCCAAGTTACCCTCAGCCAAGGAGAGGGCCCAGCTCATGTTACAGCATGTCTTCCAGATCCATGGACTTCCGGTCAACATGGTCTCCTCCGATTGTGGTCCTCAATTCTTATCCCGATTCTGGAAGGCGTTCTGCACCGTCATTGGGTCATTGGCCAGCCTGTCCTCCGGGTTTCATCCACAATCTAACGGCCAGTCGGAACGAGCCAATCAGGACCTGGAGAAGACTTCGTTGCCTCGTCTCTGCCAACCCCACCATCTGGAGCCAGCAACTCATGTGGGTGGAGTACACCCGCAACACCCTTCCCTGCTCAGCCACTGGTCTCCAAGCCTTCGAGTGTTCCTTGGGTTACCAGCCTCTGCTCTTCCCGGAGGAAGAAGTCAGCATATCCTCGGCCCAGATGTTCGTCCTCCGCTGTTGGCGTACCTGGAAGAGAATCCGGTCCGCTCTTCTTAAGACCACCTCCAGATATTGGCAACAGGCGGACTGCCACCGGACACCCGCTCCCTGCTATCGTCTCGGCCAGAGGATATGTCTCTCCACTCGGGATCTGCCCCACCAAGTGGAGACCCGTAAGCTTTCCCCCGGCTTTTTCAGGCCTTTTCCACATCTCTAAAGTCCTTAGCTCCACTGGTGTTTGTCTTCTGTTGCACTTTCCATGTGTCTAGGATTAAACCTTTGTCTCCCATTTCCTCATCGACGGCCATCCGGTGTACACAGTGAGGCGCCTCCTGAGTGTTCGACGTCGGGGCAGGGGATTCCAGTACCTGGTTGATTGGGAGAGTTATGGCCCGGAGGAGAGGTGCTGGGTCCCCACTAGGAACATCCTGGACCCAGCCCTTGTTGTTGAGTTCCGCCGCCGACACCGACAGTCTTTTTCCCATTTCTCCTGTTCTCATGTTTTGTTTTCTAGTCTTCCCGGTTTTGACCTTTCTGCCTGTCCTGACCCTGAGCCCGCCTGCCCTCGACCTGCCCTTTGTGTGCCCCTTTGTTATAATAAATATTCTGAGAATCTAACTATCCGCCTCCTGTGTCTGCATCATATCCTGTAGTGAAAATCTGAATGGTAGATGGATGTGCTACTGACAAAGAAACATGGTCTCTATTGTCTCAGGTGAGACCTTAACAACAGACCTGAACAACAATCCTGATAAATTATTAGGATGTGAATATTTGACCAAATAACATTACATTTTTAGTAGTAGATGTTTAAAGGCCCAGTGTGGTCAAACTTGATTTCCTGTATTTCATGTATATTTCCACACTATGAGATTTGAATAATATTGTGAAAATTATGATAATGCCATTTCAGTGTAGAGCTGTTTGAAAATACTTTTGGTGGAATGGAGTTTTGGCCTGCCTGATGACATCACCAGGCAGTAAATTAATTAGACCAATAAGAAAAAGAGTTCCAAACCTCTATGTGAAGAATTGCTAGTTTTCCGTTTCCCACTTGTTACACTCCCAGACTGTCCAAGCAAAATTGAGAAAAGAATGTCTGCATTGGACCTTTAACCAGGTTTTCAGTGGTTTCGCTACAAGCTTTTCCAGAGATTAATAATTGCTGCCCCCTAGTTGTCCGTAGCCCCTTTAACCTCTTGAAACTAGGGGGCACTATTTTTACTTTTGGAAAAATAATGTTTACAAAGTAAACCGCCTATTTCTCAGGACCAGATCCTAGAATATGCATATAATTGACAGCTTAGGATAGAAAACAAAATATTGTCTGTAAGTATAACAGAACTGATATTGCAAGCGAAAGCCTAAGAAAAATCCAAGGAAGTGGTTGGAAGGAAGTTCAGGAAGTGAGTGTCTTCAAATAATCGCAACATAATACAAAATGAGAAACACGAACAAAGCACAGACATGACACTGGAACAGAAACATTAACGCCTGGGGAAGGGACCAAAGGGAGTGACATCAAGTAGGTTATTTAGTGCAGGTGAGTCTGATGACGCGCAGGTGCGCGTAATGATGGTGGCAGGTGTGCACCATAACGTGCAGCCTGGTAACCTAGAGGCTGGAGAGGGAGCACACGTGATGGTACCCCCTCCCCGGTGCGTTCGGCTCCAGCCGCAGGACAACAACCAAAGTGACGATCCTGGAGATCAGGAGCGGACCGGTCACCCCTCCTGAAGAGCGGGAACCAGTCGCTGGCTGGGCTGCTGGAACCTGACAGACCGGCTGAGGCATGAGAGCCTGACGAGCCAGTGGAAACAGGGGAGCCTGGCGTTCTGTCTGAGGCATGAAAGTCTGACGAGCTGGTGGAGGCAGGGGAGCCTGTGGATTTGGCTGAGGCATGAGAGTCTGTAGTGGCTCCCAGATCTGACATCATTCCCACTGACACAAAAAAAAAAACACTCCCCAAAGCTTCTCTTAGGAGAGGCGTTATTCTGTAACGATGTGCGCTGAATGTCGGGAAGCAAGTTCAGGGAGTGAGTGTTTTAATAAATAAACACAACATAATACAAAACAAGAAACATGAACAACGCACAGACATGACACAGAAACAATAATGCCTGGGGAAGGAACCAAAGGGAGTGACATAAATAGGGCAGGTCATCAAGGATTTGATGGAGTCCAGGTGAGTCTGATGACGTGCAGGTGCGCGTAACGATGGTGACAGGTGTTCGCCATAACGAGCAGCCTGGGATCATGCCCAATATTCTCCAGACTACACTTGAGGATCCAGTAACTTTAACTTGTTTAATTTTATTTCACAGGCAGGTGGAAGGATTGGGAGAGTTGTTCATGTAATGTGTGTAGGTATACTGTATCTCAAGACCACAATAACTTGAACTACCTGTAAATCGACATTCCAACATAATTGGTGTGTATTCATGGATGCCAAGGGAAGCCAGGTTTCCCTCAAAAATTGAAAGAAAAAACACATACAATTATTTATCTTTCCTCTCTGTGATAGTCTATAAGTCTTTGGTTTGAAATGTACTTAAATATCAAAAGTAAAAGTATACACATTTCTTATATATATTTTTTTATTTACGGATAGCCAGAGGCACAGTTCAACACAGACATCATTTACAAACTAAGCATTTGTGTTTAGTGAATCTTCCGATCAGAGGCAGTAGGGATGACCAGGGATGTGCTTGAATTAGACAATTTGCCTGTCCTGCTAAGCATTGTGTGTCAGGGAACATTTAAGGATTAAAAAGTACATTATTTTGTAGTAAGTAAAGTAAAAGTTGTCAAAAATATAAATAAAGTACAGACACCCAAAAAACTACTTAAGTAGTACTTTGAAGCCTTCCGGCGCTGACAGAGATGGACGCCTCATTTCGCGTTCCTAGGAAACTATGCAGTATTTAGTTTTTTACGTGTTATTTCTTACATTGGTACCCCAGGTAATCTTAGGTTTCATTACATACGAAGCGGATCCTGTGTTTTGCCTTCCACCCAAGACAATGGATCAAATCCCAGCCGGCGAACCCTAAACAACGACGCCGTAAAAGGGGCAAACAAAGTGGTCTTCTGGTCAGGCTCCAGAGACGGGCACATCGCGCACCACTCCCTAGCATTCTACTCGCCAATGTCCAGTCTCTTGACAACAAGGTTGATGAAATCCCAGCAAGGGTAGCATTCCAGAGAATGTTCTTTTCTTCACGGAAACATGGCTCACTCGAGAGACGCTAACGGAGTCGGTGCAGCCAGCTGATTTCTTCACGCATCGCGCCGACAGAAAAAAGCATCTTTCTGGTAAGAAGAGGGGCGGAGGGGTATGCCTTATGATTACCGAGACGTCGTGTGATCATAACAACATGCAGGAACTCAAGTCCTTCTGTTCACCGGACTTAGAATTCCTCACAATCAAATGTCGACCGCATTATCTACCAAGGGAATTCTCTTCGATTATAATCACAGCCGTATATATTCCTCCCCAAGCAGACACATCGATGGCCCTGAATGAAATTTATTTGACTCTATGTAAACTGGAAACCACATATCCTGAGGCTGCATTCATTGTAGCTGGGGATTTTAACAAGGCTAATCTGAAAACAAGACTCCCTAAATTCTATCAGCATATCGATTGTGCTACCAGGGCTGGTAAAACCCTGGATCATTGTTATTCTAACTTCCGCGACGCATATAAGGCCCTCCCCCGCACTCCTTTCGGAAAAGCTACAGCCTGCAGACAGAAACTAAAACAAGAAGCTCCCTCGCTCAGGGCTGTTCAACGCTGGTCTGACCAATCTGATTCCACACTTCAAGACTGCTTCGATCATGTGGATCGAACAGGCATTGCGTCCAACAACAACATTGATGAATACGCTGATTCGGTGAGCGAGTTCATTAGAAAGTGCATCGCTGATGTTATACCCACAGCAACGATTAAAACATTCCCAAACCAGAAACCGTGGATTGATGCATTCACGCAAAACTAAAAGCGAACCACTGCTTTTAAGCAGGGCAAGGTGACCAGAAACATGACCGAATACAAACAGTGTAGCTATTCCCTCCGAAAGGCAATCAAACAAGCTAAGCATCAGTATAGAGACAAAGTAGTTGCAATTCAACGGCTCAGACACAAGAGGTATGTAGCAGGGTCTACAGTCAATCACGGATTACAAAAAGAAAACAGCCCCGTCGCGGACCAGGATGTCTTGCTCCCAGACAGACTAAATAATTTTTTGCTCGCTTTGAGGACAAGACAGTGCCACTGACAAGAATTCTCCGGTTGGAACATTATTGAACTTTTATGATAAAAACATCCTAAAGATTGATTCTATACTTAGTTTGACAAGTTTCTTCGACCTGTAATATAACTTTTTGAAAGTTTCGTCCGAATGGACCAGATCGCGCATTTTGATTTGTTTACCAAACGCCCAAACAAAAGAAGCTATTGGACATAAATGATGGACATTATCGAACAAAACAAGCATTTATTGTGGAACTGCGATTCCTGGGAGTGCATTCTGATGAAGATCGTCAAAGGTAAGTGAATATTTCTAATGCTGTTTATGAATAATGTTGACTACCCAACATGGGGGATATTTCTCTAGCTGGTTTGGGCTCTGAGCGCCGTTCTCAGATTGTGCTTTTTCCGTAAAGTAAAAAAAAAATCTGACCCAGCGGTTGCATTAAGGAGAAGTGTATCTATATTTCTATGTCTAAAAATTGTATTTTCATCAACGTTTATAATGAGTATTTTGTGAATTCATGTGAATTCATGCAATATCATCTCATGAAATACTGAACATAACACGCCAATGTAAAATATGATTTTTGGAGATAAATATGAACTTTACCGAACAAACCATACAGTACATGTATTGTGTAACAAGAAGTCCTATGAGTGTCATCTGATGAAGATCATCAAAAGTTAGTGATTCATTTTCTCCATTTGTGCTTTTTGTGACTCCTCTCTTAGGCTGAAAAAATGGCTGGGTTTTTCTGTGAGTTGGTGGTGACCTAAGATAATTGTTTGTGGAGCTTTCACTGTAAAGAATTTTTTAAATCAGACACTGTGGCTGGATTAACGAGAATTGTATCTTGAAAATGGTTCCTAATACTTGTATGTTTGAGAAATTTGATTTATGAGATTTCTGTTGATCTGTATTTGGCGCCCTGCAATTTCATTGGCTGTTGATGAGGGGTTCAGCTAGACAGGCTAAGACTACAAAAAATAAAAGTGTGTACTGTATGACAGAGTGATAGACCATTTTGTCAACGCGAAAGAGACAATGGCATTGGCCTTTCACTAAAAGTAGGGTGTCAACATGTTTTCTCTACTTGCACGAACATGCACAAACAAACACACACACACACACACACACAAATAAGAAACATGGACAGCCAAATCGTATTTAGCTTACATTGATTGGACTAAATTGTTTTTGGTACCTTTTTGTTGTTACTGTAGACTAAGCATAGGTGATTCTTTTGTTTTTTTATTCGTTGAATTTGTACCCCCTTTTTCTCCCCAATTTCGTGGTATCCAATTGTTGGTAGCTACTATCTTGTCTCATCGTCTCTCCCGAGCCCGTATGGGAGTTGTAGCGAAGGTCGAAAGTCGCGCGTCCTCCGATACACAACCCAACCAAGCCGCACTGCTTCTTAACACAGCGCGCATCCAACCTGGAAGCCAGGCGCATCAATGTGTCGGAGGAAACACTGTGCACCTGGCGAACCTTGGTTAGCGTGCGCTGGCGCGTGATGAGACAAGGATATCCCTACCGGCCAAACCCTCCCTAACCCGGACAACGCTGGGCCATTTGTGCGTCGCCCCACAGACCTCCCAGTCACGGCCGGTTGCGACAGAGCCTGGGCGCGAACCCAGAGTCTCTGGTGGCACAGCTCGCCCTTAACCACTACGCCACCCGGGAGGCCCAAGCATAGGTGATTTGATTATGTTGAAGTTGAAATGGTGCTGGAATAGTGGAGGCAGCTCCTGTTTTCTTCGCGACTTGCAGTAACTCTCCATGTTTCTAAATCAATATTTGTTTAGAGGTCCGAAAATGTTGGAAACATTAACTTGCTTTACCATGCTGTAGGTCATGTAACTGTTTTTTTTTTACATGCAATATGCTTCATGGACTTCAATGGACAGAGGTTGCACTTTTGTGATAAAACAAATGTCTGGTTGAAATTATTCTGCCACTTTGTCTTCTTATTGTCTCGGCCTTTAGGCCTATATATCATGGTCACAAGGCATATGAACTAACAGGTTATAGAGCAAACAATGCAATTATCACAACACGTAGGTTGTAATATGGCTTTTTTTCTGGCTTTCCAAGAGATTTTACCGATGCACAGCTACAGGTTCCAAAAGTCTTTAATATGCAATCATAGACCTGTCTTGCACCCTATTCCCTATATAGTGTACTACTTTTGACAATAGTAGTGCACTAAATAAGGAATAGAGTGCCATTTGGGATGCAGACAAGGAGCCTTTTTAAAATTCCGCCAGAGCTCGCTTTGCTGCTGAACACTGGATTCCATGTTAATATAACTCTTTCGGTGGTGGTGTCCTCTCTGACCTTTAGATGTGAACCTATTCGATGTACACAGCATAATGAGATGTACCTGGGAACATCTGCAGGGCATCCATCACTGACAGTCCAGCGAACTAGTGCTAACTGCTTTTACAGCCATTATACTACAGGTTGAATTGTAGAAACCTCTGTACTGTACTGTAATTTAAATAACACCGCTCTCTCATGTTATTTACAGGTAATTATTTTTTTTTTCACTTCCTGTACATTTGCCGCCGGCGGTGCTCTGGAATAGGAATGATTAATGCCAAGCATGTCCTATGACATTGTGCTGGTAGTTACAGTAAAATCACGGATGAACACATTTGACATAATGATATGAAATACCTAGGCTACATTGTTTCACTTACACAACTCAGACAAACGCACCCATGCAACCACTTACACCCTTGCACACACTACTACTATGGAGGAGATATGTAAAAACAATGGATCATTTCTGACAACGGGGCCATCCAATGGATGTTTGTCCTCCAGGAAGAAAGTTTGAGTTCATTGTGAGCGAGTTGTGATGCTGGAGTGACGGCCGTCCTAACTTGTCCAGACATGCTGTTTCAAGTAATGAAGGGGCAGTTGGAGAGGTAGGGCAGGATGAACTGACAGGTGCCACAACCAGCCATCCAAGACTGATCCGCCGGCTAGATTCTGTGCACATATCACGCCACCACATATCCCACTCCACTCAACTGTCAATGGCAGGGATTTCTCCACAGTCGACCTGCGACAGACCCCTTGATCTCGGGTCCGGTTCTAGAGTGATGCTGTCACAGTAGCCTGCCCCAGTTCCACACCTCAATCCTCTGTGTGGTCTAGTCTACAGGATACACCAGAGACAAGGATCACTGTCTCTCTAGATTTCTGCTGTATGGTTGCCACATAGACAATGGACCATGTCCCATCACCTCACTTTCACAAGCCACAGTGAACTGACAAGCAAAGAGTCAACAATGTTGTCATGAGACCACATTTCATTTAGTTGGAATCTGGATCTTTTAGCTGAACACCAAGTTAACAATATCTCATTCCAAATCATGTTTATATAAGTTTGAGCTTTTCTTTGTAGCAGCTTCCAGAAAGCTAGCAAGACAGTGAAAAAAACATGTCCTCGAAAAATGCCCCCCCCCCCCCTCCCCAGGCATAAGTACCCTAATATTTGTATCATTGGTAGAGCAGTGAGTATATAATTGTGTTCTGCCCTGTTGAAGAAGCTGGTTCTCCTTTTCCCAATGATTCACTCAGTTTCAGTGTTAGGACTAGTTAGTGTTGTATTACACTATGAGTACATTCATAGGGACTTGGATATTTTACTCACAGCACAGTTAGAGGCAAAGAACAGTTAAAACTCATCATTAGGAATAACTGAGGGTGATGCTCAAACTAATTGCCCCAATTTCACCTTTTGGATAAGATTGCCAACATATGATTACAAATTTGCTCGTTATTCAACTGGGAGGAAATATGTTAGCAGAGATCCTCTGATAATTTACAGAGAAGCATTATTTAAATGATTGGCATGATATCCATAGACATGACATGAGTTGCTCATAAATCTATTGGAGATAGAGCTGTTACCCTCTAGCTTGGTACAAAACAAATTTGGGGGAAAATCTTAGCCTATAATGCACCATACAAAGTAGCGGTAAACTAAAAAGGAAAATGTGCTTTATGGTTTCATTTGAACTTTGAAACAACTTGGGCTTTGCGGTAGAGGAGAGGACAGCTCCACTGAGGGCGATGAGGTAAGCAGCTCATTTGTTCTACTGTTCTTACATTCCCCTCTCCCATCCATACATAGAACAGAGGGTCTGCCACCACCTGTTCCCCACCAACACTGCAGCATCAGCCATGCATCTTTAAAGGTGGCACAGTCACACACCCCACATTTAGGCTACTGTAACTTTAGAAGTACGTTATTCTGAAGATTACGTCAGACATTACACAAACTCCAATTGTGAAACAAGAAAAAAAAAAAAAACACTGGCTAGATAATTAGAGGTGATTATACAGTATTTGACATCTGGAATTAAAATAATATTTAAATGAAGCAGCAGTCAATCCTTGAATATTCTACAGCAAGGTTACTAAACTAATCTCCAAGTGATTTTTATTCCCACTCATAATAGAGTGACACATCATATCGTATACATGATCATGTTTTAGTCAAATATTATATCGGTTTGGGCTTCTTGTGGTCAATTTGTTATTATGTGTTTCCCTTGTCCAGATGATGTCCGTGTTCTGTTTCATGTCTGTTATTTATTAAATATTCACTCCCTGTACTTTCTAGTCTTTTTATCCAGAATACAAAGTGTTATGTTTGGGGCAAGTCCAATACAACACATTACTGAGTACCATTCTCCATATTTTGAAGCATAGTGGTGGCTGCATCATATTATGTTGTGCTTATAATCGTTAACGATTGGGGAGTATTTCAGGATAAAAAATAAATGGAATGAGGCAAAACACAGGCAAAATCCAGGAGGAGAACCTGGTTCAGTCTGCTTTCTATCCGAAACTGGGAGATAACTATAATATACACTGGAGTTGCTTACCAAGAAGACAGTGAATTTTCCTCAGTGCCAGAGTTATATATTTAATTGAAATCTACTGGAAAATCTATGGCAAAACCTTAAATTGGTTGTCTAGCAATGAGCTACAACCAATTTTACACAGCTAGAATCATTTTGAAAAGAATAATGGGCATATGTTGCACAATCCAGGTGTGGAAAGCTCTTAGAAATGTACTCAAAAAGACTGTAATCCCTGCCCAATGTGCTTCTACAAAGTATTGACTCAGGGGTGTGCAAACATTTGAAAACATGTTTTCACTTTGTCATTATGGTGTATTGTGTGCACAGTACCAGTCAAAAGTTTGGACAGACCTACTCAGGTTTTTCTTTATTTTACTATTTTCCACATTGAAGAATAATAGTGAAGACATCAAAAATATGAAATAACACACATCATGTCAGGACCAAAAAAAGTGTTAAACAAATCAAAATACAGTATATTTTAGACTTGATAATCTTCAAAGTAGCCACCCTTTGCCTTGATGACATCTTTTGGCATTCTCTCAACCAGCTTCATGAGGTAGTCACCTGGAATGCATTTCAATTAACAAGTGTGCCTTGTTAAAAGTTCATTTGTGGAATTTATTTCCTTCTTAATGCATTTGAGCCAATCAGTTGTGTTGTGACAAGGTAGGGGTGGTACACAGAAGATATATGTTAAAACACCATAAAGTCCATATTATGGTACAAACAGCTCAAATAAGCAAAGACTTTAAGACTTCATTACTTTAAGACATGAAGGTCAGTCAATCCCTAAGATTTCAAGAACTATGAAAGTTTCTTCAAGCAATGGATGTTAGATCGATGGAAATCTGTCCTTTGGTCTGATGAGTCCAAATTTGAGACACAGAGTGGGTGAACGGAAGATCTCCGCATGTGTAGTTCCCATCGTGAAGCATGGAGGAGATGTGATGGTTTGGGGTGCTTTGCTGGTGACACTGTCAGTGATTTACTTAGAATTCAAGGCACAATTAACCAGCATGGCTACCACAGCATTCTGCAGCGATACACCATCACATCTGGTTTGCGCATAGTGGGTCTATTGTTTGTTTTTCAACAGGACAATGACCCAACACACCTCCAGGCTGTGTAAGGGACATTTGACCAAGGAGAGTGATGGAGTACTGTATCAGATGACCTGGCCTCCACAGTCACCCGACCTCAACCCAATATAGATGGTTTGGGATAAGTTGGACAACAGAGTGAATGAAAAGCAGCCAACAAGTGCTCAGCATATGTGGGAACTCCTTCAAGACAGTTGGAAAAGCGTTCCGGGTGAAGCTGGTTGAGAGAATGCCAAGAGTGTGCAAAGCTGTCATCAAGGCAAAGGGTGGCTACTTTGAAGAATCTCCTATATAAAATATATTTTGATTTGTTTAATACTTTTTTGGTTACTTCATGATTCCATATGTGTTGCTTCATAGTTTTGATGTCTTCACTATTATTCTAGAATGTAGAAAATAGTAAAAATCCGTTTTGAATTCAGGCTGTAACACAACAAAATGTGGAATAATTCAAGGGGTATGAATACTTTCTGAAGGCACTGTAGTTGATCATCCCTGTTCTAGTTGTGAAGAGAAAGGTCCAACTACCCACCTCCATCTGTTGCACCCTGTCCACAATGTCGCAATTTTACACGGACATCACATCAAGTCAAGACAACCTTTACCGTGCACAGGAAAAAACACTGGCACAAACAAAAAGTTAAGGGTGACAAGTTCTGACTCTTCTTTAGTTGACTTTGTTGGACTTGTTTTACTTTTTAGCAGAAGTGACAGAGGGCTTATTCACACGTTGGGCTGTCCTTATCCTTCAATCAGTGCCCTTGCTCACCACAGTGTATTATTCCCAATTTGTGGAGCATGACTAACGGCTCCCTGTACCACAGTGCAGTAAAACACTGGTACATTCACATTTTAGGATTTGGGACAAAGAGAAGGAATGAAATTAGCATTTTATGGAAATCACTTTTCACCTTATTCAGTGTTATAAAAACATGTTGGAATTTAATTTTAATTCTGATGCTTAATCCTACGCAAACAAAGATGTGTCCCATATTCCCATTCCCTGCAGGGGAGCATCTTCTCTCTTTGTTCGAGAAGAAGAGGGACAGGCTAATTAACGTGCTAGAGGGAGGGTGTTTGTAGAGACTACTGAGAGAGTCACCCCACACTCTCTCTCTCAACTGTTGATTTGGAAAAAATTGCCGTATGGACAGAATGAAGAAAAGAACTACAGTACAGTGGACCTACAGCAGACCTTCCCATTAATTAGATTACATATTTGATCATTTCCCTGGCATGGAGCATTTTTCATTAACAAAGCCAATGGTGGGTAAACCAACAACTCTCATCAGAGCCTCGCTCCCTCCTCTCACACATGAGCCACAACAATAGAGAGTCGGGAGAGAGAGAGAGAAAGACAGAGATAGACTGACCCAATTGTTTCTCAACCTGAACTAGACATGATCTAAAGGAACAAGCTTACTGTCATGTCTCCGGAATGATTTCACTTTGGGAGAGATTCACTTTCGGAATTCCTTGTCCAGAGCAAGTGAAATAATAATGTTTTTAAAAAAATCTCGCTTCATGCTTCACTGCATGTGAATTCGGGAAACCATAACTGAGAACCCTATGACAACAAGAGGCAAAAACATATCTTATGTTCATAGGTGGCAGGCAGCTTTTGAACCATTGTTCTGATCATCTAAATGATTGCCCTGTATGTTTGAATTACTAAATGCACACCCAAACCTGAAATGTAAGTTGATGTCAATTTGTTCCTGTGGATCCCTTGAGTTGTATCCCCCAAGCAGCCTGTCCCCATCCAAAATAGCTTGAATAATTGTATGGATTGTATACAGACAATCTTTTGCGGACTACATATGGATTACTGAAGGAATAAGGTTTACTCATTCATCTGTGGTTGTTATTTTCTGTCTTCAAAAACAATCTGCTTAGAAAATAGCCTTTAATCTTAATATTGTTGTCTTTGCCTAGATACATGCTTTATTGTGAGCCATGCAAATGTGATTTTTGTTAAACAGTAACTCATGACCAATGATCTTCTTGCAACTCTCATTGATGAAATATGAAGGTGGGCTTCAGCCAGGATAACACAGAGGAACTGTGCCTGATGTATTAAATTCAGATCAACCAGCCCATCTGTTGGGCTTTTGAGAATAAAGATAGATGAAGATTTCATAATTAACTAGTGTAAATAATGAAAAGGCCAAAAAGTTATATTGCCTTTTAATGCTGAAGAAATCATAGTGTGTGTGAAAAAATGTGTTGGTTTTGAGTGGCGCACTTTAACTGCAAAGACCAGAATTACATTTCAGCCTGGTCTGAGAATAAAGAAAAAAACATTTCTGGGATTGTCACGACTTCTCTGTAGGCCGTTATGACTACTGATAACATCTGAAGCTGGAACGAACTGTAGATCCTGGATAACACTTAAGCAAGGGTAATGCTATGCAAGTCAGTGAGCTGCTTTACTTCACATTCTGAGGTGCATAGTCTCTACAGCTTCCGGTGTCATACAAAAAAAACTTCCCCCAAAAATATAAAGTATAGTGGATGGATACATAAAACAACAAAGTGATACCAATGTCAAATGAATTACAGCACTATAATATACATTATGCTTATCGAATAAGCCTTTCTGCTCTGTCATGTGTCAATCAACCAGAATGTTCTTAGTATGCATCCACTGTCTCATCGCTTCTGTCACGATTACTTTTGCCTGATGAGATTTGTGTTGACTGGTGTTGACTGGCATGGCCTACTATCACAGCGGCTGGCTTTGATCATCCCTGAGTAAAGGTGCTTAAACCAGCCATTGGCAGTTAGAGTCTGGAAAATAATCACACTCAATCAAAGCCGTAATTCCCTCCCCCTGCAATTATAATCACTGGGGGAATATTGATTAATTCCACTAATAAGTGTAATCTCTCACTGTCCTAAAGGTTCAGTCAATATCAGAGGACAACATTTGAAATTGCTTTGTTTAGAAAAGTAATGTGCAAGAGGGGGAGAATACTAGACACAAGCCAACAATCATTTATTTAGATTTGATAGTACTCCTCCCCAGTCTAGCTCCTGCAAAACTCTAGCCTAAGAATACCCGATACAGTTACAGGTTCACAAAAAAAACAGGTAACAGAGGAACCTGTCCAGTGATGTGTGACGCCATACATCAGCCAGTGTTGGGGATCACAGAGAGGTCATTAGATCGCCTGCATCACACTCCAACTCCTATAATAAAGGAGAAAAGCAAATCAATCAAATGTATTCATAAAGCCCTTTTTACATCAGCAGATGGCACAAAGTGCTATGCAGAAAACCAGCCTAAAACCCCAAACAGCAAGCAATGCAGGTGTAGAAGCACGGTGGCTTGGATAAACTCCCTGGAAAGGCAGGAACCTAGGAAGAAACAGAGAGGAACGGCTCTGAGGGGTGGTCAATCCTCTTCTGGCTGTGCCAGGTTGAGATTATAACAGTACATGGCCAAGATGCTCAAACGTTCATAGATGACCAGCAGGGTCAAATAGTAATAATAATCACAGTGGTTGTAGAGGGTGCAACAGGTCAGCAATTCATGAGGAAATGTCAGTTGGCTTTTCATAGCTGAGCATTCAGAATTAGAGACAGCAGGTGCGGTAGAGAGTAGCACGTCCGTTGAAGAGGTCAGTGTTCCATAGCCGCAGGCAGAACAGTTGAAACTGGAGCAGCCGCACAACCAGCTGGTTTGGGGACAGCAAGGAGTCATCAGGCCAGGTAGTCCTGAGGCATGGTCCCAGGGCTCAGGTCTTCCGGGAGGGGAGGGAAGGAGAGAGAATTATAGGAAGCATACTTAAATCACACAGGACACCGGATAACACAGGTGAAATACTCCAGATATAACAGACTGACCCTAGCCCACCGACACAAACTATCGCAGCTTAAATACTGGAGGCTGAGACAGACGGGGTCGGGAGACCACTGTGACACGTATTTGAAGGAGCCCTCCTTTATTGCCCTCTCTGTTGCCGTCAAAGTAATCAGACTCACTAGCTAATTAAGAGAAGCCTTCATACCACAACATTAAGTGACATTAGACCCATCCGAAGTGTCCCCTCATCTGGTGACACCCTCCTGAGCAGGGAGCCGAGATGGTGAGGCCCTCTCCACAGTAAGTGTGGGCGTGGGTGTACACGAGAGAGAGAGAGAGAAAGCTGTCATTAAGTTGTCTCTAATGTGTCAGTTGAGGTACTGATGGTGGTGACATGACACCACATCGACCACCACAGGCACGACAGCTTTGAACCACTGGCTCTTTATATCATTAAACCTACTTCACTCAGGCATGGAGCTCAAGAGGCTGGTTGATAGTCATTCTCACCTTTCATATGGCTTTATGTTCCCTGAGCTTGGCATTTATGTTCTGTTATGGCATCCAAGTGTAATTATACTGTATGTATAGGCTCTGCAACAGCATAAAGCTAAAACAGTTTTATGATGTTTTATATATCTATTAATAATAATGTGAGAATGAGCTCCTGATAGAAACCTGATTTGTGTTCAAATTAAGAATTTCTAAATATACAGAATACACTCTCATGGTGTGTTGCACAAACATGGATTAAATAAGCCTTGGATTAGACCAGATCTAAATTTGGACTTTGTGGCTGTGGAATCTGACTTTGTGGCTGTGGAATCTAGTGGAAGCCCAGTAGTTGGCCCTGGAAACACCCCTGGTGTGATATGGTAGCTCCTGTGATTGGTCAAGATTTCACAACTCAGTGGACCAATCACATTCCATGACCCCTCCCCCGCCACTACAGCACGGGTTAGATGTCAATGTCATCATTCAGCAAAATGCCAGTCACTCTGTCAGAGTCTGAAGTATAGCAAAGAGCAAATATTGGGTGTCAATATATATGACAAATAAACAAACATGAATGTAGAAGGGAAGCCAGAAAGAGTGGGGAAAAGATGGCCAGCTTTGTTGAAAACAGACAGGCCCTTAAATGATGTGTCCTCAAAAGTTGTCATCTAAAAATCTCAAATTAGCTGGTAGAATTTATTTAAATTAATCATTGAGGTCTTATATCAATTCTACAGGCAAACTCTCTTTGGAGATGTGTTGCTCTATTATGCGAACCCTTACGTTTTTCTTTACATTTCATCGACCTTATTATCTAGGAACTGGACAATAGCGAGTAATACACTTGGAAGCGATGGGTGGTGTGCACACCTCTGAAGTCTGACCAGAAGGCCACTGCGTCTTCCTCTTCTCCGGCATTGTTGTTTTGGGTCGGCCTCTGGGATCAGTTCAAATGCCCTGGGTGGTGAGAACGAAGGATCCGCTTTGGGAAAGTGGTTTTCCTGGTCGTAGTGCTGGTAAGTTGACGTCGCTCTGATATCCAATAGTTCTTCCCGACTGTATGCAATAACATTAAAGATTTTCTGGGGTAACAATGTAAGAGGAAATACATAAAAAAAACTAAATACTGCAAAGTTTCCTAACATAATGTGAGCTCTCGTTCTCCATGGCCGACTTTAGTAAGACATTTACGTGTGTTAACCCTCGCAAGGCTGCCGCCCAGACTACATCCCTAGCAGTATCCTCAGAACAAACGTAGACCAGCTGGCTGGAGTGGTTACGGATATAGTCAATCTCTCCCTTTCGCAGTCTGTTGCCCTCACTTGCTTCAAGATGTCCACCATTGTTCCTGTACCCAAAAAACAAAGGTAACTGACCTAAACGACTATCGTTTAGGTAGCACTCACTACTGTTATCATGAAGTGCTTTGAGAGGCTAGTTAAGGATCATATTACCCAACACCCTATTCCCACTGCAATTTGCATACCACCAATAGATCCACGATGATGTAATTGCCATCGCACTGCACACTGCCCTATCCCATCTGGACAAGAGGAAAACCTATGTAAGAATGCTGTTCATTGACTCCAGGTCAGCCTTCAACACCATTGTACACTCCAAGCTCATCATTAAGCTTGGGGCGCTGGGTCTGAATCCCACCTTGTGCAACTGATTCCTGGACTTGCTGACGGGCTGCACCCAGGTGGTGAAGGTAGGCAACAACACCTCCTGATCCTCAACACAGGGCCCCACAAGGGTGCGTGCTCAGCCCATTCCTGTACTCCCTGTTCACCCACGACAGTGTGGCTCGCCTTCAACTCAATCATCAAGTTTGCAGATGAGACAACAGTGTTAGTCCTGATTACCAACAACAACGAGACAGCCTACAGGGAGGAAGTGAGGGCCCTGGCGGAGTGGTGTTGGGAAAATAACCTCTCCCTCAAAGTCAACAAAGTGAAGAAGCTGATCGTGGACTTCAGGAGACAACAGAGCGAGCCCGCCCCCATCCACAACAACGGGGCCGCAGTGGAGAAGGTGAAAATCTTCAAGTTCCTCGGGGTGCACATCGATGACAATCTGAAATGATCCACCCACACAGACAGAGTGTTGAAGGAGGCACAACTTCATACGGTTTACATACTGTTTCACCCATTTAATATGTACAGTGGGGCAAAAAAGTATTTAGTCAGCCACCAATTGTGCAAGTTCTCCCACTTAAAAAGATGAGAGAGGCCTGTAATTTTCATCATAGGTACACTTCAACTATGACAGACAAAATGAGAGAAAAAAAAATCCAGAAAATCACATTGTAGGATTTTTTATGAATTTATTTGCAAATTATGGTGGAAAATAAGTATTTGGTCACCTACAAACAAGCAAGATTTCAGGCTCTCACAGACCTGTAACTTCTTCTTTAAGAGGCTCCTCTGTCCTCCACTCGTTACCTGTATTAATGGCACCTGTTTGAACTTGTTATCAGTATAAAAGACACCTGTCCACAACCTCAAACAGTCACACTCCAAACTCCACTATGGCCAAGACCAAAGAGCTGTCAAAGGACACCAGAAACAAAATTGTAGACCTGCACCAGGCTGGGAAGACTGAATCTGCAATAGGTAAGCAGCTTGGTTTGAAGAAATCAACTGTGGGAGCAATTATTAGGAAATGGAAGACATACAAGACCACTGATAATCTCCCTCGATCTGGGACTCCATGCAAGATCTCACCCCGTGGGGTCAAAATGATCACAAGAACGGTGAGCAAAAATCCCAGAACCACGCGGGGAGACCTAGTGAATGACCTACAGAGAGCTGGGGCCAACGTAACAAAGCCTACCATCAGTAACACACTACGCCGCCAGGGACTCAAATCCTGCAGTGCCAGACGTGTCCCCCTGCTTAAACCAGTACATGTCCAGGCCCGTCTGAAGTTTGCTGGAGAGCATTTGGATGATCCAGAAGAAGATTGGGAGAATGTCATATGGTCAGATGAAACCAAAATATAACTTTTTGGTAAAAACTCAACTCGTCGTGTTTGGAGGACAAAGAATGCTGAGTTACATCCAAAGAACACCATACCTACTGTGAAGCATGTGGGTGGAAACATCATGCTTTGGGGCCGTTTTTCTGCAAAGGGACCAGGACGACTGATCTGTGTAAAGGAAAGAATGAATGGGGCCATGTATCGTGAGATTTTGAGTGAAAACCTCCTTCCATCAGCAAGGGCATTGAAGATGAAACGTGGCTGGGTCTTTCAGCATGACAATGATCCCAAACACACCGCCCGGGCAACAAAGGAGTGGCTTCTTAAGAAGCATTTCAAGGTCCTGGAGTGGCCTAGCCAGTCTCCAGATCTCAACCCCATAGAAAATCTTTGGAGGGAGTTGAAAGTCCATGTTACCCAGCAACAGCCCCAAAACATCACTGCTCTAGAGGAGATCTGCATGGAGGAATGGGTCAAAATACCAGTGTGTGAAAACCTTGTGAAGACATACAGAAAACGTTTGACCTCTGTCATTGCCAACAAAGGGTATATAACAAAGTATTGAGATAAACTTTTGTTATTGACCAAATACTTATTTTCCACCATAATTTGCAAATAAATTCATAAAAAAATCCTACAATGAGATTTTCTGGATTTTCTTCCCTCATTGTGTCTGTCATAGTTGAAGTGTACCCATGATGAAAATTACAGGCCTCTCTCATCTTTTTAAGTGGGAGAACTTGCACAATTGGTGGCTGACTAAATACTTTACCCCACTGTGTATACTGTATTCTAGTCAAGTCCATCCTATTCAATTATTGCTGAGATATACGATTCTATCCACGTATTCTTCAGATATACTATATATTCTATCCATATACAGTCCATAATGTCTATATAACATACAGTACCAGTCAAAAGTTTGGACACACCTACTCAGTCTATGGTTTTTCTTTATCTTTACTCTTTTCTACATAGTAGAATAATAGTGAAGACATCAAAACTATGAAATAACACATATGGAATCATGAAGCAACCAAAAAGGTGTTAAACAAATCAAATAATATTTTATATTTGAGATTCTTCAAAGTAACCAGCCTTTGCTGATGACAGCTGATGACAGCTTTGCAAACTCTTAACATTCTCTCAACCAGTTTCATGAGGTATTAATCTGGAATGCATTTCGATTAACAGGTGCATCTTGTTAAAAGTGAATGTGTAAAATTTCTTTCCTTAGCCAATCAGTTGTGCTGTGACAAGGTAGGGGTGGTATACAGAAGATAGCCCTATTTGGAAAAAGACCAAGTCCATATTATTGAAAGAACAGCTCAAATAAGCAAAGAGAAATTACAGTCCATCATTACTTTAACCTCAGTCAATCTGGAAAATTTCTAAACTTTTCTTCAAAAGTTTCTTCAAGTACAGTTGCAAAAACCATCAAGCGCTATGATGAAACTGTCTCTCATGAGGACCGCCACAGGAAAGGAAGACCCAGAGTTACATCTGCTGCAGAGGATAAGTTCATTAGAGTTAACTGCACCTCAGATTGCAGCCCAAATAAATGCTTTACAAGTAACAGACACATCTAAACATCAACTGTTCAGAGGAAACTGTGAATCCGACCTTCATGGTCGAATTGCTGCAGAGAAACCACTACTAAAGGACACCAATAATAAGAAGAGACTTGCTTGGGCCAAGACACACGAGTAATGGACATTAGACCGGTGGAAATATGTCAAAATTTGAGACCATCATGTTTTTGTGAGACGCAGAGTAGGTGAACGGATGAACTCTGCATGTGTGCTTCCCACCGTGAAGGATGGAGGAGGAGGTGTGATGGTGTGTGGGTGCTTTGCTGGTGACACTGTCAGTGATTTATTTCGAATTCAAGGCACACTTCACCAGCATGGCTACCACAGCATTCTGCAGCGATATGCCATCCCATCTGGTTTGCGCTTAGTTGGTCTATCATCATGAGCCTCCCGGGTGGCGCAGTGGTCTAAGGCCTGTGTCACCAGAGATTCTGGGTTCGATCCCAGGCTCTGTCGCAGCTGGCCACGACCGGGAGGTCCATGGAGCGACGCACAATTGGCCCAGCGTCGTCCGGGTTAGGGAGGGTTTGGCCGGCAGAGATATCCTTGTCTCATCGCACACTAGCGACTCCTGTGGCAGGCCGGGCGCAGTGCACGCTGACCAGGTTGCCAAGTGTATGGGGTTTCCTCCGACACATTGGTGCAGCTGGCTTCTGGGTTGGATGTGCATTGTGTCAAGAAGCAGTGTGGCTTGGTTGGGTTGTGTTTCGGAGGATGCATGGCTCTCGACCTTCACCTCTCCCGAGTCCGTACCGGAGTTGCAGCGATGAGACAAGACTGTAACTACTACCAATTGGATACCACGGAATTGGAGAGAAAATAAATAAATAAATAAAATAATTAAAAAATAGTTAGTCATTTGACCCAACACACCTCCAGGCTATGAAAGGCTATTTGACCAAGAAGGAGAGTGATGGATTGCTGCATCAGATGACCTGGTCTCCACAATCACCCGAACTCAACCCAATTGAGATGATTTGGGATGAGTAGGACCGCAGAGTGAATGAAAAGCAGCCAACCATATGTGGAACACCTTCAAGACTGTTGGAAAAGTGAAGCTGGTTGAGAGAATGCTAAGACTGTGCAAAGCTGTCATCAAGGCAAAGGGTGGCTACTTTAAAGAATCTCAAATATATTTTTTTAAATGTAACACTGAGTTCTGCTAGACTTGTGCAAGTGACTGCATCACAAAGTAAATTAAGGTTGGGTTTGTTTAAATTCTGCCGACATAAACACAACTGACAGCATACAAGTAAATATAACTTCGGAGTGCAGCAGAATGTGAAACGACCGTAATGCATGTGGTAAATTTGGGTTCACTTTGGATATCCCTATGGGGCTAGTTAGGTACCATCGGTAAATTACACAATGTACATGGGAAAATGTTCCAATAGCTCCAAATTTCAATGACTTGAAAACCTCAAACCAACTATTTAAATTTTGAAAGCATTTAATAAGACAACTAAAAGATGTGCAACACGAAAATATTGTCCCATGTAATTTATTGAGTCCCTAACTAGCCCAGAAGATAGGCTATCAGAGTCAGGTCGCACACCAGCCGAAAATAATTGGCGTAATCATTTGGCTAACTCATCCCACCTGCAAACACACAAGACACTCCCATCAAACCACACCCCGAAACCAAATCACGTTTGAATTCAGTCATGACAGCTAGCGTCTCTTAATGTACTAAATCTAAAACGAAGACAAAACAGGAAGTGCAGTCGCCCTTTAAAACTAACAAATGACATGGTGTCCTACCTTGCAGATGAGCCAAGGACAGGGATAGATGAGAACAGCCAGTGGAGCACTTAGAACAGCAGCAGCCAGGGGCAACTGGTAGGCAAGAGGATGATTTAGGTGACCCAGACACCGGCCAAAAACAAGTTAACCTACCCCAGTATCCCATTGACTGTTTTGGATTGCAAAACTAAAGACACACTAGACAAGACACAGACATAGCAACAGAAGAGTAGGATATGATGGAGAGAGACACACCAGACAAGACACAGAGACAGCAACAGAAGAGTAGGATATGATGGAGAGAGACACACCAGACAAGACACGGAGACTGCAACAGAGGAATAGGATATGATGGAGAGAGAGAAGAAAAACTGAACATTCCATAACAGAAGATTATAAACAAAGGAGACCGTAACAAACAAGAACATAAGACAGCAACAGACAAGACACAGACAGCAACAGGCAAGACACAGAGAAAGTGACAGAAGGGAGGGAGGGAGAACAGAAGTGGGTTGAGCACACAGTAGACTGTATCATTTCAAGCTGCTCTATAGATTCTAATTTGTTTGACTTATTTGCACAAATTATAACAAGCGAAATACAGACAGTGAAAAAGTCAAACATGGTTTACAAAGAACTTGCAGATGTGAAAATCATGTGAAATATCTATTAAAACAATTGTTTACTTTTACACTATATACACAGCCAGGACAGGATGAGAAAGGATGGTAAACAAAAGAGACAGTAACATAGAAGACTAAGAGACAGCAACGGACAACAGAGTGTGTGTGTGCATGTGCGAGAGAGCGGGTGTTTTGGGTACTGTGGGATTCTTTAATCAGTTTGGCTCATTGGACAGGTCAGAGTTTATGTTTGAAGTTGTTGAGTGGTATGGAGGTTTTTAGCAATACACCGTAGATGTATGTGTTCCAGAGTAGAGAGTAGAGAGTGTTCCAGAGTAGAGAAACCCACAGTAGCTACTGTAACTTAGTACTGGTAGTTTCTGCTGTGGCAGGTGGGAAGGTACAAGTTACCTGAAAAATATCTAATCTGTCATTGTTCATCTCAAAGTATACCAAATTCATGCATTTAGCTGTTGAAATGACTTTCTTTGGATGGGGGAGGATGCCCCTGCTTTTGGGCTAAACCCCTAATGTCTTCAAATCCTAAAATCACCCCTGGGCTAAGGATGAAATTAATTGCACTTTTTTGCCAAATGAGTTAGCTAGCTAGTTGAGTTTAACAAACATGATAAGCCACAGGAGCTAAACTGTTTGATCACCATCTAAAATAAAGTGCATACACTGATATTTAATTAACTTAATCCTCCTCCTGCAGCAGTTTAGATTTAATCCCAAAACTACATTTAAATTTGTTTTTCAAACAACTGAGCAACAACATTACATTCGATCTTGGTCAAAAGTCAAAATTAAACTTAGTTTAGAAGAAGGATTAGATTTAACTAGGACTTATTTAAAACTAGGTTTAAATTTTGGTACAACAAGATTAATAGATAAACCTTGATTTAACCCAGGTTCAGAGTTAATCCACATTGGTGCAACCCACCCTAATTGTATCTTTATTTATCTACTTATCATAAACTACAAATGTATATTTTTTTGTAAAAGGAAGATACCTTTTTCCAGCAACAGGACCAATTACAGGATTTATCAACTTCAGGAAAAGCTAGCAAATCACTGAAATCTTCTGAGAACAACTATATGGACTGAAGGACTACAGGAAAGGACTAAAGTATTGACAATCAAGTGCTCAAAGAATTTACAAGAGTAATTCATCTCTGGAGGATAATACAATTACAATCAGTAACCATATGTGTAAGGAAAACTTGTGAGGAAACTTGACACTTGAAGGGGAGGTAGGCCTACTCCTATAATGATACTTAACCGAGCATAATTGTGTCTTATTATAAGTCAGTATTATTATTATATTTCATAATATTTTATTATTTCAATAATTGTATAAGCTACAATTGAAATATTTCAAAAACAAACAAAAGGCCTTATTTAAAAAAACATCATCCCAGCACTGTTCAAGAGAAACATTATCCAATGAGTTGCCATGGAGATTGTTTACCCTGAATAATTACAAAGTACAGATGCCAAGAATTACAAACAACTTTGAGTCCCTTTATGCTGATTTTACCAAGACAAAGAACAAAAGGACTAACACAAATATGAAATTCCACACTGGTGGATCAGCCATATGGATGACAGTGCAGTGGAGATCCTATCCTAATGTGTGAGAAAAGGATATCAATAATGGATCTCAAATTATTATAAATAAGGACACAGAACTTGATATTCCCAAATTAACCATGAACATTTATGACAGTGGAACTGTGGTAGTTCATGAGGAGCCACGTCCAACCTTCCACCTCATCCAGAGGGGCCACATCGACCCTTCCGCCCTCTTACAGAGGAGCCATGTCAAACCTTCCACCTCATCCAGAGGAGCCATGTCGAACCCCCCCCCCCCCCCCCCCTCATCCAGAGGGGCCACATCGACCCTTCCGCCCTCATACAGAAGAGCCACGTCGACCCTTCCGCCATCATTCCAGAGGAACCACGTCGACCCTTCCACCTCATCCAGAGAAACCACGTCGACCCTTCCCCCTCATCCAGAGGAACCACGTCGATCCTTCCCCCTCATCCAGAGAAACCCCTTTGACCCTTCCCCCCTCATCCAGAAGAGCCACGTCGACCCTTCCACCATCATTCCAGAGGAACCACGTCGATCCTTCCCCTTCATCCAGAGAAACCACGTCGACCCTTCCCCCTCATCCAGAGAAACCACTTCGATCCTTCCCCCACATTGGCCCTTCCCCCTCATCCAGAGGAACCACGTCGATCCTTCCCCCTCATCCAGAGAAACCCCTTTGACCATTCCGCCCTCATACAGAAGAGCCACATCGACCCTTCCGCCATCATTCCAGAGGAACCACGTCGACCCTTCCACCTCATCCAGAGAAACCACGTCGACCCTTCCCCCTCATCCAGAGAAACTACGTCGACCCTTCCCCCTCATCCAGAGAAACCACGTCGATCCTTCCCCCTCATCCAGAGAAACCACGTCGATCCTTCCCCCTCATCCAGAGGAACCACTTCGATCCTTCCCCCACATCGGCCCTTCCCCCTCATCCAAAGGAGCCACCTCGACCCTTTCCTACTCATCGACAGAATATGCAATACCATCCCATACAGAAGAGTTATGCAAAAGTGAAATCTAACCCTTCACCTGCATTACCTGCTAACTCTGAACTAGAGGAGAGAAAGAATCTTCTGGGGATCCTCTGCAACAGACTACTGAAATAAGAGAAGAGAGAGAAGTCTGCTACTAGATAGAAAATGTAGAAGACTTGAACATTATACATATAGTCATTAGAATTCACAGCGCATTTGGAAAGTATTCAAACCCCTTGACTTTTTCCTCATTTTGTTATTACAGCCTTATTCTAAAATTGTTTTTTAAAGCTCATCTATCTACACAGATTACCCCATAAGAACAAAGCAAAAACAGGTTTGCAGAAATGTTCACATTTACATAAGTATTCAGACCCTTTACTCAATATTTTGTTGAAGCACCTTTGGCAGCAATTACAGCCTTGAGTGTTCTTGGGTATGATGCTACACATTGCACACCTGTATTTGTGGGAGTTTCTCCCATTCTTCTCTGCATATCATGTCAAGCTCATTCAAGTTGGATGGGAAGCGTCGCTGGGTTCAAGTCCGGGCTCTGGCTGGTCCACTCAAGGACATTCAGAGACTTGTCTCAAAACCACTCATGCTTTGTCTTCGCTGTGTGCTTAGGGGCATTGTCCTGTTGGAAGTTGAACCTTCATCCCAGTCTGAGGTCCTGAGCACTCTGGAGCAGATTTTCATCAAGGATCTCTCTGTGCTCCATTCATCTTTCCCTCAATCCTGACTAGTCTCCCAGTCCCTGCCACTGAAACACATTCCCACAGCATGATACTGCCACCGCCATGCTTCACTGTAGGGAATCTTGTTTCTCATGGTCTGAGATTCCTTTAGGTGCCTTTTGGCTTCCGTCTGGCCACTCTAACATCTGGTCGTTCCGAGACAGGATTGTGTCCAGGTACAGATCTGGGGAAGGACACAAAAACATTTCTGCAGCATTGAAGGTCCCCAAGAACACAGTGGCCACCGTCAGTCTTCAATGTCTTCCTCTGTGAACTCTGCAGATGACAACCATCTCTGCAGCACTCCACCAATCAGGCCTTTATGGTAGAGTGGCCAGACGGAAGCCACTCAGTAAAAATCACATGACATCCCGCTTGGAGTTTGCCAAAAGACACATAAAGACTCTCAAACCATGAGAAACAAGATTCTCTGGTCTGATGAAACCAAGATTGAACTTTGGCCTGAATGCCATGCATCACATCTGGAGGAAACTTGGCACTATCCCTACGGTGAAGCATGGTGCGGCAGGTAGCCTAGTGGTTAGAGCATTGGATTGGTAACCGAAAGGTTGCAAGATTGTCAGCTAAGGGATTCAAGGTGAAAATCTGTCGTTCTGCCCCTGAACAAGGCAGTTGTTAACTGTTCCTAGGCCGTCATTGAAAATAATATATTTTTCTTAACTGACTTGCCTAGTTAAAAAAAGGTCATAATTTTTTTTTTAAATGGTGTTGGCAGCATCATGCTGTGGGAATGTTTTTCTGCGGCAGGGACTGGGAGACTTCTCAGGATCGAGGGAAAGATGAACGGAGCAAAGTACAAAGCGATCCTTGATGAAAACCTGTTCCAGAGCGCTCAAGACCTCATACTGGGGTGAAGATTCACGTTCCAACAGGACAACAACCCTAAGCACACAGCCAAGACTAGGTTGTTTCAATTGATCTCAGATTCTCAGTTTGTTGTGATTTCCTTTCCAGGATATTCAGTGCTTGGTTGTATAGAGATAGAAAGGGTTAAAGTGTTGTTTCAATGGCTTGAGACCAGCTGTTGATACAATAGGACACGTGCGAAAAAAATCATTGCGTATATTCCTGATGTATCGAATATTTGAAAGACTATATCTAAATTTGCTGGACAACTTTGTATGTGTTTTTTACAGTTCAAAGAAGGGTCTATCCTTAATTATTATCCTTAATGCCCAGATATTTAAACTCGGTGATCCTATATGAGGAAATCAGTCAATTGAAATAAATGATTTGGGCCCTAATCCATGTATTTTACATGACTGGGAATACAGATATGCATCTGTTACCTTAAAAAAAAGGGCCTCACGATCTCATCACTGTATTTTTGTGCATTCAAATTGCCATCAATAAAATGCAATTGAGTTCGTTGTCCGTAGTTTATGTCGGAATTTCTTTAGTAGAATAGTGAAAAATTAAGAGTTTTCTAAACGCATCTCATGCAATTCTGACTGGAGACTTTGGCAGAATCTTTTTTAATACCACACAAATGATTGAAATGGCACTGACAAACTACCACCACTGTAATGTTCTCCCAAGTAAAAATGTGTTCCATTTGGACTATGTTTTTCTCAGATGTATGTCTAGGTTATAAGGTTAACAATGTTGCGTCCTACCTTTGAAAGATGTTGTCATAATAAGCTCTTAAAAAAACAGCAGTTACCCTCCACAAGAGGACTTCCTTCCTGAAAGGGAAAGCACCTTCAGGAAATCAGGAAATGGAATTCTCTGCCTTCTCCCTTAAGTACGAGCGACTTTAAATTCTTCTCCATGGAGGCCAAAGCATAGATCAAGGTGCATCAACCCTGCACACAATGACCTATTCTTAATGCACAAGTCTCAATGTGTTTTATGATGTGTCCTATACGTATTGTATCATTTGATGTATTTTATGTTTCCTGTATTTGTTTTAATCTGTTATATCCTACAAAAATACTGTATGAGTGATGTGTACTTAGCTATGTTTATGTATTTAGTCACTGTGTGTTTAGTTAGGGACTATAGATGAACATTTGCTGTGTTTAGCTAAATGTATGAAATGCATGTTTTTATTAGCACCATAAAATAAATAAACTACTACTACCACCACTCTCCAATGACACAGACAACAACAGGAAACTAATACCATCTGCAATAACAGAAGTAAACAGCCTAGTTATGTTGTACACTGTGAGACCTGAAGGGGCACAGATCTGTTGCAGCGAGAGCAAAAGGTGTTTGATGGTTGTAATTAGTGTTCAATTATTTGAAACACAGACGGAACCTGAGAACAAAGGTGGCTCATAAGGTCTGAGACTCTTCTAAAACACTGGTCCCTAAATCGTATTTAGCTAGATGTACAGCCAGTGCAACACATTTATTAAAAGAAACAATTGTATTTTCCCTCAGCAGACAGTGTATTATACCCACCTTATTGCTAAAGCTAGGAACGTCGCTCTAATCAAAACGTAGCCCAGCTTGTCATGAAATGTATTAAGTCCAAAGAGTGTGAGAAAAGCCCAGACTACAGTATGTGTCTCTAGCCTAAATTGCATTTCTCTTAGATAAACAAAGACAGCAGAAATACAGTTGTTTAAACTGCTGCCTCGCTATGGCTGGCTTCAGAGACCACAGATTACTGTCAAGATTAAGAAATATATACAGAAAATGAAATTGAATGTGTAGTTCTTCGTATCTGCACTGAGGCTGAATCCTGCTTCTGAATTCATTTTCACAGCCGGAAATATGACTATTGCTTGTGTTAATTACTTTTCAATTACGTAAGCTACAGCAAAATGTGGGGTTTGACTGAAGAGGAAAAACTCTTGTTTTCCCAGAGAAAACAAGAGGAAAAGGGAACTTTCTGTTTAGATATCGATGATAGACCGATTCTGATATGTGATGTAGATTGATAATGTAGCCTAATTTCTCCATTCCATAATTCACAATCCAATAAATATACTGTACCTTGAGGGTATTGTGGGAAAGAAGAGTTACAGCCTTCACGGATAGAACTATACAAGGAGTAGTCAGGGTTTATGAGTCAATACGTCTCATGATAATTAAACATGTATAGATGCTACAGAGAGTGCCATTCACATGAAAATGCAGACTGTATTGTGTAAACTATGACCAATAGAACCCTGACTTAAAGATCCAATGTAGCCATCTTTTATCTCAACATCAAATCATTTCTGGGTAACAATTAAGTACCTTACTGTAATTGTTTTCAATTAAAATGGTCAAAAATAAACAAAAATAGCTTCTTAGCAAAGAGCAATTTCTTAAGCAAGAATTTAGCTGGCTGGGAGTGGTCTGAATTGGGAGGGGGTGGGATTGGCATTTGACATTTTTTTGTCTGTTCGGGTACTTACATTTTTTTAAACTAAAAAAGTATATACATTTTTAGAACACAAGGCCCGCACTAGAAAACAAATGTGCGCACATGTATCTATATACTAACAGTGAGCAACAATGCCTAATTTATCAAAACCATTACAGATAAAACAGATCCTAATTGCTAAATTGCCCCATACATATTCAGTCAATAAATAAGCAAGTGCCATTTAAGATTAATTTAATGGAACCGTAATATCAACTGGTTCTATTATATCGTCGAACACAATCTTCAAAAAGCCAGTAACCTCAGCAGTGGCACTTGCTTGTAGAAGCCTATGGCTGGGCAATGGCATAGCCTTGTTTTGTTCATTTAGCAGACAAACCATCTTATTTTCCGAGCCCTTATCACTGTCAAGACACACCAATTTTATAGTAAAGCAGGATGTAACATAACCGAATGAAATAGAACAGAATCATTTTCCAAATGAAAAAAAGTTGCCAGTGTGAAGTGATGGGTATCTCTCATCTGGAACAGTCATTCTCAAAGAGCGATCATTTGAAGGGGGGCTCAATTTGATGAGTTGAAAGACAAGTTTCAGGGTTTACCAACCATAATCTGTCTTCTTTTCGATATACCAGACGTTCAATTTAGTTTATTCTGCCTGTTCATTGGAATTTTCTAAATGGATGAACAATTCCACATTGAACACTGCATGGTGGTGAATTATGGCCAGGACATCTGTTTGGTGAGTAGGCCTATGGCCAGGACATCTGTTTGGTGAGTAGGCCTATGGCCAGGACATCTGTTTGGTGAGTAGGCCTATGGCCAGGACATCTGTTTGGTGAGTAGGCCTATGGCCAGGACATCTGTTTGGTGAGTAGGCCTATGGCCACACCAACTGTTTGGTGAGTAGGCCTATGCTTAATAATTCTGATTCAAATATGCTCTTTGTCTTTATCAAGCTAATGTTATAACATATTTTCAGTGTGCAACCTGTCTAGCTTAGTTAGGCTAACCAGTTCGAAATGGCACTTGCAGTTCGCAAAGTAGCCTAAGCGGAAAATAGACTGGATGCAATTATTACAAAACTTACAAACTGCAGCTTGTTGTTTTTTGGTATATTCGGATCCCCATTAGCATTTGCAGAAGCAGCAGCTATTCTTCCTGGGGTGCACAAAAAAAACACAAAACATATTGGAGCACATATTTTCCTACTTCAATCAACCAGTTCTTTTAAAATTTGTGTTAAAATAATCATTTGGCAAGGAATGCAGCTTGTGTATCCCATCAGTTAGATACTCTTTTATAGGCATTTCATTGTGTAGGCCTAACGGGAGCTTCAGCGCGCCTGTGTGGAGGTAGTGGTCAGAACTCAATTGAATGAGACACAGAGGGGAACGTGAATTTAGCAGGAAATGTGTGATGCTTGGCTTGGCTTCTTTTTTTGTTGTGCCCCACAAATGTACAAATGGAACACTAGAGTCAGAGCAAATTAACGGTGTCTTCAAGACAAAATTCAAGACATTCTACCAAATAGTTTTAGAGTATTGGAAAAAAATTGAATCTCAGTAATACAATTTCACAGTAATACTACGGACTCAGTGTGAAAATATATATAAAAACACAGGGAAATCACCTTTTTGACTGCACTGGCCTTTAAAACAACATACTGTGTATACACTTGATGCTCGTTACTGTAGCTACAATAATTACACAACATGTGCGATGTTGTTCTTTTTGAGGAGTTTTAAAGCAAACACACGGAAAACAACCCACACAGTAGATAGATAAAGTACAGTTAACAAGACTCAATGAGTTATTGCTCTTACACTGAGAGTATCTTTGTCCTCACTCAACCGTTATTGCATATTAAAGATGTTGTAATGCACCATCAGGTTTATGGCACACTAAGTGTGACTCCCTGCTGCCCAGCAAATCAGCATTTTACAGCCCATAAAGGGCCAATAATCGGCCCTAAATGAGTGTTAGAAAAACTGTGTCAAACACATGGTTGCCTTCTTCTATCAAACTTTCAATGGAGAGAGACAGAATTTCCAATGACTTTCTTCTGTATCTCATTCAGTATTAACCATCAGAGAGCTGCAAAATTACACGATATTTAAACCTTTCAAAACAGTTCAGACCAATGAAAACCAATGTATATATAGCTAAATGTAGGATGTAATTGAACCAACATTGCCTTGGGGCTGATTGTACAGAAGGCCAATTGACAGTGGTGTTTTGAGGTAATTATTAAAGCAAACACTTGTAGTGAAATATGAGAGAGTGGGTTGTAATAAGGAGATGTGCCTGGAAAAGGAACCAGCGTGGGATTAACACCTGGGCCTCATTCATATGCATGACAACCTGCTCCCATGATAAACAATGTGATTCTTGTAAACCATTTAATATAAAAAGCTGTCATGCAGAGACATAAAACTACCTAATTCACACCAAGTTTTTAATTTGAATTCCGACAGCAAATTGGCGAGTGATCAAGATGACCCAGCAGTATTTTGAGGAGGAAGTCTCCTATGTCCCTCTCTCTGTCTCTCATCAACCAGACCACCTGGGATGGAGAGATAGAGGGATGGAGGGGGAGGACACCCAGTGTAGCGCAGGATGACAGGAAAGGACGAGGACACACTCTGCAGGTCAGTCCTCACAGGACTCTAATGGGGGAATCGTGAATGCTGCCATGGGACAATATGCTGATCTGAACACACAGAAACATAAGCTGTGAAAGTAGAAAAGTAGCTGAAGCAAAAAGAATCTGCAGCGGAAGCTGTGCCACCAGAGACTCTGGGTTCGCGCCCAGGCTCTGTCGTAACCGGCCGCGACCGGGAGGTCCGTGGGGCGATGCACAATTGGCATAGCGTCGTCTGGGTTAGGGAGGGTTTGGCCGGTAGGGAAATCCTTGTCTCATCGCGCACCAGCGACTCCTGTGGTGGGCCGGGCGCAGTGCACGCTAACCATGGTTGCCAGGTGCACGGTGTTTCCTCCGACACATTGGTGCGGCTGGCTTCCGGGTTGGATGCGCGCTGTGTTAAGAAGCAGTGCGGCTTGGTTGGGTTGTGTATCGGAGGACGCATGACTTTCAACCTTCGTCTCTCCCGAGCCCGTACGGGAGATTTAGCAATGAGACAAGATAGTAGCTACTAACAAATTGGATATCACGGAATTGGTGAGAAAAAGGGGGTAAAATTCAATACAAAAATTAAAAGACGTCAGACATTACAGGGAAGAGAAGAGTGCACAGTGGTGAATTGGGGGTCAGTAGATTGAATGGGACTGCAGTTGAAATCTCAACAGAAAATAACTTGTTTTTCCATAGTCTTGGAGCAAGGTGTAAGAATCCTTTCTGTCAGAGTCTATAAATCTGACTTTCAACACTTGTATTTTCCTACCAAGAACCCAAGGAGTCACCCCTTCTCTTCCCGTTCTCTCGATACACATTTAAATTTTTCTGCTTAACGTCTTCGTAAGGGCTCAGCACACTGCTGTCTTCAAAAACCCAGATCCCAGAGGTGTTTGACTGACTGCCACTTGGGCAGAGCACGGATATGGTTCTGAGCAATGATCCAACTTTACTTTGAAGCATTCGTATTTTGGCTTGGTGACAAAGGTAGTACGTGTCAATGTGAAGCAAAGAGGTTTCCTATCTCACAAGAGAAGAGAAATCTAAGGTAAGCCCTTATATGAGCACTACCATTTTGTGAATATTTATGTATTCACTGTGTGCTCAAGTTGCATTTTAAACACAAGGGTCATTCCTGTGGATTAAATGTAAATTCTAAATGTATATTTGAATGATTTTAACTATGACATTATTCCACATGGTATACTACTGCCATCCAGTGGCAATGAACCACAGTAACTGTTGGGACATTATTATTTTACCCTCACAGCAACATCATAGGACACATTATAATAATGTGACATAGTCTGGTAGAAAAATGGTTCAGATTGGTTGGTTTTGAATTTGTTGACTTGAACATCAAACATGGTGATGCACTACACACGCACGCCCACAAACGCCACGCTCGCACCCCTGCCCGAGTGCACACACACACCGCACACACTCACCGATTTCACATTATCCTCAATGATTCAAATCAATTTATGTAAAATATCCATTCCAGTGGCATGTTAATTCAAAAATACGATTTGCATAAGTGAAGCCATGCTGGTGCACATTACCACTTTTCACATTTCAAGCATTCACACATTGGCCAAATGAACAGCATCCTTCTAACATAAAAAAAAAAAAGAGTGCTTGGTCAATTAGTCAGTCGGTATGCTGGTATTTTCAAAGTGGCAGCAAAAAAAGCTGTGCAGCATGGAGCAGGCTATAGCTGGCTAATTGAAGGACAGGCTGGCTGGGATTCCAAATGGATGTGAATGGCAATATTGACACCCTGTGTCTGCATGACAAATTGAGGTCGGGGATGTCAAATTGGAGCCCTTCCTGCTGCTTCCCTACAAATAGTTCTTGTCATAAATCATGAAGAGGCAGAGTTCTCCTGTACATTCATCAGAGCCCCCTCCATGCTTCCATTAAACAGCATTAACACCTCGTTTTAGGCTGGCCTCCATATGTCTGCCTCCTCACTAATGAAATTAAATAAGCTGATTTTCATAGTCCTTTTTTCAAATAGCCCCAGGACTGTTTGGAATGTATCTATTAATGTGGGTGTCCAATGTGTGTTTGAATAATTAATGGCATTATTCTGGGATAGCCCTCCTATGCTTGGACTGATTTGTGCTGTATAGACAACAACCAGTCACAACATTCTGAATTCTGCACCAATGAGCAAGCTTTAAGACTGAGCTTACTTGAAGAGCCTATGTGAGATCCTTGACTCACCAAAAGCTCTCTGCAGCACAGCAGTACTGTACCTGTCGATGGAGAATGCTGCAATGATGGAAACCTCTGTCCTGCCACTGCCAGCATGACATACCATGCTCAAGGTAATAAAACATCTTTATAGATAGAATCCATACAGTCTCACTTGTAAAAAATGTACAAGAGGAAAGAGTTCCATCTGTAGCCAATGGTCTGATTTATTGACAAACGGAGCATGTAAGAAATGCAGACAAGAGTCACTTCAGACTTTATAAAACTATTTGTCTCATTAGATCTGGTGTTGAGTATACAAGACAAATATGTGACGGATTTCAACAAAGATATGCTTAATTTGGACATGTATGTCACTGCTAAAAATGATGTACAATAATCATGCTGTTCAGATATCATCCTTTTTCGTTCCACACTCAGTTCCACGGGTGGCCACTAGGCAGCACCCATCTCCCATCATCAATAAACGTTCTTATTTAGTGTTATAAAAGTACTAATTGGGTGAAATCATATTGCAAGTAAAGGAAGTCCTCCATAATAATATATTTAGGATCTATGATTAAATAACCTATTACAACTTTATCTCAAAGAGAAAGCTTTATTTCTACTGTTTGATGCTTCCACTTTTACTAGAGCTGCTACTAAAATGTATTTTAGTATTGATAGTAGTATTACTTAGTTTTGCACAATAAAGATAAAGTAGGGCTATCAATAGACATTCACAAAGATCTTCCTCCTACCTCTACTGTTCCCTTTCCTGCCAAATGGAAAAGTAAAAATGCTAATGACATTGATAACACTACAGTGATGGGCCAATAAAGAGCAGCACAGTTTCCACTATTTGAGAGTCAATGCTTTGTAGACAGCTGACTCTGTCAGAGTAACTGTGGGATCTGTAAAGGACAAATGATTGAGACAACTATGAGGGGGTCTTCTAAACCCCAGTCATCACATGGGCTAGAGAAATTGCCATTTGCATCATCTTATTTGATTGATTCCATTCTGAGCAAAGGTGTGAGGAAAGACACTGGGATCAGCAGAGAAGGTACGTGCCATTTGTTTCAAAACCAAAATTTGGAAGATTGTCAATTCCCTTTTGTAAGTGGCGCAGGGGAAATTGTGTTGGTGAGATTTCCAAATAGGTGAAGAGAATTCTGTTCACATGATAGATAACTGTGTACATATTTTAAACAGTGGATTCCATGGGTCCAATATCTCTCAAAGAGACTGAGAATCAATCCAACAAGTCCGAGCAGATATCAATAGCAGATCATACTGCTCCTGAGGAGAACAAACGCACTTTACAGCCACAAGATACTAGGAAAGAGGTAAATACTAACAGAGGGACAGCGCTTGGTTCCAACAGAAACCAAACAGAGCAGCTGAAAACACCAAGCTCGGGTGGACACTCAAGGAAGCAACGACGTTATCGCACCACTTTTACTAACTTCCAGCTGGAACAACTGGAGAGGGCTTTCTGCAAATCCCATTATCCAGACATTTTTGCCAGGTAAACACATTATATTCTATCATTACTACTAGTTGACATTAGTAGTGAGAGTCTTTGTTACTCTTAGTTTTATACTACAACATATATTTACTGTTCAATCATGTCAACTATAAAGGACTGTTTAAACTGTTCATAGATCAATGTCTCTTTATTTACCCTAGAGAGGAACTGGCAACGCATCTAACTTTAACAGAGGCAAGAGTCCAGGTACAGATACTTGCTCAATCATTTGTTTTTGCCATTCATAAACTTCACAAAGATATGTTGCTTGGCCTTGGAGCTGGTTCTTATTTGGCACCGAGTTAATATGATGCTGCAACAGATATTATTCAGTCATGGATCCATCAATACACTCTTAATCCCGGCAACCCAGAACCAAATCTCTAAATGCACGCTTGCTTCTGGCCAGCTAATGTTTTTGTTGTCACGAGACCATTATAGACTGTTGGCTTTTCTCCACTCTTGTGTCTAGGTTTGGTTTCAGAACCGCAGAGCCAAGTGGCGCAAGAACGAGAAGGCTGGAGTGTTGAGTTCCCTCCCTGGGCTACCTTTAACCAACTCCCTGGGCGTTTACCTGGATGTCCCCTTGCACCAGGCCTCTTTGGTGGAGCCATCCTGGGGGGGAGCCCGATACACAGCCTCAGTGTATGCGCCTGACTCTGTTGGAAACCTGGTTATTAACACTCTGGCCTGGGCCTCACTGTGTGGACATCCTTTTATCCATCCTAACTTCAGCAGGTATATCAGACTTCTGGTTCATATGTTATACTGTATACCGACTAGGTTACAAGACTTGGGTTAACTCTTTAAAAACCACTTAGTTGTTTTTCTCTCCTTAGGTTTTTAACCTTGTTAAATCCATTGGGTAACACTCCAACCCTGATGACCAAACCTACCAGAATATCCCAGGCCAGCCCAGCCGCCATGCTGGACAATGACAGGAGGCTACTTAGCACTGGCCACAACAAGGAGCACTCTGTCCACATGCAGTAGTCCAACACATTGCGGGACATTGTCCTGTCCACCTTGTCCATGCCTGGTTACAATTTGTGCAATGTTTTGTTCACGTATGCTAGCGTAATAAGATTATGTTTCAATGTTTGTGTTGTATAATTTACTGGACAGCAAAACGTCTTTCCTAAATATTTTCGATAAATGATGTAACTATATAAACAATTTAAAAAATGTGTGTACCACTTGAACATTATCTTTTCAATATGCACCTGACATTTCCAATGGCATCATGTCAGAGGGTTAAATATACCTTTATTCACACAGCTAACACAGGTTATGTTCAATTGTAAATGATAGTGACCAAGCTTTCACATAAAGTGTGCATGACTTTGTTAAAAGGGAAAGAGGCATTAACCTATCACTCTGTAATTGGTCCATCAAAACCTCCTTAAAATGCCTTACACATAAACACACCATCTGAAAAGCAATAGACCAGCTAACAAGGGGACAGGACACTACGATACAACAAAGATATAACTAGACAAACACTTTCTCCAGATGAGTCCATTAAGGTCCTCTATCTAAACAATAGTTAGGTTGGATTTCAGGAGCAGCCTGCCAGTCAACGGAAAACACGTAAGGCAATAACTGATTGAGCAAAGCTTTAGATGCCTGATGAAATCAGATGGGAATGACTTTGGTCCTACCTTATCTGTTGCCCAGAGCCACTTACCAGACAAATAACACACCTATTGTGACGATTACTGCTCAACTAGCCAAGAAGACAGGGGCCATTAAATTGTTTCATGGGTGAAGAGACTCACACTCACCACCACATCTGGACTCAGAGCATTATCAAAATAAACTTGACTCATCCACTTCTCTGCCGGTTCACCCTATCAGTTCTAACTGATACAATCAGCACTACAGTTCCTACACATGTGCAAGTTTGATTAGGTTCTCCTAAAAAGTGTCTTGCCTCTGATATTGGTTGTGCGCTTAATATTCAGTAAGAAGCACAGGAAGCAATGTGTGGCTCTGTCTCACCTATTCTCTTGGATGGGGACAAATAGAACCATCAGAAAGGCAATGGTGCATGATGAAATACTTATTTCTGCTGTACAGTCTGTGTACACCACAGAAAACAAACATAGCTGCTACATTGACAATAGGTTCTTCTCATGCAGATTGTTTTCTCAGATTATGCTGACTTGGCGACATAGGGCTCAATCATAGACCCACTTAGCTCAATTCAGAGAAATTGTGGGTGTAGCAGGACTGTATCTGATGACTTCGTGGAAAAAGGGATGTGCTCATTTGAAAGTGGACCATCCCTTCTCAGTAAGATTTTTAAGGTTTCTTAGTCAGCAATAATCACAATAAATTAATAAACTGGCATAATCTGTTCGGTAACACTTGAGTTAACCTATTACATTAGTTCATCAAGCACTTGTTGTTGGATGCTCCATAAATTGTATACTATTCATTTGCTTGGGCCCCATACATTACCTTGTCCATTAAATAAGGCTGAAGGCATTGGTGTAGCAGTGTCGATGGCTTAACTGTGTAACAGTCCCATTCCCTGGCAGCAATTCTCAGCCCAGCCTGCCTCATATGATGGGAGAATGGTCACCTTGTTCTTGTTTATTGGGTGATCACCAGCATGCCTGGAAGTTAATTACTGTAAAAAGCCCCTCTACTGAAATTTGCACCTGCTGCCAATTACCTTCAAGGTTTACTTAAAACCATCCAATCAAAAACTATGGCTGTGGGATAGTGGAAAATACTTGCCAGAATGTATTCCCAGTCCAGACAAAATAACCAGATTTGGTCCAAGAGCTGGACTGAGTTTCAGGCATCATTGTATTTGAGGGAAATGGTCCTAATTGAGTAGGTGTCAGAAACATGGATAGGCTACATTAACTATAACTACATTAACTATAACTTTTTTGATTAACATACATCTTAATCAAATATAAAATTACAAGGGCCAAGTTTATTCAGATCATTTTGCATCCAGTTTAATTTAGTGGTTGTAATAGCTACTACATAGGATCCAATCAAAATGATATGAAGCATCTATCACCATTACTGTCCAGCTGAGGATGTGCTTGTATCTATTCCAGATAACACTAATGTAGCTAAGCAAACACATTTCTAATGTATCCTGGACTGTGGAGTCACTAAGACACTATGATTAATCACAGATCTATTTTACTGCCTTCATTTACACGCTATCTTTCCCTTGCATAACTGTTCTCTTGGTTTATACCTATAATGTATTTGTTCTAGCTAATGCACTACCTATTGACCTTCCGTCTCCGATAGATGAAATTGATTTGCAATGAAGCTCAAATGATGAACTCCTATGCCACTGCATGCTGTTCCACATACTGAACTGATGTGTAAACACAACAATAAAATACATTAGTCTTAACAAATGTTAGTCCCAGACATGTTACCACCACATTAAGTACTACTTCTAATAGGCTTGTAAAATGTACTATTAACAAGATACAACTACTATATTTTAGGATTAGTTTGATTGTAACGTATTAGACATATTTAGCATGCATTTTGTGAATTAATATCTTTACAATGTGTAATTTCTGTCAAGAGATTTTGTATATTGCCCTATATTGGCTTTTGAGTGAACAAATATTGGAGGACATTGCTCCATTTGCAGCCATTTTGTGTTGCAATAGCCAATCAAGAAGTATGGTTTATCAACGTATATAGTCAATCAAGGTGATATCGCTCTCTTGTGAAAATTAAGACACAAATCTGAAGGAAAATTTGATGCGATGACAATTTATTTCTCATTTTGCATTACATTATTGAGTAGATCACACAGAAACAACTGCATTCTGGTATGCTTCTGTTCTTTAACTACATTTCCCAATATCTCGCTCACGTCAAAAATACATTGCAGTGGCATATACAGCAACTTGAAATTGGACACCCAAGAAAGCAAGCAATGAATACTCCCTAACTTGGTGCAGCAACCTTTTTTCCCACCGAATGAATGGTATTTCATGGCTATTCATTTATTTATTCAAAATAAAGATCTACTCACAACATCTAGTTGATCTAATATATTGTTTTTATAATTACTCAAAAGGGGTAACTTTATACAGGAAAAAGACAAAGCGACATATACAGGTGATAAAGCTTCTTTAGGTAAATACATTTTCTAATGTACAGTAGTTCGTGTTGTGTTCATGTTGAAAGAGTAAATACTGTCGCTCCACAGGGTGGGGTCCACCACAATATCCAAGGAGAGTAAGCAAAGATGTCAAGAAATACCTTCCCATCTAAAGAACATGCAGTCATACTACAGTTCAATAGCATTCAATATGGGAATCTCTTAATTTGCACTGGATAGCTGCATTATTTTACATTTAATTTTCAAGTCTACCCCCCCCCCCCCCCCCCCCCCCATGCACAAAATACACACAAGGAAAACAAAAACAGATTCATGTGACTTATTAAACCACCTTTGACAATGTAGAATTCAATGCTTCATTTCTATGTATTTGTTAGAGCCCAAGTCTGTATCACCACTTAGCCCTGTTGTGTTTATGAACATGTAGGCCTTAACTTAAGGGGAAACAATGTAAAAACAGTTATGATTTAACTGCATTTATATACAAAAACCACAATAAGAAGCCATTGAAAATATGTTAAGCATTTACAACTCAATAATGCCAACTGTTAATTCACCTGAATGCCAACGGTGATGAATTCCCATGCATTGATTCAGTGTTCCCTCTATGCCTTCAAGATTAAGTTAATCACCAGAATGAAGTTAGTCTTGGTAGTTTTTTACTTGAATTCATTTTCAGAAAAATACTCCAATGTTTATACAGCTTCAGTTTTTAGAATCCTGTGCAGTTCTAAGGACATAAAATAACTCCAGACTGATTCCAATAGTGCAGCTTCGCTTCGACGTAAACTAGGCTCTAGGATGTGGGACCACCTGCGACGTTTGTGGAAGATGTTATTGTGAGGCTTAAGATTAAGAAGGAACACTGACTCATTCACTCTTGTCACATCAAGATGTCGACCACATCTTCTCCACGGTCCTCCTCCTCTGTGACTTTGAGTGACAGCACCTCTTCGTTGAGGAAGAGGCCACTCAGCCTCTCCTTGCGGGCCTGTCTCTGCTCCTTCAGCTGTCTCTTACGCAGGGCTTTCTGCTGCAGCTTTCTCTGCTTAGAACGTTTCTACAATAAAAATAGGAAAATAAATAAATGTGTGGCAGTGACACGCCAAGCACACAAGATGCAGGGTTCTCCAAAGAATGTAAGAGGCACTGCACCACTTTCTGGACTGAAGTGGATTTAACAAGTGAAGGATCAAAAAGGATAATAGTTTTCACCTGGATTGACATGGTCAGTCTATATCATGGAAAGAGCAGGTGTTCTTGATGTTTTGTATACTCAGTATGCATGCATGTATGTATGCATGCACGCACAGAGTATTCGGGAAGTATTCAGACCCATTGACTTTTTCCACATTGTTACGTTACAGCCTTATTCTAAAATTGATAAAATTGTTCCCCCCCTCCCCCTCAATACACAACACCCCATAATGACAAAAGCAAAAATGGGTTTTAGACATCTGAAATGTAACATTTACCTAAGTAGTCAGACCCTTTAAATCAGTACTTTGTTGAAGAACCTTTGACAGCGATTACAGCCTCGAGTCTTCTTGGGTATGGCGCTACAAGCGTGGCACACCGGTATTTGGAGAGTTTCTCCCATTCTTCTCTGCAGATCCTCTCAAGCTCTGTCAGGTTGGATGGGGAGCGGCACTGCACAGCTTTTCCAGGTCTCTCCAGAGATGTTCGATCAGGTTCAAGTCCAGGGTCTGGCTGGGACACAAGAACATTCAGAGACTTGTCCCGATGCCACTCCGGCGTTGTCTTGGCAACGTGCTTAAGGACGTTATTCTGTTGGAAGGCGAACTATCGCCCCAGTCTGAGCGCTGTGGAGGAGGTTTTCATCTTGGATCTCTCAGTACTTTGTTCTGTTCATCCATCCCAAATGGTCTCCCAGTCCCTGCCTCTTAAAAACATCCCCACAGCATGATGCTGCCACCACCATGCCTTAGGGATGGAGCCATGTTTCCTCCAGGTGTAACGCTTGGCATTCAGGCCAAAGAGTTCAATCTTGGTTTCATCAGACCTGAAAATCTCAGGCTGTCATGTGCCTTTTACTGAGGAGTGGCTTCCATCTGGCCACTCTATCATAAGGGCCTGATTGGTAGATTGCTGCAGAGATGGTTGTTATTCTGGAAGGTTCTCCCATCTCCACAGAGGAACGATGTAGTTCGGTCAGAGTGACCATATTCTTGGTCACCTCCTTGACCAAGGCCTTTCTCCCCCAATTGCTCAGTTTGGTCAGGCTGCCAGCTCTAGAAAAATTGTCTTGGTGGTCCCAAACATCTTCCGTTTAAGAATGATGGAGGCCACTGTGTTCTTGGGGATCTTCAATAATGCAGAAATGTTTTTGTACCCTTCCCCAGATCTGTGCCTCGACACAATCCTGTCTCAGAGCTATACGGACAACTCCTTAGACATCATGTCTTGGTTTTTGCTCTGACATGTACTGTCAAACTTAGACAGGTGTGCCCCTTTCAAAATAATGTCCAATCAATTGAATTTACCACAGATAGAGGTTTACACAACTTGATTGGAGTCTCAAGGTAGATCAATGAAAACAGGATACAGCTTTTTACTTGGCTCATCGCACAACAGCGACTCCCTGTGGCGTGGCAGGCCGGGCGCCTGCAGGCTGACATCAGTCAGCGTGGCACACATTGGTGTGGCTGGTGCGGGAAACTTTGCAGCCAGTACAAGTTGATACAAATTTGCAAGTTCACTAGCGAGAGTGCAAGCTCAAGACAGACAGGCAGAGTAGAGAGGAAGAGTAAAAAGAAACTAAACCAACCTCCATGCATAGTCAATGTGTTTATAGAGGAGATTCAATTCCATCAGGATATTTTCTGCTGGGCAATGTGTCCGGCAATGTTTTTGTTTGTTGTTCTTTTATGTCATTTTTATCTGCCAAAAGCCAGCAATTAATGGCAAATGAAAACGCTGGTACAGTCCAAAGTATTTGATGAGGAGGATCACAATACCAGCCACAGTGTACTCTTAACAGGCAAAGTGAAGCCCCTTCCTTACCTTGGAGTCCCGGATCCGCTCAGCAGCACTGGACAGGTTCCCGTCACTGTGGGCGCGGCTGATGTTAGCCGCACTGCAGTTGGAGGCAGAGTTGCCAGTGGAGCCTGTGGATCCGGTGGAGCTGCTGGCACTGCTGACCATGCTAGCGTTGCTGCTGCTGGCCCCACTCACCCCGCTGTTGCTAGCACTGCTATGGCCACTCCTCTTCCAGCTGTCCCGGGTGCTGCAGGGGCGCAGTCGTGGACTGTGCTCCCGGATGTAGTTTCTCACCTGTTCAATAGGAACGTTTAGGCCTCAGGTTCAACACACTTCCGACAACATTTCGATTGGAGTATACTGCCCAGCATACAGGGCCACAATCCAAGTACAAGAATGTGGTCATTTTGCACCTAGGGATGAAACGGTTATCGGTTTCACGATAACTCATGAGTTAGTATGACCGTTTCCAATTTGAATTATCATTAAAACACAGTTTGAAAAACACACAGTAAATACTGTCCAGCATCAACAGTCTGACACAAGCGCAGCATGCAACGTAGGTTTTATTTTGTGTGAAAACATGGCGGAAAGCAGTGACAACGCTCTGGAGATATTTCAGCCTTCTAAGGGGACCAAATCTGAAGTGTGGTCATATTTTGGGTATTACAAGAGTGCAGAGGAAAACTTAAATCGCAGATGGTCACACTGTCTGCAGCACATGGAGAGGGGAAAAATGAAAAATTTGCTGCGAAAGGGGGCATCACTTCAAATCTTGAGTCATCTTCATGACCACCACCCACTACTTTATAGCAAATGCAAGGTAAGTTAACTTCTAGCTCAATTCATGATGTGGGACTTCAGAACGGGGGAAAATGTCATGGTGTGTGTAACTTGCTAATAGCTTGTCAATAATGTGAACTGAAGCTTTCAGTGTTACCTACTCATGAACCTGCAGACTATTTGCCCATTGCATACGATACCACAGTATGTAGTTTAGTCACCCAACCAACATATTTTGTTCATTTAAAACCCGGCAGACGCCGACTTGGTTGTAAAAGTGTTCCAACAGGAGAAACACTTATAGACTCCTATACAAGACTCCTGTATTTATGTCAATTGTTGTGTTCATTGCAATTACTATCACTTTCTTAAGACTCATTTGTAGTGTAAATTTTGCGTGGGGTCATTGCATAGCCTCAAATGCAACACAGAAGACAGTGTGCGTAAGTGAATAATACTTATAATGTAACACCAATAATAATACATTTGCTATTCCCTTGTTTATAGAGTGGGCGCGCAGAAGGCAAACCTGGTGATACTACTGGTACCTCACCCAACAGTTGACAGACACTCAAGCAAGCATTAAAAAGGCAGGCTGCTTATGCACCCACATCAAAAAAAAAAAATGCTTGAGACCTCACTGCAGCCCTTTCATATTGCATTGCAAAGGACATGATGCCATTTCAAATTGTTGAGAGGCCTGGCTTTGAGGCCGATGAAGGTTGCCGTGCCTCAATACAAAGTGAGTGCTGATAATTGTATTTGTTGTTTATTTGCTTTACTTAAGGTTGTGTTCATTTAAACCTGAACTAACCTTCACCTCATGGTCACATGGTGCCATCTTTAAATGTTATTTTAATGTTTATGCACACAAAAAGTGCATGTTGCTGCTAATTTTTTAGATTTAATTTTTTATTTTCAGAATAAAACTTGGTGAAATTATTTCAGTGTGTGTATCAGTACTTCTGGAACATGTGCAGCACATTTTAACAATACCGCGATAATACTGATAAATGTGAACATTTTGGTCACTATAATCGTGATTTGAAATGTTCATACTATCTCGAATTGTGCCATTCACTCACCTGTTTCAGTTTCTCATCAGTCAGGCAGTTGAGCTCGATGATAAACTCGCTGTCTGTGGGGGATATCTGTGCACACGGGTCAATGATCTTGATGATATCCAACTGCTCTCGTAGCCCCATCTCTGTGCTGACCTTTCTGCTCAAATATTCAATATATTCCACCTGAGAGGTAGACAAAGCATGAAACACATCTGCAACTGCTGCTTTACAATTCCTGGCATTGTGAAATTGAGAGCAGGTCTCCATACCTGTTCATCATTGGTCATAGCACTCCAGGGGAGCTCATCCATATTTCTATGTGGTTTGGTCTTTCTCTTGGAGGAAAGGCATGGGGAGCTGGGAACACTGGGTATGATGTCAGAGAGTACATCACTTCCACTGGCTATGTCGCTTCCAGGCAGCTGTGGATAAGCAAAAAACTTTTACTCCAAATGTAACAACTACCAACATACGTAAACAATAATATTTATGTCATCACATTAAGTGTAGCCTACCTGCCACTCAAATTCACTGTCTGACCAGTCCCAGTAAGTGCTGATAGAGGAGGACACGTCGCTGCAGACGCTGCCCTCTGGGAACAGATCGAAGGAGGTGAACTCCTGGTCGTCCAGGAGGGAGTAGCAGTCCTCCTGGTCTCCCACGGAGACGGAGGAGAACAGCTCCTCGCTGCATTCTGAGCTGGCCACACTCGTTCCACAGGAAGTCAGGTTCCATCTGAAAACAGTGGTTAGTTTAGCCTATATGAACAACTAAGTTACACTACCGTTTGGTTTTGAAAGCTGTTAGGCGTGCCACAAACAGGTATCGGGTCCTACCTGTTACTATGGAAGCGGCGCAGAGGGTCTGTCCGGTGACAAGAGGACAACTGAAAGCCAAAGTCACTGACATCCAAAGTGCCTGCCTCACTGAAGTTCCCTCGCTGCGACAGCAGTGGAAAGGGCTCCTCGGGGGCAAGGAACTTTCCATAGAGAGCCTCAGACATAACGATTTCTCCCCCTGAGGAAATTGTTAATAAGGCCAAATGTTAAACAAGGCTCTTTTCACTTACATAAACAGATTACCACTAGCGTGTTAGTTACTTGAGCTTGGTTGGCAAGGCAAGAAATCTAGCGTAGCGACTAGCGGTCTATTAAACAAAATATTGCTAACGCTACCAAGCTACGTTAACTTATCCAGCAAACTTCCGAGCTGGCTGGTTACCTTGTCAATTTCAAGTGTTAACGAAATGGTTGACCCTAATAAGTTATTTGGGACAGAAAACACGGAATAATCTTGAAGGCAAACAACGAGGCCTCGTTAGCTAACTTAGCTAAATCGCGTCGCGAAAATTAGTCGTAAAAGACAGCACGCCAGCCGGCTTGTTCGAGATAATCCATTATACCACGACATTATTGTTCGCATAACATCTTACCTGATTTACAGAAGAATAAGTTGATCAAGTAACAAACCTGCCGTTGTTCAAAGAAAAACCTCCTCCATTTGCAAATTCGCCTCGCCGAGCAAATTATTTCGACAAAACGACGCAACTCCACAACCACACACGTCAATGCCACGCTCTAAAAACTACAGCGCCCTCTTGCGAGAGAAAAATAAAAAGATGACGTAGATCGAGTAGCCTCTTCTTCTGTGGGTTTTATGGCGGACTACAACCCTAAAAGGTATATTGCCGCCACCAACTGGGCGGGTTGAAAAACCAAAACATGGCCAAAAGAAAATCCATGCGTAATAGGGAAATTAACTTAATCCACAAAAATAAAATAGTACATTTACAAAAACAAAACAAAACTCAAATTTCTTCCTTCTTTCAAATCTCAAAATCTCCCTTCTCAAGCTCTAGGGCCTGAGAGGATGCTTGTGACAATATCCCATGTAACTCCTCCGCCTAGAAATGTTTCTAGAAATCTGCTGTATCAACAATGATATCCTCATCCTGGAACTTATCTCCACCTTGGCAGTGCCATTAATCACCATAGCTATAAAGGCCACAAAGTCCACTTTCTTAACAGTTAAAATGTCAGTATCCTGCTTGTCAAAAGCAACCCTTGCAGTGAAGGCCTATCCACCACCATAGATTCTTCAGGTGCACCATTCAAAACCTCAACCCTTTTAACAGCTGCTGCATATGAAATGCTCTGGACAGCCCTGACTTTGGCCACCTCATTTTCTTTCACCCTTGTCGGGCATTCGAAAGACGTGGCTTCATGGTTGCCACCACAATTGCAACATGTCACATTTTCATCACTTTTAAAACACATGACATTATCTTTTCCACAACTTGGACATCTCGGTTTCTCCCTTCTGCAAAGACTTGAAACATGACCAAAAGCTTTACAATGATCTAACTGCATTGGTCATGGGATACATGCTCTGTAGTTTATATACCCCAACTCCACTTGAGTAGGGAGAGTGTCCATATAAAAAAACAAAAGAACAGATAGGCGTTTTCACTTTTTCTTCATTCACCACACAATTCATCTGACGTGCATCACTCACTCCAGGAATATTTTTAATCTCTTCAACATCGACTTCCCACGAGATGCCAGAAATAACCCCCTTGAGGGGTGCCCTGGTCTGAAGAGACAAACATGACACATCAAGCTTATCAAATCGGGTGAGACTAAACAAACGTTCCTTCTGATCCGCAGAACAACGAAAAATCCAAACAAGACCTCCTAACATGATCCTCACAGTCTTTACTTTACCCAATAGCATCCCATAGTAGTGGGGCCGAAATTGACGAGAGGGTTGGAGAAGCAGCAGCTGTGCAGGAATGCGAACAATATGGGTGTCAGTTCTGATGGTATGGAACGGGAGATTTCGGGTCAAGGACCAGAATGGTTGGTAGTGGAAAGACATAGGAAGAAGAGAGATCACGATACAGAAAGCAGTGGAGTAAAGAAAGCATAAAGAGGGCCAAGGTAGGAAGCAAGAATAATAATATTTTGGAGTGGAAAGCGGTGATGGTGTTACACCCTATCCAACTAACTAATGCCGTACAGAAAGAGGTAAGTTAAGTCAAATTAGCTCGGTTCATTGGAAATGGTAGACTGTTAATATGTTGTAGTAGCCAGGCTCAGTAAGAGAAGATTTTGAAAATGGAAAAGTTTAATGGGAAGATTAAAAGCCATGTCCCTGATGCTTATGCTAGATTGAAGGGAGTCATTGCTGGGGTCCCAATATATATGTCCATAGATGATTTTAAAGAACATGTGAAAGGAGGCAGAGGGATTGAGGGTAAAAGGTGGATCAGTAGGAAATAGGGTCAAAGTAGTGAAAGCTTATCAATGCTGATGAGGTTTGGAAAAATACAGATTGGAGCAATGTCAGAGAATTTGTCCCATCCCCATTGCAGTGTTTTAAATGCAAAATAAGCTGTTTTTGAACATGTATTTTACCTTTATTTAACTAGGCAAGTCAGTTAAGAACACATTTTTATTTACAATGACGGCCTAGGAACCGTGGGTTAACTGCCTTGTTCAGGGGCAGAATGACTGATTTTTACCTTGGGGATTCAATCTAGCAACCTTTCCGTTACTAGTCCAACACTCTAACCACTAGGCTACCTGCCACCCCATTTACAATGTAAACTAAGGAAATGTGCCAGGTGTGGAAGGGAACAGGTTTACAGTGAATGTGGGAGCAATGTGAAGCTTAAGTGTTGTAATTGTGGGGTGGAACATAGTGCAGCATTTGGTGGATGCTAGGTTCAGAGAGAGGCTAGAGAGGCTCAGAGATACAGCATTAGCCATGTATTATATGCAGAGGCTGTAAGACAGATTGGTGGAGGTACAGTGTGGAATGATGGAGCTTCCATGGCTGCTCCTGTATTAAGTGGACCGAATGTCAAGGGTGGTGTTTCTGCTGGTCTTGGCATGGTTTCGAGGCCTGTTCAGAAATCTTGTGCTCATGAATATACAGTGTCAAAGCACTGAATAATGAATAATGAATAATGTTGACTTCATAGCTTTTATTGGTATGTTTATCAATACGACCTGGGTTGTGGAAACGTTCCTGCAATGTAGGTGGCGGCATGGACTTAAATCAAAGATTGTTATTGTTCTGTACTTAAATGTTTGTTTGCGGACCGCAATGATATCATAGAAGAAAAGGAAGATGATGATGGCATGTCATGTCATGTGATCTCATCTACCAATCCGGAAATGGTCTGAAATAAACTAACAATCTAGTCAGCTAAAATACATAATTAGAAAATAATTGACACAAATATAGATTCGTCAAGCCATGCCAAAGTCGCGGTTGGTGCATCCACAGACTCAAGTTTTTTGGGAGGAAGGATTCCATCAGAAATCAAAATCATGGCTAAACAGCTGAAGGTTGCAGACCAATAATTGTTTAGAAAAATACTCAAAGGTTGGTAATTTAGTTGCATCCAATTCACTTTGGAACACTGAAATTAACTAGTTTCATAATCAAATCAAAATCAAATAGTTTCCATTTCTCTCTTTGTCTCTAGCCACACACTAGCTCTCTGAAAACTCAAGTTGTCTTAAATTGAGGCGGAGTTGTGTTTTGATAACATCGCAGGGTTTTCTAAAAACATTGAGGCACCATAAGTAAATTCTTGTAAATTCTGTAAACCCTTTGTCCTCTAAAACAGCGGTCCTTCCGAGCTGTGCTGAAATTCATACTTTCAGTAAAAACTTTTTGTGAATACAACCACCGACTTTTACCTCGTTGCTCATACTACGTAAGATGAGATTCAATTGGGACTCGGCTGTTTGTTCACCCGTACCCGCCCTCAATTGCTAATAACGCATTTGCAACCCGTGACTATATGTAATAAAGTGAAAATCTGAGGCCCCCACTCAACCCTAACCCACACACATAGAAAATGCTCTAGGCTACAGTCAAAGTCTTCAGAACAATTTGTTTACATTTTGGTAGGCTATTTGTTGGTCAACTTGTCTATAATTAGATACATGCAGCTTCTCTTTTGTCATCTTTTGTCATTATATGTTGCCCTAGGCCTAAAAACCTTGTTCAACAGAATAATATAATATATTGATAGAATGAATGCTTCAATCTAGTTGACATTAGAGGTCGACCGATTAATCGGCATGGCTGATTAATTAGGGCCGATTTCAAGTTTTCATAGCAATCGGTAATCTTCATTTTTGGATGCAAATTATGGCCGATTACATTGCAATCCACGAGGAGACTGTGTGGCAGGCCGACCACCACCAACATCAAAAGGACCTTGTGGCTGCAAGGAGCCAAGGTCAGTTGCTAGCTAGCATTAAACTATTTTTAAAAACAATCAGTCTTAACATAATCACTAGTTAACTACACATGGTTGATGATATTACAAGTTTAACTAGCTTGTCCTGTGTTCCATATAATCAATGCGGTGCCAGTTAATTTATCATCAAATCACAGCCTACTTCAACTTGCCAAACGGGTGATGATTTAACAAAAGCGCATTAGCGAAAAAAGCACAATCGTTGCACAAATGTACCTAATCATAAACATCAATGCCTTTCTTAAAATCAATATACAAGTATATTTTTTAAACGTGCATATTTAGTTAAAAGAAATTCATGTCAGCAGGATTTATTAACTGGGGAAATTGTGTCACTTCTCTTGCGTTCAGTGCAAGCAGAGTCAGGGTATATGCAGCAGTTTGGGCCGCCTGGCTCGTTGCGAACTGTGTGAAAACCATTTCTTCCTAACAAAGACCGTAATTAATTTAACAGAATTTTACATAATAATGACATAACTTTGAAGTGTAACGGTTCTCTTTAGTTGAAGGAGAGGCGGACCAAAATGCGACGTGATGATGATTCATGTTTGTTTAATGAAGAAAAAACTATACATGAATAAACTAACGAAAACAATAAACGTGAGAACTCAAAACAGCCCTATCTGGTGCAAACACAAAGACAGGAACAATCACCCACAAACACACAGTGAAACCCAGGCTACCTAAATATGGTTCCCAATCAGAGACAATGACTAACACCTGCCTCTGATTGAGAACCATATCAGGCCAGACATAGAAATAGACAAACAAGACATCCAACATAGAATGCCCAACCAGATCACACCCTGACCAACCAAAACATAGAAACATACAAAGCAAACTATGGTCAGGGTGTGACAGTACACCCCCCCCCCCCCCCCCAAGGTGCGGACTCCTGACACAAAACCTGAACCTATAGGGGAGGGTCTGGGTGGGCATCTGTCCGCGGTGGCGGCTCTGGTGCTGGACGTGGCCCCCACTTCACTATAGTCTTAGTCCCCCACCTTGTCCGCTTCCGTGGTCTCCTAGCCACGGCGACCGTACTTAATGACCCCACTGGACAGAGGGGCAGCTCTGGACAGAGGGGTGGCAGCTCAGGACAGAGGGGCGGAAGCTCGGGACAGAGGGGCGGAAGCTCGGGACAGAAAGGCGGAAGCTCGGGACAGAAAGGCGGAAGCTCGGGACTGAGGGGCTCTGGCGCCTCTGGGCTGAGGGGCTCTGGCGCCTCTGGGCTGAGGGGCTCTGGTGGCCCCTGGCTGACTGGCGGCACTGGCGGCCCCTGGCTGACTGGCAGCACTGGCGGCCCCTGGCTGACTGGCGGCCCCTGGCTGACTGACGGCACTGGCGGCCCCTGGCTGACTGACAGCACTGGCGGCCCCTGGCTGACTGGCGGCCCCTGGCTGACTGGCGGCCCCTGGCTGACTGGCGGCACTGGCGGCCCCTGGCTGACTGGCGGCCCCTGGCTTACTGGCGGCGCTGGGCAGATGGGCAGTTCAGGCGGCGCTGGGCAGACGGGTGGCTCAGGCGGCGCTGGGCAGACGGGTGGCTCAGGCAGCGCTGGGCAGACGGGTGGCTCAGGGCAGACGGGTAGCTCAGGCAGCGCTGTGCAGACGGGTGGCTCAGGCGGCGCTGGGCAGACGGGTGGCTCAGGCGGCATGGGCAGACGGGTGGCTCAGGCAGCGCTGGGCAGACGAGAAGCTCAGATGGCGCTGGGCAGACGGGAAGCTCAGATGGCGCTGGGCAGACGGGAAGCTCCGGCTACGCTGGAGAGGCGAGGCGCACTGTAGGCCTGATGCGTGGTGCTGGCACTGGTGGTACTGGGCCGAGGACATGCACAGGAAGCCTGGTGCGGGGAGCTGCTACCGGAGGGCTGGGGTGTGGAGGTGGTACTGGATAGACCGGACCGTGCAGGCGCACTGAAGCTCTTGAGCACCGAGCCTGCCCAACCTTACCCGGTTGAATGGTCCCGGTCGCCCTGCCAGTGCGACGAGGTGGAATAGCCCGCACTGGGCTATGCAGGCGAACCGGGGACACCGTGCGCAAGGCTGGTGCCATGTAAGCCGGCCCAAGGAGACGCACTGGCTACCTAAATATGGTTCCCAATCAGAGACAATGACTAACACCTGCCTCTGATTGAGAACCATATCAGGCCAGACATAGAAATAGACAAACAAGACATCCAACATAGAATGCCCAACCAGATCACACCCTGACCAACCAAAACATAGAAACATACAAAGCAAACTATGGTCAGGGTGTGACATGAAGGTTGTGCTATGTAACAGCAATATTTAGACTTAGGGTTGCCACCCGTTTGATAAAATCTGGAACGGTTCCGTTTTTCACTGAAAGAATAAACGTTTTGTTTTCTAAATGATAGTTTCCGGATTTAACCATATTAATGACCTAAGGCTCTTATTTTTGTGTGTTTATTATATTATAATTAAGTCTATGATTTGATATTTGATAGAGCAGTCTGACTGAGCAGTGATAGGCAGCAGCAGGCTGGTAAGCATTCATTCAAACAGCACTTTCCTGCATTTGCCAGCAGCTCTTAGCAATGCTTGAAGCACAGCGCTGTTAATGACTTCAAGCCTATCAACTCCCGAGATTAGGCTGGCAATACTATAGTGCCTATAAGAACATCCAATAGTCAAAGGTATATGAAATACAAATGGTATAGAGAGAAATCATCCTATAATTCCTATAATAACTACAACCTAAAACTTCTTAACTGGGAATATTGAAGACTCATGTTAAAAGGAACCGCCAGCTTTCATATGTTTTCATGTTCTGAGCAAGGAACTTAAATGGTAGCTTTTTTACATGGCACATATTGCACTTTTACTTTCTTCTCCATCACTGTGTTATTGCATTATTTAAACCAAATTAAACATGTTTCATTATTTATTTGAGACTAAATTGATTTTTATTTATGTATTATATTAATAAGTTAAAATAAAAGTGTTCATTTTTCATTCAGTATTGTTGTAATTGTCATTATTACAAATATATATATAAAAATCGTTTGATTAATCGGTATCTGCTTTTTTTGGTTCTCCAGTAATCGGTATTGGTATTGGCTTTCAAAAATCATAATCGGTCAACCTCTAGTTTGAACTCTGTATCTCAACACGAGGTTGAGACCATAAACTCAACTCACCTCCTGGTGTGGCTGATTAGCTGTCCTAAGTAAAAAACTATTCAAACCATCCTATTCTACTACTCTTATCAAATCCAAAATTTTTTTTACCTTAAATTAACTAGGCAAGTCAGTTACGAACAAATTCTTATTTTCAATGATGGCCTAGGAACAGTGGGTTAACTGCCTGTTCAGGGGCAGAATGACAGATGTGTACCTTGTCAGCTCGGGGATATGAATTTGCAACCTTTCGGTTACTAGTCCAATGCTATAACCACTAGGCTACCCTGGCGCCCCATATTCTTCTACTCTCATCACCAATGGGTACCGTCGACACGGCTGGCCAGCCTATCTTCCAAGGAGCATCTTCCAGAGTGAACAACAGTAGAAGACGGGGGGGAAACCCTTTTAGACAACCAGAGCCTTACAAGCATGCTGTTGAAAGGCCCAACACCCTTCATAAGGAGGGCTGGTTCGAACAGAGATCCACGGCGAACAAAGGCATTTAAACGTAAATACATTCATGCTTTCTTACTCCAAACATGTGGCGGTGAGAATAGTTTCTAAAATGTATCAACGATAAGTGTCTCTTTCTCTCTCTCTTCCTCCCTGTCCATCTCCTTAAACCAATTTGTCTAGTACTGAATCATAAGTAAGGCTGTTTTTTTTTCAGATGCAGGAGGTTTTGAGAATGATGATATGATACGAGGTTATGATTGATACGTTGATTATTTTATGGATGTGATAGGTAATGACCTTTAGAGTGTAATTTGTGAGATGGTAACTCCTTAAACAACCGCGCTTGTGGTGCCCCAAATTCCTAATGAGTTAATTGTTACATTATTAATTTAATCGGGTATCAATAAAACAAAATCGGGTAACATAACAAAATGTAGAAAAAGTCAATAAGTCTGAATACTTCCCGAAGTCACTGTATATAATATCCACACCAATTTGTAAATGACAGATGTAGGTTATTTGTAATCAAGTTTTGAATACACTACCGTAAACAATTTCTGAAAACTGACGAAAAGGTGAAAGGTATTACGACCATCCGCGTTTTACCCTACGAGCAAGAAGGGAAAAGTCAGTGATTGTATTCGCTCAAATATTTTATTAAAAGTATGAATTTCAGCACCCAGAGGAAGGACCGCAATTGAATAGGACAAACGGGGTACAGGTAAACGTTTTCAGAATTGTCATTTTTACAAGACTCAACTGATTGTGACTCAATTTGTTGCTAGTAAATCCCGCTACCAGTCATCAAAACTCAACTCGGCCTCGATATAAGAGAACGGAATTGAGTGTTATACATATATAGTTTCGGCTATACCCAGTTTATAGGCGGTGTATAACTCGAGGCGTTGGAATACGACGATACCAGCCAGCGCTTATTTCAAAGAGCGTGTAGTAAACCACGCCTCCAGTGGGCAGAGAGCCTGGCATGTTGCACTGAACACGTTTGAATATGGAGAAAAACCTCTAATTTTACATTAGTAGGCCTAAACAGGGAAACAACGACAAGTCCCAGACAGTTCGCAATAGAACATACCAGTGGGGCATTGTTTACTACCTAAATTATTTAGATAATCTGGTTACCACCAGTGTTTGGAATACATTAGAAATATAATTGAATGGTGTTTCCTTTGAAGAGATGGGCCTGGCTGAGAATAGAACATTCCAGTTGTCTGCCTAAGTGTGGCGCTGTTTACCACAACTTTCTGGAAAAGTCTATAATTAACCTATACAGCTCTTGATCCATTGTCCCACCTTACACTGCAACAACTTGTCAATGATTTGAGATTTTATAGAATACCCCACTTTTACAAATGACTTAAAAGTGTGTGACCATTACATAAGCCTACGGGGTGGCAGGGTAGCCTAGTGGTTAGAGCGTTGGACTAGTAACCGAAAAGTTGCAAGTTCGAATCCCCAAGCTGACAAGGTACAAATCTGTCGTTCTACCCCTGAACAGGCAGTTAACCCACTGTTCCTAGGCCGTCATTGAAAATAAGAATTTGTTCTTAACTGACTTGCCTAGTAAAATAAAAATCACCTTTCTGAGTCAATTCAGGTAGTGTTTAATGTTCTGTGTTTGTGTTAACCATGGCAGACGGCATTGAAAATAAAGACAATCAGTGTCTGTGGATCGTTTTCCTTTGATGTCTTTTTCATGTCTGCCAGGCCCATCTTTTCAAAGAAACACAATTTATTTTAATCTCTAGTCGAGTAAAATAAGTCGTTTTGTTCTGGTCACAAGATAATTTCCGGTAAACAGCATCACGCTTAGGCAGAAAACGGAGCGTTCTATTCCGATGCTCTGTCTAATCACAACATTTCCTCAGGCGGCAGACAGCTTCATGAATAGAGGTACAGTGCATTCGAAAAGTATTCAGACCTCTTGTCACGATCGTCGTAAGAAGCGGACCAAAACGCAGCGTGGTGGGAATGCATCATGACTTTATGATAAAACATATGCATAATCGTTTGTCTCTACATTAATTAATAGATGACAAAAAACACGAAGTAAACTGTACAAAAACTAAAATAACGACCGTGAAGCTATCATAAGAACTGTGCTGACACAAGCAACTAACATAGACAATCACCCACAAAACAAACAGTGAAACCCAGGCTACCTAAGTATGATTCTCAATCAGAGACAACTAATGACACCTGCCTCTGATTGAGAACCATACTAGGCCGAAACATAGAAATCCCAAAATCATAGAAAAACAAACATAGACTGCCCACCCCAACTCACACCCTGACCATACTAAATAACGACAAAACAAAGGAAATAAAGGTCAGAACGTGACACCTCTTGACTTTTTCCACATTTTGTTACGTTACAGCCTTTTTCTAAAATTGATAAAATAGTTTTTTCCCCCTCAGCAATCTACACCCAATTCCCCATAATGACAAAGTAAAAAATGCATTTAAAAAAATAATAATTAAATAGCAGATTAACATAAGTATTCAGACCCTTTACTCAGTACTTAGCTGAAGCACCTTTGGCAGCGATTACAGCCTAGAGTCTTCGTGGGTATGATGCTACAAGCTTGGAACACCTGTATTTGGTGAGTTTCTCTTGCTGCACAGCTATTTCCAGAGATGTTCGATCAGGTTCAAGAACGGGCCCTGGCTGGGCCATTCAAAAACATTCAGAGACTAGTCCCAAAGCCACTCCTGCATTGTCTTGGCTGTGTGCTTAGGGTTGTTGTCCTGTTGGAAGGTGAACCTTTGCCCCAGTCCTGAGGGCACTGGAGCAGGTTTGCATCAAGGATCTCTCTGTACTTTGCTTCGTTCATCTTTCCCTCGATCCTGACTAGTCTCCCAGTCCCTGCCACTGAAAAACAGCCCCACAGCATGAAGCTGCAACCACCATGTTTCACCGTAGGGATGGTGCCAGGTTTCCTCAAGATGTGACGCTTGGCATTCAGGCCAAAGAGTTCAATCTTGGTTTCATCAGACCAGAGAATCTTGTTTCCCATCGTCTGAGAGTCCTTTAGATGCGTTTTGGAAAACTCCAAGTGGGCTGTCATGTGCCTTCTACTGAGGAGTGGCTTCCGTCTGGCCACTACCATAAGCCTGATTGGTGGAGTGCTGCAGAGATGGTTGTCCTTCTGGAAGGTTCTCCCATCTCCACAGAGGAACTCTGGAGCTCTACCAGAGTGACCATCGGGTTCTTGGTTACCTCCCTGACCAAGGCCCTTCTCCCCCAATTGCTCAGTTTGGTTGGGTGGCCAGGTCTAGGAAGAGTCTTGGTGGTTCCAAACATATTTTATATTAGAATGATGGAGGCCACTGTGTTCATGGGGAACTTCAATGCTGCATAAATTTGTTGGTACCCTTCCCCAGATCTGTGCATCGACACAACCCTGTCTTGGAGCTCTACGGACAATTCCTTCAACCTCATGGCTTGTTTTTTGCTCTGACATGCACTGTCAACTGTGGGACCTTATATCGACAGCCTTTACAAATCATGTCCAATCAATTGAATTTGGATGGACTCCAATCAAGTTATAGAAACATCTCAAGGATGATCAATGGAAACATTCTGCACCTGAGATCAATTTTGAGTCTCATAGCAAAGGGTCTGAATACTTATGTAAATAAGGTATTTCTGTTTTTTAACATTTCTAAAAACCTGTTTTCACTTTGTCATTATGGGGTATTGTGTGTCGATTGATGAGGGGAAAAAATGTATTAACTCTATTTTAGAATAAGGCTGTAACGTAACAGAATTTGGAAAAAGGGAAGGGGTCTGAATACTTTCCAAATGCACTGTAGAACCTTTTTTTGAAGTTTCTATAAAGAACCATGTTCAAAAGGTTCTACATGAACATTTATGTTGCTATAAAGAACCCTTTCCTCAGGTTCTATAAAGAACCATTATAAAAGGTTTTATATAGCACCAAAAAGGGTTCTGCTTTTGTTACAAGCCTTTTTGGTGCTATAATGAACTCTTTTGAATGGTTTCTTAATCTCAAACATTCTACAAAGAACCTTTTTATTTTACCTGTTTTTAACTAGGTAAGTCAGTTAAGAACAAATTCTTATTTTCAATGACGGCCTAGGAACAGTGGGTTAACTGCCTGTTCAGGGGCAGAAAGACAGATTTGTACCTTGTCAGCTCGGGGGTTTGAACTTGCAACCTTCCGGTTACTAGTCCAACGCTCTAACCACTAGGCTACCCCTGATGAACCATACAGTTTTTAAAATTCTGGTTAGCCATATTATATTCTTAAAATTCCATAGATGTTATTATTGTGTCAATTCACAAGTTGAATCAGGTGTACTTGTTCTGGAATGTCTGTGGGTCCCTGCGGAGAGAATTGAGAACAACCGATTTAGACAACAGTCATCCATTGACACATGGCTATATATAATTATTTCACAAGACACTGACCATAGTCATATTTATTTAACATGTAATGACATTACACCACAAATTAGATAAACTGGAATGACACTCAAAAAGAGCTGGGAGGAAACCACACTCCAAAATATTAGAATATGCCGCCACCCCTACATTTTAATTAAACACTTAAAGTGCTCATAGGGTTCTTAGAGTCATTAAGCTTCCACATAGAACCATCACCCTTACCAATAACCCTTGATGAACTCCATTTTCTAAATGTGTATAGAGTAGGGTGAGGGAGGGGAGGGTTGATTTAAGTTTGTCTAATGCATATAAAGATTGATATGTGTAATTACACAGCCTGCAATTATGTATCGGAGTTCTAAATAGATGATTTGTTTGCAGCAGTGTGTACCTACACTGTCCCTGCTTATGCATATGTAGCTACAATATGGTTTAGACTAGAGCATTTGGGTTACATTTTATGGTGAAGGATTGTGAGATAACATAGTCTGGTATACCCAACACTTTCCTCAAACAAAAATAGTTTACTGTGTTCACATGCCACATTTCAATGCAGATTTGGACATGCTAATATTTTGTCATCATCGGGGCTCTCTCAGGTCAATCTCCAGTTGCACAATCAGATCACAGGAAAGTTAGCCTCAATACTACACTAAATGATCAGACATTGCATGTTTATTTTAATCTCTAGGTGCCTGTTTCCAAAAAAAAAAAAAAACTCTGGTACAACGTTGCACTTATTTTTAAAGATATTAATGATCTGGAGAAGAGAAGCGTTTTGAAGATTAAAGATTAACTGCACATGTCAGTAAGGTTATTGAAGAACTGATACAATTCTTCATACTGTAGATATGAAATATGATCAATTGTATTAAAATGGGAGTTTTATTAGCACTTGACTAAAATACAGTATTTAATCAAATCAAATCAAATCAAAACAAATGTATTTATATAGCCCTTCGTACATCAGCTGATATCTCAAAGTGCTGTACAGAAACCCAGCCTAAAACCCCAAACAGCAAGCAATGCAGGTGTAGAAGCACGGTGGCTAGGAAAAACTCCCTAGAAAGGCCAATACCTAGGAAGAAACCTAGAGAGGAACCAGGCTATGTGGGGTGGCCAGTCCTCTTCTGGCTGTGCTGGGTGGAGATTATAACAGAACATGGCCAAGATGTTCAAATGTTCATAAATGACCAGCATGGTCGAATAATAATAAGGCAGAACAGTTGAAACTGGAGCAGCAGCACAGTCAGGTGGAAGTTGAAACTGGAGCAGCAGCATGGCCAGGTGGACTGGGGACAGCAAGGAGTCATCATGTCAGGTAGTCCTGGGGCATGGTCCTAGGGCTCAGGTCAGTTGAAACTGGAACAGCAGCATGGCCAGGTGGACTGGGGACAGCAAGGAGTCATTATGTCAGGTAGTCCTGGGGCATGGTCCTAGGGCTCAGGTCCTCCGAGAGAGAGAAAGAAAGAGAGAAGGAGAGAATTAGAGAACACACACTTAGATTCACACAGGACACCGAATAGGACAGGAGAAGTACTCCAGATATAACAAACTGACCCCAGCCCCCCGACACATAAACTACTGCAGCATAAATACTGGAGGCTGAGACAGGAGGGGTTTGTGTTTTTAATGTTTTGTTTAAAGTAAATGTAGTGTTTGTTTCATTATGGTACTTATAACCATGTGATTACCTATAGGACCATAACATAAAGTTGCCCAAGAATTGCAAATGACATTGGAAAAAGTTATGGTTCGGCCACAGGATTTGGGCAAAACCTCCTCATCCAGGTCTAGGCGAGCTGACTGGGTCACTGTCACGGGTGTCGTTGGAAGAAGAGGACCAAGGTGCAGCGTTGTGAGGATACATTTTCTCTTTATTTGGAAAATGAAGCCAAACAAAACAATCAACACTACAAAAACAAAACAATAAACACTACAAAAACAAAACAATAAACACTACACAAACAAAACAATAAACACTACACAAACAAACCGTGACGCTAAAGGCTATGTGCCCTAAACAAAGTCAACTTCCCACAAAGACAGGTGGGAGAAGGGCTACCTAAGTATGGTTCTCAATCAGAGACAACGATATAAAGCTGTCCCTGATTGAGAACCCTACCCGCCCAAAACATAGAAATACAAATAATAGAACATAGAATACCCACCCCAAATCACACCCTGACCAAACCAAATAGAGACATAAAAAGGATTTCTAAGGTCAGGGTGTGACAGACACACCGATGGCCCACTTTCAGGGCCACTGTAAGAAAGTTGCCTTGGCCCTGATATAGAAACCTAGCTGTCTGAAAGTGGGATTGAGTTCATATGCAAGTTTAGAAGACCTATTTGTGGAGCAATTTGTGTAACCCACTAGATGTATGCATTCAATGGACACTTACATTCTATGTCTCAGTAGGATGTAAAGTGACATATAGGCTACAGTAGCCATAATTACATATTATAGAGTTTTTTTTAACCAATTGTGACACATAATTAGGCAATGTGCTAGCTAGAGGCAGTGAATAAGAAGTAGAAGAATAAGACATTTGTTTTCAATCAATCAAGGACTAATGTAGGGTTTCCCAAACTCGGGTCCTCGGGACAGTGTAGGTTTAGATTTTTTTGCCATAGCACTACACAGCGGATTCAAATATTCAACTCATCATCAAGCTTTGATCATTTGAATCAACTGTGTAGCGTTAGGGCAAAAACCAAAACGTGCACCCCTTGAGTTCCTGAGGACCGAGTTTGGAAAACGCTGGACTATATACAGTTATGCTCTGTTACCCGAGCGTCCCGTCATGGAATGCCTTCAGCCGAAAGAAATCTATAAGCATTATTCCCATTTCAGGACATTTACCAATTTCTATCCACAGACGAGACGCTTTCTGTTTTACAACTGAATTATTAGGTAACAGGTCCAATTGGAACATCTGACCGTGGTCACATGACACGGTTTACGTAAGATTTTTTATTTTTTTACAACGATAGTATCACTAATGGTGTTCTATGAATACGTCTCAGAATAGTGAGTTGAACAGGGGGAGAAGACCTCAGAAAATAAGATAAATAGAAATAGACCTACTAAAAGGGAAGATTAATTTAGCGACTATACTACACAACCGCAATCATTATGGGAACGGATAGTACCGATTGTATGCTGCTTCTTGCGGCAGAAGCGTTTCAATCTAAAAACTTCGGGATCGCGGCGGACATATACGAATGCCAACTGCTGCACCTCTCCGACCCTAGTACGCAGCAACATCTCTTGGTGAAACGGGCCGATGCCCTGGCATTCGCTGGTAAATTGACCGATGCTTTCGAGATCTATCGAAAAGCTGCAGAAATCGACAGACTACGACCAGTCCATCTGGATAATCTTATTGAATATCTCTCTAACTGTATTAAAATACAAGATGGGACAGACAGTCAAAACAACAGACAGGAGACACACTCTGATTGCGTTGGATATGATGCATTTACCTGCAAAATATGTTATGGATTTCTATACGAGCCTGTTACCTTGCTTTGTGGACACTGCTTTTGCAAAAAGTGTCTGGACAGAGAAAAAATGCCTGTCTGCTGCAAAGAATGTAATGACAGTCGGCACACCAAACTCAATGATGTGGACAATTATAGAGTTAATGTTGTTCTTAGTAACTTGTTGTTAAAGTGGTTTCCAAGTCAATTACTTGCTGTTAATCTGAGACGTGAGGGGAATGGACTATATTCAGATAAAATAATGGATGCTGCTTTGGAAAAATACAACGAAGCAATACAAATAGGTATGGTATTTTAACTTTTCATTTAAATTCGAAATGCAATTTAACACTTGAAATGGATGGCCTATATCTTATGCAATGTTGCAACAGCATTTAGGCTACTGTTTCCAGTGCGTACATGAGCTGGCCTAATTGACAGCTGAATCAGCAGGTGTGTGATGTAACTTCCGCGTGGCGTAAACTGCTCTACATTGTAACAATTCAGTGGGGAAATTATTATAACAGTGTATCATGTTTATTATTAGGCTATAATTATCCCCTTAATTCAGAGAGATTCATGCATATGACATACATGGGCAGATGTATGGAGGGGGATTAGGGCCAGTTCGAAACTGCTAAATAGGAATGTGAAATAATACATCCATTTTCATTTTCATATCAGTGCGCAAGATTCATGCCACAATTAAATTGCAGTTTTAAATGAAAATAGAAAATGGTTAAAGGAGAATTGTAAATGGTAAACAGATTCTAAATAAACATGGTAAATGGAAAAAGCCAAATGGTAAACAGAAATTCGTAAATGCAATTACATAGTGAAATTGAAATAGATATTTTCATTTGTCAACTACCCAATTAAGAATTCTATTTTCAATTAACAATGTCAAAGTGTATGCAAATTACTTATTGGAGGCATGAACCAGGAGAGCAACACCACACCGCCATGTAGTAGTTAATTAATTTGAAACTAGTGTAACCAACAAACAGGGTGCGAACCCAGGTCTTCTGCGCACCAAAAAAGCATAGGCCCACTAAACTGAAGCCTAGGCATTGATACTGGGAGCCAATGCAACTCTTCATGTCTCAGGTAAGGTTAGGCCTACTCATCATGCATGTGTGGTAACTGAACCAACTCAGTTACTGATCACCATCTGTTTGTCCTCCTCCTCCTCCTCCTCCTCACAGAGACCCATCTGAGCCACAGCACATATATGATTAACAGGGTTTGAACAAGTGTCTTCTGCACATCAGAAGAGCACATTAGTACGCTAAACCAACGATTATAGCTAACTCTTAAGGTTTTGGGTAAGGTTACTCATCATCCGAACAACTAGGGAAAAACTGGTTCGGTGACCACGCACATGTGATGAGTAACTTTGCACAGTGTTGAATAACTTTGCCTGAAACCAGAAAGTTTGCTTTGGCTCCCCAAGCTAAAGCTTTGGCTTAGCAGCATGTTCTTCTGGTGTACAGGACACCAGGTTTGAACCCGGTTGCACTAGTCTAAAATCAATGCACAGAGAGCGTGACATGGTTAGGATGTATCACTGTATGGTGGTGTTGTGTTTATCTCCTGGTTCACACCTCCAGGAAGTAATTTGCATACACTTAAAACATTTTAGGAGAAAAAAGAATGCTAAATAGGGCAGTTAGAAAATGATAAAAGCCACTTTCACTTTGAACATTGCATTTTTCATTTTCTGTTAGCCATAGAACATTTTCTGTTGACCATTTTCATTTAGAATTTCTGTTTACCGTTTCCAATTTTCAATTAAACATTTTTGTTTTTTATTTTAATTTTGCAGTTTAATTGTGGCATGAATCATGTGCATTGATATGAACATATAAAAACATTTATCATTTCTACATTTCAATTGAGCATTTAAGTGTTGCATTTTCATACTGGCACTGACCACCCTACATACAGATGGGCGTCTGAAGGTTGAATAAGATGTTATGTAGGCTAGGGGACCAAACATTTCTTAAGGTAAAAAACAATAAAACAAATGTAGGTCAAGGGTACTAAAAGTTCGACAGCTAACACAGTAGTATTGGTTCCACTCAAAATGTTATTAGTCACATGCGCCGAATACAACAGGTAGACCTTACAGTAAAATTCTTACTATCGAGCCCTTAACCAACAATGCAGTTTAAAAAAAATTCGGAGTAAGAATAAGAAATAAAAGTAACAAGTAATTAAAGGGCAACAGTAAAATAACAATAGCGAGACTATACACAGGGGGGTACCTGTACAGAGTAAATGTGCGGGGGCACCGGTTAGTTAAGGTAATATGTACATGTAGGTAGAGTTATTAAAGTGACTATGCATAGATGATAACAACAGAGAGTAGTAGCAGTGTAAGGAGGCAGGGGGGCAATGCAAATAGTCTGGGTAGCCATTTGATTAGGTGTGCAGGAGTCTTATGACTTGGGGGTCGAAGCTGTTTAGAAGCGTCATGGACCTAGACTTGGCGCTCCGGTACCGCTTGCCGTGCGGTAGCAGAGAGAACAGTCTATGACTAGGGTGGATGGAGTCTGACAATTTGTAGGGCCTTCCTCTGACACTACCTGGTGTAGAAGTCCTGGGTGTAGAGGTCCTGGATGGCAGGAATCTTGACCCCAGTGATGTACTGGGCCGTACGCACTACTCTCTGTAGTTCCTTGCGGTCAGAGGCCGAGCAGTTGCCATACCAGGCAGTGATGCAACCAGTCAAGATGCTCTCGATGTTACTGTATAACCTTTTGAGGATCTGAGGACCCATGCCAAATCTTTTCAGTTTCCTGAGGGGGAAAAGGTTTTGTCGTACCCTCTTCATGACTGTATTGGTGTGCTTGGACCATGTTAGTGTGTTGGTGATGTGGACACCAAGGAACTTGAAGCTCTCAACCTGCTCCTCTACAGCCCCATCGATGAGAATGGGGGCGTGCTCGGTCCTCTTTTTCCTGTAGTCCATGATCATCTCTTTTGTCTTGATCACATTGAGGGAGAGGTTGTTGTCCTGGCACCACACGGCCAGGTCTCTGACTTCCTCCCTATAGGCTGTCTCGTCGTTGTCAGTGATCAGGCCTACGACTGTTGTGTCATCGGCAAACTTAATGATGGTGTTGGAGTCGTGCCTGGCCGTGCAGTCGAGTGAACAGGGACTGGGCACGCACCCCTGAGGGGCCCCTGTGTTGATGATCAGCGTGGCGGATGTGTTGTTACCTTCCCTTACCACCTGGGGGCAGCCTGTCAGGAAGTCCAGGTTCCAATTGCAGAGGGAGGTTTTTAGTCCCAGGGTCCTTAGCTTATTGATGAGCTTTGAGGGCACTATGGTGTTGAACGCTGAGCTGTAGTCAATGAATAGCATTCTCACATAGGTGTTAATTTTGCTCAGGTGGGAAAGGGCAGTCTGGAGTGCAATAGAGATTGTATCATCTGTGGATCTGTTAGGGCGGTATGCAAATTGGAGTGGGTCTAGGGTTTCTGGGATAATGGTGTTGATGTGAGCTATGAGCAGCCTTTCAAAGCACTTCATGGATGCAGACGTGAGTGCTACGGGTCGGTATTCATTTAGGCAGGTTATCTTAGTGTTCTTGGGCACAGGGACTATGGTGCTCTGCTTAAAACATGTTGGTATTATAGACTCAGACAGGGAGAGGTTGAAAATGTCAGTAAAGACACTTGCCAGTTGGTCAGTGCATGCTCGCAGTACACGTCCTGTTAATCAGTACACGTCCTTGACCTGTTTATAGATCTTACTCACATTGGCTGCGGAGAGTGTTATCACACAGTCTTCCAGAACAGCTGGTGCTCTCATGCATGTTTCAGTGTTATTTGCCTCGAAGCGAGCATAGAAGTAGTTTAGCTCGTCTGGTAGGCTCGTGTCACTGGGCAGCTCTCCGCTGTGCTTCCCTTTGTAGTCTGTAATGGTTTGCAAGCCCTGCAATGGTTTGCAAGCCCTGCCACATCCGACGAGCACCAGAGCCGGTGGTGTATGATTCGATCTTAGTCCTGTATTGACGCATTGCCTGTTTGATGGTTCGTCTGAGGACATAGCAGGATTTCTTATAAGCTTCTGGGTTAGAGTCCCGCTCCTTGAAAGCGGCAGCTCTAGCCTTTAGCTCAGTGCTCTCAGTGCTCTACAGCTTATCATGAGAGATGTAAATGTTTATCAAAAATCACTTTCAACAATAATCCAAAATCTGCACATTTTCACTATGAACTAAAGAAAACTGGTATTGTGTGACAGAATGATGGTTTAATGAATAGATGATCAGTTTCAGCCTCTATTTCAATTTCTATTGAATTTGACCTTGATGTTTTCGATGTATAGTTCAAAATGATTTTGTATCAAGATGTCATGTACATTTATACTTTTGGAACAAAGTAAATCTCTGTCTATCCAAGTAAATATATGTTTTTTTATATTTTCCAGCTCCAAGAGACCATGTGCTGTACAGCAACCGATCACAGATCAATTCCAGTCTGAGGAATTACGAGGATGCACTTCATGATGCAGAGATGGCATGCAAACTCATGCCTCTTTGGTCAAAGGTGAGAGTTGGATTTTTTTCCCCATGTTTAATTTAGATCTACCATCAGAGGTTCACAATGCAACATAATGATATTGTTCTACTGATGAATAAACATTTGTTTATTTTTCTTCCAGGGACATATTAGAAAAGCACAAGCTTTAGTCTGTCTTGGGAAATGTGAAGAAGCGTTAAGAGAGTACCTGGTCGTCATTACATTAGATCCTGAAAGTAAACTGGCAAAAAGAAAGGCGCAAAAGATTCTGAGTGATCTTCTGGCCCCTGTCACTGATCAAGTACACAACAGAATCCTAGACTGCACAAGTCTACTATCTTCCAGAAATAAAATCAAAGGTGGCATCCTGAACACCTCAACCTCAAGCTGCAACACCACCACTTCCTCCAAGTCTTACAAGGTAAGAGAAATCGTCCATCTTTGAGGTTTTTAAATACAATAAAGTATTATCATCTAGTGCATTGAGTTGAGCCCATGAACTAATTCAAATGTTCTATCATCACCCTTTCTCACAGGAGTACAAGAATATTGCCTCTCATGAGAAGTTGACAATGTCACCTACGCTGAGTGAACCTAAGACAGGCGGCCTATTTGAGACGATGGCATGCGGCGAAAAGAAAGGAGAAGATCAGGTGGACCTGAATGTCTGCCATCCCACCGTCATTGACAGGAGTGTCTTCCTCAAACGCAAACGTAGCTCATCCGAGGACAGCCAAGTGGATAGTAGCGACACCTGCAAGCGTTCCAAATCTGGTAAATTTGAAGACTTTTTGCCTCGGCCTCTTAAATCATTGGAGCTATATTGGCATGATATTTACTATAAGTGAAGCAGTTGTTGTGATTCACTATCTAACTCAAATGTTTCTCCTCCTTTACAGAAGTGACCCAGAATGAAGAGGCGACTTCCTGGAGTGCAGTGCTTTCTGACCTCATAGACCCGGCTGACCTGGAGTGTTCTCTTTGTATGAGGTGAGAACATCTCCGTGTAGCCATCCATCCGTGACAAAACTTGTAATCTGAATTGTAAGCATTTGCCACTTTGCCAATGATAGTAATATAGTGTTCTGCTTTTGAATCAGATTATCTATGATTAGTGAAACTCACAGCCGAAGATATTCATCTTCCTTTCTGATAGTATGAAACAATAAAGATTCGGTATGACGCAATAAAGATTAATAGGTAAACATTTAGTCTTCTTTTCACAGTTATAGCCTACATTTAATTATCAAACAATGTAAACAAGAAAACCTGAAAGTAAACAATAATAGATTAGCGAGAGACATTGTACCACTCTATTGCACAATATTGTGTTCTTTATCTCCATGGTATACCCTAGGCTCTTTTATGAACCAGTCACCACTCCTTGCGGCCACACCTTTTGTCTGAAATGCCTCGAGCGATGCCTGGACCACAACCCCAAGTGTCCCCTCTGCAAGATGGAGCTGGAAGAGTATCTGGCAGAAAGTAAATACAACAAGACTGTCTTGATGGAGAACCTCATCTGCAAGTATCTGCCAAATGAGCTCATGGACAGGCAGAAACTCAACGCAGAGGAGATTGCAGATTTATCCAAGTACGATTAAAAGCAGCATACAGACATTATCCGATTGCTTCTGAACTGTGTAACAATGACATCAGACACTTTATAAAATGTTACTTCATCTATAACTTTGGATATATTATATCCTCAAACCTTTCTTTTGCAGTCTAAACAAGAACGTGCCTATATTTGTTTGCACCATGGCCTTCCCCACCGTTCCATGTCCTCTTCACATCTTTGAGCCCTGCTACCGGCTGATGATCCGCAGGTGTATGGAGATGGGTACCAAGCAGTTTGGAATGTGCCTCAGCGATAACCTCAAAGGGTGAGTAAAGCCTGGACAAAGCAGAGAAACATTGTGTTTAGTGTTCCTTATTCAGGCAGGGGATATCGGTGCCATCTGGCAGTAAATTTGAATAGCTGTTGTGTCAACTCTTGTTTGGCGCCATTGAGGAGGGCCTTAGGCTATAATCAGAGCTGAGCAGGTATTGCATGTTGTATTGCAGCGTATCCCAAACTCAGTCCTGGGGAGAGGTCTCCTTGTGTCCAAAAAGTTGGGCCTGTTCTGAAATTGACCCAGGGCTTTCTTCCCAGGACCCTACCCGAATACGTTTATGTTTTAAATATAGATACCTGGTCCGAATGGATCCGAGAACAACCAGACCCGGCCCCGTATAGACCCAGAGCCAGTCCCGATCCGAGTCAGGGAAGCAGCAGAAAATGTATATTTTTAGCTATGTTATTAACTGAAGCTGTTAATTCACACACCAAGGAATAGAAGAACGGAGCTAGTATCAGGCGGGGGGCAGGGCCATGCTGTGTCCGGCTGAGTGGTGCGAGGAAGAGGGAGACAGCGGCAACCAAGCCAACTCGCACTAGTTACTTACATCAAGCTGCCAAAGCTAGGTTATTTATCATCCAATCTGATTACATAGTACCTGTTTTGACTGCATCAAACCGAGAAGAGAAGCTAGTTAAGCTAGCTACCTAGCTAGCAGGGTTGCCTAATCATAGCTTCATAGACTGCGCTTTTCACCGTTCTAAACGATAATAACAACAACTCTATTCAAAGTATTAAGTAGCAGCATCCCTGTTGGCTCTTGGTCGTTGAAACATATCCTTCTCATTTAACCTTTTAATTCCGTAATTTTAATTCCATCTTCCATTGATCTGCTAACTTGCTCACCACGACACACACAGAGCCAGAGGCCAATGCCCGCTTTGATGACTTGTGATTGACTGCCAAAAACAACAAGCTACATGTGCCTCTCTTGTGAAAATCCGCAGCAGAATAAATAAGACAATTTTCAATCTCTACTGCGACAGTCGCGCTCTGGTATTTACGGGTCCTTAACAGCAAATTTAGTACTAATATATCAGAGAACCGTGACAATCAAATCTGACCCGGATCCGAGGGTCAACTACAGAATTTTGGACCGGTCTCGGGTCATTCCCGGGTAATGTTCTGGTGGACCTGTGAAGACCTCTACCAAACGGGTGCTCATTGTGGTTTTTGCCACAGCACTACACAGCTGATACAAATAATCAAAGCTAGATGATTAGTTGATTATTTGAATCAGTTGTGTTGTGCTAGGGCAAAAAACAAAACGTGCACCCAGAGGGGCCCCAAGACCTAGTTGTTTAAGCAGATAGTTTATATAGCCTCTTTTAGTGTTTGTGTCACCTGTGAATGACTAAGACACATTTTGGATCCATATCTACTTATTTGCCTTCCCCATAGATTTGCCGATTACGGTAGCCTCCTGGAGATCCGAAACGTGGAATTCTTTGCAGATGGCCGCTCCGTTGTAGACACCATTGGGATAAGAAGGTTCAAGGTCATTGAGCACCACCAGAGAGATGGATACAACACAGCAGACATTGAATACCTGGAAGACGTTAAGGTAATTATTAATCATAAACTAAAGCATTTGCATGAATGTTGTCTGAACTATTTTTTACATGTATTAGTGTATCTTGTTGTGCTAATAAATGCATTTCTTGTTCTGTAAAGGTGGAGGTTGTGGCAGAGAAGGAGCTGCAGAGTCTCCATGATGCAGTATACGACCAGGCCTTAATCTGGGTCAACTCCCTGAAAGAAGAACAAAAGGAGAGGATCGTGGAGCACTTTGGGCGCATGCCAGAGAAAGACTCTGAGCCACAGGTAAATACATGAATCCTGGACATACAGTGTATTCGGGAAGTATTCAGACCCCTTGACTTTTTCCACATTTTACAGCCTTATTCCAATATGTATTAAATACATTCAATACAATACCCCATAATGACAAAACGAAAACAGGTTTTTAGAAATGTTTACACATTTTTAGAAAATAAAAACAGAAATATCTTATTTACATAAGTATTCAGACCCTCTGCTATGAGACTCGAAATGGAGCTCAGCTGGTCCTGTTTCAGTTGATCATGCTTGAGATGTTTCTACAACTTGATTGGAGTCTACCTGTGGTAAATTCAATTGATTGGACATGATTTGGAAAGGCGCACCTGTCTATATAAGGTCCCACAGTTGACAGTGCATGTCAGAGCAAAAATCAAGCCACGAGGTCAAAGGAATTGTCCGTAGAGCTCCGAGACAAGTTTGTGTCGATGCACAGATCTGGGGAAAGGTACCAACAAATTTCTGCAACATTGAAGGACCCCAAAAACACAGTGGCCTCATTCTTCAATAAAATAAGTTCGTAACCACCAAGACTCTTCCTAGATCTGGCCGCCCGGCCAAACTGAGCAATTGGGGGAGAAGGGCCTTGGTCAGGGAGGTGACCAAGAATCCGACGGTCACTCTGGTAGAGCTCCAGAGTTCCTCCATGGAGATGGGAGAACCTTCCAGAAGGACAACCATCTCTGCATCACTCCACCAATCAGGCCTTTATGGTAGAGTGGCCAGGCGGAAGCCACCTCTCAGTAAAAGGCACATGACAGCCCGCTTGGAGTTTGCCAAAAGGCACGTACAGGACTCTCAGACCATGAGAAACAAGATTCTCTGGTTTGATGAAACCAAGATTACACTCTTTGGATCTTAATGCCAAGCGTCACATCTGGAGGAAACCTGGCACCATCCCTACGGTGAAGCATGGTGATGGCAGCATCATGCTGTGGGGATGATTTTCAGGGACTGGGAGACTATTCAGGATCGAGGGAAAGATGAACGGAGCAAAGTACAGAGAGATCCTTGATTAAAACCTGCTCTAGAGCACTCAGGACCTCAGACTGGGGCAAAGGTTCACATTTCAACAGGACAACGACCCTAAGCACACAGCCAAGACAACGCAGGAGTGGCTTCGGGACAAGTCTCTGAATGTCCTTGAGTGGTCCAGCCAGAGCCCGGACTTTAACCAGAGACCTGAAAATAGCTGTACAGAGACGCTCACCATCCAACCTGACAGCGCTTGAGAGGATCTGCAGAGTTGAATGGGAGACAATCCCCAATTACAGATGTGCCAAGCTTCTATACCCAAGAAAACTTGAGGCCTGTAATCACTGCCAAAGGTGCTTCAACAAAGTGCTGTGTAAAGGGTATGAATACTTATGTAAATGTGATATGTCATTTTTTTATTTTTTATCTATGAATTTGTAAAAATGTCTGAAAACCTGTTTTTGCTTTGTCATTATGGGGTATTGAGTGCAGATGAATGAGAAAACAACAATATAAACCATTTTAGAATAAGGCTGTAATGTAACAAAATGTGGAAGATGGGGCTGAATACTTTCCGAATGCACTGTAGATCACACATACGTTAAATCTATTTTGATTTGACACAGTTTATGTTGAACAGGTTGTGGCTGGATTCTTATGGTTATTCTCCTGCTCTCTCCCTCTGTAGGCCAGTGCCAATGGGCCATCCTGGTGCTGGTGGCTGCTGGCAGTCCTTCCCCTGGAGGGTCGAGCCCAGCTTCCCTTCCTGGCCCTGACGTCCCTGAAGGACCGACTCAGTGGTATCCGCAGAGTACTCCTCTTCATGTCCCGCAACCGCTCCTCTCGATGACTCCAACCCTCACACAACCATCTATCTCCTCCATGTGGGTGTCTGTTTTGTCTGGTTTTTGTTTTTATCTGAAAGACCGCATTTTAACGAAAGCCTTTGTGTGAATGGGTTACTATTGGCAAGTGAACTTTAATTAGATTACCGAAATGTGATCCAAGGATTAGAAGAGGCTACTTATGGACTGAATATTTTAAAGTGTGCTGCAAAGGCGATAGTGTTTTGACTTTGTTTGTGTTATTATTTATGAACATGGAACATGTTTACACCACTGGGAGAAAATTACTATTACAATGATGACTTATTATTTCCAAAGGGTTTATTAACCACAAATGACATATTATAAAACCCCAAACCCCTTAGAATGTGTAGAAAATTAGAGGGGAAAATTGCAATACAGCAGAGTACCTTGTTCTGATGACGCTTTAACTGTATCATTCAGAGGATAATGCAATTCTCTTCCTGTTTTGGTGTAGATGAGTGCAGTACACCTGCAGTTAAAATGAGCCATCGTTTCTTGGTATTTATAGGATCTACTTAGCACTGTAGTTGCAGCAACAGCGTAACTGATAGTCACTGTTTTCCATGCATGGTGAGCAAAGATCGGTTGTGAGCTTTGCCTTCAACAAAGGAAGACATTTTTCATTTTGTTGGATGTTACATATTTCTTTGTCCGCCAGACTTTTTTCCAGAGTTTTCTACAGTTCTTTTTATGTTAACGCTAATCACCTTTTTATACAGACGATATTGAACCAGGATGGTTATGCTGTGAAATCTTGGGGAAATATGTTAATTAACAAACATATTTTTTTTATTGTAAGGGGCAATTTTAAGTTATTGCATTTATATAGGGCTTTCGTGGCTCTGCTATTATTTGCACCAGGTATGCTCATAAAGTAGGGGTGACACAAGTGACAGACAAACAAAGTGATTGCAATAACTGTCACCACTTGTGCTGCGTGATTCCTGGCAAAAAAAAAGACAACGACGTGAATGTGAAAATGCAAATAATTGTAGACAAGGGAAATATGAACTTTTAGAGTGTAAGAGAGAGTGCCGGATTTATCAGCCCTGCTGTTTTTACCACTTTCCAAAATTCTCAGTTTGATTTGAGAAGTTTTACGTTTGGTTGTCATGTCCCAAGCCGAAGACACGCTGAAATGATTTTCCTAACCATTCGAAAAACTCACGAAGGAGTTGGAAGACTGCTTCCTGTCATTTGAACCTCATCGTCTTGTCTTTCAAGCTATTGTCCGGTGGAACCATAAACTGTAGCATCAAACACTGTGATTTCTAATCTTTTTCAACATTTAGTGCCTTAAGTTGGATTTCTTCCATGATGCCAGTACCAAGAAGAAGAATTTAGACAAAGATAGCATTCCAGTGAGGAAGACTTGGCCGAAAAGTCCAAACTATTGAGCTGAATATGTGGTATTCTCTTTCGAGTCCTGCAATTCTGGTTACAAATATTGGTACTATAGTTATTATATCTTATCACAACTAAATGAAGGTCTTCTCAATGCAAGGACACAATGTGACTTTTGTATAAAACAACAACATTGAGACTTGGTTAAGGTTGAATAAATGTTTTTTGAATAAAAGTTGATTGATTGGCATGTCAATTCAAGTAGCTTATATTTCCTCACCAAAATATCATACTTTTACATGTATATTCATTTGATCTGGCAGTTGCATGTTAGCCAAATTGTCATTCATCTATATATTTTACCCATTTACATCAGAAAATGCCAAAACAATAGAAATTCAAAGGTAGTACCTTTCTGACCTTTTTGAATTCCACATTGAACATTGCACTAGTGATCTAAGTCAATCTACCTCTGACACTCCTGTAGCTCTTTCACCACAGAACATGCTTATTGATTCATATTGACATGTCATTTGTTTCTATGGAGATGACGTGACCATGGAGTCTTACTTTGGTGGTTGTGTAACACTTGTATAATGGCCTCTAACTGTATGTGTTTACAAAAATGAATGTATGTGGTTGGCATCTTATCCAATGTTATTTTTTTTTGTTTTTTATAGAAATGTAGTCATTGCAATGTTATACAATGTATAAAAAACACAATTCTGAATAAAAAAGGTTATGCTCTTAATTTGTGGCTAATCCTGTGTTCTATATTTCTCTACTTTGGTTATGTCCTTTTCTGTTGAAAGAAGTATCAATGTAGCTCTTTAGAAATGTCTAGAAAGCTTGGACATAACAAATATCTTATGAAGTGGTGCATTGAGTTTACATAACACTGTGAATGTAGGTCACGGTTAGAAGGATAGGAACGCTATTCTGCTCCCCCTGTCCCACTACCCCACATTCTGCAGCCCAGCCTTTTTTTTTGGAGGAGATGACCTGACCCATACCACACCACAGCACCTCCATGACTGGGAGGGATGATGGACTCAGAGGAAGGGGGGGACAAGTAGTACCAATGTAATTTGCAGGCTGTCTGTCTGGTGGGAGTGAGGGAGAAGCCAATGAGGATATTTTTAATAGGGCTTACATAACGGGGGCAGAGTCAGACGTTATGTAAACTTTGAAATCGGGTTAGCATCTGCAGAGTATCCGTGTATCTTGTTCTCCTGCCTTTGAGAGAGGGCATGTTTCAGCAGTAGGTCCCGGAATATCGCCAAATATCGCTTACTTTTAATTTTTTTTACATAAGGTATCCTGCTCTGTTTATTTAGGACCGAAAAATGCAGAAACAAACTTCAGAGTGTCAAAGTGGGGTCTCAAAGGCGTGAAGAAAGGTATTATTAATTAAACTACAGAGAGTCCCACTGGAAATAGATTTTTCAGCATCGGCCTTAAATCAGATCCTTCATCAGTGTGCCCTGGCCAGAGACTGGCCACATAATACTAGTCTTGTGTTACACGCCAAGTAAGGTTATAACTGAAAGGTTAAGGTCACGAGATGCAGGGGTTGCTATGGGAACATGGCATATACACCTAACCCCCGTTTTTACAAAACATGTAACACACTGACAGAAGTAGGGCAGTGCATTGTGTGAAAACTGGTTACCTAACTCACCCAGAAAATACATCTAGGAGGTTAAGTTCCATGTCTGTGTGCTGATGTGATGACAGAACACCTGCTCAGGGCTAGTTATCCCATTGTAAACAGTGTGGGAAACTGCGTGAGAGGGCTGTGTGTCAGAGGGCTTAAGTGTGCCCATGTGAGAAGTACATGACTGTGTGTGCCTCCAGCCCGTATGATACAGTGTGAGCTGTAAGGAGGACTCTGTGCATTGATGTTCCTACTCGCATGATCAATGGAAAGCCTCACATGACGGGTTTGGGAGTGGAACTGCACAGTACAGTGGCTGATGCCCTGTTGCTGCCTGTGGATGGATGGAACAGGGGCTGGGCTCTGGCTGCAGTACTGCCTCCTATCGCCTCACTTCTTCAAACACTTCCATACTGTCAGACTAACTGTGCTGTGCTTGTGTAATGTGCAGACAGCCTGCCCTCATGTCTCATCCTCAAGCTGCTGGTGAGGCTGAGGCGTCATTGCGAATGAATGCATAATAATTTGAATGTGTTTGAAGTGTTGTATAATGGTTAGACATCACATTGCAGCAGATATTGTAGGGTTTGTCTTTGTATTCTTCAATGGAAAAGAAAAGCACAGATCCTTTAGACCTGCAGCTTGCTCCTCTAAAAATCATTACACAATCATTAGGTAGTGTCTCCACGGCTGTGTAAACTTGTTCAATGTACACTGAGTGTGTACAGGCCGGGCCCCTGTGGTGGTCATTATACGGGGCGGCAGGGTAGCCTAGTGGTTAGAGCGTTGGACTAGTAACCGGAAGGTTGCAAGTTCAAACCCCCGAGCTGACAAGGTACAAATCTGTCGTTCTGCCCCTGAACAGGCAGTTAACCCACTAGGCCGTCACTGAAAATAAGAATTTGTTCTTAACTGACTTGCCTGGTTAAATAAAGGTAGAAAATACAGTTATTATACACCTACTGTGTAAGTACCACCACAGGAGCATGGCCTGTACACACTCAGTTTGTACAATTGATGTACAACACATTTGACACAACACTTGTGATAAAACAGAGAGTTTGTCTGCAAAAAAAGGAGACAGACCAATGCTTTGTGGAAACTCTGTTTCACAAATGTTTTGTATCACAGGATTGTGTCAAATGCATTTTACATCAGTTGTACAAGTTGGGCAGAGTGTGTATGGGGCAATAGTCTATCTTGTATTCCACTTGTCTACCCGAATTCAATAAAAATAAAGATGTACTCTTTTTAACACCAGGGGAGGGGGCCATTAAACTGCAAAGACGATTAAACAGTAAGATTTGAAAAGGCTATCAACATGAGCTAAAGCACAGGAAATATCTCTGACACTGAAACATTCCTGAAATATGCAACTGAATGTGTGATCTGTGCTTCCAACAAAACAGCTCACACGAGAGCTTAACCCATGGCCTGAAATGGAAGGTTGTGGAACTAAAAAGAGATTTCATGAGTTAGTGCCTCGGCTAACTCCCCTCTCCGATCCACTATTGTCATCTGAAAGTACATGGTATTATGTGCATGATGTAACAAATACCTCCTCTCCGGTCAGGTCACTTACAGTCAGTGGGATACAGTAGTGGACTCAATGGACATTGGGCATACTGTAGAACAACACTTTTTTTAGTGACGTGTAGCTGAATTAAATACATGTCAAAATGAAATAATAAATATAATTTATGATGATTTTGGTGTGTAACCCTTTAACACTGTGACCATGGCATACGGCTGGGCAATATATAAAATGAATTTCACTAATTCAAATTTATGCTTTTGCGGGATATTCCAAATTCATGTATCGCAATAATCTAGGTTTTGTTATTTTACATTTTTATGAGCGTTTATGTCCGCTTGTTCTCGTTTCAAATATTTTTTATTGAACACACACACAAGAATGGTGTATAGGTATACAAGACAGGTATACAATTCTTATCTAAACATAAAAGAGCATACAGGAACAGCAAGACCCAGAGTTCTGGGTGCAAAACAAATAATACAAAACACGACATACAAAACAAGGACATGTAGAAAGAAAGAGGGTAGATGTCCCCCCCCAACTGCTCGGGTGGCAGGGCCATCACATGCTGCCCAAAGGTAGATTAAAATATTACAATTGAGAATGCGTTAATAAGTACAAATTCACAGCGTCGACTCGTCCAAGTAGGAGAGGAAAGGCTGCCAGATTTGATCAAATGTTGATAATTTATTGTTCAGAATATATCTAATTATTTCTAAGTGTACAGTGTTTGCCAATTCACTGAGCCATAATTTGGTAGAGAGCGCTCCCTCCTTTTCCAAAACAACAACATTCGTTTTTTTGCCGAAATGAGACCGTAAGAGATGAGTTGTTTTTGGGGGTTGGTTAATCCGTTTAGGGACTCAGATACTCCCAGGATTATCAGAAGCAGGTCTGGATCTATTGAAGTCTCCAAAACTTCAGAGAGGATCCCATAAATTCCACTCCAATAACCATGCAAGCTAGAGCATAGGGCAAAGCAGTGGACTAGTGTACCCTGCGCAGCCTGACATTTATCACACGTAGGGGATGTGTCAGGAAATATCCTATGCAGTTTAGTTTTAGAATAGTGTAATCTGTGTAATAGCTTGAATTGTATGAGACAATGTCTGGAATTAATGGAGCATGTGTGGATATACTCCAAGCTCTCTTCCCAGTCTGCCACCGAGATGTCAGTCCCTAGTTCTTCCTCCCATTTTGCCTTAATGGCATCTGTAGAAGGTGTGCTAACAGATTGAAAAGCATCATATAGACGCGATATCAGTTTGTCTGAGGTGGGTATATTTTTATGCATCTGTCAAACATGGAAGGTTTAACATTCCCAAATGTTGGGAGGTGTTTTCTAACGTAGTCTCTAATTTGTAGGTATCTGAAAAAATTACTTCTGGGAAGATAAGTTTCCCTCAGCAACTCAAAGAAAGCGAAGGTCCCTTCTATGTATAAATCCCCTATGGTACTTAACCCCAACTCTCCACATCGCTCAAAGGTGTTATCAAGGTTAGAGGGGGCAAAGGAGGGATTCCTGGTGACAGAGAGTATGAATGACATTGGTCTAAGCTCAAAGTGGACTTTAATTTGCTTCCAGATTCAGACTGTGCTATGTATAATAGGATTGTTACAATAAAGTGACATCTCCAGATTGACAGGTGACAAAATCACAGCGCCAATAGAGAAGGGGTGACACTCCTCACACTCCATACTAAGCCAGCTGGATGACGGAAGTGCGTCATCCAGCAGAAATGTAACAACGCGGAGGTTAGCGGCCCAGTAATAAAATATAAAATTTGGGAGAGACAATTCTCCTTCCATCTTGGATTTACAGAGGTGTTTTTTACAAATCCTGTGTGTTTTATAAGCCCAGATGAAAGGATTGATAATTGAGTCCAGTTGTTTATGAAAGGATTTAGGTATGAATACTGGGATGTTCTGATATAGGTAGAGCAGTTGTGGGAGGAAGACCATTTTAATGGCATTAATTCTTCCGAGCAGAGAAATTGGGAGAGTTTGTCTTGAGTTGTTGCATCAGAGAGGGGAAATTATCTTTAAATAGTAAGGAGTATTTTTTGGTAACTACAATTCCTAGGTAGGTACATTTTTCTGAAGATAACTTAACTGGGAGATGTTCTAGCCAGAAGGTGTTTTGCGACCGGATGGGCATTAATTCACTCTTTTCCAATTTATTCTGTATCCCGAGAAGGTACCAAACAAATTGATCACATCAAGAATAGCTGGGATACTAGCCTGGGGTTCTGTTACATAGAGGAGGATGTCATCGGCTTATAGGGAAATCTTATTTAGAGTATCTTTAGTATTATAGCCGTGTATTGCTGCACGAGATCTAATCGTCTGAGCGAGCGGTTCGATAATTAGGGCAAAGAGCATAGGCGACAGCGCACAACCCTGCCTTGTCCCTCTGTAAAGGTTAAATCAGGGCGACAATGATTGGTTAGTGAGTATTCTGGCACAGGGGTTCCTATATAAAAGCTGGATCCAATTTATGAACCCATCTCCAATATTACATTTCTGTAGGACCTTGAATAGATAGGGCCACTCAACTTGGTCAAAGGCCTTTTCGGCGTCAAGAGATATGACGGCAAGGTCCACGTTGGGTAACCTCTGAGAATACATAATGTTGAAGAGGCGCCTGAGATTGAAGAATGAGTTTCTGTTAGGGATAAAGCTGGTCTGATCCGAATGGACCAATTTGCCAATTAAAGTGCTAAGCCTGTTAGCCAGAGTTTTTGCTAAAATCTTTTGGTCTGTATTAAGGAGAGATATTGGTCTGTATGACCCTACCTCTTCTGGATCTTTACCCTTCTTATGTATATCTGTAATGAACGCTTCCTTCAAAGTAGATGGGAGAGCTTCATCCTCATTGGCCTGAACCAACATTTTGTGCAGGTAGGGAGAGAGCATGTTGCTGAATGTTTTATAGAATTCACCAGGGTATCCATCTGGGCCCGGGGTCATGCCTCTCTTTAGAGATGTAATTGTTTCTCGAATTTCATCAAGAGATATTTCCTTATTCAGGAAGTTAGAATATTCCTGGTTCAGGGCAGGAAGATTCCAGTCCTCCAAAAATGTTTGCATAATTAAGGGGTTAGGATCCGCTTTAGATGTATATAGAGTCTCATAAAACTGACTGAATCTGTCAGTGATGTCTTTGGGGGAAGAGAGTAATTCCCCAGATGCAGATTTAACTTTGTGAATCATTCGGTCACTCACATTTTTTCGAAGTTGTCTGGCGAGTAATTTGTGTGGTTTGTCACCAAACTCAAAATATTTTTGCTTGGCATAGAGAAAAGATTTTGCAATTTTAGCTGAGAGAATCTGATTATATTCAAATTTTCAAGAGGTAATTTTTTTATGTTTCTCCATAGATGGATGGCTAGCATTCTCCCTATCCAGTAAGTGAATTTGTCCCTCCAGTTCTTCCAGTTTTCCTCTGTTTTGCCTACTCCTGGCAGCCTGAAAGGATATGATACAGCCTCTCAGATAAGCCTTCAGTGTTTCCCACAATAATGCTGGGGAAGTCTCTGTGTTGTCGTTGGTATCAAAGAAAAATTTAATTTGGTCTTTAAGATATTCACAGAATGTTGGTTCTGTGAGGAGCTGAGGATTCAACCTCCAGACCCTCTCGTTTGGTACAATGTCACCCAATCTCAGGGAAAAGGTGAGTGGACTGTGGTCCGAGATTATAATATCATGATACCCAACATTACAGGTATAGGGGAGTAGTCTAGCATCCACCAAAAAGTAGTCAATTCGAGTGTAAACATTGTGAACATGAGAGTAAAAGGAGTATTCCCTACCCGTAGGGTTAGCGATCCTCCATATATCAAATAAGTTAGAATTTTTTATGTAGGTATTCAAGAATTCGCTTGAATAGGAGGTAGGGGTTCGCCGGGTAGAGGATCTATCCAAATATTGGTCTAGCACACAGTTAAGGTCCCCTCCAGGTTAGTATGGGAGATATCTGGAATCAGGGCAAGGACTCTTTTGAAAAAAGAGGGGTTATCAATGTTTGGCCCATAGATATTTAGTAGAGTGGATTTCTCCTATTACGATCACATAACGACCCTCTTTATCCGCAATAGTGGTTTTATGTAGAAAGGGAATTCCTTTCCATACCAGAATCGCTGTGCCTCTTGTTTTGGCAGAGAAGTTAGAGTGATACACTTGCCCCACCAACCTACACTTAAGTCTGCTATGAGAGGTATTTTTCAGATGGGTTTCTTGCAAAAATATAATATCAGACGAGAGTGCTTTCAAGTGGGCTAGGACCTTGCCTCTCTTAATTGGTTCGTTTAAACCCTTGACATTCCAGGAAGTGACTGTAAGCCCCGCCCTCCTCTCGTTTGTAGTTCCTATGGTGGCCTGCATACCATGTAACTTGATAAAAAGGTAAGAAAGCGCACCAAGCCATCACGATCAGCATATGTAGCACCTACACCCGAGCAGCATCCAACCCACCCCTCCCCACCTGCAAGCACCTTTACTTCCCAACCTGTTCCCCTAATTTCCCCAACACTTACCCCCCCATCAACCCACATTTAACAGGCATGCACAAACAGGAGAGAAAAAAAAGGAAAAAGGAAAAATAATAAACACATTGTCTGGCCGATGCCAAAGAAGCACGGCGCAACCTCGAACAAGAGATAAAACAAAAATAAAATCCCAACTATACGTTCACCTCTCACTATCCTAGAACTTCTACTAACATATGAACTGAGAAGGCTCCCGCGAATAAAGTGTTCAGTTAGCATCTAATAAACCTAAACAGAATAAGTTGCAACTTAAACATATTGCGCACTTAAGCGTCATCCTGGGTCAATCCCAGAGATAAGCAAGATATAGCCTCACAAGATTATATTGCTAAGCAATGCCGGTCAAAACATAAACCATCCGCAACCGACATAGACAGCCGTACCTTTACATACTGTGGGTCAGGAGATCGGAACAAGGATTTTGCTAAATTAAACGTACCCCCCCCCAATAAATACATTTTAAATAAATATATATATACATACAGTGCCTTGCGAAAGTATTCGGCCCCCTTGAACTTTGCGACCTTTTGCCACATTTCAGGCTTCAAACATAAAGATATAAAACTGTATTTTTTTGTGAAGAATCAACAACAAGTGGGACACAATCATGAAGTGGAACGACATTTATTGGATATTTCAAACTTTTTTAACAAATCAAAAACTGAAAAATTGGGCGTGCAAAATTCCCCTTTACTTTCAGTGCAGCAAACTCTCTCCAGAAGTTCAGTGAGGATCTCTGAATGATCCAATGTTGACCTAAATGACTAATGATGATAAATACAATCCACCTGTGTGTAATCAAGTCTCCGTATAAATGCACCTGCACTGTGATAGTCTCAGAGGTCCGTTAAAAGCGCAGAGAGCATCATGAAGAACAAGGAACACACCAGGCAGGTCCGAGATACTGTTGTGAAGAAGTTTAAAGCCGGATTTGGATACAAAAAGATTTCCCAAGCTTTAAACATCCCAAGGAGCACTGTGCAAGCGATAATATTGAAATGGAAGGAGTATCAGACCACTGCAAATCTACCAAGACCTGGCCGTCCCTCTAAACTTTCAGCTCATACAAGGAGAAGACTGATCAGAGATGCAGCCAAGAGGCCCATGATCACTCTGGATGAACTGCAGAGATCTACAGCTGAGGTGGGAGACTCTGTCCATAGGACAACAATCAGTCGTATATTGCACAAATCTGGCCTTTATGGAAGAGTGGCAAGAAGAAAGCCATTTCTTAAAGATATCCATAAAAAGTGTTGTTTAAAGTTTGCCACAAGCCATCTGGGAGACACACCAAACATGTGGAAGAAGGTGCTCTGGTCAGATGAAACCAAAATTGAACTTTTTGGCAATAATGCAAAACGTTATGTTTGGCGTAAAAGCAACACAACTCATCACCCTGAATACACCATCCCCACTGTCAAACATGGTGGTGGCAGCATCATGGTTTGGGCCTGCTTTTCTTCAGCAGGGACAGGGAAGATGGTTAAAATTGATGGGAAGATGGATGGAGCCAAATACAGGACCATTCTGGAAGAAAACCTGATGGAGTCTGCAAAAGACCTGAGACTGTGACGGAGATTTGTCTTCCAACAAGACAATGATCCAAAACATAAAGCAAAATCTACAATGGAATGGTTCAAAAATAAACATATCCAGGTGTTAGAATGGCCAAGTCAAAGTCCAGACCTGAATCCAATCGAGAATCTGTGGAAAGAACTGAAAACTGCTGTTCACAAATGCTCTCCATCCAACCTCACTGAGCTCGAGCTGTTTTGCAAGGAGGAATGGGAAAAAATGTCAGTCTCTCGATGTGCAAAACTGATAGAGACATACCCCAAGCGACTTACAGCTGTAATCGCAGCAAAAGGTGGCGCTACAAAGTATTAACTTAAGGGGGCTGAATAATTTTGCACGCCCAATTTTTCAGTTTTTGATTTGTTAAAAATATCCAATAAATGTCGTTCCACTTCATGATTGTGTCCCACTTGTTGTTGATTCTTCACAAAAAAATACAGTTTTATATCTTTATGTTTGAAGCCTGAAATGTGGCAAAAGGTCGCAAAGTTCAAGGGGGCCGAATACTTTCGCAAGGCACTGTACACATACATACACATACATACATACATATACACATACATATATACATACATACATACACATACAGAAACATTTTTCCTTTTTAAGATTAAATAAAAATAACATATTTTATATATATATACATATACATACACATTTATACACATACATACATACATACATACATACATACATACATACATACATACATACATACATACATACGTACATACATACATATACACATATATACATTCACATACGCACATACACATACACATATACATACATACATACATATATACATACATACATATACACATACATACATATACACACACATATACATACATACATACATACATACACATACATACATATACAGAAACATTTGTCCTTTTTAAGATTAAATAAAAATAAAATATTTTATATATATATACATATACATACACATTTATACACATACATACACATACATACATACATACATACATACATACATACATACATACATACATACATACATACATACATACATACATACATACATACATACATACATACATACATACATACATACATACACATCCACACAAAAGAATGCATATATAAAAATATATATTTAAAAAATATGTATATACATCCATATGCACATATACACATACACACATACAAACATTCATACCCCAGAATAACAATCTACAGTGATTTAAAATATACACATACATAATACTAAAATGCTAAGAGAAAATAGTAATAAAGTACAAATAGTAATTATATGTACGCACACCTACACAGACACAAGCACTACAGAGGGCTGGTGGGAATCTAGTCGGGAGAGCAGTCCACGGCTAGACAAAGGCAGAACGGCGCAAAACATCAACTTGCAAACCAGGTGTCTGCATCTGCCCCTTCCCAACCATCCCATGCAAGCAATACATAAATGGTATGGTAATAAGAATAATGTAAGGATTGAAAAATAAATAACGAAACAAAACAAAAATGGGTTAATATAAGTATATCCATCCGAAGGTGTCAGTGATCAACCCTGGAAGTAAAAATATGCATCGCTCTGAGCACAGCCAGGATGAAAGTGAATTTAACGTTAAATGAGAGCTCTGACCGCCATCCATTGGTTGGGTCAGCGTCTTACATGTTCGGTAGCCCTTGTTGAGCCCGTTTAATACGGTTTCACACATTATGGTATAGTATGGATTCGAGTCCATGAGCAGACCCTAACACACAATGACAAGGCACTCTAACCTGTACGGGGGATTGGCGTATATTCCCGGATAAACTTCTCTGCGTCCAAAACCGAGGAGAGCCAAATTTCTCACCGGAAGGCGGGGTAATCCTTAGTCTTGCAGGGAAGAGCAAGGCTGGGCGAAGATGGAGTTTGTAGAGTTTGGTCATGACATCTCTGTAGTTGGCGCGATGCTTTGCCACATCGGGCGCATAATCCTCATAGACACGGAATGGGTGCCCTTTATGTGACAGGTTGCCCCTCATTCGAGCTTCACGCAGGATAAGATCCTTGGTCTTGAAACTGTGACAACAGATGATTACTGGGCGAGGGCGTTGGCCCGGTCTAGGCACTGGGACAGGGGAGCGATGTGCACAGTCCAGCTGGGGATCAGTGGCCCCTAAATGGCATAAGCTGCTCATCAACAGTAACATTGGGCCCAAGGTTGTAAAATATGGGAAGGCGGTCCACCCACTTTCCTCCTTACCACATTGGCAGCCATGCGAGGTGGCTCATTCCTTGGGCAAGAAGTCCATTCTACCATTTTTTGACATCCATATTTCTCCTTCTGCAGGCTGCTGATGAGCTGGTCATTGACGGGCTGGTCCTGGGGCTGGCTGAGGGTCAATCTCATCCTCTTCTTCCAACTCTTCTTCCAACATCCTTCATCTTCCAAAGTGGAAGACGCTCCATCCACACTAGCTTCTCTCTCTGCAAAAATAATTTCTAAGGCTCTATGAGCAGAGATAATTTTTGCCATACTGATTGATTGTGGCAAGGAGCCACACAGCAAAGCTATTTATTTGTTGTGTACCTCCCCCAATTTGTAGCTGGCTGGGGTAGAGTGTAGGAAAATGCTGAATGTTTTACAATGCATCGAAATAATGTATTGAAAATATTATTATAATATTGCGCAGGTTACCCTAAGACATTGTGTAGTTTCACACAGTAGAAACGGTAAAGAGTGCGAGAAAAGCGTGAGACAGGCAGACAGGCAGGGATACAGACAGGTACTTGGTGCTACAGTTGAAGTCAGAAGTTTACATCCATTTAGGTTGGAGTCATTAAAACTTGTTTTTCAACCACTCCACAAATTTCTTGTTAATTAACTATCTATAGTTTTGGCAAGTCGATTAGGACATCTACGAATTGACATCAATTGGAGTGGATGTATTTCAAGGCCTACCTTCAAACTTAGTGCCTCTTTGCTTGACATCATGGGAAAATCTAAAGAAATCAGCCAAGACCACCCGAAAAAAGATTTGTAAACCTCCACAAGTCTGGTTCATCCTTGGGAGCAATTTCCAAATGCCTGAAGGTACCACGTTCATCTGTACAAACAATAGTACGCAAGTATAGAGACCATGGGACCACGCAGCCGTCATACCACTCAGGAAGGAGACAAGTTCTGTCTCCTACAGATTAACATACGTTGGTGCGAAAAGTGCAAATCAATCCCAGAACAACAGCAAAGGACCTTGTGAAGGTGCTGGAGGAAACAGGTACCAAGTATCTATATCCACAGTAAAACGAGTCCTTTATTGACATAACCTGAAAGGCTCCTCAGCAAGGAAGAAGCCACTGCTCCAAAACCGCAATAAAAAAAGCCAGACTACGGTCTGCAAATGCACATGGGGACAAATATTGTACTTTTTGGAGAAATGTCCTCTGGTCTGACAACACAAAAATAGACCTACCATCGTTATGTTTGGAGGAAATAGGGGGAGGCTTGCAAGCCAAAGAACACCATCCCACCCATGAAGCACGGGGGTGGCAGCATCATGTTGTGGGGGTGCTTTGCTGCAAGAGGGACTGGTGCACTTCACAATATAGATGGCATCATGAGGTAGGAAGCTTATGTGGATATATTGAAGCAACATCTCAACATGAGTCTTCAAAATGGACAATGACTCCAAGCATACTTCAAAAGTTGTGGCAAAATTGCTTAAGGACAACAAGGTCAAGGTATTGGAGTGGCCATCACAAAGCCCTGACCTCAATCCTATAGAAAATGTGTGAGCAGAACTGAAAAAGTGTGTGCGAGCAAGGAGTCCTACAAACCTGACTCAATTAGACCTGCTCTGTCAGGAGGAATGGGCCAACACCCACCCAACTTATTGTGGAAAGCTTGTGGAAGGCTACCCAAAAGGTTTGACCCAAGTTAAACAATTGAAAGGCGATGCAACCAAATACTAATTGAGTGTATGTAAACTTCTGACCCACTGGGAATGTGATGAAAGATATAAAAGCTGAAATAAATCATTCTCTCTACTATTATTCTGACATTTCACATTCTTAAAATAAAGTGGTGATCCTTACTGACCTAAGACAGGGAATTTGTACTAGGATTAAAAACTGAGTTTGAATGTATTTGGCTAAGGTGTATGTAAACTTCCGACTTCAACACCCCCCAAAGACGCAATTTCTCCTAACTTTAATGATATGTAAGTCAAGAACAGATTAAAATATCTGAACATTATTTGACATGCAGGTTTACTAAGGCACCCTAATTAAATTATGAGACTCACACATTTCAAGCTTAAATATGAAGGACTGAAAAACACATTTAAAAAAGTGCACAACTTTAAACATTGAGTTGGCATGTGCTGACACAGAACAGCACTATGTGTGTTTTAATGCAGGTACATATCAATTTACAGGTGTATTGTAATGATATTGGTGAATATATTGCTAAGATTCCGATTAGGGTTAGGGTTAGAAAAGAGAAACTACTAAATGTCGGCATATTTGTAGTTCACAATTTATCCGGTTTTGGGACAGAAAATGTGTCATTATAGGAACAAATATTTAATAATAAACGGATATTGCATAATCAAACGTCAACGTGAAACAAATTAAGACAGATGCAGCTACAATGATTCATGAATACTATCAAAAAGTAATAATACAAATCTGACACGATCGCATGATACCCTTCCTACAAATTAAGTATCAACGTCAGGTGATGTCACTGTACCGTGATGTCACCATACTGGAAGAACACACACAAAGAAAGAAACACAGCAATGACCCAAACCACAAAAACAACACAGAGATGTCTGTTCTAAAGGCATGTTTACCATTCTCCTTCTTTATATGTCAGAGAGTTTGATGATGTTACGATCATAACCTGTAACTGTCACATCTGCTCCTGCTACGCCCTCTTGTGTTCATCCGGTGTCTTGATGTGCACTTCGTTTTTTGTCCCTTATGTGTGGAACATAGACAGAATTCCTTGCAATTAGATATTCTGGTGGCTTTCAGGCATTTTAAATTATTGATGGGAGACTTTCGTTACAGAACGCGAATGCTTTTCTTAAATATGGTTAATGATGTTTTATTTGTAATGTATATGTAGGGCTGTTGTGTTTTATGTACTGGGTTTTGTTTGTAAATGTATACAGGGCTCTCTTGTAAATGTTTTATCTCAATGTGATTCAATAAAGGTTAATACAAAAATGAATAAATTATACTAGGTCTAACCCTGATTGCAGACTAATTTTGAAATTAGCCGTACACGTAATAATATTGATCAACCAATATTAATTGGGTAGGGACTGCACCAATTGTAGTGTCATTGAGGCACACCTTGTTGTCCTCCCTGGTCCCATTGCATATTGACAGGGTATATGTATGACATCTACCTTTGTGTCCTCCTGGCTCTCCCGACTGCCGTGTCTGCTGCTTTCCTAATTCATTGTACCACTTGTAGATCTGGTCATACTGCACGTAGATGTATATGCCATTAAACAATAATATAGGATTATATTGGATACTAATATTTCATAACAATGTGTCACCTTCGTCGAATGGAGGAGACCAAGGCGCAGCGTGATATGAATACATGTTCTATATTTAATGAAGAAAGAACACTAAAACAAACTTACAAAACAACAAACGAGACACGATATATAAACAGTGCAGACACAGGCAACTAGACATAGACAATAACCCACGAAATACCCCAAAAAGATGGCTGCCTAAATATGGTTCCCAATCAGGGACAACGATGAACAGCTGCCTCTAATTGAGAACCAATCTAGGCAACCACAGACAAACATAAACCCCTAGATGGTGCACAACCCCATAAACCTATAAAAAACCCTAGACAGTGCAAAAACAAATCAAATCAAATTTATTTGTCACATACACATGGTTAGCAGATGTTAATGTGAGTGTAGCGAAATGCTTGTGCTTCTAGTTCTGACAATGCAGTAATAACCAACGAGTAATCTAACCTAACAATTCCAAAACCACTACCTTATACACACAAGTGTAAAGGGATAAAGAATATGTACATAAAGATATATGAATGAGTGATGGCATAGGCAAGATGCAGTAGATGGTATCGAGTACAGTATATACATATGAGATGAGTATGTAGGGTATGTAAACAAAGTGGCATAGTTTAAAGTGGCTAGTGATACATGTATTACATAAAGATGCAGTAGATTATATAGAGTACAGTATATACATATACATATGAGATTAATAATGTAGGGTATGTAAACATTATATTAAGTAGCATTGTTTGAAGTGGCTCGTGAAATATTTTCCATCAATTTTCATTGTTAAAATGGCTGGAGTTGAGTCAGTGTGTTGGCAGCAGCCACTCAATGTTAGTGGTGGCTGTTTAACAGTCTGATGGCCTTGAGATAGAAGCTATTTTTCATTCTCTCGGTCCCTGCTTTGATGCACCTGTACTGACCTCGCCTTCTGGATGATAGCGGGGTGAACAGGTAGTGGCTCGGGTGGTTGTTGTCCTTGATGATCTTTATGGCCTTCCTGTGACATCGGATGGTGTAGGTGTCCTGGAGGGCAGGTAGTTTGCCCCCGGTGATGAGTTGTGCAGACCTCACTACCCTCTGGAGAGCCTTACGGTTGTGGGCGGAGCAGTTGCCATACCAGGCGGTGATACAGCCCGACAGGATGCTCTCGATTGTGCATCTGTAGAAGTTTGTGAGTGCTTTTGGTGACAAGCCGAATTTCTTCAGCCTCCTGAGGTTGAAGAGGCGCTGCTGCGCCTTCTTCACGATGCTGTCTGTGTGGGTGGACCAATTCAGTTTGCTTGTGATGTGTACGCCGAGGAACTTAAAACTTGCTACCCTCTCCACTACTGTCCCATCGATGTGGATAGGGGGTGCTCCCTCTGCTGTTTCCTGAAGTCCACAATCATCTCCTTAGTTTTGTTGGCGTTGAGTGTGAGGTTATTTTCCTGACACCACACTCCGAGGGCCCTCACCTCCTCCCTGTAGGCCGTCTCGTCGTTGTTGGTAATCAAGCCTACCACTGTAGTGTCGTCCGTGAACATTATTATTGAGTTGGAGGCGTGCATGGCCATGCAGTCATGGGTGAACAGGGAGTACAGGAGAGGGCTCAGAACGCACCCTTGTGGGGCCCCAGTGTTGAGGATCAGCGGGGTGGATATGTTGTTACCTACCCTCACCACCTGGGGGCGGCCCGTCAGGAAGTCCAGTACCCAGTTGCACAGGGCGGGGTCGAGACCCAGGGTCTCAAGCTTGATGATGAGTTTGGAGGGTACTATGGTGTGAAATGCTGAGCTGTAGTCGATGAACAGCAATCTCACATAGGTATTCCTTTTGTCCAGATGGGTTAGGGCAGTGTGCAGTGTGGTTGAGATTGCATCGTCTGTGGACCTATTTGGGTGGTAAGCAAATTGGAGTGGGTCTAGGGTGTCAGGTAGGGTGGAGGTGATATGGTCCTTGACTAGTCTCTCAAAGCACTTCATGATGACGGAAGTGAGTGCTACGGGGCGGTAGTCGTTTAGCTCAGTTACCTTAGCTTTCTTGGGAACAGGAACAATGGTGGCCCTCTTGAAGCATGTGGGAACAGCAGACAGGGATAAGGATTGATTGAATATGTCCGTAAACACACCAGCCAGCTGGTCTGCGCATGCTCTGAGGACCTGGCTGGGGATGCCGTCTGGGCCTGCAGCCTTGCGAGGGTTAACACGTTTAAATATTTTCCTCATGTCGGCTGCAGTGAAGGAGAGTCCGCATGTTTTGGTTGCGGGCCGTGTCAGTGGCACTGTATTGTCCTCAAAGCGGGCAAAAAAGTTATTTAGTCTGCCTGGTTTTCTTTTTGTAATCCGTGATTGACTGTAGACCTTGCCACATACCTCTTGTGTCTGAGCCGTTGAATTGCGACTCCACTTTGTCTCTATAATGACGCTTAGCTTGTTTGATTGCCTTGCGGAGGGAATAGCTACTGTTTGTGTTCGGTCATGTTTCCGGTCACCTTGCCCTGGTTAAAAGCAGTGGTTCGTGCTTTCAGTGTCACGCGAATGCTGCCATCAATCCACGGTTTCTGGTTTGGGAATGTTTTAATCGTTGCTATGGGAACGACATCTTCAATGCACTTTCTAATGAACTCGCTCACCGAATCAGCGTATTCGTCAATGTCGTTGTTGGACGCAGTGCGGAACATATCCCAGTCCACGTGATGGAAGCAGTCTTGGAGCGTGGAATCAGATTGGTCGGACCAGCGTTGAACAGACCTGAGCTCGGGAGCTTCTTGTTTTAACTTCTGTCTGTAGGCAGGAAGCAACAAAATGGAGTCGTGGTCAGTTTTTCCGAAAGGAGGGCGGGGAAGGGCCTTATATGCGTCGCGGAAGTTAGAATAGCAATCGATATGCTGATACAATTTAGGGAGTCTTGTTTTCAGATTAGCCTTGTTAAAATCCCCAGCTACAATGAATGCAGCCTCAGGATATGTGGTTTCCAGTTTACATAGAGTCAAATAAAGTTCGTTCAGAGCCATCGATGTGTCTACTTGGAGGGTAATATATACGGCTGTGATTATAATCGAAGAGAATTCCCTTGGTAGATAATGCGGTCGACATTTGATTGTGAGGAATTCTAAATCAGGTGAACAGGACTTGAGTTCCTGTATGTTGTTGTGACCACATCACGTCTCGTTAACCATAAGGCATATGGTTAATGAGACGCCCCTCTTCTTACCAGAAATATGTTTGTTTCTGTCGGCGCGATGCGTGAAGAAACCAGCTGGCTGCACCGATTCCGTTATCGTCTCTTGAGTGAGCCATGTTTCCGTGAAGCAAAGAACGTTACAGTCTCTGATGTCCCTCTGGAATGCTACCCTTGATCGGATTTCATCAACCTTGTTGTCAAGAGACTGGACATTGGCGAGAAGTATGTTAGGGATTGGTGCCCGTCTCTGGAGCCTTACCAAAAGACCGCTTCGTTTCCCTCTTTTATGTCGTATTTGTTTTGGGTCTCAGGCTGGGATCCATTCCGTTGTCCTGGGAGAAAGGCAGAACACAGGATCCACTTCGGGAAAGTCATATTCCTGGTCGTACTGATGGTGAGTTGACGTTGCTCTTATATTCAGTTGTTCTTTCCGACTGTATGTAATGAAACCTAAGATTACCTGGGGTACCAATGTAAGAAATAACACATACATCACCCATGTCACACCCTGACCTAACCAAAATATTAAAGAAAACAAAGAATACTCAGGTCAGGGCGTGACACAATGTCTTCATAATGTCTTCATAAAGCACAGACCATACAAAATAAACTGAAGAGGATTTATTATATGGAAATAGTGTGAGGGGAGGGGTAGATAGAGAATGAGAGAGCTCCTTCACAGGTATAAGGACAGGATTGGGCATTAGGAGATGGTAGGTAGGTGGACCTAGGTGCTCCTCCATTTTCTGCCACTTGCAATGAAACCAAACAACAACACATTTTTTTATTTCACCTTTATTTAACCAGGTAGGCCAGTTCTCATACACAGCTACAACCTGGCCAAGATAAAGCAAAGCCGTGCAACAAAAACAGCACAGTTACACATGGGATAGACAAATGTACAGTCAGTCAATAACACAATAGAAACATATGTATAGTGTGTGCAAATTAAATAAGGAGGTAAGGCAATAAATTGGCCAATAGTGGCGAAGTAACTACAATTTAGCAATTTACACTGGAGTGATAGATCTGCAGATGAGGATGTGTAAGTAGAAATACTGGTGTGCAAAAGAGCAGAAAAACAAAAACAAATACGGGGATGAGGTAGGTAGTTGGTTGGTTGGATGGGCTATTTACAGATGGGCTGTGTACAGCTGTAGCAATCTGTCATCTGCTCTGACAGTTGACAATTAAAGTTAGTGAGGGAGATATAAGTCTCCAACTTCAGTGAAGTTGCTAGCCAGGTGGGCAAGTGTGGTTCAAGACCATGCATTTCATTTTATTAGCATTTAAGAGCAGTTTGAGGCCACGGAAGAAGAGTTGTAATGGCGTTGAAGCAGGTTTGGAGATTTGTTAACACAGTGTCCAAAGAAGGGCCAGATGTTTACAGAATGGTGTCGTCTGCGTAGAGGTGAATCAAAGAATCACCTGCAGCAAGAGCGACATCATTGATATATACAGAGAAAAGAGTCGGCCCGAGAATTGAACCCTGTGGCACCCTCTTATAGAGACTGCCAGAGGTCCAGACAACAGGCCCTCCAATTTGACACACTGAACTCTATCTGAGAAAAGGTTAGTGAACCAGGAGAGGCCAGTTGCTGCTGGGAGTGCAGAGCTGTTGGCCGGGGTTTGGGTAGCTAGGTGGAAAGCATGGCCAGCCGTAATGAAATGCTTATTGAAATTCTCAATTATTGTGGATTTATCAGTGGTGACAGTGTTTCCTAGTATCAGTGCAGTGGGCAGCTAGGAGGAGGTACTCTTATCCTCCATTGACTTTACTGTGTCCCAAAACGTTTTGGAATTAGTGCTGCAGAATGCACATTTTCTTTTTGAAAAAGCTAGCCTTTGCTTTCCTAACTGACTGTGAGTATTGGTTCCTGACTTCCCTGAAAAGTTTCATATCGCGGGGCCTATTCGAAGCTAGTGCAGTTAAGACAGGGTGTTTTTGTGCTGGTCAAGGGCAGTCAAGTCTGGAGTGAACCAAGAGCTGTATCTGTTCTTAATTCTACATTTTTTGAAAGGGGCATGCTTATTTAAGATGGTAAGGCACTTTTAAAGAACAACCTGCCATCCTCTACTGACGGTATGCGGTCAATATCCTTCCAGGATACCCGGGCCAGGTCGATTAGAAAGGCCTGTTCACAGAAGTTTTTTAGGGAGCGTTTGACAGTGATGAGGGGTGGTCGTTTGACCGCGGACCCATAACGGAAGCAGGCAATGAGGCAGTGATCGCTGAGATCCTGGTTGAAAACAGCAGAGGTGTATGTGGAGGGCAAGTTGCTCAGGATAATATCTATGAGGGTGCCCATGTTTACGGATTTGGGGTTGTACCTGGTAGGTACCTTGAATATCTGTGTGAGATTGAGGGCATCTAGTTTAGATTGTAGGATGGCCGGGGTTCTAGAACTACTCCTCCAGGATCCGGGAGAATTGTCATCAACTACACTAATTAGCATAACGCAACGGACAAAAAACCTAGGCGTTGAGTGACGATGAAAGAGGTTGCATCTCTGGAAGAGCCAGTTAAGCTGGGTGCGGTATCTGCATGTGTGGGGGGTGAGACCTTGATGAAAACCTTCTCCACAGCGCTCAGGACCTCAGACTAAGGCAAAGATTCACCTTCCAACAGGACAATGGCCCTAAGCACACAGCCAAGACAACACGAGTGGCTTTGGGACAAGTCTCTGAATGTCCTTGAGTGGCCCAGCCAGAGTCCGGACTTGAACCAGATCGAACATATCTGGAGAGACCTGAAAATAGGTGTGCAGCGACGCTCACCATCCAACCTGACAGAGCTTGAGAGGATCTGCTTGTAGAGTCATACCCAAGAAAACTCGATGCCGTAGTTGCTGCCAAAGGTGCTTCAACAAAGTACTGAGTAAAGGGTCTGAATACTTATGTAAATGTGATATTTCAGGGTTTAAAATATAAATAATTTGCTAACATTTCTAAAAACATTTTTGCAGTTTTTGCTTTTGCCGTTGTTAAGATAAAAAAATAAATGGAAACAGAATACATGTCACATATCAGTTTGCTAAAAATTGTGATTCTAATAACTCATTTCTGTTTTCTATTGATGTGCTGTTCTAATAAACCATTTCTGTATTCATGCAAGTGAGTGAATTTGGCAGTACACCCAGACCTTGTTTGAAAACAAAAGATGTCTCAGCTTAGAGAGAAGAAGCCTCATCAAATCAAATCAAATTTATTTATATAGCCCTTCGTACATCAGCTGATATCTCAAAGTGCTGTACAGAAACCCAGCCTAAAACCCCAAACAGCAAGCAATGCAGGTGTAGAAGCACGGTGGCTAGGAAAAACTCCCTAGAAAGGCCAATACCTAGGAAGAAACCTAGAGAGGAACCAGGCTATGTGGGGTGGCCAGTCCTCTTCTGGCTGTGCCGGGTGGAGATTATAACAGAACATGGCCAAGATGTTCAAATGTTCATAAATGACCAGCATGGTCGAATAATAATAAGGCAGAACAGTTGAAACTGGAGCAGCAGCACAGTCAGGTGGAAGTTGAAACTGGAGCAGCAGCATGGCCAGGTGGACTGGGGACAGCAAGGAGTCATCATGTCAGGTAGTCCTGGGGCATGGTCCTAGGGCTCAGGTCAGTTGAAACTGGAACAGCAGCATGGCCAGGTGGACTGGGGACAGCAAGGAGTCATCATGTCAGGTAGTCCTGGGGCATGGTCCTAGGGCTCAGGTCCTCCGAGAGAGAGAAAGAAAGAGAGAGAAGGAGAGAATTAGAGAACGCACACTTAGATTCACACAGGACACCGAATAGGACAGGAGAAGTACTCCAGATATAACAAACATGAGGTATTGTTCGGTTGCATGAATGAAGCAAACGTTAATTACTTAGGAATCATGAATAAGCTAAATCATGCAAATATGATTTTTCTACAGTATACAAGGGAAATAACGGGACTACCCCGTTAGAGCTTCTGATTGACATGTGTACTATGTTGCATTGAGTTGGTTTGAATCTCTCCAGAACGCTGATAAACAATGATTAATTTAAGATTGATTTCGAGTGACCATGTGTAAGAATTTTCACAACAATTTGGCGTTAACAAACAGGATGATTGATTCTACCTGCGGAGCTTTCCAGTGGGGGTCTGCGAGGAAACCCGGTGGCGCATTTTATGAAGCATGAGGGAAATTCCCATCTGACCAAAAGACGACAAGAGCTGCACAAAACATACCCTTACTGTGATCTGCCCAGGAGGAGACACATCGTCCACAAACAATTGAGGGACAGCAGCTGATTTCAGTAAGTCAATTTAAATGAACCTGTATAAATATATATATATATATTACATATTGTATATTATTCATATAAAGGTACCCATAGAGATTACTATTCACTAGTTTATGAGAAGACTAGAGCGAGTTCATAAAGGTACCATGGAAAGCCCCGCTGACAGCTGTCTGTAGGCATTGATAAGGAATGTCTATGTGGTGTGCAGCCACTACAAATAACACAAGATATTTTTGAATACGTGGTGTTATTAAACATGTACAGGAGATACATATGGTGCATAGCAAGTAACAACAAGAGAATCGTTGAAGATGCACATGGGTAATAAGGGAAATTACGGAGTGGGTTTTAGAATTGTCCTAAGTGAATGTGGATGTGAAAGTTGTGTGATATGACATATTAAACTGATTGACATTTTGCTGATTGAAATTTGGATAAATAAATGGATTGAAATGATTACTATTAAGATTGGAAATGTAAGAATAATACTGAAATTTAGATAACAAGACATAGATTGAAGTTCAGCTATAACGTACTGAGTGAATGTGAGCTGTCAGGGGACTAGCTCCAGTGTGAATATGGAGTGAATGTGAGCTGAGTTTTCCAGTTCCGTATGAACTGATCTATTACGTTATCTACATTATCTACAGGTAGAGTATAACATGTCACAGAAATCTCATTCGCGATAACATGTCTCAGAGCATGCCTCGATTAGTAATGAGGATAACATGTTTATATTACATGCCTCGTTAGTTACGAGGATAACATATCTCTGAAGGAAACATGAACAATGTCTTGTGATTACATGAGGATAACATGTCTCATCAGTGAAGTTTGATGTATAACGTTATTATGTATGTGAGATGAAAGGAGATAACTATTTCCGAATATGCTGTTAAATAGAACAACTAGTGTAAATATCTAAACCCCTGTATGAATAGAACACTAGTCTAAAGAAGGAATTTGCGATGTAACACAAATGTATGATGGGTTACTAGAGATAAAGTAACATTATACTGAGTATAATGGGTTATTATGATGATCTGATGAATTAAGAATTGAACAATAATAATCATATACAACTTCCACACCAACACATAGATGTACGTAAGTTTCCTGAAAAGTATTCTGAGAAATGTTCAGAGTGGTTCCTTCATGGATCATTTGAGGTATGGTAAGGTTAAAGAATTGTACAGGACTTGATTTACCCCTAACCAATAAAACTATACACGCTTATGAGATGTTCTCCACCCTGGTAATACATTTTGAAATAAGCCCATACCTTGTTAAAAAGAACCAATGTATTCAACTACTCAATCGTTTAACGTTCTAGGTAGAGACTTATTATGGACAGAGCTTGCCATCTACAGGGGACTGAAAGACAGTGCAACCCAGTTACTACATATTAATCCCTCCAAAGCATTACATATGAATCTTAAAATATTAAACATGTAATAAATATTGAAGCAGAAAGTGAAAATCCAACAGAAATTGTAAATAAATATAGAGTAACTTTTGAATTTGTATTTATTATGGATCCCCATTAGCTGCTGCCAAGACAGCATTTACTCTTCCTGGGGTCCAGCAAAATTAAAGCAGTTTATACAATTTGATAAACATCTACAATACATTCAGACTGTGTGCCCTCAGACCCCTACTCCACCACTACCACATATATACAGTACACAATCCATGTGTACGTGTGTGTATAGTGCGTATGTGCCTATGTTTGTGTTGCTTCACAGTCCCCGCTTTTCCATAAGGTATTTTTAAAATCTGTTTTTTTTAATCTAATTTTACTGCTTGCATGAGTTCCTCGATGTGGAATAGAGTTCCATGTAGTCATGGCTCTATTTAGTACTCTGCGCCTTTCATAGTTTGTTCTGGACTTGGGGACTGTGAAGAGACCTCTTGTGAAGGTATACTAAGATGAAAACAATGCCTTCCAGTATGGAGAAAGTTGTTTGTTTCGTTTTAAACCTTGCAATAGGGGTAAAGGCAGAACATTGTTTGATAGTGATTGAGAATGTGGTTTTTCTGCTGGAAAGAGTAGAAGGGTTTTAAATTGAAGGAAACAGATTATGGAGGTTTTTGAAAGTAACAAACTGAATGGTAACTGGCTTTCAGATAGCAATCCTATAATGCAATATTTTAGTAATTTGAATAAGTAAAACAGAGGGATGGAATATTGAGACTTAAGTTAGAGGCTGCTCACTCTTCAAGGCCTGGTCCTCTGCTCACGTATTTAAGTCATCTGTTATTTAAATAAGCTTCCTGTGGAAAAATAGATAGCTGCCAGTACAGACTGAACTCAAACAGGCTGTAAGAGACACAGTGGAAAAATTTGGGACAGAGGTGAATAATTGAATATGACACGTTTTTGACTATTTATTTCTCAATTCTATAGTTTTTTTTTTAGACATGTTTATCAATGATTCTGTCAATGATTCTGTGTTTATCATGTTTATCAATAATCAATGATTCTGTCCTGAGGCAGGTGCCTTCAGCCCTTTGAAAGGCTTCCTGAGGCAGGTGCACTAGGAGAGCAGTTAAAAGTACCCGGATCCAGCTGCTAAGGGACGTTCCAGATTAAGCAAGGCCTGGCCATTTTGTTTGTGTTTACCCTACATTTTTGTCACACACACGCCAGCACCCACACACAATCCACCTGTTATGAATATTTGTTAGTGGTGTTAATACTGATTTATTGTGTGGGGTCTTTTTATTTGGTTTTAGAAAGGATGCTGAAACGTTTCTATTGTCAGAGTTTTGGCTGCACACATGTAAATTCTCTTGAATTTGTTGTCCTTGAGCCATTTTGCCACAACTTTGGAAGTATGCTTGGGGTCATTGTCCATTTGGAAGACCCATTTGCGACCAAGCTTTAACTTCCTGACTGATGTCTTGAGATGTTTCTTCAATATATCCAGATAATTTTCCTCCTCATGATGCCATCTATTATGTGAAGTGCACCAGGCCCTCCTGCAGCAAAGCACCCCCACAACATGATGTTGCACTCCACCGTGGTTGGAATGGTGTTCTTTGGCTTGCTAGGCTCTCCCTTATTCCTCCAAACATAACGATGGTCATTATGGCCAAACAGTTCTATTTTTGTTTCATCAGACCAGAGGACATTTCTCCAGAAAGTACGAACTTGTCCACATGTGCAGTTGCAAACCATAGTCTGGCTTTTCTTATGGCGGTTTTGAAGCAGTGGCTTCTTCCTTGCTGAGCAGGCTTTCAGGTTATGTCAACATAGGACTCATTTTACTGTGGATAATATAGAGCGCGTCTCCTTCCTGAGCGGTATGACGGCTGCGTGGTCCCATGGTGTTTATATTTGCATACAATTATTTATACAGATAAACGTGGTACCTTCAGCCGTCTGGAAATTGCTCCCAATGATGAACCAGACTTGTGGAGGTCTACAATAGTTTTTTTGAGATCTTGGCTAATTTCTTTTAATTTTCCCATGATGTCAAGCATAGAGGCACTGAGTTTGAAGGTAGGCTTTGAAATACATCCGCAGGTACACCTCCAATTGACTCAAATGATGTCAATTAGCCTATCAGAAGCTTATAAAGCCATGACATCATTTTCTGGAATTTTCCAAGCTGTTTTAAGGCACAGTCAATTTAGTAGATGTAAACTTCTGATCCACTGGAATTGTGATAGATTATTTCACTTATAATTCAATGTGTCTGTAAACAATTGTTGGAAAAATGTACTTGTGTCATGCACAAAGTAGATGTCCTAACCGACTTGCCAAACTATAGTTTGTTAACAAGAAATTTGGGGAGTGGTTGAAAAACAAGTTTTAATGACTCAAACCTAAGCGTATGTTGTCTACCGACTTCAACTGTATATATCTTTCATAATATTCCCTTAATGTTATTAGCCTACCTCCTCTCTCTCTCTTGTTGCTTCATTCCTTCCTCACGTTCAACAGTTAAATGAAATAAGTTTTGTTGTCCTTGTCTTCATCATTCTAATGACATCCTTGAATAATAATGGACTAGAATAAGTTGCAGAAGGCTTTCACTTTTCTTCACAAAGATTGAATGGTTATAGGTCTGAATAAATATCTGCTATAGCCTACCGTCATCGCGTGTTCCCTCTTCTATCAAGCTGTCCTTGAGTTCTTTTGGCTGCTATATTAACATTCAGTCAGTCTATTGGCATCATTAATTCACAAAATATAAGGCTAATACTGAATTTAATTTATTAGCTGAAGGCTGTAGGCTAGGCCATAAACCAACCTTGAACAGGATGATCTATTTTGGATGCAATTTGAATTGGAGTTGGAGTTGGAGACGATATTCATGTGAAAAGCTGTTTTAAAACTGCAGATGCAATTTAAAAAAGATATATCTTTATAATAAAAAAATAAGGTGACCCCGAAAGCCAGATGGAGATGGATAAATTAGACGTTCATTCAGTCTTTATATGACTGTAGCACAGACTATGCTGCAGCAAATGCAGCCCTGCCTACAGTACCTGTCACAAGAAAAAGGTTACCATGATGAGATAGGTCTAAATGCATTGTGAACTGCGCTCCATACTGAGATGGGCTGTCTGTCCCCACCCTGACCATTGATGATCCATCATCCAGAGGCCATAGAGAGGTCAGATATAGACATCTCGTATAATTTAACAGTTCCCTTTCCACCATGCTGTTCATATAAATAATAAGCTCAGTAACTGGGTTCCCGCCATTCAACCCTAGTACAAAACGTTATGTTTGGGGCAAATTCATCAAATCACTGAGTACCACTCTTCATATTTTCAAGTATGGTGGTGGCTGCATCATGTTATGGGTATGCTTGTCATCGGCAAGGACTAGGGAGTTGTTTAGGATTTTTTTTTTAACAGAATAGAAATAAGCACAGGAAAAATCCTAGAGGAAAACCTGGTTCAGTCTGCTTTCCAACAGACACCGGGAGACAAATTCACCTTCTAGCAGGACGATAACCTAAAACACAAGGCCAAATAAACACTGGAGTTGCTTACCAAGACAACATTGAATGTTCCTGAGGGGCCTAGTTACAATTTTGAATTAAATTGGCTTGAAAATCTATAGCAAAGACTTGGAAATGGCTGACTAGCAATGTTCAACAACCAACTTGAAAGAGCTTGAAGAAGAAAAAAATATATACATTTATATACGCAATAAATCGGAACATCACCCCAAAACCAAAAGAATAATGTTTGGAAAGTTGTTTTGGCATCTACAGGGGAAGAAATAAAGGCGAACTCAACAACAATAGATGGCATGAATGACTATTTTGAGCAAATGGCATAGAGATACAGGATCTCAGACCTTGAATTCCACACAGGGCAAGGGGCACTTCAGTCAGACATCCGCCAAGTGTGCGTCCTAAAGAAGGACCCCAATTCATTGAGCATATTGACATTCAATCAGCCCAGGCTCACAGTGTTTCAGCTCAATCACAACAGTCAGGACACAGTGTGATTCAGACAGCAGCTCACGGAGAGCATACTGCCGCACAAGACTCTAACCCAAGTCTGCAGGCCAATACAGGACAAGGCCCATCTGTGTTGACCAACTCACGTAGAGGGCCACAGGGAGAACAGGCAAGACTTCCAAATTCACAGGACGGTGCTCAGGACATTTCACAGGAAAACCTTCTCATCACCATTCTTCAAAGACAGAATGAAGTTACTGCTATGTTAGTTTAACAGAAACATCATTCCTTTCTGCCACCCAGAGACATTACTGTTTTTGATGGTGACATTTTACAGTACAGGTCCTTCCTTCAGTCATTTGAACAAGGTATAGAGAATAGAGCCCAAACTAGCCAAGACAAACTGCACTTCCTCAAACAATACACCAGAGGGCAGGCTTGAGAGCTAGTGAAGAGCTGCCAACATATGGCTCCAGATAGGGGCTATCAGAAAGCCAAGAGCTTATTAAAGGAGAACTACAGTAATTAATACAAGATTGCCAATGCATACATGGAGAAGGCCTTTAGCTGTCCTAGCATTAAAATCCGAAGACCCCAAGGCAATACAGGCTTATGCGTTATACCTTAGAGGTTGTTGTAATGCAATGGAAGACATGGATGAGATGGATCTGGCCTCCAACTTAAAGAACATCATCCTGAAACTACCCTAAAAGCTCAGGTAGAGGCAGAGGTCGGTTGCATCTGAGTTACAGGAGCAATGCCATGGCAGATGTGCTAGACTCCTTGATCTCAAGTGAGAATAGCCACACATGCGGTGTTCGGTGACATTCAAGATCCTACAGAATACAGAAGCAAGACTCAAAAGGCCACAGTCAAGGCTCATTCACACATCTATTTACAAATCCACAGTGGGTAGCTTTGCCATTAGCATGTCATCACCACAGCAAACACCCCAAACCCAATATATCAGATGTCTGTTCTGTAATGGCAGTCACAAATTGGAGCTGTGTCCACAACTTAGGAAAATGAGTCACAAGAAGAAGATTGGTTTCCTAAATGAAAAGTGAATTTGTTTTGGTTGCTTGTGTCGGCACATGTCAAGAGGTTGCAACAGACCTCTCAAATGCAGTGCATATAACCAAACTCACCCAAGTGTGCTTCATATTGATCAGAAGAACAGCAGAGCAGTCATCAGAAGCGCCAGTGAGCAGTGCATACTGGGTGACCAAGAATGTGTACTTGCTATTGTACCAGTAAAGGACAAGCACAGTAAAGGCAACAGGGTTATCCAGACATATGCCTTCCTAGACCAAGGAAGCACAGCCACATTCTGCACAGAGAGACTGATGACACAGCTTGGCATCACAGGAAGAGGAGCTAACGAGGTGTTGAAGACCATAAATCAAGTGAAAGGAAAGTCGATGCACACTCATGTTATCAGAGGATTGGAAATTTCTGAATTGAAGAAAAACAACTTAATCAAATTACCTGAAGTCTAAAGTCAGAACAACATGCAAGTGAGTACAGAAAAACATCCCCACAGAGAAAGACCTGTCCAAGTGGCCTTATCTGAGTAATGTAAAGAGTTTTGAAAATAATGCACAAGTAGTGACGTTGATAGGAACCAATGCTCCCAAGCTCATGGAACCATAGGAGGTGGTTAACACCATGGGAGGTGGTTAACACCATGGGAGGTAGTTAACACCATGGGAGGTGGTTAACACCATGGGAGGTGGTTAACAGCTGTGAAAATTGACCATGTGCTGTGAGGACCCTACCGGTTGTAGATGGTCCCCTTAGAAGCCATAATAATGAGGACAAGGGTCACTGTCCTACTGTTACAGCTAACAGAATCTCAGTTTCAAATCGGTAAGAGATGTTGATAAGTCAATACAACACAGATGTCAACGAGAAGTCCTACAAGGAGACAAAGGAATTGTCAGTGGAAGACAAAAGGTTTATGAAGATAATGAATGATTCTGTCAAGTTACAGGAGGGCCATTACAGCCTGAGGTTACCTTTCAGGAAGGATGATGTCACCTTACCCGACAACCGCCATGTGGCTGAACAGTGCCTCGCAAACTTGAAATGCAAGTTCAAGAGAAACAAACATTTTCATAAGGAGTATAAAGGTTTCCTCTCTGATGTCATTGATAAGGGGTACGCTGAGAGTGCCAGAAGAGCAACTAGAGCGTACAGATGGTCAAGTGTGGTATATTCCAACCATGGGGTAGATCACCCAAAGAAGGGGACAATCAGAGTCGTTTTTGACTGTGCTGCTACATACAAGAGCATATCACTGAACTCAGAGCTTCTTCAAGGCCAAGATCTGACTAACAGTCTTGTAGGTGGGCTCACACGATTCCGCCAGGAGCCTGTAGCAATGTCTGACGTACAAGCAATGTTTCACCAGGTAAAGGTATCACACAGTGATGTTGACATCCTGAGGTTCCTGTGGTGGCCTGGAGGTGACACTAACCTCTCACCTGTTGAGTATCGCAGGACTGTACATCTGTCTGGAGCTGCCTCATCACCGAGCTGTGCGAGCTACGCATGAAAGAAGACTGCAAAGGAATGTTGTCATCCGGAGGTGGTTGACACAATGATAAAGCATTTTGATGTTGATGACTGCCTGAAATCACTGTCCACTGAAGAGGAGGCAGTGCAACTTGCCAAGGACATCACGGCTACTTGTCATGAAGGAGGATCCCATCTCTCCAAGTGGGTGAGCAATAGTCGAACTGTACTAGCCTCCATCTCAGAAGTTGACAGAGCTAAAGAGGTGAAACAGTTGAATTTGGACAGAGACACACTTCCCGTTGAAAGAGCATTGGGAGTACAATGGTGTGTGGAGAGTGATACATTTACCTTTTAATGTTACCATAAAAGACCAACCCCACACACACGTAGAGGAATTCTATCCATGGTGAGTTCTATCTATGATCCACTGGGCTTCCTTGCTCCCTTCACCCTGCCTGCCAAACTGCTGTTACAGGAGCTATGTAGAAGAAGCTGTGGCTGGATAAGAATATCCCCACGTGTTTCTCTGAAAAGTGGATGAAAGTGATTAGAGATCTTAAAAAAAAAAAAGCAATTTTAAGATTGAAAGATGTATTAAGCCAACTAAGTTGGATCCACTCTCAGATGCCAGTGAGCTGGTTTATGGAACAGTAAGCTATGTGAGACTGATGAATCAAAGGGGTGATGTTCATGATGATGTCTCTTGTCATGGGGAAGGCCAGAATTGCACCTTTGAAGCAGATAACCATCACTCGCGTGTAGCTGGCTGCTGCAGTACTGAGTGTAAAGGTGGACAAGATGCTGCGTACAGAGCTACAGCTGAAGCTGGATGACTCTGTGTTCTGGACAGATAGTCCGTCAGTGCTCGAGTACATACCCAATGAGAATACAAGGTTTCAAACATTTGTGGCCAATAGGATCTCTGTTATCAGAGAGAATACATCCGTATCACAGTGGAGCTATGTGGATACTAGGCAACATCCTGCTGATGATGGCTCAAGAGGACTGAGTGGAAACAAGTTTCTGGAGTGCAAAAGGTGGATCCATGGCCCAATGTTTTTATGGAAACCAGAAGTGCCGTGGCCACTGGAACACATGAATTCAGTTTCCCTCACATTTGATGACCCTGAGATTAGAAATACTGTTGTTGTGTGCAGTGCTACTGTCATTCAGACTGAAAATCCCACCAACAAGCTGTTATCTTATTTCTCAACTTGGATGAAGTTGAAGACTGCAGTGGCTTGGTTCTTGAAAGTGAAAAAAGTGTTACAGTCACTTGTACAGGAAAGAAAATAAATCCAGTTAAATCTCAATCTCACCAGCTAACACACGCTCACAGAACCAGATGGTGAAAGACAAGTTTCAAGCCTACAAGACAACATGCGGTGGTCAAGCTGTAAGTCTGGAAGAACTGTTGAATGAAGAGGAGGCGATCATTCGCTTCACCCAAAGATAAAAGATTTCCTGAGGAGATCTTGACTTTGACGTCCTCTACAGTCAAGAAAGGAAGTAGCATTTATAAGTTGGATCCAGTGCTGATGGATGGAGTTCTTAGAGTCGGAGGACAGCTATGTAAGGTAGCCACGCCTGAAGTCAAGCACCCAGTCATTCTCTCCAAAGACCTTCACATATCTACACTTATCCTCTGCCACCTACATCAACAAACAGGACATGGTGGAAGGAATCACATGCTCTCACTTCTTTGTCAAAGGTATTGGCTCACCAATGCAAACTCCGCAGCAAGGAAGATCACCTCAGAGTGTGTTGTGTGCAGAAGGCAAAGAGGCAAGACTGGTGAGTAGAAGATGGCAGATTTGACACTTGAAAGGATCATACCAGACATCCCATTATTTCCCAATGTAGGTGTGACTTACTTTGGTCCTACAGAAATAAAAACAAGGAAGAGGAAATGTTAAAAGATATGGAGTGATTTATACAATTATGTCCAGTAGAGCAGTATACATTGAAATTGCTTACTCTGTTGACATAGATTTGTGTATATTAACACCATAAGAAGATTTATGTGTTGAAGAGGACAAGTACAACACGTAAGATCTGATAATGGGACTTACTTCATTGGTTCTGAGAGAGAACCCAGAGAAGCTCTACTTGCTTTAAACCAAGCCAAGATCAAAGATGCTCTACTCTACTTCAGGAAGGAATACAGTGGAGTTTCAATCTCCCTGGGGAGTCCCACCACGGAGGAGTTTGGGAAAGGCTCGTTCGGATGATTCACCAGGTGCTCCATTCTGTTCTGTTTACAACAGACACTAGATGAGGAGGGATTGCACACCGTGCTGTGTGAAGTGGAGGCTATTCTAAACAGCTGCCCAATCACCACGTTAACCTAGATCTAGAAGCTCTCACCCCAAATCACATGTTACTGTTAAAGTCAAAGCCTGTCCTACCCCCTAGAATCTTGAAAAAAAAAAAAGAACCTGTACATCAGACGGCGTTGGAAGCAAGTCCAGTACATGGCCGACTTATTTAGGAAGAGATGGACACAGGAGTACCTGTCACTCCTACAGAAAAGACAGAAGACATAGAAAAGTTCAGCACTTTTGTGAAGCATCACAGCACAGTCGAAAGATACATGGCAAATAGAAATCCAAAATGAATGGTGTTAAGAGATAGATGGGAGAGGTTGAATGGAGCTGAAGGGTGGGACTAATAACTAGATAACCGATGTAAAACATACGGGGTCTGTAAAATGTATATAGGTTCAGAAATGTTGCGAAATAGCACAGTTACAAATAGAAATCCAACTGGATGGACATCAGAAATAGAGGAAGGACTAAAAACAAACAAAATATAACTATTGAAAAATAAACTGAAGGTAGAAGCCTAAGTGTTATTGTTTATTAGTTTACTCCAATTGGGGTAAGAGTGGTAAGGGTTTGCGGAAAATAATAAAGGTATACCCTAAAAAAAAGTATGTATATCTATATAGGTATATGTATGGATATAGATACATACATATTTACCAAAAAAAGACATGGGGGATTGGAAATGATGCAGACTATTACATTGATGGAAGCAACAATATTTCTGTAATATTAAGCTGATCCACCCTTAAATAAAAAAATACATAAGTGGGGTAAAATTAAATGCAGCTTAGTGAAGGAGACCCCACGGCACCACATAGTACAAGGATACTTGGAAAGGTTCTTGAGACCAAGCCTGATTCCAATGAGTTAGTACGTGTAGTACGCCTGAAGACAAGAACCAACATTCTAGAAAGACCAATTTCCAAGAAATATACTCCAATAAGGTGCAGTATAAGAAGGGTCCTTCAAGTTAAGCTTTCACACCAAGTCATATTGGGGCCGGCGTGGAGTTGCTAATTGGCAGCGATGCTCCACAGGCCATCAACCCTGTTGATGACTACAGTGTTGGAGATGGACCCTACATCGCTGTAACCCAATTGGTAAGGGTCTCTTGACAGTCCCATAGGAGAAGGTGGTGACAACCCAGGACAGATTGGCTGCCCTGCTGTTACTACCCACCCCACCTACATATGAGACACGCAGGAATGACAAACTGGGTGCTACAGGATGCTGCCATAGACGACCCGTCAACCTACAACTGAGCTTACCATATTATAGGCTGAGCTGGGGCTAAGTGCTAGCAACCTCTGGCCCTGAAAATCATCCCTCCATGAAGACACATGCACACATACATTGTTGGCTCCTTTTTTTTGCATTTGTATAATTGTTTCTTTCCTAAGTCAGAGAATAATTTGGGGTCGGTGTGTAGGAGCCATTTTGGCCTGTTTATGAGTTGTGTATATGTTGTCTGTCACTGGTTATTTTTACTTGTTTTGTACATATGTTGGGGTCATGGGTCACTGGTCTCATGTGCAAAAAGGTAGCACAGGTGACCAGGAAGGGTTAGCACAGGTGAGAGGAGAGGACATAAAGTTCTTACCGTATCACATATATAGCTTATGGAATGCATCTCTCTGCACCTTTTGCATAGGAATGTGTGTTTTGGAGCTATTTATATACACAATAAAAGGGAACTTCACTCCAAAAGAGTAATGTCTGGAAAGCTGACTTTTGTGGACGGGTAATGGACCGCACTCTCCTGTGGCAGTGGCAGTTCATAGTGAATCGCCACGACACACGGTGTTACAAAGCTCTTAGAGACTCACCCAGAAAGCCTCACAGCTGTCATTGTTGTCAAAGGTGACTCTAACATGTATTCACTTAGGGGTGTGAATACTTTATAATTTTCAATACGTTTGTCAAAATAAAACAAAAACGTGTTTTCACTTTGTCGTTACGGGATATTGTGTGTACACGGGTGAGAAGAAAATCAATTGAATCGGTTTTGAATTCAGGCTGTAACGCAACATGTGGAAAAAGTCGAGGGGTATGAATACTTTCAAAAGGCACTGTATTTACTGTTAAGCAGGCGGACAGGCATCGAGGCATTCAGTTACTGTTCTATTGAAAGTTATAATGGGGAAAACGAGTGACCTAAGAGACTTTGAGTGTGGTATGATCGTCAGTGCCAGGCATGCTGGATCCAGTTTCTCAGAAACGGTAACCCTCCCTGGGTTTACTGAGAATTGTGTGACAAAGAAAAAACATCCCGTCAGCAGCAGTCCTGTGGCCGAAAACAGCTCGTTGATGAGAGAGGTCGAAGGAAAATGCCAAGAATCATGCAAGCGAACAGGCAGGCCACAGACAAATAACGGTGCAGTACGGCATCTCGTCGATTCTTCTCACGGATGGGTTATTGCAGGAGACGACAATATTGTTTCACTCCTTTAAGCTAAAAACAAGAAGTGGCTCCAGCGGGCACACAATCATCAACACTGGCCAATGAGAAGAGGAAAAACATTGCCTGGTCCTACGAATCCCAGTTCCTGCTGTGTCACGCTGATGTCCGAGTCAGGATTTGGCATAAGCAGCATGAGATCATGGACCCATCTTGTCTGGTATCAATGGTACAAGCAGGTGGTAGTGGTGTGGGGAATCCTTTCCCGAAACATGTTAGGTCCCTTGATACCAATTGAGCCATGAACATTTCCGACACCTTGTATGATCCATTCCGGGAAGAATTCAGGCTGTTCTGGTGGCAAAAGGGTGTCCAGCCCGGTACTAGATGGGTGTACCTAACAAACTAGCCACTGTGTATAATCTCTAGGAACTCTACTTTTCAGGTGTAAAGTGAAATGTGTCCCTCATTGTGGGGTATTGTTTGTAGATTGATAAGGGAATAAACAATTAAAACCATTTTAGAATAAGGCTGTAACGTAACACAATGTGGAAAAAGGTCAAGGGGTCTGAATACTTTCCGAATGCACTGAATATACAACCACTATCCCAAACATACCCCACCACCCCTTCCCGCTACTTAGGTCCCAACAGAACTTACTCCAGGCAGTTGGCCTGGGAGGCAGGAACACCTTTTCTCAACCCCCCCCCCCCTGTAGTTGTTCTGCACTAAAATCTGGCCAGCCAAACACTTCTGATGCTAAAAAAAAAAAAAAAAAAAAAGATCCACAGAATTTATGAACTAGGCCTTTATTACTCGGAGAAAAATTATCCTTGGTAAGAGCTTGACTGCTGCAGGAATCTTTGCATGGGAATTTCCTGCCATCTCTCACTGGCTAGCCGCAGGGCTGTCCCTGGCCAAAAAGCAACAAGCCCTCGCTGCTAGGTGCCCCCCCCCCAAAAAAAAACTACTAGCTAACTATTAGCAACCTGCAGATAATTGGTTCAAAAGTTGTTTCAAGTATGCTAACGTTACCATTATTCAGCTGGTTTTCAGAGAAACCCAGATTATCTACAGAGTAAGGTTAGCTAATGTTTAACAGTTGTCCCCACTAGGGCAATACACATTTAATTAACTGTTCAATTAAAGATTTAATTGTTTGAAAAGTAAGCAAATAAAAACAAATATTTGAACCCCTTGTTAAAATATTACATGTACTGTTCACATTCCACAAATGCTTATTTAGATTCCCATGATTTGATTCACTGGGATTGAACTGAATCCCATCTATTAAAATAAAAGTGAATCGTTCACATGAATCAGATACAAAATATTTTTTGGGGGTAGGAATGTGAAGCGGGGCATCTGTTTAACAGAAAAATATATATTATACTGCCTAAGTATGCCTATACCTTTCATATTAAATGAATGGCTATGACCATCTTTGATGCACTATTGGCAGTAGGTACAAAGAAGAGTAACAGTTTATCTTAATGTTCTTAAAGAGAGCTGAAAGAAAAAGAAAATGGAATCCCATTTGTTATTTACTACACATTTAATGTACACATGTTCAAAAGGCAATACAAAAATAAAACAAATACATGAAAGAGATTTAATAAATACAAAGAAAACTCTCTCCATCCATGCTTATTCATCCTCCAATCAAAGCTCAAGGCTAGGTTCAAAGTTGATACACTGGACCCTCACTCATACAAGGAATACTGTCAATAACAGTTAAGAAATTAAAACAAATATCATTCAATAATTGGTTGGTTGTACATAGATATATCATGTCAACTGAATTCAATCTTAGGCCATAACTTTTACTAATTTGGCCTAATTCCCAACTGACTTTCACCGCAGCACGTGACTGGAGGGTTTCAGCATCTGTCCAATAAGAAACCCGAAGGTATTAGAAGTCAAAAGATATACTCTGGTTGTTCAAGTGCATTCTGATCCATCAGTGGACGGATGATTCGGTTTGAGACGGCCAGTCTTTACTGAACTATCTGGGGCATCTCGCTCCAGGCTTTGGCCTTCTTTTTGGCCAGGGCCATCCATGGGGGCTCATCCTGGGCTAGGGCTGTAGGTGCGGGGTGAGCCGGGGCTCTCTTCCCCTCCTTCTCAACCACGGCAGGCTTAGAAATCTCAAGAGAACACAACACTATGGACAACGAGCAGAGAACAACATCTTTAGTGACACAATCACTCAGCATTGTCCTAAAGACACTGTAGGTGTGAAAAGTCCTACAACCAACAAAATGTTATCAAAATGGACTGAAATATTGGACTGAAATATTTTTGAAGTCTTAGGCATTCTCAGATACAGAACATTTTCAACAGGAACATTTTATTTGCATGTTTCTTCCACATGGGGGCAGCAGTGTATCAATCACACTCAGTCTTTTGAGAGAACAATGAAAACACTTTATAAGAAAGTGATGTGTGTGTGTGTGTGTGTTTGTGTGTGGTAGCAGAGTGGGATACTAAGGAGTCAAACCTTTTACAGGAGGTCCCGGAGGCTTGGCTTGGTCTTTGTTGACAGGACTCGTCAATGTAGGAATGGAACCTTTTCTGTTTGTCTCCCCCTGGAAATAGATGGAATTAACTGCTTATTCAGTCCAACATGTATAACCAAGTAAATCGCCCTTACACAACTTCAGTCTCATAAATTCTAGATATTGCATCAAAAGGTGGACCCTGTCGTGATAGCAGAATAAATGCTAACAAGAGCTAAGGACTGGATGGATGGTTGATTGACAAGTCAACTGTTTCTCTATGAAACAGTGGCTTCTCGTTAAGCAAAAGAACACAAAACAATATGCACCATCCCTACCTTCTCTGCAGGGACCTTCTTCTCAGTAGTTTCCTCCAATGAGTTCTCTTTGAAGATTCTTTGCTTTTGTCTGGCCACTGAGATCCAGCTTGGTGATTCAGATCCCCCGCTAGATCCAACACTAGGCACTCGACCCACAGACAGATCTGAAACAGAAGAACACAGGAGAATGTCTTCAAATGGTGCGAAATATGGTAGGAGTGGCCTGGTAATTTCATTTGGCAGAATCTTTTTGTTTAGAGTGGAAATGTAAGAGAGGTACGAACCAATGAAAGACAAATGCCGAAAACCAATAGCATTCAAATACAGCCAAGAGGGCACAACAAAGCCTATTCCCCCTCAGGAGCCTAAAAAGATTTGGCATGGGTCCTCAGAACCTCAAAATGTTCTACAGCTGCACCATCTGGTTGCATCACTGCCTGATATGGCAACTGCTCAGCCTCTGACCGAAAGGCACTACAAAGTGTAGTGCGTACGGCCCAGTACAACAATGGGGCCAAGCTTCCTGCCATCCAGGACCTCTATACCAAGCGGTGTCAGAGGAAGGCCTTAACAATTGTCAACGTCTCCAGCCACCCTAGTCAGACTGTTCTCTCGGCTACCGAACAGCAAGCAGTACCGGCGCGCCAAATCTAGGTTCAAGAGGCTTCTCAACATCTTCTACCCCCAAGCCATAAGACTCCTGAACACCTAATCAAAATGGCTACCCAGACTATTTGCGCACCCCCCTCTCTTTTACACCACTGCTACTCTCCGTTGTAATCATCTATGCATAGTCACTTTAATAACGCGACCTACATGTACATATTACCTCAACTGACCGGTAACCCCCCCCCCCCCCCTCTTTAATTACTTGCTACTTTTATTTCTTATCCATATTTTTTATAACTGCATTGTTGGCCAGGGGCTCATAAGTAAGCATTTCAATGTAAGGACTACACCGGTTGTATTCGGCGCATGTGACTAATAACATTTGATTTAGAGGAATCTCTCCTTGGTGTTTATAGGTCTCTTTTTAGATATCTCAATAAGTCTGCTCTCAACCGTACTCATGGACCCGTTTCAGTGTGAATTGTTAGTCCAGCAGGAGTCCAAATCCCTAAAACATACATAGACTAAATGTTTTGTCATTTGAAGACTATTGAGCTCAACATTGTGAAATATATATAAACAAGAGGTGGCATTGTGAGTGAAGGATAGGCCATATATATATCACACGTCTGTAAACACTGACTGGTGTGATGGTGACTAAGACTGTTTTAGTACCTGGTGTTCTCTTGGGCTTGACGATACCGTCCAGCTCGGAGGGCTTTCTGAGCAGGGCAGATTTGCTTTGTGGCTGAGGTTCAGTGAGCGAGGACCTCTGTGGTTCTATGGGAAGTGAGTGTGCTGGGGATGAGGGGGGAGTTTCACTCTCTGATCCTAAGCGCAACATACCCACAGAGGTCTTTCTCAGCCTAACACCAAACGGATTCTCAGGGGTCCCTTCCTCCTGGGCTGCAGGAACGGCAGGTGGAGTGTCTTTTGAGGAATGTGTGGGTGCTGTGGTGCTCTGTGTTCTGCTGGGACAAGCAGGGACTTCAGCCACCACAGGGCTAAGTGGCTCCACTCTACTTGGGGGATCTGTTTTTGCTGTAACCCCTGCTTCCACAGCCCCAGACACAGTGACAGAGGGGGAGGTAGCAGGGGAGGGAGATGTAGAAGGGGAGGTTGGCTCGTTGGTGTCCAACCTTTGCCAGGTGGGGGAAATTGTGAACCTTGCGCTGCTCTGTTCAGAGCCACAAGATGGCTTCCCATGATCCTCTGTTGCAGTTGGTCCACTACAGGGCTCCTGGGGGCTCTGCTCTGGGCCAGAAGCTGCACTGGGACTGGTTATACTGTACTGGTCAGTCGTTACACTGGGCTCTTCCTGGTCCTGTGTGGCATGTGTAGGGGACTCAGGCTGGTCTGGGGAATCTGGAGGAGGTGTACTGCTATTTGGCAGCTGGGAGACACAGACTGGTTCCCTAACTGTTTGGTCAGGCAGCTCAGTGGGGCACTCAGGGCTCTCACAAGCTCTCTCAGTGTCTGTGTCATTGTCTGGAACCTGCTGTGCATCATCCTCCACAGAGGTTGGCGTTACATCCTCTGGCTCCAATAAGGCTGTTTGCACTGGCACCTCTGAGATTGGCTCTGTTTTTTCCTCCTCCCTCCACACATCTTTCTTTTTTTCCTCTGCCTCGTCTTGGACAACCTCTGCTTCCTCTATTACCGCCTTTTCCTCTAACCTCGCTGTCTCCTCCCCATCTTCTTTTCCCTCTTTTTCCATATAAACTGAAGGAATGTCCTGATCTTCTTTTGTTAAGTATCCAGGGTTGATTTCATCTTGATCCTCCTCTTCCTCCTTTGGTTTGAAATGTTCTACCACATACTCCTCCTCAGACGCATAAGGCTCATCCTCCTCCTCTTGGGACTCTGCTGGGCAGTCAGGTCCATCACTGGGGAGACAGGCTTCTTCCTGTTGGGTCGGATCTGAATGAAGGGACAGAGGCTCAGGCTCATCAGCCAGCTCATCCATCCAGCTCTCAGAGTCTAAACCCTTAACATTCACCTCCTCGAGGGGCACAGCCTCCAGCCCCAGGACAGACGCCAGGGGACACTTGAGGGAGCGCAGCACCTCCTGGAGTAGAGAGCCACCCTCCTCAGCCACCTCACACCCATTAGGGGCCAGGAGGAAGTCATCGTAGTCTCTAGTAGGGGGCTCCAGAGAGTCCAGGGAGCCAGGCAGGGGTGCAGTCTTGGTCAGAGCCTTAGCCTGGCCTGAGAGACATTCCTCAGAATCAGACTCATTCTGTATGGAAGGGGATGAGGAAGAGACATCCTGAGACACTTCTGGTTGGTCCCCATGCTCATCCTCCTCCTTATCTGGGGCTGATCGCTCGGCCTGCTGGGATACCACGGCCCCATCGGTCTGCTCCTTCTCGGCAGCAACAGCCTGCTCACATTTCACATCTAGAACACACAACTACGTCTGAGCAGAGCCACTATAAGCAAGTCACTATAGCGTTATTATGACAACCATGCTTACTCAATACCATGAAACATAATCTTTCCAATATTGCATCAATATTTTGTGTAATGCTACTGTAATAAGGATAATTTATATTACCTTCCTCCTGGTCCTCCTCCACAGATTCTGGAATGACAACACTCCGTCTTTCCTCTTGGAATGACTCTCCCTCAGCCCTGCCATCAACCCTCTGAGCAACAGAAATATGGCAGAGATGAGTCATAATGTAATCTTAATGATACAGTTGATTGTAAAGACAAATTATCTGTCAAGCTTCAGTCATATCGGACATGTTTTACAAAGATCTGGTAGACTCATGAGCCATGCAAGTTGACGGCAGGCTGGCGCGTTGTGGTTGGGCTAGATGGGCTGGACACTTGGCTCATGGGATGGATTTTGATGGGGTTCTGCTTTGGTGATCAAAGGGGACTTGGGCTGGGTATGGAATAGAAGGGGGTGGGTTTGGTGTGTGTTGGCCAGGGGAGTCAGGGAGAGGGGTTGGTTGTGCTAGAAGGGGATGGGTATGTACGTTTGATGTCGGAAGTTTACATGCACTTAGGTTGGAGTCATTAAAACTCATTTTTCAACCACTCCACAAATCTCTTGTTGACAAACTATAGTTTTGGCAAGTAGGTTAGGGAATCTACTTTATGCATGCCAAGGCCACAGAATTTTTTTTTTTAAAGTAGACCTCCACAAGTCTGGTTCATCCTTGGGAGCAATTTCCAAACGCCTGAAGGTACCACGTTCATCTGTACAAACAATAGTACGCAAGTATAAACACCATGGGACCACGCAGCAGTCTTACTGCTCAGGAAGGAGACACATTGTGTAAAAGTATCTATGTCCACAGTAAAACAAGTCGTATATCGACATAATCTGAATGGCCACTCAGCAAGGAAGTAGTAACTGCTTCAAATCCGCCATAATAAAAAGCCAGACTACGGTTTGCAAATGCACATGGGGACAAAGATCGTAGTTTTTGGAGAAATGTCCTCTGGTCTGATGAAACAAAAATAGAACTGTTTGGCCATAATGACCATCGTTATGTTTGGAGGAAAAATGGGGAGGGTTGCAAGCCGAAGAACACCATCCCAACCATGAAGCACGGGGGTGGCAGCATCATGTTGTGGGGGTGCTTTGCTGCAGGAGGGCCTTGTGCACTTCAAAAATAGATGGAATCATGAGGTGCAACATCTTAAGACATCAGTCAGGAAGTTAAAGCTTAGTCACAAATGGGTCTTCCAAATGGACAATGACCACAAGCATACTTCATAAGTTGTGGCAAAATGGCTTAAGGACAACAAAGGTATTGGAGTGGGAAAAGCCCTGACCTCAATATTACAGAAAATTTGTGGGCAGAACTGAAAAAGTGTGAGAGCAAGGAGGCCTACAAACCTGACTCAGTTACACCAGCTCTGCCAGGAGGAAAGGGCCAACATTCACCCAACTTATTGTGGGAAGCTTGTGGAAGGCTACCCGAAACATTTGACCCAAGTTTAAATTGTTTAAAGTCACCAAATACTAATTGAATGTATGTAAACTTCTGAACCACTGGGAATGTGATGAAATAAATAAAAGCTAAAATAAATAATTCTCTAGTATTATTCTGACATTCCACATTCTTTAAATAAAGAGCTAATCCTAACTGACCTAAAACAGGGAACTTTTACTAGGATTAAATGTCAGGAATTGTGAAAAACTGAGTTTAAATGCATTTGGCTAAGGTGTATGTAAACTTCTGCCTTCAACTGTACATCTTACAGTGGTGGGTTTCCTCATCTTGGAGCAGGCCTTGTGTCGGACGGCCAGGCGGTGGCGAGCGGCGGTGTTGTCCAGGCAGCCCATGGGACTGGCAGGCTGGCTGAAGTCTACAGGCAGGGGGATCAGGGGACTGACCGATCTTGAGCTCGCCTCACAGGACATCTACACACACACACACATTATATATATATATATATATATATATATATATATATATAAAAATAAGAGAAAGAGAGAAAGGCCATTTTAACACAGTAAATAATATAATGATTACAAACTCTTACAATCTCAATGTCTTCAGACATCTGTCCACATGTCACATTACTCTCTGCTGAAGCCAGGTACCAGCTAAACAGATTCAAAAATGCTGAATTGTAGCTCAAATATAGTTTCTCCTGACACAGATTAACCATATCCTAAGATATGGGGGTGAGTTTCCTACTCAAGACAAAAGGAAAAGCTATAAGAAATGGAGAAGAGGGAGGACTGACTGTCTGTTCAGCTGGATAAACAATGTCAGGGACGCCATTATAAAGACCTCCTAGCAGCGTCGAGCGTCAGTAAAAATGTCCCAGGCAGACCAATGTCCTGGCATTTTTCTGCCTGGCTCCCACTGACATTAGCTGAACAAATACAGGCCTCCACTCTCAGTGCTCTGGAATGTAGGTAGGTTTCCTCTACTGTTTCTGACAGCAATTCCACCTCGGACTTAACAGCTTGCTTTCATACTAGAAATGGATTCTTATGATAAATAGCTATTTGTCATATACAATATAGATTTTACACAAACATTGACATTTTAGCAAATAGGATTGCTGCTATTATGGGTATCAAAATGTATTTGCCCTGTGTAACCAGAGACAGGTTGTCATAAGTGAAACTACCTCTGTTTGTATTGTATCCAGCAGAGTGGAATATAATAATATATATATATATATATATATATATATATATATATATATATATATATATATATATATATATACATATACACATACACACACAAATTTACTGAATATATACAGTAAATTAATGTATTGCGTTTGTTCTAATGCCAGAGCTCGCCTCCTGACTGAGTGGTGTAATATCCCCATTTGCAGAAGACAGCCTGACTGCCAGAGAACACCAATGGAATGCATTCAGACCACACGGGAGGACCCCCACCCACCTTCCTCTCTGAGTCAAACAATACATCCTGCAGAAACAGACCAGCAGAATGAAATGCAGCTTTATTACTGTCAGGTCATCATCTTCAGCTGAGGATTTGTGGTGGGATTCTCAGTGGTGCTTGCAGCTGGGAGACAAAGCAAGTGTACTGCCACCCCTTCCCATTTCAAAAGAGGTCAAACCAAAAGCACGCTGCCATTTATGGCTCGAAAAACAATCTCTAGCTTGTTACAGCTCCGGGCCCAGCTGAAGGCATGACAAGCGAGGCAAAACACAAGCGCGTGACAACTATTTGGAATTTAGAGAATAAACAAGTGCATCTGTGTGTGTGTGCCTGCGTTATGTTTGTCATTCAGGACGAACAGTCAGAAACTACTGAAAAATCACACATGGTAAGATGGTACACCAGTTCCTATGGGAACCCCCCCCCCCCATATCTTCCTGTCATCCCACGAGGCAGCAGTTGGAATGCTGAGTGGAGTGATTTACTCTCTGCAGGTTGTCCATTTTATTCTGACCCTTTTTTGGTGGAAAAGATAGCTCAAGAGAAAGGAAAAAAACAGTATACTATCATATATACAAAAACAATAGAAGCTACTATTGAACGTGCTATCAGAGGGCTGTGTAAGCCTTTTTAAGTCAATCAAATGCCAATTGTGGTTTTCCTTTTTTAGGACATTCCTTTCACAACTTCAGACGATTATTTGGAGTCCCTTGGCAGATTCCTTTCAATCAAATTCAATTGAGAAAAGCTTAAAAGATTCAATCAGCATTCATAGAAACTAGCCAAGTCTCTATTCATTCCAATGGTCCCATTATGTCGAGTGTGAGCGTGCCAGCTGCGATAATAACACCAACATACGTGCTGAGGCAGATACACTTCACACAGCATTATTCCACTGACGGTCTTGTTTACGTTAACGCATGAATAAGTTGCAGTAATTACATTTGATCATGAGACTTTTGCCAAATCATTCACAGAGAGGCAGAAAAGAGAAGTATCTAAGTATCCTAAATTCTGATGTGTATAACAAACCACTGTGTACATGTATGGTGTAAATATGGCCAACAACGCATGTAGCTGCTCTGAGCCTCAGTCGCATATGGTATGAAGCTCAACAATGCCTCCATCCTGACTCACTCCTATTGCTTAACACTGCATCTGACACGGAAGCTTTCATTTCTTGAAGAGTACAAGCTTCATCGGAAGACACACAGCTTTATACATCATCAAGGCAGATGTACTCCAAGACGTCAACACGTGTAATACATCTGGGGAACATTTATCCTTAAAATCAAATGACAATACAACCCAGTCATCTTGATCTATTTCTTCCACATCATACGATAGAGCCTCCTCTCTGCCTCTTTGGGCTAATGGCGCATTCTGATTGGTCATGGCGGTCAAATGACAAGGAGGATCATTCAATGTGTCCACTGAATAGGAAGCACATGACTATATTAACAAAATAGCATGGAAAGCGGGATATTACCTGGTCTTCATCGCTGTCTGTTCCCTCCAGACTCAGGGAGCTGTTCCTCTGTACCAGTTTGGGAGGAGAGAGACAGGATGAGTGACGGCGCAGTTATAAAAGGGTGATAGACAGCAATAGATCTGTAGACATAAGCACGAGTCATCCTCACGGTAGCTTTCATGAAACATGAATGTGTGGTATGTGCAGGTATCGGATGTGACAGGCATCATGTGACTGCAGTCACATAGTACATGCCACACAATTATAATAGGTACTGAAGACCAGAACTAGCTATGTAGCGAATTTGGTCCAATGATTGCAAACATGAAGTTGACCCCATGAACACGATGCCAGTCCTCACTGCATAATGATGCGTACCCTGTGGGACACCCCAGCCAGGACGGCGTGCAGGGTGGAGTACTCTGGTGGGCTGCAGGGAAGGCCGTCATCCTCAGACAGAGTCCCTGCGTCATCCCCCTTCACACACAGAGACGGAGGAGAGCCTAGCCGGATGGCCTGTTTCAGCTGGAGCTGCAGGACAACATACTTATCAACCTTGATTTTGCAATGTATTAATGTAAAACTTCTACAAATATGACTCGTGTGCAGCAATAGAGTACTAAAGATTGGTTTTTCACTTTCAGATCACATGTTCTGAGAGCATGCTACCCTACCTAGTGGTTGAGAACTCGTCAAAGTAGAATGATCAGTGAAAGTGAGTTAAGCAACAAATCGGTCCATACTAGCTGAAAAACAGACTTTGCGTGGTGAAAGAAAGCAGTATCACAGATAGTGTCCATTCAGTGTGTGTATCTGAATGAGCTCAGCTGCTCTCAAGGACAGTCTCAAGTCTGTCTCCTTCCAACAAAAGGTATTAGAAACCCTATCCTTCTCCAAATGGACTTATTATAGACTGAACACCACCAGCCAAACATCTGTCATCTCCTCCATTTTAGCATGTTGTTGTGCCTAGTCAACACTGTTGTGCATCAGTCCGCTGTATGTATTAGCATGCGCGTACACGCCGGCCCGTTGTGGCAGTCTGCCCAGAACACTCCAGGTAGTAAGACCTAAGGATGAGCCTTAGCTAGCTAGCGCCCAGTCTACCCGGCTTATGACCAGACTGGCTAATTTTATACCCAGGTTCTACGGACAGAGTGCCAAAGCTAATACCGATTTAAGAGAGCTGAATATCAGATACTAACACGAGCCACGGAGACACATTGTTTTCACTTGTTGTGGGTGTATGATATTGGACTATAGGTACAAAATCCAGAATTACAGCCAGTCCAAGTATGGAACATAGGCTTAACTACCCACCTGTAGAGACTTGACTTTTCCATGGATGTTATCCTGAAAGGCTCCCAGATCCTCGTTTACCTCTGACAGGGGCAAATCGGAGACAAAGACACTGTCATGTGACAGAGCCTTATTTCCCATGTAGATTTTTGACCTTGCAAAAAAAACAAAAAAAACAATTGAGTGAGATTTCATGTTCAAATGACAAATCAAATCATTTGGGGCCTCATTTACAAACACTACCACAAAACGTGCAGCACCTGTTCACGCAAAAGTTGGCATATATAAAAGAAATGTACTTGATGTGAGAACATGCTTAACTTCCCACACACCTTAGACCATATATGCACACAATTTTTGACGGTTGAAGCACTGCCTTGCCAGCAGGCAAGAAGTATTTTGTGCAAATGGGGGAAATGACATGCTTATTCATAAAATCCAAAAGACATGATGCAGTTATTTGCCGTTAGTGAGAATAGCAAAAAAATCTATTTTTTTTTCCTGATTATCTTTTTCCATGATCAATGCAGAATAAGTTCCTCACATTTCTGACTGAAATGGGTTCATACTCCCGAAGTAGCTAATACAACAAATGAAGATCCAATTTAAATGAGAGTTGGGATGAATTGTAACTACTTCACAGTAGTAAATAGATTAGCTATTTCGGTTATATTGGCTACAATAGAACGTAAAAATTTTAAAAAAAAAGTTGCCTATGGTAAGAACAGACAGTTCACCATACAATTTAAAATGCCTCGAGTAGGCCTAGATAATGTTTCAGAATTCGCGGGCAGTGCCGCATAGTTAGGTTGGGGGAAACAGTCAATGCAAAACATTGTTAAATAAAATGTTCAGCAAACAAATTTGCCATCAATTTTTTTTCCCCTTCAGAACTAGTCACAGACCTTTGCTGAATACTACAGCGATAGTATTCTGGCAACACACCTTAAATGCTATGGCCTATTTCCAAAAGTTTAAACTCAAACTGCAAATAAGGCCGTTATTGTCACCATAAAAAAAGATCACATGAGCATTTTCCAGGTGGCACTATAATGCTTGTTCACAATGCGCAATGTTTACGGCAGGTCTGATTTATAACAGGAAACACACGGATGTATGGCGTGATCAATATTTTTTGACGTATGCAGTCTTTTCAGAAATGGCACACATACACTTAGTGTGAAACTTAGAGGTTATAAATGAGGCCCCAGAGCTCTCCCCTAAGTAGCAGTCAGGCAGTGGCTGGGTCATCCATCCAATCATGTAGGAATACATCTAATAACATTTGTAGAAAAACCTAAAGGAGCAGTAATGACAAGTCACTAGCTCTAGTAATGTCCCAAATGGAACCCTACTACCAATATGGTGCACTACTTTTGAAACGGAACACCATGGATCCTGATCAAAAGTAGTGCACTGAATTGGGGAGCCATTTAGTACTCGATCCATGTCTCTGGGGAAGTTGTCTGCAGCAGGTAGCCTATGAGGCTGCATGTTTAATGAAGTAAAATTCGCTAGACTCTAAAATTAGCGGACAAGACTTGATTTATTATTCAGGTGACTAAGTGGTAGGCAGAACGTTAATTCCCAGCGGACCACTCTATTAGGACAAATATGTGCCTTTAATGTTGTAAACATACAGAGGAGAAATTCAGTGACACATTTGTTCTTTGTTAAGGATAACATTTCTTGTATTTTCTCATTTAACTGTAAGATGTAAATATTGTGTTTATTGTTCCTGAAGGCTGTTGCCATAGTGATGACCAAAAGATACCTGTGAGAAAAATATAAATCTTACCCAGAGCCCTCGTCTTTCTCAGACCGGATGAGGAATGCTGGTTCAGGGGCATTGACATTGTCACTGGACTGGCTCGACTTCAACCCATTGTCCCCGGCAGGAGTTGCAGCCTCTTTTCTCTTCTTCTTAGCAAAAAAGTTCTTGAAGGTCTGGAACTTGGACTTCTTCTTGCCTACAATGAAGATAGATATCATGGTTAAACATCTCCAGTTTACAATGGGAGCTAATTCCCTAACCATTTGTCTTTTCACTAGCAAACAAATAAGACTACCTAATGAAAGCTTTTAAACGAACATCTACTCCCTCATGTGAGCTCAAGTAAAGTGAGAGTAATTTACCATGTGTTGGTCAAAAACCCACGTACCTTTGCATTACCAAGTGAGAGGGGTAGTAAAACACTTCAACAGTTCCATTAAAAATGTAGCACCCGTTTAAAATCTCAACACCTCTTTTTAACTAAAAACTGTCCCGAACCCCAAATCTTGAGAATAATACAAGGCAGAGATCTTAACTGTTTGTTGAGGTGCAAAATCACAATACAGCAGACACTATTTTAGATTCAATATGACATTACGCCAAAATAGCAGAAGGTGAAACGGTGCAGCAGAAAGGCCAATTATCAAAGAGGTCAAGTTAGTTGGATCCATACAAATGTTGCCAATATTTGAGAAGGGATGACTACAACATGAACAATCCTAGGATGGAGACCTTTAGCAGCTAGGAATACAATTGTCTGATTAAAGAGCAAGCACTGCCTTGGAGAAGTGAAGGTTGGTAGTAGTGACTATATTTATATATAAAGCCACACAATCCTGTGGCTCACATGCTCTGGAAAACACTTGAGATCCAATTACAGACAAGGCCTTGAGCTGGCATCATCACACACACTTTGAATTGGGCCATTCAGTATGGCTGAAGTCAACAAATCAAGGGAAAACTCAAGTCCAGTAGGAGAGGGATTTAAAACTACAGATTTATGAATGTATATACTGTAGTAGCTGAACATGTAAGCGGAGACAAAGATATTTTGTGCAGAGTTTTTTTTTTAACCAACAGGCCAAATTTGGGCTTCGATGGGAAGATGGGACACATAAATAAACAAATAGACAAGAAACTCCCACTAAATATTCTCATTGATCTAGTGAGCACTGCCGTACCTAACAACTAATTACTCTCCTTGAGTTGATGTTAATTCTATTACAAACTGTAACCCTTTGGAAGAGGCATGGCCAAGACCCCTCTAATTCCACGGACATATTACACACGGGGCTTCTAATCTTGACTGCAGCTTAACCCCCTCCCCCTGACTATCAGGGTATGCCACATTATCCCCTGGCCCGGCACACCTCCAGCCATTGACAAATTATTTACTTTAATGGACTTCGCCCTCCACTTTAGAAGTTCAATCCGATAGAGGAGATTGTCAGTGTGACCTATTGCTGAAGGGAAGGGCTAATCCACATCCCAGCTAGCCCTCCAGAGACGGGGCCGAGCCTGACCTTGCAGTCCCTGACTTCCTCGTTCCCAGAGCACACACATCACAGTAGGGTTGAAGGGTTGGCGGATGGACATTTTTACAATGTTCTTTAGGGGTGGTGAGATGTATTATATTTTACTTAATTTCCTGCCAATAAAACTGTAATAATATCGCTTTCTTAAGCTTGGCCTGATCCTCCCTGAAGGCCAATGCTTTCTGAGAGAGCTAACAGCACACAGGTCTAGAAGAAACAAGAATACCTTTGCATAGATCATGTGGAGGGATTCTCACAATGATAATTGTATCACTTCAACTTACAATGAACCCCAAGGCTTCTCAGACATGGATCTATGCCTCTGAGGATATATGTAAACTGTGTGGACAATGAGTCATTTTGCCATTCCCTCCCTACAGACTAGATACTGTAAATCTGATCAGATAGGAAACTCTAGTCTGTGGTAGTGCTATTTACCAATGGCAAGATAATAGTGAAAATCCCCTTTAAAAGGGCTATCAAAGCCAGTTAGTGTGGGTTTACCTGTGCACTCTGTGGGGTCTGCAGGATCCTGTTTAGTCATCACATCTGATGGTCCAGAGGCCATGATGCTGCAGTCACTGCTGTGAGGGAGAGACAGGCATTTACTATGGAGACAGAGGGAAAGACTTAACTATATTACAGAGGGAAGCCTTCCAGGGATTTAGGATACTAATAAGACCATTGTCTATATGGACTGACTACAATAACACAGATTCAAATCAGGCACTGCATTTTATTCATCCCCATTTACTGTAACTCAGCTGTGTGAATCTCCTGCGATGGTAACAACCATTTTCATAACCCTGCTCTCTATTTGAGAAGAGATCAGGGAGGGGCTACCAGTCTCTCTCTACCACAACGCCCTACACGTCACCGCCCTGCCGTGGCACAGGAAGAGGCTGAGATAAGCAGCCTGTGCCTGGCTGGGGCAGATTACTGGAGGGGCCTGTCTGGAGGCTGGAGATCGCTCTGGTCTGGAGCACCCAGCAGGATAGCCTCAGACGCACCACAAGGAAGTCAAAGGGTCAGTGACAGCCAGTCCCAGCCCCTGGCCCCACAGAATGACAAAACAGGATGTTGAGGCAATTTGGAATTCGACCACACGTGCAAAACTAGTTACTCCATTAATAAAGATGATTCAAATGCAATTACCTCCTCTGCCAATTTTATTAAGGGCATGATGAGGGGTTAGAGCTTATGAGAATGGCTGTGCTTTGTGCAAGTCAATATCCCTGGTTCGGGGGCAGTCTTAAATAAAGGTCTTCAAATGCAATTACTTAGGAGTAACTTGTTAATTTCCACATGAACTTAAGTCTGGATGCGATGATTATAAAAACAAGGAATATCAACAGACAGTGAACGAAAGGGAGAGAAGTTACAATACTAACACTTTCAATCACACTCAGCCACATAGTACAAATACCCGAGGAGGTCTGAGAATAAATGGGTGGTTGACGTGCCACTGCTTTTTTTCACTTCAATGTGCCAAAAACATGAATAACTTACTTTAAATTTGTGAAAACTCAATTTTATGGTTATGAAGACACTGCGTTGTTTGGATCATCTAGACTCATACCATGAATACAATTTTTACAATGTTCTTTAACGAAATGTGACGCGTTTGTGTGTGTGATAAAATTCAAATATAAATTAAGAAAAATAAGCAAAACCCTTCTCTCCAATATGTGGCATGTTAACACAGATGTCTATTCGTGAGAATATTTCCCAAGTCCATCCATACTCAATTCTCTGAACAAATGTAGTTGATTATTAAAACCTTTATTTATGTCCACCGGTGTGGTGCAATATTGTGATATTAAAACAAGCTATTATCTGAAAGCCATTGAGGTTGAAGGATCCTTGCCCAAACAGGAAGTGCAGAAGACATGACTGGAGCACATGGCATGATCTGAGGGTGAGTTTTTGATTATGAATGTATCAATATATAGGACTTTTTTGATCCTCCCACATTAGTGTCCGTTTTATTTTCATTTGGTGCAACACCTTTTACATGAAAAAGCTTGAAATCATTCACCTGTATGACATAATATGAACATATTTTAGTGGGTACAGTAGTGGAATGCTAGCTAAACTCCAAGGCCCCAGATTGCCCAAACATCCTTTGGTGTGATGTTATGTCCGCTGGTGTGACACAAAAATGACACGGTCAAAAAATATGAACCCAGTATGGAACAATTTCAAAGATTTTACTGAGTTACAGTTCATAAGGAAATCAGACAATTGAAATAAATTAATTAGGCCCTAATCTATGGATTTCGCATGACTGGGAAAACAGATATGCATCCGTTGGTCACAGATACCTTAAAAAAAAAAGTAGGGGAATGGATCAGAAAACCAGTCAGTATCTGGCATGACCACCATTTGCCTCACAGCGCAATTTTTTTTTTTTTATAAAATAAAAAAATGCTCACAACCTCAACATAATCTTGTAATAAATCATGTGGAAATTGAGCAAATTGAGATGACTAAACGGCTTGGAGTAACCCTAGATTGTAAACTGTCATGGTCAAAACATGTTGATACACAGTATTATTTTTCAACATAATTAAAAAGGTTAACTAGTCAAGTTGGTTTAGAACAAATTCGTATTTACAATGATGGCCTACCCCGGCCAAACCCAGAGAACACTTGGCCAATTGTGTGCCACCCAATCACGGCCGGATGTGATACAGCCTGGATTCAAACCAGGGACTGTAGTGAAACCTCTTGCACTGAGATGCAGTGCCTTAGACCGCTGTGCCACTCGGGAGCCCAGTAGCTAAGATGGGGAGCAGTAAGTCCATAATAAAGCACTACTTTGCCTTAACACCATCAACACCTTGACTGTCAAACCTTAACTACTGTTCAGTTGTGTGGTCAGGTGCCACAAAAAAAGGACTTAGGAAAATTGCAATTGGCTCAGAACAGGGCAGCACAGCCAGCCCTTTGATGTAAACAGAGAGCTAGTATTAATAATATGCATGTCAATCCATCCTGGCTCAAAGTGGAGGAGAGATGAACTTCATCACTACTTGTATTTATGAGAGGTATTGACATGAATGCACCAAGCTGTCTGTTTGAACTACTGGCATACAGATTGAACACCCATGCATACCCTACAAGACATGTCACAAGAGGTCTCTTCACAGTCAAAGTCCAGAACAGTCTATGGGAGGCACACAGTACTACATAGAACTCTATTTCACATCAAGTAACTGATGCAAGCAGTAAACTTAGATTTAAAAAAACAGTAGGGACTGTGAAACAACAGACACATGCACACACAGATTTAGTACTGTAGATGTGTGGTAGTGGTGGAGTAGGGACCTAAAGGGCACACAGTGTGTTGTGACATCTGTGAATTTATTGTAAATGTAAAAAAAATTAAGTTGTATAAACTGCCTTAATTTTGCTGGACCCGAGGAAGAGTAATGGGGATCCATAATAAATACAATCTCCTTCGCATAGAGTTGAGCAGGCTGCTGATTGTGGCCTGTGGAATGTTGTCCCACTTCTCTTCAATGGTGGTGCGAAGTTGCTGGATATTGGCGGGAACTGGAACAAGCTGCTGTACCCATAGAGCCAGAGCATCCCAAACATGCTCAATGGGTCACATGTCTGGTGAGTATGCAACCCATGGAAGAACTGGGACATTCAGTTTCCAAGAATTGTGTACAGATCCTTGCGTGAATTATCATGCTGAAACGTGGGGATGGCGGGAGATGAAATGGCACAACAATGGGCCTCAGGATCGTCACGTATCTCTGTGCATTCAAATTGCCATCGTTAGGTTCCCCAGTTTCTGTGTTGTGGGTTTGTATGTATATGCGTTTCAGGAAATGGCTTCCTGGATTCCAAAGCAGCTGATTGGTCAGCCCATCACTAATTGGAGCTCTGACCCCACCCTCTTGTCAGGGGATACAGCTGTCCTCAATTACCAACTCCTTCTGCAGCTTGAAAAGCCAGTGTTTATTAGGGGCGCCAGGTGGTGCTAAGAAAAGTAACCAGTGGGTAAGCAGGTAAGGTAGGAGAGGGGGAACTTACTTTCTTTGCTTCTGTCTAGCTCCTTTTCCTTCACAAGGTGGAAGAATAAATTCCCTGTAAATGGTACATATTCTCTGCCTCGGTCATCCTTACCCGCACACCTTTTTTCACTCCACGGAGAGTTGTAGCAGGGTGTTGCGTTCCCTCCAACAGGCGTACATCAATAAAATGCATGTTTTGTCCATAGCCTATGCCTACCCATACCATAACCCCGCCACCATGGGGCACTTCGTTCACAACATTGACAAACTGCTCACCCACACGATGCCATACACGTGGTCTGTGGCTGTGAGGCCGGTGGGAGGTACTGCCAAATTCTCTAAAACTACGCTGAAGGTGACTTATGGAAGAGAAATTACCATTCCTTTCTCTGGCAACAGCTCTGGTGGACATTCCTGCAGTCAGCTTGCCAATTGCACACTCAACTTGAGACATCTGTGGCAAAACAATTGCATATTTTAGGGTGGCCTTTTGCCCCCAGCACAAGGTGCACCTGTGTAATTACCATGCTATATTTAAATCAGCTTTTTAATATGCCACACCTGTCAGGTGGGCAGATTATTTTGGCAAAGGAGAAACGCTCACTAACGGGGATGCAAACAAATTTGTGCATAAAATTGGAGAGGAGCTTTGTACATATGGAACGTCTCTGGGATCTTTAATTTCAGTTCATGCAACACGGGCCCAACATGTTGCGTTAATATTTTTGTTCAGTACAAATCAAGATCCTGGGTACATTGTTAGATAACAGGCAAAAAGAAAACAAGTGTCTGCTTAAGACGAGATGTGGAGTGCAGACAAAACATGAAGATACAGGGAGAGAAATGCTGAGAAAAGAGGATGTCCAGAGACGCAAAAAGTAAACAGAAAATATGAAAAAAAGCTTGATATTAACATAGTCCTAATCAGCGGTGAAAGTAAGTCGGGAACGGTCCGGTAGGAACGCTATTATTCCCGCATGTCAGTCAGATGAAAAATGACCGAACTCATGTGGTGTGGTTCAATGATAAAACAAATTGCCATTGCAGAGATGAGTGGCCGAGACCGAAACGCGCACGGACAGCAGTATATGCATCAATTCAGGTTACAAGACTTGGGTAGACCTAATGAATGATGACAAATCAACAAATGTCATTCATAACACTTTTTGGTGTTTTGTAAGTAATGTCTTTTTGCATATATCAAATGGCACTGTATGGATGCCGTAATTATTTTAGAATGGAGTAGCTTAATAGTTGGAATAGTAACTGAAGTCTGGACACTGAATGTAGGCCTTACATAGGCTATTATGCCATTAACCGCTGCAGAATTAAGTGTTCCTCACAGTACAATTATAGACCAAATGTTAGTCTCGTAAACAGGTGTGGAGAAATATTATTTCTTTCAGCATCTTGAGAGAATGAATAAAGACCTTTTGTGTAGAATAAACATGTAATTTCATTCAGCGACATAAAAGCTGACTATTTAATTTAACCACAAAATATATATATAAAAATAACACACACACACACACACACACACACCCCTACCTCAAAACTAGACGTTGAACGGACGTCTTTGCCCAGTGGGTAGTATCTCTAGACATCTGCGTTGCCAACCACAATTTTCAAATGTTGCCTAGGGGTCTGGTTTGAGACTACTCAAATACTGTAGATTCACCTAACAGGTAGATGTTGATAGTTTTAACTATAAGATACAGTACGCGTTTACACAAGCAGTAGTTTGTAAACAAATATACTTCATAAACATTGCTAAGTCAGCTTTGATTGAATCCTGAAAGCCCTCTAACAACCATTAATACTGTCCATCAAGATATCAAAATCATTTGATGGCCATTGTTATCTACATATTACTAATAATTTGACCGGGTAGGTCATTTTGTGCTCAAGGTCCTAAACGATATCTTAACCGCCATCGATAAGAAACATTACTGTGCAGCCGTATTCATTGATCTGGCCAAGGCTTTCGACTCTGTCAATCACCACATCCTCATCGGCAGACTCGACAGCCTTGGTTTCTCAAATGATTGCCTCGCCTGGTTCACCAACTACTTCTCTGATAGAGTTCAGTGTGTCAAATCGGAGGGTCTGCTGTCCGGACCTCTGGCATCTCTATGGGGGTGCCACAGGGTTCAATTCTTGGACCGACTCTCTTCTCTGTATACATCAATGAGGTCGCTCTTGCTGCTGGTGAGTCTCTGATCCACCTCTACGCAGACGACACCATTCTGTATACTTCCGGCCCTTCTTTGGACACTGTGTTAACAACCCTCCAGGCAAGCTTCAATGCCATTCAACTCTCCTTCCGTGGCCTCCAATTGCTCTTAAATACAAGTAAAACTAAATGCATGCTCTTCAACCGATCGCTACCTGCACCTACCCGCCTGTCCAACATCACTACTCTGGACGGCTCTGACTTAGAATACGTGGACAACTACAAATACTTAGGTGTCTGGTTAGACTGTAAACTCTCCTTCCAGACCCATATCAAACATCTCCAATCCAAAGTTAAATCTAGAATTGGCTTCCTATTTCGCAACAAAGCATCCTTCACTCATGCTGCCAAACATACCCTTGTAAAACTGACCATCCTACCAATCCTCGACTTTGGCGATGTCATTTACAAAATAGCCTCCAATACCCTACTCAACAAATTGGATGCAGTCTATCACAGTGCAATCCGTTTTGTCACCAAAGCCCCATATACTACCCACCATTGCGACCTGTATGCTCTCGTTGGCTGGCCCTCGCTTCATACTCGTCGCCAAACCCACTGGCTCCATGTCATCTACAAGACCCTGCTAGGCAAAGTCCCCCCTTATCTCAGCTCGCTGGTCACCATAGCATCTCCCACCTGTGGCACACGCTCCAGCAGGTATATCTCTCTAGTCACCCCCAGAACCAATTCTTTCTTTGGCCGCCTCTCCTTCCAGTTCTCTGCTGCCAATGACTGGAACGAACTATAAAAATCTCTGAAACTGGAAACACTTATCTTCCTCCCTAGCTTTAAGCACCAACTGTCAGAGCAGCTCACAGATTACTGCACCTGTACATAGCCCACCTATAATTTAGCCCAAACAACTACCTCTTTCCCAACTGTATTTAATTTTATTTATTTATTTATTTAGCTCCTTTGCACCCCATTATTTTTATTTCTATTTTGCACATTCTTCCATTGCAAAACTACCATTCCAGTGTTTTACTTGCTATATTGTATTTACTTTGCCACCATGGCCTTTTTGCCTTTACCTCCCTTCCCACCTCATTTGCTCACATTGTATATAGACTTGTTTATACTGTATGTCTGTTTTACTCCATGTCGTTGTATCTGTCGAACTGCTTTGCTTTATCTTGGCCAGGTCGCAATTGTAAATGAGAACTTGTTCTCAACTTGCCTACCTGGTTAAATAAAAAAAATAAAAATAAATTACAAAAACGACCCAGTGAACGTTTGATAAAGCACATTTCTATAACTGCAAAGTGTTTAGAGCTTCACTATTCCATTGTCATCGCTCAAAGCCCCTCTCTGCCAGTGTGTGGCCTATCCCTCCAATGAGATGAGGAATGATAAAGAGCAGGATGATGTTAATGTAGGTCATCCTGTAGCGAGGAGCCGCTAGGAGCAGGGATACTGGCTAATGACATTACGGCAGGATAGGAGGTGGTTATGATCAATACCAGCACTTCATCATCAGGCCTCTCTGCCTGCTCACACACACACACACACAACACAAACTGAAATACTATCAGAAACATGTTGGATCCATTTCCACAGCTTTTAATTTCCTTAAAACCGGTCACTCATTTGGAAAGCTCCCTGGTCACCAAATGTCCTTGCTCTGTGAAAGAAGCAGAAATAAAGACAACTATCGATGTCCACTAGATTGCTGATGATGCATTGATCAATCTATCGATTTCTGACATTCTAGTGAGCAAGGCTTTATTTAGTATTCTAGACAAGCATCAAGTAATAACAGAAGAGAACATATTATTATAGCCAAGTTGATTAGCCTACTATATGTCAATAATGATCAGAAAAATATCTAGTGCATTCAGAAAGTAGTCAGACGCCTTCACTATTTCCACATTGTTACAGCTATATTCTAAAATGAATTAAACTGTTTTTTCCCCTGTCAAAAATCTACACACAATACCCTATAACGACAATGGGCTAATTAGGGTTATCACATTTACATAAGTATTCAGATCCTTTACTCAGTACTTTGTTGAAGCGCCATTGGCAGCGACTACAGCCTCGGGTCTTCTTGGGTATTACACTACAAGCTTGGCACACCTGTATTTGGAGAGTTTCTCCCATTCTTCTCAGCAGATACTCTCAAACTGTCAGGTGGAATGGGGAGCATCGCTGCACAGCCATTTTCAGGTCTCTCCAGAGATATTCGATCAGGTTCAAGTCCAGGCTCTGGCTAGGCCATGCAAGAACATTCAGACTTGTTCCGAAGCCCCCCCCTGCAATGTCTTGACTGTGTACGTAAGGTTATTGTCCTGTTGAAAGGTGAACCTTCAACCCAGTCTGGGGTCCTAACCTGCTCCAGAAAGCTTTGCGTCAAGGATCTCCCTGTACTCTGCTCCATTCATCTCTCGATCCTGACTAGTCTCACAGTCCCTGCCGCTGAAAAAAACATTCCCACAGCATGATGCTACCCCCACCATAGGGATGGTATTGGCCAGGTGATGAGCGGTGCCCGGTTTCCTCCAGACGTGACGCTTGGCATTCAGGCCAAGGAGTTCAATCTTGGTTTCATTAGACCAGAGAATCTTGTTTCTGATGGTCTAAGAGTACTTTAGGTACCTTTTGGCAATCCACAATCCTGTCTCAGAGCTCTATGGACAATTCCTTCAACCTCATGACTTGGTTTTTGATCTGACATGCACTCTCAACTATGGGACCTTAGACCGGTGAGTGCGCACACGCGCCTTTCCAAATCATGTCCAATCAATTGAATTTACCACAGGTTAACTCCAATGACATTGTAGAAACATCAAGGATAATCAATGGAAACAGGATGCACTGGAGCGCAATTGCGTGGTCTCATAACTAAGGGTCTGAATAATTATTTACATAAAAGGTTTGTTTTAGATTTTTAAAACAAATCGAAACCAGTTTTCCCTTCGTTATGGGATCGTGTGTGTAGATTGAGGGATTTTTTGGGGATTGAATCCATTTTAGAATAAGGCTGTAATGTAATACTTTCCGAATGTACTGTAGATTGGGCTTAAAACCATTTTATTTCTGCAACGGGCGACTTTGCGCCGTCCCTGAGTAATGTGCACAGGTAGCCTACAGTACAGCCTTTTGAAGTAATTGTTTGACAATCAGGTAACATGACTGGTTGTGTTAATGCAACTTTATGCCAGTACATTTTAAAAGGTTAAAGACAAATCTTACCATTAGGCCCATAGACAGCCTATTACATCATTAGGGACTATTTGTATAATTCTATGATTATGCCCATAAAAATTAAAAATTGTGCACACACATAGGAGGTCCCCATAATGGGAAGAAATGAAATCTTTCACCCCTGATCCTAATTGAGTATTTTGAGAATGTATATTTTTTTTCTTATAGATATCTAAAGCAGAAATCCAGGGGGGAAATTGAAAGATTTAGAATGAAGTCTTTGCGACCATCACAAAGAGAAAAGCTTTGGGAGAAATGGAAAGAGGTATAGAGAAAAGAGAAGTTTAGAACTATTTAACTCACTTCAGTAAAATATTAAGATGAATAAATTCAAGAATAAATTTTTTTTTTAAAGAGCATTAGCATGATTTACATGTTCACTTTTTAAGCATTGTTAACAGGTGATTGTTTGAACACCAGAAATGTTTTCACTTCATACCTGTTTTTATTTAACTAGGCAAGTCAGTTAAGAACACATTGTTATTTACCATAACAGCCTACCCCGGCTGACGCTGTGCGCCGCCCTATGGGGCTCTCAATCACGGCTGGATGTGATGAGGCATGGATTCGAACCAGGCACTGCAGTGACGCCTCTTAGCACAGTACCTTAGACCGCTGGCCACTCGGGAGTTGCTTAATGTTCTTGTTTTTTGGGTGTGTTTTACAACAGTTTATATTTTGTGAAATACACTTTTTTTTGTGCAAAATTCTGACTGATTCTTTTCTTTCATCCTGTGTCAAGACATGTCCTTTGGTGTGACATTAGAAATGGTATAATTATATATTTTCCCTGCATGGAAAAACATAAATCATAATGGAACATGTGGCAAGTGATCTCAGGAAATCTGCCCCATGAGCAGATTTGTAAAGTCTGTCCAAATTAAAATGTAAACCCCCCTAATTCTAAATGTGATACATTTTATGAGCACCACCAACACAGTGAATGGGAAATTGATTCAAAGGGAACTCCCTTTGCTGAATGTGTAATCCTAAAGTAAAGCTGCGTTTGGTTAATTACCTATGTCAAGTTCTATGTATGAAATGGGTCATATCATTAAGTACCAGAGGCCACTCTGGAAGTTAAGCAAATTCAAAAAAAGGTTAGTTGAGATACTTTTAATAATGATTTCATAGGATCCCCATTAGCGACAGCTAGTCCTACTGGGGTTCAACACATAACGAAAGACCTTAGACAAAAGGCTTTACAATTTTAAACATGTAGCGTGCGTGTGCACTGTATGTAACTGATAGAGGCAGTGGGAAAGTACTCAGACCTTCACTTTTCCACACTCTTATGTTAGCCTTATTCTAAAATTGAGGAACATTTATAATTTTATACATTTTCCTCAATCTCTACACAATGCCCCATAAAGACAAAGCTTAAACAGATTTCCAAATTGCTTAAAAATAAAGATAACTTACATAAGTATTCAGACTCTTTGCTACGTGACTCGAAATGGAGCTCGGGTGCATCTGGTTTCCATTGATCATCCTTGAGCTGTTTCTACAACTTGGTTGGAGTCCACCTGTGGCACATTCAAGTGATTGGACATGATTTGGAAAGGCAATGCATGTCAGAGCAAAAACCAAGCCATGAGGTTGAAGGAATTGTCCGTAGAGCTCCGAGACAGGATTGTGTCAAGGCACATATGAGGAAGGGTACCAAAACATTTCTGCAGCATTGAAGGTCTCCAAGAATAGTGGTCTCCATCATTCTTAAATGGAAGAAGTTTGGAACCACCAAGACTCTTCCTAGAGCTGGCCAAACTGAGCAAATCAGGGGAGAAGGTCAGGGAGGTGACCAAGAACCTCAAAGCACCAGAGTTTCTCTGTGAAGATGGGAGAGCCTTCCAGAAGGACATCCATCTCTGCAGCACTCCACCAATCAGGCCTTTGAGGTAGAGCGGCCAGACGGAAGCCACTCCTCAGTAAGGCACATGACAGCCCGCATGGAGTTCGCCAAAAAGGCACCTAAAGACTCAGAGCATGAGAAAGATTCTCTGGTCTGATGAAACCAAGATTAAACTGGCCTGACTGCAAAGCGTCACACCTGGAGGAAACCTGGCACAATTACTTCGGTGAAGCACGGTGGTGGCAGCATCATGCTGTGGGGATGTTTTTCAGTGGCAGGGACTGGGAGACTAGTCAGGATCGAGGCAAAGATGAACGGAGCAAGGTACAAAGAGATCCTTGATGAAAACCTGCCCCAGAGCGCTCAGGACCTCAGACTAGGGGCGAAGGTTCATTCTTCCAACAGGACAACAACCAAGCACAAAGCCAATACAACACAGGAGTGGCTTCGGGACAAGTTTCCGAATGTCCTTGAGTGGCCCAGCCAGAATATCTCTGGAGAGACCTGAAAATAGCTGTGCAGCAACACTCCCCATCCAACCTGACAGAGCTTAAGGGGATCTGCAGAGAAGAATGGGAGAAACTCACCAAATACAGGTGTGCCAGGTGTTATTACCCAAGACTTGAGGCTGTAATCGCTGTCAAAGGTGCTTCAAACTACTGAGTAAAGAGTTTCAATACTTATGTAAATGTGATATTTTTAATAGTTGCAAAAATGTCAACCTGTTTTTGCTTCTTCATTATGGGGTATTGTGTACAGTAGATTGATGAGGGAAAAAAACGATTTAATCAATTTTAGAATAAGGCTGTAACATAACAAAAAACGTGGCAAAAGTCAAGTGGTCTGAATACATTCCAAATGCACTGTACATGTCAGTACATACACACAAAAAGTAGGTCACATTGATGCGCTACATGAGATGGGAGTTCCAGTCAATCATGGCTCTGTATAATACTGTACGTTTCTTTGGATTCGTTCTGAACCCGGGACTGCGAAAAGACCCTTGGTGGCATGTCTGGTGTCTAAATTGACTACGCAAACAATTTGGAATTTCCAACACATTTCTTATAATAAGTGATGATAAGAGTTGTGGAACGACTGACATGCATATTATTGATATTAGCCCTCTAATTACAATAAAGAATAAAACGTGCCGCTCGGTTCTAGGCCAGCTGCAGCTTAACTAGGTTCATCTTTGCAGTACTTGACCATATGACTGGATAAAAATTAAGATTAAAAACTAGAGCCTGCAGGACTTGCTTTGTGGAGTCAAAAAAGCATAACATGTCTTTATCACGGACAGACCTCACCCCATCTTTACAACCATTGAATCAATACGTTTTGACCATGACAGTTTACAATCTAAGGTAAAGTTAAGTAATTTAGTCTCCTCAACTTGCTCAACGGTTACACCTTTTATTACCAGATTCAGCTGGGGTCTTGAACTTAGGGAATGATTTGTACCAGATACAATGCTCTTAGTTTTAGTGATGTTCAGGACCAGTTTATAACTGGCCACCCATTCTAAAACTGACTGCAACATTTTGTTTAGGGTTGCAGTGAATTCACTAGCTGTGGTTGATGACTCGTATAGTGTTGCATAATCAGCTGTTAGAATGGTAAAGTGGCCTTTACTGGTTCTTGGGAAGTGGAAGGACTTTAGCTTCCCTCCAGGCCAGAGGACAAACACTATAGGAGTGGCTATAAATTCAGCTACCATCCTTTGTAGCTTTCCATCCAAGTTGTCAATGCCAGGAGGTTCCTCATTATTGATCGATAACAATAAATTTGTCCACCTATCCCATACAAAATTCTACCTTTAAAATTGCATTTCTTTCATTATTTGTTTTATGCACAAATAAGTACTCCAAGGTTTCCCCCATCATTCTTCCTGTCACTGATCTTGGCTTCATACAGTTTCTTCTTCTTTGTTGAGTTTACTCACAATTTCTCAATTTGACCAACAAATATTTTTAACAGTCACAACAAAATCTTTTGTATGATCTCTAATTCGCTATTTTAGGCCCAGATTTTGGAAACCTGGCTTTTTTTATTTAACCTTTATTTAACCAGGCAAGTCAGTTAAGAATAAATTCTTATTTTCAATGACGGCCTAGGAACAGTGGGTTAACTGCCTGTTCAGGGGCAGAACGACAGATTTGTACCTTGCCAGCTCGGGGGTTGAACTTGCAACCTTCCGGTTACTAGTCCAACACTCTAACCACTAGGCTACCCTGCCACCCCTGGATAGTAATGTTGAATTTAAACAATTATCAGAATCTACACATACTGCATATTTGAGAAAACACTGTAAGGAGTATATTGACACAAAGATGTCTGTATCATGTACGGTTCACAGATCATAGGGCCTTACGGGAGACATGTATAGGTCTAAAAAGGGCCTAAAATGACTTCATTCGTCATGATTGGTGATAGAAATGTAAAAAGCATGTCAAACATCCTTCCTCCCAATGAAGTTTATATGTAAGAATTGCCTGAACAATTGGAGATCCCAAAAATATTTTCCACTCCCGCGGGTGTGGAATCGGCCGGTTGAAAAATTCCACAGCGTTCGTCAGGCGACAAAAGCAGCAGAGTCGTTGACTTTAACACATGAGAGCAGAGAGAGGCAGAGAGAAATCTGATCTAATGAGCCTGACTTCTGGACAACAGCCATCTTTACCATTACTCTCCCATCTGATACTGCCTATTCATTTCCTCTGTCATACTCTGAGGAAATGTTCCAATCGCTGCTTCACAGATGAATAAAGCTTCAAAAGAGCGAGGCATTATTACCTAGGTGGACAATGTGACTGACAAAAACCAACAACACAAAGAGATGTACATTTACAACACAAACACCACCCACAGTTGATTTAGACTACATGATAAATTAGATTGGTCTAGTCTATACAGGTCCACACAGGCCAAAGGGAATCATAAGTTGTACTTATGACCAACTGCATTCTGGGCGGAATATGCCACCTGGGGTTGTCACAGTTAGCCTATGGACCATAACCTCCCAGGGTTTGACCACGTGACCAACCAGTCACAAACTACTCAATGGGGCAGCATGGTTCTGGGGCAGCAGATTTCAACTGGGCTAACGGACTGACCTTGGACTGCCTCCAATACTGGCCAGCAGCGATGACGTCCGCCGTTTCATGTTTTAACTTTTCAGGGGGAGTTGAAAGGGAGGAGAGAGAGAGAGAGTTGGTGGAAAGGAGCAGCATTAAATGATAGAAACAAGACTGTTAGATAAACAAGCCATTACTTAGAAGATGGAAAAAGCATTTGAACACAGGCAGTTATGGGGAATTTAAACAGAGGAGTCTGCCAATTCCATATAGGGACACAGCCAGGTTTGAGTATTGTTTTTGTACTGGAGCTTGCCTATTTCAAAGTCAGATGTGAGGAGTCACCTATGTTACGCAATCAAGGATTAGAGGATAGCAACTAGCAAGGTTTATGAGACAGACAACACGTCGATTACAACTTCACACACTCTTCAGCAGAGTCAGTAGAGAGCCATCTGGTTTTCGCATCCAGACTCTAAATCCACATTTGCTGAACATATCGTGCGATTGAAGCCTTATAGTGTCCTTTGAAACTGTTTTCTAGTCAACATCCAGGATACTTCTAATATTTGTGGAATAGGAAGTAAAGTCCAATGCAGCAGTTCTCAAAATCAAATAATTCCTGGGTAACAATTAAGTATCTTACTGTGATTGTTTTCAATAAATATATTTTTTAAAGGTAAAAGATCTAAGCAAAGAGCAATTTCTCAAGGAAGAGTTTTGCTACGACTGTATGGGAGTGGTCTGAGTGGAGAAGGCAAAACTGAAAATGAGCTGTTATTGGTTTAGGACTTATTGGTCTATTAACTCATTTACCGGCGATGTCGCCAGGCTGGCCAAAACAGGCAGACATTTCAGGCAGTCTATTCAAACAGAAACACACACATTAGGAGGGGCTTTCCCACTGTGCCACAATTTCAATGAAATTATGCCGAGCCAAAGCGGAATAGACATTGTGCACAGGGTTATCATAATTTCACATTACTTCTCAAAACCTCAGCGTGGAAATATTATATATATAAAACACAGGAAATTCATGTTTGACTACTGGAACTGCAACAAACCTAACGCAATGACAAATCTTAGCGCACCGCAACAAAAAGAAAATACTAGGCTCCCGTAAATTGTATTGAATTTGTCACTCTCTCAATAAGCAAGATATAGCCTAGGCCCACCGTTGACGTGGTTGTTACATGACTGAATCATTTGAATATGTTAGGCGGAGCGGTCTTTGGTAACCGGACAAGAGAAGGTCTTTGGAAATGGGGTTGGATACAAGATGAATGGAGTGCTCACTGCAGGTAGGCCTTTTGTAAATCGTAAATAATGCAAAAGCATGACGGCAAAACCTCACGAGTAGACCTTTTATAGATTACTTTTCAGTCACTGTGGAATTGCTCCGGCGTCTCAGATTTTTCACTTAAAATGTATGTACACTGAATATTTGACAAAAACATTTAAAAAATAAACATTTACTGGAAGAACTGTGCCGATGTAAAGTTTGACAGAATTTCGGTAAAATCTCACTCAGTTTATATGCTCCAAATTAAGATTCAAAGATGTCAGCTTTGACATGCCACAGTGAGTTTGAAAAAATAAATAAAAAATTGGTTATTGAACTACAGGAAGTGGATTTACACATGGTAACATAATACACAAATGTGTAATTACGGATATGTCATTCTCTTCATGGTGATGCATCCCAAAATGAGGTACACTAAGGTAGAAATATGCAATATTCTTTGCATATTCAGGTATTATTCCACAAATTGGCTATTATTTTAATGCACACCTTCAAACTTGGATGGTCTAGACCAAATCTACACAATAATTGTTCCCATTTGTCAAAACTTGAACAGATTTCCAAAATAACTGGTGATTTTAGTCTTTGACCAAAAACAAGTCCCATTTTCATTATGCAAAAAACTTTGGGTGGGGCAAAACAATCACTCGGGGCTGGTTTGGATCTGTAATATAGAATTATCCGTCTGTGGAACCAGTGCCAACCATCAACTGGGTTAAAGAATTGATTACATTATCTTAATTAGGGATGGGCTACAACACATTTCCACAGTTATGTTGAACACATCCCCTGAAACTGCAAGGCCTTCATGCCTATTTTTTTTTTTTAAAGGTAAAAATAAAATACTCCATGTGAATATAGTTACTGAACGGTAGTGCCAAGCAATGACACTGGGCGTTTTGTTTGGTAGTTTATACTTTACTTTCAACTGGTGAGAAAGTTCTCTGGCAGTCTAAATTATACACAGCCAGTGGAGTACTGAGGACAGATATAGATTGTGTGCAAGTAAAGTTAGTGGTGTGTGTACTAGGCCAGTAGCTCAACATAAAATGTTCATACTGAATGCAATGCGGGCAAACGGATCCCAATCATTTTCCTCGCGTCCATTTTCAGCCCTGGGCAGGAAACCATCTATTCCACAGAACTGAACTGTGTTTGTATCATGTCAAGAGGGCCACAACAACCAAACAGGATATCCAATAAAACATAGTAAGAGACGTACAGTAACCAGGACATTCCAAACAAGGCTACTGCAGGGCAAAGCTGCCTGGAAGGAAGAACTACTATAGTATTTCCAATGGGTGGAATTTTAGGATATCATGAAAGGAAGTGTTGTCTATTTTATTGAGGTTGAACCCAACTTTATTTGCTATGTTGAGTGAACAGTTTAAAAAAAATGGGTGGAGCCCCCATACGAGGCTGTATTTCTAAAGTGGTGGGTCAGCTCGTCACAGCACAGTTCTTCTTTACCAAAGTAATTTCAGCTGTTGAGTAAAACCTCACACCTTAATGTTTGTCTAGAACCAGAGGCACAAAACCATGGAATACTCTTTACTTCCAGTGCTAAACTAAAAAGGAGTGACCAAGTCGGACTACGAAATGGGTATCATGAATTTACAAGTTGCATCAAGGGTGCAGTCACACAATTAGACACCTGCCAACAAAAGGGTTAGCCTACACATCTGCCCCAAATTACAAGGCGTACGGCAAGAAAGACATTGTGTGCACAAGCATTAATCTAGTTTGTTAATCCAACAGGGAGAAAATAACAACAACATTAGGTGATAGCACAGATCAAAACAGCCCTTCTTACTGACTTGGGAGTATTAGCATTAAACCAGATCAATCTGGAAATGGTAAGAAGGCGTCAACTGTCCAGAGAAGACTGCGTAAAAGAGCACCATGTGAAAGAGTGCAGGTGTCCCACACATCTTAGCCGAGTTGTTTACTTTAGGATGGTATGTTGTGTACTCTACTGTGCTTGGTATCCATACTGTATATGGTCTCAATTTCTAAGTCAGTTTGTGTACAAGGTGTCACCTGAAAGCCAGTACTTAGCCAGACTGCTGCTAAGGGGAACTTAGTTGGGACAGCTGACACCATGAAATGGGTGTTTGGGTTGTGGGGTTGGAAGGATGTGAATAAACCGCGGCAGTCAGTTACTCACTCTGGGGGAGAATAACTGATCCCTTTCAGGCGTAGTTACTGTTAAGTGAGTCAGTTCACAAGGTTAACAAAAGGGCTGCCTGGCTCTCATTTTTTTTCAATGAACTAAGCAAGTGGTCAATAAAGCTTTTATTGTCTTAAATGTCATGAGACCGAAGGATAAAGGGTTTCCACTAGTTTCTACAGCCACAAAGTCAAAACTGGCTATATCATGAAAACAAAAATGAGCTTTTTGGTCTGAATTTAAGGTTAGGCATACGGTTAGCAGTGTGGTTAAGTTTAGGGTTAAAAATACAATTTTAAAAAGACACATTTTACAAATAGGCAGGGTTTAAGACTTTGTGGATGTAGAAGCAAGTGACGACTGGATTAAAGGGAGAGATCGTTCTCTGACACTGCAAACAAACAGCCCATTTACAGATGATTCACAATCCAGTCCACGCTACAGTTTCAAATTAACCATTTATTCATATGCTAGGACTTGCAAAACCAATGCACGCCTACTGTGTCCTAATATTAGGATTAGTAAAATAATTATAGCCCTTATCTAAGACACATGTACAACCAATGATTATGTTCCATTCAGACAAATGCTCTGGCGATCGATATGTTTGATATCCTGCCAGGGTCTGATATATCTAACCAGAAAAGCAGAGCACACTTACTTCTTCCCCCGCAAACATCCGTAAAATCCAGCCATGGTTTCTAGATGGGAATGCTCAAGCAAAATAAATGGCAGCAGATTCGCTCTTTAGTACATCCTTTACCAGCTTGTCTGAGTGCTGGCATGTGGAAGTCCCTGTGCATGCTCCAACTGCAATGTTGAAGGCCACCAGTCCACTACACAAACACCCGCCTTCTTAATGCACATGAATTAAGACAGAACAGCAGAAAGGGCAGCTGGTGGCAAGACAAAGATACAGTGCTATCTTTGAGTGGAGGCTGCCTGCCCTCCCAGTGACTAGCCTACAGTGGGAGGATACGAGTGTGAACTAACAGCCCGCCCCACGCTGCTCTTCCCACCCCCATCCACCTCCCACTCCCTCCCCGTTACATAGCTTAATCCTGAGCGGCAGCCTGCAGCTATTGTCTCAATCAGGCAGCTTACTTCCAGCTGATCTGACCCGTGTCTCTGATAATTAGCTAGGGGCGTCGTGGGGATTGTCCTGGCTGGGAACTCACTCATCCCCCATCAGAAAAACAAAAATACCCTAACAAACAGTGCCACCTTGCCATTGAGCCGGAGTCAACAGGTGTCTAAATCTCAACCTCTAGGTTCAACCTTTGTCAGTCATGTTGGGATGTCAAGTCATATGACTAAGGATGACGAAGTAGAAAATCAATATGGGCTATTAATGAACAGGTTTGATAATAGGCCTAGTTCTCAGATAAGTATGTTATTACAGAATGCCAACATGCAAAACAATACAAATGTGAATTGAACAACTACAAAGTCAGAGGAGCCTGAAAGTTAACTAAATAAACATCCCTATGTGAGATCCGGGAAAATATTTGGTAAAGCTCGATCAGCATTCAACCATACAAAATGCCAGATCTGCTCGGAACAAACCAAGTGGCCCATTTTCCTGGGAATAAAGAATGTGTTCATGTAAACAATCAACTCAAACTCTTAACTCCAGACCTTGGAGGCTCCTTTTCAAAATGAAACATTTCCCTCGACCTAAAAGTGTAAACACAGTAGAAGACTGTGTACACAGACAGTGATCACAGCACTTCTACCCAAATAACTTCTTTTTTTTGGGGGGGGGGGGGGATTATCAGTCTGTTAAAGACACTTTCCGGAGATTTGAAAACTACCTCATTTTTTAAACCGCCCGTTTTGGACTCGACGTGTGAATCAAATCAAAAGCTCATACATGCATAAACGATCTACAGTCCTCTCCCAGTGGACAAATGCACCGAATCCTTACATTCTATCCTGCCATCATTTAGTGTATGAGACCTACATGCTCGTTCCCGACGTGTTATGAATTATGAACACGCTCTCTGAAGCAAGTGGGATGAGTGGCTGCATGCGCTTACCATTACAAGAGCAAAAAATACATTGAATGCGTCGATCAAAACATCTGATGCATTCACAACAACACACATATTAAAGCAAACTTTTACCCACTTTTTAGACAAGAACATATCGGCCTACCTTTCTGTTGTGTCAACCATCCAGCCATCCAAATAAAATAATTTAACGTGTCCACCTTTTGTACTTATACACGTTCACGCAGATATTCCATGATGTGGGGTAATAATCAAACACTGCAGTTGATTGTCTGCGATCATCATTCATCACGTAAGCAAATGCTATATATAACCAATGAATGACTTTCAAGGAGTAGGACATTTGACGCTAATATATATAGGTAACTGCCAAAATAAAGGAAACACGTGTGTAAAAGAGAGCAGGTGCTTCCACACGGGTGTTGTTCCTGAGTTAATTAAGCAATTAACATCCCATCGTGCTTAGGGTAATGTATAAAATGCCCAGTTTCCCATTATGTTGGCTACCATGGCTAGAAGAAGAGACCGCTGTAATTTTGAAAGAGGGGTCTGAAAGGAGCTCGCGTGTTTTTTTCTTGTGAGGATCGGAACATTTGACCAGCTGTGGCAATTTTTAGTCCCCACAATGTCAAACGCTATTTGTAGGTGGTTTGAAACTGTTCTGGAGGCCCAACAGCCTCCAGAACAGTGTTTCCTTTATTTTTGGCAGTTACCTGTAAGTAGGCATAACTTTTCCATTGTATAAAATTACATTATCACAATCGCTTGCTTGCCGAACTAGCCACAACCGAACATTAGGAAAATGTTGATTGTCACGTGGAATGATGTACAATGAGGTTGCAAAGTTAGTGGGAGGCGGGATCAGATCGTCACAGCATTGTCAAATGGGGTTGCGGGGTGAGCAAAGAGACAGTGCGCTGCAGGGGGCTCGAGAGCCGTTTCGCCACGACGTTGTATACAATTTATAGGGTCTCTTTTTGTTTCTTGGGCGCTACTTTCGGGAGTACTGGCTAAAAAGTATACAAAACTTCCAGAAAACCTCTTTGTAAAAAAAAAAAAGGGTCCAATGGTCTCAATATCAAACTATTTCTGGTTAACAATTAAGTACATTACTGTGAATGTTTTAAATTAAAATGGTCAAAAACAAAAACAGTTTCTTAGCAAACAGAGAATTTTGCTAGGACTGTCAGGGAGTGGTCTGAAGAATCATGTTTTTGAGTGCACTGGGCCTTTTAAGATGTCTACTGTACACCAATTGCAATCACAAGCAGCTTTCATCTTAGTATTCAAACATCCAGACAGACTACATCAGAGTAGAATCTCACGCATGAGACATCTACATTCATACAAACTATGTGGACTCATTTGAAAAACATTATCATATATCCCTCTGGTTTTTAAAGATGGGAGGAATGTCGGTCAGTTTTCCTCCTTGAATTTTTTGGGGGTATTTCCTGAAACATTTTTTTTTTCACTGGCCCTACAGAATCTCTTACTTGCTTGGCTCATAACGGAGAAAGTATAGAAACCCCTGATAAGGAGAGTATGTACATTGGAGTTAATTTATGAGAACTTGCAAAACAAATGTAAGGAGTGCTCAGTGCTTGAAAACACACCGATTGTCATGAACTTTGTGGTTCACCAAAATACTGTAGGGTAAAAGAACATGCTGTTTTCAACTCTAGATAGTTACTTATAGAAACCTGAATTCTGACGAGTTAAATCTGTGCCCATGATTGAGCAAGAGGCCCCTTTTCCCCTGTTCTCTCGAATCCCTCAACAGTTTGCTCTGACTCAAGTTTCTTTAGTCAACTCCTGCAGAGCTCTGTTTCTTTTCTTTACAAAGCGCTTGGAATTCCTGCTCACATCTGGAACACATCTTCTGCGAGCAGTGAGCTCTCTGGCCCAACTCTAATTAAGGCCATGTATGCAGAACTGTAAATAACCCAAAAATTATACCCCAGAGCTGAGCTAGGGAGCACCCCTAGCTGGGTGCGAGGGTGAGGCTGAATGTGTCACAGATAGACAGGGATGTGTATACAGCAAAAACAACACAGTCCTCCTCTCTGCCTGCCTTTGGTTATCTTCTCATGGTGCTGGAAACCTTTCAGGGCTGACCCTTGAAATGACCCACTCTGTTCTCACACTCTCCACATGAAAAGGGATCCTGCTGGGTTTTACTGCTTGATAAAACTGCTAAAGGGCCCTCTAGTCTGCCATTTACCTACAGTTGGGACCATTTTCATAAGGCATTTCTTACACTGCAAATCATTTGCTGCAGAGTATGTGTGGGTGGTGAGGGCATGCGAGAATACATGTATCTGAAGGATTTAATTGCATGGTGATAATCAAATAATTGTGACTTTAATTTTTTAAGTGTTTTGCTCTTCGACGTATCCTCATTTCCCAGTTGGCCCATTTAAAACATGTAATTAGTGCTATGACTCAATCTGGTTCATCCTACTGGTCAGCTGTGTCTGGTTTACAAGGCTAAGGACAACTGTGACCACTATACTAACCACTGTTAGACTTTGTGACATTATGCTTGGATATAATGCTATGCATTATTGTAAAAAAACAACAACAACACTAATGGTCAAGAACAATTCAGAAATTGGTTGCATTCAATTTGTACAATAACCTGCTATAATAATCCAAAGGGCACTGGGAGACTAAATTTGAGCACGTTTATCCTTTGATGTCACTATATAATTCCATCATTATAAAGAGATATACAATGGTATATTTATTCAAGATTTGCAGATATTTGTAATAACAAAACTGGACTGGACACACCATGCATCATCAGATGACTTTTTAAAAGCGCTAGGATGGAATTTCAATGTATTTGTCATAAGAGTGCCACCCAGTTCTACTGACATGCGTATAGGTACAGTATTTAGGTATTCTATAGGTATAGATATTTTCTTTATAAAGAAAAACTCCAGGTAGGAGCTCGTGCATTTGGTGACTAAAACATCTGCAGACAGATTTGACTATTTCCTTTGTTTTTACTCCACACATTGGCTCAAGTCAACCCCTTTCTACGCTGCACCAAACCAGGGATATAAAGTATATTGATTGATGTGCATCAAATAAGGAATTATGTAAAGTTATTGATGCACATAGCATACCAGATAGCTGCTGGGAATAAGCAACTGATGTGGACAAAATATTGACTATCTTAACCACAGCCTATTGAAAAAGTGTAAAAACAATCACCATTATCCTTATGTGTTGTCAAAGAGGATAAGACAATTATAGCCTGCAGGCCTTTGAAAATCGGAATAAATGTTTAAGAAAGCAATAGCTAATTGTCTTTAAACACTAAATATAAGTAAAATATATTTGTAAACAAAATCAATTCAAGAAGAGGATGAGTCACATTATGCTAAAGATAACACATCGGATTATGTGGGAGTTCCTTCAAGTGAGAGGTATAATTCAACAACATCGTATCCGTAATAAAGAGGAGCAGTTTAAGGTAACTTCTTCCAAGAAAAGTTGGAGGCCACCACCATCTGAATTCAACATTTTTTTTGCTAACCCTAAAAGCAACATAGAAAAAGCTACTGGTGCGAACCATTTGGAATCTTATCAAACAATATGTCTATGTAAGTTCGTCATGAAAGAAAGTGATACTTACAAACTGAGTTAGGCGCTATATTTTAAAGTATGCAGACATCCATCAATGAAGTCAAAAATACGTCGGTGATTTGTGGTGATTAGATCTCGCCCATTGAAGTGTCTTTCTTCAACTAGCCTTCAGAAGCACTAGAGTACCGCGCATGCTTTCTCTGCGAGGAAGTAACACAATTGTGTTCACCAGTTGACTCACTGAGACGTTGCCGTCAAAGATCTATAGATAAAGATCAACTTTAAATTCAAGCTAACATTGATGGTGTATTTTTAACAACTCCATTTAGGTATGCTTTGCTTTATATGCTCAGTGTATGGTGTAGGATACTTCTGATCCCTCTGAAAAATGAACCACCTGATTGGATACAATATTGCTGTCCTTGACCAAAACCCTTAAAATAATGAAACCAATTTTACAACTACAGGAGTCGGATCAATGATACACCATTGGCTTTGTGTTATAGCTCAATTCCATTGTAATTTCTGTAACAACATGTATCTTTCAAAACGATTTTCTGGTCAAATACCTTCATTTTATGTCCATAGATTAAGTCAAATCTTTTGGGGGGGGGGGGGGGAATTTGAGAATTGAGGGGGAAATCTGTGGGCAGCAATGCTCTCTAGTGGTAGCTTTTTTAACGTATTAGAACAGGTATTCACAAACTGGCGTACTCAATGCCGTCTGGGGTACGCCAGATGAAAATGTGAAAAATAGAAAAACATTTTTTCTTCACATTTTCAAACAGGCCATTTATATTTTCTAACGTTGCTATTCATTTGGGATAGGTTTTGTTCTCGCCTGAGTAGCCTCGTTTCACTGCCAAAAATAAAATAAAACCATCTAGTGTTCATCGTAATAATAACATAGTATAAAATACTGGTAATTAGCCTAGTCAAATAATGAACATCCAATCACATTAACCGTTATTCTCTCATGGGAATTCCACGAATGGTCCGTATGTAGCCAAACGTAGCTGCTGCTTATTCCGTTTGCTCGAAAATGGATAAATGTTTTTTTTTTTTTAAGTAAGACCCGCGTCCACAGAGACACATACCAGCTCTACTGCTACTACCAGCAGTACTACACTTGCAACTGTCGACGACACAAGTTGTTCTGCTTCCACAAGCACATCAGATGCTAGCATCAGTAATTCTACATTTGTTGTTAGCCCAGCTAGTATGGACACTGACAGATGTGAATCTGATGCAGGCGAAGAGCTTACTGCCCCCTTACCCGGGAAAGCACTGAACTGCAAACAGGGACGCTGGACCATCGAAGAGGCATAAATATGATGAGAACTACATTGGGAGTAGTGCCTTTCCTCAGCCACAGTGTGTTATATGTGCAAAAGTACTATCTCACAACTCGATTAAACCTTCACAATTGCGCAGACATTTAGAAACAAAACATGCCAATTTGAAAAATAGGCCCCAAGAGTTTTTAAAGCGAGTATTAAGATGACTTTTGAGTAGTAAGACATGTATAAAAGCAACATATACAATGAATTAGAAGGGTCTAGAAGCGTCTTATATGGTGAGCTACCGAGTGACTAGGACAGGCAAGCCCCATACTATTGTGGAGGACTTAATTCTTCCTGCTGTCGCGGATATGGCTGGGACAATGCTGGGGGAAAAGGCCAAAAAACGATTGAGACAATGTCTTCATCAAACAACACTTTCAGGAAGCATCGGTGACATGGTTTTGTAACAATTACTGCTTCACATACAAGCAAGTTAATTATATGCGTTACAGCTGAATGAGTCAACAGATGTGATGGGCCTGGCACAGCTCCTAGGCTGGCTCCTGGTATATATCCGTTACGTTTATGGGGGGTCAATTAAGGAAGACATCCTCTTCTGGAAACCAGGACAACAGGAGAGGATACAGCTTTGTGACATCAAATGGACTTTGGTGGTCAAGATGTGTTGGTATCTGTACTGATGGTGCAAATGCCATGACCGGAAGAAATAGTGGAGTGGTAACGCACGTGCAAGCAGTTGCTCCAGACGCCACTTGGGTACACTGCATCATGCACTGAGAGGCTCTTGCTGCCAAGGGAATGCCTAACAGCTTGAAAGACATTTTGGACATTATGTAACGCTTTTACAACATACAGAAGTGTGCTGGTTATCAAGGGGCAAAGTATTGACACGGTTTTTTTTTAAATTGAAAGATGAGCTTACTTGTCTGACCGCTTGCATGATGACGAGTTTCTCACACGACTGGCCTATCTGGGTGATGTTTTTTCTCGCCTGAGTGGTCTGAATCTAGGATTACAGGGTCTCGCCGCAATGATATTCAATGTGCGGGAAAAAATTGAGGTCTGCATTAACAAGGACAAAACACAGGTCTTTCCATCATTGTATGATTTTTTTTGTGTGCAAAGGAACTCAGGGGTGGCAGGGTAGCCTAGTGGTTATAGCATTGGACTAGTAACCGAAAGGTTGCAAGTTCAAATCCCCGAGCTGACAAGGTACAAAATCTGTTGTTCTGCCCCTGAACAGGCAGTTAACCCACTGTTCCTAGGCCGTCATTGAAAATAAGAATTTGTTCTTAACTGACTTGCCTAGTAAAATAAAGGTAAAATTAAAAATTAAAAAAATTAAAAAGTTTACGGAATGTGTCAAATGTGATATAGCGTAGCACCTGAGTGAGTTGGGTGCGCAATTAAGCCGGTACTTTCCCGAAACGGTTGACACAAACAACTGGATTCGTTATCCCTTTCCCTGCCGCCAGTCCACTTACCGATATCTGAACAAGAGAGCCTCTTTGAAATTGCAACAAGCGGTTCTGTGAAAATTGAATTTAATCAAAAGCCACTGCCAGATTATCAGGGTATCCTGCCTTGGCAAATCGCACTGTTAAGACACTGATGACCTTTGCAACCACGTACCTATGTGAGAGTGGATTCTCGGCCCTCCCTAGCATGAAAACGAAATACAGGCAGACTGTGTGTGGAAAATGATTTAAGACTGAGACTCTCTCCAATACAACCCAACATTGCAGAGTTATATGCATCCTTTCAAGCACACCCTTCTCATTAACCTGTGGTTAGTTATTTACCATTTTCGATGAATAATTAAGGGTTTATATGTAAGATGGTTAAAATTATTATTATTATATTATTATTTGTGGCCTGGTCCTATAAGAGCTCTTTGTCACTTCCCACGATCCGGGTTGTGCCAAAAACTCACACTCTCATTCTTATGTTTAATAAATGTATCATATAAGTGTGTGTGTGTGGCAGGCTTACAATGATGGCAAAAAAAAAACATTTGAGAGTGCGCTGACCCTGGTGCTAGAGGGGGTACACAGCTGGAGGTTGAATGTTTGAAGGGGTACTGGACTATAAAAAGTTAGGGAACCACTGCATTAGAGTATGTTTGCTTAAAATATAAACAATAATGTTGACCAGTGACCACACAATGACATTTCATTTCATGTATTTAGAAAATATAATGTATTTCACTGCTTTGATTTATTCAGAAAATAGAAGACATTTTACTGCTTTGATTTATTCCAAAACACGTACTGAATATTTTCACCATAGGTAGAATCAAAGACTGGAGTATATAATGAAGAGAGTCTTCAATAACCCTGTCTTTTGAACCATTGAGATCTGGCAACAACATCATTGGAATAGTCACCCCCAGTGGTGCCCACGTCCATTCGCTCATAGGTGCGGACATTTTTGTCCCCAGCATTGTAGGCTGAAATTCCCCCTGAAAAGATGTACAATATGTTTTTGCCGTGGTATCCATGCATTTGCATACATAACAAACATGTAACTCCTCGCTTCTATCAAACTACAGAGTTTAAAGGTGGGTGAGCAATACGGCACCTTTCAGCTGGTGCTCCTTGGGCCACGCAGGGAATTTAGCCTGGATCCTTCGGATAAACTCATTGAGAATCTCACTGCCTTGACTGATATGCTCCTCACTGTCCCATGTCCCCACTATCTTGTGGTAGCGCTTGTCAACCTATGAAAATATATTTTTTTGAAATAAATCACACCACTTCTATTGCATTGTAAAAATAGCCTATAGTACAATCTAAAAGAGGAAGGGGAAGATGCTATTAAACTTCTCAGATTTCAACAGAAATCCCCTTGGTAAGTTCTGCTTCCTCTTTCTCACACACAATCAACGATACATGTACACAAATCTTGTGCCAACTAACTGCCAACCAACCTGCATGAGCCCAAATCCATTTCCATGATCTCCCCAGCCATGGTCCAGCACTGCCCCAGCCCGGGACTCTCTGGAGATGATGCCAGCGATGATAGCTGGGTCCAGGCCATGCTTCTGCCCCACCCTGGTGATGAGCTTCTTGTACTTGTTCATCCTCACCAGGTCATGCTCAGCCAGTTTATGAGAGGCATCCACCCCTTTAGAGGATTAGGATTGATAGTAAAATAAATATAAAATATTAACTTTGCATGTAATTTCTTTCCTATAAAATTATATAGAGTCGATGGATGTATTATTATTGATTATTGGAAGGTTCTGAATACCGGTCAATCACATACCTTGGACAGTTAGCTTGTCTTGTCTAGCGGTTATCTCTGAGGCCCCACTGGTGTCAACCTTTGTAATATCTCCAAAACAAGAGGCTAAAGTCAAGAATGTAATGAATCCACCAATTCCAACTCCAACTCCAACTCCTACCCGAATTAGACAAATACAGATACCATAGGTTACTTTAGCTGGTGCCCTTCTAAAATAATCTATGTGAAATAAATATAGTTTTATGATTACAAATGATCATACAGTTGAACAGAGCTCACCCATGTTGATGTCTATCGCTTGGTGATTTCCTGTAAATGAAAGTTCCTCAGACTGATCTATTGCACGTGACAGTTGTGGTTGAGCAATGTGGGGACTGACGCGGAAAGTGCAGAAGAAATATCAGCTCCCTGAGAAAAAGAAGCACGAGATTGAGTTTTCCCTGTTTCCCTTTACTGTGGCAATTGTGATCGAATCAATGCAGTATTATCCACTTTCAATGCAACATTCCCGAAACAAAACGAACTATGCAAGAGATGTTGTTGTAGGCAGAAGACATCGGAATACAGTATGATTATATTGCGCACGACTCAGCCCATACTCTACACAGACCAGTGCAACATAACTATAACCAATCAGAACTGCAGTAGACTTATATGGATCTGTGTCATTTACTTTGAACTGGACTGTGTTTAGAGATGAGGTTGTGAGTAGATGCGCTTGTTTTGAGATCATAGCAAGAGCTGCATGTAGCCAGGTGTGCACATTTTGTTCATATCCTTTGCTGGTTAGTGAGTTATTAGCCCAGTTAAAGATAATTTGTAGTCAGCAAAAGAGGAGTGATTGCTTCATACAAAAGTACAAAATGTATACATTTGTAGACATCTTAGAAAAGCAAGTCGGGTAAAGAGCTTTTTTTTAAAGGGGCAGTGTTGTGTTTTGACACAGGCTTGAATAAGCTAAGTAGCCAATAGTCAGAGGACACCATCATTTGTCTGATTCTCTAATAATGGTATGAGGATAATAATGCATTTTCATTTGTAAAGTATTTTCTTGCATCAAACAACACAATAACTTTTCAGTCACCTCCTTGTCTGAAGGACAAGTGGATAAACAGGTTCATGTCAAGGCCTGCAAGTTTTTTTCAAACATGTCATGGAATGTAGGCCTATATTGAACACCACACATTGGCTGCTGCTGTAGGCTGAATGATAGAGCAGCTATTTCCATGTTAGAATGTTATGGAATGCATTTTCTATACTTTTTTTTTAGCGGTAGGCCACACTGGCACTGTAGGACTACATTATGATCAAATAGCTACAGTAGTCTACTTGGCCACAGTTAAAACTGTATTTTAAAGCGGGTACAGAATTTTCACAACGTTCAAGTTTGCACTCAGCAGACCTGACATTTGCTCAGTGCTGAAGAAAATTAGAGGGAACATTGGTTGTGAGGTTGCTGCCGGGAAATGGATGGAGGGGAGCCAACTGCATTTGACATAAATAGGAGAAGCAAACACAATGGATGAGTTGTAGATGTGTGTGACACTGAGTTCTTAGTGCATTCGGAAGTATTCAGACCCCTTCACTTTTTCTACATTTTCTTACATTACAGCCTTATTCTAAAAAAGGATTAAATATGTTTTCCCCTCATAAATCTACACAAAATAAACCATAATGACAAAGCAACAACTATTTTTTAGCTGCTCAGCTATTTTCAGGTCTCTCTAGAGATGTTCGATCGGGTTCAAGTCCAGGGCTCTCACTGGGCCACTCAAGGATATTCAGAGGCTTGTCCTGAAGCCACTCCTGCATTGTCTTGGCTGTGTGCTTACGGTCGTGGTCCTGTTGGGAGGTGAACCTTCGCCCCAGTCTGAGGCCCTGAGGGCTCTGGAGCAGGTTTTTATCAAGGTTCTCTCTGTACTTTGCTGACCATTGGGTTCTTGGTCACCTCCCTGACCAAAGCCTTTCTCCCCCGATTGCTCAGTTTGACAAGGCGGCCAGCTCTAGGAAGAGGCTTAGTGGTTTACAACTTCTCCACTGTGTTCTCTGGGACTTTTAATGCTGCATACATTTGTTGGTACCCTTCCCCAGATCTGTGCCTTGACACTGTCTCAGAGCTCTATGGACAATTCCTTTAACCTCATGACTTGGTTTTTCTTCTGACATGCACTGTCAACTGTGGGACCTTAGAAAGACAGTTGTGTGCCTTTCCAAATTACTTCAATTTAATTTGTCAGTGTATTGTGATGTTGAATCAACGTGGAAAATACGATGGATTTGAAAAAAGCCATCAACCAGTACAGTTTTCATCTCATTTCAACCAACGTTGTAAACATTGAAATTAGCGAAAAACTTAAACTTAAATACATTTTTTAAACATGACTAACAGGTTGTTCCATCAATCTAATTTCAACATAATCATCAGAACTGTGTATATGTTGAAATTGCGTTGAATTCCACATTGAAACTAAAATAATATTTTTCATCCTATATTCAATAAACATAGTTTTCTATGTGTTCACAGTTTTCCGTGTGTTCTTCATACACACAGAAAACTGTTGAGTGTGAAAAACCCAGCAGTGTTGAGCGTGAAAAACCCAGCAGTGTTGCAATTCTTGACACAAACCGGTGCGCCTGTCACCTACTACCATTCCACATTCAAAGGCATTTCAATCTTTTGTTTTGGTCATTCACCCTCTGAATGGCATACAGTACATACACAATCCAAGTCTCAATTGTCTCAAGGCTTAAAAATACTTATTTAACCTGTTTCATCCCCTTCAGCTACACTGATTGAAGTGGATTTAACAAGTGACAATCAATAAGGGATCATAGCTTTTTCCTGAATTAATCTGGTCTATCTGTCATGGAAAGCGCAGGTGTTCCTAATGTTTTGTACCCTACTTTAATGTAGCATTAAGACTTCCCTTCACTGGAACTAAGGGGCCTAGCCCGAACCATGAAAAACAACCCAAGACCATTATTCCTCCTCCGCCAAAATGTACAGTTGGCACTATGCATTCGGGCAGGTAGCGTTCTCCTGACATCCGCCAAACACAGATTTGTCCATTCCCACTGCTCCAGAGTCCAATGGCGGCAAGCTTTACACCGCTCCAGCCGACGCTTAGCATTGCGCATGGTGATCTTAGGCTTGTGTGCGACTGCTCGGCCATGGAAACCCATTTCATGAAGCTCCCGGCAAATAGTTATTGTGCTGACTTGGCTTCCAGAGGCAGTTTTGAACTCGGTAGTGAGTGTTGCAACTGAGGACAGACTATTTTTCAACGCTACGTGTGGAAAAATACGCTACGTGTGGAAAAATACGCTACGTGTATCTTTATAATTGAGGGATGAGGACAAACTTTGACCCTGCTTTTCTGTTAGACAAAGTGCACAGTTGGTTGCCAGACTGATCCCCTGCTCATGAATGGATGCCGTGACCTACCAAAAGGAGCAAAGATGGGTGTCATAACATGTCCAGCAATGTGATTGCAATGATTTATCGACCTCCAAAAATAATTTAATTCACTGATCACTTGCTATTTTCACAGCCTGTCAAGCATAGAATATAGTGTGTCATGCGACACAAGTACCTTTGTGAGTCCTCACGCTATCATGAGTTCTCTGATAGTGACCGAGTTACTGCCCTGGTGACACAGACAGCTTCATCAACAACGACGGGTAATGCGTGTTATGAAATGTGAAAAGTTGTATTAAAAAATAACCGGTTTGATAAACTAATAAGCTAATTCCCCAACCAAGCAGATACAACTTTCAGAGTAATTTCGGTTGTGAAGTGCATTAACAAAAAACTTTGTCCTTTCTTTCGAACAAAATGCATATTACCACTTGGCTGTCTATTATATCACTCTGTCACATACCACCGTCCGCCCACCCGCCTGTCCGTCCGACCAACCGACCAGTATCTTTAATGAGCGGCCAGGAGCTTATCTACGCTGCTATACCCTTCAAAGGACTCAGGTTAAGTCTGACCTGTTCAAACTTCAACATAGTATATGTTTGTGTGTTAGATATCACCTATCCCTAACTGCCATGCTTGCAAATATGCAGAGTGGATCTCAGTAATGTATTGGATTGGATTTGCCCCAAACATACCCCTTTTTATTCAAGACAAAAAGGCCAAAGGCAATTTTTTTGGCAAACAGGCTTCCTTCTTTTCACTGTCAATTAGGTTTGTATTGTGGAGTAACTACAATGTTGTTGATCCATCCTCAGTTTTCTCATATCACAGCCATTAAACTCTGTTTGAAATCACTATTTCCCTCATGGTAAAATCCCTGAGTTTGTTCCTTCCTCTCCGGCAACTGAGTTAGGAAGGACACCTGTATCTTTGTAGTGACTGGGTGTATTGATACACCATCCAAAGTGTAATTAATAACTTCACCATGCTCAAAGGGATATTCAATATTTGGGGCGGCAGGTAGGCTAGTGGTTAGAGTGTTGGGCCAGTAAACAAAAGGTTGCTGGATCAAATCCCCAAGGTAAGAATCTGTTATTCTTCTCCTGAACAAGGCAGTTAACCCACTGTTCCCCGGTAGGCTGTCATTGTAAGTAAGAATTTGTTCTTAACTGATTTGCCGAGATAAAAAAAATATGTTTTTTTTGTGTATATTTTTTTACCCAAACACCAACAGGTGACCTTCTTTTGAAAGCATTGGAAAACCTCCCTGGTCTTTGTAGTTGTATCTGTGTTTGAAATCCACTCCCACCTTACAGATAATTGTACTGTATGTGTGGGATACAGAGATGAGGTAGTCATATTTTTTTTTAAATTAAACAATATTATTGCACACAGATAGAGTCCATGCCACTTATTATGTGACTTATTAAGCACATTTTTACTCCTGAACTTATTTAGGCTTGCCATAACAAAGGGTTTGAATACTTATTGTCTCAAGACATTTCAACGTTTCATTTTAAATTATTTGTCAAAGAAATAAAACATAATTCCACTCTGACATTATGGGGTTTGTTTGAATTATTATTTTTATTTTATTTAAATTTTATTTAACTAGGCCAGTCAGTTAAGAACAAATTATTATTTACAATGACGGCCTACTCCGGCCAAACCCAAGATGCTGGGCCAATTGTGCGTCACCCTATGGAACTCCCAATCACAGCTGGATGTGATACAGCGTGTATTGTGTGTATAACAGTGACAAAAAGGTCAATTTAATACATTTTTAATCCAGGCTTTAGCACAACAAAATGTAGGAAAAGTCAAGGGTTGTGAATACTTTCTGAAGGTATTGTAGAGCCATGTCATCGTGGAATGCTCTGCCATCATAGGTTACCCAGGCAAAAAGCGAGTTTAGCTTTAAAAAAAATATATTGCATCACAGTACCTCTCATCTTTCTAAATATTTAATTGAACTGTACTGTGTATAAGAATATGAATACAGTACCTTCTGAAAGTATTCACACCCTTTGACCTTTTCCACATTTTGTTATATTACAGTAAAACTATTTTGCAAATGCGTAACATATAATACGAATTGTAATTCGTAACATATGCGAATTGTAATTCGTAACATATCATACAAAATGGGTAACGGACAACCACAGATTAATACATATCATACTAAATGGAATTTCTTGGGTTTACGTACAGAATAATACGAAATGCTCTGAGAGCAGGTTGTTTTACATGGAAATGACCTTAATTGATCCTTGGCAGTGGTAGCTAATATATTTTGTTTGCTCATCTGTCACTGACAAACATTTAGCATGCAATAATGTAGCCTAAATCAAGTGCATTATTTTGCTCTTGATTCGCTTAGTAGCCTTATTTAAATATAAGCTATCCACCATTGAGTTGTGAAAGCGCATTCTGTTTTATCCCCTAATGTAACTTAGCCTACTTCAATATAATCAATCATTCATTCATGTCATTACGAGTCATTCATGCCTTTAAGAACAATCAAGCATTTTATTCTGAAATTAAATAACAAATGGAATCTTGAATAATTAAACAATAAATAAAGAACTATATTTTCTTCCAAACAACTATTTAAATAATCACTCAAAACTGCCGTGTTTTGAATGCATGTTTGATTAGGAAAATATTTGGATCAGTTAGTTTACAAGGTCCAGCAAGGCACATTAGCAGGCCAGTCATAGGTTGTATTTTGGTAGGATGTATCGGTGTTAACAGATGCTATTGGAATATGAGCTTCTCCTGATGCTGAGATGTGCTGACTGCGTGGTCTTGTGGATCATTATTCTCCTGAGAGCACTCCACTCCAGCCTATTCATATTGCAATTTGAAATATTTCAGGCAAACGAACAAGAAATCAAAGGAAATTGATATATATTTGGGAATGCGGCCGAAAGGTTTTTGGATCTCCTGGGCCCAGTTTTTCAAATGTTAGCTATCCGTATTTTGGCTTTTGGATAGGATTAAATGTATAGAAATATAATATAATTTAATCCTATCCGATGGCCGAAATCTGGATAGATAATTTTGGAATACTTTCTAAAGATGTTCTTCCCTCTAAATCAAATCAAAATCAAATCAAATGTATTTATATGGCCCTTCGTACATCAGCTGATATCTCAAAGTGCTGTACAGAAACCCAGCCTAAAACCCCAAACAGCAAGCAATGCAGGTGTAGAAGCACGGTGGCTAGGAAAAACTCCCTAGAATTACCAAAACCTAGGAAGAAATCTAGAGAGGAACCAGGCTATGTGGGGTGGCCAGTCCTCTTCTGGCTGTGCCGGGTGGAGATTATAACAGAACATGGCCAAGATGTTAAAATGTTCATAAATGATCAGCATGGTCCAATAATAATAAGGCAGAACAGTTGAAACTGGAGCAGCAGCACGGCCAGGTGGACTGGGGACAGCAAGGAGTCATCATGTCAGGTAGTCCTGAGGCATGGTCCTAGGGCTCAGGTCCTCCGAGAGAGAGAAAGAAAGAGAGAACACACTTAAATTCACACAGGACACCGAATAGGACAGGAGAAGTACTCCAGATATAACAAACTGACCCTAGCCCCCCGACACATAAACTACTGCAGCATAAATACTGGAGGCTGAGACAGGAGGGGTCAGGAGACACTGAGGCCCCATCCGACGACACCCCCGGACAGGGCCAAACAGGAAGGATATAACCCCACCCACTTTGCCAAAGCACAGCCCCCACACCACTAGAGGGATATCTTCAACCACCAACTTACCACAGAGCCTAAGTAGACATTTTAATCTGACTAAAGGTGTACATTGATATTGGTTTGTATTTTTTTCCCTATTCCCCCCCCCCTTTTTTTCATTTTGCAAAACTGCTGATATTTGTAGGACTGACTGACTGACTGGGAGTTCATGGTTGATCAAGGCTGGGATGTGGGTGTGAGGATGGCAGAAATTAGGTAGAAAGGGAGACGTGGTCAATTTTCAAGAAGGGTGTTAGAGAAGTACGATGATGGTCTACCGAAGGTGTCGTATGCTGAGGCAGTGAAGAAAGTAGAGCATGATGGGTCAAGGGTGAGGATCCATGTGAGTAGTAAATCTGTGCTAGTACAGAGGGATAGGCCAACAAATGATATACACTTCAGTAAGGTTGGCTCTTAGCATTAATAGCAATGGTTATCAACTGTACTGCAGAAATGAAATGTAAAATCACAGAAAATACATGCTGTGGTGCCAGCTGCAGAGAAGTACTTGGGTATATGAGATTTCACTTCAGAAGAGTTACAGGGTATGTTGAGTGGTAGTGTCCCGTCCTCCCTGGAGTAGGATCGGATAGGGTCAAAGAGGTGGTGGGTTTTTTCATGTGCAGGTTTAGTTGGCAGGGTAATTTTATTTTTCCCCTTTTTGTATCAGTGTAATGGATTTACACTCCAGTCCAGTTGGACAACAGAAATCCCCTTGGTAAGTTCTGCTTCCTCTTTCTCACACACAATCAACGATACATGTACACAAATCTTGTGCCAACTAACTGCCAACCAACCTGCATGAGCCCAAATCCATTTCCATGATCTCCCCAGCCATGGTCCAGCACTGCCCCAGCCCGGGACTCTCTGGAGATGATGCCAGCGATGATAGCTGGGTCCAGGCCATGCTTCTGCCCCACCCTGGTGATGAGCTTCTTGTACTTGTTCATCCTCACCAGGTCATGCTCAGCCAGTTTATGAGAGGCATCCACCCCTTTAGAGGATTAGGATTGATAGTAAAATAAATATAAAATATTAACTTTGCATGTAATTTCTTTCCTATAAAATTATATAGAGTCGATGGATGTATTATTATTGATTATTGGAAGGTTCTGAATACCGGTCAATCACATACCTTGGACAGTTAGCTTGTCTTGTCTAGCGGTTATCTCTGAGGCCCCACTGGTGTCAACCTTTGTAATATCTCCAAAACAAGAGGCTAAAGTCAAGAATGTAATGAATCCACCAATTCCAACTCCAACTCCAACTCCTACCCGAATTAGACAAATACAGATACCATAGGTTACTTTAGCTGGTGCCCTTCTAAAATAATCTATGTGAAATAAATATAGTTTTATGATTACAAATGATCATACAGTTGAACAGAGCTCACCCATGTTGATGTCTATCGCTTGGTGATTTCCTGTAAATGAAAGTTCCTCAGACTGATCTATTGCACGTGACAGTTGTGGTTGAGCAATGTGGGGACTGACGCGGAAAGTGCAGAAGAAATATCAGCTCCCTGAGAAAAAGAAGCACGAGATTGAGTTTTCCCTGTTTCCCTTTACTGTGGCAATTGTGATCGAATCAATGCAGTATTATCCACTTTCAATGCAACATTCCCGAAACAAAACGAACTATGCAAGAGATGTTGTTGTAGGCAGAAGACATCGGAATACAGTATGATTATATTGCGCACGACTCAGCCCATACTCTACACAGACCAGTGCAACATAACTATAACCAATCAGAACTGCAGTAGACTTATATGGATCTGTGTCATTTACTTTGAACTGGACTGTGTTTAGAGATGAGGTTGTGAGTAGATGCGCTTGTTTTGAGATCATAGCAAGAGCTGCATGTAGCCAGGTGTGCACATTTTGTTCATATCCTTTGCTGGTTAGTGAGTTATTAGCCCAGTTAAAGATAATTTGTAGTCAGCAAAAGAGGAGTGATTGCTTCATACAAAAGTACAAAATGTATACATTTGTAGACATCTTAGAAAAGCAAGTCGGGTAAAGAGCTTTTTTTTAAAGGGGCAGTGTTGTGTTTTGACACAGGCTTGAATAAGCTAAGTAGCCAATAGTCAGAGGACACCATCATTTGTCTGATTCTCTAATAATGGTATGAGGATAATAATGCATTTTCATTTGTAAAGTATTTTCTTGCATCAAACAACACAATAACTTTTCAGTCACCTCCTTGTCTGAAGGACAAGTGGATAAACAGGTTCATGTCAAGGCCTGCAAGTTTTTTTCAAACATGTCATGGAATGTAGGCCTATATTGAACACCACACATTGGCTGCTGCTGTAGGCTGAATGATAGAGCAGCTATTTCCATGTTAGAATGTTATGGAATGCATTTTCTATACTTTTTTTTTAGCGGTAGGCCACACTGGCACTGTAGGACTACATTATGATCAAATAGCTACAGTAGTCTACTTGGCCACAGTTAAAACTGTATTTTAAAGCGGGTACAGAATTTTCACAACGTTCAAGTTTGCACTCAGCAGACCTGACATTTGCTCAGTGCTGAAGAAAATTAGAGGGAACATTGGTTGTGAGGTTGCTGCCGGGAAATGGATGGAGGGGAGCCAACTGCATTTGACATAAATAGGAGAAGCAAACACAATGGATGAGTTGTAGATGTGTGTGACACTGAGTTCTTAGTGCATTCGGAAGTATTCAGACCCCTTCACTTTTTCTACATTTTCTTACATTACAGCCTTATTCTAAAAAAGGATTAAATATGTTTTCCCCTCATAAATCTACACAAAATAAACCATAATGACAAAGCAACAACTATTTTTTAGCTGCTCAGCTATTTTCAGGTCTCTCTAGAGATGTTCGATCGGGTTCAAGTCCAGGGCTCTCACTGGGCCACTCAAGGATATTCAGAGGCTTGTCCTGAAGCCACTCCTGCATTGTCTTGGCTGTGTGCTTACGGTCGTGGTCCTGTTGGGAGGTGAACCTTCGCCCCAGTCTGAGGCCCTGAGGGCTCTGGAGCAGGTTTTTATCAAGGTTCTCTCTGTACTTTGCTGACCATTGGGTTCTTGGTCACCTCCCTGACCAAAGCCTTTCTCCCCCGATTGCTCAGTTTGACAAGGCGGCCAGCTCTAGGAAGAGGCTTAGTGGTTTACAACTTCTCCACTGTGTTCTCTGGGACTTTTAATGCTGCATACATTTGTTGGTACCCTTCCCCAGATCTGTGCCTTGACACTGTCTCAGAGCTCTATGGACAATTCCTTTAACCTCATGACTTGGTTTTTCTTCTGACATGCACTGTCAACTGTGGGACCTTAGAAAGACAGTTGTGTGCCTTTCCAAATTACTTCAATTTAATTTGTCAGTGTATTGTGATGTTGAATCAACGTGGAAAATACGATGGATTTGAAAAAAGCCATCAACCAGTACAGTTTTCATCTCATTTCAACCAACGTTGTAAACATTGAAATTAGCGAAAAACTTAAACTTAAATACATTTTTTAAACATGACTAACAGGTTGTTCCATCAATCTAATTTCAACATAATCATCAGAACTGTGTATATGTTGAAATTGCGTTGAATTCCACATTGAAACTAAAATAATATTTTTCATCCTATATTCAATAAACATAGTTTTCTATGTGTTCACAGTTTTCCGTGTGTTCTTCATACACACAGAAAACTGTTGAGTGTGAAAAACCCAGCAGTGTTGAGCGTGAAAAACCCAGCAGTGTTGCAATTCTTGACACAAACCGGTGCGCCTGTCACCTACTACCATTCCACATTCAAAGGCATTTCAATCTTTTGTTTTGGTCATTCACCCTCTGAATGGCATACAGTACATACACAATCCAAGTCTCAATTGTCTCAAGGCTTAAAAATACTTATTTAACCTGTTTCATCCCCTTCAGCTACACTGATTGAAGTGGATTTAACAAGTGACAATCAATAAGGGATCATAGCTTTTTCCTGAATTAATCTGGTCTATCTGTCATGGAAAGCGCAGGTGTTCCTAATGTTTTGTACCCTACTTTAATGTAGCATTAAGACTTCCCTTCACTGGAACTAAGGGGCCTAGCCCGAACCATGAAAAACAACCCAAGACCATTATTCCTCCTCCGCCAAAATGTACAGTTGGCACTATGCATTCGGGCAGGTAGCGTTCTCCTGACATCCGCCAAACACAGATTTGTCCATTCCCACTGCTCCAGAGTCCAATGGCGGCAAGCTTTACACCGCTCCAGCCGACGCTTAGCATTGCGCATGGTGATCTTAGGCTTGTGTGCGACTGCTCGGCCATGGAAACCCATTTCATGAAGCTCCCGGCAAATAGTTATTGTGCTGACTTGGCTTCCAGAGGCAGTTTTGAACTCGGTAGTGAGTGTTGCAACTGAGGACAGACTATTTTTCAACGCTACGTGTGGAAAAATACGCTACGTGTGGAAAAATACGCTACGTGTATCTTTATAATTGAGGGATGAGGACAAACTTTGACCCTGCTTTTCTGTTAGACAAAGTGCACAGTTGGTTGCCAGACTGATCCCCTGCTCATGAATGGATGCCGTGACCTACCAAAAGGAGCAAAGATGGGTGTCATAACATGTCCAGCAATGTGATTGCAATGATTTATCGACCTCCAAAAATAATTTAATTCACTGATCACTTGCTATTTTCACAGCCTGTCAAGCATAGAATATAGTGTGTCATGCGACACAAGTACCTTTGTGAGTCCTCACGCTATCATGAGTTCTCTGATAGTGACCGAGTTACTGCCCTGGTGACACAGACAGCTTCATCAACAACGACGGGTAATGCGTGTTATGAAATGTGAAAAGTTGTATTAAAAAATAACCGGTTTGATAAACTAATAAGCTAATTCCCCAACCAAGCAGATACAACTTTCAGAGTAATTTCGGTTGTGAAGTGCATTAACAAAAAACTTTGTCCTTTCTTTCGAACAAAATGCATATTACCACTTGGCTGTCTATTATATCACTCTGTCACATACCACCGTCCGCCCACCCGCCTGTCCGTCCGACCAACCGACCAGTATCTTTAATGAGCGGCCAGGAGCTTATCTACGCTGCTATACCCTTCAAAGGACTCAGGTTAAGTCTGACCTGTTCAAACTTCAACATAGTATATGTTTGTGTGTTAGATATCACCTATCCCTAACTGCCATGCTTGCAAATATGCAGAGTGGATCTCAGTAATGTATTGGATTGGATTTGCCCCAAACATACCCCTTTTTATTCAAGACAAAAAGGCCAAAGGCAATTTTTTTGGCAAACAGGCTTCCTTCTTTTCACTGTCAATTAGGTTTGTATTGTGGAGTAACTACAATGTTGTTGATCCATCCTCAGTTTTCTCATATCACAGCCATTAAACTCTGTTTGAAATCACTATTTCCCTCATGGTAAAATCCCTGAGTTTGTTCCTTCCTCTCCGGCAACTGAGTTAGGAAGGACACCTGTATCTTTGTAGTGACTGGGTGTATTGATACACCATCCAAAGTGTAATTAATAACTTCACCATGCTCAAAGGGATATTCAATATTTGGGGCGGCAGGTAGGCTAGTGGTTAGAGTGTTGGGCCAGTAAACAAAAGGTTGCTGGATCAAATCCCCAAGGTAAGAATCTGTTATTCTTCTCCTGAACAAGGCAGTTAACCCACTGTTCCCCGGTAGGCTGTCATTGTAAGTAAGAATTTGTTCTTAACTGATTTGCCGAGATAAAAAAAATATGTTTTTTTTGTGTATATTTTTTTACCCAAACACCAACAGGTGACCTTCTTTTGAAAGCATTGGAAAACCTCCCTGGTCTTTGTAGTTGTATCTGTGTTTGAAATCCACTCCCACCTTACAGATAATTGTACTGTATGTGTGGGATACAGAGATGAGGTAGTCATATTTTTTTTTAAATTAAACAATATTATTGCACACAGATAGAGTCCATGCCACTTATTATGTGACTTATTAAGCACATTTTTACTCCTGAACTTATTTAGGCTTGCCATAACAAAGGGTTTGAATACTTATTGTCTCAAGACATTTCAACGTTTCATTTTAAATTATTTGTCAAAGAAATAAAACATAATTCCACTCTGACATTATGGGGTTTGTTTGAATTATTATTTTTATTTTATTTAAATTTTATTTAACTAGGCCAGTCAGTTAAGAACAAATTATTATTTACAATGACGGCCTACTCCGGCCAAACCCAAGATGCTGGGCCAATTGTGCGTCACCCTATGGAACTCCCAATCACAGCTGGATGTGATACAGCGTGTATTGTGTGTATAACAGTGACAAAAAGGTCAATTTAATACATTTTTAATCCAGGCTTTAGCACAACAAAATGTAGGAAAAGTCAAGGGTTGTGAATACTTTCTGAAGGTATTGTAGAGCCATGTCATCGTGGAATGCTCTGCCATCATAGGTTACCCAGGCAAAAAGCGAGTTTAGCTTTAAAAAAAATATATTGCATCACAGTACCTCTCATCTTTCTAAATATTTAATTGAACTGTACTGTGTATAAGAATATGAATACAGTACCTTCTGAAAGTATTCACACCCTTTGACCTTTTCCACATTTTGTTATATTACAGTAAAACTATTTTGCAAATGCGTAACATATAATACGAATTGTAATTCGTAACATATGCGAATTGTAATTCGTAACATATCATACAAAATGGGTAACGGACAACCACAGATTAATACATATCATACTAAATGGAATTTCTTGGGTTTACGTACAGAATAATACGAAATGCTCTGAGAGCAGGTTGTTTTACATGGAAATGACCTTAATTGATCCTTGGCAGTGGTAGCTAATATATTTTGTTTGCTCATCTGTCACTGACAAACATTTAGCATGCAATAATGTAGCCTAAATCAAGTGCATTATTTTGCTCTTGATTCGCTTAGTAGCCTTATTTAAATATAAGCTATCCACCATTGAGTTGTGAAAGCGCATTCTGTTTTATCCCCTAATGTAACTTAGCCTACTTCAATATAATCAATCATTCATTCATGTCATTACGAGTCATTCATGCCTTTAAGAACAATCAAGCATTTTATTCTGAAATTAAATAACAAATGGAATCTTGAATAATTAAACAATAAATAAAGAACTATATTTTCTTCCAAACAACTATTTAAATAATCACTCAAAACTGCCGTGTTTTGAATGCATGTTTGATTAGGAAAATATTTGGATCAGTTAGTTTACAAGGTCCAGCAAGGCACATTAGCAGGCCAGTCATAGGTTGTATTTTGGTAGGATGTATCGGTGTTAACAGATGCTATTGGAATATGAGCTTCTCCTGATGCTGAGATGTGCTGACTGCGTGGTCTTGTGGATCATTATTCTCCTGAGAGCACTCCACTCCAGCCTATTCATATTGCAATTTGAAATATTTCAGGCAAACGAACAAGAAATCAAAGGAAATTGATATATATTTGGGAATGCGGCCGAAAGGTTTTTGGATCTCCTGGGCCCAGTTTTTCAAATGTTAGCTATCCGTATTTTGGCTTTTGGATAGGATTAAATGTATAGAAATATAATATAATTTAATCCTATCCGATGGCCGAAATCTGGATAGATAATTTTGGAATACTTTCTAAAGATGTTCTTCCCTCTAAATCAAATCAAAATCAAATCAAATGTATTTATATGGCCCTTCGTACATCAGCTGATATCTCAAAGTGCTGTACAGAAACCCAGCCTAAAACCCCAAACAGCAAGCAATGCAGGTGTAGAAGCACGGTGGCTAGGAAAAACTCCCTAGAATTACCAAAACCTAGGAAGAAATCTAGAGAGGAACCAGGCTATGTGGGGTGGCCAGTCCTCTTCTGGCTGTGCCGGGTGGAGATTATAACAGAACATGGCCAAGATGTTAAAATGTTCATAAATGATCAGCATGGTCCAATAATAATAAGGCAGAACAGTTGAAACTGGAGCAGCAGCACGGCCAGGTGGACTGGGGACAGCAAGGAGTCATCATGTCAGGTAGTCCTGAGGCATGGTCCTAGGGCTCAGGTCCTCCGAGAGAGAGAAAGAAAGAGAGAACACACTTAAATTCACACAGGACACCGAATAGGACAGGAGAAGTACTCCAGATATAACAAACTGACCCTAGCCCCCCGACACATAAACTACTGCAGCATAAATACTGGAGGCTGAGACAGGAGGGGTCAGGAGACACTGAGGCCCCATCCGACGACACCCCCGGACAGGGCCAAACAGGAAGGATATAACCCCACCCACTTTGCCAAAGCACAGCCCCCACACCACTAGAGGGATATCTTCAACCACCAACTTACCACAGAGCCTAAGTAGACATTTTAATCTGACTAAAGGTGTACATTGATATTGGTTTGTATTTTTTTCCCTATTCCCCCCCCCCTTTTTTTCATTTTGCAAAACTGCTGATATTTGTAGGACTGACTGACTGACTGGGAGTTCATGGTTGATCAAGGCTGGGATGTGGGTGTGAGGATGGCAGAAATTAGGTAGAAAGGGAGACGTGGTCAATTTTCAAGAAGGGTGTTAGAGAAGTACGATGATGGTCTACCGAAGGTGTCGTATGCTGAGGCAGTGAAGAAAGTAGAGCATGATGGGTCAAGGGTGAGGATCCATGTGAGTAGTAAATCTGTGCTAGTACAGAGGGATAGGCCAACAAATGATATACACTTCAGTAAGGTTGGCTCTTAGCATTAATAGCAATGGTTATCAACTGTACTGCAGAAATGAAATGTAAAATCACAGAAAATACATGCTGTGGTGCCAGCTGCAGAGAAGTACTTGGGTATATGAGATTTCACTTCAGAAGAGTTACAGGGTATGTTGAGTGGTAGTGTCCCGTCCTCCCTGGAGTAGGATCGGATAGGGTCAAAGAGGTGGTGGGTTTTTTCATGTGCAGGTTTAGTTGGCAGGGTAATTTTATTTTTCCCCTTTTTGTATCAGTGTAATGGATTTACACTCCAGTCCAGTTGGTGGCAGTAATGCACCTTTTTGGTTTTCAACTGCCATTTAAAAATCCTGAACAGTTTATTTTTTCAAGCAGACACGCTGCTATGTTTAGACAGAGAGACACCTTGAATACTTCTCGCGTGTTTTTATGCTGTTTATTTCCATGAAATAACATTCTAGACCATGCACAAGCTACATTAGCTTATGTTGCCTTTGTCTGTCCAGAAATGTATTTGCGTCCTGAGTTGTTGTATAATTAGTAAGTAATTTCACAAGTTTTCCTAACCCAACATTAACCTAGTTGATACATTTTTTAAATACTTATTATATATAGTGTACAAACGTATTGCCAAATTCTAGCTCAGTAACACACTGTTGCAATGTTGTTGTGTTGTAACTATAATGTAGCTATGTTGCTCAATGTCTGGTGTGTGTTCAGCGGCTTACTACGTTTCTACTTCGGTGAGGTTTAACGGCGGTTAGCATCCAATATGTTGCATTACCGCACCTAACTGAAATGTAATGGTAGTGTCCCGTCCTCCCAGGCCTCTGCCTGGAGTAGGATCAGATAGGGACAAAGGGGTGTTTTTTTTTTTAAACGAGTGTAGGTTTAGTTGGCAGGGTAATTTTTTAAAATCCATTACACTTTTCGATAGAAAGGGGGAAACGGGATTTTTAAAATATATTTTTTTATTACCCTCCCAACTTTCCCTACACTCATTAAAATCAACGACCTGAGAGGACGGGACACTACCACTCAACGCACCCTGTAACTCTTCTGAAGTCAAATGTTGTACCCCCAAGTACTATTTTGCAGCTGCCACCACAACATATATGTCCTGTGACTTGATAACCATTGCTATGACGCTAGGAAGCCTGGTCATAACCATGGCCATCAATGCAAGGCACAGGCTCCAAGCTCCTCACAACACCATCTACCCCTTCCATTTCACCTACAGGAACTCGAACTGGCGTCAGGCTGTCTGTGTTTGAACTTGGCACCAAGCTTCCTTGACATACCCTCTCCCTTGTTATTGCTAGCTTCACCAGATACAAACCCATCCTCTGCCTGCCTCAGTCTTTTCAACCTCTTCTCTCTTTCCCTGCAATCCTCCTCTCCCTTAACCAATTACCCAACTCCTTCTGAAAATATTCAACTTTTCCAAGTCTAAATCTCATTTTAGCCTCCTTGAGGGACACGTTGAGCCCTGTACTCCATCCACTTCCGCTTGCTACATTTGTAGCTGATTATGGTGGGGCAACATTGTAACACTCATTTGTTTTCTTTTAGACTGACAAAATGTTAATTTCATCATAGCTGATGATATGAGACCAACATTAGGATACTACGGGGATCCTGTTGTGAAACAGGACATTGATCATCTTGCCTCTAAACGCAATGTCTATCTTAAACGCATATGCCCAGATAGGCCTACAGCAGATACGTGATGTAGTTATGTAGCCCAAGCCAACTTAAGTTTGCAATCCATTGTAATTGTATAATTGAATCTATTTTCTTCTTCACAATTTTTTCTTTCTTTCTGTCATTCAATTTGTAGCAAGCAGTGTGTGCACCAAGTCGGACCTCCTTACTAACAAGTCGTAGACCTGACACAACCAAGTTATGACTTTATCTCCCACTGGAGAGTCCATGCAGGGATCTACACAACTCTCCCTCAGTGCTTCAAGTTCAAAGGGCTACACCACTATGCCAGTGGGGAAGGTCTTTCATCCAGGTAAATATCCTAGCCATTTTTCTAGACCTACTTAATGTTTTTAGTGGTTGGTGAATTTTATTTTATCAGTCTACTTTGAAAAATGTGTTAACAATTCTCTGGTTTTCTGCACTAATATCCACTCTTTTCAGTTTTTTTCAAATATCTCCCTGCTTATTTGGTGCAGGATCTCATGTGAGAGCTTTCAAATAGCTAGAGGCTGTTTCAGTTGCCTTGTTAATACTTGTCCCCTTGAGTCATTGTGTTGTGCTACTATCACTGTTTTATGTGCTTGTGTTGAAGGCATAGCCAGCCGCCAATCACTCAGATGATTACCCATACAGCTGGTCTGTACCTCCTTATCATCCTCCCTCTTTCAAATATGATAATAGGAAGGTCAGGGTTTGCCTTGACTGCTGCCGTGTCTCCCTAGTCTACAGATGCTCTGGTCATGTATGACTTAAATGAATGTTTGTATATTTAATGGGTACTATTCAGTATAGTGAATGGATTCAATTCAGTATACAAACATTCATTTAAAGCTGGAATCCTTAATGGTGAAACTGCCACGTCTGTTTGCGATATTACAACAAAGAAGTTAATTGTGTAGATGCTACTCTAAGAAAACCAGGGTTTCCATTAGCCGGTACTAGCCGGGTTTTGGACAGTATTTTTTTTAAATAGTTTTTTTTAATGTATTGTTGAAAAGCTGATAAATAAAATTGCTGCCAGTCAATTGTCCACCGGGAGAGGAAAAAGCCCATTGCGAAATGCTTTTAAGCCTATTAATTGATGTAAATACCAGTGGATGTAAATACATTTGACTGTTCATGCGTATCGGTCTATAGGTTAATTTGCATAATTTGGTGGAACTAAATTGGCCCATGTGTACAGTATATTAGTTTGTCTCTTATCACGAGTACAGCATACACATACAGAGCCTTTGAGTGGAATACCTGTCAGACAGAGCAAGAGCTGCTGCTACAGCATCTCAAACAGCAAATGCATAGACAACAGGAGGCAGGCTTCATCAGCGCATCACACACACCACTTTGCAATGAGCTGGAGGCAGTATGCATTTTGAAAACATGTACTTAATTGTTTGAAACCTGAACATTTTACTGCATATTATGAGGCATATCTTACCTTGCTTTAAAGAAGCCTAGCCAAAATCAGACCATATCCGTGGAGGCAATTATTTTATATCAACTTTATTTCATTGTCCATTAGCCAAAGGCACAATCCGTGTCATATTAGCAACCCATGCTAGTTGTTGCATCATCTCTGTCACGTGAAACCGCTAGCATGTGCGGTGTGCTTTTAACAACACTTTGCCCTGCTAATTGCATTATGGTACTAACATTCACGTGAAGCCTACTGCCTTATGTGTATTGCTGAACTTTATAATGTAAATAATAGTTTATCAACATTTTTAAATGAATGTTCTGGTCTGTTTCGTAAGACTCTTTTCTTTTTCACTTTTCTTTTGTTTATGTAGCCTAGGCCTGGTTGTATGAATTTGGGATCTATCATCCCACAGATGTCCCAGAGTCTGTTTGGAATAGGCTTTCTTTCTCGACAAGCGCACCAATAGTATAGGTAAACTTTTATACTATGGGGGCTAGTGATTTTGCTGTTTGTTATTCTTGTTAGCTGAGGAAAAGTCAATGTGGACAGTTCTAACATCTTCAAAGTGCACATCAGAATTTGTTAACAAGGACCACAAATCGTTGCATCTTCCATTTGCATGTTCTGTTAATATGAATGACCTTAATCTAAATGTGATTTCTGTCATTCTTAGCAACTGTGGGTAGAGGCCCTAATCAGGTTACTCACCCAATGCCCTTGGGTCCGGTACATTTTTCAAATCTCTGCTGAATTAATATTCTTCTGGTTCCAAATGGAAACCCTAGTGGATACCGTAAAACAGCGGATCACTTTTTTTCCCTCGGACATCATTGCACAGGAATAGAACAGCAGAATATGGACTGCATTTTTGTATTTATTTTATTTTATTTACCACATTGCGCAAGACTTGTCACCGCTTTTTCAACAAAAACAACATTGGTAGGGTGACAGTGGCGCTGTTTCTTCCTACTGCGGATTCTATCTTTAAGATATAATGGCTAAAGATGCTTCTGCCTGCCTGTTTTGAGCCATCTCTCTGTGTAATACTCAAACTGCTTATCGTAAGATGTTTTTTTTGTGCATTTTCACATTCATACATGTAAAATGTTGTTTAGCTAAAGAAAATGTTGGTTTGTTTAGGTTTGCAAGGGCATTGATGGCCAACTGCATGTCAACCTGCTGTGCTCAGTGAATGTGTCAGAACCCCCTCTGGGGACACTACCAGACATGGAGAGCGCAGAGGCTGTCAGACTGCTCAAGTCCACAAGGGATTCTGAGAAGCACTTATTTCTGGCTGTTGGATTCCACAAACCTCACATTCCCTTCAGAATCCCACAGGTACCGCACCTGCAGCTGCCCTTATTTTCAGACATTGACTTTTTAACTGTGCAATCAGATGGTATTAATGAGCAAGTATGATTCCCCCAATAGAATGATCAGGCTCTCCAACCCTGTCCCTGCAGCGCTACCGTCCTGTAGGTTTTTGCTCCAACACTATTCAAGCGCACCTGATTCTAATAAATGGCTGATGATAAGCTGAATCGGGTTAGTTACAACTGGGGTTGGGGTGAACCTACAGGAGGGTATCTCTCCAGAAACAGGGTTGGAGAGCCCTAATGTAGATTGGTATGATTTGTTAACTGATGAAAGGCTTTGCCAATTGCCTAACAAACTTTGTGTGTATTAGGAGGTCTTGAAGCTCTACCCCCTGGATAAGATGACCCTGGCTTCAGACCCTGATGGTCCTAAAGGCCTCCCCAGCATGACCTACAATCCCTGGACTGACATAAGGAAGATGTTCAATGAATGTCAGCTTCACATATGAACCAATACCAAAGGAATTCCAGGTTGATTATACATGTACACTCTTGGAAAAAAAGTGCAATCTAAAACCTAAAAGGGTTCTTCGGCTGTCCCCAAAGGAGAACCCTTTGAAGAGCCGTTTTTGGTTTCATACCACATACTATTAATATTTGTGTTAGTGATTCAGCATCAGAAGTTATGTCAAGACACTCTCTCATTATAGAATATATATTGTTTAATATAAATCCAGAGTTAAAAATCTTTCAGTCAGAGACCTTCATCAGACAATGTTTGTGACTCAGCTCCAGATTCGACAGCAATATTATGTCTCTGTGATGTACCTGGACTCCCAAGTGGGCATGTTGTCAAATACTCTGGATGATCTGGGCCTGGCTAAAGACAATGATGTGGTCTTTACTTCAGACCATGGTAAAGTAATTTGGCCATATAGCCCAGTCCTAAACTGGGCTGGGTTCAGTATGAAAAAAATGGTGTGCAGTGTTCAGTTAAATAGAAACGTTGCTGTTCTGAATGACAAGTTGAAAAACGGGGAGGAGTTGGGTCGTGGGTTGGTATGACGATTCAAAATACACCGCTGCCCTTTAAATACGTCACTCATTGATCCAAGCCACACACCAAACGTACAGAAACATGTCATTCAGTACGAACCGTCACACAATGTACCAAACGTTTAATCAAACTGAACGAACCCCTAGTGTCTGTAATGGTTTGTTAATGGCAGTACTTGAGGTACTCTTTAGCCACTAGATGGGGGTGTGAGAACATCAAAATTCTGCCTTCACCTTCCTGAGTTGACAAAGATTTACTTCACCAGCTTGGATCCATTCATAGCATATATCAGTCCCTCCAGGATTCTGTGATCATGTTTTTTTTGTTGAAAAATCAACAATTCCCTCCATATTATGCGAGGGCTTGCAAATTTGAACAATCACTGCACTTCTGCATTAAAAAAAGTCAAATCATCGCATAAAACTGACCCATCACCACAGTTTATAAAGAGGGCATGCAATTTCAACCAATCACCTCTAATTTACCACATAATATGGGTCAATCAAGCCACACGTCAACAAATGTTTTCCCTCGTCAGCGCATTTCTACAACAAATTGGACAAAATCATTGCATATTACCGTGCAAAATGTCAGAATTTTTGCCTACAAATATCACAAAAAATCCCTGCCGAAATCCTGGAGGGACTGATATGTTGTCTTGACTGAACTGTAGGTTGATTTACAGGAGCGTGGTATGTAAAATGAGTTATAGTTACATAGTTACATGTTTTTTATTCCATGCCTGTATGTTGCATACCATGGCCAATAATACATTTTATGTTGTCCGATTGCTTAATTACATTGTCATTTTTGTAAAATATGATTCCTTTCTCTTAAAGGATGGTCACTTGGGTAGCATGGGGAATGGGCCAAATACAGCAACTTTGACGTGGCCACTCGCCTTCCCCTAATGTTCTACGTACCAGGTGTGACTGCAGTCCGCCAGGGGATGAGATCTTTCCCTACATAGATGTGTTTGGTCCAGCACAGCATCACTTTACACAAGGTATTCACTCATATAGTTAGTAACTAGTTTTAATTCCTTGTGTGTACTTCTCTTATACTTTATTATATAATTAGCACTGATCTTGCAAGGTGTGACAGAGGAAAGCAGTATGCTGGAAACCTATCCAGTCTTTTTTCCCCCTATCAGACATTGGTACAGTGAAGGAAAGGAAGCCATTGAGTAATTTGAGACTTTCATATTCCTCTGACTCCTTCCTGTGACAATCATTCTCCCACAGGGCAGATGGTGCAAGAGAAGTTTGTTCTCTACTATGTGACATTGTTATTCCCAGTTCTGTTGATGGATTGTGACTATCTCACTCTCACTGGAGGAATGTGAATGAGCTGCTAGATGTCTTCCCCACAGTGTCTTACCTGGCTGGGCTGAAGCCCCCACACCCCTGTCCTGACAACTCCTTCGACGTGGAGCTCTGTACCCTAGGGAGACAACCTGGCCTACTCCTTCAAGCACCTAGACTACAGCAAGGACTGCAGCCAGTATCCCAAGGCCTGCAGACACCCCCCAGGAGAACTCTGAACTGCCTAACCTGAAGGAATTCCAGGTGATAGGCTACTCTGCTCTCCTGGGACTACCGCTTCACCCTGTGGGTGGGTTTCGACCCTGCTAGCTTCCAGACTGACCTGGTGATCCACGCTTTGGAACTGTACCTCATGGAGAGAGACCCAGGCCAGGACCACAACCTGTACTCTGCAAGCTGGGCCAGGACCATCATCAGCTGAACACCCTTACCTCAAACACCACCTCTAAGTCACTGCAGAGATTAAATCTAAAGGGATGTCATGATAATGCCTTGTTTCGATAATTAACTATTTAAAAGGGAAGATCTGAATTGTTGCTATATTCAGAACGGACTTAACATTTAATGAATATATTGAATGTCCCACAGTTACAATAAGGGCACTTAATGTTGTTTGTAGTTAACCGTTAAGATATTAGTTGCTGCTATTATGGTTAACCTGTAGTATCTACAGTACATGGGTTTTTAGGCACACACATTGTCTTAGCGTGTGCCTAAGATAAAAAGTGAAAAGGGGTCTGTGGGAGTTAGTGTGCTAAGTTTGATTGAATCACAGATGAGACCAGTAGGGTTAGTTTTGCGAGCATAAAGATTTTCTACAATAATAAAATAACCTAAGGTTACTTACGTAACCCTGAATTTCTGATAATGAGTGAGATGTCTCACATGTGGGATTCGCTAGGATCAACTATTCTCTCGAAATAACCTATCGGAAGCATCTGTTGGAGACCGACAGACAAGTAGAGTGGCAAATAAGGTGAGCCCTTCATCTCATTTTTAAAATTGTATTTAGCCTTTATTTAACTAGGCAAGTCAGTTAAGAACAACAATACATCATACAAAGCAGCCACAACTGTCAGTAAGAGTGTCCATGAATGAGTCTTTGAATGTAGAGATTGAGATAAAACTGTCCAGTTTGAGTGTTTTGTTGCAGCTCGTTCCAGTCGCTAGCTGCAGCAAACTGAAAAGAGGAGCGACCCAGGGATGTGCGTGCTTTGGGGACCTTTAACAGAATGTGACTGGCAGAATGGGTGTTGTATGTGGAGGATGAAGGCTGCAGTAGATCTCAAATAGGGGGGAGTGAGGCCTAAGAGGATTTTATAAATAAGCATCAACCAGTGGGTCTTGCGACGGGTATACAGAGCTGACCAGTTTACAGTGGAGTATAGAGTGCAGTGATGTCCTATAAGGAGCCTTTGTGGCAAATCTGATGGCCGAATGGTAAAGAACATCTAGCCGCTTGAGAGCACCCTTACCTGTCGATCTATAAATTACGTCTCCGTAATTAAGCATGGGTAGGATGGTCATCTGAATCACAGTTTGTTTGGCAGCTGGGGTGAAAGAAGCGATTACGAAAGAGGAAGCCTAGTCTAGATTTAGCCTGCAGCTTTGATATGTGCTGAGAGAAGGACAGTGCACGGCCTAGCCATACTCCGAAGTACTTGTATGAGGTTACTACATCAAGCTCTAAACCCTCAGAGGTAGTAATCACACCAGTGGAGAGAGGGGCATTTTTCTTACCAAACCACTACTTTTGTTTTGGAGGTGTTCAGAACAAGGTTAAGGGTAGAGAAAGATTGTTGGACACCAAGAAAGCTTTGTTGTAGAGCATTTAACAAAAAATCTGGAGGGGCCAGCTGAGTATAAGACTATCATCTGTATATAAATGGATGCGAGAGCTTCCTACTGCCTCAGCCATGTTGTTAATGTAAATTGAGAGGAGTGTGGGACCTAGGATCGAGCCTTGGGGTACTCTCTTGGTGACAGGCAGTGGCTGAGACAGCAGATTTTCTGACTTTATACACTGCGCTCTTTGAGAGCGGTAGTTAGCAAACCAGCCCAAAGACCCCTCGGAGACCAATACTTCTTAGCTGGTCCACGAGAATGGAATGGTCTACCGTATCAAAAGCTTTGGCCGAGTCAATATTAATAGCAGCACAACATTGCTTAGAATCAAGTGCAATGGTGACATCATTGAGGAGCTTTAAGGTTGCAGTGACACATCCGTAACCTGAGTGGAAACCAGATTGCATACTCAAAGAGAATACTATAGACATTAAGAAAGCCAGTCATTTGATTATTGACAAGTTTTTACAACACTTTTGATAAACAAGGCAAAATAGAAATAGGCCTTTAACAGTTAGGAACAGCTTGATCTCCCCCTTTTAAATAAAGTATAAGGAGCCACTCTGGTTATTATCAAGCATGCTTCTCTTCCTTGCGCTCTTCCTCACAGGGAAATACGGTGATACATCACGTGACAAATGTCCGACTCCCATATTGCAAGCATGGTCTCTGAAGCCATGGTAGTCACAACATCAGCAACCTTCAGAGGCTCCGAAACGGAGGGAGTACGCACCAAGAAGGTGCATAAACAACCCGTCGGGAAAAACCTCATAACTGAGGGCAAGCCCAATTTTTGTGCCTCACAAAATCTAAATTTAATGTGATATGTCCCAAAAACTGTACCCAAGAGGTACACTCCTCTGTAGGAGAGGGACCTTTCAGGCCCCTCCGAAGGCTATCACCCACGCCATTATGAATAAATATAATGGTCCTCATGATCCGGCAGGATATCGTCTAAGATAGAAGGGTCCATTGGTTTCCCAATGAATGAAGAGCATCATAACTTTGCCTGAGCTCTCATTCCATCCAAGTAGATGCGCAACACACATACTGGACAATGATGGGGACACCCTTCTGGGGAAGGCGACAGGCAAAAAGCCATAGGCTCCAAGGTGTGACAAAGAGAAAATGTCAATCCGTGCCAATGGATGGGGTTAGGTACATTAACCTGAAAGACTGCGGGCTCGAACAGTGGCTGGTAAAGCGCAGTCCACACACTCGCTTTAGGTACACCAAGGGCAGTAGTAAAGCGAAAGACTGAGGAATATTACATCTCTATGCTTCTCAGCGGCTAGTAGCTGCTGTGAAAGAATCTTCAGCACAATAGACACGTCCCAGGACGAGCTATAGACTTAGAGGCTGGGCGTAAGCGACATAAGTTTGGATAAACTGTGTTCCTGTCGGGGCCCTCGCAGGCTGAGAAAGCGGCTAGAGGACCGTACCAATGACGAAACCTCTCCGTCCAAAAAAAGTCTGGCATTTTAGGATGATTGAAAACCGAGTGTAGGAAGGAACGATCTGTTTAGTCATATCATTCTTCCAAGAAAATGCATCAACTGTAAAACAGAGAGCGTGCCTAAGGGGGCTGGCACTCTTTTCCAGGAGTCACAGGCCTGCTATAGCATCCGGGTGAGGGTATATAATTGCTTTGTTTGCTAGGGTACAAATCCTGCATGATGATAGCAGCCTGGACTGGTCGTGAGCAGCGTGTACCGGCTGACCGGACAGTCACTGGCCATCGAGGGGCTCGAAGATGACGGGAAGGTCCTGTTTCTTTGCTCCATGTCTGAAAACGGAGGATAGGCAACATACATTTGTTCTTAACTGACTTGCCTAGTTAAATAAAGGTTAAATAAAACAATCCAAGGGTTTGTCAGCTCTCCAGGTCACTGTTTTGGGAATGGGGTCTCTCATGGCCCTCACAGGGTTGTAGCTTCTACCAGGCTGCAGCAAGTCAGTCCGGATAGATGCGGGAAGTGGGCTCTCTGGGTACAGAGCAGCCGGTGGCATGATGTAAGATGTCAGGCAATGTAGCCGAAGGAAAAGCATCGCATTGTTCCTAATACAGTATTCCTAATCCTGGGCAGTAGGATATTACTGCTATGTCTTGGCCCTGCTCTATTGAGGTGAGTTGTTTAAAAGCGAAGATTTATCCTCAGCCACTCGTAAAATGGGGATGCAGTGGTCTGGTTGCGTGAATCAATCGCAGTAGAAGTGGGATGAGGAAAAGCTGAAGCTTTGTGGACTCGGGAGTATAAATTTGTTATTAAGGCACATGAAAGTTCACGTGTTCCAGAAGGCATTTCTGACACGCATTTTGATTAAAAAAATTAATGTTTACGTTCAAATGCTTCTCCTGAGAAGTAGTGATGTGCGTCATATGCTTAGTTTCCTGAAACCAGTCTCATTTAATTAGCATTCTCTATGGGATTTTCCATGTATTTGTTGGCATTGCAATCCTTCAGATTAGAGTATCAGTGGGGTTTGAAAACACCACCCCTTGTGTTCAGTGCCAGTATTGCAGAATATCCCGGTATGGCACAAGGTCGGTATGACGATCTGGATGCCACCCAAGCCTAATAGGTGATGCTAGCGAATCCCACATGTGGTACATCAAAACACGTATTTGAAAGGGAACCAACTGCAATGATGAAATGCATTCTGTAGCCTGTTCTTTCAGCTAGGGAAAAGAGATGGATTACAGAGTATGCTGCATCACATTCGGCCGTGATTGGGAGTCCCATAGGGCGGCACACAATTGGCCCAGCGGCATCCGGGTTTGGCCGGGGTAGGCTGTCATTGTAAATAAGAATTAGCTTTTAACTGACTTGCCTAGTTAAAAATTAAATTAAAAATATATTTAAAAATGGAAGCACTTGGATTTGTTGATCATTAGGGCCAACATATTAACGGAAGGTCTTGGTGAACATGCAGCGCTGTACTGTAAAACTGCAGTTTCATGCTTTGCACGAAGATATGTTATGTTTATTGAAACACTATGTATAGATACTTTTTTAAAGAAATCTGTTATACAACAAAATCTGTTATAAATATGTATCCAATTCAAATAAGCCTCACTCGCTCAATTTTTTGGGAATATATTCTTGTCAATGTGCAGCAGAAGCGGATACTGAGGTGGATCCTTAGGGAGCACCAATGTATTCAGCTCCAGCAGACAGGCTTCATTGCCAGCTGGGCTGGAAAATTCCACTGCCTTGTTTTTTGCCTTTTGAAAGCAAGGTCAGGCCAGTTGGAGATGGATCCATGGGCTGATTGAAGCTGATATTTTAATTGCTCACGCCAAAGCAGGATTGCGTTTGTGCTCGCAAACTTTGGATCTGTGATTTGAACTCTATTTCAGCTCCTGTTTGTAAGTTCTGTAAACTTTTTCACCATGAGGCCAAACATAGTTTAATGGCTGTGATAGAACTGAGGAGGATGGATCAACAACAATTTAGTTATTTGACAATACTAAACTAAAATGACAAAGTAAAGAGAAGGAAGCCTCTACAGAATTACAAATATTCCAAAACATGCATCCTGTTTGCAATAAGGCACTAAAGTAAAGCTGCAAGAAATGTGGCAAGAAATAAACTTTATGCCCTGAATACAAAGCATTATGTTAGGGTCAAATCCAACACATCACTGAGTAATGGAATATCTACATAGGAGTACAGAGGCCCATCATCAGCAACCATCACTCCTGTGTTCCAATGGCACGTTGTGTCAGCTAATCCGAGTTTATCATTTTGAAAGGCTAATTGATCATTAGAAAACTCTTTTGCAATTATGTTAGCACAGCTGAAAACTGTTGTTTTGATTTAAAAGAAGCAATAAAAACTGGTCTTTAGACTAGTTGAGTATCTGGAGTATCAGTATTTGTAGGTTTGATTACAGGCTCAAAATGGCCAGAAACAAATAACTTTCTTCTGAAACTGTTCAGTTTATTCTTGTTCTGAGAAATTAAGGCTATTCCATACGAGAAATTGCCAAGAAACTGAAGATCTCGTACACCGCTGTGTACTACCCCCATCACAGAACAGCACAAACTGGCTCTAACCAGAATAGAAAGAGTGGGATGCCCCGATGCACAGCTGAGCAAGAAGACAAGTACATTAGAGCGTCTAGTTTGAGAAACCGATGCTTCACAAGTCCTCAACTGGCAGCTTCATTAAATAGTACCAGCAAAACACCAGTCTCAACATCAACAGTGAAGAGGCGACCCTGGGATGCTGGCTTTCTAGACAGAGTTGCAAAGGAAAATCCATATCTCAGACTGGCCAAATAAAATAAAAGATTAAGATGGGCAAAACTACACAGACACTGGACAGAGGAACTCTGCCTAGGTCAGCATCCTGTAATCGAACCCACAAATACTGATACTCCAGATACTCTAGTCTAAAGACCAGCTTTATTGCTTCTTTAATCAAAACAACAGATTTCAGCTGTGCTAACATAATTGCAAAAGGGTTTTCTAATGATCAATTAGCCTTTTCAAAATGATAAACTTGGATTAGCTAACACACAACGTGCCATTGGAACACAGGAGTGATGAGTCTCTGTACGCCTATGTAGCTATTTCATAAAAAATCTGCCGTTTCCAGCTACAATAGTCATTTACAACATTAACAATGTCTACACTGTATTTCTGATTAATTTGATGTATTTTAATGGACCAAAAATGTCTTTTTTTTTCAAAAACACTGACATTTCTAAGTGACCCCAAACTTGAACGGTAGTGTATACATTTTCACTTTGTCATTATAGGGTATTTTGTGTACATGTGTGAGAGAAAAAATCTATTTAATCCATTTTGAATTCCGGGTGTAAGAAACAAAATGTGGAATAAGTCAAGGTGTATAAATACTTTCTGAAGGCATTGTATGTTTCCTAAAACCATTTTGTTCCTTTTAGAATAGATAAAACCTTGAATGTAGTGTATGCACCATTTAAATAGGTTAATTTCACTTGAATCCGTCACATACTGACACTCAACCTTGAGTTGCTCCACAGTCAATGCAGGGGGACAGAGCTTCATTCACAGATGCAGGAATGCAATTACCCTTAAGTAGACAAACATGAATTGAAATACAATGTGTGACCTAACGCTGATAGATGATGGGTATTAACCATGTAAAACTTAATATGATTACAAACAGGTGATCAATGTAGAAGTGGTCAGGGATCACTGCTTAAGATAATAAATATTGATCTGATACAACAACCATTATGGATGAGCTACCAGTGTGTGGTGAGAAGAATAGCCATTCTCACATCACATCCAGGGTTGGTTTTGAGAATCGCATGTGGATTGGTTGGTTGCGTTTAGGCTTGAACAAATCCATATAAAATGAGTGACACTTTATTGTCTTGATTCAGGTGCACCTTATTAAAGAAACACGTGTAGACTTATGGTAATGGACATGTATTCACATGCTCGACAATGATGATCAATAATTGATGGATTTAGAGGCAACTGCTGAAAGACCGAAGTCTTTGATTTGGAAATTCAACTCCCAAGTTGCAGCAGCAGGCTAACGTGCTGGAGAATATGTAGAGAGTAAAGATGTGTTTACATCAGCCCTAACGTCGGACCCATAAAAGACAGCTGGACTTTGTTATGAACTAGTCTGCGGCCTATTACACTGGCCTTCAAAGAGACTTGGAGATTACCAGCACACTCGCTTATCATGAAGTGGAAGTTGTTTTGAATGCTGTCAGTCAGTCTCTACAGTCTAGTCTGGAGATTGGTTATGGCTCACAACAACTATTCAAAACAACTGATTTACTCCAGTAATTCAAAATGAATTCATATTTAAAAAATGCCAATTATGTTCTGGTGAAATATGGTCTGATATACATTTTGATACCTAACCATTGATTTAGTTGACATTCTTCCCACTTGGCCCAAACTGGTTAAATCAACATCGTTTCAACGTAATTTGTCAAAGTATTGTGACGTTGAATCTATGTTTGGAACAGATTTGGATTTGCCAAAAGTAATTCATCATATAATTTCAACCAGCATGGCAAACATTTAAACTATATTTTATATTTGAGATTCTTCAAAGTAGCCACCCTTTGCCTTGATGACAGCTTTGCACACTCTTGGTATTCTCTCAACCAGCTTCACCTGGAATGCTTTTCCAACAGTCTTAAAGGAGTTCCCAAACATGCTGAGCACTTGTTGGCTGCTTTTCGTTCACTCTGTGGTCCAACTCGTCCCAAACCATCTCAATTTGGTTGAGGTTGGGTAATTGTGGAAGCCAGGTCATCTGGTGCAGCACTCCATCACTATCCTTCTTGGTCCAATAGCCCTTATACAGCCTTGAGGTGTGTTGGGTCATTTTCCTGTTGAAAAACAAATGATAGTCCCACTAAGCCCAAACCAGATGGGATGGCGTATCGCTGCAGAATGTTGTGGTAGCCATGCTGGTTAAGTGTGCCTTAAATTGTAAATAAATCACTGACAGTGTCACCAGCAAAGCACCATCACACACCCTCTTCCATGCTTCACTGTGGGAACTACACATGCGGAGATCTTCCGTTCACCTACTGTGCGTCTCACAAAAACACAGCAGTTCGAACCAAAAATATAAATTTGAACAGACAGATTTCCACCGGTCTAATGTCCATTGCTCATGTTTCTTGGCCCAAGGAAGACTTTTCTTCTTATTGGTGTCCTTTAGTAGTGGTTTCTTTGCAGCAATTCGACCATGAATGCCTGATTCACATAGTCTCTTCTGAACAGTTGATGGTGAGATGTGTCTTACTTGAACTCTGTGAAGCATTTATTAGGGCTGCAGTTTCTGAGGCTGGTAACTCTAATGAACTTATCCTCTGCAGCAGAGGTAACTCTGGGTCTTCTTTCCCTGTGGTGGTCGTCATGAGAGCCACTCATCGTTGATGGTTTTGTGTGTGCACTGGAAGAAACTTTCAAAGTTCTGCTTTGACTGACCTTCATGTCTTAAAGTTATGATGGACTGTCGTTTCTCTTTGCTTGTTTGAGCTGTTGTTACCATAATATGGACTTTGTCTTTTTCCAAATAGGGCTTTCTTCTGTATTCCACCCCTATCTTGTCACAACGCAACTGATTGGCTCAAATGCATTAAGAAGGAAAGAAATTCCACTAATTAACTTTTAACAAGGCACACCTGTTAATTGAAATTCATTCCAGGTGACTACCTCATGAAGCCGGTTGAGAGAATGCCAAGAGTGTGCAAAGCTGCCATCAAGATGGCTACTTTGAAGAATCTCAAATCTCAAATATATTTTGATTTTATACTTTTTTGGTTACTACATTAATCCATATGTGTTATTTCATAGTTGTGATCTCTTCACTATTATTCTACAATGTAGAAAATAGTACAAATCAAGAAAAACCCTTGAATGAGTAAGTGTGTCCAAACTTTGGACTGGTACTGTATATTTTCAAATTGCTTTAAATTTGTAGAATGGTGAAACATCTCACGTAGAATCTACATGGAAATTGCTACACAATTCATGTTATGTGGTGTTGTAAATGTGTTGAACAACATCAGATCCATGTCACATTTTCAACATTTTCTATATGTTCTCACTGTTTAATCAATGTCTGTTCTTCACCCTATATTACATTTTGGATGGTTGAAATTGTTGAATTTCATTTTTGATCTGACATTTTATTTTATATTTTTTCAATGTTGATAGTAAAATGGTATGTTTAATCGGCCCAGAAGCGTCCCTCTTCCGGGGAGGGGGGGAATTATTGAATCGGACCGGAATTGGTTGTCGGACTCAGCCCGGAATCTCAATAAATGACTGCCCAGAATCGGCCGTTTCTGTCTACCGGAATTCAGCCGACTTTGTTGGCATCTTACCAGAATCCTCCCAGAAGCGACCCGATGCAAATTTCTTAAATGCTTGCAAAATTGCCCAATTTAGTAATGTTAAATATTAATATATTACATTTATGCATATAAATTATACCCACCCCCCCAAAAAAAATTGTCTGAGGACACACCGTCCACCTGGTGACCGTGGCAGCACGCATGCACCTGGCCCGCCACAGGAGTCACTACATCCCAGCCGGCCAAACCCTCCCCCTAACTTGGACGACGCTGTGCCAATTGTGCGTCGACTCACGGGTCTTCCTGTAGCGGCCGGCACCGGTCTCAAACCAGCATCTGTAGCAACACAGTTTGAAACTGCGTTGCAGTGTCTTAGACCGCTGCGCCACTCTGGAGGCTCCATCCACAAAGTTTTTCATGCTTATCAATTGCCTTGCACAAAGTATAAAAATACTAAAAAACGACTTAAACAGGACTCTAAAGAATGTAATTTAAATGTTAATTGTATTTTTTGATCACAGAAACAATGAGAAAATATGGGAAAATAAATAATACAATTATTAATATTTATATAAAGCAGCTCGTGTAATCATCTGCCAGAGAGTAGCCCCAATGTAATACATTTGGGCCAGATAACTCAAACCGGAATCGGTCTAGCATAATCCCCGCATCCTAGCTATAAGTAATACTTCCTAAGGTGGCCCAGACTCGGGCCACATGATGTCGACTGAGTCTCATTCTCAGCCGAGTCCCCCGACTCTCAGCCGGAATCGGCCCAGATCCACTGTGCTAGCGATGAGATTGAGATCTTCTCAAACTGCAACAAAGGGTGGTATATGTGTGAAGCAGGCATGTTGGGCTAATGCAAACAACCTTACCAGGGGTGCAGTAAGTAGTTTATAGGTAATTCTCAAAGAGGTGCTCAATGTTCCAAAAGATGTACATACACTTATGCATAACCCATAGAATACAATACTATTATGAAATGTGAGGGTAACTGCATATTTTGGTGTTGAGCATCATATAGTGAAGACTGGTTGAGCATCCAGATTTCATTAAGGTTTCAATAGATTTGAAAATCAACGTTGATAGTGTTCCTCTCTTCAAATCATCTAGCTGCCAACTTTTGCCTATTTTAAGCAGCCTAAATGATTTCCATCCATTTGTTTTTGCCTTGTTCACTGAAGAAGCTAGTGCCTGTGGATGATTATCTGAGTAATGTCCTATTGGAGTTGAAGGTGCCTCCTCGTTCACGGTATCAATCTGACAAAGAGTCATTACCATTTCACAGTCAAAGCTTTTCTTTGTGATGCACCAGTGTGAGCAGTGCTAAAATGCATCAAATCCCATAGTGGATATTTTTCAAGAGAAAGATGTCAGATGATTAAAGGCTCTTGGAAAAGAAGGGTAGTGTTGCACTTTGAAGGGACACATCCAGAGAGAAATGATGGGGAATTCAATAACTTGGGCTACATGGCTAGCCATCAGGTAGCTACAGTACATCTCCATTGAAAGACGTATTTCAGTTTTTCCATTGGATTATATGCATATGGTGTGCTTGAGTCTCATGAGGAGAATGTAAACTTGTTTTTACCTTTATTTAACTAGGCAAGTCAGTTAAGAACAAATTCTTATTTACAATGAAAGCCTAGGAACAGTGGGTTAACTGCCTTGTTCAGGGGCAGAACGACCAGCAACCTTTCAGTTACTGGCCCAACGCTCTAACCACTAGGCTACATACACCACCATTTTCATGCAGACTGTCTTCCTCTCAGAAAAACAATTTGTCAGAGGCTCTGATCTCCTTTCGAAGCTTATTGGCAAAATAATTTGCCCGACAACCTCGGTCACTAGCAGAACTTGACCGATGGAATGCCACTGAGTACAGTCCGTTTTTGTTCTACATGGGTCCCACAGTATTGAAGGATGTTGTTTCCAAAAAGTTCTATCACCACTTTATGTCCATTAGTGTAGCCATGTCAAGTTTGCTAAATTCAGATGATGACAGGAGGAGGTATTACCTTGATGATGCCAAACAGCTGCTGGTGCACTTTGTTGAGATGAGTAAGAGTATCTATGGTGATACATTAACGGTGTACAATGTACACGGTGTCACTCACTTGGCAGATGATATTGCATTTCACAACAAATCAATGACCTTAATTGCCATCAAAAGCCCACATAAATCCATTGGTACAAGTGACAAGGCGTTTGTCTGAATCAGACCAAGTGAAACACACTGCCAAGAACATTCAACCATACGTCAAGAATAACATGCAGGATTGTTGCTTCCTCCTCCAGGACAACTATGCATTTGTCAAAGAAATTATAGACGATGGAAACCTGTCTGTGATGTTATTCGCCATACTCAAACCCTACCACAGGCAATACATAGTGATCCTTCTTTTGCACAGTTTTGCCAAGATCAGATCTATTGGAATAGATTGGTTTGCAATTATGGCTTATATTATATTGTCTAATAATGTATATTTTCCCAGGTTCTAATGTCAGAGGATGTGGGCCAGAGCAGTGTGGATGGAAAAAGAAGTAGAAGGTGTTGATCTAGAGCACTGAATCACAGACCAAATAAATATGACAAATCTAACAAATATATAGAAAGAATAGGCTCCTAACCAATTGCACTATTTTGTGTGTTATTTCACATTGTTTGTAACTTATTTTGTACATAATGCTGATACCGTCTCTTATGTCAGAACAGCGATTACTCACCTCGAACTGAACGAAGATATTTTCTTTAATGAGTCTGACGTGAAGGATATAATGTTGCTCCCGGACAATGCCCAAATCCTGTCATTCGCATGAAGAAAATGAGGAAATACTGGAGGCGGAGATCAGTGTGCCTTGGGAGAATTTGTCGGCGCGTGGGTAACCCGCCTCTACCATCCATTCTATTAGTCAAAGTGCAATCACAGGAGAATAAACTGGATGAGCTCCGTTAGAGACTATCCTACCAACAGGACATTAAAACTGTATTATCTTATGTTTTACTGAGTCATGGCTGAACGACGACACGGATAACATACAGTTGGCTGGGTTTTCCGTACATTGGCAGGACAGAACTGCTATGTCCGGTAAGACGAGGGGTGGCGGTGTGTGTCTATTTGTCAATAACAGCTGGTGCGCGATGTATAGACCACACTATCTACCAATAGTTTTCATCTATATTTTTCGAAGCCGCTTATTTACCACCACAAACCGACGCTGGCACTAAGACCACACTCAACGAGCTGTATACGGCCATAAGAAAACATGAAAATGCTCGTCCAGAAGCAGTGCTCCTGCTGGCCGGGGACTTTAATGCAGGCGAACTTAAATCCGTTTTACCTCATTTCAACCAGTATGTCATGTGAAACTAGAAGGGGAAAAAACTCTAGACCACCTTCATTCCACACCACAGAGACTCATACAAAGCTCTTCCTCAGCATCCATTTGGAAAATCTGACCACAATTCTATCCTCCTGATTCCTGCTTATAAGCCCAAACTAAAGCAGGAGGTACTAGTGACTCACTCAATACAGAAGTGGTCAGATGCTACGCTACAGGACTGTTAAGCTAGCACAGACTGGAATATGTTCTGGGAATCATCCAATGGCATTGAGGAGTATACCACCTCAGTCTCCGGTTTCATCAATAAGTGCATCGATGACATCGTCCCCACAGTGACCGTACATACATATCCCATCCAGATGCCATGGATTACAGGCAAATCCGCACCGAGCAAAAGGCTAGAGCTGCCGCTTTCAAGGAGCGGGACACTAATCCGGATGCTTATAAGAAATCCCACTATGCCCTCAGACGAACCATCAAACAGGCAAAATGTCAATTCAGGACTAAGATTGAATCCTACTACACCGGCTCTAATGCTGGCCGGATGTGGCAGGACTTGCAAACTATTACGCACTACAAAAGGAAACCTAGCCACGAGCTGCCCAGTGACCCAAGCCTACCAGACAGGCTAAATGCCTTTTATGCTCGCTTCGAGGCAACACTGAACCATGCATGAGAGCACCAGCTATTCCAGATGACTATGTGATCATGCTCTCCGTAGCCGATTTGAGCAAGACCTTTAAACAGGTCAATAAGACCGCGGGGCCAGATGGATTACCAGGATGTGTACTCGGGATATGCGTGGACCAACTGTCAAGTGTCTTCACTGACATTTTCAACCTCTCCCTGACCGAGTCTCTAATGCCTACATGTTTCAAGCAGACCACAATAGTCCCTGTGCCCAAGAAAGTGAAGGTAACCTGCCTAAATGATTACCGTCCCATAGCAGTCATGTTGGTAGCCATGAATTGCTTTGAAAGGCTGATCATGGCTCACATGAACACCATCATACTGGAAACTCTAGACCCACTCCAATTCGCATATCGCCCCAACAGATCCACAGATGACGCAATCTAAATAGCTCTACACACTGCCCTTTCCCACCTGGGCAAAAGGAACACCTATGTGAAAATGCTGTTCATTGAATACAGCTCAGCATTCAACACCATAGTGCCCACAAAGCTCATCACTAAGATAAAAACCCTGGGACTAAACACCTCCCTCTGCAACTGGATCCTGGACTTCCTGACAGGCCGCCCCCAGGTGGTAAGTGTAGAAAACAACACATCTGACACGCTGATCCTCTACACGGGGGGCCCCTCAGATGTGCGTGATTAGTCCTCTCCTGTACTCCGTGTTCACCCACAACTGCGTGGCCAAGCATGCCTCCAACACCATCATTAAATTTGCTGATGACACAATGGTGGGAGGCCTGATCACCGACAACGATTTGACAGCCTATAGGGAGGAGGTCAGAGACCTGGCAGTGTGTTGCCAAGACAACAACCTCTCCCTCAACATGAGCAAGACAAAGGAGATGACCGTGGACTTCAGGAAAAGGAGGGCCGAACACGCCCCCATTCACATCGATAGCCTGTAGTGGAGCGGGTCGAGAGTTTTTCAAAGTTCCTTGGTGTCCACATCACCAACAAATTATCATGGTTCAAACACGCCATGAAAGTCGTGCAAAGGGCACAACAACACATTTTCCCCTCAGGAGATTGAATAGATTTGGCATGGGTCCCCAGATCCTGAGAGCATCCTGACCGGTTGCATCACTGCCTGGTATGGCAACTGCTCGGGCACCATGAGGCGCTACAGAGGGTAGTGCGTACAGCCCAGTACATCATTGGGGCCAAGCTTCCTGCCTTCTAGGACCTATATACTAGGCGGTGTCAGAGGAAGGCCCCAAAAATTGTCAAAGACTCCAGTCACCCATAGACTGTTCTTTCTGCTGCCGCACAGCAAGTGGTACCGGAGCGCCAAGTCTAGGTCCAAAAGGTTCCTTAACAGCTACCCCAAGCCATATGACTGCTGAACAATGAATCAAATGGCCACCCGGACTATTTGCGTTGACCCCCCCCCCCCCCCCCCACACACACACACTTTGAGATTCTTCAAAGTAGCCACCACAGCATTCTGCAGCGATACGCCACCCCATCTGGTTTGCGCTTAGTGGGACTATAATTTGTTTTTCCATAGGACAATGACCCAACACACCTCCAGGCTGTGTAAGGGCTATATAAGCAAGAAGGAGAGTGATGGAGTGCTGCATCAGATGACCTGGCTCCCGCAATCACCTGACCTCAACCCAACTGAGATGGTTTGGGATGAGTTGGACCACAGAGTGAAGGAAAAGCAGCCAACAAGTGCTCAGCATATGTGGGAACTCCTTCATGGTTGTTGGAAAAACATTCCAGGTGAAGCTGGTTGAGAGAATACCAAGAGTGTGCAAAGCTGTCATCAATGCAAAGGGTGGCTACTTTGAAGAATCTCAAATATAATTCCATAAGTGTTATTTCAAAGTTTTGATGTCTTCACTTATATTCTACAATGTAGAAAATAAAAACAAAATAATTACAAAAAACATTGAATAAGTAGGTGTGTCCAAACATTTGACTGGTACTGTATATATATAACAATATTACAAAAATAAAATATGGGAGAAATTTCAGCTTCTGAGGATAAAACTGACATCAGGTAAATAGCAGATACATAGAAAATGCAATAAGTAGAAACTGCTCGTTGTTTAAAATGACTTAAATTGTTTGAACCCTCAACCCACCATTCCGAATCAAAACATCAATGTGAAGACCAAAGCCAGTGAAGTGGAGGAGATCTTCAAGAAAAAACTAAATAAAACTACACTCATAGATTGTATAACTGGTATGTTTAAACTAGTTCTGTCAAAGTTAACGAGTTAATCATTCGTTAACGCGTGACATGTTTATTGGCTATTTATTTTTGTTTTGAAATGTTTCCATTTCTTCACTGCACAACACAGAAGTCAACTACAGTCAAATCTTTTTATTTTAATTTTATTTTGAATGTTATTGTTTTTTTTTGTCAATCATTTTTTATTTATTATGAACACAACGAAATGAGCCTTTACATTGCTGAAGAACGGAGCTACGTTTGTTCTGCTGCGGATATGTCTTGGATTCGTGTGCATGTCGCGAGACGCTATTTTTTGGTTTGATAACAAGTGACTAGCTTCCTAGCAAACTGATAACTTGACCACTGACTATGCATAGATTTGGATGGCACAGGAAAAACTAAAAAGGAATAGGCTACTTAAAGAGCTGCTTCAATGGCAGGCTGCATATGCAAGAGTGGGGTGTATATGTATGTGTGTGAGAGAGAGAACAGGGAGTAAGTGAGCGAGTTTGTTTTGAATGGGCTTGTTTTGCATTGTTTTGTGTGGAAATTTCACTTAAAACCTGTTATGGCTAGGCGTCCCACTAGCGGCACACCTCAACAACATCCGGGGAAATTGCAGAGCGCAAAATAAAAATTACAGAAATATAAATATTTAACATTCATGAAAATACAAGCGTTATACATCAAAATAAAGCTTAACTTCTTGTTAATCCAGCCGATGTGTCAGATTTCAAAAAGGCCTTACCCCGAAAGCACACCATGCGATTATCTGAGGACAGCGCCCCGCACACAAAAGCATGAAAAACATATTTCAACCAGAAAGTCAGAAATAGCTATATAATATATGCCTTACCTTTGATGATATTCTTCTGTTGGCACTCCAAAAGCTCCCAGATACATCACAAATGGTCCTTTTGTTCGATAATGACCTTCTTTATATCCCCAAAAACTCAGTTTAGCTGGTGCGCTTCAGTCAATAATCCACCGGTTTCCCTCCATCAAAATGCATACAAAATGAATCCCAAACGTTACTAATAACCTTCTCCAAACAAGTCAAACAACGTTTATAATCAAAGCTCAGGTACCCTAATACGTAAATAAATGATCAAATTTAAGACGGAGAATCGTTATTGTCTTTACCGGAGATAAACGACAAAGAAAGAGCTTTCATCCACGCGCATGAAAACACTTCAGCCAAAATGGGAGCCACCTAGAAAAACTACAATTTCTAGCTCATTTTTCCAAAAACAAGCCTGAAACTCTTTCTAAAGACTGTTGACATCTAGTGGAAGCCGTAGGAACTGCAATCTGGGAGGATTTCGCCTTATAATAAAAATGACAGCCATTGAAAACAGTGGTAGGCAGATTTTTTTTGGGGGGGGTTTGTCCTCTGGGTTTTGCCTGCCATATCAGTTTTGTTATACTCACATACAGTTAACAGTTTTATAAACTTTAGAGTGTTTTCTTTCCAAATCTACCAATTATATGCATATCCTAGCTTCTGGGCCTGAGTAACAGGCAGTTTACTTTGGGCACGGTTTTCATCCGGACGTCAAAATACTGCCCCCTAGCCCAAAGAGGTGTTAATGACCAATGGAATGGCTGTGAAAATATGTGAACGCCGCCCACCTGGGGCCCCGGGCCCTGCAAAACGAACTCACTGAGAGAGAGAGAGAGAGAGAGAGGCCCAGCCAGATCCCGGACTTGAACCCGATCTAACATCTATAGAGAGACCTGAAAATAGCTGTTATGCTACGCTCCCCATCCAGCATGACAGAGCTTGAGGGGATCTGCAGAGAAGAATGGGTGAAACTTCCCAGATACAGGTGTGCCAAGCTTGTAGCATCATATCCCAAAAGACTTGAGGCTGTAATCGCTGGCAAATGCGCTTCAACAAAGTACTGAGTAAAGGGTCTGAAAAGGTATGTAAATGTGACTTTTCAGTTTTTCATATTTTTATAGATTGCAAACATTTCTAAAAACCTGTTTTTGCTTTGTCATTATTGGGTATTGTGTGTAGATTGATGAAGAAAACCTTCTTTAAAAAAAAATCCATTTTAGAATAAGACTGTAACGTAACAAAATGGGGAAAAAGTCAAGGGGTCTGAATACTTTCCGAATCCACTGTAGACCCTAAGACAGGAAGATACATTTTGCACCATGAGTAGAAATGTTTTCTACATATCAGCGTGCTTTTCAAGTGTGCAACATTATAACGGTCCTGGTTGATACAGTTAATTACATCTGACCAACACATTGTTTTGGTCAAATCAAATCACAATGTGTTCTTAACCTCACTCCAATATTTAAATGTAGTTGATTATTATTTGAGTATAGTTTTCCAACTCGATAACACCAAAATAAAAAATAACTGTTGGCTGTCTTTGTGAGTGGGTGAATAAAGGTTGAAATCTCATTGATCAACGTCTCAACCAAATACTACTCAAATGTCCACGTTGAAATGATGTGATGTGCCCAGTGGATTATTTGCCCTTGCATGCAATAATATGGCAATTGGAAGGTACGTTCCTCAAACTCAAGCCTGCATGATACCTAAGGTATGTTTGTTAAATGCACCATGTCTCGCGGGCAAACGGAGGTCAGTGGCTGGTCCTTGTAGCTTGGCAGAAGTGAGTGGATGATCGACAGCGTTTAGCTCCAGAGGGTGTTGTGTTGTAGGGCATGGCTGGCACGCAGCACTGCTCCAGTGAATGGTGTGGCAGATATTACAGCTCCATCTGATGGCCTCCATCTGGCCCAGTGAGGCAGAGATGCCAGCCAGGCCAGCAGAGAGACTGTGTCCCCCTCCTCCCCTCCCTGTTTCCCCATCACCGCCAGTCAGCCAGTGGAGCCGAGGTGGAGAGGGTTAGTGTAGTATAGCTGTCGGCGCTACAGCCAGCCAGAGCAGAGGTCTATCTCAGTAATTAACATGTTGACACACATCTATGTGTATCAGAACAGTCTGCAATGGAGGAGACAAGTGGTCACTACTCTGTTCTCAACATATAGTAGACTACAGCAGGGACCTTTCTGGGGCAGGTGTCTAAAAAAATAATGCCTGAAGCCTCTGTAGTGAAAACGGTTACATTTTTGAGCATAGGACTATTTATTTTTGCAACAACACACTCACTCATCATCAGAAATTGAAAGCAAGCTAATTGCAGTGCCTCCTGAAGACATGATTGACTACAAGAAAAGAGGGTGGGTTACCAGCTGATCGTTGATTGACGTAAATATGCTAGTTAGCTAGCTCGATTTCTTTTACTGATTGTAATTTACCTCTGTCTTTATTCCTCTCTCTACTGCGTATCAGCCAACCAGACGGAATATTAATGGTGATGTAGGCTAAATCAAGTATTATCAAGTGGTAATCATGCTGCTGTAAAAGTACTGAGGATTTAAACGATAGTAAACTAAAATAATAAACGCAACATGTAAAGTGTTGGTCCCATGTTTCATAAACTAAAATAAAAGTTACCAGAAATGTTCTGTACACATAAAAAGCTTATTTCTCAAATTTTGTGCACAAATGTATTTACATCCTTGTTAGTGAGCATTTCTCCTCTGCCAAGATAATCCATCCACCTGACTGGTGTGGCATATAAAGAAGCTGATTAAACAGCATGATCATTACACAGGTGCACCTTGTGATGGAGACAATAACACACCACTCAAAAATGTGCAGTTTTGTCACACAAGACAATGCCACAGATGTCTCAAGTTTTAAGGGAGCATGCAATTGGCATGCTGGCTGCCGGAATGTCCACCAGAGCTGTTGCCAAAGAATTGAATGATCATTTCTCTACCAAAAGCCACCTCCAACGTTGTTTTAGAGAATTTGGCAGTACGTCCAAATGGCCTCACAACTGAAGACAACGTGTAACCACGCCAGCTCAGGAGCTCCACATCCAGCTTCTTCACCTGCGGGATTGTCCAAGACCAGCCACCCGGACATCTGATGAATCTGCACAACCGAAGACTTTCTGCACAAACTGTCAGAAACATCTCAGTGAAGCTCATATGGATAAGTGGGTCTGCTAAATGACTAAATAAGCATGCTTGTCGTCCTCACCAAGGTCTTGACCTGACTGCAGTTCGGCGTAGTAACCGACTTCAGTGGGCAAATGCTCACCTTGATGGCCACTGGCATACTGGAGAAGTGTGCTCTTCATGGATTAATCCCAGTTTCAACTGTACCGGGCAGATGACAGGTGTTGTGTGGGCAAGCGGTTTGCTGATGTCAACGTTGTGAACAGAGTGCCCCATGGTGTCGGTGGGGTTATGGAATGGGCAGGCATAAGATATGAACACAATTGCATTTTATCAATGTTAATTTTTATGCACAGATACCATAACGAGATCCTGAGGCCTATTGTCGTTCATCTGCCTCCATCAGCTCATGTTTCAGAATGATAATGCATGCTCCATGTTGCAAGGATATGTTGCAAGGATCTGTACACAATTCCTAGAAGCTGAACATGTCCCAGTTCTTCCATGGCCTGCATACTCACCAGACATTTCACCCATTGAGCATGTTTGGAATACTATGGATCTACGTGTACAACAGCGTGTTCCAGTTCTCGCCAATATCCAGCAACTTCACCATTGAAGAGGAGTGGGACAACATTTCACAGGCCACAATCAACAGCCTGATCAACTCTATGCGAAGGAGATGTGTTGCGATGCATGAGGCAAATGATGGTCAGACCAGATACTGACTGGTTTTCTGATTCACGCCCCTACCTTTTTTAAGGTATCTGTCACCAACATCTGTATTCCCAGTCATGTGAAATCCATAGATTAGTGCCTAATGAATTTGTTTAAATTGACTTATTTTCCTTATATGAACTATACATCTTTATTGTTGCATGTTTTGCGTTTATGTTTTTGTTCAGTGTAGGTAGCTAGCTACACACACACTCCACTGGTGACCACACCTCTCAAGCCATGCATGCACACAATCTCTGTGCAGGACAGTCTGTGAAAAAGGTGCTACTGGGCACGCGCGCAAGGTGTGTAGGCTACAGGGCAACAGGCACAACCAACAGATGGGGTGACAAACTTGACACAACTTTCAGGCAGTGGGTTCCGAACAACAATGACATTAAATGTACACAAAAAAGATATACCATCACCCAAAGGCCACTTTGGTGACTGCAAGGGCGAAGGGGATGTGCTCTTCAGTCTGCACAAGTAGAACCCTATCTGTGAAAGTGCATGGCCTACAGTAGAAGTAAGGGATATATACTGTATATAGATAGTGAAGGCTTCTGAAACCCCTTACACATCTCAATGAATACAATCATTTTGTTTGTTAGATTATCCACATTTTGATATATGATATGACTGTACATACTGTAAATGCCAAGAAAGCTCCACTAACTCCATTGTACTGGTCAGTCTTTTACTTGGGCATATATATTATGTGTTCCTCTGTTTACCCTGACTCAAAGATGCATAATTAATCATTTCTGACCTCCTTTTCTAGTGGCAGCTGCCATATGCTTACTTTCAGTCATAATCATCTCCATGGAGATGCATTAAAGAGTCAAACAGATCCAGAGTTGGCTATCCATGTGAAAACATGCCATATCAGACAATGACTGTTACTGCTAAAGCCCACGATCATTTTTAGACAGATGTAGAATTCCTGTCTGAAATTGTTAGACAAATGCTTAAAACAATATTGATTAATTATATGCAAATGTGCTATGTGTTTTATGCCTAAAAATTTAACAAATTTCTAAACCTGTCTACCTACTTAGGTTCATCTATTCATTGCATAGTTTCTACTAGGGTACAATATGAGAGCATACCTCTGGACCTTGGGGACACAGGGAGGAGAAGGACTGGAGGGGTAAGGTCATTACCACATGGTTCAGCCCGTGGCTCTAATTCCACCCTCCTACGTGACAAAAACACACTCTCCTCTCCTCCCTCTATCCTAAGCATGGTGATGTGGGGGGTTTGTGCCCTTCAGACTGCCATCTGCTGTGATGGGCTGTCATCGCCAATGGTATAGGGCCATCTGCTTACGCTTTACCAAGTCAGGGAAGGAGGTACTGGTGGTGGCGCAGGCAGGGCGCTAAAACAGGAATCATAATGACCTCTGGGAGTTGGAGTTAGAATGAGGACACTACCTCTTTGCTCCCCTCTGAAAAAACACTGCGGCTAATGATAATAATAATAAGAGGCTGTTGAATTAGAGGGAAATGCATCCCAGGGGCATTGTTAGATTCCTTAATGCACTCAAGCACATTAAGTGTAATGAAATAGCCATATATCACACTGCTGCTTTAAAGGACAACTAGCCGCTTCTGTCTTAAACATGCAATTAAAGGATATTTTGTGGTGGTGGAACTGTGAAAATTACAGCACAGTATTACAGCAAGTAGCCATGATGTAATTGGAGGAAATGCATCATCTATTTTTGCAGCAGCAGAAGCAGCTCGAGCACTTATCATCAAGGGAAGAGTATCCAATATATTATTGAAAGAAAGTATGGCTACAAAATAGTATTTATACAATACACAGTTATTGTGAAGGAAAATAACACCCTAATGGGAGTAGTGAAATGTTAATATCAATTTGCCGCCTGTGGTAAATGTCATCCCCTATAGCTAAACTTAGGAGACTGATTTGTTCTCTTTAATTTGCCCAAACTCATTTGCATTATTCAGCCAAACATAAATATGTATTTTCTAATTCAAGAAGAACCTTTTCCATTACATGGTTTTGTGTCTTAACCACTGAATTAGGGTACAGATAAGTGTTTTGTGACACAGATAGATAATGCTCCTATCTGTACAGTCTATAATTACATTATGATAGATAAGAGAATGTTTCATTCTTCCCTGCCAGGTAGATGAGATAAACACTTCCATCACTCATAACTGTGTTATCTTCAATAAACAGTGATTGAAAGTGAATAAAGGTTGATTGTGACGCATTAGTGACGGTGAAAGAAGTGTCTATACCGTGACAGTAACAAGCAACACAGGGGCACCACTCTGAGAATGACATACGGGACCTGGAGTGACTGGGGCACGACCAACACATTCATGGTGTTCATTTTGACTAATTATCTGTTCCTCTGAGTGGATGCTATTTGATCTGCTGTGATTTCTATCTCATATATAAATGCCATTGGTGCAACAGGATCTTGTGTTCATACATTTAGTCCTGTTTTCCCCTTTTTCAGAACATCCCACTGGGCACACACTGGTTGAATCAACGTCGTTTCCACGTCATTTCAATTGAATTGTCGTCTGTGCCCAGTGGGATATTATCTTGCTTGACCCTGAAGTATGCCAGAGTTCATCCTCTAAACAGGCTTGCCCAAAGGGGACAACATTTGACATTTTCTCTGCTTCTGTGCTGGAGGTCTCCCTGTTTCATCTTGCAATAATCCAGAAAGATTTTTTTATTTACTTTTCCTACGACTGCTCTCCTTTTTGTTCAACTGGAAATTCCTATTACACACGTCTTCTTCAACTGGGATACATTACACGGAGACATCACTCTGAGGATGACATGGAGACCTGGAGAGACTGGGACACGACTAGCTCATTGATGGTCTTAACTTGGATTAATTATCTGTTCCCTTTTAATCTTTCAGGAGTCCCTTAATAACATGTAATCCTGCTTGATCAGTCCATCATTTAAAAGCTGAGGGGATGTTTCTAAAGGAAGGAAAAATAAGGAAACATTTGTTTTTATTCCTTAAGAAGTTAAAGGATACAATGTATCAATTGGAAATACCCTTCTAGTATTTCATGATCAGTGGAATGGTTCATTACGAAATGTACTATAGTTAGAAAATATTAAATACATAATCAGGTAGACCATTTATAAATAAATCAGACATTTGATGCACTTTTCAACTTGGATCTCTATAAATGACAGTATATACAATGGTTTTAGTACAGATCTGAATAGACTAACGACCAATCTGCTCAAACATAACAATTTTAAATAGGGAAAGGCAAGTCTGTGACCATGTTGATGGAATTAATTTGGTTTGTAAATGCATTTGAGGATAATGTCGTTGAGCTTCCAACCAGCGTCCAATTCCCTTCACTCCCATGCCTGCCCATTTGAATTATGTTCTGTCCCCACGCTAGCACAGCAGGATATGGCAAACACGACGTCTGTGGCATAAGTGAACCATAGTCCAGATTAGCAGGCTAGGAATGGTGTGACTGTGAGAGGCCACCCTTTCTAATGGCACTTCAAACTGTTCCTGAATAGGGTCACTCATCTGGCAGAGAGAGAGAGAGCAGAGAGAATCCAGTGTGATTGGCAAGTCTCTGAATCTGATTATGTCCTTCACTCATTATGAACCTCTTTCCCAGCGCCAAGTGTGATCATTACAACTGAAAGCAATAAAAATGCAAATGACCCAAAAAATGATCACTTTTAAGTCATTGGACTATCTTTGGATATAGTGGCTAAGAGACTGGAGGGTCCAAGCTTTTCCCTTGGGCACAGGCCTCATATAAAAACAATGCAATAACTATTAGGAGCGTATTTTGCACATCACTCGAGGACTACATATTGCCTCCGAAGTAGATTGCATACTGTACCTACCCCAACTCCCTTTTCCCCCTTTCAAACAAATTGAAATTGAAATCCAATTCAGAATTGATTAGGCCTACCTATCTTTCAAAGGTGCCTCTTTGACGAGTGATGAGAGGAGCTCTCCTCTTGATAAATATTAAGTTCCCACATCAAAGTGGGAAATCACACAAATTAGGCCTACTTGTCTCTCGATTTGTGTAACTTGGAATCTTTTAGAACTGTGAGATAATTTGGTTTATCATGTTTAACCTTTTATCTGGTTCTCATCAAAGCGTGTCAAGTGCTGGTGGTAAATGGGACTAAGCAGGGTTATGACACATAGGCAGTCATTAACAATCGCGCTTAGGGGATTAAAGCCATTCTGGGTTGGGTACAAACTACTTAGATTTTGTTGATGTCTGACTTTGGACAGTGTGAGGGCTTAAACAAACCTGAGAGTCAAAACATCTCCTTCATAGTCTTTCCACGCTCCACACTAATATTTAACTTGATTCTTGTTTCAAGTTTTCATACCAAGTGCTGTTGTATCATCCAATCTGTCTGATTCATGTTATTGTGAGACGGGTGAGTGCTTTGATGTTTTGGGGTGGGTTCCAGAGCTGTTTTGGCTCACTGAGACATTCTGTGATTGGAATCAAATGTTGAAATGTGATCCCTGGACTGGTTCACTGGAAAATAGCTTTTCTCCAGTGATCAAACTAAAACTCTGTGGTCTGGACAGGATTTACTATGGCAACTTGATGTATTTTGCTCACACAATAATACCAACAATGTGTTACCTCTAATTGAGAGAGAGATCACCCACACATGGAGATCTCTCTCTCTGGACCTCTTCCAACCTGCAGTATGGACAAAGGGGGACATCGCTACTTGGACACCACAGATCCAGTTCCAAAGTGCAACACGGGTTTAATTGTTATTATACAATAATGCCAGTGTGTTGTTAACTAAGTGTGACTGGTAAGGTGAATAGGGGTGCCATTAGAACTTGTCAGGGGTTAAGCAGTACTGAGGGTTCCGCCAGAGGAATGCCGTCGGACGCACTCTCGCATGTCTCCCTAATAAAGCTGAACCCTTATTAATTGATGAACTGTCACAACAGCTGTGAGGAGGCTTTAATTGGGTGCAGGGATGCCATGCTGTAATGACCACTTCTGGGACCTGCTGGCAAAAAGTATTTGTTATTGGCAGGTGGTCGTTCAACATTTGCTACTTTTACTTCCTGTAAATAATTAGTTCATCTGATTAAAAGTGTGGGGTAAATAACCAAACTTATAAATTATACTTTAGGGTAGCCTATAAGCAAAAAGCCACCATTTCTGGGGATTTCTCTGCTACCTTCATTTTTTAATTATACTATCATAATCATAATATGTAGCGAGAGAAGCTTACGTTAAATCTGGTGCAAACCAATGCAATGCATATTAATAGACAATCCATAGATTATCTATAGTTGTGAAAGATGCTTTGAGCAACATATTGACATTGAGCTAAACATCAACATATTATCACCATATTATAAATAACTGCTTCCTTCTTCCCCTTTTCCTCAGAGTTTGACTCGTTTTGTTTGACTGTTCAAGAACATTATTCTTGATGTTTTGGAGGAGGTAGCTAATCTAGTTTCTGTGCATAAGTGTTGAGAGTGCAGTTTTATTAGGGCCTGCTAAATGAGCCCCATTATGAGGGGCCCTAGGGCCCAGCCTGGGAGTCTAATCAGTCTGCAGCACCCGGGCCCTGGCCCCTGGCCCCCGCCCACGGCCACAATGCGGTCTCCCTTCTCTTCCCTGGTGTAATTAACCAAGTGGCACATCATGGAGCAGAGGAGAGTAGGAGAGCAGAGGAGAAAGCTGCTGTTCCAAAGCCCAGTAATGAGCCTCTGCTGCTCCCACAACACACATGAAACATTTACTGGCAGAGCAAAAACCTCCAGCTCCATCTCCTCTCACACAAGAAGACAGCTGTGTGCTTGTGTATTCAGGGAAACATTATTTTAACAGGGATATTTCATTGTAGTTTGTATGAGCGTGTATGGTATATGTGTATGGTCCGTTGTCGTTGCTTTCAACTCAGTGTTCATGGATACACCGTGTAGAGTCAACTCACTTTATGTCAGATGAGGCACACGTTTTCTTGAATAGCAACACTTGAGTGGTAACATCCTGTACTTACCTCTCACCTCAACAACAGATAAGGCTAATTCTAATATGATGGTCAAAAACGATGTAGGACAGCCATAGTTTCCTACAAACCAGGTCACCTGGTTTTGTCGCTGGTAACAAAATACCGCTACTAGTACATTTTTAACAATGCTATAACGTTGTGCATAGAGTTACCAACACAACTAAAACCTAGCTTAGGAGTGCAGTAGCAGGTCCGCCTGTATTGTGTAGGGGAGTAGAGAATATTGACTTCTGTCTTGCTAAACTAGAGAACAGAATAGGAAAGTGGTTTCCGTGGCAACAACCCCGAAAGCATATCTGTTTTTCAGAGAGTTGCGAAACCCTCCTTCTGTTTCATTGTCTAAAGATGAGTGAGTAATGCAGCAGTTAATAGGGTGGGAAAAAGGAGATATTTGCAGTTTCCTACTCCTCAGTAGAGAATTTGGCCTAATTACATGCACAGCCTCAATCAAAGTGTCTTAATTATGAATTTATTACAGGTTGTCTGCCAGAATAATGTTTCACAGACTCTGGGCTCCATTCAAACAAACCCGCATTACAGTATTTGAATCAACGTTGTTTCCTCCTCGTTTCAACCTCGAAATCTATGTGATGATGTTAAATCCACAAGGAAAACTGACTGGTTTTTGCAGAAAGTCATCAACATAATGGTATTTAAAATATAACAAAATCACCCATCTTTGAACCTAAATCCAATGACATGGTACATGCTGTTTCTTTAAAGATCAATTCACGTTAGTTGACAACCAAATACAACTCAAAACTAGACGTTGAACGGACGTCTTTGCCCAGTGGGTAGTATCTCTAGACATCCGCGTTGCCAACCACAATTTTCAAATGTTGCCTAGGGGTCTGGTTTTCGAGACTACTCAAATACTGTAGATTCACCTAACAGGTAGATGTTGATAGTTTTAACTATAAGATACAGTACGCGTGTGCACAAGCAGTAGTTTGTAAACAAATATACTTCATAAACATTGCTAAGTCAGCTTTGATTGAATCCTGAAAGCCCTCTAACAACCATTAATACTATCCATCAAGATATCAAAATCATTTGATGGCCATTGTTATCTACATATTACTAATAATTTGACCGGGTAGGTCATTTACAAAAACGACCCAGTGAACGTTTGATAAAGCACATTTCTATAACTGCAAAGTGTTTAGAGCTTCACTATTCCATTGTCATCGCTCAAAGCCCCTCTCTGCCAGTGTGTAGGCCTATCCCTCCAATGAGATGAGGAATGATAAAGAGCAGGATGATGTTAATGTAGGTCATCCTGTAGCGAGGAGCCGCTAGGAGCAGGGATACTGGCTAATGACATTACGGCAGGATAGGAGGTGGTTATGATCAATACCAGCACTTCATCATCAGGCCTCTCTGCCTGCACACACACACACATGAGCACACACACACACATGAGCACACACACACACACACACACACACACACACACACACACACACACACACACACACACACACACACACACACACACACACACACACACACACACACACACACACACACACACACACCGGGAGAAGGTCAGTGCACTGCAGGTGCTGTAGCAGTGACAAACGTTGCTCTATTCAATCTGTATCACAAAAATTCAGCACTAAAGCCCGCTACAAATTTAAAGGTAATGTTCCCGCGTTGGCTGAGATGGCATTCATGGTAAACGCTGCATAAGTCGGCTCAATCGGAAAGGCTTCAGCGATACGGATTGAATAGAGCCCTTAGTCAAAGGACTCCATCTGAACAACTTAAGCTCTCACCATGACTGGACTAGCAGATAGCAACGGATTGGATTAAACAGCCAAGTAGGACAGACGCTGTTACTAAAATAAAACAAAATCATGGTCATCATTAAAAGACAAGGGGAGTGGACAGTGACAGCGAAGAGGAAAGAAAAGAAGAGGGGATGGGAAAAGCAATGAAAGGAGAGACAAGGGAGAGGAGGGAAGTGGGGGTCTGAAATGTTTGCATGCAACTAATCGTGAATGGCATGGCAATTTTGTCAAGGGAGGGATTGGCACTGATGATGTCGGCTTCTCTCCCAAGATTGATTAGGCACATCAAGGGAGCCACTGCCTCACCAGAGCCGAGACAGAGAGTAATATGGATTTGTCTCGAAGCTCATATTTCTTCATTTGTTTCCATTACGCCACGTCTACATGGAGCCCTACAAACAACAGTGGCCAGATATCATCCCAGCTGCGACCAAGATTGGCCTAGCTGATTAATTGTTTTTGGGAGGTTTCCTCTCTCCGAGGGTTTTGAATTGCCCGTTTGTCCTGTGTCCCATCGGAGGGCGGTCCAGAACAGCGATGGATTATGGGCCACAGCTCAGATACTCCATACTCCAACAAGACAGCAAGGACATCAATAAAAAAAAATGTAAAAACATATTTCATCCAAATCTGAGCATTGTCAATTTTCACATTTAAAGCATGTCATTGTTTTGACTCAGAGTTCATGTACTGATTGGCAAAAACAATACAATAATATTGATTTTAACACAATAACATTTTATTTTAAAAGAACATCGACCTATTTAGCACAGAAAGCATACATATTGACCTCCAGAGCCGTGTTATTACATTGCTAAAAAATATAAACGCAACATGCAACAATTTCACATTTTTTTTTGTGAGTTACAGTTATAAGGAAATCGGTCAATTGAAACAAATTCATTAGGCCCTAATCTATGGATTTCACATGAATGGGCAGGGGTGCACTCATGGACCCACTGTGGAGCCAGTACCAGCCAGTCAGAATGAGTTCTTCCCGAACAAAGGGCTTTATTAGACATAAATACTACTGGTGAAAAAAATTACAAACTCTGTTATGCAGATGCGCCTTAAACCTGTAATTTCCACTGTATGTTTCTCTCATGTAAGAAGAAGACAGTATTTTCCTCAATTGTTTCTGAGTAACTTAGTCACGCTGCCAAAGACAAAGGGCCATCTGAGAGTGACCAGTTTTTTGGTCCATCTTGTTCTTATCGTATCTTTCAAGGGCACAGCAGTGTGGAGATATGAAGAGAACAGGATAGCTTGAGCAGCAGTGACAATTCTATCAGCAGAAAGGAGTAACAAATTGGCATTATCACTTGTGCGTACGCTATGTTCCCATCATGATCTCACCCACCTGCTAAACTGCCACATAGACAAAGGTTGTAAAAGCTGAGACCCAACTCTTGTTCGTTGGGCTCTTAACTCTGCACCTTTTGAGTGATTGTTAACCGCTCCAGAATTGCAATTCTTATAATAAATGCTTGTTGTTTGAAGAATCTACAGTCTCTCTTCCTTTCTGGTTAGAATTTCCATGACACTGGTCTCAGACAATCTCGCAGGTGAAGAAGCCAGATGTGGAGGTCCTGGCTGGCGTGCTGCGAAATTTTTTAGAACGACATTGGAACTGACTTTTGGTAGAGAATGTATCATTAAATTCTCTGGCAACAGCTCTGGTGGACATTCCTGTTGTCAGCAAGCCAATTGCATTGTCCCTCAAAACCCGAGACAAGTGTGGCATTGTTTTGTGTGAAAAAACGGAACATTTTAGCCTTTTATTGTCCCCCAGCACAAGGTGCACCTGTGTAATGATCATGCTGTTTAATCAGCTTTTTGATATGCCACACCTATCAGGGGGATGGATTATGGTCACTAGGAGAAATGGTCACTAATAAAGATGTAAACAAATTCATGCACAGCATTTTAGAGAAATAAGCTTTTTGTGCGTATGGAACATTTCTGGGATCTTTTATTTAGGACAAACACTTTACATGTTGCGTTTATATTTTGGTTCAGTATATATAGTGCAATAACATTGAAACTCCCATTTGATTTCATATAGATGCAGCTAAACCAGAGATGCAATCTTTTATTCTGATTCTCCACAGTTAGATGTAAAAGCCCATTTAGAAGCGAACAAAACGCACACTGCTGAACAGTCAAAGGTTCCCTCCCTGCGCCTTGAAAATGGCATATCACTAATACATTGCAAAATGCATAGTGCATAATGTTCCCTGCATTCAACATACTGTTTCAAAAGAAATGACTTCCTCAGGCATTGCAATTGGTAATGTCTCTTTGATCAAAGAATATAAGACATTAGGTAGACAACACTTTCCATGTGAAGTAAAACTTCTCGCTCTCAGCCCATCCTAGACTCCACTTTGCAGAAACTCAATGAATTACATTTTCCATGTGTGGTTTCACAGAGAAGACCCTTGTACATAACCTTAGTTGTATTTACAACCAACTAACACCTTACTGTATTTTTGGTGTTCATTACCTTATGTTTTAAGAAAAGTTGCATGATCAATGTGGTTTTTTAAACACATGAGATCCAATCCAGTGGTTTTTGTTGTTGCCATGGTAGCCTGGGAAAGCAAGAGTGGGGTCCTGGGGGATGTTAGATGTGTGAGTTTGTTGGTGAGAACAAAGGAGGGAAGCATTGTAGGGTAATTACTTTGTGTTTTCATACCAGGAGGCTCGGAGGTGAAAAACTCTCAGCTGGATTATCTTTCAGCTCTCCCTTTTGGAATGAGTTTCATAGTCAGTGACCCCCAATTCAGATTTCTCTCCTGCAGACACAAGACCTTGGGCTCGGGAATTAAAAGGAAGGTGCTTCTTTGGTGCGAGCAACAGATTCACACATTTGTTAATGTTTATTTTTTTTATATCCGGTGATAAACATTGAATTTGTCTGGAAGCAACACAGTTGTTTTCTCTATTTGTGTTTGTGGTACAAAGCAAAAATGCCTTCCAAAATAAGTATATATTTTTTTCTCACTGTGAATGCCTAAACTTGTCTCTGCTGGAGAAATGTCCAAGTCAAACGAAGATCAAACCATCAAGGTTAGTGTTTTTTTATGTTCACAGTCAAACTTAAACATGTTCATTCTGGAGATCAAAGACTTGTCTCAGAGTTAATTTGCCACAACGTCACTGTTGATGCAATGTCAGTTCATTCACAGCGAATAGGCTGTTGCAATGTAGCCACATTTTCTCAGAATCATTTTCACCCTTTTCCTTTGGGGCTTGTCACCATGAATGAGGCTACCCTATCTCCAGTACAATCCCATTAACTTAAAATAAATATACTGAACAAAAATATAAATGCAACATGCAACAGTTTCAATGATTTTACTAAGTTACAGTTCATATAAGGAAACCAGTCAATTGAAATAAATGAATTAGGCCCTAATCTATGGATTTCACATGACTAGGAAGGGCAGCAGCCATGATGGGCCTCGGAGAGCATAGGCCTCCCAACTTGGGAGCCAAGCCCAGCCAGTCAGAATACATTTCCCATCCAAAAAGGGCTTTATTACAGACGGAAATACTCCTCAGTTTAATCACCTGTCCGGGTGGCTGTTCTCAGATGATTCTGCAGATGAAGAAGCCGGATGTGGAGGTCCCGGGCTGGCGTGGTTACATGTCTGTGGTTGTGAGGCTGGTTGGACGTACCGCCAAATTCTCTAAAAGGACGTTTGATGCAGCTTATGGTAGAGAAATGGACATTAAATGATCTGGCAACTGCTCTGGTAGATATTCCTGCATGCCAATTGCACGCTCCCTCAAAACTCGAGACATCTGTGGCATTCTGTTGTGTGACAAAACTACACGAGTGAACTTTTATTGTCCCCAGCACAAGGTGCACCCATGTAATGATCATGCAGTTTAATCAGCCTCTTGATATGCCAGGTGGATGGATTATCATGGCAAAAGTGAACTGCTCTTTAACAGGGATGTAAGAAAATGTGTGCACGACATTTTAGATAAATAAGCTATGCAACATTTCTGGGATATTTTATTTCAGCTCATGAAACGTGGGACCAACACTTTACATGTTGTATTTATATATTTGTTAAGTATACATAAAGAATATTTTGAAAGAACAGCTGTCAAATTATTTGCATACAGGGAGGGATCAGGGAATCTGGTCATAATGTGGACACAGTGAACAGATATGAGACACATTTGAACCTTTTCACATGTGAGTTCCAAATATATCTAAAGGTCGCCCTAGCGTGATATTTTTTGAGGGTGATGTCAGAATGCACTCACTGTTCCAAAACATGATTGTTACGCAACAAGACAGATAACCTGCGCAGCGCTTAAACCAAGGCACGCTGCTTGCTAATTATGTATAGGTTTTGCTTCAACTTGAGAATTTCAAGTTATTTTCTAACAAGTTTGATTTTCTAACAGCTTGAATTGAGGTGTGTTCCGTCTCCTTGTTAATTCACATATGAAGTAACCCATTTCACTATTCGGACAATTTATGTTTTAGGCTTTACTGAGCCGGAAAACTCCACTCTTTCACAAGAGCCCAAGCACTTCCCCAGTGATTCTCCAGATCAACTATGAAGACATTGAGCATCTCTAGTCAGAACAGGCCTTGCAAAAACTTTTTCCCCCAGGCACATTTTCTGTCTGGCAACCGCATTGCCTTCATTCTTGTTTTCCTTACAAATAATAACTTTGGACATGTGTGCATTCATATCAAAGTAAGTAAGTAAGTATTGTATGTATAGTGCCTTTGGAAAGTATTCAGACCCCTTGACTTTTACCATATTTTGTTACGTTACATCCTTATTATAAAATTGATTAAATTGTTTTTTCCCTTCATCAAACTACACACAATACCCCATAATTACAAAGCAAATACAGGTTTTTAGAAATTTTAGTAAATTTCTGAAAAATGTAAAACTGAAAAATCCTATTTACATAAGTATTCAGACCCTTTACTGAGTACCTTGTTGAAGCACCTTTGGCAGCAATTACAGCCTTCTTGGGTATGACGCAACAAGCTTGGCACACCTGTATCTGGGGAGTTTCCAGGCTCTGACTGGGCCACTCAAGGATATTCAGAGACTTGTCCTGAAGCCACTCCTGCATTGTCTTGGCTGTGTGCTTAGGGTTATTGTCCTGTTGGAAAGTGAACCTTCGCCCCAGTCTGAGGTCCTGAGTGCTCAGGAGCAGGTTTTCTTCAAGGATCTCTCTGTACTTTGCTCCGTTCATCTTTGCCTTTAATCCTGACTAGTCTCCCAGTCGCTGCCACTGAAAAACATCCCCACAGCACGATGCTACCGCCACCAAATTTCACCGTAAGGATGCTGCCAGGTTTCCCCCAGACGTGACGCTTGGGATTCCGGCCAAATAATTAACTCTTGGTTTCATCAGATCAAAGAATCTTGTTTCTCATGGTCTGAGAGTCTTTACAGGCCTTTTGGCAAACACCAAGCGGGCTGTCATGTGCCTTTTACTGAGGAACGGCTTCCGTCTGGTCGCTCTGCCATAAATTCCTGATGGGTGGAGTGCTGCAGAGATGGTTGTCCTTCTGGAAGGTTCTCCCATCTCCACAGAGGAACTCTAGAGCTCTGTCAGTGTGACCATCGGGTTCCTCGTCACCTCCCTGACCAAAGCCCTTCTCCCCCGATTACTCAGTTTGGCCGGGCGGCCAGCTCTAGTGGTTCCAAATTTAAGAATGATGGAGTCCACTGTGTTCTTGGGGACCTTCAAGGCTGCAGAAATGTTTTGGTAACCTTCCCCAGATCTGTGTCTTGACACATCCTGTTTCGGAGCTCTACAGACAATTCCTTTGACCTCATGACTTGGTTTTTGCTCTGACATGCACTGTCAACTGTGGTACCTTATATAGACAGGTGTGTGCATTTCCAAATCATGTCCAATCAGTTGAATTTACCACAGGTGGTCTCCAATCAAGTAGTAGAAACATCACACGGATGCTCAATGGAAACAGGATGCCTGTGAGCTCAATTTAGAGTCTCATAGCCAAGGGTCTGAATTCTTACGTAAATAAGTTATTTCAATTTAAATCATTTGCAAAAAATTCTAAAAACCTGTTTTCACTTTGTCGTTATGGGATGGTGTGTGTAGATTGCTGACTATTTTTTTATATACCCATTTTACAGTAAGGCTGTAACGTAACAAAATGTGGAAAACGTCAAGGGGTCTGAAGTCACTGTATGTCTGGAGCATAATGTATTTACTGTTTTATTCACATGTTTTCAATTACTGGTGACGAATTATGCATTTAGATTCTTACATAGATTGTAATGGACACATATTATGTGTGTAAAATACTTTTTTGAAGGTTTTACTGATTATGATGAGCTAATGCTAAGCTATTTGATAGTTATGTGTGGTGCCATGTTTGTTGACATCATACAGTGCATTCTGGTTGTCACGTAAGCGTCTGTCAGACCAAAGATGTTATTAAAAATGAGATAAATGGATAGTTCACTCGATTGACTTATGGTGCTTTCGAGACAACTGGGAACTCTGAAAAATACGAGGTCAAATCGTGATGTCATTGATCTTCAGGTCGGAAATTCGGGGCTCTAGAAAGCTATCAAAAATATTTTTCCCAGTCGTAGTTTTTCTGAGTTCCGTGTTGTTTTGAACTCACTGAAGTTGGAAGTCTGAGATTTCCGAGTTCCCAGTTGTTTTGAATGCGGCGTCTGATTGTAATGATGTTACTTCTGGGTTGCCAGCTCAGACCCTTCTTTCCAGGGATTTTATTTTAATTTAGCGTATAAACTTCTCCTGTTTGCCCTTCATTTATTGATAAAACTCCCAACATAATAATATTTCCTACGTCATATCCCCCCACGATACCTTCCCCCATTTCTACCCATCATGGACTTGTAAACCTCCCCCACAAATGAAATGAATGAAGGTTACGTATGTAACCATGGTTATGTGAGCTATTGGATCACTGCAACATGGTATCCTTCCGCGCGGCAGGGTACATTCCGAATAAAAATGTCAGATTAGTCCCGTGGACCGTCTAGTGCTGCGGCTGACCCCCTTAAATAGCTGCCGCCACACTACTTCCATCCGGTGTGTCCTTTGCGAGGCACTGTAGATCACAGACAAAGAGGATTGGAGTGATCAAATAGCTCACATAACCGTGGTTACATACGGACTTACCACTCCAATATCTTATCAGAATACCAGATTAATCGGTGAACTAGGTAAGGGCCAGACAGAGGGCAAAGTCCCGTAAGACTGAGCTCAGGACAGTTATAGTTGCTATGTCCCTCCGTCCCCACTCAGGGAAGCGGAGGCAACACCCAGCACATTGGCAGGGGCAACAATGACTTGATAGTACCTTGATAGAAAAAGGTTGAGGCGCAAATGTCATTGAGGGGAACTCCTAAGAGCAGTGCCCACAAGGTAGCTACTCCTCTAGTAGAATGTGCTACTACAGCAGATGGCAGAGGCCGACTGGCCAGCCGCTATGCTGTAGTAATAGTGTCCACAAACCAATGTAAGAGTCTTTGTATTGATAGGGTCTGGTCCAGAACTCTGTCACCATAGCAAATGAATTGCCAATCAGAATGTTGTAATGTCTGTGTCTGTGTAATGTAAGTGTCCAAGGCCCTGAATCCGGCAGAGCACACTTGGAGGGGAAAAACACCCAGCTCACCCGCGGCCGCGGGAGGAACATATGTGGACAAATGTAAGGGCCGGTTCACATGACCTTCTGCAAGATTGAGGGGTTAAGACGAAGAGTGACACTCCTCTTATCTGGACACATTCTTCTCACTGATAAGGAATGAAGTTCACTCACCCTCTTAGTAAAGGTAAAAGCCAACAGGAATGCCACCCTCATGGATAGGTTCTTCAAAGTCAGGATAGGTGCCCCCCCCCCCCCCTCAGCCTGAAGAGAAGGTCGGGCCTCAGGGTCAGCTGCCATGGGGTCCCCGAGATGAGAGACAGAAAGCTGACAGTGGTGGTCTTGGCCAGCATGGAGCTATCAAGAGCAGCTGGTGGACAATCAAGATGACCCTGTCTAGCGTAGCTGTGGTCAGGGGAAATGGTGGGAAAGCGTAAAGCGGCATTGCCGGCCAATCATGAGCAAGGGAGCCCAGACCCATAGGGTCCTTGACTGAGAACCAGCTGGGGCAATGAGTGTTCTCCTGAAATACAAACAGGTCCACCTGTGCTCTCCTGAACCTGTCCCAAAGCTTTAGCACCACCTGAAGGTGCAGACTCTAGTCCCCCCCATGACGTGCCCTCATGACGCGCCCTCATGAGAGTCGAGTCTATGGACATCCCGAGGTATATCTATATATAAGGACTTCCGTGAGGGAGTTAGGTGACTCTTCTCCTCGTTTAAGGTGTGGCCCAGAACTCAAACTTGGTTCAAGAGGGTCCTTGTGTCCTTTGTGGCTTGTTCCCTGGATGGGGCAGACTATCCAATTGTCCAGGTAAGGCAGTTACTCCTCCTGTAGAATGTGCAACCACAGCAAAAGGCAAAGGCCCGTGGGCCAGCCGAAATGCGCAGTTACAGTGTCCACTATGCAATGTGAGAGTCCGGTCGGATAGGCCATGGCCCAAAACTCTCTCAGCAAACGAAAACTGATAATGACTGTGTCTGTGAAAAGTGTCTGTCCGGGCACAACACACTGGTGGAAGCCCTTAGTTCACCCTTAACAGCGCGAGGGGCGTGTGTGGGCAACTGTAATGGCCAGTTAACGTGGCTATGAGACAGAACCCCTGGCCAGCATGAAGGGTTTGGATGTAGGTTGACACTCCATCTGAAATCCTTATGAAACATTCAGTCAACCAGGGCATCAACACTAGAAGACCCTGAGACATTTGAGACACCAGAAATATAGCAGTGGCCAGCATCGGAACTGGAGTTCGTAGCCTTCCAACACTGTATTCAATGCCCATGGGGACTCCACTTGCCTCTCTCAGTTTGGCCTTTGGGCCTGTGAGAAGCTGCCAATACCATCGGCAAGCACATCAGAATGACTGCAGAGTGCCACCCTGCTTAGACGCAGTCCGCTGCCTGTGGGCAGGGATACCTCACATTTCTCAAGGGTGAAAAGCCATACTGGAAATGGTAGTTTATTTCTGTGGGGAAAAGAGATGGGTACTGTCAGAACTAGAAGGACAAGCATTTCGCTACACCAGCAATAAAATTTGCTGTACAGGTGTATGTGAAAAAAACACCAGTGTAATCTCACTATGGTTGTGCTAACACAAACTCAGCCCAATACTGGAAAATGAAGCCAACCGTGTATTACTACTGTGTCTATAGTACACACTGCGCAATACTGTACGGTGGTATAGAATGGGACCTACAGTATCAGCCTTAGTCTCATACACTATCTGAAGGAGAGGATGTGAATGGCTATATCTTCTCCTTGTGGAAAAAATTAAGCAAACAGTGTAATATACTATGTCTATAGTAAACACTGCGCAATACTGTATAATAGTAAAGATCATTACAGACCTTCAGTATCAGCCTTGGTCTCATACACTATCTGAATGAAGGAGGAGACATGAATGGCTGTAGCTTTTCCTTGTGGAAAGATTATTACGCCAACAATGTAATATACTATGTCTATAGTAAACACTGTGCAATACTGTATAATAGTAAAGATTGCTACGAACCTACAGTCTCAGCCTTTGTCTTATACACTTTCTGAATGATGGAGAGGAGACATGAATGGCTGTAACTTTGAGGAAAAATAATTAGGCCAACAGTGTAAACTGCCTGACCGTGAAGAGGCAGGGCATTCCACCTCACACATGTTTATAGCTTATTTCTTGCTTTATACGTGTGGGTTGGCAGTAACTCACGCCACATTTATAGCTTCTCTCTTGCTATATACAGTTGAAGTCAGACGTTTACATACACTTAGGTTGGAGTCATTAAAACTTGTTTTTCAACCACTCCCCAAATTTCTAGTTAACAAACTATAGTTTTGGCAAGTCGGTTACGACATCTAGTTTGTGCATAACACAAGTAATTTTTCCAACAATTGTTTACAGACAGACAATTTCACTTATAATTCACTGTATCACAATTCCAGTGGGTCAGAAGTTTACATACTCTAAGTTGACTGTGCCTTTAAACAGCTTCGAAAATTCCAGAAAAGTATGTCATGGCTTTAGAAGCTTCTGATAGGCTAATTGACATCATTTGAGTCAATTGGAGGTGTACCTGTGGATGTATTACAAGGCCTACCTTCAACTCAGTGACTATTTGCTTGACATCATGGGAAAATCAAAAGAAATCAGCCAAGACCTCAGAAAAAAATGGTAGACCTCCACAAGTCTGGTTCATCATTGGAAGCAATTTCCAAACATCTGAAGGTACCACGTTCTGTACAAACAATATTACGCAAGTATAAACACCATGGGACCACGCAGCCGTCTTACCGCTCAGGAAGGAGACGCATTCTGTCTCCTAGTGATCAACATACTTTGGTTCGAAAAGTGCAAATCAATTCCAGAGCAACTGCAAAGGACCTTTTGAAGATGCTGGAGGAAACAGGCACAAAGTATCTATATCCACAGTAAAAATGAGTCCTATAAAGACATAACCTAAAGGCCGCTCAGCAAGGAAGAAGCCAGTGCTCCAAAACTGCCATAAAAAAGCCAGACTACAGTTTGCAACTGCACATGGGGACAAAGATTTTTGGGGAGAAATGTCCTCTGGTCTGATGAAACAAAAATAGAACTGTTTGGCCATAATGACCATCATCATGTTTTGAGGGAATAGGGGGAGCCTTGCAAGCCGAAGAACACCATCCCATCCGTGATGCATGGGGGAGGCAGCATCATGTTGTGGGGGTGCTTTGCTACAGGAGGGACTGGTGCACTTCACAATATAGATGGCATCATGAGGGAGGAACATTTTGTGGATATATTGAAGCAACATCTCAAGACATCAGTCAGGAAGTTAAAGCTTGGTCGCAAATGGGTCTTCCAAATGGACAATAACACCAAGCATACTTCCAAAGTTGTGGCAAAATGGATTAAGGATAACAAAGTCAAGGTATTGGAGTGGCCATCACAAAGCCCTGATCTCAATGCCATAGAAAAATTATGGGCAGAACTGAAAATGTGTGTGCAAGCAAGGAGGCCTACAAACCTGACTCAGCTACACCAGCTCTGTCAGGATTAATGGGCCACAATTTACCCAACTTATTGTGGGAAGCTTGTGGAAGGCTACTTGAAACATTTGACCCAAGTTAAACCATGTAAAGGCAATGCTACCAAATACAAATTGAGTGTATGTAAACTTCTGACCCACTGGGAATGTGATGAAAGAAATAAAAGCTGAAATAAATCATTCTCTCTACTATTAATCTGACATCTCAGATTCTTAAAATAAAGTGGTGATCCTAACTGACCTAAGACAGGGAACTGTACGTGGGGGTGCTGGTTGGCAGGACTAAAGGTAAAGTGTGTTTATAACCAATGGTCACCTTTCGTTAAGCTAGCTACTTTGCATAGCTCGTTCACCGTGGAACACACAAGAGTCTAGGCAAGATGGCTGCGTCATGTGAGAGATGAAACATATTGCACCTTGTGACACCAAGCTCACTCTCAGGGGAGAACTGCAAACCAGCCAGAGCAAAACATACAGTCTCCTGATTTTGTAGGCGGTCACCGAATGCTATAACCAGGAGGGACAGACAATTCACACAGACAACTAAGACAAATCCTCAGCGCCACAATATTGGTAGACCAAACCGAGTGTCGCCCAGGTTGGTACAGTGTCACAAGTAATAAAAACAAGGACAAAATCCAAACAAGATGGCACATGCCAAACCGAGTGGGGGGACAGCAGAGCACCCTGGTGGAGAGGCTAGCTACTGTAGCAAGCAGCTCCAAGCTATTGAATTGCCGTGGGTATACTTCTGCACGTATACACTAACATAGAGCTCTTACCAAGCTAATCCTCTCTGGAATGAGCAGAGAAAAGGACAAGGTGGGTGTAGTGTTGGCAGCTATTTAAGGGGGTCAGCCGCAGCACTCCCCGGTACAAAGGACTAATCTGAAATTCTTACTCTGAATGTATCCTGCCTCATAGAAGGAGTGATCCAATATAGTGGCATTCTGAGATTAGGGAGTTTTGGTTTGTCAAACATGGCTACCATCATAAATAATTTAGCTTCTGTTAGCTTAGCTGACACACATCTCTTTTCTAAACAATATTACTTTTCTTTCTTGTGCTCACCAGAGACGTGGTACATTGAAAACAAGTCTAGCTATTAGGTCGCTAACTTGTGTTTTGTTTTTTTGTCAGCGAGTTTGGATGTGGCTGTGTTCCATGTGATGTTTGGATGACGAAGTTCACGTTTATCTTTCACAATAAAAGGGGATATTGAGGAATAAAGTTGTGAAGATCTTTATTTCCCATTAGTAAAAAATAATTTTTAGATTATTTTCATACAACAGTGCATTTGTTGCATCATACGTTGTTACTGTTCCAATCACACATTTGCGATGGTACGCTGCAGGGACCACTCCAACAATGATCACAAATATTTTATGGTATGCATCAAAGGGTTAGTATCATGTGTAGACATATTTTTGATAATGTGAGCACAATCAAAAAGTGGACAAGATCAGGAAAAAGGACGCACCAGGTATAAATATGCTAAAGTGTCAAAGCCAGGTGACATTCTCAATCACAGTGTGATAGTTCCTTTGTTCAATTAGCAGATCAGCATAAGAGTCAAGGCATTCAATGGGGGATTATGTCCATACATCTCTGAAATACATTTGAAGGCATTACATGCATTTTAGCATGTGGGGAGGCTGGGAGGGTGAACCTTGCACCCTGACACTCAGCACAGCACAAAACTACTAAACCAGACAGCCCAGTGAAAGCAGCAGTGGTGGGAAAAGTACCCAATTGTCATACTTGAGGAAAAGTAAAGATACCTTAATAGAAAATTTGTCAAGTAAAAGTGAAAGTCACCCAGTAATATTCTATTTGAGTAAAAGTCTAAAACTATTTGGTTTTAAATATACTTAGGTTTCAAAGGTAAATGTAATTGTTAAAATATACTTAAGCATCAAAAGTAAAAGTATAAATCATTTAAAATTGCTTAAATTAAGCAAACCAGACATTTTTTATTTGTATTTACAGATAGCCAGGGTCACACTCAAACACTCAGACATGATTTACAAACTAAGCATTTGTGTTTAGTGAGTTCGCCAGATCAGAGGCAGTAGAGATGACCAGGGATGTTCTCGTGATAAGTGTTTTTTTCCTGTTCTGCTAAGCATTCAACATTTGAGGAAGCACTCCTTTTCAAAACAGAGACATCCCCCCCTAATTTCTAAAATCCTCCTATGGAAGAGATACATAGATGATGTCTTTGTGCTCTGGGAAGTAAGTCGGCAGGAACTAAATGAATTCCAAACTCTACTAAACAGAGCTCTGAATACCTTAGATTCACCATGCAGACTGATGAGAGAAAAATAAACTACCTGGACTAATGGATATTGAAAGAGAATGATGCATTGCACACAGACTTATACACAAAGCCCACAGACAGCAATACCATGCTATGTGTGGATAGTATGCATCCCCTTCCCCTCAAGAATGGTCTGCCATATAGCCAGTTATGCTGGGTTAAACGAATCTGTGGCCACCAGACATTTTGACAGTAATGCTAAGAAAATGACAGATACATTCGAAATGAGAGGCTACAAGGACCAAACTCTTGATGCTGCAATGATAAAATATCTCAAAAACCAAGAGAGGAATTAATAAAAAATCTACCAAAGAATAAAAACAACACAACCGTCTTTTACACTAAGTACACCAAGTGTTTGGAGAAAATGAAATCAATCCTGAAAAACCACTGGCATATTCTGCAATCAGACAAAAAAACATCACACACCTCTTCAAAGAACTCACACTGGTTGTCTATAAGCGTGGTCGCAATATTGGAGATCTGACATGCCCCCTGAGCCCACTCAGACACCCATTCCAAATGGGAACTACAAATGTGGCTCATGCGCAGTGCAATAGCACGATACAAACATCCTTCTTCAGACACCCACATACAGGTAAAAAAAATCCCTGTTAGGGGTATCATCTCAGGCAGTCTTATAAATGTATATATTCTTTCTACAGCTTATTAGCGTACAACTAATATGTTCCCCCTGTTGATGATGCTTATTATGCATTAAGGTTGATCCAAAAGACTACATGTAAACAAATATGAAATTAAATACAAAACAATTAAATATGTGAAATTGAATGAAACAATAATGTATGTTGATGCTAATATTACAATATTCAATTGTTTCTATATGATAACAATAGCCTAATATATTTTATATGCCATAAACTATTGTTTCACTAATTCTAATGAACTTAATCATTATGACACACCCCTCACTATTATCATTGGTTGCACTAACTGCACTGTTTGTCTACATAACCCGGTTCAAGTATTCATGACATTACCCTGAAGAAGACACAGTGATGCCGATACGTTGATAAATACCCAATAAATTACTGGGAGTTTATATATGGAGTGTGCAACTCTCTTTATTTTGATAGTTTATTCTACATTAGTCAGCACCTCCACACAAACACATTTTTCTGGGTGTGCGCCAGCTCGAGTTTTTTATTCAAGCATTCAAAATGTAACAAGTACTTTTGGTTGTCAGGGAAAATGTGTTGAGTAAAAAGTACATTATTTTCTTTAAGAATGTAGTGAAGTAAAAGTAAAACTTGTTAAAAAATATAATAGTAAAGTACAGATACCCCAAAAAACTACTTAAGTAGTACTTTAAAGTATTTTTACTTGAGTACTTTAAACGACTGGAAAGCAATGATAGATCAGCCGATGTCAACTTGAAAGGCAGCCTGTTAAACAGCTATTGAACTCTGAGGGCTGGCTGACTGTTTGGACTGAATAACGTCTACAGCAGGCCCTGGCTACTGTGTGTTCATATGCTATTGAGCTTTTCTTAGAGGTTGTTTTTTGTAGTCTTTGAGGGCCACTGGGTTCATTGGATACATTTCAAATAGTTCCAGGGTATAAAACTAATCTAAAAAGACGTGTTGTTGTTGTTATTTGGCTTATACTGGACATTCCTCTCGGCTGCTCTTACAACACATCTTGTTCATCATCTGTTCATAGGGAGGTATTTCACAGACATGGCTTTGTATGTTTTGTATTCTACAGTACATTCATGTTTCCCTTCCAAATCTTTTGGGTTAAAAGAGATGCTATTTTCCAAGATTGAATGGCCAGCAAAAGGAAAGTCAGCGAGTCAGTGTGAGCTCATTGTCGAGCTTCCATAACATTTCCTGATTACAACAGTGCAGCTCACTACAGACTTCATTGTCCAATTGCTTTACGGCACTTTAGAGTGTGTTAGGGTTTTTACAGGAGTCTTGTGTTACCACAGAGGGTCAGTGTGGTTGTCTTTGTGTGTCTGACTCCTGTCCGGTGGGGAAATGGAGTAGGTCTTTGTGCCTCTCTACCTTCCTGTGACCTTGGTCAGGGATTACAACCAGCTGAAGCTATGACAGTCAGCAGCCCTTTCTCCACCCACCTTCATTCCTGTCATGTCTCACAAATGGATTATGAGCAAAGTTCACAGATGTAGCGGCTCTCTGAAATGACCACAATCCTGCCCCAGAGCATCTGCACGGGATGAGAGGGAGAGTCATGGCCCTTATCTTATCATCGCCATCTATAAACTGTAATAGTGTCAGAGTGTGAAGGGAATAGACGGCATTGCAGTGAATATGGTTTTAAACATTAAATCAGCCATGAATCCCTTTGTGACAGGGGAAATGGAAGCTTGTTGTGTGCAACAGGGAGTGGCAATTGAAGGCAATTTCAGTTGTTAAAACATTTCTAGCCTGTCTATCTATAGGAAATAGGGTTGTGTGTTATGGTCGACCAGCTCAGTCTCTCACCACAAAACAACAGAAAATGGGAAAAAAATGGTTTTAGACTATAATTTCGCTATTAGATGTTCAATGTTTAGTTTAGTTGAATTTGACGACTAGATGTTCAATGAATAGTTTCACTGTCACGCCCTGGTCTTAGTATTTTGTGTTTTCTTTATTATTTTGTTCAGGCCAGGGTGTGACATGGGTTAATTATGTGGTGTGTTTTGTCTTGGGGTTTTGTAGGTATTGGGATTGTGGTATAGTGGGGTTGTCTAGAAAAGTCTATGGTTGCCTGAAGTGGTTCTCAATCAGAGGCAGGTGTTTATCGTTGTCTCTGATTGGGAACCATATTTAGGCAGCCATATTCTTTGAGTGTTTCGTGGGTGATTGTTCCTGTCTCTGTGTTTGTTGTCACAAGATAGGCTCAGTCACTTTGGTTTTTCTTTTTTCCTTGTTTTGGAAGAGAAGAAAACGTGAGCCGGGTGCGCCATTCTCCTTGCGGAGATGGTGCTAAATCCATCAACACGGTCGGTCCCTGGGATTGGGCTGGCCAACACGATTCGGTTTGCTTGGAAGGAAAAGGAGTTGGAGCCTTTAGGACGGGAAACTTTTGGAAGGACTATATTGATGGGGATTCTAAAGCTGACGGTGAAGGATGTGTTTTGTTTCCAAGGCAACTCGTTGGAGGGAGCATACGACGTGGCACTACATACAGAGGAGAAACACGAAGATATCCTGAGAAGGGCAAGAGCAGTGGGAGGTGAGAGGCCGATGAGCCACTATGAAATAACAAGCCTGGCGAGGAACAACTTTAGGGTTGTAACTGTCAACATATACAACCCATACGTTAAGGATGAAGAGGTGAGGGCCTTTCTGGGGAGATACATGGATAACGTCTCCTCAGCAAGGCACCTCAAAGACTCCCTTGGGTTTTGGAATGGGAGGAGAGGCTTCCAGGCCCTACTCAAGGAGGACCCAAAGGGACATGGAGGCTACCTCCATCCTCCTGCTATGTTCTCCCTGGGGGCTGACAGGGGGACGTTGTTTTATGCACGTCAGCCTCCATTTTGCAGGCGCTGTATGGCCTATGACCACATCTTCGCCTCGTGCAGCGCAAGAAAATGCAGATTTTGTGGATCTGGGGAGCACGAGGTGAAGGATTGTGACGAGCCTAAGGCGTGCCACGGGTGTGGCTCGTTAGCACACCTGTGGCGGGGGTGCCCGGCTCGTCAGAGGTCATACGGGGGGGGGGGGGGGGGGGGGGGGAGCAGGAGCGGGGGATGGGGGAAGAAGAGGAGGGGAAGGAAGAATGCCTCATGACCAGAGTACAGGTCCAGAGGGGAGGGTCGCAAGGAAGGAGGAGGAGCAAGAAGCGGCGGATGGAAGAGAGAAGGAAAAGGAAGGCACGGGAGTAGGAGAACCAGGAAAAGCAGTGGAAGAAGGCAAGCGAGTGGAGGAGCATGAGAGAGAAGAAAGCGAGGGAGGAGTGGTGGAGAAGGAGACGGTGGAAGAGCAAGTGGAGTGGGGGGAAAGTGCCCTGGTGGAAGAGATGAGGGGTATGGTGGAGGAACTGGCGAGGGGGGAGGGTGGTATCTCTCCACTGCCACCATCACCAAAGAAGAGAATGAAGAGGAGGGTGCGATTGGCCGACAGTGAGAGGGAGGGGATGGTCAAGAGAGTGATGGGGGTGGGAGAAACCTCTGGGTTGCTGCTGGTTTCCCCAGGCCCTCAACTTCTGTTGGGTGGAGATGCTCTAGTCGGCTGGCCCTCGCTACATATTCGTCGCCAGACCCACTGGCTCCAGGTCATCTACAAGTCCATGCTAGGTAAAGCTCCGCCTTATCTCAGCTCACTGGTCACGATGGCAACACCCATCCGTAGCACGCGCTCCAGCAGGTGTATCTCACTGATCATCCCTAAAGCCAACACCTCATTTGGCCGCCTTTCGTTCCAGTACTCTGCTGCCTGTGACTGGAACGAATTGCAAAAATCGCTGAAGTTGGAGACTTTTATCTCCCTCACCAACTTCAAACATCAGCTATCTGAGCAGCTAACTGATCGCTGCAGCTGTACATAGTCTATTGGTAAATAGCCCACCCTTTTCACCTACCTCATCCCCATACTGTTTTTATTTATTTACTTTTCTGCTCTTCTGCACACCAATATCTCTACCTGTACATGACCATCTGATCATTTATCACTCCAGTGTTAATCTGCAAAATTGTAATTATTTGCCTACCTCCTCATGCCTTTTGCACACATTGTATATAGACCCCCCCTTTGTTTTCTACTGTGTTATTGACTTGTTAATTGTTTACTCCATGTGTAACTCTTTGTTGTATGCTCACACTGCTATGCTTTATCTTGGCCAGGTCGCAGTTGCAAATGAGAACTTGTTCTCAACTAGCCTACCTGGTTAAATAAAGGTTAAATAATATTTTTTTTTTTTTCCAAACCAGCTGCAGCACTGGGGAGGGGGAGGAGTGTGGGGGTAGACCCAGGGTGCAGGGCACCCCGGAGCCAAACACTATTCCTGTATCCTGGGTTGGTGAGATGGAGGAAGAGGGGGGGATGTCGGGAGTACGGATGGTGTTTTCACAGGTAGATATGGAGCAGTGGAGCATCGGGTGAGTCTCCTGTTTTTGTTTTTTTCTGTCTGGGTTTAGTATTTGAGTGTATTACATGTTTTTATTTTATTCTTTCATGGGGTCTAATTTTACTTTTGTTAGTTTAAATGTAAGGGGTTTAAGGGATTTTGTTAGGAGGAGGGCGGTTTTTAGTTATTTGGAGGGTGTGGGGTTTGATTTTTGTTTTTTACAGGAGGTTCACCTGAGGGATGGAGGGGATGTTAGTAGGTTTAAGAGGGAGTGGGACAAAGGGGAGTCGGTTTGGGGTATTGGGGGGTGCACTCATCGGGGGTAGGGATTTTGTGTGGGCACAGGGAGGTAAAAGTGGAGGGTTCTTTTGTGGTGATGCAGGGGAGGGTTATAGGGGTGGATGTCACGATAAGGGATTGTAAATTTAGATTAGTGGTGGTGTATGGGCCACAGGTGGTGGCAGACAGGAGGGAGATGGTGGACTGTCTGACGCCCCTGTGTGTCACAAATAGGAAATTAGTGATAGGGGGGATTTTAATACAGATTTAGGAATAGGGGGGGATAGCAGTGCAGGCACCATCACCGGGCTAATGGCTTGCCATGGTCTGGTTGATGGTGGCCTGCACACTACTCCGGAAATGGCCGGTCCTACATGGCGCAACTCCAGGTGGGTTGAGCGGAGGCTCGACTATATTTTTGTACCCAGGTCTTTGGTTAAGTTGTCTGGGCGGCTGTTGCCTGTTTTCTTTTCGGATCACGACGGGGTGCTCCTGCAGGTGGGGTCGCCAGTCTGCCTCTTTGGTAGGGGGTACTGGAAGTTAGATCGGGATGTGCTGGAGGAGCAGGCTTTTTTTGACGGGTTTTTTGGTTTCTTTTGGAGGCTTGAAGGCCTCCGGTCCATGTGCGAGGGGGTGTTAGAGTGGTGGGAATTAGTTACGGTGAGGATTAGGGCTTTTATAATAGGGTATTGCAAGAGGAAAAAAAGGGAGGAGAGGAGGGAGGTGGATCATATCCAAAGGTTAATTGAACTCGAGTACGAGGCAGGCAACCTCGGCGGGTCGTTTGACTGGGAGAGATCCGCAACCCTAAAGGCGCAGCTCAGGGAGTTGCAGGAGCGGAAGGCTCGAGCTTTCCTGGAGCGTGCGCATAGTGGCTTTCTAGAACACAATGAGACTTGTTCTGCTATGTTCTTTAAGTCGGTTAGGGCCAGACAGAGTAGGAAGGTAATGCATGGCGTTAGGGAAGAAAATGGTAGTATAGTTAGAGAACCAGAGGATATGGTCAGGGTGACAACTGATCATTTCCAAGGTGTATTTAAGGAAAGGGAAATAGATGTAGAGCAGGGAAATGTGGCGGTTGCCGGAGGACATTAGAGAAGTGATGGACGCCCAGATCTCACTAGAAGAGGTTGAGAGCGCACTTAGGAGGATGGGAAAAGGGAAGGTGCCTGGGATGGATGGGCTGCCGGCTGAGTTTTATCTCAAGTTTTGGGGTATACTTCGACCAGTGGTCCTCGAAGTCTTGAAGGCCATCCTTGAGACGGGGGTCCCGGGGGGATCAATGGCTGTTGGTGTGCTGTCACTTTTATATAAGAAGGGGGAAGTAACAGACCTTGGCAACTGGTGGCCGTTGACCATGCTGTTTGTAGATTACAAGCTACTTGCAAAGGTTTTAGCAGACCGGTTGCGCACAGCCCTTCCCTACGTCGTCCATGAGGATCAGATGTGCCGGGTAGAGGGCCGCTCTATTCGATGGAACCTACAGTTAATCAGGGACTCCATCGCTTGGGTTGAAGATAGAGGACTGACTTTAATGGTAGCAGCGCTAGATCAGGCGAAAGCCTTTGATCACGTGAATAGATCCTTTTTATTCAGAGTGTTAGGTCAATAAGGATTTGGGGAGAAGTTCATAGGATGGATTCGTACATTATATGTCGGAGCGGGGTGCCGAGTTAGTGTAAATAGTCACTTGGGTGATGTTTTTGACCTCTCGTCTGAGGTCAGGCAGGGGTGCCCACTCTCGGCTCTCCTCTTCGTTCTGTACATGGAGCCTCTGGGGGCTGCCATTAGAGCAGACACAGGGGTGGAAGGCTTGTTGATCCCTGGAAGTGGTGGGCTGCGTGTTAAGATGACGCAGTACGCCGACGACACTTCCTTGCTGCTGTGCAAGGACTCGTGCCTGACAAGGTCCCTTGCCATCTTTGGGGATTTCACCCGAGCGTCGGGAGCAGTTCTGAACCATGCAAAGTCTTCCGTCAAGTTTTTCGGAAGATGGCGCGGTAGAACGGATGTGCCCTGGGGGTTATCTCTCTGTGAGGGGGCCCTGAGGATTCTCGGGGTCCATTTTGAGACCTCCGGCTCAGCGACGCTAAACTAGAACATGCGTATCGCAGTGGTACAGAGGAAGCTAGCAATGTGGAAGGCTAGGTATTTGTCTTTTATGGGCAAAGTCCTGGTCCTAAAGGTGGATGTGTTGCCGTCTCTTTTGTATTTGGCCTACATCTACCCATTGCCGGCTTGTCTGAGGAGGCCTCTAGTGAGGCTTGTGTTTCAGTTCATGTGGAGTGGCAGGTGCGAGTAGGTCGCCAGGGCACGCATGCTCTGTCCCATCGGGGAGGGAGGTAGGGGGGTACCACATTTCCCCCTCCACACCACTAGAGGGATATCTTCAACCACCAACTTACCATCCTGAGACAAGGCTGAGTATAGCCCACAAAGATCTCCGCCACGGCACAACCCAAGGGGGGGGGGGGGGCAACCCAGACAGGATGACCACAACAGTGAATCAACCCACTCAGGTGACGCACCCCCTCCAGGGACGGCATGAGAGAGCCCCAGCAAGCCAGTGACTCAGCCCCTGTAATAGGGTTAGAGGCAGAGAATCCCAGTGGAAAGAGGGGAACCGGCCAGGCAGAGACAGCAAGGGCGGTTCGTTGCTCCAGAGCCTTTCCGTTCACCTTCCCACTCCTGGGCCAGACTACACTCAATCATATGACCCACTGAAGAGATGAGTCTTCAGTAAAGACTTAAAGGTTGAGACCGAGTTTGCGTCTCTGACATGGGTAGGCAGACCGTTCCATAAAAATGGAGCTCTATAGGAGAAAGCCCTGCCTCCAGCTGTTTGCTTAGAAATTCTAGGGACAATTAGGAGGCCTGCGTGACCGTAGCGTACGTGTAGGTATGTACGGCAGGACCAAATCAGGACCAAATCAGAGAGATAGGTAGGAGCAAGCCCATGTAATGCTTTGTAGGTTAGCAGTAAAACCTTGAAATCAGCCCTTGCTTTGACAGGAAGCCAGTGTAGAGAGGCTAGCACTGGAGTAATATGATCAAATTTTTTGGTTCTAGTCAGGATTCTAGCAGCCGTATTTAGCACTAACTGAAGTTTATTTAGTGCTTTATCCGGGTAGCCGGAAAATAGAGCATTGCAGTAGTCTAACCTAGAAGTGACAAAAGCATGGATTAATTTTTCTGCATCATTTTTGGACAGAAAGTTTCTGATTTTTGCAATGTTACGTAGATGGAAAAAAGCTGTCCTCGAAATGGTCTTGATATGTTCTTCAAAAGAGAGATCAGGGTCCAGAGTAACGCCGAGGTCCTTCACAGTTTTATTTGAGACGACTGTACAACCATTAAGATTAATTGTCAGATTCAACAGAAGATCTTTGTTTCTTGGGACCTAGAACAAGCATCTCTGTTTTGTCAGAGTTTAATAGTAGAAAGTTTGCAGCCATCCACTGGGTGGGTGGGGTTATATCCTTCCTGTTTGGCCCTGTCCGGGGGTGTCCTCGGATGGGGCCACAGTGTCTCCTGACCCCTCCTGTCTCAGCCTCCAGTATTTATGCTGCAGTAGTTTATGTGTCGGGGGCCTGGGGTCAGTTTGTTATATCTGGAGTACTTCTCCTGTCCTATTCGGTGTCCTGTGTGAATCTAAGTGTGCGTTCTCTAATTCTCTCCTTCTCTCTTTCTTTCTCTCTCTCGGAGGACCTGAGCCCTAGGACCATGCCCCAGGACTACCTGACATGATGACTCCTTGCTGTCCCCAGTCCACCTGGCCATGCTGCTGCTCCAGTTTCAACTTCCACCTGACTGTGCTGCTGCTCTAGTTTAAACTGTTCTGCCTTATTATTATTCGACCATGCTGGTCATTTATGAACATTTGAACATCTTGGCCATGTTCTGTTATAATCTCCACCCGGCACAGCCAGAAGAGGACTGGCCACCCCACATAGCCTGGTTCCTCTCTAGGTTTCTTCCTAGGTATTGGCCTTTCTAGGGAGTTTTTCCTAGCCACCGTGCTTCTACACCTGCATTGCTTGCTGTTTGGGGTTTTAGGCTGGGTTTCTGTACAGCACTTTGAGATATCAGCTGATGTACGAAGGGCTATATAAATAAATTTGATTTGATTTGAAGCTGGACGCAATTTTTGTTTCTTTCTTGTTAACGGAGCTTGCTCATCCAGTGATACACCCGTCCGGTTACCTCCTGCGGGTGTTTTTCTCGTATCAGGCGAGAAGCGTAATGGTGTGGTCTAACACGGGTCCTCGGGCGGAACAGCTGACGTGGCACTTTGGTCATGCGGCCAAGTGGCTGCGTGCGCACCCTGAGGTTGAAGTTGCCCGAGTAGGTTTAGATCACAGGCACCTGTACGAGGAGGTCAGAAAGGCAGGGAGTCCGGCGCCTGTAGTGGGCATCTCGGAAGTGGTCTGGGAGGGAGTGCAGGCGCGGGATCTGGACAACAGGCTCAAGGACCTGAATTGGTTGAGCCTCCATAAGTGCTTGCCGGTACGTTCCATCATGTACCGGTATAGTTTGGTGCAATCCCCCACCTGTCCAAGATCCTCTTGTGGCAGGGAGGAGACTGTGCGCCATGTCTTTTGGGACTGTGCCTTTGTCGGAGTAGTATGGGCTAGGGCACGGGTGTTGTTAGGTTTGGTAAGGGGGGATTTTGTATTGACGTGGGCCAGGTTAGAGAGAGGTGTAGGGAGAGCGAGAGGGACAGATAGGGACAGGTTTCTGCTCTGGCTTCTCATGAGTCTCTTTAAACGGGGGCTGTGGGAAGCCAGGCAGAACATGGTGAAGACAGGGAGAGATTGGGGGGTGGAAGGGATAGTGAGGAGGGTGGAAGGAGATTTGAGGGGGAGGATGAAGAGGGAGGAGAGGAAGTGGGGGCAGCATGCTGCTCGGGAGAGGTGGAAAGGGGGTTTAGGGCTGGGTGTCATTTAGATTTGTAAGGGGATAGATTAGGGACGGGGAGATAGGGAAAGGTAGTTTGTAGGGTGACGGGGAGGGAAGATGCTCCCCTGAGGTTTTGTTTGGGGTTTTTGTTTAGTTAAATTAAAATAAAAAAATTTGGAGTATGTATGAAAATTATGAGTTGTAAAGAATGGATGGTATTGAAGGTAATAAATTATTTTTTATAAAAAATATAAAAAAATAAGGCTGTTTAGGTTTTCACGTTACTTTTCTTGTTTTGTTAGTTTGTTCATGTGTAATTTCTTTATTAAAGAACCATGAATCAAAATAACCACGCTGCATTTTGGTCCGCCTCTCATTCACCGGAAGAAAACCGTAACATTCACAATATTAAAATAAGAGTTCATTTCACGTAACAGGGTTGACCGTAAAATGAGGGACAGATGTAAATGAATCACTAATCACGTGATATCTTTGAAGCAACAAAATAACTAGGGCTTTACAATAATGGTGAGAACTTTAAACTTTGAGTATTTTTCAGTAGTTGGTGGGTTAAAAATCTTCCAAAAAGTCACAAAGGTTGCACCGAGGGACATGTTAAAATGGTGAATCTTGGCACTTTAGTGTTTATTCATATAGAAAATCTGATTTATTGAATTCTCTGTGTGGTCTATATTAAAGGGCAATTCATTTCATATAATAGGCTTTTAAAATTCAATATTGACACATCAAAGGGACGCAAAAAGCACTAATTTCATGGACTGACACAGAACATGTTAAGTTATGCCCATTGGACATTGGTTGCAATGCTCTTGTCAAGTTTGTTTGTTTAATTGTCATAAGCACATGACAGATATTGAGTTAATACACTGAGAAATTAAAATGCCTGTTAGTGCTTTTGGTTTTTAGTATGTGTCAATTACAATAAAAATGCATTTAGACAAAAATATATTGTGGTTGCAGCAGCCTATTAGAAGACTTGGAGGCATGGCTTGTTTGGGCGTGGCTTTGATTAGTGCTTTTTGGCCTCCCGTGAGATGGATTGTCACGCAGGTTCATTTGTTATGTTGTGTTATTTAATTAAATTTTGAGTGTGTACACTGTCTGCAGTCTTGATGATAGCCTATCCTCTTGCTAGATCTGTCCCTCTCACAGAAGCTGGAACTATTCATCACCCTACCAGAAGAGGTATGGAAGAAGGACCTAAGATTTAGACCTATGCCCCAAGCCACAGGGGAGTACTATCACTGACCTACAGGTCCTGGACTTCCAAGTGTGTCTGCTCACTCTTCAGGTTGCACTTCCTCCCCTCAGCAAATCCAGCACCAATCCTCCCCCCAGCATTAGACCACCAGTCAAGGCTTGGAGGAAGGACCAAACATCAGACCTTAACCAGGAGCAGGCAGGCCACAGTGGAGTGCCATCACCGGTTCCCGTTTCCAGTCCCAGCACCAATCCATGATTTACTACTGCCTTGTTACAATATTATTTGGATTTTTTTTATTTTATTTGCTGTACATTTTCATGTACACATATTTGTCTTACAAATATATGCATGTTGGAATATACAGTAAGTATACCAGACATTAGGAACACGTTCCTAATATAGAGTTGCCCTTGCACCTCTTCCTTTTGCCCTCAGAACAGCTTCAATTTGCCTGGGCATGGACTCTACGAGGCGTTTCACATGTTAACTCCAATGCTTCCAATTGTTGTGTCAAGTTGGCTGCATGTCCTTTGTGTGGTGGACCATTCTTGATACACACAGGAAACTGTTGAGCGTGAAAAACCCAGCAGCGTTGGAGTTCTTGACATAAACCGGTGCGCCAGGCACCTACTACCATACCCCATTCAAAGGAACTTAAATATTTTGTCTTGCCCATTCAACATCAGAATACACAATCCATTGCTCAATTGTCTCAATGCTTAAAAATACTTATTTAATCTGTGTCCTTCCCTTCGTCTACACTGATTGAAGTAGATTTGACAAGTGACATCAATAAAGGGATCATAGCTTTCACCAGGATTCACCTGGTCATGGAAAGGGAAGGTGTTCTTTTTTCTTTTTCTTTTTTTTTTGTACAATATATTTGTAATTTTGTACAATTGAACAATCAGCAAAATATGACACATAAATTCCCTTTTCCTCTGTCCAGTGTCTGTGTTATTTTGCCCATATTTAATTTTTATTGGCCAGTCTGAGATATGGCTTTTTCTTTGCAACTCTGCCTAGAAGGCCAGCATCCCGGAGTCGCCTCTTCACTGTTGACATTGAGACTGGTGTTTTGAAGGTACTATTTAATGAAGCTGCCAGTTGAGGACTTGTGGGGCATCTGTTTCTCAAACTAGACACTCTACTTGTCCTCTTCCTCAGTTGTGCAACGGGGCCTCCCACTCCTCTTTCTATTCTGGTTAGAGCCAGTTTGCACTGTTCTGTGAAGGGAGTAGTACAGTGTTTTGTATGAGCTCTTCAGTTTCTTGGCAATTTCTTGCGTGGAATAGCCTTCATTTCTTAGAACAAGAATAGACTAATGAGTTTCAGAAGAAAGGTCTTTGTTTCTGGCCATTTTGAGCCTGTAATCAAACTCACAAATGCTGATGCTCCAGATACTCAAATAGCCTAAAGAATGCCAGTTTTATTTATTCTTTAATCAAAACAACAGTTTTCAGCTGTGCTAACATAATTTAAAAAGGGTCATCTAATGATCAATTAGCCTTTCAAAATGATAAACTTGGATAAGCTAACACAACGTGCCATTGGAACACAGGAGTGATGGCTATGTAGATAGATATTCCATAAAAAATCTGCCGTTTTCAGCAACAAAAGTCATTAGCAACATTAACCATGTCTACGCTGTATTTCGGATCAATTTGATGTTATTTTAATGGACAACATTTTTTTAAATTTCCTAAGCTAAGTGACCCTACATTTTTTTAACGGTAGTGTGTACTGAGATCATGTGACACATCATGTGACACTTAGATTGCACACAGGTGGAATTATGTGACTTCTGAAGGTAATTGGTTGCTCCAGATCTTATTTAGGGGCTGAATACAAATGCAGGCACCACTTTTCTGTTTTTATTTATTTTTTATTTTTTGAAACAAGTAAGTTTTTCCATTTCACTTCACCAATTTGGACTATTTTGTGTATGTCCATTACATGAAATCCAAATAGAAATCAACTTAAATTACAGGTTGTAATGCAACAAAATAGGAAAAACGCCAAGGGGGATGAATACTTTTGCAAGGAACTGTACATGTAAGAAATCAAACCTTTTACCTCCTTCCTCTCGAGCCACAGTTTATCAGTTACAGGTTTACCCATGGGCTGAATCCTACCTCCCCGCTGAGTGGCAATATAGTGCCTAACCTGTAGGTACTTGAAGAAATGAGTTTGAGGTAATTGAAAATGAGATGCCAGTTGTTGAAAGGAGAGTAGTTCACCTTCTCTATACAGCTGACCAAATGTTTTAATTCCTTTGTTGAATCATGAAAATAATACCATCTCTCAGGGTTTTGCATAAGATGGGGATATAGAGAGGTGCTTGTTCATATAGATCTATGCCCTTCTGTTTGTTAACGGACTTCAATCCATATATTTAAAGTGTTTTTAATGAAAGGGTTATGAGACCTAGAAAAGCTTTAGGTGGGCTAATATAAGGTATAGATGCCAATGTAGTAGGGGTCAGACACTCTTCCTGTCTCCAAGAGGGTGAACTGTTGTATTTTGCCATACCCACACAGCCTTTAAATGAGATGCCCAGTAATGCAACTGGAAATCAGGTAAAGTCCTCCTTCTGAGTATGGTTTGTAAAGTTGTGAATTTCACTCTGGGGGGGGGGGTTCCCTTTCCACAGAAATGAAGAGACCTTCCTATTAAGTTGTTTGAAAAAATAGGAACCCCCCCCCCCCAGAGTGAATAGGAATAGGAAAGAGCAAGGGTTGAAAAAGGTACAATAATTTCAGTAAAATATTAATCTTTACACATTTGACCCGCCCAATAAGAGAAATTGGTCAATTCTGCCATCTATACAGTTCTTCCTCAACCTTTTTGAGAAGGAGTATAATTCAGTTGATAGGTCTTAATAATTTCAGGAATTTGCAATCCAAGATGTCATTTTCTGAGGTCTCCAAGACAATGGCTGGTCTAAGTTTGGGTTCTGCATAGCTGCCCTTTTAAAAGGCATAATTATACTCTTTGATAGGTTTATTTTATATCCTGAAAAAGTCACATATTCTTTCAGGGTGTCAACTAATGTTCAGAGTGAAATTTCAGGTTTAGTGAGGTAAAGGAAAACGTCATCGGCATATAGCGAGACCAGATGTTCACGCCCACCTATACGAACACCATGAATGAATGAGATCTTAAAGCTTCTGCCAGTGGATCTATAGCCAAAGATAAAAGGAGAGGACTAGCGGGACAACCCTGTCTTGTGCCACGTGATAGGGAGAACTGTGAGGAAGCATTTCCATTAGTCATGATCTGAGCTACCGGACATTTGTACAGTAATCTAATCAGAACTACACACTGAGGTCCAATATTCATCCTCTGTAAAACTTCAAACAGGCAGTGGAATTCTATGTGGTCAAAAGCTTTTTCCGCATCTAATGATGCCACCACTACAAGTTGTTGGTCATTCTCTACATAATGCATAATATTGAATAATCTTCTGATATTATCAGGAGTTCAAAAACTCATGCATTGTGGCAGGGGAATCCCCTCCAGACTTGTACAAGACTTGTGCCTAGCCAGCTAGTCAGGCTTCCACGCCCTAGCTTGCTCGAGAGGTTTCCTTGCCCCGGTTGGCTCGGATGGTGGCCATCCCATGTTGGGCCTCAGCCGGATCGTCAGTTCTTGTCCACCCAGCCGGTCGAGGAGTTGATGTCGGGTGATTTCCGCCGCCGATGGAACCGGGGGTGCCTAAGCCAGCCCGTCGGGGTTTCACTCCCTGGCTGGCTCGAGAGGTTTCCTTGCCTCGGTTGGCTCGGCGGCTTCCCATCCCACGTCATACTCCACCGGAGAGATCGCCAGGTGTCTTGCCTCACCCGGATCATTGGGCTTCCATGCCTCAGCCGGCTCACCAGGCTCTCACGCTCCTGCCGGTAGGGTGGGGTTTCACGCCCCAACCGGCTTGCCCAGCGCCCATGTCTCGGCCGGTTCGTCCAGGTGGGACGCCGGGTGGTGCCCCTAGAGGGGGGGGGGGGTACTGTCACGTCTGCTCCCGCTCTTCCCTCCTCTGGCGTTTGAGGGCGCCAGGCTGCCCTGCATCCTGCACTCCTGCCATCAATAACACATACCTGCCTTCACTCGTCACGCGGATCAGTGATATTGGACTCACTCATCACCTGTTATTACCTCCCCTATATTTGCCAGTTCCCCAGCTCTGTTTCCCGCTTCTGCATTAATAGTTTTTTGTTTGTATTACTAGTATGCTGACGCTGTTCCTGTCTCGTTCCATGTCCTTTCTTTATTAAATGTTTGACTCCCTGTACCTGCTTCGTCTCTCTTGCGTCATCCTATGTGACACAGAGCTGTTATTGGTGCTAAGAAATATGTTGATATGAGTGTTCAGAAATGTTACAAAAGTGGGATTAATTAGTATGTGCCAAAACTTCTTGAGGATGGTTGTGTTTTACTGACTGGTAATGAAGCCAGCAGGGCAGAATGATCTGATATACTGTACATCTTGGTGAATACTTACACCCAGTAGTTAAACTTCCCTTGCCTGCAGTAATAAGAAATATGTTGATTCTAGAGTAACTTATGGACAGGGAGTAAAATTAATATTCTTTAACCTTTTGGTTGTGAAATCTCCATACGTCTACCAGTCCAAAATCTTTCATTTCTGCTTTTAACATTTTAGCTGCCCGTGTGAGGTTGATACTATTAGAGGAAGATCTATCACAGGAAGGGTCTAGTACGAAGTTAAAATCCCCTGCCATTATTATCTCTGATGATGGGCATGTTACCTTCAAAAATATGTCTTGGTAAAATGTAGGCTCATCATGGTTAGGCCCATATACATTCACAACGGTGATGGGCTCAGTGTTATTGAAACCTTATTTATACTTATTTCAAACCTACCCCCTTTCTCTTTAATCTGAGATTGTAGCTGAAAGGGGCAATGCTTATTAGTGAGTATGGCCACCCCTCTTGCCTGAGAGGTGAAAGATGAACTTGACCCACCCACTCTCTCTTCAGTTTATCATGCTCAGTCAGTCAGGTGTGTCTCCTGAAGACGGGCTATATTAACCTTATGCTGCTTTAAATAATTCAGAATGCGTTTTTTGCTTTACTGGGCATTTAGTACCCCTAATGTTAAGTGTCATAAATGTATATTTATTAAGTGCCAACATCTTTAAAGAAACAATTGCGTTGAGTGTATACAACTTGTACAAAATGAAATTATAACAGTATAAAATAGTAAACATCTCAGGAGCTAATACCCTGACCCTACCACAAACCCACCCAACCCCCTCCCCAACTGAGGGGGTTAAATAACCCATACCCTTCGATGCTAGTATTTAATAAACTAGATGTACCTGCTATGCATAGCATCGCCCGAAAATATTGTTAGTCGAGTAACAAAATACAATTTGAATCAAAGTGACAAACATTGGCACCAATAATGACCAGACTATTTAGCTCCACCTCAGCATGTCTCAACAACAACAACAAAAAAATGATAATGTGTTCATCGTCACCAACAGAGCCTACCCGCACACCCAAATGTCAACAAATCGGCATTCCCTAAGGCTCTCTGAAACCTGTGCCGCTCAGTGACAAAAGTGATGACCACAAACACACCCAAGCAGCACAGGAAAAAAGACATCAAGCTATGATGAATAAATTAAAACATTTACCAGACGATAACCATCATCCCTCAGATATAAAATAGGGACAAGTAGTTAAAACGTCTTTGGGGTAGGGGGCAGTATTTTCACGTCCGGATGAAAAGCGTGCCCAGAGTAAACTGCCTGCTACTCAGGCCCAGAGGCTAGGATATGCATATTAGTAGATTTACTGTATTTGTAGATTTTAATGTAAAACACTCTGAAGTTTCTAAAACTGTTTGAATGATGGCTGTGATATAACAGAACTCATATGGCAGGTGAAAACCTGAGACAAATCCAACCAGGAAGTGGGAAATCTGAAGTTTGTAGTTTTTCAAGTGATTGCCTATCCAATATACAGTGTAAATGGGGTCAGATTGCACTTCCTAAAGCTTCCACTAGATGTCAACCGTCTTTAGAACGTTGCTTCAGGCTTCTATTGTGAAAGGGGAGCGAATAAGAGCTGCTTCAACCAGGGGTCTGGCTGAAAGCCTTGAGTTGTTGATCGCGCAGCCGTGAGAGCAAATTCCGTTCCCTTTCATTTCTAATGACAAAGGAATTGTCCGGTTGGAATATTATTGAAGATTTATGATAAAAAAATCCTAAAGATTGATGCTATACATCGTTTGACATATTTCTACAAACTGTAATGGAACTTTTTTGACTTTGTCTGGACTTAGTGCCGCCTTTTGTGCATTTGGATTACTGGACTAAATGTGCGAACAAAAATAAGGTATTTGGACATAAAGATTAACTTTATCGAACAAAACAAACATTTAATGTCTAACATGGAGACCTGGGAGAGCCATCAGATGAAGATCGTCAAAGGTAAGTGATTAATTTTAACGCTATTTCTGACTTTTGCGACACCTCTCCTTGGTTGGAAAATGGCTGTATGGTTTTCTGTGGCTTGGTGCTAACCTAACAAAATAGCATGTTGTGCTTTTGCCGTAAATCCTTTTTGAGATCTGACACAGCGGTTGCATTAAGGAGAAGTTTATCTTTAATCGTATGTATAACACTTGTATCTTAGATCAATGTTTATGATGAGTATTTCTGTAATTTGATGTGGCTCTCTGCACTTTCACCGGATGTTTGTTTGAGACAATGCATTTCTGAACATAATGTGCCAATTTCAAATGAGGTTTTTGGACATAAAGATGAACTTTATCGAACAAAACACACATTTATTGTCTAACATGGAGTCCTGGGAGTGCCATCCGGTGAAGATCATCAAAGGTTAGTGATTAATTTGAATGCTATTTCTGTCTTTTGTGACACCTCTCCTTCTTTGGAAAATGGCTGTATGGTTTTCTGTGGCTAGGCGCTGACCTAACATAATCGCATGGTGTGCTTTTGCCGTAAAGCCTTTTTGAACAGACACTATGGCTGGATTAATAAGAAGTGTACCTTTAAAATGGTGTATAATACTTGTATGTTTGAGGAATTTTAATTATGAGATTTCTGTTGTTTGAATTTGGCACCCTGCACATTTACTGGATGTTGGTCAGGTGGGACGGTAGCGTCCCACGTACCCTAGAGAGGTTTTAACTTTTGGATGAAAAGCGTGCCAAAATTAAACTGCCTGCTACACAGGCCCAGTGTAATACTCCGGGTGTCGTGGGTGTGGAGTCAAACACAGGAGACAGAGAGTACAATGCTGTGCTCTTTAATTGCACCAACAGGGTGCTCACAATAATAACGGCCCCAAAACACAGGGAATGAAAAATGACTACCGAAAAATGCACGACCAGGAACTAACACGTTCCTCTACTACAGAGCCGAAGGTTACAATGAATAATCCCGCACAACAACCAGGCGGGCCGGCTGTCTAATAAAGACAAACTAATCATCACAAACAGGTGCTACCAATAAACATACAAGGAGGGGGAGGAAAGACAATCAGTGGCAGCTAATAGGCCGGTGACGACGACCGCCGAGCGCCACCCGACCGGGAAGGGAAACCACCCTCGGTCGGACTAGATGTCAACAGGTTTTAGAAATTGTTTCAGGCTTGTATTCTGAAAAATGAGGGAGTAAGAGTAGTCTGAATGAGTGGACCCTGCAGTGTCACAGAGCTTTTTCATGCGTACGACCGAGAGAGTGCCTTTCTTATTTACCTTTTATATTGACAACGTTATTGTCCGGTTGAAATTTTATAGATCATTTAGGCTAAAAACAACCTGAGTATTGAATATAAACATCGTTTGACCTGTTTCTATTAACTTTACGGATACAATTTGGATTTTTTTGTCTGCCTGTTGTGACTATGTTTGAGCCTGTGGATTACGTGCGAACCAAACTGAATAATTTTGCACGCCCAATTTTTCAGTTTTTGATTTGTTAAAAAAGTTTGAAATATCCAATAAATGTCGTTCCACTTCATGATTGTGTCCCACTTGTTGTTGATTCTTCAAAAAAAAAAATACAGTTTTATATCTTTATGTTTGAAGCCTGAAATGTGGCAAAAGGTCGCAAAGTTCAAGGGGGCCGAATACTTTCGCAAGGCACTGTAAGTGTCATGATGTTGGAAAAATTGTGCACAACATTGCACAGGTCTTATTTTTGCGATTTGGACATTAATTTGCTTTGCAAAGCTAATAAACATGTGGTAATGTGAGCAGCATTTTCTATTCCTATATGAATTAGTTAGGGAGCGTAAACAAAGTACAAACTTTTCTTACATTTGAATTTCATTATCTCCTTGGTCATGTGACACTCAGTGGGCCTACGCATTGCACAACATTTGGTTTGTCCATTTTCATCTCACACAATTTTACATAAATGTCGTAAACATTCTAATTTCAATAGCTATTTGGTCGTGTGACCTACTGGACTCAAACAAGATTCAGAATATTCAATCAGTGGGCCTACACATTGCACACCTTTTAGTTTGTCCATTTTCATCTCACATGTTTTTGCACAACATTTTTTAACAAGGCCTACACTCCCTGCCTGCCTGCCTCGTGACCCACCCACTTTTATTTGCTCACAGACTAAATCCCCAACCCAAACTCCACAGCCTGAGTGCTGCACCCAGCCCCTGAGTCCAGCCGCCACTGCTCGGACTCTGAGTGCCCCCCACCTTGGGGGAGGCGTCTTCGTGCACCTGGTGACCTTTTGACTTCCACAGCGAGGCCCAACCTGACTCACAGTCCCACCACAGGACGGGCCCAGGCAGATGGGCTACCACCACCTAGCCACCTACCTATCCAGAGTCAAATGTCTTATGCCTTCTACCCGCCTGCCTGGGCTCTCTCACACTCTGTGTCTGGCTTCTGGCCCCTGGCCATTCTCCATGCACGTGGTAACCCGTATGTAAAGAAGGAGGATGGTGGAGGAAGACGAATTCCCTCCACCGACAAACTCTTCGATCGAGGGCTAACTTTCAATAAATTGCAGCTAGTGAGCTGCTCTGCTGCGTACGAAACCCTGACCCAGAATCAGGTCATCTACGAGTGATTTAGCACCAAGTTCCCAACAAACATGTGGTGCACAACAGGAGAGGGGTAGCAACTCATCCGGCCGCACCCCAACCTCTGTCACGAACGGCTTTACTCACCTGCCAAAAGAGGCAGGCTATTCCGGGCCAACCGAAGATGAGCGGCGCTACGGTATTGTTATGTTTAGGGGGGACAGGGGCGTTCAGTCACCATCCAACAGATGTTAGCTTCGCACCATTGGCTCCTCAGCCAAGCAAATAGACCAAATGTCTGAACCTAGGGTTCCTCTCGTACTGAGCAGGATTACTATTGCAACAGCACATCATCAGTAGGGTAACCTGTTTCACAACAGTCTAAACTAGAGGTCGACCGATTATGCTTTTTCAACGCCGATACCGAAACCGATTATTGGAGGACCCCAAAAAATTCTATACTGATTAATCAGACGATTTTTATTTATTTATTTGTAATATTGACAATTACAACGATACTGAATGAGCACTTATTTTAACGTAATATAATACATCAATAAAAATCCATTTAGCCTCAAATAAATAATGAAACATGTTCAATTTGGTTTAAATAATGCAAAAACAAAGTGTTGGAGAAGAAAGTAAAAGTGCAATATGTACCATGTAAGAAAGCTAACATTTAAGTTCCTTGCTCAGAACATGAGAACATACAGTGGGGAGAACAAGTATTTGATACATTCCTGATTTTGCAGGTTTTCCCACTTACAAAGCATGTAGAGGTCTGTAATTCTTTTAATCTAAGGTACACTTCAACTGTGAGAGACGGAATCTAAAACAAAAATCCAGAAAATCACATTGTATCATTTTAAAGTAATTAATTTGCATTTTATTGCATGACATAAGTAAACATAATATTTGGAACAGAAACCTTTGTGTGCAATTACAGAGATCATACATTTCCTGTAGTTCTTGACCAGGTTTGCACACACTACAGCAGGGATTTTGGCCCACTCCTCCATACAGACCTTCTCCAGATCCTTCAGGTTTCGGGGCTGTCGTTGGGAAATACGGACTTTCAGCTCCCTCCAAAGATTTTCTATTGGGTTCAGGTCTGGAGACTGGCTAACTATTAGCACGCACCTCCCTAACTAGCTAGCCATTTCACATCGGTTACACCAGCCTAACCTCGGGAGATGATAGGCTTGAAGTCATAAACAGCGCAATGCTTGAAGCATTGCAAAGAGCTGCTGGCAAAACGCATGAAAGTGCTGTTTGAATGAATGCTTACGAGCCTGCTGGTGCCTACCATCGCTCAGTCAGACGGCTCTATCAAATCATAGACTTAATTATAACATAATAACACACAGAAATACGAGCCTAGGGTCATTAATATGGTCGAATCCGGAAACTATCATTTCGAAAACAAAACATTTATTCTTGGTGAATTCAGCTTCACAATGCTAGGAAGAGCCGACATCGAAGGATCAAAAAGCGACATCGCTATGAATGCTTGGCTGCCACAAACCAGTTATCACTGTGGTAACTCTTCTGACACCTCCTGCTTAAAAGCCAAAAATTCAGAAGGAACGTGAGGCCCCGCTTTCACAGTCTGTATTCATACTGAAAATTACTTGGGGCTCACCTGCCCGCCTCAGTGAAAAAACGTTAAGACTAGTGGTATTTCACCGGTGGCCAAGGCCTCCCACTTATTCTACACCTCTCATATCTCTTCACAGTGCCAGACTATAGTCAAGCTCAACAGGGTCTTCTTTCCCCACTGATTCCGTCAAGCCTGTTCCCTTGGCTGTGGTTTCACTATATAGTATGTACGGACAGTAGGAATTTCATTCATCCATTCATGTGTGTCACTAATTAAATGAGGAATTTGGCTACCTCAAGAGACTCTTAATTATGTCCCGCCTTTTACCTCACTTCATCGAATTTCCTCACCACATGATGGGGTCACGGCCATCCCAAAAGTTGTATGACTGCGACCGCGAAGGGTAGCATGCTACGGTCAGATATCATCAAATTGACATTTATTTGAGTCACGCCCAGTGGTATCATCAGAGGCTTTTCTGTCTAACAAACTGGACATCAGTTGCCGCTACTTACCTTCAGCGGACTTTAACTGGGTTTTTACACCCAATCGACATCAAGTGCCACCGCAATACATAGGCTTGAGAACCAAATACCCATCGCAGTATCTAGCTGCACCATCGACCGGGTGTCTGAAGAAGCAACAGAAAATAAACATCTCCTTTCAATAATTTGCTTGCCCAGTCAGCCCTTCGGGACAGAGCCATAGGAACCACCTTTACCAGCGCTTCATCGATATTCCTCACTTTGAATTCACCCCACAGGTGATTTGAGTGAGACCGTGACAGGTGGGTACGCTCCTTTGAATTTCATCAAGTTGACGTTCTGTGATCCATGCCTAGTGGGAACCTAGGCTTCTTCCGTCCATTTTATGCTTCCGCAGCAAATCAATGGGCGTGGATGGTTCTACCCACATCAGATGTAGGCCTCCCTCCCCCCAGACAAGCTGGAGATATTTCTCCCCACTTCGTAGGGCATGAGCCAGATCCATGCAATTCCCTATCACAGTGGTGCCAATGAGTTTATTCCCCTTCTCAAGTCTAGTGAGTATAGAGGAGACCTCACCACCTACAATGTGTGGGGCTGGTGAATTCCGTAGCTGGGGAGATCCGCAAGAAGGGCCCGCCACCAACAGCCGGACCCAAACTCCCACAGGTCCGCCTTCGGCCCGCCGACGGACACCTCTCCGACGAACCACCGCACGCAGCCCCTTGAAAGACAGTGAGATGGGCCGCACAACGAACTTCCAATGGTGAGAGGAGGAAGAGTGAAATCGTTTGGGATGAAAATTGACAAACTAAAGGGTGTGCAATATGCAAGGGTAGTCAGTGGACATTTCAAACCTTATTTGAAGTCAATAGGTCACATGGCCAAGGGGCTATTGAAATTTGAAAGTTCGAAAAATTCATGTAAATCATGTGAGATGAAAATGGGCACACTAAGGGTGTGCAATGTGCAGGTCCACTGGTTGTACATTATGAACCTCGTTTGAAGTCAGTAGGTCACATTACCAAGGAGCTATTGAAATTATAAAGTTGAAACATTTCATGTAAAAACTTGTGAGATGGAAATGGACAAACTAAAGTGTGCAATATAGAAGGGTAGTCAGTGGACATTCTGAACCTTGTTTGAGGTCAGTAGGTCACATGACCAAGGAGCTGTTGAAATTAGAAACTTTGAAAAACAGAACATTTATGTAAAATTGTCTGAGATGAAAATGGACAAACTAAAGGGTGTGCAATATGTATGCCCACTGAGTGAACATTCTGAACCTTGTTTAAAGCCGGTAGGACACATGACCAAGGAGCAATTGGAATGTGAAAGTTTGAAAAATTCATCTAAAATCATGTGAGATGAAAATGGACAAACTAAAGGTTGTGCAATATAAAGGGGTAGTCAGTGGACATTCTGAATCTTGTTTGAAGCCAGTAGGCCATATGACCAAGGAGCTATTGAAATAAAAACATAAAAAATAATGCCTCTGTATCACTGACGCTAGTATACATCTCTAACAATAAACAAGCCAGCAAACGTAATAGTCCCTAAGTAAGCGGGGTGAACAGGCAGTGGCCACAACATAGTTAGCCTTGAAACCCAGTCAAAAGTCACATAACTATTTGACCAAACCCGACTGGACCTGGACAGCAAAAATGTAACTACCTGGCATAGTGTGGTTGTAGATAGTCACACCCTTGTAAACTTAGCTAGCTGACTAAATAGCGCAGCCAACATTAGCTATGATCCAACTTTACCTCACCAGTCATTATCGCGCTAGCCATCTAGACATTCTTAACCATGCTGGTCCTTCTTCCGAGCTAGCATCTGCTGAGGCCGAAGAAGGACTGTCAGAGGGGGGGAATTTTTCCATTCCTCGTCTGAGGCTTTGACATATTGGGCATCTTTTGTTTTGGCGATAAAATATTTCAACTTCCAACTCACTATTAACTATTAAGGTAAACCATGTAAAAATGTTTGAAAGTTCAAGGACGCTATGCAGACGCCTCTTGTTAGAGCTTCGCCATTGCTGGATGCCCAGGGAAGGAGTTCTTAATGTTTTGTATACTCAGTGTATTTGACAAAACATTAGCAATACAATTTTTCGATATAATTATAGTGTTAAATACATGTGAAAATATATTCTAAAATACTTTTTAAAATGTATTTTGGAAAGTATTTTGAAATACATTAAACACATTTTACAATGCATTTTGCATATATTCTAATATACATTTGACATACATTTATATACTGTATATACATTTTAAATACATTCCGTAATATATATTGGAATGTATTGAAAATGTGTTAAATAAATCAAATGTTATACATTATTTGGCCAATTTTAAATATTTCAAATGTATCCTAAAATAATCATCTGTATGGCTCCCAGCCGTCGAGAGCAGGAAACAGACAGAGAGAGGTGTCTTGAAAGAGAGCCCCCCTAATCAGCTCTGAGGGTCCTTTAGCCTGCCAGAGAGAGAAAGGGGGAGAGAGAGAGAGCCTTTGGCTGCTCCACTTAGTTGAAACTAGGGTTATGGCTAGAGTTAAGGTTGAGCCAGGGTGTGGACATGAAACTATGGTTAGAGCACGGATGATGGGTCTGGTCCACGGGGTTCACTGTGCTTCCTGTGTCTCATAACAAAAGGGTCAATTAATCAATCAATTAATTAACTGATCAGCACACTGGACATCTCACTTTAACATCACCTCATGTCACCTGTCTGGGGAGAAACAGTATCTGCTTCCTTTAATCATATCAATGAAAGTGCATAGTACTGTAGTCCCAAAATGAAGTACGCATACCTTTGGTCTGATTTCACAAAATGTTGTAGACTAAACAAAACCACCAACTCTCTATATACAACCACGACAACAACAAAAAAACATATTGAAATTAAGATAGTGAAACATAATGTTTCAACCTGCCTAAAGACTTCAGATCTGTAGTCGGGTGGTGGTGTAGACTAGAGTGGATCAAGGAGTCTGTCTACTGCATGGGGGTGTAGACTGGATCAGTGAGGAGGTCTGCTGGTGCACAGAGTCACATTAGAGGGCAGGCGGCAGGTTTGATTTGTCAGCAGATAAATGATGGCTCCACATCTGGAACAGTTTGGCAAATAAATAACGGCTGATGGCTCGTACATCATCAGCTTCCCTCCAATCTGCCAGGGGAAAGAGAAAATACATTCTTATTATAACCTTGGGTAGCCCAACAGATATTTTCAAATAAGGCAGGCTGTGATTTCTTGGGGGGGAGAAAGCTGTTCTTTGTCAAGTACCAGGCGTAATAAAAGCCAGACTATTGCCACATCCGAGAGTGGGGCTGCCTGTGTGCATTGATCTATGATGACTGAGGCTGCTCCTGACAGACAGACACACTGTCACTGGCCCACATGGAAATATTTCCTGCTGACAAGCTGTGCCTCAGCAGGGCTGCTCCACACGTCAGCCAGGAGAACACTCACAATCCGATTGGGCAAACTCCATCATTGGGGAATTATTTCTCAAATGGCCTTTTAATGAAAATAATTGGAATCCAGAAGTGAACAACAGGGCCAATTTCAGGGCTCTCCAAATTGTAAATTGCTCGCTGCTGCTTTTCATTATGATGAGGATAGTAGTAGTTTATGAAATTTATGTCAGAGAATATCTCTACTAAATATACAATATACTGAAGGAAATCCTTAACCTAAAATTAGTCTGTCCACAACTGTTTAGATGGCATTTCATCAGCACAATAAAATAAACTATATATCTATAGAGAGAGAGAGAGATTTAAAAAACTTTCTATCTAACCAGTACTGAATATTACATTTTCTCTGGACCATGACCGGCTGTCAAATAAAGCTGGGCCAGAGGCCACATGTGTTGAGTGTCAGAGGGAGCCAACCTCATGAAGTCTGTGTCTATCAGAATAACAGGTCTTTGTTACCAAACCTCCTGGTAATCCCATGAAGGCAGAGTAAGGAATGACCCACTAGGCACAGATGTCAGTTCAGCATCTAGTTTTGATTTATATTTTGTTGAGATGTCAACTAACGTGAACTCAATGTAAAATCAACAACAAATGCCCTTAAGTTGATGATTTTTTTTCAAATCGAATCAATCTAATCAGATTTCCACGTTGATCAGACGTCATCAACGTCATCAGATCGATTTCTGTTGTTGAAATTATTCAACCAGTTTTTGCCTAGTGGGGAGGAATAATTTTGGTAAACTGTCATTACCAGGTCTCGGAGAAGCAAGAAGAAAATAGGATTATTTTGTCTGATCTGCATGTAAAACCAAAGAATGTGAATGAAATGTTTAATCAAAAAACCTTTCAGCAGGAGATCATCATAAAGGCAGAGGAATAATCTGACAGATAAATGCTCACTGATTCATGCTTTCACATCTATCAAGATTACATCATGTTTTAATGACTTATTTCACATGACTGAGCAGGTGAATGACAGTTTGAGCTTTATGGTGAATGGTGGAGTTGGGATGAGAGATTTACCGCCTAGATTTATACACATATTTACGTACATGGGCATAGTCTCTTCCCACATGAGTGGCAAAGCAAGCCTACTGTTGATATAATTTGATCTTTCGGGAGAGATACTGTACAAACTAGCTTTTTTAGACAAAGACAAAGCCACGTGGATAGAGAATGCCTTAACAATCAGACTGATTGCCTGGCTATGAACTGCATGTGAAACCAAGATGTAATAAATGAATTGGAGCCGTCTGTGCATCTAAAGCAGGTGGAATCTAACAAGCAAGCCAATTACAGAGCAGTGCAATGTGATGTGCTGTGCTGTTCTCACCAGGCACGGAGTTTAATCAAGAATCATTCAATTAAGTGCTAAACATACTCAAGTCAGCACTGCTGTGCTGTAAATGAATGTGAATAGGAAATCTCACATCCCTGCATTTTAATAAATGAAGAGATTGAGGAAAGCAATATTTTTAAATGACCACTTTGAAAATATATTGTCAGTGAGTGGAAGTGGATTTTCCTTAATGTTATCTGTTAAATGCTTTTAATCAACACACAATCTGTGTTTACGATTCCATGGAGGTATCTAGAAAATATATTCTGTTTGAAAATGGGTTACCCAAAAGGTAATTTTGAAGAGGAAGAGCAATATACAGTACTTATTACTTTGAGTGTACAATTTTCAATGTGTGGGAGGAAAAAACAACTGTTCCTTTGGATTAATGCCAGTGCTTATAGTGTCATGTGTGGCCTGTAGCATGGCCCATACATTTTCCTTGGAAAAACAGACCCTTTTTTAGTTGGCTTGGCATGCATTTGTATTAAGCAGTCTACTTATATATACAACCTGTCATTTAACATGTAGCCAGTTCCTCCTGAATTTCCCGCAGAGAAAAAAAATCAGTCACCAGATTAATGAGATGCTTTGACTTGTGAATTTGCAATGGTAACTTGCAGATATATAGCTGTAGCAGTTGAAACATTACCTTGTGGTGAGCAATGCATGGAAATGTATCTTTGAGATGATTTTATTGCATGGTTACCTTAAGCAATTAAATCAATAAATCTTACTGTCAGCAGGCTGGCTCGGTGCCACAGACACATTAAATGCTTAGAGTCAGTAAATAGAAGCCTTTTTGACTCCTCATTTGGGAAATTATTTAGCAGGTGGGATTCCTGTCCCCACACAAAAATACTTCCATTTGCCCTTTGTAAACACTTTAAAGAAGCCACTGCCTTCCAATGCATCAGGATCCTCTTAAATTAATAAGGTGTGCTGGAGCATGCAAATTGTTCCTGCAATGAATAAATACGAAGCCATTAGTTCCATAAAGAATGCACTGTAATGAGAGGACCAGTAACTCCCACCACAGGCTAATTCAGATGAGAACCAGTGTAATGCTGCTGATTACAGGGGATTTATCATACAGGGAGATACAGATACAATTGCATGTCCCCCTGTGAATGTGTGAGTTAAGTTCACCTCTCCTCTAATCATATTCCTGTCCCGTTTCTCTAATCCTTGTGTCTGTTGTGGGAATCTGATGATGGCGTTGACTGTGGAGAGAAAGAGATAATGTTGTGTTAATGTTGTGATGGCAGTCAGTAGACTGGTGTGACAGGACTGTTACTGTACTATCTCACATCTCAGATGACTGTGTGTTTCCCCTCATGATGATGATGGCCTTGATTATAAAGCAGATTATATAAAGTTTGTTGTTAAAATATATAATTTACTATACTGACATTAGTTTGGGGAATAAATGGTAAATCCTAAATACATAGCTAGCTAGTTATAACAATTTTATTGTAATATTACAATTCTAAGGAGACTAATGATAATTCTCACAAGTCGTTAAATGAAGGGATGCAATCATTAGAACGAGATGCCAACGAATCAGGATTTTACTCAAGGCAACTCTGATGTAATGTGCATTCCCCAATTAAATTAATCAGATACTTGATAATGGTATAACCAGAAAAGTGATTGGAAACAGGAGAGGAACAATTTCACCGGTTCATACCATTTTTATTCAATTTTTTTCAGACATTAAACATTTAAAAACAACATAACTATCATTTAAATGTTTGATCATTACAGAAAACAATTTTATTATAAAATACAATAGGCAAAAATAATAATAAAAAATGGCAGAACTTGTGCAACACATTTGAAATACAAAGCTAACCAGGCAGGAAGTTTCTTTGATACATAACCCATTTTTAATGAATCCTTACAACTATACGTTAATAAATCCATAGCATAACAGTTACCCTGCTCTGTACAAAAAATAACAAACTAAAAACTACAGCATGCCTGAACTAAGACAACTTCTGTCTTTGAATTTTCTGTTTACAACATTGTCCATCTTTAAACTGTTGACAAAACGTCAGTGAGAGAAAAATACAACATTGTCCATCTTTAAACTGTCGACAAAACGTCAGTGAGAGAAAAGGCTATTTACTTGGAATGGTAACCCTGTTCTTCCCTGATGTCTGACCAACATTGTACATCGTTTAGGGAATAGGTAGCATTTAAGTATTATATAAAGCTTGAGCCTTGAGGAACAGTATGTCATTGGGCTAATTTATGGTATCCACATTGCTAACTGTTTTATAAATTAATTGCTTTTAGAACACTGTGAAGGATTTATATTAATGTAACAATGCTGCATTTCACAGTTAAAATGGATCTGACTGAAATGTTTCCAGAACTGACAGTGATTGTTCCATATCTGAAAAACATGTTGTTTAAAGTAATTGAGCAGTTTATCTCTAAGGCTTGAACATAGGGAACTGATCTTTGGGAAATCGCTCTACTTTTCACAATAAATTTGTCCATCTGCAACATCACAATGTTACAGAATTGCAATAATACTTTCAGAAATACAATTGTATCAAAAGCACATTATTTTTCTTCAAATGTGTATCCCATTTGGTTAATAAATGGCTGTAAATTGTAGTTCATCTATTTAAGCAAGTAGGAAGCACAGCCATGATAAGTAAATGCCTTTTTTCTGTTGTTGACTGAAACTGTACATTCGTTTATATGTTGTCTCTCTTTGCAAAACAAAGTGGAGGAGGAAACAGAGAAATGACACTCCAGGTGACATTGGAATGACTGAAATGCCAAGGTCACACAGGACAGACTACCAAAAGATCATAGGTTAAGGGGTGGTAAGATGTCACTGGTCAGCAATACACTCATATCAAGGCAATGGATTTCCAATGCATTTTTGTCAGCTTTGGGCAGTCAAAATAAGTAATATATATTCCATATGGTACAATCCTTTACCGGAGGACATAAATCATAAAGCACCTCATCATTCTGTACAGATATAAACAGCAAAGGGATCTATGGATGACTGTTCTTCATTTTCCCTAACGCATGTCTGCTACTGCTTTAAGACAACAACAAGCTGAATGAAGGGTTTGACATATAGTCGAATGAAGCTACATATACCGACTGTTGACTTCAATTTGCATAACCACCACTTCTGGTGACCGAAGGTCAACATGCACTATTGTTAGTGACACCAAGTGACTGGCAATGGTTTGCTGTCACAGACACAAGCCATTTAGATTACAAACCAATTACACTAAATTATTCCGCTAATAGGTATGTTCATGTGTTATGAGAACCCGGTCCAAGTTGTATCAGTCATATTAAATGTGACACAATATTCACTGAATATGAATCAACATGGAGTCATACGGTCGTTAATTGACTAACATGGTGCGGTGCATTGTGTTCCCTAAGTGTTATTTACAAGGGCTTCATTTGCAGAGCGATCAGAATGCTTCCAGCTGAGACAATGTTAAAGGAAAACTCCACCCATAAACCTTTTCCATTATATGATGCTGCGTTTTGCATTATGTGATGTAAAACGCGTTACGCCGGCTGTAAAACGCGTTACGCCGGCTGTAAAACGCATTACGCCGGCTGTAAAACTGTATTTCTAAAGTTATATATCTTTAAAAAACTTGATTGCTGACAAGCAAAACCTTTTGGGACTATAACAACAATGTGTTATTGAAACAAATACCAAAAGATAGTTTTTGTGTGGAATTTTCCTTTAATTGGAGATAATTGTTCCCAATACTTGTTTTCAATGTAGTGGAACAATTGAACAAGAGATAACAAAAACACCAAAATGACAGACTTCAGCCAAGCTATAAGGCTTAGTGTTGTACTCACTTACTCCAGGAAAAAAAAGCAGGTTTAAAAAAAAAAGAGAAGAAATTATGATTAAGAACATGATAAATATACAACAATTTGTAACACAATAATATTGTGTTGATAGTCTGTCAGATTTCTTCTAGGTATAATAATAATAATAATAATAATGAGTTTGATAGCAGAAATGGTTGGTTTTGACTCCCACTGTGCTGACATCCCTTCCTTGTCTCTACCTTAGATGAGCCTGATGTGTTTGCATTGGAGTTAATTGCAGTGAACCTAGGAAAACATCCTTTGAACATTAACACTGCATGAGGGCATAACTCTTATTGATTCTGCTTTTAAGTAGTGCCTGATTGTAATAAATACTGTTCAGGCTTTAAACTGAGAAGACGCAGAAGGTGAGCTGCACTTCGTACTGTACCTACTCTAGCTAGTATAGTTTACATATTTTTGTTTACTCTGCAATGCGTCAAAGATTTGTATGCTATTTTCAATAAAATTCTCTAGAAGTATTCATTTTAAAATGAAACTTCCTGTATTCATAAATCTATCTAGGAAATATCAACATTAGTAGCAGCAATATAAAAACAAGCCAATTAGGGACTCATTTAATGAGTAATTCCTTCCTGATATGTTATCATCATCACCTGGTTTTACCAAACAAAAGACTAGGTCACACCATAAATTGGCTTGTAAACACTGCCAGTCCAGATGGCACCTCATTCAACGTTTCACGATTTCCTTGTTTTAGACATAAAACCGCATATTTAAAACAAAAACTGATTCTGTTCTCCCTGGTAGGCATAAGCCAATTTGATTCAGCCTTTCCTCATTGTGGAATGAATGCAAAACATTAGCTGCTCCTCTTCGGTGCCAGACTGGGGCTGAGTATGGAGCTGGTTGTTTATATCAGATGATGGATGAGAGAGAGAGAGGGAGAGAGGGAGAGAGAGAAAGAGAGAGAGAACAGAGAGCCAGTGCTGCTTGGTGCTTTTGACTAGCTGCCAAAGGGCCACAGATTTCCCTGACAGAATGGCCTGTCTCTAGCGTGAATAGGAACAGCTGGGAAAAGCCACTGGAAGTGTACAAACTGCTTCCCTCATAGGGGCAAAGACAGTTGGCTAATTTGGACTGGAGGAGAAAATGGGATCATTTGCATAAAAAATTATGCACATGCTTCATTTTCCCCCAACTCAACATTGACTGATAGTTATGAGATTATTATCACAAGTTGTTGCAAAAGGCTAAATGAAAAAATGCACTTCAGATACAGTACAATGAAAGTTTAAGTTGTTAGGTTCGCTTTCATATTTCTCAATTAATTTAGTTACATTAAGACTGGTGTAGATATTGCTATTACCATATGGTGTGGCATCCTACAGCTTTAAAATAGATTTGGAATTGAATGAGCACTGTTTGTGAGGTTACAATAGCATGTAGGCTACAACACTGTTCCATAAAACAACACTGAATGACATTAAATCTAAATAAGACAGTTAATGGATCAACATCAAGTGATTTTTGTTTTATCAATAATTTGTTCAGTCTTTTCTTGTGACATTCCAAAACACTTTAATTTGGCCTAAAATCAAGTGATAAAAACTCCAAACATCATTCTAAATGCCAGAAACACTGAACGTGAATTAAGTGCATTTGTCTCTTGATTCTGCTCTTGTTCTAAGTAACACGATAATAAACACAATTAGCGCTATCATCCAGCTATTGCTGTAAATGGGTTGGAGTGTTAATCTATTGATTCTAGGTGATCACAGTAAGTCACATTAAACATTTACATGTTTAAGCGGTTTTGAACATCCTGTTCAGCATCCTCTAAACAGTAACTGAGTTAAAAATTTGATACATGTAAGTCACACATTTGCAATTTTAAAGCCAAACTTGGTATCATACTTGCCAGTAAAAAGTACATGAATAAATTGTGGTTTTATGAAAAATCTAATATACCAATATGGTATGGAAAAATCATTTAGATTCATTCTTGTTCTTCAATATAGACTCTTAATCATTTTCACCGGATACGGAGGCACTTTGTTTTATCATAGTGAAAATCATATTTCACACATAGCCATGGAGATATGGTCTACTGAAACACACTGTATGGACTGTGCTATAGAGAGAACGATTTGGAATTGACACCCAGCAATAGAGAATCCATCCCCAAATCATCTCTGCACAGTGCAACACACACACTTCGCTTCAGTTCATTCTCTCACATCACATCCAAATAAAAACAAACAACAAACCAACCATCAAACTTCCTCCTTAGGAAAACTGCCTGTATCTCATATAGATGGCATACAGTATGTCCATCAAGCCAAGTTTAAATCTAGGACGATCAAATGTACAACTATGCACATAACACGTAAGAAGTGTTACTATGGATAATGCTTTAAAACTCTACACCTCTCTGTGGACATGCACAACTGAACCAACATTTAATACCAAAAGAGTTGCAATATACAACACAGCAGTTATTGTAGACATCGAAAAGACAATGTAAAGGTCCTCTGTAGCGTTACTGGACCCATTGTGGCGTACACTGTTTGTGGTGGTGCTGTAACAGTGATTACACAATTCATATGAATTTAAACACAGTCTCATGTGGTGCATCACTTTGTCTTCCCCGTTCCCTTAGACCCATGGAAAATCAGTGCTGCTTTGGAATAAATCCGGCCTCTTATTACTGTAGGTACAAAAATGACATCAACCCCCCCCCAAAAAAACACATAGATACCACCAACCTCTAGGGCTAAAAGACACGATCCAGATCAGTTGTTATCAGATCTGCTTTAGTTGACTACATTATTATGCAAATCCCAACACAACTAGAGAAATTGCTTGAGGTGGCAGATTGAATTTGATTATTTGTTGTTCATTTCCAATGAGCAACAAGTCATGGAATTATTTCAAAGTATTTGTTGTTCCACTGGGACTTATGGGTAGACATTGACGAACTGTTGCTGTATTTATTATCTGACGTGAGACTGAGGTTTGATGGATCATAAATAAACACCACTATCAGATAGTAGTAAAGAGAGACTTTTCCAACTGGCTTCTGTCGGCCAGTTCATCAAGGCATTGACAAAAACAAAACAATAAAAATAGTTGATACCACTTATAACTTCATGAGAAATCTGCCTGTTGGAATGGAGGTGTGAACTGTGAACAACGCTCCAGGCATTCTGAGAGGACCTTTAGTGGTGATCAAAACAACAACAGGGAAATCACATGGCTTGATCTGGCAGAAAACAACCAAAACAACCACCATACTTCTCCACACAGATCCTTCTCTTCTATTGGCATGCTTTGGAGACAATCCCCAGGTCTTAGGTGGGACTGTCCTTCCATTCACTTTGGGGTTTGGATTTCACTGTTTTCTTTCCACAGCCAACAGAAATGTCAACTTTGTATTGAGGGAGCAGAGAGACAGACTGTGCAGTAGAGCTGATGATGACCTCATCATGATGACCTCTGACCACTAAGAGTTGACAGTCAGTGGGGCTTTCTGGCTGGCAGAGTGTGGTGGGGGCCCTTGGGGCTGGAGTCAGATGGCTGGAGACTGGGGGTTGCTGGGGGTTGCTGGCTGGTAGAGGTAGTGATGGATGTGTGAGACAGACAGACAGACAGACATACAGTGGCAGACAGTTCAGTTCTAGTTCCAGCAGCACTATAACATGTGGGCCTCTATCCGTAGCCAGTGCAGTCCTTGGCGTATGTAGCGCACCAGTTCTGTCATGCTGCTGTGTTGGCTCAATGGTTCCATCGTCGAGTCCAGCTCCTGAAAGAACTCTGTAGAAGGAAATGAAGGGGAAACAGGGTGAATGAGAGAGTGTGTGTGTGTGTGTGTGTGTGTGTGTGTGTGTGTGTGTGTGTGTGTGTGTGTGTGTGTGTGTGTGTGTGTGTGTGTGTGTGTGTGTGTGTGTGTGTGTGTGAGAGTGTGAGAGTGTGAGAGTGTAAGACAAAGACTGACAAGTGTAATAGCATAACGAAGGCTCACATTTATGCAGTCTGTTGTCCATTCCTCCCTTTCCTCCTAATAAACAGTGAGTGACTGAGTCCTGGAATGGCTCAATCCTAAAAGTAACAGCTCTGGTGATCAGTATTTTGCTGAAAGGCCCACCTAGGCTTTATGGTGTCATAACTGCCAATTCCTGTCTCATTTCCACCAAAGGCACCATCCAACAGACTCTAATTGAGCCCGTTATGAGTGTCGACAGAGAGGAGGAGAGGGTCAGATCAACTTCTAATGGGGTACTTCTGAGGCTGCGAGAGAGAGAGAGCTCTCGACTCACACAACCACGTAACATGTCCCTTTAATCAGCTAGGCTCAGATAACGGATGGGAAATGACAGAGACACGACACATCAAACCCTCCATGCACACAGTCAGAGAGGGGGGGGGGGGGGTCCTCAACAACTCTGGCGGTCTCTCTCTCTCTACATTCACTCACTGATGACAGTAAATATAAAGGGTCCATCTATTCTCCACATCTAATTCAAAATAATGCAGAATACATTAGTAAATGAAGAGACCATCCGGAGGGTGATGAAAGGATCGGACTGGACTTGGGTCCTAACAGTTAAGAATAATTACAATGTATGTACAATGAAAAAAAGGTTGAACATGAATGGAGATGCATGTAATTAAGAAAAATATAGGACAGCATATCAAAAGTGAGGTCACCGTTGTATGAAACTATTACAGATACATCTGCTACGATTACAACAGTACAATTTATGCTACCTACTATACACAATATGCTATTGCTGCTAATACTACAGCCCCAATCCAAACATCCTGTTCTAAAACAGAGAGAAGCTGTGTTGTGTCCAGTCTCTAGTACCTTGGCTCTCTGTGGCGAGCTTCTCTGCCGTGTCCCAGTGCTCGTAGCTGCGGAGGATGTTGTTGGTGATGTTGACGTGGCTAGCGGCCATATGATGGATGCGCTGGGGGATGGCCACGTTGCTGGAGGCACCGGAGGGACAGGAGCCCACAAGGCCAGGGCCCGTACTGCTGCTCACCGAACTAACTGGGGAGGGACTCAGAGACAGGGGCGACGGGGTGCCTGTGCTCCTGGGAAGGCAGAGAGACAATACAGGAGTCAGGGGTTAGAGGGGAAAGTTCAGGGCACTGCCACAGAGATAATACTGTACTGTACACACACAAATAAAATTTAATATAAAAGATAAATAAATATAAACTAAACAAGACCTCCATCCCCACGTCATCGAGACATTCATTGGTGCCATGTCTTCATTAGAAAGTGAATCACATGAGAGAAAAATATTTTTTTCCCTTCTTAGCTTTCTGACCCAGGGAGACTGATCAGGGAGATTTGAACTGGGTAGGTTTACATTTAGCCAATACATGTTATTTCGTCAGGCTAAATCACTCTTCGTCAGGCTAAATCACTAATGCTGATTTGAACTGTATGAGCAGCAAACTGGGGATTTTCTCAGCTTGACAATCACGGCTTGATTTTCTGTCAGCCTGCTTCAGCCATCAATCAGAGGACATATTTATCAGTCTTTTAGTGCCAAACCCAAACAATCAGGCTCCAGGTCCTGTAATTCAGCACTAAATTGAAAGGCGCTCGCCCCGTGAAGTTAAATTATGTTCCCTGTCAACAGCTTGCCTCTCTCGGCTCCCTCTCTAGCAGGTTGAGTCTTTTCCTCAAATAAATAAACCCTTGAGGAAAAAAAGAAAATAAGGGGAAAAAAGATTCATGATTGTCAAGGACAGAACAAACAAACTGTGGGAAAAGAGGCCAGAGCATAGTGGAATCTAATGTTGATTACAGTTGCAGCAGGTAGCGGAGCTAACCCAAGCGGATTAAGAAGGCCAGTTTGTGGCTAATGTGACCATGGTGAACTGGAGGTGACTGCAGGAGTCCTATGAGCCAGTAGGATCTGAGGCTAATTGCTTCTGACAGCTCATCTCACAGCAGAACAGCAGGGCCGGTCAGTGCTGTGGCTGAGGGCTAGATCCCAGCCCTGGAAATGACAGGCTAAAGGAGCTCACAGTCACACACAGAGGATGGCTCACCGCCAACTCCCAGACACACTGACGAGCCCCACGGTAGCGCCATGGTAAGCTACGAACCCAAACCCAAACGTACAGGGTGGATCAGCTAGGTTCAGTTGCCATGGAGCATCCAGAAAAATAGTGAAGCAGTGAGCTCATCTCATGCCACCAGTGTGATGTGCTAGAAGCTGGAAGTCACAGTGACAGAGGCTCTGTCTGTTGTGGCCATTGTCTGAACAAAGCAGTCACCATCTGAGAGGATTAGCTTGTTGCTTGGCCAGGAGTAGGCACATACATTGTTCTGTTCTGGGAAAGATCTCATATAAAGAAAGGATTGTGATGCAACATGAGATGACTGAGGTGAAATGTTACTCACTTTCCATTGGCTCCCCATGGCGAAGGTGCTTGGGAACTTTTCTGGAATGGAAGAGTTTTGTGAGAGCATGATATTTTGCAGCTCTACTACACAAACATATTGCATAGCTTAGAAAATCTATTAATGCAACTCAAAAAGCTCCTCTAGAATAATATGCAAGATAATTAATTAAAACAGGCTTAAACACAAACAATGTATGTAAATCATTGATACAGTTCATTTGCACACTAATTGGAAAACAATGTATGGCTTTTAATAACCAACATGCAGAACTAATGAGTATACACAACTCAAAACAAATATATATTACATTTAGAAATCTTATTTGGCTACTGTCCTTCTTCTACTCCTAGATGTTAGAATTAGAAGTTAGCGTTAGTTACCTTGAAATACTCCATTAGGGAACGGGAATACTTTACTGCATGGTCCTTCTTCAATTTGAACATTCTCAAGTACAGGAGGGATAAACAGCGATTGCTATGGAGTTAAGAAAACAATAACATTAACATGAAATACTGGATCTTATACCGTGTATCTAGCATTGACAACATTACATATTACTTATGAACATTAAGCACAAGAAGATAATAAAAGAATAACAATAAGGAAAAAGTGTTTTCTAACTAATTAACTTTGCATATCCATGATGCATGACTAAATAATCTTGTTGTCATCAAACTCTATCTCTCTAATAGCTTGAAAATAAAGGCTAGAAAACAGAGGCTGCAGCCTAGCAATCAGATCCCAGTAGCTTCCCTGCCAGGGACCTTTGGTCTGCAGATCCAGCCTCAGGGCCATGGGGGGGGGGGGCTGACCTTTCAACAGTGTGCTGCACGCCAGACACCAGATGCTTTGGACATATGCACCACCCCATGACATGACACTAACACTCAGGCATTAATAAGCCATCACTGCAGTACACCGCTTCCTTGTTTCACCTATTCTAAACCACATCAGTATGTACAGTACGTACATGCGCGAGCGCACACACACGCGCTCATACGCACGCACGCACACACGCACGCACACTTTGCCCTCTACAACAGATTATAAATGGATGGATCATGTCAGCCAGTGTCAAATATTTGAAAATAATCCCTAATGATGTCTGAATGGTGTACTAACAGGAAATATGACCTGGGAATCTCACTCCTACGCTCATCACTGTCTGCACTGCTAAGTCTGAGAGTCTAACCATAACATTCTAACCATAACATTCTGCTCAGATTATACAATCCATATGACAGGCAGCATATAGATTCCCTTCATCGCCCCTGTAGCAGTGTGGCGAACTGTATATGTTTGTAGTCTGCTGCCTGCCGCCAGGAAATCTTTCATTATCCCTTAATAGCTTAATGAAATACAAGAATAATGATCCACTTTAAGCTGATTAAGTGCTTTAGCAGTGTTTTAAAGCTCCCTTCAATATCCATCCGATTGTCGGGGAGTGATGGCTGAGTGGAGATTTAAATTGTGTTTGAGTGAAGCGGCGGATTGAGCATCTAACGGGGTTGGAAGCCGGCTGGATTTTCTGAAATCAACCCAAATGCCCACACAGGCTAGATTTTGTAGTCCGTCATCACATCCATCAGTGCAATGTTAGGTCTCCTTCAACCACCATTCAGTCATCAGACACACACGCACACACACACACACACACACACACACACACACACACACACACACACACACACACACACACACACACACACACACACACACACACACACACACACACACACACAGCAGAGCGAAAAGAAAACTCACCACAACACAGCTAATTTCTTCTCGGCTACAGTTGCTGAGTGACTTGTAAAGTTCTTTAACCTCATGGCATACCTTCAAAAGCAGAACAGACAAAAAAATAGATCATTTTCAAATATTCTTCCTTTTCATAATTCATTCATTTCAATCCAAATAACAAAAAAGGAGCATGACTCAATATCCATAAAGCCAGGGGACGTTCCATAGAACGACCGGCCTTGTGTCATTTTCTGTGTCTAATAGTTTTTGAAGAAAAGATTTCAATCAGCCATGCATGAATCCCTGGGTAGAATGATGAGCTACAAGGTCCATCTATTTTCATTTTCACTGCCATTAATAAAATGAGCGCCGCTAATTGCCTTGACTTGTGGGGTAGACTGGATTAGCGATGGACATAATGATGCTCATTGTCACTGAGGGCAGGTGGGGATACCTGGCCTGAGCGGGGGCGGGAGGGAGAGGCACATTGGTGGGGACACAGACCTGATGAGTTCAACCGTCTCAGAGTACATAGTGTATGGAGACTTGGCCTCCAGCGGATCCCGCTCCATGGCGTTGCCACACTCGATGAACGACAGCGCCCCATCAGCGTAGTTAATGGCTTTGCCAAACTTCTCCATCTGTGAAGAAACAATGGAAACTTTGAACAAGATCAGCATTAGGTTCACAACACTACATGGCCACAAATGATTCTCCTCATTTTGAATCATTTTTCAAAGCTTCAAAGCTCTCGTGAAAACAGATAATAAGCAGATTTAATCAGAAGGAAAAATAACAATGTCACATTAATGTTCGGGGAACATTCTTTTGATATTTTTCTATTTTCTGGAGAAAAAAAAGTATATATATATATATATATATATATATATATATATATATATATATATATATATGCACACAGAGCCAAATTACAAACCCAAAGTGCAGACAACAAATAATAGGCATATGACTCATAAATGCACATGAGTGTAAAATAAAATAGATTTACACAGCACTCTCCACTGAAAGCACCTCTCAAGCAGGTTCTATCCATTTTAAGTAAGCCCCTTTTACCACATACGACCGGGCTGGTGGAAGATTCATTACAGCTCAACGATTACAGTCATGTAACAAGGGCAATCAATTCCCTTCACTTTCTATTCATGGCTGGCTTTACCTCGCAGATCAGATTTATGCCCAAGTGGATGTAACTTTCGATAAAGGACAATGTCTGGGGAGATAATTGCTGGAATCCAATTATTAGGGCCCTATGAGTGTGTTGGTAAATCACGCCCGTCGCCTAGGCCCAAGCCCCTCTTTGAGGACATTGAAGAGGTGTGTAAGAGCTCCTTTTGTGATAGATCACACATCCTCACTTAGAAAAGACTACAGGTCTCAACAAGGGCTCTACTCTATCCTCTGCACACCTACTAGCATTCTTCAGCTAAGACCAGTGTCTGTCTGTTAATAAGAGCTATTCAGCAGGAATACTTAATAGGCTCAGTAAGAGCTGCTGCTTGCTAATGGCACGTTGGCATGTATTTGCTAATGGTATTATCACACAGGTCTCTGTGGCTATTCATATTTGTGATGTCATGTGACTGACTAAAACAGGGTGTGTTTATTGCCTGGCTCAAGACAAAATACAATCTCAGGAAGAAGAACAATTTAGTTTGTGCAATGTATCTCTATCAAAGTAAATGCTGAATTAAATGTTTTTAATACATTTTCAGGTGCTGTTTTAAACTGTAAGAAAACAGCAGCTTACCAGTGCATCTGCTTTGTGCTTTAGTTTCTTGGCTTCTTGCATGCAGTAGTCTGCGTTGTGAACTCTGTGGACAACAATCACAGTGAGACTTTGGTTAGTCTTACAAGTATGTTAGAAATACAAAACAGATCAGTTGACAGAACAATGTGTTTGCCACTTTGTCTAACGGTGCTGCCTGGATTGCAGTTGTTCATGTTCATGTTGTAGTTGTCCTCCACATGTTCAATGTGTTTCCTTTTGAATTATACACATAGAGGAACATAACTCTGTAATCACATCCCACAACTGCTTCAACATGCGGTGACATTTTAATCATGTTTGAGACTTACATTAGTACATGCATCATGACATTAAATTCTGGCTGTGCATCGGGGGGGGGGGGGGGGGGGGGATTGGTGTTTTTGAAGTGTTTGGTAAAGTTAGTTAGTTACTCATACATACGTGTTATTGAACGTTAGCTTGGGCCTTCTAGGCTCCATGTGGTCCATGGACAGAGATGACGGGTTGGACCAAACGTCAGAATCGGACTGACCGTTGCCATGGAAACTGCCAGACGGCTTGCTATGGGTATCTTCCTCCTGTGAGATGGCAGGGCCAATTAATATGATAATTAGCATCCAGCAGTAGGTCTAATAATACTGTAATGATTCATCCTGGTGATTTGGACTGCTGTTACTACGTTGTGACCGTGTATTATTTCTATGTCCTGGCTTTAAACATATTCCGCACGTGGGATCCATTTTCTTCTCTTCAAGGCTGTTTTGAAATCCCTCCAAAGGGTCATTAGATTTGCAAAAACACAGGAAATAGTGGTAGTTGCTGGAGCAAAGAAATAATCTGCAGCAACAGCCTCATCTACCAACTTCTCTACGCAACAAATGATAGAAGACACATTTTATTAGCAAACGAGAGCGGATGCCAAATAATCATACTTTAAAATAATAAACCATCCAAAAAAACAATAAACCCCAAAATTATTAATTAATGATAGCAATACGACAGTTTATAGCAATACGACAGTATACATTTTTGCTAGTTTCATCATGATCAGCTGTCCCCTACTTACACTGCTTGTCTTGGAACGTGAGAAGGATTTGCTCTCTCCTTTGCTGCGGTGCTTGTGTGAGGAAGAGGAGGATGAGGAGGAGAAGTTGGGCAGAGAGCAGCTGAGGGTGGGTAGCAATAAGGTGCTGGTGGCGCTGCTAGCACCGCCCTCCTGGCTGAAGGAGGAACACTCGCTGGTCCTGCGCTGGCGTATAGGGGGTTCGTCGGAGAGCGGAGAAAGCAGGGGAGGCAGCAGCTCTCGCTTCTCCTCTCTCTTCCTGGGCTGTTTCCTCAGAGAGCTGGGCAAAGACACATACAGGAACATTTATGAAATGCTTACGTGTGGTTCATGAAGTGTTATGGCATCCGTATGTAGACACCCTTTAAATAAACTGTTATCGAAACGGATATAAAAGAAGAACATTGCTGGGCCTGCTCCCTCTCTCTGTTGCTGTCATCCCATGTTATTCACTACAATACTGGAGAGAGACAGCAAGTTCTCACAGCCTTTGAAATGCCAGCAAATCTCATGTCCAATGTCATCAAAGTGGTAGATGGATGAAAATAATTTAGAAATGACTTGACTGTTTAAGGCATTTGTAAAAAAAATTGTGAAGTACAGACATTATGTCCAGGGCTCACAAAAAACCCAGAATATTCTGTTTGTTAGAATGAGTGATTATTTCTGTTTTTATTATAAGACTAAATCAAACGCAGCATTAGTGCTAAGGCATGGAGTCGGTACTTTCACCATCAGTTGGCTTTTATTATCGAAGGTTACGGTGGTAACGCATCTTGGAGACTTCAATTACAATAAAAACAGTACGTGAGCAGATCAATGATATTTAATATAACTTCAACATATCATTTCCACTTGGTTTTGGGTAAAAAATATAAAAAAAGAAAGTATAAAACCATAGAACTCTTTCATACCCCAACCCCCCCCCCCCCCCCAGTGCCTCTGACACTCTAAGGGCGCAGCCCAGAAATAGGCCTACAAATAGCCCTGTAGTGCACTGACGGGTCAAAATATTGATTGATCAGGCAGTGGAAAGGCAGTTTGTTATGACAGAAAGCACTTCTGCCTAGATGTACAGTCCTTCTAATATCCACTCCTGCTCCAGGAGCCTGGGCCCTCACAGGGGAACACAGCAGACTGCAGTCTGTATCCAGGTGGGTTCTCTCGGTATAGCTGTGTGTGCCCACATGGGGCTTCTGTTAACAATAGTGTTCTCTATGTTAACAGATAAGAGGCAGGTGGAGAAGTTGCCTTGAATACTTTCCCTTCCTCAAAGTCAATAAGGACTTTAAGAACCACCAAGGACGTACAGTAGTAGCGAGAAACCTCGCCTCCCGCTGCTACTATATTTCTCACATTGTTTGCAACAATAGATTATTTCGCCTCCCTTTCCCTAAACTCATGGGGATTTGATATACGAGAAAAAAAATGCTTAGCTAGCACAAGAGCGCCTAAAGCACTAACAGGGAAAATGCAGTCAGAAAACCTCATTAGGATTATGTTCCTCAGGTTATTTTGAACAGCAGCATATTTTGTCTTGTTTTATGGGCCTGAAAATGAGCAGAATCCCGGTCGGTCCGTTTACAGCATTAATAAAAAGCATCTTTACTCTCCAATCTGAGCAAAGATGCTTTTTATTAATGCCATAAATGGACCGACCGGGGTTCTGCTCATTTTGAGGCCAATCTGATTAAAAGGGTGAAGATTTGCTTTGAGGCTGTCTAAATTCGGCTGATTTAAAGGCTACTAGGCAGGTCATATTTCAGCCCAGACCAAAGGGTTCAGCATTTCTGCACTAGATACCCGTGCCAGCTCATATATCATAGCTCAGGTAATCATATTAAAGATATGTGTAGTGATTAGTGGTGAAGTTCAGTGGACACTCCGTCCTCCAGACTCATTCTGCTCAACCCCCTGACCCATGTCACCAGCATCCCTTCATCGAGCAGTAGGTCTCTGCAGCGCTAATTGAATATCTAAAATTAGCATTAGCTCTCTTGTCAGTGTCACGTTACCTTAATGCTGTCGGACACAGGACACCGTAGAGAGAGCTAGCAATAGCTAAAAGATAAATGTGTAGTGTAGCAACCTCACTTCTCCTGTATGTCACAGCCTGCTCTCCGAGGAGGATCTACACTGGTTGGACCTTGCCTGAGGATGTAGCCATTCACAACACATATAGTACTACCATACACTTAGGAAATATAACAGCCTGTAATTACACTGTGGCAGTGGTGTAAAGTACTTATTAAGTAAAAATACTTTAAAGTAACACTTAAGTATTTTTGGGGGGTATATGTACTTTATTTGACTTTTTATATTTTTTGACTACTTTTACTTTTACTTCACTACATTCCTAAAGAAAATTATGTACTTTTCACTCCATGCATTTTCCCTGACACCCAAAAGTGTCTTCTTAGCAGGACAGGAAAATGGTCCAATTCACGCACTTATCAAGAGAACATCCCTGGTCATCCCTACTGCCTCTGATCTGGCGGTCTCACAAAACACAAAGGCTTCATTTGAGTGTTGGAGTGTGCCCCTGGCTATCTGTAAATAATACAAAAATAAGACAATTGTGCTGTTTGTTTTGCTTAATATAAGCAATTTGAAATTATTGATATGTTTACATTTAGTTATTTAAAACCAAATCGTTTAGACTTAAGTAGCATTTTAACGGGTGACTTTCACTTGTACTTGAGTCATGTTCTATTAAGGTATTTTCACTTTTACTCAAGTATGACAATTGGGTACTTTTTCCCCCACTGCACTACTGACACCCATAATGACTATGTACATGCCTCTAAACACTTACATAACATGATGCTCTACACATTCCTTTTCTCATCCAGTAACCATAGTGATGTGTAAGTAAGTACTGCTGTGAGTGGTTTGGCGACACTTACTCTTTTGTGCTAATGTTCTTGTGGTTGTGTATCGGTGAGATGCATGGGGGAAGAAGCAAGGAGTCTTTCTCCAACCGTAACTTCTTGCTTCCGCCGACAGCGTCACAATGGTCCATCTGAGGAACACAGAAACAAACAGCTCAGTCAGCATTGAAAGGGAAAGGGGGACACCTAGTCAGAATGCATTCAACTGAAATGTGTCTTCCGCATTTAACCCAACACCTCTGAATCTGAGAAATGCTGCCTTAATCGACATCCACGTCTTTGCAACAGTGGGTTAACTGCCTTGCTCAGGGGCAGAACGACAGATGTTCACCTTGTCAGCGCAGGGATTCGATCCAGCAACCTTTTAGTTTCCGGCCCAAATTGAACATTGAACACGTTTCTCACTGCTCCTCCATTGACACACTCTAACCATTATCCTATAAACCAATACCAGCCAGTACCAATAGAGAAAAAAGAGTGAGAAAGATTCTGTGCTTGCCTTGTGTTTCCTCTTGGCCTTGCTAGGTGGTTTCTCAACAGGGGTAGACTGAAGACTGGCGGGGGACTGTCGTCTGTGCTTAATGCTGGGTTCAAGTGGTTCCCGGGGCTCAACTTTCACAGAAGGGGGCTCAGGGGGGTCCTGCCCTGGAATCTTAGACAGGAAGCTCAGCTCGATCTTCACCCACAGTGACTTGATGTCCTCAAAGTCCCTGAGAGGGGACAGCAGTTTGTTCTGGACGATGGGGACGGAGGAAAAGAGGGGGTCCCCTAGGAGGTCCATGGCCCCAGGGTCTGGGATGGATATGGAAGAGCTGCAGGTGCTGGTAAGGCTACTGACAGTCAGGATATTGCTGTTGCAGTCCTTGGCTGCTTTGAGAGTCTGCAGACTGCTGGGTCCTGGACAGGGAGGGTTATGGATCTTGACCAGCTCCTCTGGTTCAGAATGGCACTCAGATGACGAAGACTCCGTCTCGATGAACTCCTTGGACTTGGGGATGATCTTGCTGGGCCCCCTGTGCTTCTTCTTTTCCAGGACTGGGGCCAGGGGAGGAGGAGCTGGAGTAATTGTAGTGGTGGTGCGAGGCTCCTTCCTAGGGGCAGTCTTCCCACTGGTGCTCTTGGTCCTGGACTTGGGCTGCTCCAGGAGGGATGGAGGGTCCTTCTCCTTGGAAGTAGTGCTGATGGTGGGGTTGATGGGCTTGGACCAGGAGGTGTGTTCCTCCAGGCTGGACGAGCGCTCCACTTTCTTCGGCTGTTTCTTCCCCAAGCTGCGCCTGGCTGGGGCTGGCTCCACCGCCACCACGGCTGGGGATTTGGCCTTTGAACCCTTGCCCTCTGAGACTTTTGGTCCAGTCTTAGGCTTTGCCTTCTCTCTGATGGGGCTGAGGAGGGCCCGTTCCTTGGGGTCGGTCGGGGCCAGCAGGGCGGCAGGGCCAGGCTTGCTCTTCCCTGGGGCCGGGCCCTGGCCCTCAGGGGCCTGTTGGTTGTGGTCAGTCTGGGAGCTGCTGAGCCCATGGCTCTCTCTCTCTGGATGGGTATTGATAAGTGCTTTGTTGTGTGGGGTCACTTTGTTCAGCCACTTATCCAGCTGCCATTTGTTTGTTGATGGAGGTTCAGGCTGTGAGAGAAGAAAAGCAGAAAGGACAAAGAATATACAGTTAGTTCCAAGTTTGGTTTGATAGTAGACTACGTAGCTTCATAAAACACTGTGTTGACTCATGAAAGTAAAATGTGATAACTCAATTGTCTCTTCAGAGTTATATTATGACACCCGCAAACCAATGACAACATTTTGTGATGAAGCGGCCATTAAAATAGGCTCTCATAAACTCATGAATGACTGAGTAGAGCTCTCCCATAATTTCCTTGCGCCATTCGGCAGTCTCTGAGTGCCATGTTTTCATCAACCATGCTATCTCACATCGTTTGTTTTCTACCATTATGCCCCTAGACAAGTATAAATCTCTCATACGAAATCATAAAGACTGTCTTGAATGATCTCCTAAATGATAGCAAATCATTCGGAAAGGAAGTGCTGGAAATGAATTGACGAAGGAATGAAGCATTAAAACCACTGAGTGTAAAGCTGGGGCTAACACATACACTCTCCAGTCTGATGCAAGCATTCATAAAATTTAATCTTCCACACTATTTCATCTGTGAAAGCCCCAGCCTTTACATCCCATCAGTTGGGGTGGTGGATTTAAGCTGTTCTGGGCAGGGGGATTTTGGAGTTAAAAGCACCTGCAGCAATACTACATTAACATTCTAACATGCCTGCTGGAAAACTCCTGGGCCCTCCCGGAAGTTTTTAGTAAACCATCAGTAGAGTGCACTTTGAGAGGGAAATAGACTTCCCTAAAGACAGACAGGGCCGTTTCCTGGTCCTCCTGGCTATTCCCATTGGCTGTTCCCTGGTGGACAGGAAGTCACATGGTCTGTAGAGGGTGCCCAGATGCACTGTGGTAAATATTTACCCGGGTCAAACAGACTGCCCCTCTGTGGAATACAACTGTGCCTGGTGCTATAGCTGCTTTAGCTGTCATGCAAGTCTCTACAGTGTTGGACTAAAACAAGAAAGTCTGCTAGTTTAATCCTAGCAAAATTACGTGGATATTAGAGTAGATGGGAAGTTTTCTCCCCTTGATCAAAATGTTGTTTTAGTGATATTAGATGGTATTAGTGTAATATTGTGTCTTTCTGGAGCCTAAAATAATAATGTTTCCCTCTTTGGCATAACACTGGTTGAGTATTGGTTGATAGCACAGTTAGTTTTATTCTGACTATGCTTGGTTGGTAGAGTATAGTAAGGAGTGATTGTGTTGTACCTCTGGGGTGGCGGTCCGGGAGGCCCCGTTACACTCGCTGTCACTGGAGCTGCTCTCGCTATCGGAGTCTGACTCGGAGCTGCTCTCTGATTCGCTGGAGCTGCCCGAGGCACCGCTGGAGAGGCCCGGGTCAGTGGTCCGAGACGTGGCCACAGGGATGCTGGGTAGCAGAGAGAGAGACCGAGAGAGAGAGAGAGCGAGAGAGACAGAAAGAGAGAGAGTGTGTGAGAGAGACAGAAAGAGAGAGAGAGAGAAAATATAAAGAAAAATATTTAGAGAAAAAGAAGGAGCTTTTATATATTATACATAAACATAGATTGTGTGATAGATTAATCTTTACTTTAGCTGTTCTCATCCAGCCGCATATTCCGGCAGCACTACCTAGCCCTCTGTGACCCCGGACTGATCTCATTCCACTGGAGTGAGTAATGCACTGATGCGCTGTGACGCAGCTTTCTTTTGTCATCGTTTTGCTAAGAGCAGCCTTGTGCTCTGCCTCATGTTCGGCGCCAGCCACACACCCGGCCCCGTGCTCTCTCTGCTCAGCACTCCGCGGCGGCACTGGCTCCCTCAGCGGCGACACAGAGTTGGACGAGATGAGTCCACCTGTCATTGACATGACTCCCAGATCCACACAGACTGCAGACAGCAGGAGACAGCCCCATCAATCACACAGCGCCATCTGCCTCTCTCTATCCCTCTCTCCCTCCATCCAGCCCTGAGATGCAGGCAGAGCAGCATAAACCAGGCTGACTCCATCAACACACACATCCAGTCACAACATGAAAACCACTGTAAAGATTTGTAAACAGAGGTTCACTAATATACACAATACTATAAACATATTAACACACACATGCACGCACAAGCACTCTCTCGTTTCTCTCTCTCTCTCTCTCTCTCTCTCTCTCCCTCCCTCTCTCTCCCTCTCTCTCTCTCTCTCTCTCTCTCTCTCTCCCTCTCTCCGTGTTGTACTAGGGCAAAATGTTATTCAGAGAATAATGTATCTGACATCCGAGTAAAAAATAAACCCTTCCACTTTCATTAAACACAACAGATAACTGCAGAACAAAGGAAATTGACATAATGCTTTTATAATTAAGCAATTTATTCTCCCTGTTGAAAGTGTCAACACTAGACTCGCTAAAGATGTTGCAGGGGCGTACTGTACTTTACTGCTGGAGAAAGTAACAGCTCTAGCGGTTGACAATAAATGCCTTAAGGAGGCAGTTTGCTTTCTCACCACCTACGTACTTATTCTTCCACACTCTTTCAACCTTCTCTGCCACGCTACTGGTTCAGATATTGGATCCTCAAAGGCCTAAGCTTTATAACACAATAAAAGACACACTACACTACTGAAGCCCTCTAAAGACACTCCATCCAAAGCATGGTTATATGATAGGACCGGAGATACACTGGACAGGACCGTAGAAATTAAACATGATGGGTAACGATGTGGGTCTTTTCTGTCAACACCCCCTTGATGACTGTGTTTTTCTGTGACAGGGTGAGGGGTCATACGGCCGCATGACCAAGACAGCTTGGAGATCAGCTCGGGGACATAGCGGTGGCACGAAACTCTGCAGTGAAAAAGAGCCATGTGTTAAATGACCACACTTAACCCAAAATCTGTGCCATGGACCAATAGCCTTTTGCTAACATGTCCAGCTTGTCTGAGCCAGGTCAGGTCCTTAGAGGAGTCACTAGCTTCCCTGCCCCCAGGGCTTGCCTAGTGGCAGTTTGGTTCCAAAGCTGGATTACAGTACAAGGCTAGAGAAAGCAGGACCAGTGGACTCTGAGGCTCACAGTCAGGTCAGGTTAATGATTAAATATAGAGGAAGACCCTGTGGGTAACGTCGTGTGGCATGGTGCTCCTATGGCCTGCCCTGGCAGTGCCCGCCACTGCACGCTGCCAGTAGGATGGCACAGCAGTAGCACACATGGCATCTTGTCCTTGCTCTGCTCATGAGTCCAAGGCCAAGCCAAATAGGCTCTTGGGAGCAACACTGCCTGTCTGTCTGTGTGATCTCTCCTTCATTTGCTGAGAATGGTGTCAGCACAAACAGAGCCAGCACTGGAACAAGCCAACAGCAAATAACCATCCATATACACACAACACTCTGAGATAACTCATACCTGAAATGATTTGGCAACCATTGACAGATCGACGGAGTACTTGTCTCGACTGTACGTAACTGTTTACAATAAATTGTTATAGGAATTATAAGATTGCCCTCTTTTTCTACATTCAAAATACGTTTTATGTAGTAAAACTACTGTGGCTTTTTCCAATACCCAAGTGTTGTCCAACTCATTCTCTGGAAGAAGAGATGTAATTACTATCCTAGGTGCCATTAAAGTGTTTAAAATAGACCTCTAGGAGACATTCTTTCACCACTCAGCCTCTCCAAGTGGTGCTTGTGCATGCAAATAGTTCATGAAAAGGAAGCTCTAATGTTCTATTTCAGAGTGAAGAATGGCAGCGGGGTAAGGTCACTTAATTTCCTTTCTTCCACTTGATGGAGGTGAGCCTGGGCTGACAGATGACAGAATCATGTGGGAAAATAAGGGGCGGGAGAACAATGGCTGCTGTCTGCTTTCAGCGTGTTCACCTCAGTCTACCCCCGCTAACCTCTGACCTGCTAACAGGCCCTGCTCTCAGAACACCGTCCTATCCTCTCTAACCTGTCTCTCTACTCTCACCGCTGAGCTGCCTTTCTCACAGCTGACAATAAAGACTTTTAGAGCATTGTCTGCTGTCCATGGAACTGGCTGTTCAAATCCAGACTGATGATATTCCGTGGCAGGCAGGGAAACAAACAACTTATTTGCCGCCATAATTCATCGAATCAAAAGAACAGAGCTGAAAAAAAAACAACAAGAGCTGCATATGTTGCTAATGAAAACAACCCACTGTGATGGGTTTTAATCACGGAGGCTAAGAACAAAGGGCCACACACAATGCATCTCATACATTTACATTTGAACACCAAATGTGGCACTATTAATGCGTAAACAAAGTAATGGCATTCACGATTCATGGGTTTTCCTCCTCATCCCAAAACAAACCGCATGGAGGGAGCCAGTCTGACAGACTGGGAGTAGAGGGAGGAAGAAAATGTCTCTACAGCAGAGAGGCTGTCGTCCCAGGCACCTCACGAGGCCCATTGAGAGAGTGGGATAGCAGTATACTCTAAAACCAACAGCTTTTAACTCACACAGTTCCAGTGCATACATTTCAGCGTTCATCCCAGCTAATTCATTGGAGTCTTCAAAGGTTCTTAGGAGCTGTTCTGTCAAGGCATGGATTCACAGTGAGGTCTAAAGAGTGGGGGCAGCTCTACAGTATCCTTCCATCTGGTCACATTATCAGATTATCTACAGTTATGTACGACTCTTTGAACAAGACGCTGCCAGACAGACCCAGACAGAATCCTGATGTAGTCATTACACAAACCAAACGACTTGGAGCATTCATTAAAAACCTAATAAATAAGTAAAGTTCTGATATTTGGAACTGTTTACACCATAAATATTCAATGTTTAGTAATGAAGCAATTTTCCAGGCCAGTGCAATGTGGAGATATAAAGAGAGGGATATTAACCACTCACAATCTCTCTCTCTCTCTCTCTCCAGCATGCTTGCGTGCACACACGCACGCATACAGAAAACCTTGTGGGGACACAGAATTGAGTCCCATTCAAAATCCTATTTTCCCTAAACCCTAACCCGTACTCTTACCCTAACCCTTCTGAATTCTGGTCCTCACAAGAATAGTTAAACATGTCCACACACACACACACACACACACACACACACACACACACACACACACACACACACACACACACACACACACACACACACACACACACACACACACACACACACACACACACACACACACACACACACACACACACACACACACACAATGGGAAAGGAGAAGAAAATACGGGAGCAAGGCTATCTCCCATGGGATCATCAAGGGACACAACAAGACCAACCTCCAATGATCCCACTGCCCACAGCTGGCTGAATTGGCAGCTTTAGGAACAGTCTGCTATCGATTTGTGATTTTCTCCTTCTATTTACACTGATACCATAATCTGAGATCAATAAGGCCGATAGACACAGGCCTGTGGCGGAATTGATGAGGCGAACGGTGGAGTGGCTAGCCTCCAGCCTCAGACAGTGGAACCAGAGAGACAGCAGGACGAGAGAGAAGAGACAGATCTATCAAAAGAAGAGGCAGGCAAGGCAACATCTGAAGGTGGTGGATGGTGGAGGAGACTCATTAAACCAGACCTGGGTACATTTTGGAGCCAACTGGCTGGCTGTTGTAACGTGGTGAGTCAGTTGAGACAAGCCAGTCCCGCATTGATTCAGTGAAGGCCATCACTCTGCTCTCCCCTTGCTCCTTCCTTATTTGTTTGTACTTTCTAATTATTTAAACATCTATTGCTGATGAGGTGCTGGGCAACCCTGAGCAGGTTACATTACCATTCCCTTTTATCCCCCAGATTCACATAACCAAGGGCAGAACTGTCATTTTCTACCCTTCAATAAAGTGAAATCCTTAATTATAGATGAAGAAATTCGGGCATGCTGGTCTGTGGAGACTGAAACCTATGCTGGTGCTCAGAGCACTGTTTGATTGGACTGCATCTCTGGGAAAGGAGAAAGGCTCTCTCGCTCTCTGCTTCTCATTGCCAGGCTCTGCTCTCAACCCTCTGAGGTGTAAAGCCTAGCTTAGCTGTTTCAATAATGCTAGCAGTATCATTTTATCACCATGACACTGAATCACCCAAGCCTGGAATCTGAGGATGCAGGCGTTCATTGTTATATCAGCCATACAGTACTATGTGAATGTTTGAGTGTGTGTATGAGTGATTTTGCTTGTGTGTGAATGTGAGAGTGTGGTGTCTGTAGTACAGACTGTGTGTGGGAAGAGAGAAAGAGAGAGAGAGAGTGAGGAAAAGGGAGAGTGAGCATGAGAGTTGGACCGCTGGAGGGGTGTCATCCATAATTTGTCTGTCCTAACTCTGCGCGCCCTGTGTTATTAAATGATCCTCAGCATGCAGTGCACTCTATTATTTTTATAAATCACCCCAAAGAATAACTCGCTGCAGATCTCCAAACCAATAATCTACACTTCCTCTTGCCCCTAAATCTATTATAGCCTTTAATTGATTAAATTACAAGTCAATGTGCTCAGGGGAGTGGGGGTGGAGGAAGGGGGGAAAGGGGGGTGGCCACTGTTAGGACGCGCCTGGGATTCATTAAAGACCCCCCCTCCCCCTTCCCACCCTTCCCCGTGAAACCTGGTGTTCCAAAATTATGACCATTACACTTACGGAAAATGAATTACGTGGCACAGCATTTCTGTGATCGATGGCATGACTTCAACAGTATCCTAATTCACTTAGAGGCCTTCTGCTGCCCAGTCACACTCAGCACAGCACAGCACAGTACAGGCATGATGAATTATACTGAGGCTCTCTCCACATCGCCACACTCCCTGTCCCTGCCAGGTAGCCTCTCTACTCTGCCCTACTCAGAGAGTCATCATCTGGCCCCACTACACTAGTGTGATTTAACATGGCCAGGCAGACACTCAGTCATCACTAGGGCCCAGAGTTTTTCCTGGTCAGGATATTATGGTCAGACAAAGTGCAAGTCCTCCGTCATTCCAAAACATGCCTATATGGAGGGGATGGAGAGATATCTCAGGCTCTATCTCTACTGAAGCATTCCTGTCCAGGTTCATCTAAAACTCAACCAAGACCATGGGACCATGCTAAAAAGCCACTGAAACCGTGTGCTGAAAAATTTAAATTAACACATGGTCTATGTGCTGTCTCCAATAACTACGTATTTACTGTACATGTCTGAGCTGCTGGGTTGTATTCACATACTTCTATCTTCATTATAGGTCTTTGTCTCTGGAGCCTTGGCTTGTCATTGGTCTGTTAGTAATATTGATCCTGTTTTAAAAGTGGTGTAACATTCTAAGCCTGCCTTTGTAGCACCATTATGGGAAAGAGGCTCGGGAAAAAAGCCCTCTACAATCTCACAAAACCATATGAAATTATGTTTTGGAGTACACAACAAGAGCAGAGGGCAAGATGTCAGAAATGATCTTGTGTTAAAAGCAAAAAGTAGAGCACTGTTGAAAAGTCAAAAATGTTGAACTCTAAACTATCCAAACTGCCCAGAGACTACATGTATTTCAGAATTTAAATCCTAGAGCCTATGGTCTGGAAGGCTTCCCACCATCACAGACCCACTGCAGCCAGCCAGCCAGCCAGCCAGCCAGTCATCAGGGCTCAGCCAATTGAACGTCTGGATCCTGAACCACAGAGACCATTAACATCACCTCCACCTGTCATAATCCTTCCATGTGTAGTAGCAGGTGTGTCCGTCCTGAAGCATATACGAGTATCAGTGTCATTGACTATCTAAGTACGTCAGAGTTGACTATACTATTATGTATGTGGGTTGCCTGTATGTCAACCACTAAGCTTTCCTGGTCTATCCTAGCAAAGGTGTAATAGTCAATAGAACAAGCCTAGGTATTAATATTGCGTCAATGACAGATATAATTACAGCTGTTGGAAAGAGGGTAAACTCTCATTACCGAGGTTACCATTTTAGAAAACTATTTATCCTCTGGATATAACAAAAAGGTCTGTGTTTGTGTCTGAGGGGAAAGGGGAGAGAGAGAGAGAGAGAGAGAGAGAGAGAGAGAGAGAGAGAGAGAGAGAAAGAAAGAGGGAGGGAGTGTGGTGAGGAGAATGCTAATAGACTTGCGGCTCAGGGGTATAAACCTTAAGTAAATTAAGATGCAAACAAAGGAACAAACATTAAGCACGTTGCATGACTGTGATTAATTTAGTAGAGACTCCAACTATTGCGAATAAAACTCTGGCCAAGTGAGATTAAATGTGCCATTAAGAGAACAGAGAAATAACGGCTGTTTTAATTACACAAATCAGTTATAGAGGCTACAGGGCTCTGACCTTGATGGCAGCTAACCTGCAGGGAACAAAGGTGTGATGGTGAGAGTTGGTGTTTGGATCCACTCCCACATTCACATTCAGGCTTCAGGCCGAGTAAGGCTGTGTTTAAAATCAATGGTTTAATGTCCTGCTTTCCTAGAACTCCTGTCCTTCCTGACCACTGATGGTGAATGGGCTGGATAATATATGTCAGATCTCTGGCCATGAGGGAAAGGAGATTAAAATAATAAGCCATTCAAATTTGGGAAATAGCAAAGAATGTGTGTGTTTGGGTGTGTGTGTGTGTGTGTTTGCCTGTGCCTGTGTGTGAGAGACTGTGTGCTGTGCCTGACTCCCTATAGCAGACGTGGCACCCTCCCCTGGTCCCCTTGTGTCCCATTGGCCTGATGCTGTGCTGTGTGTTGGCAGGGCAGAGTAGAGTAGAGGAGCAGGGCACACTGTGTCAGACCACCCTCCTCCACTTGGCCTCTACGAATAGCCACATCCCAAACGCTGACACACGCATTCCAGCTACTGCTAAGAATCGAATGAAGCAGCAATTTGCCCATCGTTACTCATGGGATTTAGACTAGGGGAGAGAGAGAAAAAATACCTCTAGCAGATACAGAATGCACTCATACCATATCAATATCCATTTAACAACTATCACAAAGCATAATGGTTTGGATGAGTCTTTATAAAATGGAATTGGTTATGTAAAAATGGGTATTATCTGTCATCCTAATACTGTACTGTGCCTCTGTAGACGGCCCAGGTTTGTTATGCAAACAGGATGACAATCTGTATTTATCACTGTAATGTAGATCGATTCTGCACCAGCTTCCAGCTCTTAGTACTGTAAACTTCCTTCCTGCTCTGCTCAACACTCACCCTGCTATTGTAGCAACGCTGTCAGTGAAAATCCTTTATTGTATTCACATTGACCATTTAATGTGTCCTGTTTAGGGGAAAACAGCAGAGCCTATGTCAAATTAGTTAGAGATGAATCTGTGATCCTTTAGCTTGGCCTAATGTACATAAAGGCAAGGAATGCATGCCAATTGGCACCCTATTCCCTACATAGTGCACTACATAGGGAATACAGTGCCATTTGGGATGCTACCAAAGCCAAGTATTCAGGTTGCACTGATAAAATGGGCCCATTAATTGGCTCCTTTTATTATGGTGTCAGTTGAGTTGTGCCTTTTGGATTTGATGCTAATCATATCTGTGATCCCTCATGCTCTATATTTCACATAGAAAAGCATGGCATGGTATTGAACAATGAAAAGGTTAGAACATTAGCTATCTACCACAGGAAACATTCAGAGTTGGCCAGCACTTTACCTATGGCTTGAGTCAGCTGGTGCTAGCTTGTAAATATGCAGGAACGAGTGAGTTCGCTCATTATTGGTGGCCAACAATAAAGGTTCAGAGGGGACCTGCAGAGAGGATTAACACCAAACGACATTAATCATCACAGCCGCTCTGGCTCTGAGAACACCTGCCTATAACACTCTCAGAGAAAAAAACACACAAATGAAAAATGTATTCAATAAAACTTGATGGGAGGAGGTAAGTGAAGAGGAGTGTGTTTTGACAGGGTGCAAGAGAACATAAATTGAAGGGAGAGTGGATTCACAGTGAAAACACATAAATAAATGAGCTGAAAATCTGGAGAGTGTGTGGAAAGGCACACCAAGGCCCATCTAATTACCCCAACAGAGGATTGCAGCCCGACACACAGACACATACACAAACACGCACGCACACCCACACACGTGGCTGGGGAGACGTCAGAGCCGCTGATTGCGATGAGTATTTGCACTAGACTGAAAAGTAAACAGTAGCTCTTCCAGCCCGTGTCTCTGTGCATGTCAGTGAGTCACGCTCACACGTGGACGGATAACTAGCTGACTAGATCACACTAACTGACTCATGCCAACCAACACACAGCTAGCCATCTCTCAGAGAGACACAGACATAGGGCTTTAGACAGACAGGAAGTCGTCTCACAACACCATGCAGAGATCATCCTCAAATCCTGAGCTCACAGTTAATAGTCACCAAAGCCTTCACCCCTGACCTCAGGGCTGAAGCTGTATCCAGGGTGCATAGATACACATAAAACATAAACGTACACTTAAAGTACAGTCAGTAGGGCCATAGAGAATAAGCTGCCCTACCAGCAGTGAGAGGCACTTTGAGTAGAAAGAAGACTCTGTGCCAAAAGCCACTGCCACGAGATGACAGTGTGTCTGGGAGTGGCAGTCGGGCGGGCAGGCAGACGGGCAGACACACAGCCCTCATCTCCTCTGCTCTGACGCTGTCTCCACTCTGGTAAACAAGGACTGGGATGACAAGGTTAGGATATTGCTCTTTCGGCAAAAGCAATAATGTATTCCAGCCGGCTAATGGCCTCGGCTCCAATTAATCTGATTGTCTGCGAGCGGGGCTGAGCGGGCTGTCGCAGCGTATTTGCAGTACACCGCCACCACACACACACACGCTTCCGTACCATCCACCCCCACCCAGCTTGAGGAGACCTAAGCAGGCAACCGCTCTCCTCAAGCTGGGTGGGGGTGGATGGTAAGGAAAGTGTGTCATCCAGCATGTGGCACATTCTAATACAATGCTAATGCAGCAGTTACTACACTAAAACAGTGCATTAGCACCAACACACCTGACCTCTCACCTCTGCCTCACAGTGCTACAGCACTCTGTCACCATTAGCATCATAGATGGAGTCCATTGTGTGCATGCATCCATCTTCTCCCACTGAATCATCACATCCATGATGTCTGTCACAATCTAGGTTCTCTCTCTCACACACACACACCATCCACTCCCACCAGATAATTTTAAATTTTCACAAGACACTCTTATTCATGAGTGACTTACATTTCATACTTTTTTAAGTTTCTTTCTCCATACTGGTCCCACCGTGGGAATCAAACCCACAACCCTGGCGTTGTAAACATCATGCTGTACCAACTGAGCCACACGGGTCCCCAGTGAGTGTGAAGCTCATTGTTCTCATACATCCAATCCCTGCTATCCTGTGCCCAGGGAGATGAAAGTCAGCCCGCTATAGCTATAATATAACACTAGCTAATTGATTTGCTGTATGTTCCAGTCAATAGTAAATTACAGTCTAGTCACTGTTTGTAGTTGTATCACTGTGTGTTCAGTCATGATGTTCAGTGGCTTGATGAGCTCTTTAATAACAGGCCTCTCTGTACAATGATTATGCTGTGTGAAGTATTAGTATACTGCTGTAGTGGCTTCTTCTGTCACCCAGTATAACTTGTGCTCTGAGTGGCAGCTGCTTTGAGAGGGAGGAGGGTTTACTATAGAGCTGGAAGCCCCAGAGGAGGGGCTGAGTGACTGAGTGATTCCCTGTGAATCTCTCTGAATATTGACAAGGCAGCAGCCACTATGAAGTGCTTAGAAAGCCAGACCTACTTTATTGTAGCAGCTCCGCTTGAAGTTATTTGTCAAAGACAGATGGCGGAGAATAAACATCTACAAATGTCAGACGAGAAGTGTGAGATCCGGGGGTGTCGCTCAGCCCACATAAACACAAACTTCCGTGACATCACTAAGTGGAAGCTAGTATAGAGGAGATGCTGTCTAGCTGAGGCAGGTGGGGTGTGTTTAAGAATGGATTTCGTCGCCACGGTAAAAACAATAGCATTTAACATGACAAGATTTTCTGTTGAATTTGTCTTCACAACAATGGTTTGCACGCTGATTTTGAAAAGATTGAAGATACAATTGCAGTCTCTTAAAAATCTATAAGGCCACTAAACAAAACATCCCAGGCTTTCAAGATGGCTGACATGTGGTATCATCCCAAGTTGTTTAGGTGTCAACTACCTGGCCATTGGATGACACCTGGTTGTCCCAGCAGACACTTACACACATCACTCCTATGATTTAATTAACCCCTCTCAGGTAGTGAGTCCCTCACTGTAGTCAGTCCCCCCCCTGCTTCCTCCTACTCCTCCAGTCTGCTTTGGCTGCCCATGAACAGGCATCTGCTGAGGCTCCTAACCAAACAGGAGGTGCTGGTCCTTCTCCAGAACACAGAAAGCCACTCTAAATGGCTTAGCACAACATACGCCAGCCTGAGAGATGATACTTTAGACAAAGGGGAGGGAGGAGATGTCGAGATGCATAGTGAATGGTGGATTACTACGCTAGTTTCATTTAGAATCGTTTTTTATTAATCATGGAATGAACAAAGCAGATTCCTGTCGCATGTATATGATCGCAGAGATGTCACTAAACAAGTGACCCTCAACATGTCAAACTATCATGATCTAAATGAATACTGTACATCTGATGTACAGAATGTGACTTCACTCCCTCTAAAATACACTGTATGTTATGATTATAATTCACAACAAAGGCATAATATAGGCCAGTGGAGTAAATGAGGCAGTGTAAACATCAAACGCCAGCCTCTGTTTGTATGGAACATACAGCAGCATGCCTACACGGCATAAGCCATACATGGAGATGAATATACTGCGAGGCGTCTTTGTCCTCCGTCTTTGTCTTGGGTGCAGGAGGGGGGAATGGCTTACCCTGGGAAGGCTTGGTATTGCAGTGTTATTCTGTCCTTCTATCCTTTTCATTGCAAGGCAAAGAAAATAGAGGGATTTATAAGAACATAAATAATTTGCAGAGCTTCCAGTCATCTTTTTCTCTTTCTTCCTCTGTCTTTTCTTATCTTCCCGGGGATGCTCATTTGCACTTAAAAAAATGGCCGCCCTGTGGACCCGGTACACTTATGATGGAGACTGACAGTCAGATGAAGCAGGTTCCCCAATCCCTCCCCATTATACAGATGTATAATCTTAATTTGATCACCCTGTTCCAGGAGAATTGAAAAATGTGTCATTTGTCATTTCCACTTTGAAATGATCAACCCCTACACAAATCGCTGTTAATTATAATCCACATAATAATCCAGATTTCCTGATGCAGCAGGATTCTTTTATTGCTGTAGCAAACTGCCTCAAATTAAGATCCTACTTCTGTAATATGCACTTTGTGTCTTGGTATGAAATCTGGCAATAACTCTACACTTCGAGCACTTCAAGCTACTGTATATGCATTCTCTTTGAATTGACCAGGATGATATATTTACATAATAACACAGCAGGTAAGGCAGGCAGGTGAGCTATGTTTTAGTGTCTATATGGCAAGCTGTATCTATCACTGGCAGGAGGCTGGAATGTACAACACCACATCAGGCTGCCGACTAGTAAACGTGTCTGTCACATTGTGAACAGACGAAAGACATCCTGTAATAAATGACATCCTGTTGCTCATATCATATCAGAGATACAAACAGCCAGGGACTACAGGGAACAATTGAGTGTGTAGAAATACATATTTTTTGTTGTAAAAGGACCCAAGAGCAAGACTGCTTAAAAATACATCATTATTCTATTCTATGTAACACGTGTTGAAGAAATGTTTTATGCTTTGTTTACTGCAATGTGTTTTTAGCGAGCGTCTGAGTAAAGCCACATCCTACAGTAGTCTACCACGTCTGTAGGCTATATGACCTAATTCAATGTCAAAATCGACAAGCTTTCTTAAAACCACACGCCAAAAATGTACTAATCAATGATTGTGAGTAGGGAAACAAGATTATGTATCCAGGATTTGTCTTTTTCCAGCTTACTGCATTTCCATTTTTCAATTTCAAAGCAATTTAGCCAATAGCCAAGCATTAGTTGGGTTCTATTTAGCTTCTCCATCAGTTTAAATTAACTGGAGTGGCTCTTTATTGAGACATTCTGTTGTGAATTTATTCCCAGAAAACAGCCGCACCGTTAGACTGTCAGCAAATGCAAACACATAATAAATAGATAATGGAGATGTTTCATCATTTCAAAGCCCCTCTGATGCCAGACAGTTCAACATTACATTTTCGCACGTTTAATCTATTTTCCTGAACAGACAGTTTCCTTTTGTACAATTTCCTACATCTGTGCTTTGGGCTCATGATATGTTAGGTCATACCTACTACATGGCTAGAGGATACATTTTACCTGCTGAAACCTTCTATAGAAACAGACAGACAGGCTGCCTTAACGTCACAATCTGTCATTCTATCTTCAGCCAAATTGTAGCTTGTGGGGCATTTGTGAGTTATGTTCTTCAGGAATTAATGGGAACATATCATTAATTGAAATGGCCATTGCACCTTTAACAGGGGGCAACAGACTGTGGACTCACACAGCACAATTAATAGCTCGAGCTAGTGAGGGGACAGGGAAAGAGAGTGGATTTATGAGAGGAAGTCACAAAGGAAGGCAGCCGCATGCACATACAGAGGAGTAAAAACATTTTGCCTGCGTGTTATAAAAGCAAATGTAGAGAGCCTGAGTGACATGTAATAAAAACAAATTCTGCCGACTGTGACCAAGACAAAGAAAATTATATATTTAGCAGAGCAGTTTGTTGAGAGTAGCACAGTGGGGAGAGAGAGAGAGAGAGAGAGAGAGAGAGAGAGAGAGAGAGAGAGAGAGAGAGAGAGAGAGAGAGAGAGAGAGAGAGAGAGAGAGAGAGAGAGAGAGAGAGAGAGAGAGAGAGAGAGAGAGAGAGAGAGAGAGAGAGAGAGAGAGAGAGAGAGAGAGAGAGAGAGAGAGAGAGAGAGAGAGAGAGAGAGAGAGAGAGAGAGAGAGAGAGCTGGTGGCAGGCGGACAGACACCTGAGTGGCTTGACAGGTCTGTGAAGTTAAAACACACAAGAGGGTATGCCAGAGAGATGAGGGGTAAAGGCAGACTATGGACTGAGTCACATAATGGCACGCAGTAAAGTAACCAGCTCCTGCGTCAGAGTGAGAAATAAAAATGCTAAGTAAGCATGATACATAAAAAAATAACAATTCTAAAATATTGATAATTAAACAGCTATTATCTAATGAATCAATTCAAAAGGCTACAGTCAGTTAACAGTATAACTAAAGTCAAAACATATTAGTTCTATTTTCAATGTCTGGAGGACTGAAGGGGGGGGGGGGGGGTAGAGAGAGAGAAAGAAAGAAAGAAAGACAGACAGAGAAAGAGAGAGAGAGTCATTAGAGGTGTCCTACATATAGGAGGCCCAGGCTACTGCAGCCGTGATCTGAGAGGGAGCTGTCAGTGCAGGCCAGGGTGCATGGGTAGAGGGAGGGACGGAGGCCCAGCATGTGAGGGGGGGTTGGTAGTGGGGAGGATATGGGACCAGGGCGGTGTGAGCTAGACTCTGGTTCTGGCTCTAGCTGGTCAGAGAGGAGAGTAGAGGAGAAGAGTCTCAGCCTCCCCAGGCTCCGTGGCAGACCAGACACACACCCTGCATGCCAAATGAGCCGCCCAGCACATACAGGGATCAGAGAGCAGCACCGCTTTCATGAGATGAAAGCAAACCCCGGTGTTTGACTGCAGAGGTGGGGAAGGGAGGGGGCTAGGGGGAGGCCTGGACACCAATTAGGGTTTTTTCACTCCCCCTGATTTCAAAGAGAGGAGAGCGAGAGAGAAACTCAGTCTGAGGCTATGCCACTCTGCCACTGGAGAGGTCAGCTGTAGGCTAGGTTAGAAAATAGAGAATAGACACAAGCCCAGGAGGATAAACATAGAATTGTGGAGCCAACCTCTGGTGTAAACTCTGACATATGAGGGAATCAGAGATGCCCTGTTTATCTACTGCCACGACAGGGGCCTAGGCTACATCCTTATTCCTATACAGTCAACATTGCCAAGACGTGTAGTTTTTCTTTCAATGATTGTCTACAAGGGCATCTATTCATTTGACAAATGGCACAGCCTTTATATAACAACATATTCCTGGTTTTGCACAAATTAAGCAAGCCAAAAAGATTGTGATCTGATCTGCCACAGAGCTATTTGTCTTTGATCTCCAGCTGTACACTCCTCCTTCATCAAAGGCTCTTTCCAGTCCAGTCATCTGTTAGTTGGGCTGGGCTGTTCTGTTCTGTTCCAGGCTGTAGCCAGCTCTCTCCTCTCCTCTCCACATGCGTTGGCTTGGGCCAGGAGGGTTAGGGTAGGCTAAAGGCAGGCTGTTCTCTACTCCATGGTCTGGAGCAGCAGGTAGAGGCCAGGTAATCTGCATGAGGCCTGTGCGGGAGCAGTGTGTGACTGTTTGGCCAGCCTGTCCTTGGACTGGGAGAACAGGCCGTGGAACAATAGTTGGACATGGCCTGGGTGGATGGGGCTATAGGGGGGTGGCGGACCCATGGCTGACTTCGGTTACATCTATATCAATATCAAAGGCTGGAAAATGCGGAGTGAGTGGAAAGCCAGCTGTGCAGGAGTGAGGGCTGCCAAGCGGTCGGGTCTGCCAAGTCCACATCTCCAGATGACAGATTAACGGGATACAGATAAATCAAATTGTACTTTTCATATTGAAAACCAAATTAATTCACATTGACTCCCTGTGCCCCTGTGTATCCCTCCCCTGTCCCTCCTTCACCTTGTTTCTCTGCTGTCTTCCTCTAACTGTTACTCTAGGCAACTGTTACTCTAACATCTCTCTTAGGACAGGAAATACACTACATGAGCAAAGGTATGTGGACACCTGCTCGTCGAACATCTCATTCCAGAATCATGGGCATTAATATGGAGTTGGTCCCCCATTTGCTGCTATAACAGCCTCCACTCTTTTGGGAAGGCTTTCCACTAGATGTTAGAACATTGTTGCGGGGACTTGCTTCATTTCAGCCACGAGAGCATTAGTGAGGTCGGCCACTGATGTTGCGTAATTAGTCCTTGACTCGCAGTCGGAGTTCCAATTCATTCCAAAGGTGTTCAATGGGCTTGAGGTCAGGGCTCTGTGCAGGCCAGTCAAGTTCTTCCACACTAATCTCAACAAACCATTTCTGTGTTGACCTCTCATTGTGCACGGGGGCATTGTCATCCTGAAACAGGAAAGGGCCTTCGCTAAATGGTTTCTACAAATTTGGAAGCACAGAATTGTCTAGAATGTCATTGTATACTGAAGCATGAATATTTCCCTTCACTGGAAATAAGGGACCTAGCCCAAACCATAAAAAACAGTCCTAGACCATTATTCCTCATCCACCAAACTTTACAGTTGGTACTATGTATTTGGGTATGTAGCGTTCTTCTGGCATCCGCCAAACCCGGACTGCCAGATGGTGAAGCGTGATTCATCACTCCAGAGAACACGTTTCCACTGCTCCAGAGTCCAATGGGCTTCCAGCTGATGCCTGGCATTGTGCATGATGATCTTAGGCTTATGTGCGGGTGCTTGGTAATGGAGGGATTTCATGAAACTCCTGACGAACATTTCTTGTGCTGACGTTGCTTCCAGAGGCAGTTTGGAACTCGGTAGTGAGTGAGGCACCATTTTTCTCATGCAGCGCGACACCTCTCCTTCTCATAGAGTTGATAAGGTTGTTGATTGTGGCCTGTGGAATGTTGTCCCACTCCTCTTCAATGGCTGTGCGAAGTTGCTTGATATTGGCGGGACATGGAACACGCTGTTGTACACAATCCAGAGCATCCCAAACATGCTCAATGGGTGACACATCTGTTAGTACGGAGGCCATGAAAGAACTGGGTCATTCTCAGCTTTCAGGAATTGTGTACAGATCCTTGCAACATGGGGCTGTGCATTATCATGCTGAAACATGAGGTGATGGCGATAGATGAATGGCATGACAATGGGCCCCAGGATCTCATCACAGTATCTCTCTGCATTCAAATTGCCAATGATAAAATGCACTTGTGTTTGTTGTCCGTGTCTTATGCCTGCCAATACCATAACACCACCGCTACCATGGGGCAGTCTGTTCACAACTTTGACATCAGCAAACCGCTTGCCTACACACGATGCCATACACATAGATGGTCTACGGTTGTGAGGCCGGTTGAATTCTCTAAAATGACGTTGAAGGCGGCTTATGTAGAGAAATTAACATTACATTCTCTGGCAACATCTCTGGTGGACATTCCTGCAGTCAGCATGTCAACATCTGTGGCATTGTGTTGTGTGCAACTGTCAGGTGCTGGTATTATCTTGGCAAAGGAGAAATGCTTTGTAACGTCTGCGTCCAACTCACACTCCCAAACACTTAGAACCCCGGAACGCAGCCCACTTTCCAGCTCACTCTCCAGATCCCAATCACCGGAATTCTAATCACCTGTTCATACACCTGCATGTCATCATCCCACACTATTTAGTTCAGTTCCTTGCACCCCGTCACTGTGAGGTATTGTTTGTTTTGAGACACACTTTTTTTCTGAGCTGTTTTTTTCCGTCCTTCTCTCCTCCTGTGTATGATAGTTTTTGCCTGCCTCACTCTCGACGCCTTTTGTCTATTCCCTGCCTGTACTGTTGCCATTTTTGGACCTACCGTGTATGACCTTCTGCCTGCCCCTGGACCCAGCTACCTGCCTCCTCCTATGGTTCCTTTCATTAAACCCCTGCTGCGCTCTGCGCTTGAAACCAGCTCTCTGTCTCCCTCGTGTTCATTAACATGCTCACTAGCAGGGACGCAAAGAAATTTGTGCACACAATTTGAGAGTAATACGCTTTTGGTGCTGAAGGAACATTTCTGGGATCTTTTATTTCAGCTCATAAAACATGGGACCAACATTTGTACATGTTGCAATTATATTTTTGTTCTGTGTGGTTATGCTGTGGTCCTTGTGATGCGGGAAAAATGAAAAGAAAACCATCTGCTTTAATTTATGGATAATCCTTGGCAAAAACAACAGTCTGTTCTTTGGGTTTGGAAGTGGACGTCACCACCTGTTCTTTTGGACCTCGCCAGTTTCATCTGATTGAGATGTAATTGGTATGATGCAATCATTTTATAGCAGCAAATTTATACTGGCTTATGCCACGTTAAACAAGTAAACCACCTAGAGAAAATAAAAGTAAATAAAATGTTTTGAAAATAAGAGCTGTTTAACTTCTTTCCGTATTACTTTAAATCATGTTTATACAATGCTATAAATGTGGACAGAGCAATCTTTTGATCTGGAAATGCAGGTGGAGTACCCAAAGTCCTTCCCATTTATCTCAGGGGGGGATGTTCTCAGAGGTGGGCCAATGCTAACACACACACAAAGACACACGCAGTAGAAAAAGCATTGGTGAAGCTCTGAATAACAGTCTATCTCCAGCCCTAAGCACAGCCACCCGGCGTAATGGGATGGCATCCTCTTCCTCCGTGTCTTTCTTTCTCTCTCACACGCACACATAAGCAAGTAGCACGCACACACGCGTGCACATATACACACACACACTTGAAAAGCAGATGTTGTGTTTAAACCCTATGGAATGCATGGCCTATGGCTGCCTGCACATCATGGGGAGCATCCATTATAGGAAATCTGCTACTAATGTCATGTTCAACAAGAGAAGAGCCTCCTAGGGTCTTGTCATTGCCTATCCTTCAGTGGGCAGGAAAAATGTTTCCAAGAAACATATAAGGAGTTTATCCATTCATAACACCACAGTCTATTCTATCTTAGAGTCTCCCAATTTTCAAGAGTTAAAGGTTATACCACCTTCAGGAAGATACCATTATCAGATATTACACAGTAAACACTGCAGGGCCTTCGGATACAAATTAGAAAAATATTCATTTCAGGGTGAAGTTGGCAGACAGACAGATGTGGCTGGGAGCTAAAGCAACCTGCTGTGATGTAGCATGGCTATTAATGTGCTCCTGTAGATTAAAGTACAGCTATTAGGAACATGTCACCACAGCACCTTCTACCTAACACTCAGCCAATTACAATCAAATGCATCAAATAGCTGGGGGCTATCATGCTAACCACATAGAGTCATAATGGAATGGAAGGTGGAGGGAAGGGGTGAATCAGCACAGCATCCAGGTATCTAGTAATTACCTCAAGCAGTATATTAGTCTGGCAAACCCTGACCCTAGGAAACAGAGACTAGGGTCTGGGGAACTACGTCGCTGCCTACGTCACTATTTATCCTCTTGAATAAAATACTAAATATTAGCTAGCAAGATGGAGATCCCAGAGGTTATTTTTAATGAGTGCATTTCGTAAGTGGCTAGTTTGCGTCAACTACCTTGACTAAAACTACTGCAAAGGTTGAGAATGCAAACTTTGGTTTTGAACCGCAATGTTCTGGCATGTCTACCTCGTGATATGTTGGGAGAGTTCCCAGATAATTGTTTTCTTCCTTATCGACGTAGGCAGTGAAGTAGTTCCTCTATGCCAAAAGAGTCCATAATTGAAACCAGACCCTAGTCATTGTGTTGCCTAGGGTATAGACAAACCCTATGTCCTCTACTACAATCCCCAGTCCCATCCCTAGCTCTAGCCCCGAGCCCTCAGTCCCAACCTCAGCCCTAGCTCTAGCCCCCAGCCCTAGCCTCAGTCCCAGCCTTAGTCCGAGACTCAGGCCTAGCTCTAGCCCCCAGCCCTAGCTCTAGCCCCCAGCCCTAGCCACAGTCCTAGCCTTAGCCCTAGCCCTTGCCCCATGCTCACATGTCATTTATATTTTTTATCAGTGTTGAGGGGCTCACTTCACCAGAGGTAATTGGCTGTGCATAAGCACCTTCAGGTGCAAAAGCAGAGAGAACAGAGAGAGCAGAGCATGGGACATCTACATGATTTCATCATTATCCATAGCGCCTTCAGAAAATATTCAAACCCCTTGACTTTTTCCACATTTTGTTACGTTACAGCCTTATTCTAAAATTGATGAAATAAATAAAAATCCCCAGCATTCTACACACAATGCTTACGTAATGACAAAGTAAAAAAATAGGTTTTTAGACATTTTTGCAAATGTTTTACAAATAAAAACACAACCTTATTTACATAAGTATTCAGACCCTTTGATATGAGACTCAAAAATGAGCTCAGGTGCATCCTGTTTCCATTGATCATCCTTGAGATGTTTCTACAACTTGATTGGAGTCCACCTTTGGTAAATTCAATTGATTGGACATGATTTGGAAAAGCACACATCTGTCTCTATAAGGTCCCACAGTTGACAGTGCATGTCAGAGCAAAAACCAAGTCATGACGTCGAAGGAATTGTCCGTAGAGCTGTGTCGAAGCACAGATCTGGGGAAGGGTACCAAAACATTTCTGCAGCATTGAAGGTCCCCAAGAACACAGTGGCCTCCATCATTCTGAAATGGAAGAAGTTTGGAAACTGTGGATAGATAACAGCATTCGCACAAAACTGAAAGCGCGAACCACCGCATTTAACCATGGCAAGGTGACTGGGAATATGGCAGAATACAAACGTACTTATTCCCTCCATAAGGCAATCAAACAGGCAAAACATCAGTACAGAGACCAAGTGGGGTCGCAATTCAACGGCTCAGACAAGAGACGTATGTGGCAGGGTCTACAGACAATCATGGACTACAAAGGGAAAACCAGCCACGTCACGGACACTGACATCTTGCTTCCAGACAAGCTAAACACCTTCTCTCCCGCTTTGAGAATAACACAGTGCCACCGACGCAGCCCGCTACCAATGACTGTGGGCTCTCCTTCTCCATGGCCGACGTGAGTAAGACATTTTAGCGTGTTAATCATGAAGTGCTTTGAGAGGCTAGTTAAGGATCATATCACCTCTACTTTACCTGATACCCTAGACCCACTTCAAATTGCTGACCGCCCCAATAGATCCACAGACAACGCAATCGCCATTGCACTGCACACTGCCCTATCCCATCTGGACAAGAGGAATACCTATGTAAGAATGCTGTTCATTGATGATAGCTCAGCATTGAACACCATAATACCCTCCAAGCTCATCATTAAGATTGGGGCACTGGGTCTGAACCCCGCCCTGTGCAACTGGGTCCTGGACTTCCTGGCGGGCCGCCCCCCAGGTGGTGAAGGTAGGAAACAACACCTCCACTTCGGATCCTCAACACAGGGGCCCCTTCCTGTACTCCCTGTTCACCCCATGACTGCGTGGCCACGCACGCCTCCAACTCAATCATCAAGTTTGCAGACGACACAACAGTAGTAGGCCGGATTACCAACAATACAGCCTACAGGGAGGAGCTGAAGGCCCTGGGAGAGTGGTGCCAAGAAAATAACCATACTCAATGTCAACAAAACAAAGGAGCTGATTGTGGACTTCAGGAAACAGCAGAGGGAGCACGCCCCCATCCACATCGATGGGACCACAGTGGGGAAGGTGGAAAGCTTCAAGTTCCTCGTTGAACACAGTAACTGACGATCTGAAATGGTTAGACAGTGTGGTGAAGAAGGTGCAACAGTACCTATTCAGTAGCCGATGTCACACAGAAAGCCCAAAAAGATCATCAAGGACATCAACCACCCGGGCTACGGTCTGTTCACCCCGTTATCATCCAGAAGGTGAGGTCAGTGCAGGTGCATCAAAGCTGGGACCGAGAAACTGAAAAACAGCTTCTATCTCAAGGCACTCAGACTGTTAAATAGCCATCACTAGCAGGCATCCACCCAGTTACACAACCCTGCACCTTAGATGCTGCTGCCCTATATACATAGACTTGGAATCGCTGGCCACTTGAATAATGTTTACAACTCATCACATATGCATTAGAGGTCGACCGATTAATCGGAATGGCCGATTAATTAGGGCCGATTTCAAGTTTTCATAACAATCTGAAATCGGTATTTTTGGGCGCCAAAATACCTTTATTTAACTAGGCAAGTCAGTTAAGAACACGTTCTTATTTTCAATGACGGCCTAGGAACGGTGGGTTAACTGCCTTGTTAAGGGGCAGAACGGCAGATTTTCACCTTGTCAGCTCAGGGGACCCAATCTTGCAACAGTACAGTTAACTCGTCCAACGCTCGAACCATTGCACTCCACAAGGAGCCTGCCTGTTACGCGAATGCAGCAGAAGCCAAGGTAAATTGCTACCTAGCATTAAACTTATCTTATAAAAAACAATCAATCATAATGACTAGTTATAACTACTAATCCAGTTTAGCAGGCAATACTAACCAGGTGAAATTGTGTCATTTATCTTGCATTCATTGCACGCAGAGTCAGGGTATATGCAACATTTTGGGCTGCCTGGCTCATTGCGAACTAATTTGGCAGAATTTTACATAATTATTACATAATATTGAAAGTTGTGCAATGTAACAAGAATATTTAGACTTACGGATGCCACCCGTTAGATAAAATACAGAACGGTTCCGTATTTCACTGAAATAATAAACGTTTTGTTTTCGAAATGATAGTTTCCGGATTCGACCATATTAATGACCAAAGGCTCGTATTTCTGTGTGTTATGTTATAATTAAGTCTATGATTTGATAGAGCAGTCTGACTGAGCGATGGTTGGCAGCAGCGGCCCGTAAGCATTCATTCAAACAGCACTTTCGTGCGTTTTGCCAGCAGCTCTTCGCAAGCACAGCGGTGTTTATGACTTCAAGCCTATCAGCCTAATGGCTGGTGTAACCAATGTGAAATGGCTAGCTAGTTAGCTGGGTGTAATAATACTAATACTAATACTAATACACTAATACTGTTTCAAACGTCACTCGCTTTTAGATTTGGAGTAGTTATTCCCCTTGCGCTGCAAGGGCCGCGGCTTTTGTGGAGCGATGGGTAATGCTGCTTCGAGTGTGGCTGTTGTTAATGTGTTCCTGGTTCGAGCCCAGGTAATCAAATCAAATCAAATTTTATTTGTCACATACACATGGTTAGCAGATGTTAATGCGAGGGTAGCAAAATGCTTGTGCTTCTAGTTCCGACAATGCAGTAATAACTAACGAGTAATCTAACTAACAATTCCAAAACTACTACCTTATACACACAAGTGTAAAGGGATAAAGAATATGTACATAAAGATATATGAATGAGTGATGGTACAGAGTGGCATAGGCAAGATGCAGTAGATGTATCGAGTACAGTATATACATATGAGATGAGTATGTAAACAAAGTGGCATAGTTTAAAGCTGCTAGTGATACATGTATTACATAAAGATGCAGTAGATGATATAGAGTACAGTATATACGTATACATATGAGATAAATAATGTAGGGTATCTAAACATTATATTAAGTAGCATTGTTTAAAGTGGCTAGTGATATATTTTACCTCAATTCCCATCAATTCCCATTATTAAAGTGGCTGGAGTTGAGTCAGTGTGTTGGCAGCAGCCACTCAATGTTAGTGGTGGCTGTTTAACAGTCTGATGGCCTTGAGATAGAAGCTGTTTCTCAGTCTCTCGGTCCCAGATTTGATGCACCTGTACTGACCTCGCCTTCCGGATGATAGCAGGGTGAACAGGCAGTGGCTCAGGTGGTTGTTGTCCTTGATGATCTTTATGGCCTTCCTGTGACATTGGGTGGTGTAGGTGTCCTGGAGGGCAGGTAGTTTGCCCCCGGTGATGCGTTGTGCAGACCTCACTACCCTCTGGAGAGCCTTACGGTTGTGGGCGGAGCAGTTGCCGTACCAGGCGGTGATACAGCCCGACAGGATGCTCTCGATTGTGCATCTGTAGAAGTTTGTGAGTGCTTTTGGTGACAAGCCGAATTTCTTCAGCCTCCTGAGGTTGAAGAGGCGCTGCTGCGCCTTCTTCACGATGCTGTCTGTGTGGGTGGACCAATTCAGTTTGTCTGTGATGTGTACGCTAAGGAACTTAAAACTTACTACCCTCTCCACTACTGTTCCATCGATGTGGATAGGGGGGTGGGGCGAGGAGAGGGACGGAGGCTATACTGTTACACTGGGAATACTATAGTGCCTATAAGAACATCCAATAGACAAAGGTATATGAAATACAAATGGTATAGAGAGAAATAGTCCTATAAATACTATATTAACTACAACCTAAATCGTCTTACCTTGGAATATTGAAGTCTCATGTTAAAAGGAACCACCAACTTTCATATGTTCTCATGTTCTGAGCAAGGAACTTAAACGTTAGCATTTTTAGATGGCACATATTTTACATGGCACACATTTTTACATGGCACATAGTGTACATGGCACATATTGCATATTGGCACATATTACTTTCTTCTCCAACACTTTGTTTTTGCATTATTTAAACCAAATTGAACATGTTTCATTATTTATTTGAGGCTAAATAGATTTTATTTATGTATTATATTAAGTTGAAACAAGTGTTCATTCAGTATTGTTGTAATTGTCATTATTACAAATAAATGAATAAAAACCGATTAATCGGTAACGGCTTTTTTGGTCCTCCAATAATCGGTATCGGCGTTGAAAAATCATAATCGGTCAACCTCTAATATGCATATACTGAATTATATTCTACTCTATTTTTGTCAAAGCCCAATCTCAATCTTATATTTATATATTTCTTAATTAAATGATTTTACTTTAAGATTTGTGTGTATTGTGGTGAATTGTTAGATACTACTGCACTGTTGGAGCTAAGAACACAAGCATTTCGCTACCCAAGAAGACTTGATGCTGTAATTACTGCCAAAGGTGCTTCAACAAAGTACTGAGTAAAGGGTCTGAATACTTAAGCAAATGTAATATTTCAGTTTTATATTTTTAATAAATTAGCCAAAATGTTTAAAACCTGTTTTTGCTTTGGCATTATCAGGTATTGTATGTAGATTGATGAGGAAAAAAACAACATTTAATTCATTTTTAGAATAAGGCTGTAACGTAATACAATGTGGAAAAAGTCAAGGGGTCGGAATACTTCCCGAAGGCACCTCATCTCAGCCCTAGGCATTTATTCAATCAAAACCGTAATGTGTAATTTTTTTTATAAATGCCACTGTAAAAAGAAAACACATTTTTTATTCAGATGAATTTTCTTGGCTCCACCCAGTGAACGTTGTCTAATTAATAACATTATTGAAACACGCATTTTCATTGCTCGATTATTCACACAGAGCAGGTTTCCTGAAATGTTTTATTCTGTCTCCTTGCCATTCAACTTAGAGTTAAATCTAAGGGGAGGCAGGTAGCCTAGTGGTTAGAGTGTTGGACTTAGTAACCGAAAGGTTGCAATATCAAATCCCTGAGCTGACAAGTTAAAAATATGTCTTTCTGCGCCTCAACAAGGCAGTTAACCCACTGTTCCTAGGCCGTCATTGTAAATAATAATTTTTCTTAATTAACTGACTTGCCTAGTTAAATTAAAAAATCTCAGCTTTTGTTTTATTTCCAAAGTATGTCAAAATGTTTGTCTACTACATTTTCTTTGTACTACAAAAAAAGCCACAGAACTGGCCATTTCTGGAGCCTTTTGATACGAAAAGGGTATGTGGTAATTTTATCAGTAACACAATGAACATTGTTCGGGATGACCGACTTCGATAATGACACAATACTGATATGATACATAGAGTTACATTGTGAGGTTGAGAAAGATGAGTAATGATAGCAGAGAAAACAGGGCCTTGCAGATAGATAGGGAAAAAAGCATATTTTTCTCTCACTGCTTTTCTGTGCTCCCTGCCTGAGGAGGCGGTGATGGATTTGCTGCTTGACTGGTCATACAGATTGGTGCCGGCGATGGATGAGGCCCTGCCGCCCAGCTAGACTCAATACACACATTTTCTCACCTTCAGAACATTTACTTTCATGCCCTCCGATTTGGGGCGAGGCAACTTCCAAAGATTCGAATAGGATCCATAAATAAACAGCCCCATCTCTAAGGCCAATCCAAACACGACACAGAATGAAATGAACCAATCCATGAGGTGTAATATGGACACTGCCACCTCAATTGTTTACTGTGTTGTCGAAATTATGGTTGCCGCCGACAGCCAAAAGGCTATTATCAAGGGTCATACAGATTTAGCTGCGGTTCGAGGCTATGACAGATTCATGGTATTTATACAAAAAAAAAAATATATATATATATATATATATATATAAACACAACATGTAAACTGTTGGTTCCATGTTTCATGAGCTGAAATAAGAGCCCAGAATGTTCTATATGCACAAAAAGCTTATTTCTCTCAATTGTTTTGCACAAATTTGTTTACATCCCTGTTAGTGAGCATTACTCCTTTGCCATTATAATCCATCCACTCTACAGGTGTGGCAAATATCAAGAAGCTGATTAAACAGCATCATCTTTGTACAGTTTTGTCACACAACACAATGCCATAGATGTCTCCAGTTTTGAGGGAGTGTGCTATTGGCATGCTGACTGCAGGAATGTCCCCCAGAGCTGTTGCCAGAGAATTAAACGTTCATTTCTCTACCGTAAGCCACCTCCAATGTTTTTTAGAGAATTTGGTAGTAAGTCCAACCGGCTTCACAACCGCAGACCACGTGTAACCACGCCAGCCCAGGACCTCCTCCACATCCGGCTTCTTCACCTGCGAGATTGTCAGCCACCCGGACAGCTGATGAAACTGAGGAGTATTTCTGTCTGTAATAAAGCCCTTTTGTGGGGAAAAACTAATTCTGTTTGGCTGGCCCTGGCTCCCCAGTGGGTGGACCAAAGCCCTCCCAGGCCAACCCATGGCTGCGCCTCTGCTCGGTCATGTGAAATCGATTAATTAGGGTCTAATGAAGTTATTTCAATTAGCTGATTTCCGTCTATATGAAACTGTAACTCAGTAAAATCGTTGAAATTGTTGCATGTGGCGTTTATATTTTTGTTCATTATAGATGTTATCTGACACAGTCACAGAGACCAAACTGGATGTGTTGCTGACATTCATTTCACACAAGATATGCTAATAACACAAAGCCCAGAATGTCCAGTATTAGAGGAACTGTTAAGAACGCTAAAGTATTGTAAGTGAAGTCAAGTAGGATCTGAACAACAGAAGAAATAAATACAAATAAACCTTGTGTCCTTAAGCAAAACAGGCCTCTAAATCAAACAGACAACTATTGAGTGTTGTGGGTATATTTAAAATTCATTTTCTGCACATTTCCTGGTGCCCACATTCATCAGAGGCTTGCTAGCACTAGTTGTGAATGTCTCTCATTGGTTACAGCACAGTGGGACCACAGTCAACATGGATATCTGGATGGAACCAGCCCTGATCCTATACTGGAATGTCATATTCCCAATCAGGGGAGGTGACTGGCTGATAGATTCCAAAGGCTATTACTTGTGTATATAAATAGTTTAAACCTAGAACTACAGGTCTGAAGCGAAGCACCTGAATACATATATTTCCCCCTTTCATTAGCTCTAGTTAGTAACAGAATGACAAAACACAGCCCTAATCCAAGTTCTAGTTACATATCGACTTGAGATAAATGTAGGTGCACAGAATTATACCTGCACTATTAAAGGCGGTTCCACTCCCAAGTGTATTTACACTGTAAACAGGGTAGGGTTATGCATCACGCTGCAGGTTGGAATCGCTGCTAATTCTTTCTCACCAGATGCCAATAGTACTTCCACACAATAGTATTCATCAGTGTGTGGCCTTTCGCCAATAGCGAATCACATTTACAGAGTCCCGTCGCATATGTCTAAGGGAGAAGCAGCTTTTAACAATGCATGGTGATATGTCACATATGATGAGGTGAATGGGCTGTGCTGGCTGCTTTCAATGACCCCCCAGGGGCCTGTAATCTCTGGAGCCTGTGTATAGTGTTTCCTGTCTCCTACACTCTGTACTGTTGAGAGTAGTGACCTGACATTAGGACCTGTATTCACTAAGTATCTCAGAGTAGTGTTGATCTAGAATCAGGTCCCACCTGTCCATATAATCTTATTAATTGTGATCTAAAAGTCTAAACTGATCCTATATCAGCATTCCTACTCTGAGACATTTATTCATATGGGCCCAGGGTTCCCTAGGGATCACCACACCCATGTGTGGCCACGGCCATGCCAGCTGGTCCACCCTGAGAGCTGGCACAGCCACTATGCGTGGCGGGTGGAAAGGAGCCCTCAGACCAGGACTCATCTGTGGGCGAAATTTTAATGGGCACATTCCTCGGCTGGGGCACTGCCCCCCTGTACCCCCTGGCAACGGGGCAAGGAAGCGTATGGCAGTGGAGCACAATGGAAGTCTTGTCAGATAGCACAGCATCAACAACAACAACAATAGTAGAAATAGTTTTCCCTAAAGCAGCATCTGCCAAAAGGCTTTCCCCAAATATAGTCACAGTCATTCAGTGTGTTCAGAGCGAGAGATAAATATTTGAACTGCATGGCTATTAAAGCATGTATCTATTCAAAACACTCCACTTTGATGTCACACATTGAAACATAAAGATCTTTCCATCTGGGCCAATATGGAGAAGAGAGGCTATGTTCACACACACTGAATTAAAGACGAGAGGGAAAACAGAGTATGAGTAAAGTTAGCATATTTTCCTCGCAGCATGTGACCTCTGCCTCAGAGCTGCACCAGAAATCAATGTTCATTAGCTCGTCACAAACCTCTCACCACCACCATCACTATAACCCCACTATCAATATATGTTGTCTGCAGAAAATATTGCCATGCTCACCTCTTTAAATAGCTAGTACTTGTTCCCCTTGATGGGGGCCTAGATACTCTCATGAATGTTACTGTAGAATCTAAACTGTGTTTTATGTCTTTTTTGATATACTTGTTATTGACCACAGCCCAGTGGGTTCAGTTGAAGTTTAAGACTTGTTTAGTGGTTTTTCTTGGGGTTACATGGAGGGAAGTAGTGTTGGGGTTTCAATACAGACCCGGTTTAGGGAAGGAGGCTGGGGTTTGGATTCAAACCTGGTTTAAGGTAAGGGGTAGGGTTTGGGTTAGGTAGTGGTCAATATGGTGGAGAGAGGAGTGTCTTGGTAGTGTATTGCTTATTCTATTGTTTTCTTCAGTGATGGGTTGTATTTTGCTTTATTGAATGTATTTCTGTCCCAAAAGGTCCAGATGCTCGTTCATTGTTTTCAGACCAGAGATTTCGTGAAAGTAGGTGACATGGATGTATTTAGGGAGGCGGTAGGCTGCTCTTATTGCTTTGTTCTGGATTATTTGTAGCTTGTATTTCTGTTGTGTTGATGTGGTTTTCCAGGCGAGGGAAGAGTACTCGAAGACAGGCCTGTTGTAGCTTTGGTACACTTTCAATACAGTTATTGGCGCTGCTCCGGTACTCTTCCCCCACAGGGCTTTCAGGTGGTTGATTATTTCCCCCCTGCTGTTTCAATGGTTGCAATGCGAATTGTTGACTTCATGTCAAGCTGGAAAGCGACCACCAAGAATGTAGCTGTCTTCTTAATCTTCAGATGTTGTCCATACAGTGTCAGTGTGAGTGACAGTTCAGATTTTGTAATTGTTTATTTCACTAAAGAGGGCATATTGTGTTGTTGTTGGGTCTAGTTAGATATGCCAGGTTTTGAGCCATTTCTAAAAAACATTATACAGGTCTGGAGCTTCTTAGCGGCTTTTTGTGAGTGAATGGATGATGTCCAATAGCATAGGTCATCTACTGAATTGGGACACATTTCCAACTGTAGGGGGAGGGTCATAAATATCAGACATGTAGATTGAAAACAGGTGTGGACAGGACCGCAGCTTGTGGGATCCCGGGCCTCAGGTCTGAAGGGTGTGGAGAATAATGAAACAAACTTTATGTTTATTTTCTGCTGTATAAGGAAGCTCTGGATGATTTTTATTGTTTTAACAAAGGCCTTCTCTATGTCAAAAAGCACGGCAAGGAAAACAATTTTTTCGTTAAATTATCTTAAAATGCTTTCTGAGAGTCATAACATTTCTCAGTGGTTAATCTCCCTTTTCTAAAACCAACTTGATGAATGATTTTCTGTACCCTGAGAGCTGTTATAAGGTAGTAGGGGGCTGTACAGTGATTGGGGATTTTATGAACATGATGTAGTGGGAGTTTATAAGTGGCCACGGGGGACTATTACATGGTACTAAGGGACTGTGTGCGGTAGGGGGAGCTGTGTGTGGTACTTGGGGACTGTGTGTTGTAATAGTAGGGGGCTATGTGAGCTAGCTTGTGTGAAAGGGATGAGTGTGAGTACACATAAGTGTGTGTGTGTGGTGTTCTGGGGGGGGGGGGCATGGCCGGGGGAGTGCTCGCAGCATCTCCAGTCCCAGAGTCCCTTTTTGAGAAAGAGCTGCAGGCCATGTTTCACTCTGCCTTTCTTAATGAGCCCATTCACACAGCAGCCATAATACTCCCATGATTAGAGATGATAGAACACCCATACATCTACTGCGAAATGCATATTAATGCATTCATACTGGCACGCCCAGGAAAGGTGTCTACTCTACCTGCTCCGCTCTGCTCCACACAGGGGAGAAAAACTGCTTCAGGCCTGCGGTCATATAATATCTAAACCTCTAAAATAAAATGCTGACAGTATTTCAATTTAGTACATCCTCTGTGCTCCTTTTTTTAAACATAATTATTATTTATGAACAACAGCCACGTATCCTTAGATCACATTCCATAGTTGTGTGTGTATACAGCAGGCAATTATACATTTCTATACTTAGCCCATGCCTGTTTTTTTTCTCTCTCTCTGTTAAAGTCTACAGTGGAGTAATTTCATTATGCTGAAAATACACATTTTCACGCACTCTAAATCATGTATTTTCACAATTACAACACACCAGAGAAAGATATATGTAATTAAACTATACGGAGCAATGATCTGAGACAATCACAGCTTGTTTGCAATGACAGAAGTGTGATATAAACAGTTACTGATTACAGATATGTGTGCAGAACTGATCACTTGCAACCGCTTATGCAAAGAACAGGATGTCATCCAATACGCCTCACAGAGACGAATCAACACAAAGCCACCAGTTCAACATGAACTGGCACTTACCTGAGAGGTGTACTTCTGGGCTTGGGCTTCTCTGCTGCCTGAGAACACAATAACACAGCAGAGACAGAGTCCTGTTAGGTGCTGTACAGTGCAGAACATGCAGTATGTGATGTAGAGTGATACCCATCTCTCTATACCACTAAGACATCAGCACAAATAGCCCTGAACTGGGGGAAGGATAAAAGGAGGGATGAATTACGGCCCTGGATGAAAGGACGTAGCTTGATGATGAATACAGATAGGCACTCAAACACGCATTTTCCTCTTTGTCTGTTTTGTCTGTTTATACCCCTTCCCTTTGAATGGAGGAATGGGAATGATTAAAAGAAGCAGTGAGTTGTCCACTGCTCGATCAATGCTGTCTGGAGGCAAAAACAACTGTGATTTAATAGGACTGGGGAGTTTTAGAGAACTACGTAGGCCTGTTACGGTGACCGTATTACCGCCACACCGGCAATCACGAATCATGACCGCAGTCAAATTCCACGTGACCTTTTAGTCACGGTAACTGGTCTTCTCCAAGCTCGGATGCTGCTGATGGTCATTAGTAGCCTACAAAACGTGCTAACTGCCTGGTACTCAGCACTGTATTGCCCCTCTAATCACTCTGACATAAATGCAAATGAAATAAATCGAAAATCAAACCAAACACATGAGCTCATGTTGCGCAACATTTCTATAGGAATTGTGTGATTGTGTGGGAAAGCAGAGATTTGAATGCTTCTATTAAAAAGAGGATCCCATCAGCTTTCTACATGCTGGCCCTACAATATTTATTTGTCAACTTTCCTAATATTAAGCACATTGCGTCGCTTTACAATAGCAGTATAGCCTACCTGGCTGGCATGAAAACGAACTGTGGGAAAAGCGCCCTCTATTCGCTATATAAGTCATAGGTGACATGTGTTTTATCCCCCTGTCCCTGTTCTGAGACAGGTGCATGATAATGGTCCATTCTCATTCAAAACTAATTTCATATATACAGTACCAGTCAAAAGTTTGGACACACCTACTCATTCACCTACTCATTATTTTTTATTATTCTACATTGTAGAATAATAGTGAAGTCAGCAAAACTCTGAAATAACACAAATGGAATCATGTTTGTTAAAAAATATGTTATATTTAAGATTCTTCAAAGTAGCCACCCTTCACCTTGATGACAGTTTTGCACACTCTTGGCATTCTCTCAGCCAAACTGCAAATTAGCTAGAATGTGCAGTTTTTCTAGCCGGCTCCCATTTTGGCTGTAGTATTGTGGCGCGCGAGAATGTGAGCACGCACTTCGTTATTTATCTCCGGTAATGAACATACTATTCTCCGTCTTAAATATGATCGTTTATTTACATATTAGGGTACCTGAGGATTGGTTAGAAATGTTGTTGACTTATTTGGACAAAGTTTATTGGTAGCTTTTGAGATTCATTTGTATGCATTTTGAACGAGGGAAACCAGTGTATTACTGAATCAAGCGCGCCAACTAAACTGACTTTTTGGGGATATAAAGAAGGACTTTATCGAACAAAATTACCATTTGTTATGTAGCTGGGACCCTTGGGATTGCAAACAGAAGAAGATCTTCAAAGATAAGTGATTTATTTTATCGCTATTTCTGACTTGGAAAATGTCTAATGCTTTTGTGTGCGGGGCACTGTCCTCAGATAATCGCATGGTATGCTTTCTCCATAAAGCCTTTTTGAAATCTGACAAAGCGGTTGGATTAACAAGAAGTTAAGCTTTTAAATGATGTAGGACACTTGTATTTTCATGAATGTTTAATATTACGATTTTGTATTTTGAATTTGGCGCGTGTCACGTTCGTCATAACGAGGAGAACAAGGTGCAGCGTGAGATGAATACATTCTTCTTTATTTAAACGAAGAACACTAAACAAACTAACAAAAATAACTAAATGAACGTGAAGCTATAAACATGAATGCCTACATGCAACTACACATAGACAATAACCCACAAAACAAAACTGGAAAATGGCAACCTAAATAGGATCCCCAAACAGAGACAATGATAAACAGCTGTCTCTGATTGGGAACCAATTCAGGCCACCATAGACCTACATTTACCTAGACAATATCAAAACCCCACAGATATACAAAAAACCCTAGACAAGACCAAAAACACACATACCCCCTGACCTAACCAAAATAATAAAGAAAACAAAGATAACTAGGGTCAGGGCGTGACAGTACCCCCTCTGGGTGGGCATCTAACCTCGGTGGCGGCTCTGGTTCTGGACGCCAAACCGCTTCTTTACACTGAGTCCGCTCTTGTAGCACAGACCCGTAGATCATCGTCGGAGGCTCTGGACTGAGGATCCTCACCGTAGGCCCCGGGCTGGGGACCCTCGATGCGTGGATCATCGCCGGATGTTCTGGACTGGGGACCTTCGCTGGGGACCTCGGACTGGGGACTGTCGCTGGAGACCCTGGGCTGGGGACCATCGCTGGGGACCGTCGCTGGAGACCCCGGGCTGGGGACCGTCGCTGGAGGCTCTGGACTGTGGCCCGTCGTTGGAGGTTCCGGACTGTGGCCCGTCGTTGGAGGTTCCGGAATGTGGCCCGTTGTTGGAGGTTCCGGTCTGTGGCCCGTCGTTGGAGGTTCGGGTCTGTGAACTGTCGCCGGACGCTCTGGACTGGGTACTGTCGCCGGACGCACTGGACTAGGTACTGTCGCCGGACGCTCTGGACTGGGTACTGTTGCCGGATGCTCTGGACTGAGGCGCACTGTAGGCCTGGTGCGTGGTGCCGGCACTGGTGGTACCGGGCTAGTGACACGCACCTCAGGGCAAGTGTGGGGAGGAGGAACAGGGCGTACTGGACTGCCGAGGCATTTCTTGGGGCTGCCTCTCGGGCTTCCGTGCTCGCAGTGTACCTTCATATCGTCGCCGTTCCTCTATTCTCCGGTATTTTTCCTCGTAGTATCACCGTTCCGCTTTCGCTGCCATTATCTCCTCCTTAGGACAGCGATACTCCCCCGGCTGTGTCTAGGGTCCTGCTCTATCTAATATCTCCTCCCAGGTCCATTTCCCCATTAAGTGCTGTTCCTCCTTTTCACACTGCTTGGTCCTGGTTTGGTGAGTTATTCTGTCACGTTCGTCATAACGAGGAGACCAAGACGCAGCGTGAGATGAATACATTCTTCTTTATTTAAACGCAGAACACTAAACAAACTAACAAAAATAACCAAATGAACGTGAAGCTATAAACATGAGTGCTGACATGTACAGCAACTACACATAGACAATAACCCACAAAACCAAAATGGAAAATGACAACCTAAATAGGATCCCCAATCAGAGACAACTATAAACAGCTGTCTCTGATTGGGAACCAATTCAGGCCACCATAGACCTACATTTACCTAGACAATGCAAAACCCCATAGATATACAAAAAATCCTAGACCCAAGTCAAAAACACACATACCACCCTCGTCACACCCTGACCTAACCAAAATAATAAAGAAAACAAAGATAACTAAGGTCAGGGCGTGACAGTGCACTCCGATTTCACCGGATGTTGTCGAATTTGATCCCGCTAGAGGGATTTCCGCACTAAGAGGTTTTAATCACTTTACAACCGGTGTAGAGCCTAACTGGCATACATAGGTTGCAGTTGAGTTTCAAATGCAACTTTATAATAAAGCATTACATGCATAATAGCATTTGCTGTCACATTTGAGAATGGTGTTTTCCCACTAATTGATTGTATTTTGGAACATCAAATCAAATCTTGTTGGTCACATAGACATGGTTAGCAGATGTTATTGTGAGTGTAGCGAAATGCTTATGCTTCTAGTTCTGACAGTGCAGCAATATCTAACAAGTAATCCAAAAATTCCACAACAACTACCTAATACACACAAATCTAAGTAAAGGAATATATAAATATATGGATTAGCAATGACATAACATCATAGGCAAGATGCAATAGATGGTATAAAATACAATATATACATATGAGATGAGTAATGCAAGATATGTAAACATCATTAAAGTGGCATTATTAAAGTGACTAGTGTTCCATTTAAAGTGGCCAATGATTTTAAGTCTGTATGTAGGCAGCAGCCTCTCTGTGTTAGTGATGCCTGTTTAACAGTCTGATGGCCTTGAGATAGAAGCTGTTTTTCAGTCTCTCGGTCCCAGCTTTGATGTACCTGCACTGATCTCGCCTTCTGGATGGTAGCGGGGTGAACAGGCAGTGGCTCGGGTAGTTGTTGTTCTTGATGATCTTTTTAGCCTTCCTGTGACATTGGGTGCTGTAGCTGTCCTGGAAGGCAGGTAGTTTGTCCCCGGCGATGCGTTGTGCAGACCGAACCACCCTCTGGAGAGCCTTGCGGTTGTGAGCGGTGCAGTTGCCATACCAGGCGGTGATACATCCCAACAGGATGCTCCCAAATGTACATCTGTAAAGATTTGAGAGGGTTTTAGGTGACAAGTCACATTTCTTCAGCCTTCTGAGGTTGAAGAGTCATGTTGTGCCTTCTTCACCACACTGTCTGTGTGGGTGGACAATTTCAGTTTGTCTGTAATGTGTACGCCAAGGAACTTAAAACTTTCTACCTTCTCCACTGCTGTCCCTTCAATGTGGATAGGGGGTGCTCCCTCTGCTGTTTCCTGAAGTCCACAATCAATTCCTTTGTTTTGTTGACGTTGAGTGAGAGGATGTTTTCCTGGCACCACACTCCGAGAGCCCTCACCTCCTCCCTGTAGGCTGTCTCGTCTTTGTAGGTAATCAAGCCTACTACGGTTGTGTCATTTGAAAACTTGATGATTGAGTTGGAGGCGTGCATGGCCACGCATTCATGGGTGAACAGGGAGTACAGGAGGGGACTGAGCACGCACCCTTGTGGGTTCCCTATGTTGAGGATCAACGAAGTGGATATGTGGTTTCTTACCTTCACCCCTGGGGGCGGCCCATCAGGAAGTCCAGGACACAATTGCACAGGGCGGGGTTGAGACCCAGGGCCTCAAGCTTAATTTTGAGCTTGGTGTTCAATGCTGAGCTATAGTCAATGAACAGCATTCTTACATAGGTATTCCTCTTGTTCAGATGGGATAGGGCAGTGTGCAGTGTGATGTGAGAGGCCCCGGTGCACAACTGAGCAAGAGGACAAGTACATTAGAGTGTCTAGTTTGAGAAAGACGTCGCACAAGTCCTCAACTGGCAGCTTCATTAAATAGTACCCATAAAACACCAGTCTCAACAGTGAAGAAGCAACTCCGGGATGCTGGCCTTCTAGGCCATCTATCCACGGTTTCTGGTTAGGGTAGATTTTAATAGTCACAGTGGGTACAACATCTCCTATACACTTCCTTATAAACTCACTCACTGAATCAGCGTATACATTAATATTATTCTCTGAGGCTATCCGGAACATATTCCAGTCCACATGATTGGTCAGACCAGCGTTGAATAGTTCTTAGCATGGGTACTTCCTGTTTGAAATTCTAGAGACTGGACATTGGCCAGTAATATACTCGGAAGCGATGGGTGGTGTTCGCGCCTCCGAAGTCTGACCAGAAGACCACTCCGTCTTCGTCTTCTCCGGCAACGTTGTTTTGGGTCAGCCTCTGGAAACAGTTCAAATGATCTAGGTGGTTCAGACGAAGGATCCGCTTCAAGAAAGTTCTATTCCTGGTCGTAGTGCTGGTAAGTTACTCTGATATCCAATAGTTCTGTATGTAATAACACGTAAGATTTTCTGGGCTAACAATGTAAGAAATAATACATGAAGAAACAAAATACTGCAAAGTTTCCTAAGGACTAGAAGCGAGGCAGCCCTCTCTGTCAACGCCAATTTCTTGCATACCATACATTTGCACTTATAGACTCATGCCGTGTGCACATTGGTGCTATGTGAAGAAATATGCTAATAGTTTATCAAAATTTTAAGCTAAACGTTCTGATCTGTTGCATCACCTCATTGCTTTTAAAATATTTTTTGATGTGAGTGGTTGTATTAATCCCACAACTGTCCCAGACTATGTAGAATACCAATAGAACAGTTCAACTTTTGTACTATGGGGGATAGTAGATTTACATAGGCTAGTGCTTTTGCTGTTCCTTAGGCCTACTTATCTTGTTGGCTGATAACAAATAAATGTCGACAGTTCTTCTAACATCTTCAATATGCGCCTTGGAATTCAATGAGAAGGATGCACGCAGTTACATCCCAGATGTGTCTGTCTTCACTAGTACCGTACTTCGAAGCTGAGATGCCTTTGAGAAGGACATGATCAGGTGACGGGCACTGGCTAATAAGAATTAAGATATCTGAAAGAGCAATGTGAGTGAGATGTGCTTCGTAGCACACAGCAGGGAGAAGGGAATTATTATATTCAGCCCAAGAGCACAACGGTCACTGGCCGCAAAAGGCCAGTGATTTTTTGGGGGGGCATTTACCGCCACACAAGAGGGTTGCAACCGGGAAAATCGAGGCATTATCAAGTGCTTGTAAAATTGTGAATTATAGACTGATGAAGTGTGTGCAGCCTGTGCAAGAAACATTCGCATCATGCAGCCTTGGAATGTATTAAAAATCAAACATACAGTATAGCCCAATGTTTGTATCACAAAAAAAGTTGCATAAATACCTCTAAATTAAGCATTTAGGAGGACCTGTTCCTTTGCTAACCACTCAACACAGAATAGCCGTGTGTGCACACTCCCTCATAAATCGTTTGGAGAAAATATGCTTTCTATTTTATTCATCAATGTTTATTATCTATGCATAGTCACTTTACAAATGGTCTCGACTAACCTTTACCCCCTGTATACAGCCTCGTTACTGTTGTCATTTTCTTGTGTTACATTTTGCAGAGATTTTTTTTACCTTAGTTTATTTAGTGAACATTTCATTAACTCTATTTCTTGAACTGCATTGTTGGTTAAGGTCTTGTAAGTAAGTATTTCACAGTAAGGTCTACACCTGTTGTATTCATCGCATGTGACAAATAAAAATGTATTTGATTTGATTTGTATTCTTCATACTATAAAATTATTTAAAAATAATGCCACAGGTTTCTAAGCACATCCGGTGTGCTAAATGAACTAGTGTAGCCCAAATCCATACGGCATAGCCAGATCAGGGCCTAACACAAGGACAACTCAGAGTATACTATTCTGTTCATCTGAAATAGACTACATTTTCTTCATATCATGTTTCTTTAGACCTATCTAAAATAAATAATGAATTTATTGTGATGGTGTAGACTATATTATATAAATGGATCTATTAGACTTTTTAAAATGTAGATGTTCCAAAGATCTGCATCAGTGGCTTGTAGGCTATGTGTGGAAGCCAGGAGATGTTAAATGTGTTTATGTTAATTAACAGTCAATTACCATGAGACTGGCAGTTATTTGCTTTGACAATCACCAGCTGACAAAACTTCATGACCGCCACAGCCCTACACCTACTATAGTAGCAGAGAGGCTTTGCATCGAATCAGCATTTCCACATTTAAAGTAGGCTACATGTCCACATACAGAATATAATACTTGTTACATTATACATTAGTAGGAAAGGTCTTGCTACTAAGCTATGGATTTCCATAGGCTTTGATTTGAACCTACATCACTGACACCTGACACTGATTTGAAGCACAGACAGGTGACAGTAATTTAATACTATGAGGATTGTTTGTTCAGGCCCCCTCCCCTTTTTCCCAAACGCATTCCCTATAATAGAACAACAACACATTGTAACAAACAAATGAACATTAAAGTGTTTCCTCTCCGATGACAGTTCAGTGGAAATCAATTACACATGCAGACAGACACAAGGGACCGTAGCATGCCACTTCACAGTGAATGAAGGGTGCACAGGGAGATGAGTGTCACTGCTACATCTGTAGTCCTGAAAATATGATGTAGCCCACAATGTGGGGGGGAATACAAAAAATAAAAAACATTGGTGTCAAGTCCTCTTTGAAAGCATATTCATCCGCTTAAATAGTGTTTGAGCAATGTATAGAAATAAAACCCCTTGGCACCGACAAGTAGTGAAGCTGTTGGCCACCACAACCTGTCCCGACTACCACCAGGGCACAGGCAGACCCACAGCCACACACTGGCCAGGCAGGCTAAGTTTATTGCTGTGACCATTGATCTGTGTACAGTCCATTTATCATTCATGAAAGGAGCCAGTGATCTTCACAGTATATTAGATGAAACAACTCAGATCATCTGTCAACTGCTCTCTTATTGCTGTTTCCCTCTCCACAGGGATTTGGGCTGCTTCCATCCTTCTTCCCCATTCGCAGGTTGCTAGGCAACGCAGCTGAGGGCATGGCTGCTAGTGTGTTTGGCTCGGCGGCGGCATAGATACGCACTCCAGCAAACTGTTTTAATGGCTGCTGGGGCTTTTTTCATGCTTATGAGCTGTCTTTGGGCATTCGTTTCAGGGGTTGTGTGTGTGTGTGGGAAACTCAGAGGGTGGTTATCGCTAAGGAGGAGGAGAAGGGAGAGGGGAGGGATGGGGCTGTGCCGGTGTCATTTTTGTGACTACCATTAGATTTGCCTAAAAAGGCCAGCCATGACCAAGTGCTTATCTATATAACCAAGAGTAATTACAACACAGCTCAAAGCAAGATGTTCATGAAATTGACACAAAAGGAATTCAACAATATTTAAGAATACTTCATTGTGGCAAGCAAGGAGAGTAATGCACTGCTATTGAATTTACTGGTCCATTGCCTGTAGAGAGGACAATATCTTTCCAAAAGTGATGTATGCCACACAGTGATGTATGCCCCCAATTTGTTTTCAACCTGAATATTCAACTGCGGGGTGATTGAGAAGCATTAGCTCTGTTGTGAGATTAGTCTTACAGGGAGGGCAGAAAGGTCTGTTTTAAATTAGCTCATTCTAATACTAGTAGTTGATGATTTCAGGATTTGAGACATCAGATGAACAGGCCTCTTCACTCACTCATCCGCCTTCAGATTCATCATCTCCATCTCCACTATCTCTTAACAAATTATGTCATTGAACTTCGATAACCCTTGTTAAAATACTATCATTAGTTTCCCCCCATCTATGGTGATCAGTCACAGCAGTATCCTATTCATTCTGGGTAGGGGGGCTGTTTTATCATTGAGAGAAAGCCGGCTAACATAAATAAAGACACCACTGTTTGTGATGACTAGATTTATTCGTAATCCACCAGGACATCTGAATGAAAATATGGCTGTTGATTTAGGGGAGAATGTTTTCATTTGGTTGGCCCTTTCACTGCAGTAATTTTTGAAGAAACTAGGCAACACAACCCCGACTAATTGACCACAGTCCTCAATGATCCTCTGTGCTGCTGCAGAACTAAGCAATAGACCATTCTCACAAATTTGTAATAAAAAATCCTAAAATTCATACACAGCTAGAAAATCTCCAGTGAATTCTGGTAGACAAAGAGGAGAGGGAAGGAAGTGCTTGCATAGAGAAAAAGGAGGAATGCATGAACAAAACAGGGTTGAGGTGTTTCTAGCTGATGAATAGCACCAGGTAGCTGAATAACAGTGAGGTCAGAGGTGCTAGCAGCTCCAGCAGTCCAGGCACAGCAAACCCCCCTGCCCCCTCCTAGCGCCCCTCTCCCATCTGAGAACCACACCCCTTCCCCTCAGTGCCAGGTGATTTGTCTGAGGTAGGGCTAGGCTGACCTTTTTATTCTATCTACTGTCATAACTGCACCAAAGCTGGACTGAGAGTAACACACAAGAACAGGAGAGAAGGAGAGGGAAAGGGACGAAAAAAGAAATCGAGACAGTGTGTGTAGAGGAAAATATGGAGAGAAAGTGAGGAGAGAGAGAGAGGGATGAGAGATACAGCACTATGTGGGCACTGGGAGATAGAAGCAGCAAAATTACTGCTGCAGGTTCTCCCCAGCCCCCTCCTGCTTCTCTGTCAAAAATATATTAATTATACCTCCTCTCTCCACTGCCCTGAGTCACATGTGCTGGAGCATGCTGATCCACTGTGTCTGGAACTCACACTGGGGCTGTGTGTGTGTGTGTGTGTGTGTGTGTGTGTGTGTGTGTGTGTGTGTGTGTGTGTGTGTGTGTGTGTGTGTGTGTGTGTGTGTGTGTGTGTGTGTGTGTGTGTGTGTGTGTGTGTGTAAGTGTTTGTTTTTCTGTATGTGTGTGGGTGGGGGCGGGGGGGTTAAGCTGGTTGCTTATATAAGGACAGGATGTGTTTTTTGTTTTTAGCTGTATTGTTGTGCATGCAGAGGACAGGGGGAGGAGGGGGACCAAGCAGACTAGTGTGTGTTTATTTGTGTACAGACACTGCTGGTGTACTGCAGGCGATGACAGTGTGATAATGTACCATGCACTCATTTGCAGTAAGCCACTTATAAACACACAGAGATGCAAATGCATTTCACACACATACTGTACAGCACGCCACACACACACACACACACACACACACACACACACACACACACACACACACACACACACACACACACACACACACACACACACACACACACACAGACACACACACACACACACACACACACTAATATGGGAGTGCAGTGCTGTTGTTAGAGCGATATTAGAGCCCTGTATTCATTGAATGAGTATGATGGCCTCAGTGTTTAATAACTATTATTAAACTACCAACCGGTCGAAGGTCCTGAATGGATGATAACTATGATCAAAATACAAAAGAAGCACAATGAGAGCCATTTCGAATGAACTAATCCAATAGTTCCTGCTGTGTTATTTTCTGGCTCAGAAAAACATCATATAAAGAGATACAGTATACTGTACATAGAAGGGTGTTGATGAATTTTACCTGTTGATCAGTGTCCTCTTCGTCACTGCTGATCTTCAGGTCATCCTCAAGCATTCTGCAGAAAGACACAGCACCAGTCAGGTCAAATAGACAGCTTCAGGTCACCAATTTATGTACTAATTTATTCAACAAACTTATACTGAGGTCTCCTTTATCATCCACCTCTCTCTTTTGGGATTTTGCTTATGATAAAATATGAATTAAATGAATAACCCTTTAATAACAATTCCCCATATAAAGTCAAAACATATAGTACTGCTCGAAAGAACTGGAAAGAACTTATATATTATTCAAATCAGTGCATGTAAAAGGTCTTTTTTTTATTGGGACACTAGCACAATACTTTTTGGGATGATCTGCCATTATTTACAGAAGAGCAAAATGTATCTCTCCATAGTGAGGTTTGGCATTACTCTACTCTCTGTTATATATACCATCTTTCAATGCAATTCAACATTGAAAAAAAACGTCCAATCCCTTAGCTTGCTTCAGACCATAAACTATCAAAAAGTGTTTTCAGAAAGAATGATGTCATCTGACAAATGGTTATGGGGTGTGATGACATCATAGTAAAAACACAATAAACCCGGGCCAGCAGGCAGGCTAGCAGCGAGCTAGCGCTTAGCAACCTACATTTCTACATAGAGTGGCTGACTTGCCTGGAGTGTCTAACACAACATGGCTGTTAAAAAATAACCCAGGCGGGGAATTTCCCCCTCAGTTAGAACAATAAAAGGAGCTCTATGAGAGAGGGAAATGTGTTTAAAGTTTACTTTTCTATGACCTAAGCTGTCGTGCAGCATCTTAGATTGGGCAGAACTTTGAACAAAACTGCCAGTCATTAACCTGATAATATTTAACAGATGTCAGGAGAAGAAATCTTCGCAAAAACACAAAACCAGGTGGCTGAGGTGGACGCTTCCAGTGGGTTTGCACTCAGTTGGAGCCAAGCTGGGGGGGGGTAATGTCTGTATGTACATGCATGTGAGAGGGTGTGTGTGAGTGTGTGTGTGAATTTGAGAGAGAGACGCAGAAGAAAATAGAAAAAGAGAAAGAAAGAAAAAGAAAGAAAGAAGAGAGGGACAAACATGGTCTATTTCATTTTTAACTCCTCTCCAGCCAGCTAACTCCCAATCACTACCTCTGTCTCCAGCCTTTAATTGGAGACAAATCAATAGTAGGAAAAAGCACACCTATAAATTCACCTGAACAGTGTACACTGCAGCATCTTACCCACAGCCCTATTCACTCTAGGAGAAGAGGCGTGGTTATACTTTTCACTTTTATGACACCCCAAAAGACGTGTATAAAAACGATACCCTCTTAAAGAAGTCCTGAAGACCCTATAAATGATGAACGTAGGTTCGGTGCACATCTGTTTGAAACATTGATAGACCTCCGATCCAAACGAACTGCTTGAAAAATAATTAGCCCCAGGACATCTCCCTCTGTCAGGAAACCACAGATACGCAGTTGCAACAACATATCAGGACTAACAGGAGTTTATAATAAATACCTTTGAGGATAAATAATAGATATAGACTGTTTCAGCCTGAGAGTGAGACAGTGTTTTTAATGGACTAATTGGGTCTGTGTTTATCACTTTGCTAAATTAACCTTCAAACCACAAGGAGGACAAGGAGTTAAACTGAGTTTTATATTATTTTAACTTGCACAGCTAGAAGTGAGCTCACAGAAATATTCACCTCATTACAATTGGCACACCATGAGATATAGAGACCCAATCTGCATTAGTAATTAAAAAAATTTTTTTTTTTTAAACCTCTTCTTTCCTACTTGGCATTAGTTGAGTGTATGCTTAAGGTTTTGGCAAACATATGTGTTCTTTTACAGGCGCTCAAAGCACCTTGATAAACCTGAGTGAAGCGCAGTCTAATGATTTAAAATAGGATTAGAGACAGCTCTGGTGACTCCTTGAGAAATAATGTGATTTACAACATCCTATCTTACTACCAGGACCATTAACATGGAAACAGAATTACCAACCCACACGATGTCTTTTTCACTGAAGCCACCCATGAGTGAGGCTCATTTGAATTGTGTGGTTGGCACTGTGTGGTTGGCACTGTGTGGTTGGCACTGGCACTGTTTCGTCCTGTTCCTTTGCTTTTACAAAAGACACAGTACAGGAGTGTCTAGGTCAGGGTAGAAGTGTCTCGGGTAGGTCAGGAGTGTCTAGGTCAGGGTAGAAGTGTCTCGGGTAGGTCAGGAGTGTCTAGGTCAGGGTAGAAGTGTCTCGGGTAGGTCAGGAGTGTCTAGGTCAGGGTAGAAGTGTCTCGGGTAGGTCAGGAGTGTCTAGGGCAGGGCAGGAAAGGGCAACGGGAGGGTCAGGAAGGGGAAGATTAGTCAGGGCAGCAGGGCAGTTCAAGGGGTGAAGGGAGGAGGGGAGATAGGGGGAGAGAAGAGAAGAGGAGGGGTGGGGAGGGGAGGGGAAAATAGAGATGAGAGGCCGTACAGAGCTGAAGAGGGCAAGCCCAGACTAGAGCAGCACAGCTGGTGGAGTGAAGCAACACAGCAACACGCGGTGACAGAGTCTCCTGGCACTAGCCCACTAGAGAGCTAGCATAATGATAGGGAGGAACAGGCACAGGCTGTGATCATTAGCCACCAGCTAACTCCCAATCACTACCTCTGTCTATCTGTCAGCACCCTCGGGGAAAATCTCTCTCCACCCTTCCAGCCTTTCAGAATTCACATATACTGGAGACAAACTATGATAAGTCTTTAGAAATACTACATATTACACAGACAAATGTTCAATAATTGTTGTGATAAGTAACTATGATACTCTGAATGAACTGGATGCTGGAATTTTGACAAGGTATTATATATTATTTTAATGTACTTTATATTAAGTAATGTGGATATCAAGAGTGCCTACATGGTTTCAAATGTTTGTATTGCATTACCTTGTGGAAATCATGTGTGACTTGAGCATGTCTGACTGACATGACAAGCTGTCGAGAAAATAAAAGAAACCACCAAAACACTTTCTCAGTAAATCGTATAAACGTGGTAAATGGCGGTTGTCCGAGGCACTACAGAAAAGCATTCTAAACATATCTAATCACCAATGTCCTGATGTTGACATTTCTCCTGAACACAGAATTCAACTGTTTGTCACTGAGTGTAGTACATGTCAATGTGTCACTGATACATAATTGCACTCATCAACAAGACCACTCTCTTGGGCACTGCAGTAACCCTCCCTCCCCCTACTGCCCACTGTATTACTGTTATTATTCCCCTGCATGCTCTCACGTTATTTTTAAATGGAGCGAAAGGGCTGCTAGATTGGCATTTAAGAGTGACCCTCCGTGTTTTCAGTTGGATTTGTTAAGCGTATAGACCACTGCTTTTTCCCATTTAGCTAGGTGGGCTGGAAGCTCCACAATAGCTACATCTCTCTCCTGTCTATTTTTGGGCGCGAGGGAGGCATGTCACCACTCACCAGGCAGCTGGGGACCATGGGTGTGTGACCCACCCTCCTCAGAGAGCTTCTGGAGGTGGAAGATGGGGAAGGGAGGAGGGTTGTACTGTACACCCTGGGATGTGACACTTCACCGGGGGATGACTGACACCCCTGAGCCTCTATCCTTCCACGTCCCTGGTACCTGGTAACTAACTCCATGGTACTGTGCCAGGAGACAGACACATCGCCATGATGAGGGAGGCCATGCGTCATCCCAGAGAGAGACAGCATCATCTCAGGGTTATCAGATATGTGTGTGTGTCAGAGGGGACATACAGTAACTGACTCTAATATCCCCTACAGTGACAGCTCTGTCACTGTCGAGCTGTACTGTCATAGTGAGAGAGATATAAATGAAGGAGAGGGTTAAATTTAGATGCTATATTTTACTGTTGTGTATGTGGGTGGTTGTGATGATGATAGGGTTAATTTTGGGTAATGCAATGGTTCTTGTGATTCCCTGATGCTGTGTTAGACAAGGACAGGAAGGAGAGGCTGAGGGGAGGGGAGATACATTAGGCTTGTTAAGTTTCCCCTTAGAGGCATAAGAGAACATTTCTCCAGCCTTTCCTGTGTACCTACCTTTTCTCTATTCCCTCCGGAGCGAAAGCCTGCAAATGCAGTAACTGTGGGGGCCTTAAAACGAGTGTGCTTTTAAATAAGCATTCAATCCATCTCTGCGTTATTGTGTCAATCAGTTCCGAGGTACATGGAAATGCACTTGGACAGATGGAAGTAAATAAATATGCTGTGCATTACCCTAGGAGAAGTGTGTATGTTTTTCTTGTGTGTGTTTGTGTGTGTGTGTGTGTGTCGAGAGCTCACATGCAAAGTGCCTGTCGTCCGCTGTGCTCCTGTCTCCTGCCCTGAGACGCTGCTTTGTTCCAGATCTGTCACTTAGAGCAGTCGTCGGAGGATCCAGTCAGCTGAGAGAGGGCCATCAACACTCCCAACATCACTACCCATGCCATGTGTGTGTGTGTGTGTGTGTGTGTGTGTGTGTGTGTGTGTGTGTGTGTGTGTGTGTGTGTGTGTGTGTGTGTGTGTGTGTGTGTGTGTGAGTCTGAAGCATAGGATGCATAGGAATAAGTGAATACGAGATAAAGGGCCACGTAACGAGAGAGTACTGTACATGTTTAAATGCATATGGAATGAGACTATTCTGTATTGAAGAAATTACTGTGTATACTATGAATGGGGAGCATGGAAACAGAGTTCCGGTGAGAGCTACAGGGATCAGAGGGAAAGCATCCTGAATCCTCCTCTCCTCTCCTCTCCTCTCCTCTCCTCTCCTCTCCTCTCCTCTCCTCTCCTCTCCTCTCCTCTCCTCTCCTCTCCTCTCCTCTCCTCTCCTCTCCTCTCCTCTCCTCTCCTCTCCTCTCCAATTCTCTCCTTTCCTATACTCTCCTCTCCTGTCCTTTGCTGCTCCCTCCTTCTAGTTTTCTGCCAGGCCTGCCTCTGATTTAGAGTAGGGGTTTGGCCCCTCTACACACACACACACACGCAGGGCCCCAGCCATACTCTGAAGCCTCGCTTTTTCTAAGCGATGGATTATTTAGATTGGCCCTGAGCCATCTACCACTCTAATTTCCGAGAGCTTGAGAGAGAGAGCTGACTGGAGTGTCACATCAAGAGGCTACGTTGACGCTTGTGATGGAAGCCTTTCCCTCGTCTCCTCTGCCTGCCTGTGAGGCTCCACTCTGTTCTCTGCATTTATTTCCACCAAGTAGGAAACATCTGACTACTTCTTATTTCAAACTCCCCTGTCCTAGTCGCATATAACAAGCACTCCCCTCACCATTAAAGGCACTTGAATATATAAAGTTGGTGGTCATGAATTCCCTGCAAATATTTCTCTTTAGAGTGATAGTACCAAGAACACATACAGTACGGTGGCTTCCAAACAACTTACAGTAGAGAGCTCTACTTACTGTAAGTAACACTCAGGTCCCTCCTCAATACCTTATTCAATGCTTTCTGATAGTATGTTCACAGCAATTTTATGTGTGTGTTGTGATGATACTATATTACATTCGTGTGGAAGGACACAGTAAACACATGGTGAGGGTACAACAAACATTATTATCCTTCAAATAACATTTCTGAAGAAAAGCATGAAAATAGTAATTTTTTCCAAAACTCTATTTTACGAAGGGTCTTTGGTAGAACTGTGATTTGAGCAGTGGTTGTTGCCATGGCAGTGTGTGTGTGTGTGTGCATTTGTGTCTGTGTGTGTGTGTGGTTGTGTAAGTAGTGGCGAGAGGTGGTGGGGGGGGTTGTGTGACTAGGAGCGCCGGAGGGGGCTGTGATGCAGTTCGGGTCCAAACACAAGGCCTCATTAGAGTCTGGAGCCTCAGCCTTCTGCCATGGCAGCCCTGCAGGCCACATGCAACCTTTCCCAAGCAAGCAAGCAGCCTCTCTCTCTCTCTACTTTGATGAATTCTACTTTGATGACTTCCTGACTTTATTTAGGTCTGCAGACCCATGTGATATAAATACTGTGAATCACAGAGCCATCACCAGGAGCCAATCAGATGGAAGCAAATGAGGCATGTTTGTTGATTGCTCCTACAGGGTTTGCTTCTTCATACTAGAAGAACTTTGTGTTATTTCAGCATGCAGGGATGTTGTTTATGATACGTGCTGAATAAAGCATTATCGGTTAAGTATGTTGAGGTCATACTTTGTGTCCTGGCTCCTCAGTAACCATGAAAACACTGGCACACATGATTGCGTTGTGAGGACAATTACTTCATGTCAATGCTACAGTGACAACACTGACAGCTTTGAAACTGACATTTTCAACTTCTCATCATATCAATGATGCCAAAAACTGGTTTCATGACACACTAAACATAAACAATGAAACATGTGAGATCGTCATAACTAAATGTGACCCGTTTCAGGAAGCTCGACGTATGTTGCACATCACTACTTCATTGGAGAGGCATTTGAAGGTAATATTACCCCCCAAAACTTTTTTTTTCAGAAATGCCTTCTGGAACATGTAAACTTTCATGTGCCTTAATAACAAACTTGTATGCCATCTGTAAATACAAATTAAATTGTTAAATTACGAGACAGGAACCTTCCCGCTAGCCATGATTGGCTGAGAAATGGATGGGCCGGACATACCGAGAGATGAGTTTGGATTGGTCTGTCAAGTAGCACGCTTCTGTCTATAACGTGAGCTGATCAGTATGTGTAGATAAGCCCTGCTACCTCAGCTTTTTTGTTAGCCTGAGAACTGCAAAGGTGTTGCTATTGCTCTCAACAACATCGCTACGCTGAATTTAGCAGGCGTTATAGGCAGTGGGGAAAAGTTGTGATGGAGTACATTCTGCACATGGTCAGTGTGAACCGGAGTAACTTGACACAACACCAGGCAAACAAACAAAACAGAGTTAAAGGGGTTCCAGTCTGCTGTGAAGCATTCATACATGTAGAGTACCAGTCAAATGTTTGGACACACCTACTCATTCAAGGGTTTTTCTTTATTTAAAAAAATATTTCCTACATTAAAGAATAATAGGGAAGACATCAAAACTATGAAATAACACACATGGAATCATGTAGTAAGCAAAAAAAGTGTGAAACAAATCACAAAATATTTTATAGTTAAGACTCTTCAAAGTAGCCACCCTTTGCCTTGATGACAGCTTCGCACACTCATGGCATTCTCTCAATGGGTAAGATTCGAGCTACATTTTCAGATATTATACTTTCCTAATTTTGTCAGAAAGTTGTTTTCATTGCAAGTTAAAACGTACTGTTAGCTAGCTAGTGAATGTGAGCTTGCTGGCACGCTAGATTACGTTATGTTATGTGTATGCTTGCTAGTTATAGCCTAATGTCAGCTAGATAGATAATATTAAACCTAGTTCATTAGCTTTAGCTACTTGCAGATTCATACTACAGCATTTCATGCATTGTGTCTAGCTATGACAATCCGTTTGTCTTGCTAGTAATATGAGTGGGATTATGGTTCATTGTTTAGCTAGCTAGCTAAATGTTTAAACAAAAGAATTCACTTGACAGATGATTAAATTACTCAAGTTAGCCAGGTGTGTCTGGGGGTGATTACGGCCATCTATTGTATTTCATGAACATGTTTACATGTCTAGACAATAGTGACCCATCCACTTAGCTAGATGTGGCTGGGGGGTGGTTATAGCATTTCTTTCACATTTAGACAAGTGTCTGGTAGAGGTGTGCCGATATGGCCCTACTCGTATTTGTAATGGACAGTTGATAGTCGGATCGGATGATATTCGTGATCGGGAAAAAATGAAGTGTTTTTTTTAGATGCCTAAATAATTGTTGGCAAAATACCCCCCTGCTTGTTCTCACTGCAAAAAAAGCTGCAGATTAGGGCAGCGCAAGGAGGGGTGGGTGTGTATGTGTGTGTGTGTCCTCAACTTGCAGTGGGCAGTCAAGTTTGCTGTCACTCAGTCAGAATGCGCATTGCGTTTCATATTTTTTTCCATACCCTTGCACCACTTGTTAGATATTATGCGCATTGATAGCTTGATAGCAAACGTCCTCGCCATGTGATTTATCATAGTAGCAGGCAGCAGTAATCTAAATGATCAGACTAAAAAAATACAAGGAAAAGTGATCTGGTTAAATTATGAAGCGAGTGGACAGAGAACAGCTTCAGTCAATCTACAGCTTCAGTCAATCCAATCAGAGCAGCAGGATCAAAGTACAGCCCGCCCTTCTCTTTACAGGCAGACTATCCAGTTGAGTTATTTAGGCCATGCACATGACTGACTCAAAGACAGTACAGTATAATTTAGAAATTCTATTATTGACGCATGAGAAACATGCTTGCATTTATTTTTATTTTTTTTACAAATAGGGCACAACCCTATTTTCTGGGTCAGCATCATCTAATAATTATAAAATATTTTTATCTGGACACTTTCTATTTTTGATATTGCTACTATGCAAATATGCAAGTAACCATTTTGCTGTAAGGTTTACACCTTCTGTATCCTGTGCATGTGACAAATAAACATAGATTTTACTTGATACAGTGTGTGTTTACCAGAGACGGCAACGTTCAGAACAACATGACCTGCACCAAAGTCAGATTAGGATATAGGCCAAGGACTAGATTTAAGGGTATTCCTTATTGTTTTTCCTTATTGTAGTCGACTACTTTCACCACTTATAGTCTTGAAATCTTTGGTTGTTTGCTACTCTACCTTACTCACTCTGTTTAGCACATGGCCTCACATGTGAATCCTTAAAGAGATGGGTAGGGATAAGGCTTAAGAGGGTGTGAACGATGCTGAATAGGTGTAGACAAAGATTTTGCTACATAAGACCGAATCGAGGTGGTCGGTCAAAAATAGACAGCTTCATGATTTTGGATGATGATCCATATGTACTATGTAAGAAGTCCATGGATCACTGCACTTGGTTATCTGACAGCTGTCGCATACAGACAGGCTACCTCCCTGGAAGACCAGATCTGCTACAAATGAGCCCCTCTTTCTCCTAAAATGTTTAATTTTATTTCCCCAGATGCCGTCCTTTTGAAATTCAAAGTGATTCCATTATTCATGATCTCACTTATCTCATCTTAAATCATCTCTGCATTCCTACTTATTTTGTCTTATATGAGCGCACACATGGACCGAGGTAAGCATTGGAAGTGAAGCTAGGATATAATGTATACATGTTTATACAGAGCAATAAAGGCTCTGAGTACCATAACACAACACAGATTTAACAGCTACAGCAGTGTGTTTTAATATAAAAGCTAATACTGCCACTCACTTGTGCTTATACTGCATTTCCTGTGTTAGTAGCAGGGAAAGAAAGAGACACTTCTTGATCTGAAGTCGATGCATTCAGCTCCGCCAGACAAAGCTGGTATTGACACAAATGCTCTTTCCTTGGACTCGTTAAATCATTGAAGACTTCTCCAATAAGAGCAGTGTCATTGAGCGACACAAAAGCAGAATCTTGTGTTCAATTGGGAAAAAGGCCTACTGTGCAACATTGGAGAGCATTCAAAAAGATAGAACGCTTGCCTTGCAGCAAGAAACAGCACTACCCCTTTTTATCATTCTCAACTTTTCTCATTCACTGGGACTCAAAAAACGATGCCTTTCAGTCTTTCATTTGTGTACTCTGTTTATTGTATAAATCCTATCATCAACTATCATAATTGTGGTATCTTTCAAGAGGAATCCATGTAATCTATCACAAGACATCTACTGGCCCGTTTGGGTACTTCAGATTATCACAGATGTCTGTAATTATCTTTTGTCCTCTCTCTGGCCTTATCTTTATGTAAAATAATTTAAATTATTAAATAAGATGACAAAAAAAAAATCTGAACAAAGCTGTAAATCATTATCCTAAATATAAACCATCAACTTAGTGAATACCATTGGTGTTTAATATGAGAGTTTCAGCATGAAATATCCTTTATATTTGTTTTACAGACTTTTATTTATTTTACTATGTCAATATATTTGTTGTCAATGTTTTGGAGTCAAACTGGTGGCTTTTGTGGAAAAAGAAAATAGTTCGACGAGTTGCAGAGGTAATTGAAAATAATAGCATTGTTGATTAGATTCTTTTTTTCATTCATTAGGCCATTTTCTCTTGAACCATATGGTCTATCTATTAGAAACTCATGGACAATATGGACACAGATATACAAAATAATTGCGATATATAAATATATGTTTTTAAATTATTCAAATATAAATTAACAAAGTTACGATAGGTTGCCATAGGTTTTCTATTAATTACCTAAATTACTGAAGATTCCGGTAACTTTAGTAAATTATTGGTAGCTTTGAAACCCTACCGTCAGTACGAAGAGGAAAGAACTGATCCCAGCCATGAAAGCTGCCAGAGCGCGTGGGGACATTGATTACATCCGCAATGGCAGGCTCATTGTCCACCTTTTCTCCCAGAAGCCTGAAGGGATGAGAGAGCCAAGCCTATGGGTTCGTAGCTTCAACCCCGCAGCACAGAAACCCACACCAATTGATTATTGGGCTGCTGAATGTATATTTCTTTGTTTGCTCTTTTCAGTATTATGTCTATCTCTGATAAGCTACCCAGGAAAGGGCTTGAAAATAGCCCATATTAATATATGTAGCCTTAGAAATAAGGTTAATGAAATCAATAACTTGCTAACATCAGTTAACATTCATATATTAGCCATTTCTGAGACTCACTTCGATAATTAATTTAATGATACAGCAGTAGCAATACAAGGATATAACATCTATAGAAGAGACAGAAATGCTTATGGGGGAGGTGTTGCTGTATATATTCAGAGCCATATCCTGTAATGCTTAGAGCAGATCTTGATAATGTATGTGATTTAAACAGAGAGGTCTACTTCCTTGGGGACCTGAATATTGACCGCTCAAGAGGAAGCTTCTTACTGTAACCAGTGCCTGTAATCTGGTTTAGGTTATTAATCAACCTACCAGGGTGTTTACAAATACTACAGGAAGAAGATCATCCACATGTATTGATCACATTTTTACTAATACTGTAGAACTTTGTTCTAAAGCTGTATCCATAGCCATTGGATGCAGTGATCACAATATAGTGGCTATATCCAGGAAAGCTGGGCCTAAAATAGAGTATAAGAGATCATATCATTTTTTTGCTGTGACTCTTATGTGGAAAAATATTTGTTGGTCTGATTAATGAAGAGCATCCAGACGCTGCCTTGATGCATTTCTGAAATAGCTTTTTATAACTATTGATAAACATGCGCCTGTTAAGAAACGGACTGTTAGAACTGTTAAGGCTCCATGGATTGATGAGGAATTGAAAAACTTTATGGTTGAAAGAGATGGGGCAAAGGGAGTGGCTAATAAGTCTGGCTGCACATCTGACTGGCTTACTTACTGCAAATTGAGAAATTATGTGACTAAACTCAACAAAAAGAACAAGAAACTGTATTATGAAGCCAAGATCGATTATATAATGAATGGAGTACTTTAAATTAAATTATAGGCAGAAAGACACATTCAAATCCATCTTTCATCGAATCAGATGGCATATTCATCACAAAACTTAGGCAGGAAATGCCAACAGCGAACAGTGAGCAACTGTATTCACGCATAAAAAAACAAATGATGAAAGAAAAGCATTGCAAGTTTGAATTCTGTAAAGTTAGTGTGGGAGAGCTGGGAAAAGGATTGTTATCGATCAATAGTGACAAACCTCCTGGGATTGACAACTTAGATGGAAAGCTACTGAGAATCGTAGCTGACTCTATAGGCACTCCTATCTGTCATATTTTTTAATCTGAGCCTAGAGGAAGGTCTTTGTCATCAGGCCTGGAGGGAAGCCAAAATAATTCCGCTACCCAAGAGTGGTAAAAGGCCTTTACTGGTTCTAACAGCAAACTTATAAGCGTGCTGCCAGCTCTTAGCAAGCTGTTGGAAAAAATTGTGTTTGACCTAATACAATGCTATTTCTCTGTAAACAAATTAACAACAGACTTTCAGGATGCTTATAGAAAAGGGCACTCAACAAGTACTGCACTGACACACATGGTTGAAAGACATTGATAATAAGAAGATTGTGGGAGCTGTACTGTTAGATTTCAGTGCAGCCATTGATATTATTTACCATAACCTGTTGTTGAAAAACGTGTTTTATGGCTTTTCAACCTCTGCCATATTGTGGATTCAGATTTCATGGAAGCTTCTCTAATGTAAAACATGTAAAGTGTCGTGTACCGCAGGGCAGCTCTCTAGGCCCTCTACTCTTTTCTATTTTTACCAATGACCTGCCACCGGAATTAAACAAAGCATGTGTGTCCACGTATGCTGATGATTCAACCATATACGCATCAGCAAACACAGCTAATGAAGTCACTGAAACCCTTAACACAGAGTTGCAGTCTGTTTTGGAATGGGTGGCCAGTAATAAATTGGTCCTGAACATCTCTAAAACTAAGAGCATTGTATTTGGTACAAATCATTCCTTAAGTTCTAGACCTCAGCTGAATCTGGTAATGAATGGTGTGGCTGTTGAACAAGTTGAGGACACTAAATTACTTGGAGTTACTTTAGATTGTAAACGGTCATGGTCAAACCGTATAGATTCAATGGTTGTAAAGATGGGGAGAGGTCTGGCCGTAATAAAGAGATGCTCTGATTTTTTGACACCACACTCCAAAAAGAAAATTCTGCAGGCTCTCGTTTTGTCAAATATAATTGTCCAGTGCTGCAAAGAAAGACCTAGTTAAGCTGCAGCTGCAAATTATATGGCAAATTTTGCTCTTAATTGTAATCAGAGGGCTGATATACAGTCAGAAGTTTACATACACTTAGGTTGGAGTCATTAAAACTCGTTTTTCAACCACTCCACAAACTTTTTGTAAACAAACTATAGTTTTTGCAAGTCGGTTAGAACATCTACTTCGTGCATGACACAAGTACATTTCCAATAATTGTTTACAGGCATATTATTTCACTTATAATTTCACTGTATCACATTTCCTTTAAAAAGCTTGGAGAATTCCAGAAAATGATGTCATGGCTTTAGAAGCTTCTGTTAGGCTAATTTACATAATTGGAGTCAATTGGAGGTGTACCTATGGATGTATGTCAAGGCCTACCTTCAAACTCAGTGCCTATTTGCTTGACATCATGGGAAAATCAAAATAAATCAGCCAAGACCTCAGAAAAAAATAGTAGACCTCCACAAGTCTGGTTCATCCTTGGGAGCAATTTCCAAATGCCTGAAGGTACCACGTTCATCTGTACAAACAATAGTATGCAAGTATAAACACCATGGGACCACGCAGCCATCATACTGCTCAGGAAGGAGATGCGTTCTGTCTCCTGTAACTGAACGTACTTTGGTGGAAATCAATCCCAGAACAATAGCAAATGACCTTGAAGATGCTGGAGGAAACAGGTACAAATGTATCTATATCCACAGTAATAACGAGTCCTATATTGACATAACCTTGAAAGGCTATACAGCACTCCTATTAACACAGAGTTGCAGTCTGTTTTGGAATGGGTGGCCAGTAATAAATTGGTCCTGAACATCTCTAAAACTAAGAGCATTGTATTTGGTACAAATCATTCCTTAAGTTCTAGACCTCAGCTGAATCTGGTAATGAATGGTGTGGCTGTTGAACAAGTTGAGGACACTAAATTACTTGGAGTTACTTTAGATTGTAAACGGTCATGGTCAAACCGTATAGATTCAATGGTTGTAAAGATGGGGAGAGGTCTGGCCGTAATAAAGAGATGCTCTGATTTTTTGACACCACACTCCAAAAAGAAAATTCTGCAGGCTCTCGTTTTGTCAAATATAATTGTCCAGTGCTGCAAAGAAAGACCTAGTTAAGCTGCAGCTGCAAATTATATGGCAAATTTTGCTCTTAATTGTAATCAGAGGGCTGATATACAGTCAGAAGTTTACATACACTTAGGTTGGAGTCATTAAAACTCGTTTTTCAACCACTCCACAAACTTTTTGTAAACAAACTATAGTTTTTGCAAGTCGGTTAGAACATCTACTTCGTGCATGACACAAGTACATTTCCAATAATTGTTTACAGGCATATTATTTCACTTATAATTTCACTGTATCACATTTCCTTTAAAAAGCTTGGAGAATTCCAGAAAATGATGTCATGGCTTTAGAAGCTTCTGTTAGGCTAATTTACATAATTGGAGTCAATTGGAGGTGTACCTATGGATGTATGTCAAGGCCTACCTTCAAACTCAGTGCCTATTTGCTTGACATCATGGGAAAATCAAAATAAATCAGCCAAGACCTCAGAAAAAAATAGTAGACCTCCACAAGTCTGGTTCATCCTTGGGAGCAATTTCCAAATGCCTGAAGGTACCACGTTCATCTGTACAAACAATAGTATGCAAGTATAAACACCATGGGACCACGCAGCCATCATACTGCTCAGGAAGGAGATGCGTTCTGTCTCCTGTAACTGAACGTACTTTGGTGGAAATCAATCCCAGAACAATAGCAAATGACCTTGAAGATGCTGGAGGAAACAGGTACAAATGTATCTATATCCACAGTAATAACGAGTCCTATATTGACATAACCTTGAAAGGCTATACAGCAAGGAAAAAGCCAATGCTCCAAAATGCTCCAAAAGCCATGACATCATTTTCTGGAATTCTCCAAGCTTTTTAAAGGAAATGTGATACAGTGAATTATAAGTGAAATAATATGCCTGTAAACAATTATTGGAAAATGTACTTGTACTTAAAAAATCCAGACTATGGTTTGCAACTGCACATGGGGACAAAGATCGTACTTCTTGGAGAAATGTCCTCTGGTCTGATGAAACAAAAATAGAACTGTTTGGCCATAATGACCATCGTTATGTTTGGAGGAAAAAGGGGGAGGCATGCAAGCCGAAGAACACCATCCCAACCGTGAAGCAAGGGGGTGGCAGCATCATGTTCTGGGGGTGCTTTGCTGCAGGAGGGACTGGTGCACTTCACAAAATAGATGGCATCATGAGGTAGGAAAATTATGTGGATATATTGAAGCAACATCTTAAGACATCAGTCAGGAAGTTAAAGCTTGGTCGCACATGGCTCTTCCAAATGGACAAAGTTGTGGCAAAACACCTTAAGGACAACAAAGTCAAGGTGTTGGAGTAGCCAACACCTCAATCCTATAGAGCCCCTACCTCAATCCTATAGAAAATTTGTGGGCAGAACTGAAAAAGCGTGTGCGAGCAAGGAGGCCTACAAACCTGATTCAATTACACCATCTCTGTCAGGAGGAATGGGCCAAAATTCACCCAACTTATTGTGGGAAGCTTGTGGAAGGCTACCCGAAACGTTTGACCCAAGTTAAACATTTTAAGGCAATGTTACCAAATACTAATTGAGTGTATGTAAACTTCTGACCCACTGGGAATGTGATGAAAGAAATAAAAGCTGAAATAAATAACACTCTCTACTATTTTTCAGGCATATCACATTCTTAAAATAAAGTGGTGATCCTAACTGACCTAAGACAGGTAATTTTACTCGGATTAAATGTCAGGAATTGTGAAAAACTGAGTTTAAATGTAATTGGCTAAGGTGTATGTAAACCTCCGACTTCAACTGTAAATGCTATGCATGCCAGTCTCGCTTGGCTAAGAGTTGAGGAGAGACTGACTGTATCACTTCTTCTTTTTATACGGAACATTAATGTGTTGAAAATCCCAAATGGTTTGCCTAGTCGACTTACACACAGCTCTGACACACACACACACACTTATCCCACCAGACATGCCACTAGGTGTCTTTTCACATTCCTCAAATCCAGAACAAATTCAAGAAAGCGTACAGTATTATATAGAGCCCTAATTGCATGGAACTTCCTTCCATCTCATATTGCTCAAACAAACAGAAAATCTAGTTTAAAAAAACAGATAAAGCAATATCTCGCGGCACAACGCCTTTCCACTATTTGACCTAGAGAGTTTGTGTGTATGCATTGATATGTAGGTTACGTTTGCCTTTAAAAAAAATGTTATGTAGTTTGAGCTGTTCTTGATGTCATTCTGTATTATGTTTCATGTTTTGTGTGGACTCCAAGAAGAGTAGCTGCTGCTTTTGCAATAGCTAATGGGGATCCTAATAAAATACCAAAAATAACTCACTAGGCCTGTGTTTGACACTAACTAAACTGAGTATAGGCCAGGTCTTGCGTGGCTAGGGAGACAGGCAGTGTTGTCAGTGCTGTGCTGTTGAGGAGTGCAGGGTGGCACGGGAGAGGCCAAGGAGGGTACGGGTTAACAGAGAGAGAGAATGCCAACTGCTCTGTTTGTTTGTGATGAACACTCCTCTCAGCTGGGAATTCTGCAGGGACTTGTTTTGCAAGGGAACAAAGCTGAAACCATGGTGGCATTTATCCCCCGAGGCTTTTTCAAAATAATTAATCAAATGAATACTCACGACTTCTGTGGTACAGACTTGGTTGCAGGCTTGTTACCGGGAACATTGCACCGCTCTGCGAAAGAATTTCCATTTAAATGTCAGAGTGCTGGTTTTGATTAAACCCTGACCAACAGCTAGCTTATTATCAATTTAGCTTTTGTTGCAATATGTCACACAGCATATCATTTTTCCCTAAATGGACAGGGCTCCAGTTGTTGCATGGCATAATGGCCTTCCATCTATTAACATCATTTTAGACTGATTAAATCGAAATGTGTGTGTAGGAAAAATGTAAAGCAGACTTACTTTGTCCAGCGTATCCTGAGGGTAAGTGTTGTGACTCCTGAGCAGAGAGAGAGAGCGAGAGAGAAAGAAGACAGGCGTGCATCAAATAAATTAGCACACACTGAAGTGATACAGGAGAACAAATGGGAGGGAAACAGCTCATCTGATGGACTTAATTGATTTTACACTAATACAATTAGACATAGGACACACAATCATTTTTCAGAGTGTGGTGAGTGGACTACAGTAGACAGGACAATGTCTTAGTTAAAAGATGGCACCATTAAATCAGGATTTATAGACACAGGCTTATTATTAGGAATGTCAGCTGGGTCAAGCTATGAGTTTCAGACCATGTCCCATTAAGACACAAATAAGAGGGCTTTAGCTGCAAAATTAGGCGTTGGGGGATTTGAGGCTAGGGAATGACAGTAGAGAGGAAAGGAAGTAAAATCTAGGAGAGACACAGATGCTGCGAGTTAGAGGAGGAGAGGATGAATGGGCTGAAGGACAATGGATTATACTATAGCTAAATCACACTCTATTACAGTGCGGTTGAAGTGCTGACAGGAGTTTGTCCTTAAAAAGTCCATCCGACCGGCACATGCAGCCAGACAAATTAAGTCCTATAGCTATCTGGCCAATAGCAGAGGCTCTTCGCAAGCTCTCCTCTCTCTCTCTGGCTGGGTCCCACGCTCTCTCTTTCTCACTCCCTCTCTCTCTCCTTCCCTCTCTGGTGCCATGGGTGTCTCACTGGTCCTTTACTGTGACAGAACCTGACAGGCTTTCACAAGGATGACAGCCCTGGGTCGAATTTAATACATCCACTTTTACTTGATTTGTTTTCCCTTCCGACCGACACAGGAATCACGTGATTACTGCTTACCAAACAAATAAGTGACAGTAGGAAATTACCCTCTTGACTAGGACAGTAGACATTCAGAATTCATACATCTCTATCATTATGATAATAGTATTAACTAGTGTCAGTATTACTAGCACTTATAACATAGTTGAAGTACTATTAGTAGTAGTATTGCTGTGCTTGTCAATTAACAGTGCAGTGTAGGCCTTACTATAGAACTCACCTTGGAGGGAATAGGGAACTTGGTCTGCTCAGCTTTGCCTGGAGTGTGGATGGCAGTCAGGGGGGGAGGCCAGGAGTGGGTCATCTCCTGCAGGGCAGACAGGATTCAAATCAGACATAAGACACACACACACACACACACACACACACATCCCACCTCGGGCATGTCGCTGAAGCTAAACAGAGATGGTCCTGGTCGGTGGATGGGAGACCAGATGCTGCTGGAAGTGATGTTGGATGGCCAGTAGGAGGCACTCTTTCCTCTGGTCTAAAAATAATATTCCAAAGCCCCAGGGCAGTGATTGGGGACATTGCCCCGTGTAGGGTGGCGTATTTAAGATGGGATGTTAAACGGGTGTCTGTGTTCACTAAAGATCCCATTGCACTTATTGTAAGAGTAGGGGTGTTAACCCCGGTGTCCTGGCTAAATTCCCAATCTGGCACACCATCATGGCCACATAATCATCCTCAGCTTCCAATTGGGTCATTCCTTCCCCTGTAACTATTCCCCAGGTTGTTGCTGTAAATGAGAATGATGCTCGTCGGATTGGGCAGGGCTCGAAAACATGAAAACATCAACCTCATCATCCCGGTTACCCTAGACCCACTCCAAGTTGCATACCGCCCCAACAGATCCACAAATGATGCAATCTCAATCGCACTCCACACTGCACTTAACCACCTGGACAAAAGGGACACCTATTTGAGAATGCTGTTCATTGACTACAGCTCAGCGTTCAACACCATAGTGCCCACAAATTTCATCGCTAAGGACCCTGGGACTAAACACCTACCACTGAAACTGGATCATGGACTTCCTGACGGACTGCCCCCAGGTGGTGAGGGTAAGGGCACTTCAGGGGTGTGTGCTTTATCCCCCCCTGTACTCCCTGTTCACCCACGACTGCATGGCCAAACACAACTCCAACACCATCATTAAGTTTACTATTGGCACAACAGTGGTAGGCCTGATCACCGACAATGATGAGACAGCCTTTAGGGAGGAGGTCAGAGACCTGGCAGTGTGGTGGCAGGACAACAACCTCTCCCTCAATGTGAGCAAGACAAAGGGGCTGATCATCGACTACAGGAAAAGGCGGGCCGAATAGGCCCTCATTAACATCGATGGGGTTGTAGTGGAGCGGGTCGAGAGTTTATTGGTGCCCACATCACCAACGAACTATCATGGTCCAAACACACCAAGACAATTGTGAAGAGGACACAACAACACCTTTTCCCCCTCAGCAGACTGAACATATTTTGCATGGGTTCCCAGATTCTCAAAAAGTTATACAGCTGAACCATCGAGAGCATCCTGACCAGTTGCATCACCGGCTGGTATGGCAACTGCTCTGCATCTGACCGTAAAGCACTACAGAGGGTAGTGCATATGGCCCAGTACATCATTGAGGCCAAGCCTCCTGCCATCCAGGACCTACAGTATATACTAGGCGGTGTCAGAAGAAAGGCCCAAAAATTGTCAAAGACTCCAGTCACCCAAGTCATAGTCTGTTCTCTCTGCTACCGCATGGCAAGTGGTACCGGAGCGCCAAGTCTAGGAACAAAAGGCCACCCCCCATTTGTTTTTTACACTGTTGCGACTCGATGTTTATTATCTATGTATAGTCATTTCACCCCTACCTACATGTACAAATTGCCTCGACTAACCTGTACCCCCGCACATTGACTCGGTACAGGTACCAGCTGTATATGATCACTCGGCTACGCATACCTCTCCCTAATGTCAATATGCCTTGTCCATTGCTGTTTTGGTTAGTGATTATTGTCTTATTCCACTGTAGACCCTTCTCAATATGCCTCAGCTCTTGTCCCACCCCCACACATGCGGTGACCTCACCTGGTTTAATTGATGTCTCTAGAGACAATATCTCTCTCATCGTCACTCAATGCCTAGGTTTACCTCAACTGTATTCACATTCTACCGTACCTTTGTATGTACATTATGCATTGAATCTATTCTACCACGCCCAGAAACCTGCTCCTTTTACTCTCTGTCCCGAACCTACTAGACGACCAGTTCTTATAGCCCTTAGCCGTACCCTTATCCTACTCCTCCTCTGCTCCTCTGGTGATGTAGAGGTTAATCCATGCCCTGCAGTGCCTAGCTCCACTCCCATTCCCTCTCATTTGTTGACTTCTGTAACTGTAAAAGCCTCGATTCCATGCATGTTAACATTAGAAGCCTCCTCCCTAAGTTTGATTTATTCACTGCTTTAGCACACTCTACCAACCCGGATGTCCTAGCTGTGTCTGAATCCTGGCTTAGGAAGGCCATCAAAAACCCAGAAATTTCCATCCCTAACTATAACATTTTCTGACAAGATAAAACTGCCAAAGGGGGCGGAGTTGCAATCTACTGCAGAGATAGCCTGCAGAGTTCTGTCTTACTATCCAGGTCTGTGCCCAAACAATTCGAGCTTCTACTTTTAAAAATCCACCTTTCCAGAAACAAGTCTCTCACCGTTGCCATTTGCTATAGACCACCTTCTGCCCCCAGCTGTGCCCTGGACACCATATGTGAATTGATTGCCCCCCCATCTATCTTCAGAGCTCGTGCTGTTAGGTGACCTAAACTGGGACTTAACACCCCAGCCATCCTACAATCTAAGCTTGATACCCTCAATCTCACACACATTATCAATGAACCTACAAGGTACAACCCCAAATCCGTAAACACAGGCACCCTCATAGATATCATCCTAACCAACCTGCCCTCCAAATACACATCTGCTGTCTTCAACCAGGATCTCAGCGATCACTGCCTCATTGCTTGCATCTGTAATGGGTCTGCGGTCAAACGACCACCCCTCACCACTGTCAAACGCTTCCTAAAACACTTCAGCGAGCAGGCCTTCCTAATCGACCTGGCCCGGGTATCCTGGAAGGATATTGACATCATTCCGTCAGTAGAAGATGCCTGGTTATTCTTTTAGTGCTTTCCTCACAATCTTAAATAAGCATGACCCATTTAAAAAAATGTAGAACCAGGAACCGATATAGCCCGTGGTTCACTCCAGACCTGACTGCCCTTGACCAGCACAAAAACATTCTGTGGCATTTGGCATTAGCATCAAATAGCCCCCACGAATTGCAACTTTTCAGGGAAGATAGGAGCCAATATACACAGGCAGTTAGGAAAGCAAAGGCTAGCTTTTTCAAACAGAAATTTGCATCCTGAAGCACAAACTCCAAAAAGTTTTGGCACATTGTAAGTCCATGGAGAATAAGAGCACCTCCTCCCAGCTGCCCACTGCACTGAAGCTCGGAAACACTGCCGATAAATCCAGAATAATTGAGAATTTCAATAAGCATTTTTCTACGGCTGGCCATGCTTTCCACCTGGCCACCCCTACTCTGGTCAACATCCCCCACAGCAACTTGCCCAAACCTCCCCCATTTCTCCTTCACCCAAATCCAGATAGCTGATGTTCTGAAAGAGCTGCAAAATCTGGACCCCTACTAATCAGCAGGGCTAGACAATCTGGACTCTCTCTCCTTAAAATTATCAGCCGGAATTGTTGCAACCCCTATTATCAGCCTGTTCAACCTCTCTTTCGTAACTGAGATCCCCAAAGATTGGAAAGCTGCCGTGGTCATCCCCCTCTTCAAAGGGGGAAACACTCTAGACCCAAACTGCTACAGACCTATATCTATCCTACCCTGCCTTTATAAGGTCTATCATACCCTGCCTTTCCATTTTAAATCCCAACGTACCTTCTCTGCTATGCAATCTGGTTCCCGAGCTAGTCATGGGTGCACCTCAGCCACGCTCAAGGTGCTAAACGATATCATAACAGCCATCGATAAGAGACAATTACTGTGCAGCTGTATTTATCAATCTGGCCAAGGTTTTCGACTCGGTCAATCATCACATTCTTATCGACAGACTCAACAGCCTTGGTTTCTCAAATGACTGCCTCGCCTGGTTCCCCAACTACTTCTCAAATAGAGTTCAGTGTGTCAAATCGGAGGGCCTGTTGTCCGAACCTCTGGCAGTCTCTATGGGGTGCCACGGAGTTCAATTCTCGGGCTGACTTTTTTCTCTGTATACATCAATGATGTTGCTCTTGCTGCTGGTGATTCTCTGATCCACCCATACGCAGACGACACCATTCTGTATACTTCTGACCCTTCAATGCCATACAACTCTCCTTCCGTGGCCTCCAACTGCTCTTAAATGCAAGTAAAACTAAATGCATGCTCTTCAAACGATCGCTGCCCGCACCTGCCCGCCTGTCCAGCATCAATACTCTGGACGGTTCTAACTTAGAATATGTGGACAACTACAAATACCTAGGTGTCTGGTTAGACTAAACTCTCCTTCCAGACTCACATTAACCTCTCTTGGGTAGGGGGCATTATTTTCACCTCCGGATGAAAAGCGTGCACAAAGTAAACTGCCTGTTACTCAGGTCCAGAAGCTAGGATATGCATATAATTGGTAGATTTGGATAGAAAACACTCTAAAGTTTCTAAAACTAAAAATAATGTCTGTGAGTACAACAGACCTGATATGGCAGGCGAAGCCCCGAGGACAAATCCAGGGAAGACAAAAAATTGAGGTCATAGGATTTTCCAATTGTTTTCTATGGGATACCCTATTTATGAGGAACCTGGTTCCAGTTCCTATGACTTCCACTCGATGTCAACAGTCTTTAGAAATTGTTCGATGTTTTTACTTTGAGAAATTAAGAAGTAGTGCTATTCATTGTAAGTGTCACTCCAGGTGGACTCCACTGTTTTAGTGCGCGGGAACTGGAGCGTGCTTCACATTGTTTTTATCCGGTATTAGAAACAGTTTATTCCATCTTAAATTTAATCGATTATTTACGTTTTAGGGTACTTGGGGTTGGATTAGGAACGTTGTTTGCAATGTTTGGACCAAGTTTACAGGTAACATATTAGATACTTTGTTGGGTGAGATGAAACCGGTGTATTTCTGAATCAAATACGCCAAATAAATTGACATTTTTGGGACATAAAGAAGGACATTATCGAACACAAGGACCATTTGTGATGTTTCTGGAACAGTAAGGCATTAATTATATCGCTATTTCTGACTTTTGTGGGCATCTGCCTGGTTGAAATATGATTTTCATGTGTTTGTATGCGGGGCGCTGTCCTCAGATAATCAGATGGTTTACTGTCGCCGTAAAGCCTTTTTGAAATCTGACACAGCAGATGGATTAACAAGAAGTTAAGCTTTATTTTGATGTATAACACTTATATTTTCAAGAATGTTAAAAATTTTAATATGGTATTTTTGAATTTCATGCTCTGTAATTTCACCGGATGTTGGCCAGGTGGGATGCTACCGTTCCACCTCCCCATAAGAAGTTAAGCATCTCCAATCCAAAATTAAATCTAGAATCGGCTCCCTATTTTGCAACAAAGCATTGTTCACTCATGTTGACAAACATACACGCGTAAAACTGACTGTCCTGCCGATCCTTGACTTCAGCGATGTAATTTACAAGATAGCCTCCAACACTCTACTCAGCAAATTGTATGCAGTCTATCACAGGGCCATCTGTTTTGTCACCAAAGCCCCACCACTGCGACATGTATGCTCTCGTTGGCTGGCCCTCGCTTCATATTCGTCGCCTGGCTCCAGGTCATCTATAAGTCTTTGCTAGGTAAAGCCCCACCTTATCTTAGCTCACTGGTCACCATAGCAGCACAGTAGCACGCGCTCCAGCAGGTATATTTTACTGGTCACCCCCGTAGCCTTTGGCCACCTTTCCTTCCAGTTCTCTGCTGCCAAAGACTTGAATGAATTGCAAAACTCACTGAAGCTGGAGACACATATCTCCCTCACTAACTTTAAGCTCCAGCAGTCCGAGCAGCTCACAGATCACTGCACCTGTACATAGCCCATCTGTAAATAGCCCATCCAACTCATCCCCATACTGTTATATATTATTATTAATTTTTTTGCTTATTTGCACCCCAGTATCTCTACTTGCACATTTGTCTTTTGCACATCTATCACTCTAGTGTTTAATTGCTAAATTGTAATTATTTTGCGAAGATGGCCTATTTATTGTCTAACTCCCTTATCTTACCTAATTTGCACACACTGTATATAAACTTTTTCTCTATTGTGTTATTGGCTGTACATTTGTTTATTCCATGTGTAAATCTGTGTTGTTGTTCGTGTCGCACTGCTTTGCTTTATCTTGGCCAGGTCGCAGTTGTAAATGAGAACTTGTTCTCAACTAGCCTACCTGGTTAAATAAAGGTGAAATAAAAACAAATAAAAATATAGCCTCGACCTTGTTACTTTTTGAAATTCATTTTTTACTTTAGTTTATTTGGTATATATTTTCTTAACTCTTTCTTGAACTCTACTGCTGGGTACGGGCTTGTAAGTAAGCATTTCACGGTACCTGTTGTATTTGGTGCATGTGACAAATAAAGTTTGATTTGAAACACAAACAATAAATAAAAGTAGGAAATAAGAACACGAGAAAGTAAGATGCTATATATATATATATATATATATATATATATATATATATATATATATATATATATATACAGATTAATTGAAGATTAATTGAAGAGTTGATTGGCTAACGTTGTTAAAAAAGTATGCTACTTTGTATCTTGTTAACATTTTGTTAAGAATGTTTTTGGGAAAGCCTTTTCTACTACCAGAAGACGGTCAGGCCTATCATTAGCATCACTATATTTTCCCTGTTTCTTAATTGTTTGAAACATGGACAATTAACTTCATATTATGAGGCATATCTTACCTTGCTTCAAAGTAGCCTATAGACAAAATCCCACCTTAGAAACATGGAAGCAATTATTTTATAAAGACATCCTCATATGTGTTTCCTGTTCTATTGGTTTTATTAAAAATGTATTTAATTGTCTAGCAGCCAAAGCCATTACCTTAGTCATATTAGCAACCTATGATGATTTTTGCATCTTTAGATCTCCCCTATTTCTAATTGATATTTCCATCTCTGTACATGAAACTGCTTGTACAGTCGTAGCCAAAAGTTTTGAGAATGACACAAATATACATTTTCACAAAGGCTGCTGCCTCAGTTTGTATGATGGCAATTTGCATATACTCAAGGAATGTTATGAAGATGAATTGCAATGAATTGCAAAGTCCCTCTTTGCCATGCAAATGAACTGAATCCCCCAAAAACATTTCCACTGCATTTCAGCCCTGCCACAAAAGGACAGACTGACATCATGTCAGTGATTATCTCGTTAACAGGTGTGAGTGTTGACGAGGACAAGGCTAGAGATCACTCTGTCATGCTGATTGAGTTCGAATAACAGGCTGGAAGCTTCAAAAGGAGGGTGGTGCTTAGAATCATTGTTCTTCCTCTGTCAGCCATGGTTACCTGCAAGGAAACATGTGCCGTCATCATTGCTTTGCACAAAAAGAGCTTCACAGGCAAGGATATTGCTGCCAGTAAGATTGCACCTAAATCAACCATTTATCGGATCATCAAGAACTTCAAGGAGAGTGGTTCAATTGTTGTGAAGAAGGCTTCAGGGCACCCAAGAAAGTCCAGCAAGCGCCAGGACTGTCTCCTAAAGATGATTCAGCTGCGGGCCCGGGGTACCACCAGTACAGAGTTTGCTCAGGAATGGCAGCAGGCAGGTGTGAGTGCATCTGCACGCACATTGAGGCGAAGACTTTTGGAGGATGGCCTGGTGTCAAGAAGGTCAGCAAAGAAGCCACTTCTCCCCAGGTAAAACATCAGGGACAGACTGATATACTGCAAAAGGTACAGGGATTGGAATGATGAGGACTGGGGTAAAGGCATTTTCTCTGATGAATCCCCTTTCCGATTGTTTGGGTCATCCGGGAAAAAGCTTGTCCAGAGAAGATAAGGTGAGCGCTACCATCAGTCTTGTGTCATGGCAACAGTAAAGCATCCTGAGAACATTCATGTGTGGGGTTGCTACTCAGCCAAGGGAGTGGGCTCACTCACAATTTTGCCTCAGAACACAGCCATGAATAAAGAATGGTACCAACACATCCTCCGAGAGCATCTTCTCCCAACCATCCTGGAACAGTTTGGTGACGAACAATGCCATTTACAGCATGATGGTGCACCTTGCCATAAGGAAAAAGTGATAACTAAGTGGCTCAGGGAACAACATTTTGGGTGCATGGCCAGGAAACTCCCCAGACCTTAATCCCATTGAGAACTTGTGGTCAATCCTCAAGAGGCGGGTGGACAAACAAAAACTCACAAGTTCTGACAAACTCCAAGCAGTGATTATGCAAGAATGGGCTGCCATCAGTCAGGATGTGGCCCATAAGTTAATTGACAGCATGCCAGGGTGGATTGCAGAGGTCTTGAAAAAGAAGGGTCAACACTGCAAATATTGGCCCTATGCATCAACTTCAAGCAATTGTCAATAAAAGCCTTTGACATTTATGAAATGCTTGTAATTATACTTCAGTACAGTACTTCAGACAAAAATATCTAAAGACACTGAAGCAGCAAACTTTGTGAAAATTAATATTTGTGTCATTCTCACAACTTTTGGCCACGACTGTATGTGCGGTACACATTTTAGAATTTCAGTTTCCCAGCAAATTGCATTTTGGAACAGTTGTGCGTAGGCCTACCACCGTGTGCACATTGCTGTGCCTAAAATGTGAAGAAATAATAGTCTATCAACATTTTAAGATTAACATTCTGATCAGTCCATTCTGATCAGCCTTATTAATTGGTATGGTGTATACCTCCACTACACTACTTTGATACCCATTGTGGGGATTAAGAAGTGAAATATTCGCAATGCCCACTGAAAAATAAGTGGGTATACGGTGTATACCTGCATATACTCTCCACTACACTATTTTGTGTGTGTGTGACAGAAGCAGAGAGAGATAGGTTGTGAGCTTGCAGAGGGTGTCGTCTTTCAGTGAGCATATGAGTGAGTATGCCCAAGATCACAGCTTGACACACACACTGCATGCATACTGTACATACACACACACACTCACACACATCATTTGAGCTTTTTCCTAATTTATTAAATAAAGTCCATACACTCTGTCTCACAAAACACTTAATTTAACATGATTGCACAATCTGATTTAGGTCTGTTTTGAACTTGGGAGGGTCAAATGAAAATAAACACCTCTGCCTTCATCTGTCAGACTAAACTTTATCCCGAATATAGATACTCACATTTCAGAGTTGCACAATGTGTCAATTAAATATTATGATCTAGAGTATCAAATTAAAACCATGTACTTGGATATCCCTACGAAGATCAAGACAACATAAGCAATTGGTTTTCGCTGTGTGGTTGAACGCATTTGTCACAGTAGCAGTTATCAAACCCACTATCCATGTCTGGAAGTGAACAACAACATTCTCGGCTAATAATATTACAATCTCACATACTTAGAAATTTCACTAAGTTATCCTTATTTTCCCCCCAACAACACCAATATTACTGCCTTCTGGGAAACACACACAATCCATTCATTTGTGTGAGATGCAGTTAGGGCAGTGGGGAGCTGGCTGTTCACTCGCGAGGCTTTGAGTTGCAAATGAAATGTATTAAAAGCAGCCCGAGCATGGCTCCCAAACCAAACAGGGCTATCGATCGAAATACAGCAGAGCAAGGGTCACCAACTGTTGAGTCTTGCACCCCTGTGACGACAGGACAGACCATTGGTTAAAACCTGTGTGTGTTTAAATAATGACACACTGGAACACTATTCTCAGCCGACCATCTTCTAAAACGCTTTGGTCTAGGGATGAATTGTTTTGTCTTTCTCTAAATCTTGGAGGTACAGTGGCAAAGAAAATGTATGTGAACCCTTTTGGAATTACCTGGATTTCTGCATAAATTGGTAATCGAATTTAATCTGATCTTTATCTAAGTCACAACAATAGACAAACATAGTATGCTTAAACTAATAACACACTAATTATTGTATTTTTGTTGTTTATATTGAATACATCATTTAAACATTCACATTGTAGGTTGGAAAAAGTACGTGAACCCCTAGGCTAATGACTTCTCCAAAAGCTAATTGGAGTCAGGAGTCAGCTACCCTGGGGTCATATCAAAGAGATGAGATTAGAGATGTTGGTTAGAGCTTCCTTGCCCGATAAAAAACACTTGCAAAATTTGAGTTTGCTATTTACAAGAAGCACTGCCTGACGTGAACCACGCCTCGAACAAAAGAGATCTCAGAAGACCTAAAATTAAGAATGGTTGACTTGCATAAAGCTGGAAAGGGTTACAAAACTATATCTAAAAGCCTTGATGTTCATCAGTTCACAGCAAGACAGATGGAGGAGGTTCAGCACTGCTGGCCATCCTACAAATATGACTGCAAGAGCACAGTGCAGAATGCTCAATGAGGTTAAGAATAATCCTATAGTGTCAGCTAAAGATTTACAGAAATCTCTGGAACATGTTAACATCTCTGTTGACGAGTCTACGATATGTAAAACATTAAACAAGGAAGGTGTTCATGGGAGGACATCACGGAAGAAGCCACTACTGTCAAAAAAAAACATTGCTGCACTTCTGAAGTTTGCAAAAGTGCACCTGGATGTTCCACAGCGCTACTGGCAACATATTCTGTGGACAGATGAAACTACAGTGGAGTTGTTTGGAAGGAACACACAACACTATGTGTGGAGAAAAAAAGACACAGCACACCAACATCAAAACCTCATCCCAACTATAAAGTATGGTGGAGGGAGCATCATGGTTTGGGGCTGCTTTGCTGTCTCAGGGCCTGGACAGCTTGCTATCATTGACAGAAAAATGAATTCCCAAGTTTATCAAGACATTTTGCAGGAGAAAGTTAGGCTATCTACCAATTGAAGCTCAACAGAAGTTGGATGATGCAACAGGACAACGACCCAAAACACAAAAGTAAAGCAACAACAGAATGGCAACAACAGAACGGCTTCAACAGAAGAAAATACGCCTTCTGGCGTGGCCCAGTCAGAGTCCTGACCTAAACCCGATTGAGATGCTGTGGCATGACTTGAAGAGAGCAGTTCACACCAGACATCCCAAGAATATTGCTGAACTGAAACAGTTTTGTAAAGAGGAATGGTCCAACATTCCTCCTGACCGTTGTGCAGGTCAGATCCGCAACTACAGAAAACGTTTGGTTAAGGTTATTGCTGCCAAAGGAGGGTCAACCTGTTATTAAATCCAAGGGTCCACCCTGCACTGTGAATGTTTATAATTGTTTGTGTGTTATCAGTTCAAGCAGACGGTGTTTGTCTATTGTTGTGACCTAGATGAAGAGCAGATCAAATTTTATGACCAATTTATGCAGAAATCCAGGTATTTCCAAAAGGTTTGCATACTTTCTCTTGCCACTGTATGTCCAATCCCAATCTGAGTCTGAGTTACTGTCATTGTCCTGTGGTGTTATACAGTCTGTGGTGTAGCCCACAGTACAGTATGCACTTGTCGCTCATGTCATGTGGTTTAACAGATCAACTTCTCCTATTAATGCACTCAGACAGACCCATCACACAGGCGTATGATCTACTGTTGAACTGTCAGCCACAGAGATAAAGCTGCATATGCACAACATCTCTCTATCTAATCCTTTTCATTTATATCACTCATCTCTCTATCCCTCTATCACTCCATCCCAAATCCCCCAGAGTAACACAGTGACCCTGTTGAGTTCATGACATGTTTTAACTACATCTCAATAAGATGGGGAAATGAAAGTCTGTGTGTGTAGAGAGCCAAGTTTGTGGATCAGGTAATTTATGGAGGTCTGTTGTTTATAAGGCCTCTGGTTTATAGAGTTAATTTCCTTCTAAATGTTGGCTTGGCCTCCTCCTCCTCTCTCTCTATGGAGAGAGTGACATCAGCCGGGTCACCTCCTGGGCTGCCGAGAGGAGAGCGGGTGGAGAGCAGGGGGGTCGGAGGGTGGAGGTAGACAGATGAGGTGCTAGGAATATGATCCTGCCACCTCGGCGATAATGTTATATATGAAGTATTACCTTTCAGATGGCCGTGCATTGTGCTATCAGGGTGGAAAGTTACCGCAGGTTATGATGAATCTGCAGCTTTCCTGTTCATCAGCAACGATGAAGGAGAACACATGCCTGCTATTTATAATATACCACACAGATGCACACAAGCACGCAGGCACAAGCACACACCGCGTGCACAGTGCAGATAGGCGAGGGAGCCAAAAGCTCACTTTCTAATCAGTTTGGATCATTTTTCTAAGCATACACCATCTGTTTACCTGGAGTCTTTGATAATATTCTCATGTGCTAAATATTTGAAATGTTTGTCACATTTCTTTCAGGGAAATGATTGGCTGTTAAATCATTAATACTATTGCAAAAAAATATACTTCCCCACAGAGAGAAATCACTGTTATACTGTATACTGTTTTGGCAATCTCTCACAAGTGCCCACAGTTGAGGGGGGGGGGGGGAATTATCATGGGATATTGACATCCTCAGTTGATATCAGAGCTTAGTGTACAAACTCCAGGCCATTGAATAATCTGATCCATTGCCATTGGTCACAGAAAGTCACACAGGCTGTCACAACAGAGGTTTGAAAGGCAATAGGGCTGAGAGGCCCACCCAGAACAGGCTTCCACTCCTCCTTGTTATGTTCTGTCTGAGAAGAGAGAAGAGAGAGAGAGAGAGCGAGAGAGGAGATAGAGAGAGAAGAAAAAGAGCGAGTGAGAGAGAGAGAGGAGAGAGTTAGAAAAAGAGAAAGAGACAGAGAGAGCAGGCAGGCAGCAGCCGATACATAGTGGCACACTGTGTCACGCAGGGAGAAGTACCTGTCATTATTCATGCTGGGCCTGGTGTGTGTGTGTGTGTGTGCGTGTGCGTGTGCGTGTGCGTGTGTGTGTGTGTGTGTGTGTGTGTGTGTGTGTGTGTGTGTGTGTGTGTGTGTGTGTGTGTGTGTGTGTGTGTGTGTGTGCGTGCGTGCCTGTGTGTGTTGCCATCATGCTAGCAGGACATGCTGTCTAAATAGGCCATCCACAGTGTGGATACAACAATGGCCACCTCATGTGCTTTTAAATGAATGCACCCATTCCTCTGGCTTTTGTGGTAGATTTTTCTTAAACTCATACATCTAGTGTAGTACATGGAAGAGCAGGTCTGGAGCCCTTCTATTGGAAATAACCATGCAATGCTATCTTCATGAATGTAGTGAATAAATGCTGTATATTGAATGATATGTACATTACATAAGTTGTATTATTATAATAAAAAATAAATGACAATGTAATAATTACATTATGTTTGTAAACTTGACATTTGCCTTTCTAATCCTTTTCAATTCGAGGTCAAAATATTGGATAACTGAAATGAATACCAAAATGTGTGCCTGTGTACATGTGTGCCTGTGTACATAAATGTACATAAATGTTCCTCTCGTTGAGGAATGTAATCATCTGTATCTGAGGGGGATGAATCAACCGTTTCTGATCTATCGGTGCTTCACACGCATGAGAATAAACATAGAAAATCTGGGTTAGAGACTGTATGAGCAAAGAGAACATTATCCCTTTAAGATATGCACTTAAGAGATCAGGCACTTTTTAAGTGGTCCACATGATCTGGGTGCTTGTCAATAGCAGAGGATTGGAGCTTGGTATCTCTATTTGTTCCATTAGCTCATTTTCCAAGTATGAAGAGTGTCATTCATAGGCACTTCACGTCTTAGACATTCTGATCTTTCAAAAAAATTCTCAGCTGAAATCCTGTCTTTTGACGTTCCAGCCAGTGAGTGATGAGTGAGTGAACTTAGAGAGGCTTGCTAAAGTGGCAGCAGTTCACAGTGTGAGGATTTGAAAAGGCTGCGGCGGTATTAGAATCTCCCAGGCTGCTCTGCTCCTCTCCTGTGAGTCTGAGTGACTCCTGAGTCACGGCTGTGAATCACTACTCTCTCCATGTCTTTCTCCCTCCCTACTGTAGCCAGCAGTGTGGCATTGATGCCACATGGCAGCGTGGCTCTCTCTCTCTTACAAACTCCGCTTTGCCTCACTGGGCCCCACCATCATGACTCACTCCACCTGATGGCCATACTGCCAGTTGCCCGGCAACTATTATTTGACATCATCACCCTCCCAGAGGGTTCCCATGTTTGACAGGTCCACATAACTCAGCCGTTTGGTCATTCGGTTGGTGGAAGTGCATAGTCCTCCACTGGTTACCGTGATGTCTACTGTACTGCCGTTGCCTGAGGCAGTGGAGAGGCTGCAGGGGTTCATGACTGGAGGTCAGTCGTCACGGTGATGCAGTGGCTGGGCTGGTACCAAACACACTGCATCCCCCGGAGCCATACAAGGGTATCAATGAGCGTCCCTGACTCACTGTCATAACCGCTAGTGCGGGTTAACTCATAACCTGCAGTCCCCACAGATATATCCACGGGTGGGTGGGTGGGTGGGTAAGCGGTAATTAAATATTTTTTATAAATGTATCATTCTTGTGGGATCTCTAGCTATTGGCTCCATTGAGATTTTCTTTCATTATTTTTATCTGGCATTAGTGTGTAAGCCTAAGCTTTAGGGCCTAACTGTACGCGGGCCAAATACTCTACAAGCCAATCGCCAAATGCTTTTGGGAACTGGGTAGAAAAAGTTTACATTGGCAAAAAAGGCAATGTCAGAGCTTAACTCAATAAGAGAAAAGCTGTGAAATGAAGAGGGAGGGCCAGAAAAGTAAAGTTTGGGAAAGATGATAGCAGTGCTGGCTATGTTATGTGTGATGATTGTGAGGAACTATACAAATTCGACAGTCCCAAGACGGGGACTTCAAACAGGCCTATGGCATGTCAAGGGGGTTAAATGTAAACTGAAATCTGGACACTGACTGTAGGTCTATAACCTCTCAAATAGCCTTAATATTAACTCCTGCAGGATTAAGCATTACTTGCAGTAAAATTATGACTCAGGAACAAGAGTGGAGAAATATGGTTTCTTTCTTTCAGCATCTTGAGAGAATGCGAATGTGCAGTTATACAGTATTCCGTCTGTAGAGGTGCTATCTTTCTCAGCATCATAAAATCTGTTAGAATTTCAACCACATAAAATATGCATACAAGCCGAACTGAAATCTTATCAGAAACATGTTGGTTCGTTTTCACAACCTTCAATTTCCTTACAACCGGTCAAACTGATGTTATTTGGGAATTTTGAGCAGAAAATCTTTCTAGTGTTTTTGGAGGTTCTTGCATTTTCTCCGCTAAATATATTTTCTCTGTGAAAGAAGCAGAGATGACAGAGAGAACGTTACCAATGTCAACAAGACTGACGCATTAATTCTATCAATTTATGACATTATCATGGAGAGCAAGGGTTTCTTTAGCAACATATAATGACAGAAGAGAAGCCCCATGCATCTAATTACAAGAAGAAACATTTGTAAAATCAGGCAAAAAGAATCCTGCATCCCCTGTTAAAAATTTGTTCTGGCGTCTCTGACTGTAGCCTACAACACATTTTCGATATTAGAGGTTTAGAGTTTGGGTGTGGACCTCAGTTTTTAACTTTATCACATATAGTCGGGTGGTTGCGGATGGGTAATTGCAATCGCGGGTGGGTGCGGGTGGACATACAGCTGACCCGCACACCACTAATAACCACCCCCTGCCCTAAAGCCCACCCAGCATCTCTATTCACTCTGGTCTGTCCCTCTGTGACCTGTATGTCACTCTGGAGCCAATCAGCACCTGCTACAAAGGTCAAAGTTCACCGAAAAGGCAGCCTATATGTTTGCATCTAAAAAGGCAATTCCTTTTTCAGTTCATATGGTCCCAGTGCACGTTACATTCAAATTCTGTACAGGCTATTAAGCACAGAATTGATTTCTAAACAAAAGACTGCGTCTCTGCGTGCAAGAAGGTCAAAGCGCCTTTCACACATCTAGGATCTAAATTTGCCTGGCTGCATTCACCCTTGATGAATTTTATCAGATTTGTATTGGAATACAAGGGCCCATTATAGTAAGATCACAGAGGCTTTTCTCTTTTCTCTCTGCCTGGGAGCTCCAGTCTCTGGATGGAAAAGTGGCTTTGTGTGCAAACAGTAGCTGAGGCGTAACCAGGTGTAATTAACGGAGGCCAGAGAAAGGAAGTGAATCTCACTTACCCGTAGAATCTCCTCCACACAGCTGGAGTCACTGGACAGGCTGACCTGCACACACACAGAAGAAAAATACTTGTTAGGGAGAGGAAGAAAAGACAACAAAAGATTGTTTCAAAGTAGCCAAAAGGTTCTGAGAGCGCTTCTGATGTAAAGGGTGAACTGAAGTCCATCTCAACAAAGAACAACAGATCAAATAAAGAAAACACCCAGAATATTTGATATTTTCATATGCAGACATAGGAAACACATATCCATATTGAGTGGTATTTATTATTCACAGACAGAGAGTACAAATAGGCCCATCTATTCTCAGTCAGAGAGATGACTGCTAGGGGATGACATCACTCTTAATGGCTCACAAAGGGTCTTAGGGAACCACACAGTACCAGCCAGCCAACAGCTCACCCCCTCAACCCAGACTTGGAGCAGACCAGCACAGCCCCAGACTGGGTCAGATGAATCCTAGGCCTGGAATGGGCCAGGATTGTATTTCATTTGTAATTGAGAAAACAATACCTCATCTTTTAATTGCATACAGAATGAAGATGCCTGATGTACTCGCAGTAATTGCAATAATGTCAGTATTACAAATGGAACAAATGACAAGCCATGGTAATGCCATGAGGTCACCATGCCGTCATTGCCAAAGACAGGCTGAACTGATAAAATATTAAAATAGCAGTGAATATCCAGTAATGTGTGTGTGTGTGTGTGTGTGTGTGTGTGTGTGTGTGTGTGTGTGTGTGTGTGTGTGTGTGTGTGTGTGTGTGTGTGTGTGTGTGTGTGTGTGTGTGTGTGTGTGTGTGTGTGTAGGCTAAAATACGTACTGTGATCTCTGGGCTGGCTGATGAGATCATGCCACCCACAGAGCCACATGGGACCCTGGATGACTGGCTGGCCCTCACACAGTCTCCTCTACTCTGCTCTACTTTACCTCTGCTCTGGTAGTGGCATCAGCCCACCCCGTGCATGACTGGGGGCATCTTGGCACTGGAAAGGTCAGTGAGTCCGAAGAGAGGGTTAGGGGCGTTGGGTATAGGGAGGAGACGTGGGGTGAGGAGTGATGGAGGGAGCAGAGCTGGGCTTTATCCACCTCAGGCTACAGGGAGCTGGGTAGCTACACACAGTAGCATCCCCAAGACTAATATGGCTGACCTGTCGTGTTCCTCCAGCCTCCTTCTACACTACCATCCTCTGACTCTGTTTGACACAATGGTGTGATCTGTGCTGTAAAGCTGCTAAACTACAGTGGCAATGAGGAGATAAATAAAGATACAATATACTCAGTAAGAGTTTCTAGTTGTAAATTATTGTGATTTAATGAATATGCATCTTTGCAAAGTACCAGCTCCTATTGAATTCTGAGTATCAACAGAACCGAAACCATGACAGAAAGCAATTATAACACACAAAATGGTAGAACGCGTTGTTTAACTATTACATCAAAGAGTGAATTAGTAAAACTATATCTATATTTCACCGGTATTCCTCTCCAGAGATATTAGTGTTTGACTGTTTTTGACTGTGTGTTTATGAATGAGCCATGCTATGCAGTGCCAGTCCACAGCGGAGGGTGTCTGAAGTCATCCTAATTCATCCCAGATCCCACAAGGGGGATTGGAGTCAGTAGGAGCTTTGTAAACAAGCCTCACAGACAGACATAAACTTCCTGTTAGCTCAACAAACAGCACATAATATCCTGTTCCCATAGAAACCAACCAAGTGACTCTAATCAGATGGGTTCTCTACCATTGTCCTGGCTCTGTCTCTTGTGTGGTTCCCTCACAACTTATTCCAGCCACACCGGGTCCATATCACCGTCACCTGTGGTGAACCCCATTTAGATTCCAGGTGTGACTCTCGGAGGTGCTCTATGTCTGCCTTGATCCTCTGCCTCGGGAATGAACACCAAATGTCAAAGATATAAAGAGGAATCCCAGTTCAGTGACAAACAGTTTAGACCCACTCTGAGAGGTTTGGGCTTGTCGGGATCAAGTCAGATGTGACAGATATCTGGGTTCATATTGCAGATATTGAAGTTATTGTCATGGTTATGATACTGGAGCTAATGGAAGGCAGTTGAGGTAAAACAACGATCGTCAGAGGCAGTGCAGCCGGCTGGCTGACATAAATTGTGACATTTCAGATAGCTTTTGACAAATGTGATTGAACAGACAATGCATTTCCAATGGGTTGAGGAGTGTGTTTACAGACGCATTAAAGCACGTTAATTTCTCAATATCCCCAAAGTTATTTTGCAAAATGGCTGGAACAGAATTATCCAGCTGAGATCTTATTTCCTAACTCAGGCAAGGTTCTCTGTGTGCCTGCCGTTCAGTCAGATTGAATGGACTTACAAATGATTTTTCTGCGATGGGCAATTTCCCCATGTGAATAAAAGCTTTGCAAGATGCCCGTGTTCCAGAATAGCGTGATTCTATGGGCAATGTAAAATAAAAATGAGATACGCTCTTCAGATGTAATTCTCTACAGTTCCATGTTAAAAATCATTTGTGTGGACAGTGTATGGACTGTAAAGTGTATGCAGGAGTCTGAAATCATTAGGGATCGGAAAAACACAGAAAATCCAATACTGAATATTGAGCAGCTCAGTGTTACAACCGGTTACAACTCACAAGTTTTAATCACACTAAAGCAGTTAATTGTATCTTCGCAGTGATGAATTTAACATGCTTGGTGTTTTTCTCACACGGAGATCACTGGAAGTGTCATTAATCTCTCTCCAAGTTATTTTTTTTGGCAAGACACTGGTAAACGGGGGGGAAAAAATGGAAAAAAGGATAGAACATGTTTTTTGTCAGTCACCTCGTTCTGCAAACTGCAGAATGCTTTCAGGGGAAAATAAGACCAATTGCTTTGAATGATGTGCAGATCCAGGGAATGTTGCAGAGGCAATTACTGGGGCAGAAATACGTTTTCTTTGAAATAGCTGTTGAGAAAAGCGTCTGTGCATCAACAACAGATAAGATGTATTAGCCTCATTTTTTAAAACGCATGTATCAAAGTTGCACAAGGCTCTGATGCTCTCGGCAACCACTCAAATTGTGCTTAAAAAGTGGAAGAGCAGCTCCGGGAACAAATAGGTAGATTTGAACATGAGACGATAAGCAGAGGCTCACAGAGGGCTTTTTAGCTGTCTATCCTTCTGACAGTGGACGGATGAATAAACAACGGGAAAAACATGATTGATGACAGAAAAAAAGGACACACAGATAGACAGTCACAGACAGGCACATAGGGCAGTCGGCCCATTTCATGGGCTGAATGATATGTAGACACAGATGAATAGATAAACTTATGAGTTGGAAAATAAATGTATCTCTCTAGATGAGCATTTGTTTGTCAGTGATTGTGTGTGACAAGCAGACATCAGATGCAGGTATTTGCGCCGCACCATGCCTCAGGGTATACACACAAAACCCAAGCGAGATATTAGTCAATTTGAGTCAACATCTTTATTAACAATGAAAAAGGGGGAGGCTTGCAAGCCGAATAACACCATCTCAACTGTGAAGCACGGGGTGGCAGCATCATGTGGTGCGGGTGCTTTGCTGCCGGAGGGACTGGTGCACTACACAAAATAGATGGCACATGAGGTAGGAAAATTATGTGGATATATTGAAGCAACATCTCAAGACAGTCAGGAAGTCAGGAAGTTAAAGCTTGGTCGCAAATGGGTCTTCCAAATGAACAATGACCCCAAGCATACTTTCAAAGTTGTGGCAAAATGGCTTAAGGACAACAAAGTCAAGGCATTGGAGTGGCCATCATAAAGCCCTGACCTCAATCCTATTGAACATTTGTGGGCAGAACTGAAAAAGCATGTGCGAGCAAGGAGGCCTACAAACCTGACTCAGTTACACCAGCTCTGTCAGGAGGAATGGGCCAAAATTCACCCAACTTATTGTGGGAAGCTTATGGAAGGCTACCCGAAATGTTTGACCCATGTTCAACAATTTATAGGCAATGCTACCAAATACTAATTGAGTGTATGTAAACTTCTGACCCACTGGGAATGTGATGAAAGAAATAAAAACTGAAATAAATAATTCTCTCTACTATTATTCTGACATTTCACATTCTTAAAATAAAGTGGTGATCTTAACTGACCTAAGACAGGGCATTTTACTAGGATTAAATGTCAGGAATTGTGAAAAACTGAGTTTAAATGTATTTGGCTAAGGTGTATGTAAACGTCCGACTTCAACTGTATATATATATAGCCATTGGGCAGTTACGGCAGTGATCCAACACGGAGCTTAAGGAGTCCTTAGGGCATTTGAGATTGAACACCCCCCCGCCTAAGGCTAAACCTAACAATAGAGGGCTAGCTCACATGAGAGAGTAGTTACTGTATCTGAGTGACCCTTTACCCAGCAGAGCTATCTCACAGAGATAGGATCAGACACTAACAGACACACAGAGGAACAAGTACAACAGAGGAACTGATGTTTGCATGAAAATGGAACAAGTTGTCCCAATGAAGTTGTCAGTCAGTAAGGAGCTCTTTGAACTGTCAGATCAACAGAGAGAAAAAACAGTTTCACTTCCTAATTCCCATTTATGCCATGTCACACACAGTAACGGGACAATAAATATTTTTTCAAAAGAGTAATATGATTAAATCAACAACACTACAGATACCTCAGTATTTTATAAATGTTCTGAGTATGCCTCCTTAAGTACAGTTTCTTACAATAAATTAAATCAGACTAGATTTACACATGCCTGCCCAAGATGAGCCTCAATCAAATGCAGCATGTTCATTCTAAATGGACGTTCTAATTTCCACCCTGTATACCCCTTTTCATTGCTCACTGGCATTTCCCAGCAATACCACAATTATAAGGGAAACCGATAGATTGTTCTGTTGCATAGTGACTCACTAACATGCTTGGTTCCAGCAATTCCGCAGGCCTACTTCCATTCCTCAGGGCATACGCCAAAAAAATATTTTCTGCAGGATCGTTATAATCAGGTACTTCATTGAATTCATTGAGCTCCTGACTGACTCGGTTCTCCCTTCTATTCCACACCCTCTGCTTGCCTCTGTTTTCCATATTGTTTTATTGTAGGAGCTGGCTTTCACGTTTAATCTGATTTCCACACTTCATTTTCAATGGCTTTTGTGAAGGCACAGCCGGGCTCATCTCCCACGGATACCCCCCCCCCCCCCCGCACACCCACCTCTCACGCATTTCAGAACAGCCAGGGTCCCTCTGAAGCATTTAACACGTTTGTGTAGTCATCATCAGATGTTTTACTGTACCTGAACACAGCAACAGGCAGCTTTCCAAGGCTTTACCTTTAGCTTTATGCTACAGACTGCCTTCAGAAAGATAGTTCTGGAAGGTATTGAGGCACCTCTTAGAGCTCATAGAGGACTTTTTTCTCCCTCTCTTTTCTTCCCAGGCCTGCTGCTCTGCCCTCTGCCCCATGGGACAGCGCCCTCTGTGTGGGCGTGCTGGGGGTGTGGGTCTGCTGGGGCATGGACACTAACACAGGGAGACACCCAGCTGGGATGAGTGGAGGGGAGGAGACTCCCCTGTCAGGCGCTGCACAGCCCCTGCCACCTCCGCTTAGCGTGACGCCGGCCATGAGGCCAAACAACACTGTGGCAAAAAGGCAGGTAGACATACAGACTCACAAAAACAATCAGACAGACATACGGATGGACAGATGGACAGACAGAGTCACTTCACAGATGCATCCAAACACCCAAACATCCAAACACCAAAACAAATAAGATGCACCTATCCTATAGTAAGAAGTAGAGCGCCCTAGGGCTGGGCATGGAGGTAGAGGCCCAGCCTGCGCTCCTGCCACCCCCACAGAATGCACAATCCCTGGGGCTCAGCGTGCAGCCTTGCCTGCCTCTGCCTCAGCCGCCCCCCAGCGCTTACACCACCAAACAGATGGAACAAAGGGACCTAATTACCATGCAAAGCACAACATCCCTCAGATGCTAGTGGAAGCGTGACTATAGGCAGGGGGAACGCTAGCTGGTCCTGCAGGGGAAACCTCCCCAATATGACCACCCAGGCATAAAGCAGAGGACCCAGTCTGGCTTCCCTGCCAGGCAGCCAGGCTGCAGGAAGGGAGATGTGTAATCTCCAGGTACTTTAATTCACTATTAATCTTGGCTTGCTAATCATTCAGCATGATACCCCAAGTGCCTGAAGCTACAGCCAGGCTGAGGCACCGAGCACCACTCCTCTCCTCAAAGGGTAAAGTAATGAGCTCTTCCAGCATTAACAAATGATACAGTAGGAAGACTGGGGATCGTTGAGGAAGAGAGGGGGGCAAATGAGGGGAATTATAATGGTTACCCTGGGAGAATTCCAGTCCATCATCTCAAAAAGCTGACCTTTATTGTGGAACGCTAAGTGACGTGTTGTCAGGAGGGGCCAGCATCTGAGAGAGGGGCGTTGTACCACTGTAGGTGTAAAATCTCCCTCCACAGCAATTAGCTGATGGAGTAAATACACCAGCTGCTGAACCGAGGCCCTCAGGGGCCAGACGCTTAGATCTTCTCATCTCTCACATAGAATGGAAATAGTCTCAAAAACACTATGCCAAAGGTAAAACTCAATTTTACTAACTTCAGTGCTTAAAGCACAGCTTAAATCACAGAGGGATTGGCTGTGGCCAGAGGGATTCAAAGTGGTAAATTACCTAGGGATCTTTACTCTTAGCAATCTCAAATGAGTGATGCTGTATGTTTCCACACTGCTACTGTGGAGAGTGTGAGTGAGGTCATAAAGTGGGCAGAGCTATAGGCTACCACTAATGAGCAGCACCAGTATGTTTTACATGCATTCCAATTACGCAGCGCCGACGTCAGCCTAAGTTCCCTCTCTTATCCTAATTATCTGTTACTAATTAAAATTTTGGCTTGGGCTCTGCTAGGGAACGATGTTAACGTAAGTGTTCCTGTCAGTCCAAGAGTAATTTGATTTAGGCCGCGCTGCAGACCAATTAAATATGCTATTTATGCACAGTATGCAAGTCTCCATCTGCGTTTCATCATTATGAGGAGAGAGAGAGAGAGAGAGAGAGAGAGAGATGGGTGAAGAGGGAAGGATGATGGATAATGTAGAAGGGGCACTCCGGTTCTCCATAGATATAATGATTTAGGAGATCATTCTGGAGCAGACTGCATGTGCAAATGATGTGGGTCTGATCTCAGGATAGAGGTCAATGTTTGAGGAAAAAATAAGCAGGGATTGGTAGGAGGATGACTAAATTGAGTATTGTATGTATAGTATGAACTATGTTCACTATAAGCCCCTTCAGCGTCATAACATAACAGCTATGTTTCAGTAGAGTGTATCCAGGCCGTGACTGGGAGTCCCATAGGGTGGCGCCCAATTGGCCCAGCGTCGTCCGGGTTTGGCCGGTGTAGGCCGTCATCGTAAATAAGAATTTGTTCTTAACTGACTTGCCTAGTTAAATAAAGTTTCAATAAAAAATAAAGAGTGCAAGGGCTAACAGCATTTCAAAAACAACAACAAAATCTCTGAGCGGTTTGCCTCGGTTTAGTTGTCCTCGGGTCCGTTCGGGACTGGTCTCTATATTTAAAACATGTATTTATGTGTATCGGGTCTGAATAGGAAAGCCCTATGCCCATTTCGGAAAAGGTCCAACTTTTGGCATAAGAATGTCTGCTAAATGACTCGGCTGTTATAGGAACGATGCATAGTTAAAACAAGCTTAAGTTCCATCGCTATCAGGACGATATGGCAATCACAGGCAGTTACAAAAGACTACTGTAGCTAATATCCATGGAACTATATAACAATCACATTTAGCTGTCATTAGACTTTAACACACAGCCCTTGTTACCATATATTTTCCATTTAATTTCAAGGTTTGTTTTTAAAGGCGTGAAGCTGCTAAAGTTTTGACTACAGTGTGTAAGCTACCTGGGCGCAGGTAAATAGATGGTGCTATGTTGTGTTCTTAGAGAGTCCTCTGGGGAGAGGAAACCAGGCTGATGAAAGCAAGCCAGTGAGATATAAAAAAATAAATATGAATGAGGATAGACACAATTGAGCAGAAAACACTAACACACACACTGAGATATTCACTGTCATTTTTTTGGACGTATATATGAGGAGTTGTATTGTTCTTGCCTTGCTACTCAGATACCTAGACAAATGAACTGTGCAGAGCTGTGGTGGTGAGTTGTCCCGTCAGAGTTACAGGTTTTAGATTGCAGCTTCACTCTATGACCTAAAAAAGAGCATTACATAAACTAGGGGAGAAAACAGAACTTTGGCAAAGGTAGAGCCAAATGGGGAGGAGAGAGCTTCAAACACGATGATTGTTCCAAATACCACTAACTAGAGACCAGATTATAGGCCCTCACCAAACTGTGATTTACTGCCTACTGCTGTTATTTCTTCCATACATGCAGACACACACACACAAGCACACACACACATCCCCCCCCCCCCCCACCACTCTCACACACACACACATTATCTTCGCAGCCCAGTTTATAAGCAGCATTGAGGGACTTTGAACAGTGAGACCACATGGGGTATCGTGAGCACTTGTTTCAGAGGGCATTTGTGTCCGCTGATTTTGTCGGCTGTCAAGCCCACATTACTGATGGCTCCTGACTTCAATTAATATTCATCTAGTGGAGAGGCATAGTGAGAGAGGGAGGGCCACTGTGACGCGCACACCACACTGCTCCACATCACTGACTAACAATGTATTCAAATGAGGCTCCCGGGCTCACCCAATGGCTGACTGCTCCCACTGGTCCCACAGTGGAGAGGACAACATGATGACAGGTGAATAACTGTAAATTACATGAACTCTACTTTACCTACATTCCAGTCCTCTACCTTTCATTAATGCTCTCCAACTGTGCATCTAACCAACTGTACCTCCAACCTCTTTATACTACTTTATAATCTCTTACCAATCTTTTAAATGTTGTCTTCCCCTCTCCTCCCCCCCATCAACCCTCTAACCACACCACCCAATGACCTCTTGGACCTCCTCTAGTACTCAGCAGCCTCTCTGAACCAGTCCAGGCCCTGAGTACAGCCCAGTCAACCCGACCAGCCCCTCTCTGCCCCAGACAGGCCAGTTTGAAAGGCAATAATGTGCTAGATTAGAGGGGAACAACAATTTCATCAGGAACTCTCCAACAACAGCAGCATGAGCAGCGTGGTAGCCAGCCACGTGGATGGAGGGCACAGATAAGCTCTGCATTCTCTGCATTCTCACAGTCAACGAAAATGTAATGAGCCAGGGAGCCAGTGGCTGCTGGATCACTGGAATGCAAACACACACACACGCACACACACACAATCATGCACACACACACAATCACATGCAGAAATATGGGCCTTCAGGAATCATTCCGTGCTTGACCTTTGACTTGTTTTTGTCCTTCAGTTATTAATTTAACTTGCAAACACTAATGATTTCTCATAGTTTTTTTCTTCTTTTTTTGACTGCCCATTTTGGCTTTGTTTCTGTGAATAATTACAATGCTGGATTGATCTCCATAGTAGTGCCCTTTGAGAGCTTTGTGTGTGTGTGCGTATGCATATGCGAGTGCTCTGTGTGTGTGTGTGTGTGTGTGTGTGTGTGTGTGTGTGTGTGTGTGTGTGTGTGTGTGTGTGTGTGTGTGTGTGTGTGTGTGTGTGTGTGTGTGTGTGTGTGTGTGTGTTTATCCACGCGCGTGAGTGTGTTTGCGTGCATCTGTCTGTACGTGGTGGCACCACAATCAAAATAAAAATTCAACACCCACTTAAGAGATACAGCAGACAAGCTAATGAATAGAGCAGCCTTGAACAACGTTATGATATGTATGGGATTCAGCCGGTGAGGACATGCTGTTTCAATGGAACAATAAACTCAATGAAATTCAAATCCGGCCACTATCATGGACTTGAACTCTTTTAGATACAAAAACATGATAAACTAAGACAATCCCACAGGCCCCTAAGTCTCACCTGAGGTCAGCCAGGATCAGGTAGAAACTCATTCAACCATGACAGTACTGCGCTATTGAACCTAGTGTAAATGTTGAATGGATGTGGCTGGAGACCCATATATCCACTTCCAATATGTTTTACTCTTGGGTGAGTTGTATTTGGAAAAGAGGAATTGTTGTATATTGGTCTTGTTCTGTGCTCTATGGTAATCGTTATAGAGGACCTGTGTGAGAGCATGCCAGGGTGCCTGTCGACTGAATCAGGGCACACCAGTAGGACGTGACAGGAGCCTGTCTCTAACCCCAATCTCTCCTGCGTTGACAGATAGCCCAGAGGCCTGTTGCTACAGCACTAACTAACGTATACCAGGATCTCCCTGAGGCATTGTGTGGCGTAAATACCTGCATCTGAAGTCTGCTAGTCACACACAATCACTGACAAACAAACGCTCATCTAGAGAGATACATTCTCTTGCTGACACATAGGCAGCCTACACACAAAAACAGATACACCCATACAACCATACAATCCTGGGATCCGGATAAGTGTGTTTACTAAATGACTGAAATGTAAATGCCCTCACGTATGTGCATGCACACACACACATACGCACACATACGCACACATACGCACACACACACACACACACACACACACACACACACACACACACACACACACACACACACACACACACACACACACACACACACACACACACACACACACACACAAACACACACACACACACACACACACACACACACACACACACACACACACACACACACACACACACACACACACACACACACACACACACACACACACAAAGAGGTACACTTTTGAGGAGTCCAGACAGAACAGAACAAGTGGACATCCTGAATGTAAGAATCAACCCTTGAACTGCAGGACAGACAAAGACATAACTTTTTCCCATTAAGAGCGGCAGTAGTTTAAAGTGACGAGGTGCTGCATTTTTATGGAGAAGGTGACAGAAACGCTCAGAGACTACAATATGTTCTTAGGTCATTGTGACGCAGTGTCACTTCGCTGCTATAAAACACAATGGCATTACATCTCTGGCTGATGAAACGCCTCCTCTATTTCCTCTGAGTCCTGACTAGAGAACAACTGAGTCTGGAACATGCCCTGTTCTGCTCTCCACGGAATCATCATTTAGAAGACACTACTCTACCACAGAGGGCATTGTAGTTAAATATTATTACTGTTGCAAATGTAATTTCCCCTCAACACCAACCGCATCAATTAAAATGACCTGCAAGCAGCTAAGACGTACTTTATACCCAGCGAGGGCGCTTTCCCTTGTCCTTGTGTAGCTAGCATTTATGCACTGAATGCTAGCTAAGTTGTGTACAATATCTCTAAGATGAGTGTGTAGGCTGTGGATGTATGTGCATCTACAGTAAACTGGAATAAGTAATCAAAAGGACCAGTCTCATTACTGGTGGCTGGGATCAGCTGGCAGCCATATATCCACTGCTAGGCCATACTCCCCTCCTCACATCACAGAATGAGCCCCCTCCCCAACAACTGTCCAACACCCTTCCCCCAACAACATTGTCTGTCTCCCCTCCTAAAGGATTTCTCAAACAGCTTGAGAAGCAGAAATAAACAAATCCAACCCCCTTCGTTTGCATTTTTAATCAGTCGGCCCATGCAGCCTCGGAACGCACGCAGCAGCCACTCACGCTGCCTTCCATCCTTCGCCGAGTGAGGAAGTGTGAAGTCATTGTTATTCCGAGTATCGGTTACAGTGGAAGTGACACCCATGCTACCACCATATAGAACGCTATCTGCGGGAAAGCAGATAAGAATTTGATTTAACATCCAATTAAAAGGCGTCATTGAAAAATTACTTCAAATAAGCCTTTTATTTTCTTTAATCAGTCTTCGATTCAAGTCTTCCTCGGGCCTGTTCAACCACGAATCGGGGACTCATGAATTTTGATTAAAAAATCTAAGCCCGTTCCTAACCAAAGCAGATTTTTTGTTACAGGGTTTGATAGAAATTTAATAAATCTATGAGCCCCTGCCAGCTCCATTTATCATCCTTTTTCCACCAGACTGGCCCATTATGCCCAGGCAGGATATGATGAGGGAGCCAGCAAACCAAAACTTCAGAGAGGGAGATTGAAAAAGAACTATAATCACCGCTATTGAACCATATAATTGCAATAGAATATGGCTAGCTGAAACATTAGCCTTATTTCTAATGTGTGACATCCTTGTATTTAGTTAAAGCATGGCAGTCATCTAAACACTTCAGTGTGTAGGGGCAGCAGGTAGCCTAGTGGTTTGAGATTTGCTAGATTGAATCCCCCGAGCTGACAAGGTAAAAATCTGTCGTTCTGCCCCTGAACAAGGCAGTTAACACGCTGTTCATAGGCCGTCATTGTAAATAAGAATTTGTTCTTAACTGACTTGCCTAGTTAAATAAAGGTTCAATAAAATAAAATACTGTGAGTAACACTAGCCAGCCAATTGTGGTTGTTCTATACAGGTGGCTATATTGACACCATATCACATATCATCATTCACAGCATCATTGTCTTTGGTCACAAAATAATCTTTTGACAAGGACAATAAGTGTCCCATTCTGATTACGTCAATCAAAGAAAAAAGGGCGAACAAGTAAGATACAATTGCAGGGTTACCTTTCCCAAGGAATCCATTCAAGCTTTCCCTATTTCGCCATGGGTGACTCCCTCGTTTGGTCACATGAACTGTCCAACAGCATATGTCTTGGCTGACATTTCTGTGGGGGCAGTGGGATCCACTGGTGGTTTGGGGCTAGGGAGTGAGGGGGTGATGGGGGTGAGGGACGGGAGGATACACAAAACAGGGCACACAGCAGCACCACCGTGTGTGTGTGAACTGTGACATCAGCCACCACCATCCCCGAAGCTCTCTGTGCGAAATCCATCAGCAGTAGGTCTTTCTTCTTTTTTTAAGCCTCAAAAAAATCCCACCAACACAGTGGCTGGGGCAATAACATCTGTTTGATGAATTCACTGTTATTCGCCAGGGAGGTGTTTGTGTGCCGGCTGCTTCATCACTTTTTCTTTTGTTTATTTATTTCATTTCGGTACAACATAATATTCCCCCATCTTTATGAGCACTTATGCAAATGAGGAGGTCGGGGGCCCCGCCATAATTATGTTTTGATTTATACGGCAGTCACTGACCATTACGCCAGTGGAGGTTGTAATATCCCATTTCTGTGGGGTAATTTGCACATTTGTTTCCAAGTTCAAGAGCGAGTCTTCTAAACACTATCTGTTGTTCAACACGATAATCATGGGAAGAGGGAGAACAGTGACCTGGACTAGTGCACGGAGACCCATAGGGACTTGCACTGCAGCCTTATAGAAACATTGGGCCACCACTAATTTACCAATGGGCTGGATCAAATAAGCCCCCCTGAGAGAGACAGGCTCTTTTTGAGGATCAGTGAATTATAAAATATATAACAAGAATGTAAGATGTTTTTCCTGGCTAGGAGATTGAAAGCCCAGTGGTTACTTGGTTAACTGCAGAATACCAGTGGGTTCTATAAATCATAAATCAGACTGGGCTATGGTTTAAAGGATACCACAGGTTAGGAACTCCCTTTTCTCCATCCGCAACATGACAAAATAACAAAAGCATGAGACATGGGTTCACAAGCAGTTACGTACGCACGCACGCACGCACGCACGCACACACACACACACACACACACACACACACACACACACACACACACACACACACACACACACACACACACACACACACACACACACACACACACACGCGCGCACACACACACACGCACGCGCGCGCACACACACACCCACACAATGCTCCAATGGCAATCCCAAACATACTGCGTGTGTTATTCAAACCTGAACAGTGGAACTACAGCAATGTGTCTTCTCCAGCTGAAGTGTATAAAGCCTAGAGGAGCTATTCAGCGTCTTGACTGCTTTATCTGTCTCCACCAAGGGCACTGGGGCTTTTAACAGCCAGCCTGTGTGAACTGTTGTTGTTTAATTCCAGTTTCCTCCTCACGTCACCCCTGTGCCTGTCTTCAGTGGAAATCAAAACCCACTTAGAGACACAAACGACTAATGTCTCTGATAATTTAAAATCGGCACCCTCGTAAATGTGAATAGTTCGCAGCAGTCACTGTAATTGTGGTGGAGGAAAATTTGCAGCTGATACCATCTCCAGGATTTGGGAAATTCACAACAGTAATTAATTGGCTCGGAAGCGCTTCCCCCTCCTCCCTGCCTGCCTGCCGCCTGCATGAGCGGTGGAAGAGAATGGAGTGTGATTGACAGGTCGAACAGAGAGGAGAAATAGCTCCTGCTAAATGTGTGGGTTCTCGCTGGTAGGGGGTTCGTTTGTCTCTGTGTAGTTATGTGTGTGGTCCCCTCCGTGTGTGGTTCTCTCTCTGTGTGCTGCTTGTGTATGCTTGCCCCTGCCCCGCTCTGTGCCAATGGCAGCAGAGGGAGAGTGGGCGAGAGAACTACACACCGCTGTACGGACAGGCACTCATGGACAGGCACTCACTTCTGCTCTTCCTCCAACAGCCTGGCTGCAGCCAAGGCCATGGCAGAAGCAGCCAACACAGAAAGATTAACTGCCATTGATCTGCTTGGGTAAACCTGCCAGAGTTCATTGAGCGACACGCCCTGCCTGGTCGTCAGGGTCAACAGGCTCCATGTCAACCGTGAGGAGTCACCTTTCTCTGCTGGACCCTTTCCTATCTCAGTGGCTCGTCACTATAGTTAATTATCTCCCTTCCATTAGGCCGTTATAACGGCCTACTTTCCTCCTGCATGTTAAACCCTTTGACCTGGCAGTGGTTCGGTCCACCTTCTGTGTTTATCCCTACGCAGAGAAAAGTCAGGTGTCAGGGAAACATTCTCAGACTACACCCTGCTCTCATGCTAGCACGGCATCAAAGGTGATCGTGTTTTCTGTAATAACAAACTGATGTTGTTCTGAGCTCACACGCCGCCGGTGGTAGATCTACAGTATGTTGGGTATCTCATCTATTGGCACTTTTATGGACCTAAGAGAGAAAGAAATAAGCATGTCAACCTGTGGGATAATCTTACTCCTTCAAGCATCAAGACCCCGACTAGTTTAAAGACTGAAACAACAAATACACATTAGTATTCACTTGAATACATCCAGCACTGAAGTAATCTATAACCAAATACATTATAATTAATTGATAATAACAGTAATGTTGCTTTGCAGTTATAAAAATGACTTTTATATTCTTCCCCTTTAGGCATGTGCATAGTATGTCAATGTTTACCTGATATAGACATCAGGAGAGGCAACAAGGCAGCCTGTGTAACACAGGACTGCTTGAACGATCTGAGCTTGTGACTGATGGCAGACAAGACCTGGAGCTATAAAAACCCAGTCCTAACAAACAGACAATATGCCACTGGTCTACAGTAAAGCCGGGTTAAGGACACAGTTACAGCTGACAATTTCCATGAATTAAATGTGGATGAGGACAATCCAGCTGGCACCAGAGACCCAATCAACCAACAGACTTCTAAATGGACAGTTGAGAATAGGTGGGACTGGGTCAAGGGTCAGGTTGGTGTAGACACACTGTGCTCTTTGGCCACCATGGTATAGACGTGCAGTTGTGGTCTGGGTTTGAAGCCCTGGGCATTTGAGGTATCACCTGCAGACTGTGCACATTGTCATTCCACCCTTGTCCTGACCAGAGTTGAGATCTGAAACCCGAGCAGCCAGTCATTTGGTGAGAGGAGAGGACAGGTGCACAGCCCTGTAACTCAAACTGAGAAGAATCACACCACCGCACCTCTCCGGTTTCTTTCCTGTATGTCTGTAATCTGGGAGCTAAGACGGCAGCCATCAGAGCCTGCAGTAAGGAGATACTCCAGACTGCTACAGTACATGACTGACTGAGGGTGTGTAACTGCAGGCTGCAGTAAGAAGGTGCAACACTGGCCCTTTCTCTAAAATAGTCCCTCAATTCATTGAGTTGAACTACATGATACTGTACAACAGGGCAGATCTAACCCCTCTACATGAGAATGATCAGTGGTGACTTTTCACAATTAACCACCCAGGGCTTTTGGAACTGGCAATCACTTTAAAAAATACCAACTGACAGTGTAGCACTGTGACGTGAGTGCATGCCTGCATGCCTTTGTCTTTTCATGGCCACAATTGTTGTTGTATGACTGTGGTTAGTGGCCCAGGGCCAGCTGGCAGTGTCTGTGGGAGTTGTCATTGTCCTGTGGCAAGTGGGAACATGCTCCAGACCTCAGTGGGGACAGGTTTGGACACCCCACCGCCACTGGCCACCCCGCCGCCACTGGCCTGGCTGGCTGAGCTGGAGGTTTATGGAGGGGCAGAGATAGAGGTCCCCCTGATACCACAACACTGGTGTCAGCTCCCTGGTTCCCCAGAACCCCTCCCCCCACTTTCCTTCTCTGTATCTCTCTCTCCCTCTCTCTCTCTTTCCCTCTATTTCTCCCTCTCTATCTCTCTCTCTCTCCCTCCCTCCCTCCCTCCCTCCCTCCCTCCCTCCCTCCCTCCCTCCCTCCCTCCCTCCCTCCCTCCCTCCCTCCCTCCCTCCCTCCCTCCCTCCCTCCCTCCCTCCCTCCCTCCCTCCCTCCCTCCCTCCCTCCCTCCCTCCCTCCCCCGTTCTCTCGCTCCCCACCCCCCTCTCTCCTCTCCTGTCCTCTCTAAGCCCCTCTCCCTCAGATCACTGAGGGTGGAACAAGTGGATCTGTGTGTGTGAAGATACGGCTAATACATAGGAGGAGGGCGGAGCCGGGACTTTGGCAGCCAGAGGACTTCATAAATCCTTTATCATTAATTAGCATAAGCAACTGGTAAACAATCATTTTGTACTGTACATTGAACATTTTTAACTATTGTACAACTCATTCCTTTTGCCAAGAAAAATCGTATAACCTTGAAATAATTTATCTCTGTGAGCACGCATCCACTTGGTGTTTTGATTAGCTAATGCAATTTACATGTGGGGCCTAATGTGTACGTTATCTCTCTTCTTCTCTCCTCGGCTCTCTAATCAGCACACAGTGGGGCCAGAGCAGTTACATGCACAGCTAATGGATGACTCTGTCACTTTATATTCAAACCTTCATTAAAAGACCACGGTACATCTGAACACTACTTCACTGCTCTGCAAACAGAGGAGGCAAAAGAACATGCATCCCCGAGAGAGGGCAGACATACACACCCTCTAGCGCTCTCTCTCTCATCCTCTATCTTACGCTGACATACGCACATTAATTAAATTACACTCACAAGCCAAAAGAAAGTATCTCAGAGTACTAAATCGCATGCTGTAGAAGCACTTTGAGTTCGAAATGTACTTTTCTCCCGCAAGATGCATGGGCAGAGGGCTCTAAGATTGTAAGGCATGCATGTACCCCTGTATGACATTTGAATTAGATTTCTCTTCGATTTACAGTCTGCATTTTATACACTTACAAAACAGATGAGCACGCAAAAGGCAATGTGCGAGAGTGACTCAGATTGTGGATTTCACTACAACTGGCTATCTTATAATTTCAAGTCTGCAATAGAACTGAGGTCAAACCGGGAAGTGCCATCTCAGGAAGTGACCTCTGGTTAATCTCTCACCTGAACCCATCAGTGAAGTCAAGGTCAGACAGAAGTTGAACCAATGTCAGATCAGTCCTTCAAAGCATGGTCCCGGTGCAGCTAGCAACCACCACATTCATTTGTACCATGTGTGTTTGCACACAAGCACTGTAGTATTTCACACCACCGTGCTCACACCCACACTCCAGGAGATCCGAGTACACACAGAACAGGGAGGCCAAATTCTCATCCTCTGGGGAGTCTCACCCTGTGTACGTGTTAGGTGGAGATGGGGGAGATAGGCTACACAAAGTACTGTACAGTCAATGTACAAGGCAACCAGCTGCAATAGGATTGCTCAACAAAATGTTCACGCAAACTTTTTGTTGTGAATTTGCTCAACATCCTATTGCATCTGGTTGCCTTACAATTGTATGTTGAATCAACATATATACAGTACCAGTAAAAAGTTTGGACACACCTACTCAATCAGGGTTTTTTCTTTATTTTTACTATTTTCTACATTGTAGAATAATAGTGAAGACATCAAAACTATGAAATAACACATATGGAATCATGTAGTAACCAAAAAAGTGTTAAACAAACCAAAATCTTTTTTATATTTGAGTGTGCAAAGCTGTCATCCAGGCAAAGTGTGGCTATTTGAAGAATCTCAAATATATAATATATTTTGATTTTGTTTAACAGTTTTTTTGGTTACTACATGATCCCATATGTGTTATTTCATAGTGTTGATGTCATCACTATTACTCTACAATGTAGAAAAGAGTAAAATTAAAGTAAAACCCTTGAATGATTAGGTGTTCCAAAACTTTTGACCGGTAGTGTATATGATGAGTGGAGGAAATAACAACTATCTGTTGGATGGCATTATCATAAAGATCCTATTAACTCACAATCATAGAATCCTATGAAATATAGGATCTATATGAGCATTACTACTCCAGACTGATTCTTCCTACAACAGTTCTTTCCTTAGCCAACACAATTCCCATTTCCTTAAACCAAGCGGATTTGATGTGTAAAGCAGTGATGCAAAAAAACGCAAACCGTGTAAGCTCAGAGAAAATCCAGCTGAGAATCTTCTTAATAGCTAAACTCAACTAAATAATCTCCAATTAAAGTGTTATAGAGAGTGGAAAGCAGGCTGGGGGTGGCATAGAGAGCTATTGAAGGGGCACAGAGGTACCTGAGGGTGGTCAGAGGGGTGTGAACTAACCTCAGAGCAGACTAATGGCTTGTGTATCCACCGTCAGGGCCAGGGCTACATTTAAACATGAGCAGACAGCCAGTAATAAGCATCATCCATCACGTCTTAGATTTGGCTCTGTGACTAAGGACTCTCACTGTCAATAAACAGGCCAGTTTACCTGAGTCATCAACACCTGCTTACTGCTGTGACTGATCAGGGTCGTTTCACTATGCTGGAGACGAAATAACCACAGACGTACTTACTGTACACACACACACACACACACACACACACACACACACACACACACACACACACACACACACACACACACACACACACACACACACACACGTGCATGAGCTACACACGCACACATGTACACGCTCACACACAAACTAACGCATACACACCTAACTGCCGAGAAAGTCAAAGCCTGTACACACACTTGGAAGTAGGAGAAGCAGAGTGTATACGATTGTCTCCAGGATCTCAGTCAGTATATGGTAGCTGAGGGATGATCTGACCTTGATATTTACACTCAATAGATTCATGGGGCTCCAGTCAGAAGACTTCACCCACCCACAGCGAGAGCCACACTGAGACCCTCCAAATCCCTTTGTCATTCATACAGATCTAATCGCAAATTACATCTCATGCTTTTATACTCATTCTCTCTCTAAAAAATATTTGAAACCAAAATAACAAACTATTTCTCCCAGCTGATAAATAGGGTTTAGCCTCCGGTCGGGCCACCTCTGTATTATATATTCATGGTTTTCTAAACTGCCTTTAACAGTTTCTGCAGATGCAAAATACTAAATATTCCACTTTTGCTCTTCTGTGTTAAATTTGCATATCTGGTCATGCTCTGCTTGACATACTTGCAAAATTGCACAGCGGGTATTTTATTACAAGCCACCACAGATATTCAGCGACAGCAGAGAGCATCAAAAATAAATTAAAAAGACTAAAGAGCTACCAGTAGGCCACATAGTGTATTGTTTTGCAATGCCTAGAGCCATAAAGCGTTTCTTTTTTTCAGGGCAAGAGGCATGAACCATGCTTGGATGGCGGAGAGGGAAAAGTAATTTAGGGACTCAGGGTTTTCTGTTGCATTAAATTGACTGAGCCCAGATTTCCAACGGCTTAATGTAATGTTAAACCTTAAATGTGGTCTGTATTTGCCATTTGTTCATTGATAGTATGCGTGTAACAGTTGTATTGCAATATTTGACTGGCTTTGGGATATCCAATCCATTTCAGTGTTACTGATAACTCATAGACATTTGCATCTATTCGAAAAGCAAATAAATAAATATCTAATTCCAAGAGACAACAAAGTATGCCACATATAAGGAATGAGGATTGATGAATAGCGAGGGGAGTGAGATACTGTTCAGAGGTGAGTGTGGGTCTTACTATATAGATAACACAGGAGTGACCTCTCCTAGTCCCCATTACGGTAAATGGGTGGGATGGATGGGCTGGCTCTATGAAAGTATGTTTATCATGCTCCCCTGCAATTACAGCATACTAAATCCACAGTGTAATTGTGTTCTGTTGCCATCACTCCGTATTTATAGGGGCTAAAACTAACAGAAAACATGTGGTGTGAGGAAAAGGAGGAGGGGAGGAGGGGAGGAGATGAGGGAGGGCATGCATTTGATGAGGCCTTATATCATTGCTCATGTATGGGTGCTTTGCAACGCAGTATTACCTACGCGGCATGGGGAAGTCAAGCAGAAATGTTCTAATTCAATATCCAAACATGCTGTGGTTTTCTGAGAGGCCGGCAGAGAGTAGCACTGGGTATCTTTCGTAAAAGATAACCAACCACGACTATAGCTGAGGGCCAATAGGGACCAGATGGAATCAAATCTTCTCTTTCCACTCCCTCCACCTCAGAGAAATAAAAAACTACCTTGTAACTGCAACCTCTTTTCAACCTCGCAACCTGAAACCACCGTTCCTTCACTCACGGGAATCAACATCCAACTTTCTTTCCTTCCTACCATCCATTCTCTGATCTAAAGATATACATTTATTTCAGTATTTAAATGTTTCCCTAAGAATGTGAACTAATGCTATGATAATCCACTGGATACTGAATGCGGCTGAGTTTAGGGGTCCTTATTTAAACTCCTCCTTTTCTTAACCACGGAGCAGAAAAGGTGTTCAGACAAGCAAGGAAATAATGAGCATCAGACAGCATGCAGAGAGAAGCAGAAGCTCAGATGAATAACACACACACACACACACACACACACACAGAGAGAGAGAAACAGAAGCTCAGATGAATAACACACACACACACACACACACACACACACAAACCTAATATCTAGTCATTCTCTCATTTCAAATCATTTAGACATTTCCCGACAACCAAACCTCAACTTTCCTAAATCAATTGACCGATGAGTAAGAATGGTACTATACGAGTTCTACGTTGGTTTTTCAATAAGAAGCAGCAGAAATTTATAAACAGGTTGCGATTCTAGCAGCACTAATGAAAATACTTTTATTGTTGTTGTTTTTTCTCCTCCCCTGACAAGCAGCCCTGAAAAAAAAAAATTCTGATGGGTATTATGCAAATGATCCCAGCTGTTACTTCTAATGGGGAAGCCTCCTAATAACTGTCCCTTTTTCTAGGGTGAGGAAGAGAGGAAGCTTATTTTGTGCATCGCAAATGGCACCCTATTCCCCATATATTGCAGTATTTTTGACCAGGGACCTGGTCAAAGTAGTGCACTATAAATGGAATACAGTGCCATTTGGGATAGCCTTATCTGGCCTGTTAATCCGGTCGGCCGTGCGGGTCACACGTCTGGAAGAGAGGACCCCAAAGTATCTCCTGATTAAGACCTGTATGGGGGATAGGGTTTACTCTACAGGGAGCGAGGGGGTGGCCATCTTTCTCCCAGGTTTCCATCCTGGAGGACAAGGCGAGGCGTGCCTGGTGCTTGGGTGGGAATGGAGCCCATTATCTCTGGGGATGTGGCAGAGAAGAGGCCTTCTGAAGACACTGTTTAGTCCTGGAGTGTCGCCTAGCCGGTATTAGCCGGTATTCCATTTATAGTGCACTACTTTGAGCAGTCTTTTAGAGTGGACTGTGAACAAGTGCTGTTCACTTTCAAAGAGTGGACTGTCTCTGACCAGCAGGTTCACTCCAGTCTTCATTCACAGAGCAGAGCAGAGTAGAGGATAGGTCAGGTCACCCCACTGTGTAGGGAACTCCCATCAGGATATTGTCAACACATATTCTTGACCTCAGTTTAAAGAGGGACTCTTCTATTTGACGTGGCCCCTTTGAGGAACATTCAAAGTAGTCTTACTACTAAAGTTTCAAGTTTTATTAGTCGTGTTGCTTATGTATTTACTTTTCAGAATCATATAAAGCTGTGATTCAATTAATGATATACAATACAGGACAATTTATATGGGATGCCTTGAGGGGCTTTGAACATAGTCAGATAGTTCTGAGCATATAAAGAATAAGCACAAAAAGCAGATATCGATTTTTAAAGCATGGTACATTCTGTGCAGACACTAAGCTGTGAACAGAGTCTACAGAAGAAGAAGAAGAGGACAGAATATATCGAGGAAAAAGCACAATAACCCATTTCAACCTCCAGGTTTCTTTGATCAGATCCATTCTTACACTGTGATATTCATCTCAGCTTTTTTTTCTCCCTCTTTTCATTTCCCTTTTTTACCCTCCTCTCTGTTGGTGAGGGGGTCTGCCAGGACTGAGTTACAGCACATCCTTTTATGTTTATTAGCCACATTACTCACTAGATCAGTAAATTTGTACCAAAGACTTGCATTAATGAACTCTAAAGTGATTTTACAAAGGCGGATGGAAGAACCCATCAAGCATGACTGGGTGAAACGCAGTGGGTGAGGAATGAGGAAGTGTGTGTGAGCCCTAGTGGGTGACCTAATTCTCACCCACGACTCACGCGTTGTCAATTTCTATCTCTTCTCACCAGGCCCACCTAAATTATATAAATTATTATATGTAAATATGTTTTTTAACATCTCCTTTCATCTAAGTGGCTTTCTGTTTTCATTTGTGTCATATTAGAGAGTCATTGTCGAGAGGCCTACAGGCAGTGAAACACAACGGATCTGCCATCTCTGAAAGAAGGTTGTGATGTTTGTGGACTCTGGTCAGTTCAAGATCAGGTTTTAGGGAATATAAAAATGGTTAAGTAGTATTTAAAGTAGTTCATATCTGATCTAAGATCAGCCTTATTTAGATATGCAACAGTAAAACCTTGCTGCTCTCAACTAAATATAATGGATCTGTAAACAGTATAAATCAAGGTAGAGGAGAGCTGGCATCCATCCAACATGGAGAAGAAAGGCCAACCTGGGCCCGACTCTCTCTTCACTCATCTGCCCCTTAACCCCAGTCTCTCAGGGTGTGCTCTCACAGCAAATCCAAACACTACAGCCCACAGCCTCTCTCTCACTCTGTCTCTTTCCATCCCATCTCCAAACCAGCCGACTGTGTGATGACCAATACCTCCTTGTCATCCCCAATTACACTGTCTTGTAAGGACGATGTTCGTCTCTGGGTTCACTAAACACAACATTATCAAAAATGTTAACACCTCTACCTTGACACGGACAAATAAGCAAAATGTACCCTTTCACAAAAAGCTAGACTTCCAAAGCCAAATCCAAGCAAACAACGTCTGTGAGCTTGGTGTGTAATGTATGATTAAAATGTCTGAGTAAAAAGCTATATGGGCATAAAGGAATTCTGCAAGTGAATTTGGGTGAGGGGAAAAAACTGTGCTCAAAGAAAATGTTCATGACATCCCAAATTATATTATACTAGGTTCATTATCATCCATACAAATAAAAACAACTGAATATGTAGCTAAAATAACACAGAATATATGTCAGAGCCTTGTTAGTATTTATTTATTATCTACCTAAATCTAGTATGAGGAGTGAGATGACAAATGTGTTGACAGACTAAGGTGGGGACCTTAGTCTGTAACAGGACTGCTTCCTTTGAGGAAAGACTAGAGACTCCAGGCAGGGTGACTCAAACTCAGGGTGAGGGTAAAGGCTTTGTTCCAGGGAAGCTCACTTTCTCTGCCCCCCCCCCCCCTGTCTCTCTCTGTGAGTCTTGGCAGCGCTGCATAATCAAATGTTCCTGGAACTGACTTCCTGTCTGTCCAGTGAGTCGGCAAGCGAGGGAGAGAGAGACGGAGCCTGCTTCCACAGAACGGAGGATAAAGATTTCTGCCCCATGACGCCAGGGGCTGTTTTAATAAGCCAACCTGCTGGTCAGCGTGGGATGTACTGTCTGTCTGAGAAATGGACTCATCCAGTTACTGTTCCAGCCTTTCTAAAACACTGGCTCTGAAACATGCTATTATTATTCTACAGTAGTATGTGAATATTAATAATATTTCATGATCATTTCTGGGGTCTCCATTTTTTTTTGTATGATGGCTATATGAAAATATAAATCAGAGAGCAACATGATTCATTTCTGCTCTCTAAATGCAAACAAGGCCTTTAACGTCAGCAGGCTGCTGGGTGGGTGGGGAAACATGGCTCAACTGAGGTCAGATCTGCTCCGGGCCCAGGGCCCTGTGTGAATACGTTCCTATGATCAGTCTAATGAGAGTGAATCCCTGTCCCCACATTTAGCAGTCTGGATGAGACAAACTCAGGGCCAGGGCCATTGCTATGCAGCCCACACTCTCTCTCTCTCTCTTACTCACGCACTCAGTATATCTGCTGGCAGTTAGCTGACAGACAGGAGTCTGGAGTCTGATGGGTGGCTGGCAGTCAGTCAGACAGACGTCGGAGAAACAGACGACTGTGTGTCTCCTCCTCTGATTCACAGCCCTTATGAACTTATAGGAATGACATCATCATGCTCCAGCTTAGACCACCAGCCCCTTGGCCCATACAATATGCACTGTGGCCTATTCTTTATCAGTACTATCAATGCACACACTTCAAACCTTTCAATCGGCTCAAGTCCACTCAGGTAAGTATAATAAATAGAGAGAAAAAAATGAATAGAGGCATATTCAAGCCTTTAGGCTTATACCACTCCAGAAATATTAAATGTCTCGAGGGCTTTGAGGAAAAAGAGAACAACAAATCCTCAATGCTTTGAATATGTAAAACGTTGTCTCTATATCTCTTCCATATCCATCATGAAGAGCGCCTCCTAAACCTCTCATTGTCTCGTCAAATCGTGTGCTTAGTGAGGCTAGAGATAAGGCTATTAGTTCTATAAAGCATGTGTAATGCCTGGTGCAATAACAGTATTTTTTTGTGTGTGTGTGGGGGGGGGGGGGATCAATAGGTGTTATCTGCTTTCCAATGTTTCATACTCCCTCTCTGACATCAGAGGCTGGCCAGGCAGAGCTTTTCTGAGTGAGCAGTGAATGCAGCTAGGCCGCTAATCAATAGCCTCAGTATTAACAGGATGCTTCCAAAGCCATTTAGCAAACCCTTATCACTCTGGGATTTCACACTCAACCTGTCAAAATATTTTCTCCAGGGGCCGAGCGGAGAATGAGAGGAACATTTCACGCCTGTGAAGTCTCCTCTCCCACACCCGTTTGATTTGAAAGGGGGATGAAAGTGATATCTCTCTTCTCTTTTCAGAGGGTTCAGCTTGTACAAAGAGGAGAGGAGGATGTTAGATGGAGGAGCTTGAGGATAAGATCATCTAATTAGGCTGTAAAACAACAACAACGGGTTGTATAGTGTTAAGGATGGGCTCTTGCACACGGCCATGAGGGGAAGAGTAATTACCAAGCATATGAATATTACCACATACACTAAAACAACGGCTATCCAGGTGGGGCTGTGAAAACGAGAAAGAATACAACCTGGGATGATTTTTCTGGCTTTAGTGATTCTACACCTATGCTTGTTGAGAAACCTGGATAAATATAAGAGGATAAACAACAAAACAGAGGGCTCTCAGGAGACTAAGCTCAATAGAATCTACTCTTTTTAACAAACTAAAGTCAAACAAAATCAAATCTAAGTTCTTGAAGATGTTTTCTCTTTTCCTGACAGACATGTTTAAAAGGACGCTTCTCTCTCTCTCTCTGTCTGCCTGTCTCGCACTGACTAACTCTGCATGTCTCTCAATTTCAGTTCACTTACTCCCTTCTCTCTCTCTCTCTCTCTCTCTCTCTATCTGCATCTTTCTCTTCCTCCCCGCCTCTTACCGAGTGACTCATCTGTCAGTGAACGAGCAGAGATGGTGCTCACCTCCACCCCCCCCATCTCTCCCCAGCTGGGCTCCGCTATGCTCTGCTGTGCTGTGCAGGGGGTCCCTCGCCTTCCCTCCCCATCCCGTTTCCCTTCCTGCTCCAATAACAACATCCATCTCCATTCTCCTCTAAGCTGACCGCATCCCGGACACAACAAGCAGCTCTCCAAATCCCCCAGGTTTTCAGCCTTGCCACATGCTTAACTGTACGGTGTAACTGCGCCATATGCTTCCAAGATTCGAGATAGCGCAATTGGTAGTGGGGAATAGCCTTCGACTACACTATTAAAGAAAGGGAACAGCTGGTTGGCGCTCCATGGTTGGGTGCCTGTGTGTCAACCTGTTCAATCATACGCCAGTCTTGTTTATTGTTGCTTATCTACTTATTTATGTGTTCGCTATACAGGGACATGGTGTGTAGATGAGTAAGTCTCACAGGAGACGCTGTATTTCATGCACTCCTAGCTTCCTCCAATAACGGGAAGAATACTACAAATGCATTTCTTTGTTGGAGACTGTGGCCTGACCTCCCACATGGCAGAATCTCCATAGTGGCTCAATTAGCGAGGCTGGCCACTGAGAAATGGTGGGCAAAGGAGTGAAGATAGAGGCTGCAGGGGATTGATTGGTAAAGAGTGGGTACAGGAGCAAAGTCCAAATTCTCAAAGAACCGTATGTGTAGTTGCTTCAGTCATCACTTGGTCACCTCACATCATTCTTCAAATACTTTGAAAAACATGAATTTGACTTAATTCAATGGTTGAGGGAAATTAATCCTTATCACTGGTAAGTAGGGTGAGTGGTGAGTGGGGCCTCTCTTAGTTCTTTCCGTCTTAGTCTTAGCCATGATGAAATTCTCAGTCAACTCCTTTGAGGAATCCTGATCTATGATATACCTCCAGGACTGCATTTACAAAGGCAGTCCTGCCCAATTATTGTCAAAAAATGTGATCTGATTGGCAAAAAGACCAGTTCGTGGAAATATTGGGCTGCCTTTGTAAACGTAGCCTAGATGCCCCAATGTATAAAAAATAAAAAAATATGCACCAATTCTCATTTTTGCTCTGTCTGGTCTTATAATGGTATGGGCATCATCGTGTTTGGATATTTAAAACTGGATACCGCCCATGTAGCTATTTTCTCCTCATGCACTGTCCTAACTGGTGAGGAGGGGGAGATAAGGAGAGAAGAGAGAGACAGTACGCCTTGGCTAATTATGTTCAAGATTAAACGGAGCGGATTCCAATCAGGTGGACAACGTTTTCTAAAATAATGAGTGCGTGACCTCGGGTGAGAATACATTAGGACGGATGTTGTGTTAACCTGCAAAGCGTTCAAAAGCAGCAGGCCCATTTTGTCTGGTTCAAAAATATTCTCCAGCACGCCACTGGCTGAGAGCTGAGACAAATGCTCCCGGCGTTAAAATGAACATCCCTTGCCTCCCAACATTAGAACAAGATAAACAGTCGGGGCTAAAGTCGTCACAACAATAGACTCTCAGCCCTGCTTGTGTTGCTGACACACAAATGAACTGACATGACAAGCCTTCAGATCACAAATGACTCCAGACTAAGATTGTCTGACTGTGTCAAGCTAAGAGGCTACAAGGAGGGATAAATGCATTGTTTATGCTCATTAAACAAGACTTCCTCTCAACTATCAGCAATAACTGATGAGTATTAATTTGCAGTGTTGTAAACTGTTCAGAAATAATAACGCATTCATCATCATCATGTATACATGACAAGCCAATTACATAAAATATTATGGGAGGAACAAGCCAAAAATCTGGAGGCTAAAACAAAGGTTTATACAGTATTACATATTTAGGATATATTATATATAAACCCATAAGACCACAGGGTAAATGCTAAAACTCTAACTGTAATACAATCCATCAGTGAGGCCAAAACAAATCATCTGTCAGAACTAGTTACATGAATAAGTAAAGCGGGCCCATGTGAATTAAAATGGCTATTAATCATGAGTGAGTTTCCACCCGAGATTCATTTCATAGTGAGGGATTGTAGGGTGTGTGTGTGTGTGTGTGTGTGTGTGTGTGTGTGTGTGTGTGTGTGTGTGTGTGTGTGGAGTGGATGTAAGGAAGGCCCCTTAACCCTGTGGCCCCTCAGCTGGCTGGGTTGAGGACCAGGAGTCGCCAGGAGGAGGAGAACTGAACGGCTGATTATTAATAAGAGCTCTCCATTATGTCAGGCTCAGTCTTTGCCAGGACTCAATGAAAAACAGATCAGGCAGGGGGAAATGCACAGGCCAAACTTATCTGGCTGAACTGCTTTCCCCTTCCTACTGCCAGACGATCTAACACAGCACAAGTGTTCCCAAGCATTTACTATCTATCAACAAGCCGTGTGTGTGTGTGTGTGTGTGTGTACTGTAGAGTCAAGTGAATCATGCAGGTACCTACCTCCCCAGTCTGTGTCAGGGTCAGCTTAGGCAGCTTGCTCTTGGAGCTGGTGGTGGTGCTGCCAAAGGCTAGGTTGCTGTAGCCCATGTCCCCCACTTCCAGAGGAGGTTTGAGCTCCGGGGAATCCAGGGGCACCTGGTCCTGGCCGTCCATGGGCCGAACGTAGGCCGTGGGCTTCTGCTGCTGCACGGCGCTGGGCTTGACATGCAGGCCCTGGGGGAAGGTTGGCGTGGAAAGGCCGCTGGGCAGCAGGGAGGTGGAGGCCACGGGGGAACTGGACCCGTGGGAGCCCGGCTCCTGCTCCAAGGGAGACTTAACATGATTGTTGCTGTCCTTGTATCCGCCATGCTCAGCCGCCGAAGGGGCCTGCTGCTGCCCAGCGCCATGCCTCCTGGAGGTGGAGGAGTTGGGGCTGCTGCTGGAGTCTCCCTTGTGGCCCACGACGTCGCCCTGTGAGCTGAACAGCTCCTCGTGTCTCTGGGGTTGCTGCTGCTGCTGCTCATGGGTAGACAAGTGTTTCCCCCTGCTACTGGTTGGTACCCCCACTACCTGCCCCCCCACCTCTTGGGTGCTGGTACTGCTGGAGCCGTGGGCTCCCTGCAACCAGTCGGAGGAGCGGGACTTCTTGGAGCTCTGATGGCCGCTCAGCCGGGTGGAGCTGGTCAGGGATGAAGAGGAGGGCGGAGGGGGCATGGAGGTGGTATTGTGCCCCGTGCCCGTCCTGTTGCTTGTCCTCTGGGCCCCCTCGGTGAAGAAGCTGGGGCCAGGGGTCTGGAGAACAGAGTTCTTGGGGATCCCCACCAGGTGGCTCTGGTTGGAGTGGCTGGTCAGGAGCTCCTTCATCTCATCGTAGTTCCCCAGAGTGTTCTGTACCCGGTTGGCCAGGGCATCACCTTTGTTGGTCTGCAGAGACAGAGAGAGGAGAGACGGTGAGATGTATAATGTATAGATATTCAGTTCCTACTATATACCCCCCAGCCCCTTCCACCATGTTATCATCATTCCCCCACTACTCTGACAACAGACAGAGAGCAGCAGGTCATCAGAGCTACACCTAATTACAGACAGCCAGGAACACTGCAGGCAGTGTGTGTGAGAGAGAGGTTGATGTGTGTGCGCGCATAGAGAAGGGTGCAATCATGCCTCAGTGAGCAAGACCATTAGGCTGTACATCAAGCAACTCTGAAAATGAAAAAGTAGCCCCTTTTCTAAGCTAAAAACAGCTATCATTACAGAGTCTAATATGCACCTTACAAACTGTACGAAACTATAGTTCTATCCGAAGCACTTTAATACATCCATCTTTAAGATGGCACAGTTGGTGTATTAGCGTGTATTAAACAAGTGATTAAAACAAGCATTGTTAGTGTGGATCTATAGATAATAGATACCTTGTTTAGGTTGTTGGTCCCCCCCAAAGTGGATAGACTGGTTGCTTCTGTCTGTCAGTATAAAAAGACAGTAGTTTATAATCTAGTCACACTGGGGGGAATATAGTAGACCAATAGGATGACCTTGATAATCTTATAATCTGTTCAACTGTATTCTTAGTCAATAGCGATATGTGGCAATGTTGACACACTCCTGTCTTCTAATATCCTTTCTCTCAGGGGTACACTTTAATCTGTAGGAAAACCTCCAAACAAATAATTTTGCAACAAAAGGCCCTTGTTATAATAATTGTTTTCTTTTGGCTAGTTCAGCATATAATTCTTTTATACTGGGCTTTTCAGACAAAAAGGCATGCAGAACCACCCCCAAAACTCATTACTTTCATAACAGGCAACATTCTATTTAATGTGCAACACATTACTGTTAAACTCAGCCCAAGCCTGTGTTTACTGTTTTTTTTATGTGTGAGAGGCCTAGTAAGAACGTACAACAATTGCAGATGCATTATGCTAAGATACACGCTACATAAACAGAGATTATAACATCTATTCGAAAAGAACTGCAAATGAAGATTCATTTCAGTCGCACAATAAAATTGCAGAGCCATGCAAAGCTGTTTCCTGTATAGGGATATAATTAGGCTATTCAAAGGCAACAAAGGAAAAATGATAAATATGTACAGTGTAGCAGCGTATATCCCTTTGGTATCACAGAGGACTGTGGTGGTGATGATAGCGCAACACTCTGTCAGACTCAGGAAGGATAAGTCTGTGTATTTGCACAATAATCAAATGATGGTTGATGGTTAAGGGGAAGGGAGGGTGTGGAGCATGAAGAGCCATTATGCTGCTGGGAAGGGGAATTATCTGCTAGGTGTTTAACCTCTGACCTCTATAAAAAGAGAAGATGCCAGCTAGGGCTAAACTGCTCTCTGCCAAGACTCACCCCTGACCACCCCTGACCTTGTACAGCATCACTATAATGTCCCCGATAAAACTCTAATGGCCATGCACTTGTTGTTCCAAAATGTATTACAATTAAGCTCACCCAAATGGATAACTATGCCCGAGTTACTCTCCATGTAGTTGTTGCTGAGCAGTGATGGGGGAGGTTGATATTAGGGACAGAAAAAGGGGCAGTTTATTAGGGCACAGGGGTATAGAGAAAGAGGGGGAGATAGTATCCAACTAGAAAACAGGATAGCTTTCAAAGGATCTTTTAAAGTCCCGGATGTTTCCAAAAGAACAGTAGGTCTCCAATGAGCAGTGATACATTTACATTTGAGTCATTGAGCCGACGCTGTTATCCAGAGCGACTTACAGTTAGTGCATTCATCTTAAGATCGCTAGGTGGGACAACCACATATCACAGCCATAAGAAGTACATTTTCCTCAATAATAGTTAGAGCTAAACAAATGTGTCCTTCTTTCCACCATTGGGGTGCTAGGACAGAGAAGAGCTTGGACTGGACTGAGCGGGAGCTGCCCTCCCGAAGGGGTGGGAGGGCCCAGAGACCCGAGGTGGCAGATTGGACTGCTTGGGTTGGAGTGTATGGTTTGAGTGCGTGTGTGTGATACACACTAAGGAGTGGCCCCTGTATCAGGCCAGTCATAACTTCAGAAGCAAGAGAGGGAAAAGACTCAAACAGCCCTGACAAGTGCCCCTAACAGTAACAGCAACGTGTGTTTGAAAATCCAGCAACCAGCCCAAAGCAGCAGTCTGTTTTCGACAGTCTGTGTATCGTCCGAAGAGGAGCCTAAGCACACACAGGTTATTTAAGCCATGCTGTGAGGGCTCAATATTTTTAGTGAGTGTGATGTTGAAGGGGCACTTGTGGACCTCCCAGATGCTGTCATTCTCAGTGAGGGGAAAGCAATGTGGACGACAGTGCACAAAGGGCTCTTGTGTAGAGAAGGAAGCCCTGGGCTGCTGGAGTAGACCTGGAGCAGGGCTGTCCTTCAGTGCACTGACTGCAGGCTAACTACAGCTGAGGACTGGAGTAGCTTCACTAGAACAGAGAAGTATAACAATGTTATCTACTATATTTTTGAGTTACACTGCTGTAATCTTTTTTTCATACCTTTATGTAGAACAAATTCTTATTTACAATGATGGTATACTTGTAAATCCCCCCCCCCAAACCCGGACGATGCTGGGCCGATTGTGCGCCGCCCTATGGGACTCCCGGGATCGAACCCAGGTCTGCAGTGACGCCTCTAGCACTGCGACTCAGCGCCTTAGACCGCTGCGCCACCCAGGAGCCCATACTGGAGCAGGTTCTAAACAATGATTAAAGTACCTCCGTCAGAACTCCTTATCTTCATGGAACAAAGGCTACAATACTCCACTGCTGCCTACATGAACTCATGCCATCAGCTGACAAGACTTCTGCTGAGCTGATCCCCATTACGTTAAAGGCTTCCAGTGACATGTCTCATACTTCATCTCTTAAATCAGAGCATATGGCATTTCTTCAACGGGTGGAGACTGATGAACCTTTGCCTGCCGTGTTTCTCAACTCAAATGGGAAAGGTTTTAAAAAGAGAAAGGCACTCATCAAGAGGAAAGCAGCTGGCCTCTTGTCAATGGACATTTCTCCCCAGGAAGCAGCTCTGTTGAAGTGTTTGTGGGTGTGTGTGTGTCTGTGTGTGTGTGTTTGCAGTGAGGATCTGAAAAAGCCTTTGAATAGGAGAATACTAAAGAGACAGACTTTGCATGGTGGCAGGCAGCAGTAGTGATGTGCCGGGTCTGGGCACTAGGGCAATACCACTCTGTGCAGGCCAACAGGCTCGCAATGGGAGGCTTCGTTTGCTCTCTAAATCAGCATCAGATCCCACAATTCACACCCTGCCTGCCACCACAGTTCTGCCACCCCACCACAGCTCTGCCATCGCAGCTCTGCCAAGCAATCGTAAAGCACCTCACTGGGATCATGCCTTAATGCTAGCCGTTTATGAATGAACTGAGAAACAGAGAGCAAAATTAAAAGCTAATTTGACTATGAGCTGATTCATACAGTACTGTATGAAGGGGAAAGTTGGTTTTATCCATACAAAGTTTGCTTTTTGTTGTTGTCACATCACAGCATAGTAAAGATGACTCCTGTGGATTTTCAAGGATGTGAGTGAATGGGATTCTGTGTGGAGAAGACATTGACACATTTCAAATATTGTCTGTAAGTGCGGATGTTGAGAAATGCACAGGCTACAAGGGATATGTTACAGGGATATTATATAGGGTCCTTGAGACCTTACAAATAAATAAATCCATCTCATATCATCCCAGCACTAGTATTTGCGTCCAAAGTTTATTTACCTGGAGTTGTGTGCCAGTACATGATTGTCTATGGCCTAAAGCCTATAGGCTCCTACTAGGATAAAGGAATCTGCACTGATGCTACAATACAATACTATGATGGGCTGTAGGCTGATCCTACAGTGATGTTATGTGCACTGTTCTCTCACACTGCTTGTCATGGGATTGGCAGTGTTTACAATGGGCCATCTGTTAACAGTCATTTGCCTTCAATTCGGAAATTAAGAAAAATCTGAAAACTTAAATCTAAAATCTTTTTTAAAAAATGAGTTAAAGACCCAGAGCAAAGACTCATCCAGCAAATCCTTATCTGTTGAATTGTCTCTCTCCTTTGTAAGCCCATCTGTAAAAGCCTTCCTTCCTCACTGGTGCAGGAGTAGAAAGCCTCAGCAGTTTGCATAATATCCATTAGTGCTTCCCAATAAAGAGCATCAATATGGGTCCACATGAGTAAACACCTAGCACAAATCATCTGAAATCAATAGAGCACTAACGACAGCAGGGGATCCAGGAGCTAGCAGATGTAAGGTAACCTCCTAACAGAATCAGCAACAAACCACAATACAATTCAGATCTAAACTGAGAACGTAATGGACTAACAATTTAACATGTCGCAATCCTACTTTTTAAAACCTGTTGATAAAATCTGACAGTGATGACGGTCGGGGGAATATACAATTACATTCAAAAAAATATAACTATTTTATATTGCATCTCTTACACCCATGGAGAGCAAAAGTTAGCATTGAATAAATGAATTGATCTCCTTCTCCATCTCTAAGAGTCTGCTCCTCAACAGTAATGCTGGTGCCCATGAATAAAACATTGGAGCTGACGACTGAGGAGGAACACAAAATACGTTTGCAGAAAACGGAGAAAATGGCTGAATAACTTGGCAGCTATATCCTTGTTTACTCTGCTGCTCCTCTTGACTCAGCAGTTGGTGGAGGATGGAGGGAGGGAGAAGAAGGAAGAAGGAGGGAGGGGGTTAGGGAGGTATATTTGGGAATATTTGCCTTGAGAGGGAAAAGGTAGGTCTCTTTGTGACAGAGTGGTGCAGCAGCATTGGCTGAAGTCCAAAGGCCTGACCTTCACGGGGCTTTACAGGCTTTTAAAAACAGCTTGGCTGTGCGTTCACAGAGACCTGTCCAGGAGGAGGTAGAGAGGGGTCCCGGGAGTACACAAAGTACACATCCTGCTGATGGCACCAAGGCCAGGGGGGACCAGGGGCAGCCAGGGGGAGCAGGGGACCTCTGAGGACACAGCCAGCTCTCCTCGGCTGTGGGGCGTCTCTCTAGGTGCCAGTGGAGCTGGGAAAGCAGTAAATCAGTCCCAAATAGCTGCTAACAGCATAGTTCCATTAAACAGGATTAAAGGGGGGATTAACTAATAGCGGCCTGAGATGTGGGAGAACTACAAACAGTGTTTCACAGAGGAGAGGAAAGTACTGCTATTACTCTCTACCGAGCACTAGGCTGGGAGAGAGAGGGGAAGAGAGAGGGGGCTAAGGAGAAAGTATCGCTGAACCAGTCAAGCACTAACAGGACACATTGGTTTCTAAACACACATCATCTTTACCGGCCCTTAAATCCCCCCAGCTTACATGCCCAAATACTAAAGCCTGGAGTGGAGAGTCCATTTTCCTGCAGATGTGATGACATCAATGACTATTAGCTGACACTGTGGGGGTCTGGAGAACAGATCTGTCTCAGGCTGTAATCCTCTAACTACAGTATAGGAAAGTGCAGTTACATGATTGACAATACATAAGTTAATATGTGACCTCACTGTACTCTAGATGTTGATAATCTAAACCAAAGTGAATGAGGATGTTCTCTCATGATACAGTCACATCAGCGTCTGTAAAATGTTGTCAAAGGTCAAATTCCAAACAAGACATTGGCATATTTACTGAAAGGCTAATAAATTGCTCTTTGTCTGACTCTTGGGTTGTACCAGTCCACCCACCTAGACTGAGAGTTCCTTTCCCCATTACCCCTGCTGTCTGTCTGCTTAGTCACTGGAAGAATGCTGGGCCAGCGCATTCCTTCACACACACACAAACACACCAACATGAGCACGAGCAGACAAACACACACACACACATCCTCCTACCCACAAAAACACACCCCATTTCCACAAAGACACATACATACTCACATACTAGCATCCACAATTAAATGTCACACAGTCCTATATAAGGGGTAGAGACATCTTGTTTTAGTATAAATTAAAATAAAGGGAGTAGATAGCTCTGTGTGCCTGTTTTTCTGTCATTAAGTGTGACCCAGTTCGCAGAGAGGTTGCGTGTGTTTAAGAGAACACTCATGTGTTCTGGAACCTCATTTCCCAGGCTAAGAGGAGCAGTGGGCGATCAGATGAAGATGAACGGTTTCGTCTGTGTGCGCACGTGCGTGCTCCCCTGTGTATGTGCGTGTGTATTTATGTGCGGTGCCGTTGATCCACTATTGAAGCGAAGCCGCATTGAGGGGAGACTGCACCATGTCATGTGACATGGGCAATTAGCCTTCAAAGGGGACACAGTCACTACTTGTTTATTTCCACAAATACGTCAACCTCCATGTTGATGTGATGGACAGGTTCCACGCCCTCTTTCCTTGAAAGCCACACTCTCTCTAAAGGTGCCATTTACAGATAATCTGTAGTGTTAGAAAGCTATTTACTGTATGAAAGTATAAATAGTGTGTATGATCTTGAAGGAACGTTTCCTTTGCAGTGATGAATTATACCAGGTGCGGACAATGAGGACTTATTCAGATCACTCTTAATCACTTTTAATTACCCAATCAGGCTGGTACAGAGGAGGAAATAATGCAGCAACACAACATGTTGGGAAATACACTAGATGGCTCTCCAAAACCCAAGAAACACACGGGGAACCTTGTGAGAATATTTGTGGCACATGTCATTTGTAGTGCACATATCTCAATTAAATGGGACTTAACACGATTTGTGATAACCAATAGCGATCATTTTATCACAGTTACAATGGCAGTTTTCAGAATCAGTATTCTTTGATTACAGCGATAACCGTTTTCCATGTCTGGCAGAATGGCCATGACAGAAAACACAAATACAGTAAAAGGGGAAAGAACCTAGGTGGATTGATACACAGAGAGGGAGAAGAGAAAGCAATGAGTGATTGAGAAAGAAGATAGGGTTCTTTAAAAAGGGACACCTTGGCCCAAGTAAAAACATGACAGTCCTCTTGACTGAGTCCCCCATCTGTCCAGTTAGTTAGCTAAGAGATCCCAAGCTTGGCTATGGAACAATGTCCTGACTGCCCTCATACCTTAGGCTTCCATTGCTCCTGATCACAATCCATACACAGGAGAATCCCTCTCTATTGACACTGCTTAGCTACTCACACACACACACACATACACACACACACACACACACACACACACACACACACACACACACACACACACACACACACACACACACACACACACACACAGACACACACACAGACACACACAGACACACACAGACACACACTCTCTCCTCAAGTATCGGTCTTGTCACCTGTCTGCAGCCAGTCAGCCAATGGATACATATCATACAGGAGAGAAGGGGAGACATGAAGGACTGAGACTGCATGGCACCTCCATGACGTACACATGAGAGGTGTGATCATCGTTTACATGTGTCATTACTCTACTGCACATCATTCAAATGGACAATATGGGGGGCCTATAAGGGATGTGTTCAGTGCACAATGGAAAATACACGCTACAGCAAAACATAACATCATTACAGCATGAACAGCAAAGCATTTCACGGAATATAGAGAAGCAGATCATTTTAAACAATTCTACATTTGTAATATCTTATCCTTTCCACATTAGCTGTCTATTCCTACAGTCCCCGCATGGATAGTAATCTGCTTGGATGCAGTCGGTTGTCTCCAATCCCTTCAATTAATATAACATAAAGTAACAGGACATGAGGGAAGGCATAGAAGAAGCTGCTTTTGGCCCACTATAGAAATACTGTTTTGACCATCTGTGGTGTCTCATTCATCCAGTAACACACAGAGCATGAGAGAACACACACAGATCTGGCAGGCAGTGGATAATGTGCTTTTGGAGACTGGCAGACACTGATGGAACCCAAAGACTGGAGGAGCCAGAGTAGACTGGAGATAGACTGACAAGACTGCTCAGTTACTGGGGGTTAATGTGTTCTTTATACATCTATACATGTTTAAGTTGGACGAATACTCTTATTTTATTTAGCGACTTCCATCATGCCTGTTGCCAGGTAATGTCCTAGAAAAAGGGATGGATGCTGGATGCTGACAACCCTCCTCCCCACCCCTTCCTCCTTCCTTCCCAGGCCCTTACCTTGTACGGCTCCCCGAATAGATTAAACCCGGAGGAGAAGAGATCTTCGTCCTGTTGCACCTCCTGAGTCCGCCGCTCCCACTCCCTCTTCTTGAGCGCACTGCGGTCCTGCTCGTAATGACTGCATGGGGAGACAAGTAGAAGAAGACGAGGCCAGACCATCAGAGTAGAATCAGAGTAATCACAGCTGGCATGCCACAGAGAAACATTGAAATCCCTTTCCCTGAAAAGATGTATGGGAAGCCCATATCTGTCTAATAGGCACAAGCTGACACTAAGCAGATGAAGGATAGGCGGCCCTGGAGATAAAGGAAGTGGATTGTCACACAAATACTTACAAAACACTGCCAAGGCAAGGCACTGTTGGAAAGAAAGGGATCGCTTATCCAAGAGGAGCAAATGTATTGTCAAATGACTTTCAAAGCACAGTTTATTTATCAACACAGAGCGGGTTTTAAGATGTAGACCTATTGAATTTACATTTTACATTTACATTTTAGTAATTTAGCAGACGCTCTTATCCAGAGCAACTTAGAGTTAGCACATACATCTTAATAAGATAGCTTGGTGGGACAACCACATATCACAGGCACAGTGGTGTGAAGTACTTAAGTAAAAAATACTTTAAAGTACCACTTAAGTCGTTTTTTTGGTCTGTACTTTACTTTGCTATTTATATTTCTGACAACTTTTACTTTTACTTCACTACATTCCTGAAGAAAATAATGTACTTTTCACTCCATACATTTTCCCTGACACCCAAAAGAACAGGAAAATGGTCCAATTAATCTACTTATCAAGAGAAAATCCCTACTGGCAGACTCACTAAACATCAATGCCTTTTTGGTTTGTTTTTGTTTATTATTATTTTTTAAAAGGGGGGTTTGTAAAAATGTGTTTGTAAATTATGTCTGAGTGTTGGAGACTGCCCCTGGCTAACCATAAACAAAAATAAACAAGGAAATTGTGCCGTCTGGTTTGCTTAATATAAGGAATTTGAAATGATTTATACTTTTACGTTTGATACTTAAGTATATTTAAAAGCAAATACTTTTTGAATTTTACTCAAGTAGTATTTCACTGGGTGACTTTCACTTTCATTTGAGTCATTTTCTATTAAGGTATCTTTAATTTGACTATTGGGTACTTTTTCCACCACTTCACAGGCATAGAAAGTCTTTTTTTCCTCAATAATGTAGCTAGAAGGGGGGGGGGGGTGTCGAGGTGAGGAGGAGGATTATTTAAGATACTGCTTGAAGAGGTAGGGTTTCAGGTTTTTCAGACAATGGGCAGGGACTCTGCTGTCCTAGCTTCAGGAGGAGGCTGGGTTCCACCATTTGGGTGCCAGGACTTGAATTGGACTTGAATTCTAGGCTCTTTAGTGTATGTTGATTCCTTTTTACACACCTTGTATTTCTTTACATTGAAGAGCACACAAAAACCAATCTAATTCTTAATTTGACTTTTTCACAATATGCCAGTTTAGTAAATGCATTCCCAGTATATGTAATAACTGGGGAAAAAAAGTTGTCCTAGAAAGACAGGTTGACTGGCTTACATGAAAACCCCCCTGCTTCACCGTCTCCCATTAAGGTTTGTTAGACCTGTTTGGTGAGCGGCGCAGACATCTCAACCTCCTTATCGCCAGCCAGGCAGCGTAATAAATCCACAGTGTAACATGCAGCCGTTTTCTCCTTTGTCCGCTGATGTGAAAGTTGCGCCGAGCTGTCCTGCGGCTGTCCAACCAACGCCAACGCTTGATTAGAGCCATGCTCTAAGCCCTCTCATTAGCATAATGTCCCACATTCCTCCACCACTGCTGCTGCTCTTCCCGGAGCGGTGGGAGCTGAGCTAGCGTAGCGACGTAGCAGCGTTAGCTCCATGGCCCCGGGCCTCCACCAAGCCCCCTGGGGTCCGTTGGGGAGCAGGGCATTAAGGCAGGCTGCGGAAGGGGCCAGCCAGGGCTGGGGACGTGACAGCAATGCGGTAGTGTTCTGTAGTGGTGTAAAGGGTGGTAGAAGGTGAGAGGGACAAACCTGGGACAGACATGCAGCCGGTGCAGAGCAGAGCGGAGCGCAGCACACATTATCTACTGACTAACAGCAGTGATGCACTGACAAGGGTAATGGAAAGCCAAGCCTGAGTACCTGCTCTGCTCTCCATCTAGAAATACCAGATGGTACTGCCTGTAACCACTCTATATAGACAGCACATTAAACAATACCCAGCACTGTGTGATCATCAAAATGTTTCAGCCATTTTGTTAACAGTGCCTTTTGTTATTATGACTTCAATTAAATGAGGATTTCAATTTTAAACTGATTGACGCTAATGTGATTGAAAGTTACAAAATTGCTCAATTTAAATAAAATAAAAGGCAAGCTGGCGATAATAACAACAACAACAACAAAAAACTCTAACTTAAATACCTGAATATACAGTACCCCTAAAATTATGAAGTAGGATTTCACAGCTTTCTCAAACCAAATAAACCCATTTCCCATCTACGACTCTGTCGCTGTGATGAACACTGCATGAGAATCCCAGGCCTGAGAGGCACAGCAATTGGCAGTGATAGATAGGAGACAGGAACGGAGAGCTGGAATCAGTTTGCCTTCAATCTGCCCTTGCTCTCCCCAAACACACCTCCGGGTCCTATGGTGTTTCCAAAGCATTTAATCCATCACCAAATTCTTTTGGAAAGGGGGACCTGGGGAAAGAAAAGTGAGGCCCCGTTTCAGGGCGACAGGCAATTATTTTAATGGAAAGAAAAATAACAGAGGAAGAGAAAGAAGGGAACGAATGCATCAGGGCGAGATTGACGGCAGGGCCCTAGCAGTAATGACAGCAAGACGTCAGTTATCTTTACGCCGGCCCCGCTTGCCACACCTGCCAGTGTACTCTGACAGTCCGATTGATCAAATTTACAGCTGTCACTGTGCCCGAGCAGTCCCCCTGGCACTAAGTCCTGTGTCTAATGCACACGAGTGTTAAGAGGTGTGAGGTCAGGACTTGTCATTAACACAGTGTCTGTAGAGAACCACCTATCCTCTAAGGGCAACGCGGGGGATGGAGGCATGATGTTACAGTGGTAACAGATAACAGATAGCTGATGACACTGCTGCATCATCCCTTTCATGTATTCTATGGGATATGGGAGATATACAGCATATCTTTTTTTTCTCATTCCGGCGATGGTTTAAATAGCAGAGAGGGTTTTTATAATGATGATGATGGTGATGTTGATGATGATATTCTCTGTAAAACTCTGTAAAATTGTAGCATTGGCAGCTTTTTTTTCTCTCTCTTCCCCTCTCTTTCCTTCTCCTCCCCCTGCAGACTGACTGGCCTGCCTCCCACCCTTGGCTCTTTCCAACATAACATTAAAAAAACCGAATACTGATATCCACCGTAAACCCAATGAATTTAATCTTGGCTGAGCTACGCTGCACTTGGAAGATAACCAAATAGACCCAGGTTTTTTTCCCCGCCTCCCCTACCCTCCCAGGCCCAGTGTGCATCACAGTGAAACACGCACATATTGAGATGTAAAAAGCAGCCAATACCACCACCATTATTCCAATCTAGCAGCCTAAACAACAGTCACTGATTTCTGATTTAAAAAGCGGCAATTATTAATTCAAGCACCGGCTAATTAAAACTAGAGCTAGGCATTTAGCCCCTTGTTACAATTATTTCACTGGTTTCTAATTATATGGACCTGCTTATCTACTCTATTAGCGCTGGAGCAGGGAAGGTGAAATCGGCAACCCTTTTCATTCTGATTCCTCAAAGAGAGACACTGTGGTGATGATCAGAGGATTGGGAAGGTTTATCAGAGGTAGTTCCTGGGGTTGCCAGGTCTAGTGGAGTCTGGAGTGAGGGTCTCTAGAAAGATGTGCTTTGGGGTTTGAGATGAGAGGGAGAGGGATGAGGAAGGGGAGGGGATGGGGATGGTTTGGGGGAGGAGAACTGACTGCCTGCCACAGAAATCTTTGTTTGATGTGCGAGCACAAGGGAATCCAGTATTCTTCATGTCTAATTTTCTAATATGAATATCTTTTAATGACAACTAGACATCTGAAAATAGCAAGCCTTCCTGAAGTTAAAACTCTGAATGTATGAAACAAAATATAATAAAACATCCAATGATGAAAAGCTAGCGTCTGTCTTGGATGGAACATATTGAAGAATACGCTGTTGTCAAAGCCACCGTGCTCTATGCTTCTGTATAAGAATGGCAAAATAACGAGACACTAACTTACATGCTTTTTCCCTTTCTTCTTCTCTCTTACACATGGCACAAGCATGAACTTTGTTCTCTATTTCTTAAGTGGGCACAGCAGTAATTGCCATGCTGAATATAGTAGCTGTAATGACAGGATACTACAACACGGCGACTCTTATAGAGAACACTACTATAGTACAAAAATTCTCTCTCTCTCTTACTGTATCTACTACCTCTCTGTAGTGAACCCAGTGTGGATAGTGTTTTTTTTTAACCATAGGTTCTATGGCTGTAGCCTGATGACAGCTGTGAGGATAGGTTTTTACCCCAGGTTCCAGGGTTGAGCCTGATGTCTGTGTCGGTAGCAGTGTGTGGAGGAGAGCAGGGCTCCCCTGTCACCACAGTGAACAGCTATGACATGCTAGCCGTGTTGGTGCCAGTGTCGACACACAGCCCAGCTGTGACATGTGGCAGCCGTGCCAGTGTTGCTGCAGTGTCCTATTCGTCCTCCTCCGCCTCAAGTGGGCATCTGAACTCACACTGCAGCGGCTGCCATCATCCACAACACAAACACACCACTTCCATGTGTGACATGAGGCAGCACATGTGGCCTGACAGAGACAGAACAGACACACAGGTACACACACTGTGTACCTCCACAGAGGAACACAGTTGAATCAGAATTCTCTCAAAGTCAAACTCCTCAGGTCTTTAAAGATCAGTCATCCCAGGCTATTCATTATTATTCTCCCATATAAGCAACAAACATAGGTACGACAAACGTAGCACATTAAGGGCCATCCCGGCCCCAGTGGAGGAGTGCTCCATGGTGTGACTGCTGCTGCTACTACTGCTGAGTCGGTCAGTCGGAGTAAGAGACTGAGAGCCTCTCTGATTAATGACCTGGGCTGGCAGTAATTGCCAGATGCCAGGTCATCAACCTTTTCACTGACACCTCTTCCTCAGGGATTTGTTCCATTTTTGACAAGGAGGCCATTGTTTGCGCTTGCACTCCCAGTGATCCTGCGTTACTCTGGAGGTGCCATGCTTGCCACAAAGGCACAGCCAATACACAGCCAACCCCTCAGTTTCCACAATCATGTGTCGGTTTTCTTCTCTCGTTCTCTTTATTTTTTTGCTCTCCTTCTCTCTCTGTCTGTATTGCCCTCCCTCCCTCCAATAACAATATGGTACATGAGACCATGAATAAATGCACTGGCCAATTAGGCAGCACTGTCTGGGGCTGCTCTACATCTGAAATGTCATGTTATGAATATTTGAAGAAGAGCAAGGGGCTAATTTCCAATTTTGACCCAATTTAGCAAACAGACCTCATGATGTGCTATAACATCATCTCAGTGTCCAGAAACAACACACTCAATGTCTACCTCACAGGAGACAGGGATAAACCGGAACTGTATGACTCATCTCGATGCGTCACTATCAATCTGACAGACAATGAGAGGAAGAAGTGACCATCTACAATGTCATCAAATGGTGAGGACTAATCCACGTGAGCCATTTTTAAATCATGGAATACGCCACTGGAGAGTTCTTAATACAGTATGTCATCAGCACAGGATATGACAGCTGCGGCTTCATCAGCCTTGAATACAAATATAATGTGGATATCACATTCACATTATACTCTACCTCCAGTATGTACTTATTGAATGATTGCTTGTCCAATTTATACAAAGTATAACGTCTGTGATCTTTATATCAAATTTGACCTAATAATTATCATTCAACCCATAGTGTGTTATCTTTTTGGTAGTTTCTGGATAGGGCTTTTGGTCAGCTCCGGTCAAGTCATTTAGCCTCACAGCAGTGTGTGATCTAATTGTGGGCTGCTGAAAATTAAATATCTCCCCTTGGGCCTTGACAATCCACTTTTTTTTAATGATTAACTTAGATTTAAAGCGAGATAATTTCAACCAATTAAATGCCTAAGAGCATAGCAGGGGCAGACAGATTGATTCAATCACAATGGATCTTGCTCAGTTTAAAGAAATCAGAAATGTGAAGATTTTAAGGACATACAGCTAGCTATCCATTTTCATTTGGTCATTCATAATAGGAGAAATCCAAGTCAACGAACCTGTCTACATTTTGTTGTCTCTTTCAAAAGTAGTGAATAATTTGGCATAAATGGTCAAATTATACGTCCAGAACATAGTAAGGCTCATCCCCATTCCCACACCAACCTTTTTAATTGCGTGACAATTTTCAAAGAGATGCCAGTTTAGCGCTGTGCAACACGACACAGACAGCAGCTTGTTTCTAATTACATACAGTTCACATTTGCATTGCAATAAAACTGGCCTTGATAGGCTACAAATTGAATTGACTGTAGAGGAACCTTGATAATCACTTCCCCTTCTCAACAGAACCCCTGCTAGTCCGATTAGTGGTTGTCCTTGTAAATGATGCTTCAACATGGCACACAGGCTATCATGCTACACACGTCAGCAGATGTGGATGTGCGAGGTGTCAGGGGGATATATAATGTGGATGCCATTACAAAGCTGTGCTGTTATTAAGTATAATGGGTACAGGGCCACTCTCCATGATGTGACAAGTGACTATTCTCATTAGATGCTAATCTTTACCGACTTCAGAGATCATCACTAATCTATTTGTTTCAGATCCCATTGCATAATGTGTCAATGCATTGGAGATTGAAACTGTAGACTAAACTAGTGATTTTGTTTTCTTCTCGCAGCTCATTTTCCTTGGCACTGCACAGCTCTCAATCCATGGCAGTTTGGAGGGCATGTGTCTGTCTCTTGGTGGGTAGGAGTGTTAACACTCATCAGCCTAGCGCACACAGTGCCATCCCCCAACATAAATAAACAGACAACTGAGAATATTCAGTCATGTCTAGACAGCCTCAGTGACATCATCATACTCCTCTCAGCAAGCCCCCACATACACTCAACACATTGATACGGTCACTTTTCCTTTTTTTAAGGGTAAAAACCATCTCTTACTTCGAAAAGGCAGAGAACTGGATTAATCTGCCTCAGAGGAGTGGAGAGACGAGAGGAGGAGAGGAGAGGAAATTAGTGTTGGGCTGGAAGGAGACAGGCGACTGCCTTCCTTTGATCTCACATCCACACACTGACAAGAGGAAATGGGACCAATACACCCTACAGTCACATTTTCTCTTACATGTGAAAACATAAAACATGTGCAAATTCAAATTAATCAAGAATATAATTAACTTTTTTTTTTACACATGCAGAGCGCAACAAGATTTTCAAACCTATTACAAGCCTATATGCTGTTAATCCTGCTAGAGGTCAAATATTCTTTCTTTATGATTTATGGATTCAATTATTGATGTGCCCTGAAATAATAACAATCTAAAAAATGTTATTCTAAGTAAGAAAATATATCCTATACTGCTATCAGTACAATGTTGAGTATCAAACATAAGACCAATAAACCATTGTAAATATAAATCAATTATATTTAACACCAACCCCTCTTAGGCCCTTTTCCCACTACGAGTGTTTGAGGAGCGGAGTGGCAAAAGAGATTTCTACTTTTCAATAAACATTACATCCTTGCCTTACCTTTCATTGTTGCTGGAAACGCAACATTCTTGGACTGCAACTCAAATTGTTCGTAAATATCACAGTAGCCGCTAGCCAGTAAGCACAAACTATTTAACAATCCAAGAAACTTTTCTTCCTTTTCTTCCAACATTTCTTATTTTCTTCCTGATCTGTTTCACCTGTCTTTGTGATTGTCTCCACCCGCTGCAGGTGTCCTCCATCTTCCCCATAATCCCCAGTGTATTTATACCTGTGTTCTCTGTTTGTCTGTTGCCAGTTTCTTTTGTTTCGTTAAGCCTACTAGCGGTGTTCCCTTGCTCCTGTCTTTCTCTAGTTCCTGTTTTCTAGTTTTCCCAGTTTTGACCTCTGCCTGTCCTGACTCTGAGCCTGCCTGCCATTCTGTACCTTTCAGACTCTGCTCTGGATTACTAACCTCTGCCTGCCCTTAACCTGTTGTTTGCCTGTCCCCCTGTTTTTGTAATAAACTTTTGTTACTTCAAAACTGTCTGCATTTGGGGCTTCTCCTGAGCCTTGACAATTAAAGGGTTTGTTTTCTCGTCCGTACACATTCAATTAGCTGACAAGACACAGCTAACTCCTGCTAGCTAGCTACAGTGTCATTCATATTATATTACAAACTGGGTGGTTCGAGTCCTGAATGCTGATTGGCTGACAGCTGTGGTATTATTTTTACTGTTCTAATTACATTGGTAACCCATTTATAATAGCAATAAGGCACCTCGGACGTTTGTGATATATGGCCTATATACCACGGCTAAGGTCTGTATCCAGGCACTCTGTGTTGCGTCATGCATAAGAACAGCCATGGTATATTGGCCATATACCACACCCCCTCGGGCCTTATTGCTTAATTATAAACGGGGTGGTTCGACCCCTAAATGCTGATTGGCTGACAGCCGTGGTATATGAGACTGTATACCACGGGTATGAGAAAACATGTATTTTTACTGCTCTAATTACATTTGAAACCAGTTTACAATAGCAATAAGGCACCACGGGGGTTTGTGGTATATTGCCAATACACCATGGCTAAGGGCTGTGTCCAGGTACTCCACGTTGCATTGTGCTTATGAACAGTCTTAAGCCGTGGTATATTGGCCATATTGCTCGGGCCTTATTGCTTAAATATAGACCACACAGGTAGGTAACGTTAACTAGCATGCTAGCTAAACAAAATTATTTTTGCATCCTGGCTGTATCTGAATGCTGACATTTAGCTGAACCATAGCTAGATAGGAGCTCTTAGGCTCACACTAGCTACCATATTAATTAGAACAAACCAGGCTTCATTTTTTTCAATATCAAGGAGGTCATTATACAAGGTAAAGGCAAACTGCGACATTGATAATTCCCTGTGGAGTTGCTTCCTGCCTGGACCTTGGTGGTGGCTCAGTGCAGTCAAGCAAAAAAATTAACATGGTTGAGATTCAAAGCTACGGAGACAATTTCAGAATGTAACAGGCTGTTACTACAATTTCAGGTTACAAAAAAAAAAAAGGAAAATGTCTGTACATTTCAGCTGTTTTAAAAACATTGCTATGCTATTACAATTTTTTACCGTGAGTGCTGACTCAATGAGACAATTCTGTTTACACTGCCCTGCCCTGTCGGAGGTACGGACGAGACGTGACAAGTTCGCAAGAATACATTGCAGTATATGTGTAGCCAAGGGCATTTTTGAGAAAAGTCGAGTAAGTGTGAAGACCCTCATAATCAGTCTTAGAGGCGTGAACATATCCGCCCGCACGCATCCCTTCTGCCTAATAGCCTGACATTTAAGACTGAGGAAATAGGCATGTTTGCGATGAGAAAACCAGCCAACATTAAAGCAAGGCATTGTTAGTGTCACACAAAATGCTATGTGTTACGGAGCATTTGATATGAATTGCTGTATACATTTAACTACTCTGTGAATAAAAGCACAAGCTGAACACTGCTGCTTTGTGAAACAAAGTGTTCACATTTCATCAAAAACCCATGATGAGGGACTGCGGAATAAGTCTAGAGGGAGACTAAATAGCAGGGTGTGTTTGGAAAATCTCTGTTTATGAAGATAATCAAACCGAAGACAGTCACACCAAAGCCAGTTCAAAAGGTACTTTTGAAAAACAATGAAAGCAATGTCTTTTCAATTTGAGTGATACAGTGTATATGGGCAAACCAGAATGAGTCTAAAGTTGTGTGCCTCCATTACTGAGGGACGGGGTGCTCTGTAGCTCTCCAACAAATGAGATCTGCTGCTCTGACCTCAGAACCAAGGTGATCCTGTCGCTTCCTCATTAATCAGGTACTGCCATGCCACAGATAATGGAGAGACACAGGGGAAGAGTGAAGGCTCTGGGAGTACAGCTACTCTACCCCTCTATCTGGGTCTCTCCCTTCATTCACACTCTGTTATTGTTAATTTCACCCCCCTCTCACAGACACGCAGGGGTCTAATAGAGAGAAAGAGAACTGAAAGAGACATCAACAGCGACAACAGTTTAACTTTTCTCCGGGCCACAGTGTGTGTCGACTAATACTGCGTCTATACATGCTAATGCACATATGCATAACACACACAATTTCTCTAACTCCCTGTACATCTCACACTACCTCCCTTCCTCTCCCCTCTCCCCACACACTCTCAACATCTCTCCACTCTCTATCTCTCTGCATCTCTCTGCTGCTCTCTCCACTCTCTCTCTACTGCTCTCTCCATCTCTCCTCTCTCTAATATCTCTGCTGCTCTCTCTCTAATATCTCTGCTGCACTCTCTCTCTCCACATCTTTCTCTGCTGCTCTCTCCTCTCTCCATCTTTCTCTGCTGCTCTCTCCTCTCTCCACATCTTTCTCTGCTGCTTTCTCCTCTCTCCATCTTGCTCTGCTGCTTTCTGCTGCACTCTCTATCTCTCCACATCTTTCTCTGCTGCTCTCCCCTCTCTCCACATCTTTCTCTGCTGCTCTCTCCTCATCTTGCTCTGCTGCTCTCTCTATCTCTCCACATCTTTCTCTGCTGCTCTCTCCTCTCTCCACATCTTTCTCTCCTGCTCTCTCCTCTCTCCACATCTTTCTCTGCTGCTCTCCCCTCTCTCCACATCTTTCTCTGCTGCTCTCTCCTCTCTCCACATCTTTCTCTCCTGCTCTCTCCTCATCTTGCTCTGCTGCTCTCTCTATCTCTCCACATCTTTCTCTGCTGCTCTCTCCTCTCTCCACATCTTTCTCTCCTGCTCTCTCCTCTCTCCACATCTTTCTCTGCTGCTCTCCCCTCTCTCCACATCTTTCTCTGCTGCTCTCTCCTCTCTCCACATCTTTCTCTCCTGCTCTCTCCTCTCTCCACATCTTTCTCTCCTGCTCTCTCCTCTCTCCACATCTTTCTCTGCTGCTCTCTCCTCTCTCCACATCTTTCTCTGCTGCTCTCTCTCTCTCTCATATATAATTTTATCCTGGCCGTTCATGGCTGAATGTACATGCATTAAGCAGGAGCTGAGATAATGAGCGGCTTTGAGAGGGAGATAGCACTAAGGCCTGGGAGGGAGGTAGCGAGGGAGGGATGGAAGCCTTTTGCCACTGCGGTGGCGGGCGGCTGTACACATTTCTTTCTGTCCTTTTAAAAGCCTTCCCCTGGGAGAGGCCAATACCAGAGCAGGAGATTGCCTTGCCACCATCAGGGCTTCCTGCCCTTCTCTTATTGGTCTAAAAGACTCCTATCTGCAGAAATAAATATGCTGAGGAACTCGTGCCATTTTTCACCCTCAGTGTCAGCGAGCCTCATAAAGACCCCACCATGTGGCGTCGACACCGATTACACCCCACAGTTGCCTTCGAGTGACTTCACATCAGGCTGCTGAGCCTTTCAACACAGAAACGTAAACAACACTGCCGTACCTCATTAAACCACAAGTGACGGCCCTCAACAGTCATAATTATAAACACCCTATTTGAGAAGCAGAAAGAGGCATTTGTGTGTATTTGGGCCCATTAACACAAGGTGCCGGTACTCCAGGCACACCACTGATACCCTCTCTGGGTTCCATGAGAGGAGAGCTGCTGCGCCGTGGAGTGCCTCTGTATTATGCCGAGAATAAACACTTGACCATATTTCAATATGCAAACATTTTCTTTAAGCATAATCAGCAGAGCAAACACACTGTGGCAGAGTGGAACACTGACCTTAATCCCCATGTAGCCCTGCCTGGTCTGGCTACTCTCTGATAAAGGTCCACAGGGACCCTCCGCTGACGTGCTGGACACTCAGACAATGAGCCTGCCAGAGAGGGGTCACCACGGGACAGGCTAACACTGACCGACCGGCGCTCACATGGCTTTATTTCAATCATAATAAGAAGGAGTCAAAGTGTGCCATGTGCTAATCTCACTGCAGTGATGAGAGGGGGGAATCAGGAGTGGGCTCAACACAGGGGGCTCCGAGCTAACACACACACATGCGCACACACGCACGTACGTACGCACGCAAGCACACAAACACACAGGCCCTTGGACCAATGTGTCTCTAGGCACTGGCAGCTCGGTGGGGTGAGAGTAGGGCATCAATCAACATCCCTCACCCGGTGTGCTCTCCGTAAGGCAGAATATAGTGGCATGGCAGAGTGGCTACTGCTCATTATGATGAAGAGATCGTTTTCAGCTGAGTTTTGGGTTTGTTTGGTTTTTCTGGTGAGGGAGGTTTCCTCTAACAGGGTGTGAGATAAGATCACTGTGACTCCTCTGCTCTGCTAGCTTGGCTCCTCACCACTGCTCTTTGTTCTCACAGGCTGTGTCCCAAATGACACTCTATTCCCTATTTAGTATACTACTTTTGACCATGGCTTAGACCCACTGTGGTGCTGCTGGTTCTAGGGGACATATTCTGTACAGATATCACATGCCATGGGGTTCACATCACACTGTGTGGGGATTACAGTAAATGTATGCAAACCAATAACAGGCTGATATTTTAAGTTATTTACATGATTATTATCTCACATGTACTGAGTCCATCTGATCCTGGGGTGAGAGGTCAACAGTTCACCAAACATAAATCTAACAGAGAATATATCTTACACAGACTTTCCAATCTTGGCCTCCCTTAAGAAGTTTAGCTTCTAAATGAATGCAATGGGACTTAGAGCAATGTCACAGTAATTAATGTACCAAGAGGTAGTTCCCTTTGGCGAGGGAAACATCTGGTAGACCCTCTGCCAAGCGGTTCAAATACTCTGCATGCTTTCACAGACTGATGGGCAGCTCAGTTAGAGACAGGGAGTTAGAGACTCTAACCAGGACCTCTGAGGACCTCTAACTCTTGACACATGTTTATATAAGGGATACATTTTCATACGAATGTTCCCTTTCGTGTGAAATTACATTGTTCCACCACGCAGCCGATGAATCATGGAGCTTTCCATTTGATAGACACACTGTTCCAGTTTTATAATCGCCAGTAAAAATGAATGAGAGGCAATCATGAAGTTAATGCACGTTTGGAATAATTAAGACTTGTTTGAACTGCAGAGATGGTAATAACCCGGATGACCTAAAAGCTGTCAGCTTGGATAAATAGTTTCCGAGGAAGACATTGAACACTCCTGTAGTACACAGTATTCAGCCAGTGTGGTGATCCCACTGGTTCAGTTAACTCTAGCCTCAACTTTTATGTACAGAGGCTGCCAACTTTGCTAAATGTTATCCCCCTCACGCCCCTTGTCAATCCCTGAAAGGAGCTCAGTCGATGTTGCTTTACTAAAGACTATTTTTAATCTATGAGGTGATCCAGTTCGTGGTCCCTTTGACTGACGATTTGCTCCTAAGAACTGTCATTACTTAGGGCTTCAAAATGGGATCAGATTTGGCCGTTCGAGGATTCTGTCTTACAGCAATTCTTTCCACCTGCTTCCGCCAAGCATTCCCCTTTTCTGCGCTGAACTGAACTGGCTTACCAGAAGGTCTTAAAAAGCTGCTTCAATTGATACCATGTGGGCTGGCAATACAAAGAACCATTATATTTCAGAAATTCCTCCAACGACATGCTCATCAAGTTTGACTGAGGCTTGGTTCACACTCCAGAAACAACAGTTAGCTTGATCCTGGGCTCATACCACAGCAAATGGTGAGAGTCTCAGCATACAGTATAACATAACATACAGGCCTTATCCCTCATATCCAGCTGGTAATACATCCGCGTCTATCTCCCCTCGGTGAACGATAACGTCCACCTTTCACATAAACACAGAGTGAATACATCAGCATAAATATATAATGGAATGCATAACAGACAGACAGACACAAGGCATGTGTCAGTTTTCATAAAGCTAGCTCGGCTTATCAGATCTACCTGTGGCTAACTTATTCAAAGCAAGAAACAACCTGTTCACATAGGGGATGTCATGTGAATACAAATCACTTCAAAAGGCAAAATAAATGAGTAGTGTGTAGTTTATGTTAAATTGCTAGAGTGGAGAAAATCCATAGACAATCCATGGGCACAAGGGCTGAGCTGCCTAAAGGTTTCTGAAAGAGTGAGATGAACACTGGTTTGTTTCCTTAATCACTTGATTCTCTCCTGATAGGGAGAAATTAACGCTTAATCAAGGGATCTGACTTTCTGACCACATTAATTAAATCATGTATATTACATCCACTGGACAGATAGATAGTAATACTAAACAGAAGGGTATATTAAAGAGTTTAAGCATGACTTCACATGGTTTTATTAATCAAATAAAATTGGAAGACAAAGTGCCTTTTTCTCCTCAGAGGCTGGTGAAAGAGAGAGAGAGAGATAAAGAGAGAGAAAGGTCTGACTCAATAAGATGAGTAAGAGGGTGATATGTAAGAGGGTGATGGAGCCGTTCACCCATGCTGCTCTGAGCACATAATCACCCAGCTTTAAACTTCACTAGAAAGGTGAAATGACCCTAAATACCCACAAGATGAATATTCAATATGCCTGCGGTGCTACAGACATCTGCAGCTACACACAAGACCTGTATGTGTCAGCTCTCCTCACAGATTGATTCTTAACCCCGCCATGTACGTCAGACTCCAGACTCTGAAAAGCCAAGCAGTGACATTGGAGAGAGATGCACACAGGCATACCTCCCTTCTGATTAGAAAAGACAACATGAAAAATGCTCCCTCCACTCTGACTTCATTACAACACAATTTGTACTGTGAATGGAGGGGAACAGAACAGGCAGATTGTAGGGTGCTGTAGAGCAAAGAGAGAGATAGGAGGAGGCGGAAGAGGAGGAGGAGGCGGAGGAGGAGGTGGAGGAAGAAGGGTGGTTACAGACAGTAATCGTCATGAAGAGGAGAGAGGGGAGAGTGATAGACTGACAGATGGAGTGCAGGTGATTGGGGCTGGATTATTGGATCAGATAGACTGTGTGGTAGATAGAATCCAGACGATGGAGACAGAGAGAGCGAGCCAGTGATAAACCTTCACTCCTCTCGGTGCTAATCTGCTGTAAAGCCATGCGGTCCCTCAGGGGCCGTCTCCTCCTCGGCCCAGTGGAGCACCATTCCTCCCCACAGTACACTCCTCGACACAGCCCCAGAGGAAACAGTGCCAAGGCCCCACTGACCTCAGGGGCTACTACTGCCAGCGTCTGATACTGTCACTAATCTTTAGATAATGACTCTCTAAGTCACTTCATTCAATCCTAAGGAAGAAAGACTGGTGTTACTATAGGACCTTTTTGTTAGGGGAGTCCATCCCTAACACATTCAAACAAAACATTAGGCCACAGACAACGTTTAGTAACCTCTTTCCAAGGCACTATCCTAAAATAAAATATATTATATGTCTGCCGTATCTCTTCCTAGTGGGGCTACGTCTCATATTATCTGTCTGCCGTATCTCTTCCTGGTGGGGCTACGTCTCATATTATCTGTCTGCCGTATCTCTTCCTGGTGGGGCTACGTCTCATATTATCTGTCTGCCGTATCTCTTCCTGGTGGGGCTACGTCTCATATTATCTGTTTGCCGTATCTCTTCCTGGTGGGACTACGTCTCATATTATCTGTTTGCCGTATCTCTTCCTGGTGGGGCTACGTCTCATATTATCTGTTTGCCATATCTCTTCCTGGTGGGACTACGTCTCAGGATAGGATGATAGTAAAACAGTATCCTGTAAATCTGTTATTGGTCATTTGTTTCAATTAGACAATCCATTCACAATAACTGCAGCGGCCACATTTGTCACTAAATAAATGGTAGCATGCTGAATGAGGGTGCAGTAAACTGTCTTTTATGAGGTGAAGATTCCCTTGTTAAACAAGCTACAGTATGGAAATACTGTAAAGCTCAGACCGAAATCTCTTTGGGCCACCCTGTTCTTTTTGACAGTCATATTGTAAAACTCTTGACGTTAATTGAGCCCTTTGCACTGATCACGAAGTTCGCTAATACTTTCATTGCTGAGAGTTGAAGGCAAACACAACCTATACTGCCATTTTATGATAATTGTTCCAAACAGGTCCAGCCTACTATCCCTTCATCCTGAAATAAAAGCGAGTGCAGGAAGAGCGAGAGACAGGGCACAATAATTCCCCGTTACAGCCGTTATTTTTCATTGCCTCATTTTGATAGTTTTGAATGCTATCCAATTTATTAACTTAGAGCCTTCTCAAATAAAAACACAGATTGGCAATTATTCTCAGAAAAGGCTTGACTGTATTGTTTTATTGGCATTATTAGTGCACGCCTCGTTGGCAGCCAAAACTCTTCTTTCCCCCCTTTGTTTTCCTCTCTCTTTTCATGACCTTATTAAGTTGCGTGGCTTTCCGTTAGTTGGGTCGGGCAATGGAGAGGTACTAATAGCACTCAGCTGGCTGACCTGGCACCACACACTGTGTGGAGAGAGATGTCGGAAACAGGAGAAGATGTTGGAAGGAAGGTGAGGGTAATAGCCACCACATGGGGTAAGTAAGGGGAGCTGCTGGGGAGGAAAGTGTGTGTCACTGGTGGGTGTCTGAGACCCGGTCGGGGCCGACGTCAAAGCCAAGCAAACAAACACTCACTGGAGGAACATTGGATTCTTTACACTCCTGGCAGAGGGAAGCGGGTCCCAGAGCGGTGCACGAAACATAACGCACTCCAAGCGTGTGAGTTTTTTAAACAGCAGATCATTCACAGGGGATGAGGGGGTTTATTACACTTTAATAAATGTTTACAGTGTATTACACTTTTGTACATCATCCACTTGGTTACTAATGCTCACTTGGAATCTGAGTGGCTGTGCGTCATCTAAATAGTTTGCGGCTACAGAGCAGGGAAATCCTCCTGATAATTATCATCACAGAAACGCTTTATAGTGAAAAAAAGGAAACATATTTTAGAAATGTTATATTCTTTGTAATCTGAATGTATTTCCATGAAACTACACCAGTAATGAAGATTTGGTTAATTTGTCTTTAATAATCATCAAAATGATTAGGCTACTTATGAAAATGACATATTTATTATTATGGATAACCATTCATTTAAATATTATCTTTAAACTCCCAATCTGGCATATGAATGTTAGTATGAGGACCATTTTTAAGATTGACAAACATTTCTTAAATTGAATACAGTCGGAGCTGTAGGTTATAGTGCAATAGGTCTATGTTTTTCATAAGGCTGATTTCTAAGAAGAAATTCCTCCTATATCAGTGACTGTCAAGGGAGGGACTATCAACTCCCAACATATAGGACGTATCCAATAAACAAGGCCGCCCAGAATCGGGTGATTTAGGTTCCTTGGACCGCTAAAACCACAATCTCACACCCAAACACAGACAGGCAGAGGGCTTCAAACAAAAGTGCTCATGACGTTGGAGTCTGCATCACAATTGGGTGGCTCGAATTGGTGGTGACCCATACTCAGTCACACACACACGCACGCACACACGTGCATGCACGCACACACACGCAAACACACACACACACACACGAACAACACCCACACACACGGCCGCTGATCCCTGATAACAAAGAATAATAACGGACAGCCACTTTATCAAGGGGAAGAAAGAAGACAAAAAAGGAGATTAGAATTATGGGTGATCCCCCTCCACCTTCCTCTGCACAGGGCCAGATAAATCCCACACAAAGCAGCCGGGGGCCTGGGGGCCAGGGCAGGAGTCTGGTTGGACCTGCCTGTGTTACTCCCCTCTGCAGGACACCACCAAGAGAAAGCACTCACAAATTAATCAACAATTACCTCTGGGAAGGAAGGGTTCAAATCCACGGCCTGCAGGCTCTAGCCATTTGGTTATTTGAAACTCCCTCATTCTCGTTATACAGCAGTGTGCCATATCAAATTATATTATATTTGCTAATATCTGTAAGGCATAATCCATGTGTTTCACTCTGTCTCTGTAATGTATCTGTAATATCCACAACAAATGCCCTGATTAAAATGTGGGTTATATTTGGGTGGTGTCATTAAACCAAATCTATTACATCTGTAATTAGTCCCATTTTAATGTATGCCAATGTACATCAAAACAATGACTATTTAAGTAGCCTACTGTTGAAATAAATCATTACAGTTGTCAAATGGATAGCTTCCTGCCATTTCATCTGCAGTGTTTATGAACACACTACCCTCTGACCACAGAGCATCCAGGATTACACAGGGGTTAATACAAGGATTTATGGAAAATCTAGAGCCCTCAGGGGGGGGTCCAGAATGTTGCCCTGTCTAAGAACATTAAATAATAATACAAGAAGTGTCACTAAAGCAAACAGATTTTGGCCAGAAATCAAAACAAGCAGATCTTCAACAGTCCGTGACATTTTCACAAATGTTGTGAAGAACACAGCACCAAGGACAACATGGCAATAACCACGGACCGGATAACCATTTTCATAATTGGATCACTCGTTTTCATCCCAAATTTGATCTGTGGTCAGCAAATATCAAATATGAATGAATGAAATAAATCAAATACTCTGCTGCCCTATGCAACCATTTATAGTATGGCAACCTCCACCTTTTTCAACTTTTTTTCCTGTCCAAACAAGCGTGAAAACAGATCCAGCCATTTTGGAAGATGGTTATTTCAATTAGCATATGAGAATAAGCAGGAATTGTAACCATTTGCCTCACCATGAAAAATAAAAAAGATAATACAATTTTGGAGCCTGGGCTGCATTAACTCTTCCATGGTTTCCATGGAAACCCACTCCTGGACCAGACAGTGTGATGAGGAGGAGAGGCCCCCAAGGACACACACACACACGCTGGAGCTGCTGCTGCCGAAGCCTCGCACACTTGCACACACAAAGCCAGGGCCAATTACCCTGCTCCCTGCAAACCAAGGGTTAAGGCCGTCATGCCTGGACCAGAATGCAGATGAGCTTTCATCACGCTTCCTAGAGATGAGGCCAAATACACAACCAATCAGCAACAATACTCCTAAAAAAAATCCCGGAGATGTCAAAATAGTGAAGGCCGGAGAGGAGAGAGGGGACGGCATGTCATTACATGGCTGGTCTGGAGCCTTTAATCCCAGTCTAAAGTGGAAATGTTTGAAGACATCAGAGTGTGGTGTGAATTAACTCCTCTCCTCTGCTCTCCAACCTCATATTGGCCCTTATTACAAGACATTACTGCACTCACAGGCTCGCTAGCCAGTCTTTTAGCACTAGGGAAAACTCTACTGGTAATAACGGTAGAATAAACAATAGGAAATGTGAAAAGAATTTGAGATGAAAAGAAAACAAGCTCTTGATGGTTGACTTTCCCGTCAGAACCTTTTAATAAAGAACGGCTCATAAAAGAAACAGACAAATTGTAAAAAAGAAATATATATTTCTATGATTGCAGACAAAAAAAAAATCCCTATTGGCTTTGAGTCGCAAAATCTCTCACGGTTTTGAAGAGGAAATCATTCTTAATTACCAAGCCCGAGAGAGAGTCTCTTGAACAAAACCTTTTTCACTTGATCACCAGAACAGAATATAATGTTATCTTTCATATAAAAAAACATAAACATGATATGAAAATAATTACAGCATGAAAAGTTAAAACTTACATACCAAACCACGAAACCACTCTCCAACAGACACAATTATTATCTTTGATCTAATCATAATTACATACACAAATAAAGTCTATCAATAAACCACAAAAGAAAGAGTTATTATTTGCCCGACGTAGTGGATTGACCTGCTTTTTTCCTAATGTGTCCAGAGAATAACAACAACATCAAAGAGGTTGCTGGCACAGATAGGAAATGAGAATGAAAATAGAGATTTCATCAACACCGTGGTGGATAAGGAGCGCTATCTCCCTGTGTGCTTTCTCTTTGTTCGACTGGAGTTGTGCAGCTAGAGGACAAGGGAGGGTCTGTAGCGACTATGTACCGGGTCACCTGTAAATCTGGCAGCCCGTGGTTTTAAAACGTGTCGTATTCTGTGATGATGGCTAACTCCTGCACTCTAAAGGCGATGCCACTGGACCCCAGCAGCTGAGTGTCATTTCAGATCCATCAGAGGAGAGACATTAACACAGAGCTGGCTGAGTCATCAAGGTGACTCTTTGTCTCTGGGCCCATTAAAAGACTTGGACAGGGGCCAAAGAACAAGAGGCGATGACCAGACCCACCCGGCCAGGAGCCTCCGGCTGTGTGTTTCTGTGTGTGTCATCGAACACACACGCACGCATGTGTGCACACACAAACACACGCACAACACACACCTGAACAAGCGCAAACATGTACTGGCCGGGTTGCGTTTTCTCCCCCCTATCTCTGTTTATCTCTCTGATGCTTGTTGATGCGATGTGCTGCACACTATTTATAGCTAGCAGGCCAACAGTCTTAACATTGTATTGAGCAGCTGCATATCTGCCAGGAGACGAATTAGATCAGGCAGTGGGAAAGCTCGGGCAGCCAGGCAGGGAAGCAGGGAGGCTAACAGAGCCAGCCCAGGCAGCACCACAGCTGCCCAGCCACCTGGATGGCAGGCCCCTCGTACAGACCCGGGTCATGGGCAGTGCAGCCTCACCGAGATCATGTGGTGTGACGCAGAAGATCCAGAGCCAGGCGCTGAGGTGACACTATAGTCCTGACCTTCCTCTGCTTTGCTCGGCTCTGGCAACGAGGGGGAAGAGAAGCTCTTCCCTGGAGGAATAGGCAGAGACAGGCTGGAGATAACAACAGCAGCACAATGCAAAAATGTACAAATGAGGGTGGACACATCTCTCTGAGCTGAGCTGATCTTCCTCTGCGATAGTGCTGCTACAGAGTTGAACACTCCCCTCCCTGGCTACAAATGGAAATGGCACAATTAAAGTACTGATTAAGTTAATGATGCTTACTATGCTTACACGTTGTTTGAGGAAGCTAATTAACTAAACCACCTTGAAGTGGAAACTGAAGTGAAACTCACAGACAGTCCGGACTTAAAACGACCGTAGGAGGAATAAGGATTTTATTACATTTTAGTTTCAGAGGTAGATAGAGCTGGATGATGAAAAGAGGGATATGTTTCTGTCCCATTTGTCATCCTAGTCACTGCCAGGGAATGGCACATAATCATCCCAAACCTCATTCATCCACCCATTTAGCCCAAAAATATAATATGAATATTGTTTTAGTGTGGTGTCTTGGCATGCATGTCCTGGGTAGCATGGATGGAAGACTCTTGTGTTCTTTCTTTGAAATCACACAATCTCCTTGGCGACACATAGCCCTACTCGTAATCTGTTTGAAGATTAGCTTTCACAGATTAATACACCACACTGTGAGTGACAAAGGTTGTCCCTGGTTAAACTGAGCTCTGTGATGCAGCCTCCTTCACCTCTCCTTCCTTACTCAGTATCCATGATGCTGCCTTCTGCTTTTGAAGACTCCTTTTGAAAGCAGGCGCCTGTTTCCATAAAGTCCTGCCGAGCAGGACAGTCCTTTGAATGACACTAGAAACGTCACTTGCCTCTCTCTTCCTACCACAAAAGCATACATTTTTAGAAATGCATTGGTTGTTCCTCTTTATTATTTTCCCTGCTGTACATTACATCCGCATGCTAAAAAGCAAATGAGCTTAAGTGCATTCACAAGGAAACAAAGACATGAAACTAGAGGGACTTGTCAAATGTCTGAGGAGGCTGATTCATTTGATGAGGAGGAGTCATTGGCATGGTAAAGATGAGACGATTCAGAATTTTGCTCTGTTGTTGATGTTTTCACTTTGTTTCACACACTGAACATCAATAATTACTGTATCAGCATGTAGATAGGATCTTGGACGGAAGCCAAGCGAAAGAGATTGTGGGCTTATATACTAGATGGACTTAATCTCAGTGCCTGAATTTATTTTGTGTGTGGCGTTGGCGTAATCTGGTGATTTCAGAGCAGTGATGGCCATAAACCCATGATGAACACTGATAATAAACAGCCTAAGCTTGTTTTTACTATCCCATCTCTCTCTCTCGCAGGACAGGCAAAGACAAAGGAATCTGCCCTGTGAGAGGAGTCACAGATGAAACATTAAAACGAAACAACAGGGGGGAACTCCACAGGGACAGCTCTGTCAAATTCAATCATCCTCCACCCAACTGAACTGCTGCTCTGATAATCACGTTTAAGGATGCTTAGGGGTCCCCTTTCTAATTCAAGCCAACATGCTGAGGAGAAAATCTGTGGTTCATCAGGAGCAATATCCTCCCCGACTATAAACCTGCTCTTCTGCCTCAGCCCTCAGCCACAAGCCCGCCAGCACTCAGCAGTCAACATACACAGTAACAAAATACAAGGCTATCGTTGGAAGAGGAGGAGAGGCGATCACCTCCATATAGATAAAAACAGGTCCATCTGTTGCTCTTCCACCACGCCTCTTCTTCTCTCAAGATGAAACGAGTATATTCATTCTCTTTTACATGCTCTGGGTTTTAGATGAGGCTCCGTCCTGCTGTGCTAAAAGCCACTAAATCACATAACGACTGGGAAGAATGAGAGCACATGTCGTATATATATTGGAGGAAAATCTTTAAAGAGGGACTGAAAGCACTGATTCCGCATGTGTTTCTCTGTTCTACATTAAGAAAAACAAGATTTCATTCTCTGGGGTGTGGTTCGATGTGGCAGTTACTTACGATTGTCCCCGATGAGACACCATAAGAACAAAGCCAGTATCACTTCCTCAAAATAGTCCGAATGAATCTAAGACTCAAGGAATCTGTGATTAATTTAGATGTTTTTTCTGAGGAGGTTTTACATCTAGCAAAGGTGTTTGGTGCAGTATTTCTCAAGTAAAAAAATGCGTGGCGTGTGACCGCTGGGCAGTCTGTATCTCTGTCTGTGTGTTCTGTGGTAGGACTGGACAGAGTGCAATCAGCGCAGCTGTGTAAGTGGGCTAGTGAGCATTGTCGAAATCAAATCCCAACCCTCAAGTCATAACAAACTCACTTACAAAACTCAGTTTTGGATGAGACTGACTTTATGACCAAAATTATCCTATTTATATTTTGTTGTCAATTTGAACACTAGAATAAATGTTTCTGACTAATATCGATGCCACCAAGGCTGATCAAAACCGGAGAAGTTGTTTATTGTCTTCAATAAACATCAAATAAAGCTTCAGACTTACTAGCAATAATATTTCATTGTCCGGCTTACGTGGGAAAAACTGAGCAGAGAGAAAGCGATGGAAATGTGATCTTTATTTCCACCTCATCCAAAGCGTTTGATATTGTAACGATATTCGTAGGTGGAAGAAGGTGAAGAGGACTCAGGTGCAGCGTGGTACGTGTTCATGGTAAATTTAATAAAGAAACTGAACACTAGAACAAAAAAACAACAACGTGGAACAAACGAAACAGTTCTGTCTGATGTAGACACACAAAGACAGAAAACAACTACCCACACCCATAGTGGGAAAACAGGCTACCTAAGTATGGTTCTCAATCAGAGACAACGATAACCAGCTGCCTGATTGGGAACCATACCAGGCCTAAACATAGAAACACAACACCAAGACATACAAACATAGAATACCCACCCACATATCACACCCTGACCAAACTAAAAATAGAAACATACAAAGCAATCTACGATCAGGGCGTGACAGATATTCCCTCCTTGGCTGCATGTACTTTGCGTTATTTACAGACATTAATGGACATTTAAGGTTATGATAATATCCTTTGACAGGGGTAAACAAACCCATCTACACCCTCTATAGCCTCTATAATATCCTGATCTGACAACAGCATGACTCTTAATGATGGTGAGCACTAAACAAAGCGGAGGGCCTGATTATATGTAGCATCACACAGGCAGCCAGACAGCACTCTCTTTCCTCTTCATCTCAACTCTTCACATGCGATGGCTTACTTATTAAAGCTCTCACTGTGTGTTAAATGTCTGGACCGGGGAGTGACGAGATCCCCACTGCTTCTAACAGCTCCAGTCACACACACTCACAGACTCACACTGGGAGACAAAGAGAAGAGGAGGAGGAGGGAAACAACACGGATGACGAGTGCAATGAAGACATCTTCCCTTCTCTTGTGACAGGGACAAGCCCCCCTCAAAGTCACACCAATCAGTATCATCAATACTGCATCAATCATGGAAAATACATTTTAAGGCAAAATGGTAAAACCTGGTTGGTGCCAGGTTTTAGGCTAGTGCCACTGCCAACAATAAGCTATCAAACCACACAAACAATTTATGGAAGACATTTAACTGGTGAAAATAATGTTTATGTACTATTTTATCAGTGCAGTGTCAATGCTGTTTTATCCACCCTGAGACGAAGCAGAAGAGACAGAGCAGAGTGTCAGGCAGACAGGGTCTCCTCTCCTCTTTCTCTCATTCCCATGCATGTCGGATGAGCATGCTCCAGAGACTGGCCACTCTCTCTCCTCACACACTGTCTCTGTGTTTGGCCTCACAAAGAGCCCCAGTCTCACCCCGCAGTGCTCCACAGCCCTCCGCTCTCTCCGCTCACTGAGAGAGAACGTAATCAAGCACTCCACAAACACCCCCGCAGCAGAAGGTGTATCATTTTTGCAGGCCATTTAGCACTAACAACAAGCCCCTCTTATATATGTCGCCATGACAAATGGAGCAGAGACGAGGGGAAAAAGGAACCAACACCTTGCACCTCTTAACACCAGTCTGGTTGAGCCATGTTAGCTTCTCTCTATTGCCCACTACAGTCAACAACATCTCTCAAACAAATTAGACACCACCCACATCCACGCCAGGCAAACACATTACACACACCAACCACTCATGCATGACATGCTCTGACACCATCAGATAAGAGGGGCAGTGATCTGGGTGCGTGGAAAGCTCCTCCACCTCTCAGAAAGGTCACGGAAGCCGCGGTGGTCAGACATGGTGGTGCGTTGTGGGTTTTTCCGCTCGATGGATTGCGCCCGCTGTCTCCCTCAAGTCCCCTCTCAACTGGGGTCAGTGGCTCCATTCAAGCGTCTGACCTTCCAATCGCTGTCTGTCAGAGACCACTGGATCCATCTCCCTGCTCCCCATTCAATACTAATTACATTTCTACACACTGCATATGTCTACATTCATCCTGTACAAATACCCAGAGCGTACATGCATAGTTGGAGTCCATTGATTTTCTAATAAAATCAACATTATCAAAATAATAAAATTGCCTTTTAGTCTCCTCGGCCATTTCAGGCCGGCACAGCGGCGACCGATAGCTTGATGCCAAGCGGTTGGAGAAGCAGTGCATAATTTAGCAAAGCGGCTCCTTTGGTCGATTTGCCTCTGTGTGTACATCGTTGTTATTCTCCTCTGTAAGTCTGTAAGCATGAATATACTGAGGTAATACAGATACTTTACAAAAGACTGTTGTTGCCTCTGAACCAGATGAGCTTCAAAGCCTAGATTGCGGTCCTTTATTGAGGAACAGAAAAGGTATTGAAATGTTGCAACTAGAGCTACAGTATGTGGCTTGGTCTGCTAAATGGCCTTCCTCTGGGATAGGGCAGACACAGAAAAAGTATTGACATTTTTGAAAAGGAACTACTGTATGTGACTGGCTCTCTTGTTGAAGAAAGTAAGCAATCATTTAATTTGGCTCAGAACTTGGAGGTGACTGAGAACTCAAGGTAGCATGTGAAATTCATAGGAACACATGACATTGAAAGCTGAGAGTCTATTTTTTTTATTAATCCATATATATATATATTAATATATTAATATTAATATATATATATATATTTCCCACCATATTGCATCCTAAAATTAGGAAAAAGCAAAGGCTTTAGTTTCTGGTCAAACAGATGGAAAAGTGATCTTAGAAAACGTTGACCAGAAAAAGTCTTAAAAGCTATTAGAAATACATGAAGACAAAACAATAATGTTGAAGACCATTGCCAAATAATATCAACATGTTTATTTAATTTTGCAGAATTATTGCCTAGTGTCTTGTCATTCTGTTCCCCCTACATATCTTTAATATATTTTCTCATTTCATAAGTAAGGAGGATAATAAAAGTTAGTCATACGTTAGTTATAGTGTTTTTAATGATAACAATTTAGTTTATTTCTCTCTCTCTCACTCTCTCTCTCCATGTCACACCCTGATCTGTTTCACCTGTCCTTGTGCTTGTCTCCACCCCCCTCCAGGAGTCGACCATCTTCCTCATTATCCCCAGTGTATTTTATTTATACCCGTGTTCTCTGTTTGTCTGTTGTCAGTTCGTATTGTTTTGTCAAGCCTACCAGTGATTTTTGCCATGCTGCTTTCTGTCTCTAGCTTTCCCGGTTTTTGACCATTCTGCCTGCCCTGAACCTGAGCCTGCCTGTCGTTCTGCACCTTTCGGATTCTGCACTGACATTTGCCTGCCCTTGACCTGTCGTTTGCCTGCCCCCCTGTTTTTGCAAACAACTTTTGTTACTTCGAAACTGTCCGCATCTGGGTCTTCTCCTGAGCCTTGACACTCCAGTTAATGTCACCTTTCCCAGCCCTTACTATCACCTACCCATGAGCCCTCTCTATCCATTTACTGTAACCAGCGTACTCAACCACTGAGCACCAAAACTTCCGTGGACGTGAAATTTGGTCAGTCTAAATATAAACCAATCATATACGTCTATGTTTCACAAGTTTGGACAGACAGCACATTACAGTATAGTACAGTAAAAAAAAAGTTGAGTATACTATAGGTCAGTACAGTACTTATTCTGTACAGTGGAGCACACTACAGTATAATGCACTGTATTATACTGAATTGAATTGAACTACTCTAAAATGTTCAGTAGAAATTGTTGAGTAGTCCTTGTGCATAAAATTGTATGGTTTGTTTAACTTTGCAATCAATGTTTTTTGTTTGACATACGTTTTAAGGTGAAAAATCACAGTCTCAGCATCATTCTGTTCAAATGGAATTGCACTATTGCACATGCTATAGAGTCAAAAATGCAATATTTTGATAAAATAATGAATCCATTCATAAATTGTTCATAGGTTAAACTGCCTCCCAAACTGGTCTCTCTTACATGTTACGGCAACAATGTGGGGCTGGAGGGGAGGCCAGTGGAGGGGTGTCAGAGAGAGGTGAGCTATGTTAGACATAAGTGTGTGTTGATGTATTGTATGGAGGGAGGGGTGTGTGCGTGCGTGTGAGTTAATACTAGCAAGGGAGCCAGTGCTAGCCCCCCTGGCTGCCAGAGGTGCAGCGGTGTGAGACCGCAGGCTGCCATGGCCGTGCACACGCCTGCCAGCCCCCTGTTATCTGCAGCCACAGAGCCACCAGAGCCACCAGGACGCGACCTGGAACTACGCCACAGAGGGGACTGGGAAGAGACTCGCTCCCAGGAACCTGGATGAGGGGGAGCTGTGACACACACCGGCCCAAAACACACAGACCTAACCAATCATATCATATCACTTTACTAAGCTTCTAAACACAGTTTCCACCAAACAGCATACACATACTGCCAATGGCATAGATAGTAAGTGACATCATGGAATAAGGAGAATTATAATGATGGGAATATGATAATAATGTTTATCCCACAATATCATTAAATAATCTGTTTTGCTAAATGTATGATTTAAAAAATAATCTCTCTTGTTGTAACCAATTAAGATGCTGGTGATTAGCTACAGCTCAGCCAGCCAATGAATACCTAATGACTTGAGACAAGTCTAATGTTTCTGCTATCACAGCCTGGGATCAGTAACAATATGGAATTGATGTGTTCAACTACACTAACCGCCATCCTACTGAAGTTAATTCAATATAAGAAATCACACTTGACCAGGGCACCCAGAGAGTCATAATCCATAAACGATGCCGTTATTGCCAAAACCACTCTGCTGCGGCCCCAGTTAACTGGTTGTCTGTCTGTTTTTTAGGGGAGGCAGCAGAGAGGCAGGCCATTCTTTTGTTCTAATTGATTTCCCGGTTACTGGATTCTTAGTCAGGATCAGCAGAAGCCGGCTGTGTCTAATATGACCGTAATGAAACTGAACAATGTTAATTGGGAGCACAAACCTGCTCTCGGCCAATCAATGAACACAGAGAGGCTGGGTCATTGTCCCAACACACTCGCTGCTTCCTGTGTGCCATGGACACTTCCTGTAAAGATTTCTCATGCTGCCAGACCAGAAATGCCTGACTCCTCTGCTTTTCATTGACCCAGTCAATGCTTTTCTCTGTTTCTCTTTTCTCTGCATTCGTGAAAGTGGTTTCTCTGTATCAAGCCAACTGAGGGCAAATGTGGTGTCAAACAAAGTGTGCTATCGCTAATGTTAGTGTACGTTTGGAGCATGTTGACTTGATCTATTCTAGACAGGTCATACAGCGAAAGGAGAATTTATACACTATATATACAAAAGTATGTGGACACTCCTTCAAATTGGTGGATTTGGATATTTCAGCGACACCCGTTGGTGACCGCATTGGTGACAGCACACACCCATGCAATCTCCATAGACAAACATTGGCAGAAGAATGACCTTACTGAAGAGCTCAGTGACTTTCAATGTAGCACCATCATAGGATCCCACCTTTCCAACAAGTCAGTTCATCAAATTTCTGCCCTGCTAGAGCTGCCCCGGTCAACTGTAAGTGCTGTTATTGTGAAGTGGAAACGTCTAGGAGCAACAACGGCTCAGCCGCGAAGTGGTAGGCCACACAAGCTCACAGAACGGGACTGCTGAAGTGCATAGCAAGTAAAAATCGTCTGTCCTCAGTTGCAACACTCACTATCAATTTCCAAACTGCCTCTGGAAGCAACGTCAGCACAAGAACTGTTCGTTGGGAGCTTTATGTAATGGGTTTCCATGGCCGAGCAGTTGAACACAAGTCTAAGATCACCATGATCACCAAGAAAAACATGACTGGCCTGCACAGAGCCCTGACCTCAGCACCATCGAACACCTTTGGGATTAATTGGAACACTGACTGCGAGACAGGCCTAATTGCCCAACATCAATGCCCGACCTCACTAATGCTGTTGTGGCTGAATAGAAGCAAGTCCCTGCAGCAATGTTACAATGGAAAGTCTTAACCAGAAGAGTGGAGGCTGTTATAGTAGCAAAGGGGGGACAAACTCCATATTAATGCCCATGATTTTGGAATGAGATGTTCGACAAGCCGGTGTCCACATACTTTTGGCAATGTAATGTATGTGGTCATATGGCGTTTGTCCCGCTTCCGTCGGGACTTCCTAGCGTTATGTGGGGCCACCATTGTCTCCTAGCAGTGTTTTGATAGTGAGCATCCAAACAGCTGTGGGAAGCAGCAGCAGACGTAAGACATCACAACTGCTTCACCCACAAAGCCTCCCAAGAAACCATTCCCCTGTCAACTCCCCAGACGTCCACTGGAGAGAAGCTTTTCCTCTTTAATTAAAATCATTTGTAATTAGTCACAGTCCGTCAGCAAACAAGAGCGACAGAGAGCTGCAGGCATTCCAGGGTGTGTATAATCTGGGAGCCAAAGCCTACACAATACCAGGAACAGCCAGAAGAACACATCCCACTCTCCATCCCCAGCAAGAAAAAAAAGAGAGTTTAGAAAACTTCAAATCAATTCAGGGTTAGCAGTGGGATCTTCTTGCTTTTGTGTCAGGAAAACAGACTTCTGTCTCTTTAGGCACATGACAAACGGGATTTGGAGGTAATAAGATTCATGAATTGTGTAGGCCATTTGCTTTTTTTTTTAAGGTCTCTCTCAGAGAGAAGGAGAAAGAGAGACAGAGTTCATTCTGGAGCCAGTGTGTGAGGATGGTAATTCTAAGATACAATATTATGAACACTGCCAGTCTTTTTTGTACCTAACTGCTTTTGATAGCAAATGAATTAATGAAGCTTTAAATGACAGCAGGAGTGGATCAGTGTGACAGTGACAGAGAGACAGCGTAAGAAAAAGAGAGAGGGAGGTAGCACATATGAGGAGAAGAGAAGGAAGAAAAGGGAGGGAGAGAGAGAGAGATAAAGGTAAAAAGAGAAACAGAATGTGGGGGGGGGTTGAGTATGGAGAGACGGTGGCATATTATGGCTTAATGGCTGCAGAATAATGGTAATTTCACTATTCTCTCCAGTGGCTCGGACTGTGCTAATGGCTTCATTAACACTCACACACTCTGGCGGGCAATAGAGGACAATGTCACATCCATCTTTGTCACATCACAATAAAGCTGGTTAAATACAACTTTGCTGTGTGTCCGGCTCGGGAGGAAGACAGAAATTAGAGCAGAGATGAATAGCAAAATATCAATGAGGGTGTGGCCACAGACACGCACTACACACTTCCTCTGGTCTTGTCGACTAGCAGGCCACTCAAGAAAAAAATGTCAAATTGATTTCTAACAGGTATGTTGTTCACACTTAGAGTAATACGTCAATGCCATGAGATCTGTGAAAAGGCATGCTGGGAAAACAGAAACATCCCATAAATCACCAACGCCAGGCCCCCGTGAAGTGGCCATCACTCCTCAATTGATGACGTTTTCCTCCCGGCATTTGCTTGTTGACTTCCCTCCCAGCCCAGCTACCGCTTCCTGGGTCTCTCTCAGTCTTCACAGCCACACAGGCCTTTTAGCTAGAAATCCCTGCGGCACTTTTTCACTAAAAGGTTTGATTTTCCACACAGGGAGAAGGCGGTGAGGAATCCCACTAGGTTCAGATAATGCGAAGAGCTTCAGGGAATTCTACAAGAGCTTCAAGTAAAAGACAAATAATAAAGAAGTACTAATGTGATGCTAAAGTCTGCCTCTTTACTGTGAAAACATTGCTGTGAGCCAGAGGAACAGAATTACAGCGGCGGGGCTGAAATAAAAAAGCTAATATATTTATGCTAAGGTGTTAAGTTGTCAACCTTGACACCACCCTTACGTTCAGACATACTGCACAGAGAAAGGCACCGCTGACTTACTGTTACTAACAGTTAGACAGCAGCGTAAACTAGACCAGCCACTGCTATAGCCCCCCCCCCCCCCCCCCCCCCCCCCCCCCCCCCCCCCCCCCCACAGTATCAAAAGTTCATCTGTCTCCTTCACTGAGGCATGGCTGAAACATTAGCCTTGATGATAACGTTAGTGGTCTGGGAGGTCCACACACACTTCGCGCACACTTCACATGCTGTGTCAACTTGCATGCGTCTGTAACGCTTGAGGGGACAAAAGAGGAGAAGAAGAAAATGCAATGGGAAGCTCAGAAGATTAGGCTATGTGTCGTAAAAGACCAGCATCACCTGCCTCGAGCGTTGCATGTCAATGAAGGCTTTGGCTTATATTCTTCCGTGTTTATTTCGTATTTCGGTTCATGACAACAATGGATGTGTCACAAACACTTCCATTATAAAGAGGCTCGGCTGTGATTCATTGCTGTTTATTTATGCATGAATATGTATTACAAAACCATGGCAGCCTGTGACATTTCTCCACCTTGGAGTGAATGTGTGGCAGCGACGGCTGCTAACTATGCCGACACAAAGGAACACAGCGTTTGAAGTTTGAGAGAAATAACAGACGATTCTATGAATATCTCACGTATTGCACGCGCTATTCCAGGTCTGACAGCTCTGAAGCACCGGGATCTATAATGGCAAAAGCAATAGCTCTATTTTGCTGAATTTATCACAGTGATTAAATTCAAGGGCAATTGGAAATACTTTATGAAAGGGGAAGCTATGTGAAAACTCCACAGTATAGTTGTATTCTCCTCCAGCAACTAACCTTGTAGAATCACCTAAGTCTTCCCAGCATGAGATGTGTTTTCTTTGGGGTTTTTAGTGTGGCGAGGGGTGTTACTAAACTAAACAAACTGCTTGATTTAATTGGGGTTTTACCCAGATCCCCATTCTCTCCACTGTGATATTAGGAAAATAACTCCCAAAAGAGCATAAAAGCTACAGTGACATTATCCAGAGAAAAGTGTTTCATCTGGCAATGAGCTAATAACAGAGGACTAACATGAATGACAAAAGTATTAGAAGTCTACTTTGATAGCTTATGTTTAACGGCATAGTAATATCCATAAAATCTATTGTCCCAAATTGTGTGGGGAAAAAAACGTTATATTTAATTCCCAAGATAATCCAACGAGTAGGCATTTCAAATGTTTTGAAGCAGAATACATTGTGTTAATCTCGTAACAGGCAAATTACTTATTATTACAATTTCAAATACCAATTGAGTGCAATAAGTTATTTCATATTTTACATAATGGCAAAAGCAGAAATGCATTGTGTTATGTAATATGCCATATGGTTTGTATACTCCCCCATTGCATTTGTTTTAAGTGAGTCTCAGTCTCAAACCTCAACCTACTCAGAGTGGCTCCCATCAAAATGTCCCAATCACCAGGTTACTGTATCTCCTCTACAGATAACAGCAGCCTGTTCCTCCCCATGCTATTCCTTTTGTTGCTCACCACACTTAACAACACAGGGACTTTAAAAGAGCAGATAGCTCTCTATTCAAGTCATTTTGGATGTTATTCTTCCCTTGTCTATTTTTTCTGGTAAGGCAGATGTGCATTGTGGAGTGATCTTTATCAGACAGTAAAAGCCACTGGGACTGTCATTTCCCTGGTCTGCACTGCACTGGGCTGCTATGAAGATGACAGTAATGTCACACAGCAGCCTCCCCTGTCACACACACTAGCCTAGTGACAGCAAATAGGTACATCTGCTTTTCTTCTCACTGCTTTTATGTGTGTGCTGAGTGCAATGTACTCTGGCATAATACAACAACAATGCACAGGGGCAGAGGCGTCATAAGGTTATGTGCCCCCTAAGATTTGTCCTGTAAAAAAAAACATAAATAATGTTTAGCTAGCCCAGATAGGTTCCCAATCTCCCATCCTAATAACTAGCTGCCAAGAAGCCATTTCAGGCTATCAATCAAGTTAGAGTAGCTAGCTGTTCTAACTATCTTACCTGGCATTCCTGCTGGCAAGGTTGGTAGAGTTCAGAAAAGCAAGCAATAACTAAATGCACTGAATAAGACTCACATTTCTTTCAATCTTTTACTCAGATTTTAGCAGAGATGCAAAAAAAGCTGTTTCAGGTGTTTGAAAAATTCTAAATTCTCCACCTCCGGACCACCCCCCAGTCATCCTCACGTACCTTTTGCCCCATCAGATTTTTGCGGTGCATGGGGAATATTGAAAATACTGTGTAACACACAATTGCATTACAACACTGAATAAACCATACCTGAACAGAGAATGAATACCATTGGTACTGAATAGTAGCACTGACAAAAGGGAACACAAATTATACACCTTGGTAAAATGGTACACATAATTATAATTAAGACAGTCTGAGCACTAGGTAAATAAAGGATGATTTGAGGGGCCTGGGTAAAAGTGGAAAGCCTGGTGATGTGTCTCCTGCTGCCAAGGTGTTTGGTGTGCAGAGCTTTAGCAGTTCTCACTGCTCCTCTGTCTGTCTCCCCAAACAAACAAGGTGTGATTCATTCACAGGCAGCCAGACACCAGGCTTCCTTTGTGCTCTCTGCCGGAGTGGAGAGGAGGGCCTGCAAATATATTCCACTAGCTACCTCTCCCTTTTTCTACAGTGATGAGGAGGATGGGGGGAGGAAGTTACTTGCATTCAGTATGTGTGAATACTCTACGATCATAAACTGGACTAGCTCATTCATGATTAAATGTAGATTCATAATATTATATTGTACCTTATTTTGTTGCACCTTATAAAAGCAAAGCAGTTGTGTGATGATAAAGCCTAGAGGGAGTTGACATACACTATTAGTAAACCTGTGTTCTATACAGCCCATTACATTGTACAATGTTGGTCAGTCACTTATCCAGCATGTCAATTCCGAGCCTATTCAGAACGGCTTCACAAAGCAAACAGTGAAATAATGTCACAACAAGCTCAGTTCTCTGGCAGAAGAGACAAATACCTTTGCTTATTCCAAATGGCCATGAATAGTATGTTCTCTTGAAAGAATTTGCAATTTCCTTTGGCTTACACTGGACCAATCACAAAAGGTCATCCTAAAACAAACTGATTTACCATGAGAGAGAAAAAGATCTCGACCGTTCCTCGCCTGGCTCCACTGAATCATCTTATTTGTCATACACTGCTTTCAATGGAGGCACTGACCTTTGAAGTTGGAAAGTAAATTGCTCAGTGGCAGTAAGGCATGCTATTAACTTGGAGGTACTCAAGCTATAGCCCGACCAATCAGGTGACGATACAACACGGCAGCCTTGACGAGGACCCGTGCTCAAATTTATTTGCTTGTAGATTTCAATTATTTTCACCGGGCAAATATTTTTTTGCTTGTTTAATTCAATTATCGTTTGAATGGTTATCTCAGAAGTGGGTTTATTCCACCAAGTTAATACAACTTTGGCGGCTGATGAGAGAAAATGTCAGAGCTGTTAGTTTCATTACTGCTTTGCTCTAATGAACCTCTTTAACTTCTCTAACACTTACTGTTCTGAGAACTGTTCAAATGTTCTCCATTTTGGTGGTAGAGGCTTAATAACAACAGAATGAATGAAGGGTAAACTAAATATATGAGAGTCCACGGGGACATCAAAAGCCGATGCAAACAGGGAAAATACAGCACATAATAAAGCAGCATTTCTCCCCAAAGAACAGCTAGTGCATAGAAGGCACTCAAATGTTCACTCAAGTCCTATCAGCTGGAATTCAATAAAACTCTAAAATTCCCAGAGTTGATAGAGCTTTCCCCTAAGCAGGGCTTGATGTAATAAGCTACATAGTCCTTATCCAAGAAGAACACAGTTCATAGAATGTAACATGACGATGAACTAAGTATTACAACATTGTAACAGATTAGAAGGAGGGTAGATTCTCCACAAGTGTACCGAATATTTAAAAACCAGTCTGTCCATTCAAGCGTGCATAGAGTCTTGACTCTTCTTCCCACTTCACATGGTCTCCTCCATATCCACATTCACACCAGCCTTTCCTCTCTGCTCACATGGTGGTGTGAGAACAGTGTCAAGCCTGCTTGGCCAAGCCTGTTTAATTCCCATTTACCTCAATTTTGCCATCACTACAGTCCTTATTAATTAGTGCACTAATTAGTGCAGAGTTATGAACTGTAGCGGGTGCTAGGAGGAGTGCCTGCCAGGAATTCAGGATCTTATATGGATCGGGATAGCTGGTAGTGAAGGACTGGAAGTCGGGGTCATATTTGCCTGAGCCTTAGGGAATGCCCTCTCCTCCCCTCCAACACTGTACTGGGGAACTAGTGGAGGACAGAGGCCTGATAGACTGTGACAGACAGGTGTGATGATAAAGGTAGGCACATGTTTTCTGATTGTACGATGCAGGGGTGCACGTAGAAGGGAGGAAGTGTGTGTGTGTGTGTGTGTGGGAGGGGGGGGGGGGGTCCTGATCCTATAGTTCTGTAGTAGGCGCCATAAGGGTACTCTCAACCGCTGACATCACACTAGACAGGCTACTAGACAGTCAAGGATAATTATTTGTATACAATTCCTCCTCTACTGTTTTGTACTTACAGTATCTTCAATACTTTTCTCTCTCCATCACAGAAATATACACTTTCCAACACCACCACAGGCTATTTACACCCAGCCAAGGACAAAAGAGAAATCCTTTGATTGAGACACATATCAAATACTCCCCCCCCCCTCCCCGGTCTCTCCCCTCTGCCAGCTTCAGTCCAGCTCTTGGCCGAGGCCAGGTGGATATTAGTGAGGTGAGGTCTCCCAGGTCTGACAGGAAGAGCTGCTCCAGATGAACTTGTTAATTGCACACTGGACCGGAGGGCAGAAGGGCCATGATACCCTCACCTTTAGTCTCCAAAGTGCATGATCACTGAGAGGCTCTGCTTTATCATTCCACAGCACTCGCTGCTCATTGGCAGATGGCAGAGCGAGTCCTCGAGGCAGCGGACTCGTCAGGCAGAGCCAGGATGCCAACCACTGCGAGCCTGCACCCGTGTCACGGTGACGGAGCGTAAAGGAGGTGGACGGGCAGAGAGATGCCACCAGGCTGCCTGGCATGGCCGTCTCTTCACGCCGGGCACAAATGAGATTGGCATTGAGAGAGGCTCCTCAGGTGCACTTTATATATGCCCCCCCCCAGCTGTGGTCTGCGCACCAGGGCGGAATGTGGTGGGTCTGCTGGAGACCTTGAGAAAACAAAATCCCCGTGACTAAAACTGCAGAAAAGGGACTGCAAGGCACAGCTTACAAAAATGTGGAGAAATTCTGAAAACAGATTTTGACCAAACTGAATAAATATAAATGTCGAACCGAGACCGGGTTATATACATCCACAGAAAGCCCAGTGTTTCATACAACAACCACTGCTCTATGGGCACTATCTTATATTACAGCAATAAGACACCCATTATGTCCACACATAATAGTCATCATACTGTACACCTCACATCCACTTCTAATGAATGTATTTGCTCAAAGGTCTGATTTACACTACAGTGAGCTGTATTTTTATCTAATAATTATGATGGTCCGTTGAACCATCTTAATAAGTCGTTATACTATTTAATTCAGAAGCGTTTTCTTTATCCATTGATATTGCCGCCATAGCAGTTTAATCCCCCAGACACATCGGTTCAGAATTACAGAGCTCTTGGGCCCCTTTGGTGAGAATATCAGTAGAAGTAGATTTAAGATTTTATTTTTCCTTCCATCCTGGTTCACCAGGCAGGGACCTTGCCAGTATCACTTTACATATCCAATACCCACATAGCCTCAAAGAGACTCTCTTTTTCTATTTTCACCGTCCGGCAACGCTGCAAGGCTTTACACATTTCCAGCCAAATAAAAATGAATTATTTGGACAGCAGTCCCTGCTGAGAAGTACAAGTAAAAGGGAAAATGACTATTTCACGAGAAAAACACTGGAGTCATAGGGTAATCCCTGGGGATCAGTCAAGACATAATGTAGCTCGAAAATTAAAAGAGAAAGTGACAATAAATAGCTAGGCCTTATTTAAAGGGCTGAGTTAGACCCATTCCAAGGTGTGGATGTCCATAAAACAGGCTTTAGCACACATTATTTGGAGGTGTTACTTTAATGACTTCTAATTTGTCCTCACAATGCCAACAGAGTGAAGCATCACAGTGTACAGTACAGTAGTCCAGGCATATATATCCACACACAGGCGTCAATTCCCCGTCTATCTGCTAATTCCCCCTTGAGTGACGAGAAACCATTATGGAAAGAAGGGGAGGACCATGACCTTCATCAAATGAGGTTTAACTGCTATTACTGGTGCTGAGGCCATAATATATGACTGGCTGATTGGAGCGAAGTACAACTACACCACCGGCCCTAGCCCTCCACATATCCCCAGCACCCAGCCTCATCTTTTCTCACTACTGCTGGTGTGGTGTAGTGTTGTGTGGTGGCACTCTCAGCCCGTCACTCCCTCTGTACATCCTGCTCTCTCTCTCGCCCTCTCCCTCTCTCTCTCTGGAGCTCATTTCCCACCTCACTGACTCCTTCTCACCGTGGAACTGACTGAATTTGACTTGATTATACCCAACACTTGCTCTACCTAAACCAGCATGAGAGTAATCAAATTAAAATCAATATCCGTGTTGGGATATTGCCCTTGGCTTAAGAGGTGGACATAATTTAACATCACTATCACACGTTCTAGTTGTGAAGCGGAAAGAAAAAACCTATTTCAGAAGCCAAAGCAGTATAGTAATGGCAGGCATCAATCAATGGAAATAATCTACACTCTGTGAGAGATCATACTTGATGATATGTGCAAGGAAGACATGTGCAGCCTTTTTCTATTTCCTATTTGCTGTAATACAAATATATGTAAACAAACATATCTCATTCATGCCTGTCCTTCAAGCTGAATTACATAATACCAATGTAACCTCCTTCAAATGATTTTAACTCTTGCAGGTAGGCCTAAGGTGTGATCTGGTTATTTAATAGATCATGTTACTGTGGTCACATTGAGCACGCCCAACGTATACCTCCAGATCCCACCAACCATTATAAACCAACTACAGCAGCATGAAAGATTCTCAATCACTCAATCATTTTGTGAAACAGCCTAGGGGATATGACATTGCAAGGAAGGGTATTTTGATGGAAAGTTGTAATTAGCACTTTGTGTACAGCTAAGACGTTCCATTCCAGTCTATCACTCTCAGAGACAGAGGGGAAATGAAGAGACATGATCTGAATCGAATGCATCTGAATGGAAACAACTCAACCAAAGAGGTGTCTCAAAAATCAACTAATGTAATAAGTATCGCAGCATCCAATGAGCAAAGCAGCAATGGAAACAAACGTGATTAGCAAGCCCTGATGGTGTGGGGATTCAACAGTCTAAATGCACAGTAGCACTTCATCAGCTAGAGTAGGCCTAGTACATGAATCTAAGATGAGAAGATAAAACAATTGATGCTGAATGTATGAATTATTCTGTGGTTTTAACTATTGTGTGAGGGAGTGGGGAGAGGAGAACTAAGTGGAGGGATGAATGAATGAATTAATGGATGGAGAAGGTAAAACAACAAAGTCTACTGTCTCACCATGTGCTGGTGCTGCTTCTGACAATGAATAGAACACCCCAATCTTTTGGGAGTCAATGGCATCCAAATGACAGTGTACAAACATTAGTAGCACACACATTTGAAATTAAAACATTATATGGATAGAAATAGTATTATTGCAATAGGTAAAAAAAAATATATAATAATGCACATACTAGACAATGTACATACTGGCATATGAAACTGAAGTGCAATAATATGTTCAGGTAATTACTTCATTGTTTAATCCTAAACCATCCTAAACCACAATCTATTTGATCCATAAAATATATTACAAACTTTACAATAGGCCTACACAAATGCCTAAAATGTGTTTTAGAGTAAATTATCTGACAAAGAATAGCAGGGATATTTACAAACAATAATAAGACAGACAAGGGCATTTGATTCAGTTGTCATGCAATTTATCCACAGCAGCTACATTGGCGACCTCTATAAAGCCCTATGAAACCCATGTTCAGGGTGAAAACTATGCAATTGCGAATCAAATGATCCCGATAAATTTGAAGCTGACATACAGACATACAGTAGTATATGGAGCGCAAAACCAGCAAAGGGCGAACTTCCCCCATTCATGAGGAGGCATTAGGTGCATAGATGTGAGTGCGCACCGAACACTTTCTACCACTACTTGTCCTACAACGCAAAATATGACAATAGAGGTACCGCGCAGACACGAAGAGGACTGTAGAATAATTCATAACAGTCATCTCTCACTTTAATGCGTTCAGAGAAGGAATGCGAGCATTCCAGGAGCCCAACACCAAATTCCCGGGCGCATCGATGTTCAGTTCCCAGCATCGAACAAAGACGTTAAACATAACGGAAATAAAAAATATATATACACTTGTACGTACCACTGTTGCTCCAGTTCCCAGTCCCTAAAGAAGTCAAACTCGAATAGGTCCATGGTTGGTCCCAGTTGTCTGATTCAGGAAGGAACCGGTACCTGCTCAACGTATGCGTCAGTCTACATACATCAATTCTATGTGGATCTGCTAACTGTAACTAGATGTACTGTACTGTACCGTGGTCTCGCTGGCGAACTGGCATACAGTACACACACAGCCAGGAAAACGCGACTGCCTCCCCTGCCTGCCTCGCGTCTCCACAGAGAACAGAAGGCGGAGCTTGACAGGCAGAAGCGGCTACACGGAGCCCGGGTACACCAAATTGAGGTATTCGGTTTATCATTTCCAATTAGCTGAAATTATATTTGCCCCACCCATTTTAGTTGTCAAAGTCAGCTGTCAAAAAAACTTCAGATGTAAAAAAAAAAAAAAAGGAAATAGACCAATGGGGAAAACAAACACGATTTCATACAGGTTACAATAAAGTTATAACCCCTTTGGAAATGATGATCACATTATGCATTATCAAGCAGTGGGTCTGATAATTGTGCATTACCATGCATTAGCATTATTCACAATAGTTGTTGACTGAAGATAATTTTACTACTGACTGATCATAGACTAGGGCAAGTTCAGGAGTTGTGTTTAGTGTCTATGACCCATATTGACTTTGTAAATGGGTGTTGTTGACAACACTGTGACCCATTGGGCCCTACAGCCTCACACAGAGGTGCTATAAATCATGGAGTTTCACAGTAAATGGTGATATGTTCGAGACGTGTGATAGCATTTCATATTTTTATTGAGCCAATTGCTTTCATCAATCTCAGGTAATCATAACAATGAAAATAGGTATGATATAAGTTATTTGGCAGTGCTAGCTGCATAGGCCATGTGGGAAACAGACAGGGGGCATGGCAGTAAGGCAGTGGAGGAAACAGCTCTGTAAATTGATGTATACTGTAGTGAGGAAGCCATGATGGAAACATTAAAAACATCAGCACTATGTGTCTCTAGAAAGACAATGTCCTTCCATTAACACCATATAGAACTGGACGACTGGGTCCTGTAATATGGAGCAGGAGTGTATGCAACATCAAAACAGACACGTCTAGCCTACATCTAGCCTACGTCTAGCCTACTGTTTTGTGATTTGCCTAGCTACCATGCCGTGGCAAAGGTTGGTAAATGCAATGCGTTATTACAATACATCTCTCCTCCTCACATATAGAGCCTGGGAGTCTGTTCTAATTTATGGCATATACCTCCAAGTTGAAATTAATCTCGCTGCCAGAATAGTCAGCAGCCTGGTCTCATAGACTAGATGTAACATAGAAAAGTGAATCAGGGACACTCAAATTAGTATGATATGTTACATTTAGTATGGTTACATAAGACTTGGGGTGGATGGGTGTATAACGCAAATGTTTAGGAACCTTAAGGCTGTGAGTTCAAATCTCATCACGGACAACATTAGCATTTTATCTTATCAACTACTTATTACTTTTAAACGACTTTGCAACTACTTAGCATGTTAGCTAACCCTAACCCTAACCTTAAACCTTTAGCCTAACTCCTAAACTTAACCCTAAACTAACCCCTAACCCCTAGCCTAACATTAGCCAGATAGCTAACGTTTTCCACCTAGCCAGAATTTGTAACATATTGTACATTTCACAAATTTGTAACATATAATATGAATTGTAATTCATAACATATCATATAAAATGGGTGATGGACATCCACAAATTAATACAAACCATACGAACTGTAACATATCATACTAAATGGAGTATCCCAAATGTAATTACAGAATCATATCAAATGCTCTGAGACTAGGTTGCAGCAGTAAAGGGACCTATGTTTTGGTCAAACACACTCTGGGAGTCATCTGTAACCCATATGGCCCAAATTGAAACAGTAGTGTCTGTTTTATTGCCTGTTCTGTGTGGACAGTGGTAAAGCGGAGGAGAGCATAGGAGAGGAAGAGACATGCGGGGCATAATAGTGTTGATTCTTATGCCAGGGTGCTCAGGTGCACAGCACACCATGCTACACATGGGGAATGTTGCCTTTCAGAGAAGCAGACATCTCCTTTATCATCACTTAATGCTTATTTAACTACGCAGCCAATTCACTATAGTACTCGATTTTACCCCCCCAAAAATCGACCAACTTACGGAAGGAAATGCTAAATAATACAAAATATACTAAAGAGCATAGGGAAACATGATATGCACTAATAATCTGTATCTGTGCTATGTTTGTCATGCATTTTTAGGGGTGTCTTTGGTATTTTGTGATGGCAATAGACTAAGCCATGGTGGGAAAGGGCCTGTGAGAGTTTCTGTCTCTTTGGTTGGGTCTTTGTTTGGGGTAGTCTGGGGTAGATGCCAGCACTGCTCTGCGTCATGCTCTGGGTGCCTCCCAGTGCTTCCCAGGCCCCCACACTGCATTTGCGTTGTTGACCCATAAACCGGCTGCAGGGAAACACAGGGCTGCACAGACAGATGGGAGAAAAGGAGAACACCGTTACCAAATCCTTATCTGAACCTTCATGGTGGGAATGCTTTTCTTTCTTACACAACCTGCCTTGTCTCACCACTAATTAACATACACATTGCAGTTTGTAGATTTTAAAGTGCATTCACTGCAATAGAATATATTGTGCATACACAGTGTGTACTGTGCGTACACATTGTGCATACACAATGTAGCTAGATGTCACGTTCTGACCTTAGTTCCTTTATTTTTTCTTTGTTTTAGTATGGTCAGGGCGTGAGTTGGGGTGGGCAGTCTATGTTTTTTTTTCTATGATTTGGGATTTCTGTGTTTGGCCTGGTATGGTTCGCAATCAGAGATAGCTGTCTATCGTTGTCCCTGATTGAGAACCATACGTAGGTAGCCTGTTTTCACCCTTGAGTTGTGGGTGATTATTTTCCGTTTCAGTGTTTGCACCATTCGGGACTGTTTCGGTTTTGATTTTGATTCTCTTGTTCTTTTGTATTTTGTATTCAGTCTCGTTAAATTATATTATGGATACATACCACGCTGCGCATTGGTCCTCTTCTTCCACCACCAATAACGGCCGTTACACTAGAATATACAGTACCAGTCAAAAGTTGGGGAACACCTACTCATTCAAGGGTTTTCTTTATTTTTTCTATTTTCTACTTTGTAGAATAATAGTGAAGACATCAAAACTATGAAATAACACACAAAAAAAGTTTTAAACAAATCAAAATATTGTTTACATTTGAGATTCATCAAAGTAGCCTTGATGACAGCTTTGCACACTTTTGGCATTCTCTCAACCAGCTTCATGAGGTAGTCACCTGGAATGCATTTCAACTAACAGGTGTACCTTGTTAAAAGTCCATTTGTGGAATTGTATTCCTTCTTAATGCTTTTGAGCCAATCAACTGTGTTGTGACAGTCCATCATTATTTTAGGACATGAAGTTCAGTCAATACAGAAAAGACCCAGAGTTACCTCTGCTGCAGAGGATAAGTTCATTAAGTTAACTGCACCTCAGATTGCAGCCCAAATAAATGCTTCACAGGGTTCAAGTAACAGACACATCTCAATATCAATTGTTCAGAGGAGACTGCGTGAATCAGGCCTTCATTGTCGAATTGCTGCAAAGAAACCACAACTAAAGAACACCAATAAGATGAAGAGATTTGCTTGGGCCAAGAAACATGAGCAATGGACATGAGCAATGGACATTAGACCGGAGATTTTTGGTTCCAACCACTGTGTCTTTGTGAGACACAGAGTAGGTGAACAGATGATCTCTGCATGTGTGGTTCTACCGTGAAGCATGGAGGAGGAGGTGTGATGGTGTGGGGTTACTTTGCTGGTGACGCTGTCTGTGATTTATTTAGAATTCAAGGCACACTTAACCAGCATGGCTACCTCAGCATTCTGCAGCGATACGCCACCCCATCTGGTTTGCGCTTAGTGGGAATAACATTTTCTTTTTTCAACAGGACAATGACCCCAAAACACACCTCCAGGCTGTGCAAGGGCTATTTGACCGAGAAGGAGAGTAATGGAGTGCTGCGTCAGATGACCTGGCCTCCACAATCACCCAACCTCAACCCCATTGTGATAGTTTGTGGTGAGTTGGACCGCAGAGTGAAGGAAAAGCAGCCAACAAGTGCTAAGCATATGTCGAAACTCCTTCAAGACTGTTGGAAAAGCATTCCAGGTGAAGCTAGTTGAGAGGGTGGTAACTTTGAAGAATATAACATCTAAAATATTTTTTTCTTCGTTTTTTTTGGTTAGTACATGATTCCATATGTGCTATTTCATAGTTTGATGTCTTCACTATTATTCTACGTTGTAGAACATGTGTGAAAATTGTAGAAATTTAGAAAATTGTATTAATAACAATGTAAAAATAGTAGAAATCACAATGTTGAAAATAGTAGAAATAAAGAAAAAGACATGAATGAGTAGGTGTGTCCAAACTTTTGAGTTGTTCTGTATTTGTACACAATTGTCATAATGATGTTTTTAAATTGATGTCTTCATCATTTCTTCCATACTAGAGTGGTGATATTTTTTATATTTTTTTCATGTTCATCAACATTTTTCCCAATCCCTTTGTCCAACCATGGACATAATTCACTGCAAGAGACAGAGCAGCCATTTGTTGAAATTGCCTGTGGTTAAATCACTTGTCAGAAGCTGTGAGAAGTGATTGGAAAATACCTCATCAGAGTGAGAGGAGGCCCAGCAATTGTCTCTGTGTCCCTTTTCATCTCCCTAAAATGAAAAAGAGTCATTATGAGCTAAGTTGATACGGTCTGAGGGGGATCACCTCCTAATTATACCACTGTAATTTCAGAGTTAATTATCTCTCTAACTTCCCTCTTCTGTTAGCCCATTCATAACACAATCTCAACTCTCCTCAACCCTAGCTCACAGGGCGAAGTGGAGGCTCAGGATCATATCTGTCCAGACTGGAGGAGGTGGAAGGAGACAGATCCAGTAGCACATTTCACGTACCTAGGCTAGCCAGACAGATCCTCAATCAGCACAACTAACCCCAGAGCAGCCACAACATCAAGGAGAGTCTGGCGAAAGTCATCCTCTCAGACTGGAGCTGTGTATACTTCCTATGTCTGGCAGTTTAAGTAAACATTACAAAAGCATAGGTCCAGTCAAAATTCCCTGAGGATGATTGTTGGGTGGCAGGATCCATTTAGCTGGTATCATTGCATTTCTGATTGAGTATGGCTCATTTTTGTCTGTTCATCTGAGTATAACTGACAACATCAATGTATTATGCATGAGTTCCACAACTAGCTTCCACAGGCCAAAGCAACGGCATCACTCTGGATGTGTGTACCATAAATTCAGCTCATAAAAATCTCTGAGATGAATATGCAATTTCTAGAGAAACAGTTTTAAACTGCAGCTTGAGTGAAAATAAAAATATATTGATATTGCTTCTTTCTTCATGGTCCCCAGAATATAGTCATTTGAATTTCGTAAATGTGCTTTCCTATATGAACACAGCTCTTTAACATGGCTCTCCAATGTGTTCATTGATAATTGGCAGTAGCACTGGCAGCGGGGCACTGAATCAACCTCTCCACGGCAGCCCTGCCTGCTGAGTGACAGATGCTAATTAGCTACCTTCGTCAGGCCCACTAAATAATCTGCTCTCTCTCTCCCTCTCTCTCTCTCTCGCTCTCTTTCTCTCTCGTTTCTGACACAACTCATTGTAAATGCCAGCTCTCCAGATGCATTAAATGTCTTCGTTATAAATTACAGTATTTTTGTGTGGCAGTATTGAAGATTAGAATGGAAGAGGATGAAGTGTTCTTTTTTTCCAAAACTATTCAACAGCCATTTTACCTTAGCCCGTCTGATTCCTCGCACTCTTCTCAAACACTGAAAAGGTCGAGGGACATTAGCTCAATGTAAACTCTCTTCTTTTTTTTTCGAGCGGACCAGTACCATTGTTCTCTATGGCCATTATCAAATTACTCCATTAACCACCCCAAATTCAATATATGTTTGATAAATGCGTGTGATCCACCAACTGGCTGCACTTGATATGAACATGATTCTGGAAATATTGCCTTTGGTTATTTTTCCCTCAAAACAGAGGCCAAATATCATAAGTATTAGTTCTGTGCCTCTGAGTGACTAGTGTAATGTTTATTTCTTTATAAGCCATGCACAGTTCTATTCGCTGTAGACTCCATATTCTTTTGTCTAGAAAGTCTCTCTTAAGTAGCAGTCATCCGGAATGCTTTCAGTGTGAAAAGAGAGAGAAAGCTATAATGCCGTGAAACACAAAACCAAAGTGCCTCTGGCTAATTTCAACAGTGAAATCTTTTTGGCATTGATCGGTATTTCAATACTGCATTTGTGTGCTCAAAGCTCCAATTAAATTACAATAGAAAATAAATCATGTAGGATACATACAATGCCGTTTTGACTAATTGTAAATGTCCTTGTAGCCGTTCCATAACTAAACAAATCAAGGGGATATTCATCAGATTCTCTGTGTGTCATCAACATGTCAAAAAGACCAATGTATTGTTGTAATAAAAGAGGTGTGGGGAATGCATAATGCCAATATGACTAAATGTAACATTTCCTGGAAGCCTTTCCAGATCTAAACCAACAAAGCCGATACGCCACATATCTATATTTGTGCCATTGTCTGTCTGCCTGTCATCATCAACTTGTCAGCATAACCATGATATGAACCCTATGAAAGCCTTTACCACCACAATCTCCATTGTATTACAAACCATCAATTATTTTCTTGTGGTGAAATCTTCCGTGTTCGTTTTTGAATGTTTTTTTTTTCTTTTGTATTTTTCCCCTAGCTCTTTTCATTTCTGGCATCATCTGTTTGTGCGGAGCCAGAGAAAAAGTTCCCGGCAGAAATAATGACCACATAGATAGAAGGTCTTTGAAGAAAATAATCACAGAAATCCTGCCACTGGATCCAGGGGAATTGATAATGATAGTGTTTTCTGCGGGATGACGGGATTAATCATAGACTGAGGGGGAGAATAGGGCCCAAACATTCTCTCCCTCCTAATTCTTGTGGCTTAAATGTACCGCTGAGCTCCATGGGAGCTGCTGGTGTGAGCACAGCCAAGCCGGCCACATTAAACGCTCTCAGGCTGATCTGAGGAGGCTGGTTGTGGCTGATGTCTGAGGCTGGCTGTGGCTGTGCTGGGAGCCCATGAATCCTGGGGTCCACATACACCAGCCCTGCCATTCTACAGTATCCTGGGGGTCCAGACACACAAGGTAGCCTGCAGTCAGCACACGCTGGACACCCTGCAGTTTGAACACACAGAGCATCACAGGACCCAAACATTGGAAACACCAAGGTCCAAATACATAGAGAATACTGGGGTCCACAAGTACAGTTTCTCGTGCAAAAATGAAAAGTTGCAATATGGAAGGACGATGGAATTATTGTTAAGATCACTGTAAGATGCTACCTGCTTTACTACCATTGCTATATCAAAGCTCCTGGAACAGTGCTGGTCCTCACCTCACTCATCTCAGTCTTAGTTACATTTCTAAGAAATAATAAACTCAATAGCACTGTACTGCAGATCCTTCTTAAATCGCCCACTTCTTTGTGTAAACCCCCCTGCCCAGAGCATGGGCAGACGTCAGCAGAAACTGTGACCTTTTAGTGAGTATGGGGGATAAAACAAAGTGCTGTCAGTAGTAATGAGCCATCTGGATGCTGCTGCGTCCACACCATCCAGCAACCCACCCACCTGAAGAACACATCAATCTGCTATCTGTTCACAAGGTGGTGGGAAGCATCACTGCTGTCACTCACCAGCCAGGACCAGTAATGTACCGCCAATCAGACACACTCTCCCAATGTCTGCTCCAATTTGCCATTAGGCTTACTGGCCATACATCTCACAAAATATGTAGTTCTTTCAAACTTTTCAGTTTATGGATTGTCTATCCCAAATGTGTGACTTTGGCTCATTCCAGCTGACAGAGGAATACACTCAAAAATATTTTTTACAATGGATGATCCTGGTGCAATAATTTCCTGTTTGAAAGACACATTTGCTATTTGTCATCAGTACCACATCAATAGAAGGATTCATTGAGGAGAACAAACGAGGCAAAACGGAGAGAGGGACTCTAGACTGGGGAGAAAAAGGGGTCTGGAAGTCTATATCAGTACAGTCTGTTCAGTGTCATCCAGCTCATATGAATGGGCCTCGCACACCCTATGGCCTGACAGCTAGGGACACATGCCTCTGAGCAGCAGTCGGATACCACAGGCAGAATGGAGAAATACACAATGTTTTTTGTTTCCCGGCTGAGAGTTGTGTGTCACAGGTGGATCCCACCTGACACGCTTTGGCTACTCTGGCCTCCCGCTTTGTCCTGCTGCTGTGGAGGAGTGCTCCCTGCTGGATCCAGAGGGAAATTTCTTCCCACTATGAGGAAATTCTCCTGGGCTAACCACATACAACAATTGTACGGGCTGCTGCTAATGTGAAAAGAGGACACAATGGATTTAGCAGACTGTAAATGGCAATATGGTGACTTAGTACTCTGGCAGCGAGGGAAAAAAGAGAACATTTGACATTTGTATATCTGATTCATTCCAATGTATTATTAGAATCTAGACAGTGAAAGTTCTCAATTAAAATAGCAGTGTTATTATTACCAATGCTAGATTCAGTATTAACAGGGAATGAATATGCTTATACTGTCTTGGCATAAAAAATATGATAATACACTACGTGACCAAAAGTATGCTCGTCGAACATCTCATTCAAAAAATCATGGGCATTAATATGGAGTTGGTCCCCCCTTCACTGCTATAACAGCCTCCACTCTTCTGGCAAGGATTTCCACTAGATGTTGGAACATTACTGTGAGGACTTGCTTCCATTTAGACACAAGAGCATTAGTGAGGTCGGGGAAGAATGTTGAGCAATTCGGCCTGGCTTGCAGTCAGCGTTCTAATTCATTATGAAAGGTGTTCGATGGGGTTGAGGTCAGGGCTGTTTGGAAGCCAGCTTCCACCGATTTTGACAACCCATTTCTGTATGGACCTTGCTTTGTGCACGGGGGCATTGTCATGCTGAAACAGGAAAGGGCGTTCCCCAAACTGTTGCTGCAAAGTTGCCACAAAGCACATAATCGTGTAGAATGTTATTGTATGCTGTAGCGTTAAGATTTCCCTTCACTGGAACTAAGGGGCTTAGTCCAAATCATTAACAACAGCCCCAGACCATTATTCCTTCTCCATCAAACTTTACAGTTGGCACTATGCATTCGGGCAGGTAGCGTTCTCCTGGCATTCACCAAACCCAGATTCGTCTGTCGGAATGCCAGATGGTGAAGCATGATTCAGCACTCCAGAGAACACAATGCTTCTTCACTCCAGAGAATGTGTTTCCACTGCTCCAGAGTCAAGTGACGGGGAGCTTTACACCAATCCAGCAGACGCTTGGCATTGCGCATGGTGATCCTAGGCTTGTGTACGGCAGCTCGGCCATGGAAACCCATTTCATGAAACTCCAGACGAACATTTATTGTGCTGACGTTGCTTCCAGAGGCAGTTTGGAACTCGGTTGTGAGTGTTGCAACCGAGGACAGATGATTTTTACGCACTATGCATTTCCACACTCGGCAATCCAGTTCTTTGAGGTTGTGTTTCCTACCAGTTCGTGGCTAAACTGTTGTTGCTCCTAGACATTTCCACTTCACAATAACAGTACTTACAGTTGACCGGGGCAGCTCTAGCAGGGCAGAAATTTCACGAACTGACTTGTTGGAAAGATGGCATCCTATGAAGGTGCCATGTTGAAAGTCATTGAGCTCTTCAGTAACACATATTCTACTGCCAATGTTTGTCTATTGAGATTGCATGGCTGTGTGCTCAATTTCATACATCTGTTAGCAATAGGTGTGGCTGAAATAGCCAAAACCACTCATTTAAAGGGGTGTCCACATACTTTTTATATATAGTGTTTGTTGCTAAAATTATGAAAGTCAGAATGAAAATAAAGGTCAAAATATTTGAGGGGATGGGATTGGTCCAGAAAGGAGAGGAGGATGGACCAGAGCCATGTTTGTCTGTCCTTCCCTCCCACCCTGTAAATGCCACGCTTACGTTACACCTGCCTGGTCCCTGCTGTAGCCCATCAGAGTGTGAAAACAGTCAGCATGGGAGGATCAGTCTGTCTGTGGGAGGGGTGGGGATGGGAGCCTTTCCAAGGCTGTGTAGTGGGGTGTGACGAAAGCCTTATCTCCTGACAACCACCCCACTCAAGGCGCATGGCCAGAGACCTGTCAGGACCAATCATCCAGTGGCCTCAGCCCTGCCTCCTGCAGTAGCCCTGGACACGGAGGCGCTGTCACAGACTGGACGCACAGGAGGAGGAACACAGCCAAAGCTAGCCCAGCCAGCCCAGCCTAGCCTAGTCTCACTCTCTATCCCACATCCAGAGTGACTCATCCCCTGAATCCCGCTGCCTGCACCTTCGAAGTATGAGACTGAGTCTGACATTTCTCAGAATTCAGCATCAAGATATTTTCCTATTTTCCTATTTTCCTTTTTTTCAAAATCAGGGGAAAATAAGTCACCTTGAGTTTATTAACCCTGTGAGATCGGAATAACTGCTTTTAACGCTATGGTATGCTTCCTCCTGCTCTGAGTTTAAAAAAATAAAAAATAATTTGGGTAGTAACTATTGATGGACAGGAACCATCAATCATGGCCAATGGGACAGATAGACCTAATAGAGTCCCACAGTGGAGGTGTCATAATACCCATAAAACCTAGCGGTCAAACAGGGAAATGGTTCCAACCATTTTTTCACTATTAATTTTCCCCTTAGGGAATTTTAGAAACACTTCAAATAAGGGCTGTGTTTCGTGTAGACTTACGCTTCGATCACACCGACAGTGTCATTGCATTTTGGTACATCAGAATTACATTAATTTCCAATGAAACTCTGCGTTGTCCTTGCAGCATTATGTTGCAGAGGCAGTTTCAGTGCGTTCAGTGTGTAGACAGCTTGACAGAAATGGTAGCAGAAGGTGAATGTTGAACTTTTGTTGCTGCGTACTATGTTACGCAAGGATGCTGTCGATGTGTTCGATGTGTTCGAAGCGTTACCCTGGCGTGATGTTTTGATAACCATGTAGATCTCTCTCGGACAAGGTGACTTTTATCAATATATTCGGCTCTATTTATTACTAGATTTGAAAATTATCATTAGCCTCAAAGCAGACATCATGCAAAACAACACATCCCTCCAAGCTCTTGCACGTCATCTCTGGCTGACACCTTTGCGAACAGGTATTGTGTCAATTTAAAACTTCCACAAGACAGTTCACATAAATGTAAATGTAAAGAATTGTAGCCAATTTAGCCATTATTATATTCAGCTAACATTAGATAGTTAATGCAGAGATTCTTACCTTTGCCTCGAGTCGTCTGTCTCGTCCAGATCATCATGGCATTTGTAGTTCTTTATGATAGCCACATTAGCAGCTAATTTGCGTTTCATTTGTGTGTGTGTGTGGGGGGGTGTAAATTCAAGTGAACATATTGATAAAAGTCACCTTGTCCTAGAGAGATTTACACAGTTATCAAAACGTCACGCCAGGGTAAGCCTAAAACACAGCCCTTAACGATTGGAACCATCTCCCTGTGTGACCGCTAGGTTTTATGGGTTTGATGACTCATACTGTGGTACTCTATGGGAGGTCTTATCCACTGGGCACACACTTGTTGAATCAACATAGTTTCCACATCATTTCAATCAAATTACGTTGAACCAAAGTGGAATTGATGTTGAGTTGACGTCAGTGCCAAGTGGATAGTGTTTATGGAGCACTCAACAACTTCATTCAACTAGTCAACAAAAGCTGTCAGCATAACTGTGGCCAAACAGTAGGAGTGGTGTGTTGACTGTCTGTATGATGTGGTAGTCTGTCTGGAAGAAACAACCAAGGGTACAGCTGCACTGACTTCCCTGATAAACTAAAAACCCTATTTTTACTTAAAATGGCTCATGGCACTCCAACACAGAACCCCCAGATGTGGCCATCTGATCAATACTGAAACCTGGTCCCACTTTGCATATTACTCCTGTTTTTCAGTCTCAGCCTCATGTATTCTTGTTCTCAGCGATTAATCTTCTCAGTGAGAAATATACCTGCCTAGAGAAGGGCGATACATCATAGTGCTTTATATGGTCCAAGGTATTTTCAAATCAAGGAACAGTGGCATATTTAAACTAAAACCATTATACCATGGGTTCTCAACAGTGGTGTCATGCCTGTAGGGGGCACAAAGGCATGTGACCCTCAGATGTGTCCTTTAAGCTCACATTTTGTCATAATCTTTTGTAAAAAGATCTGTCAACTGTATTTTGCGGGTGGGGGAGGGGGGGTGGGGCACACTGACTGGACCAGGTAAGTGGTTCCTTCCTAGATGCACGGAGCAAAGAGGTGCCTAGGCAGGATGCTAGATACTCCAGTGTGTGCAGTATCGTCACTGTAAGAGGAGAGAGAGTGTAGAGTGACACACACAGCATTTGACTTGATTTTAGCTGCAGGTGACTGGCAAGAAGTATGTTTTGTAAATGAATTTGATCAAGCTATGTAGTCTGAAAGAAGTTGTGTTATTTCTCCATAATATTAATTCAAATTCACTGTTTATGTACTTGGATATTTTCCACTGTGAAATTCATAGACAGAGCTATGCATTCAAATATTGACAGACAATTAGACTGTTCTTTTCAAAACTCAGATAACAATAAATTGATACACAGTTGGAAAACAATGCTTTAATTATTGTGTTATGATACTACCAGTGTGGCAGCGGTACTAAACTAAGGCATCAAGTTCTTAAAGAATGAGAGCCAGTATCATCATAACGCTTGATGGTTTTTGCGACTGCACTTGGAGAATATTTGAAAGTTCTTAAAATTTTCCCGGATTGACTGAACTTCATGTCTTTAAGTAATGATGACCTGTCGTTTCTCTTTGCTTACTTGAGCTGTTCATGCCATAATATGGACTTGGTCTTTTACCAAATAGGGCTATCTTCCGTATACCATCCCTACCTTGTCACAACACAACTGATAGGCTCAAACACATTAAGAAGGAAAGAAATTCCACAAATTAACTTTTAACAAGGCACACCTGTTAATTTAAATGCATTCCAGGTGACTACCTCATGAAGCTGGTTGAGAGAATGCCTAGAGTTTGCAAAGCTGTCATCAAGGAAAAGGGTGGCTACTTTGAATAATCTCAAATAGAAAATGTATTTTGATTTGTTTAACACTATTTTGGTTACTACATGATTCCACGTGTGTTATTTCATAGTTTTGATATCCTCACTATTATTCTACAGTGTAGAAAATAGTAAAAATAAAGAAAAACCCTTGAATGAGTAGGTGTGTCCAAACTTTTGACTGGTAAATACGGTATATTTTTTCATATTTTAAATCATACTTTTCATTCTTAATTTTATTATAATGTTTTGTTCTATATATTTTTTTACATTTCATTATTACATTTTACTAACAGATTAAATACATTTTGGCCAAGGCATCAGTGGAATAAGTTTAGAGGGTGTAATACAATACAATGTATTGTTTTTTGGTCCGTATTTTGTTGACCAATAAGAAGGATTCACCATTAAAATGCAGTTTTATGTGGGCCCAATAAAATAAAATAAAGAAATTTGTGAAACACTTTCATTCCACCATTTCCACAATTAACTAGTTACTGTGTACAGTATATAAACTCAGCAAAACATAAACGTCATCTCACTGCCAATTTTCAGCAAACTTAACATGTGTAAGTATTTGTATAAACATAACAAGATTCAACAACTGAGATATAAAAGTTCCACAGACATGTGACTAACAGAAATTGAATAATGTGTCCCTGAACAAAGGGGGGGGGGGGGGGGAACAAAATCAAAGCAACCGTCAGTATCTGGTGTGGCCACCAGCTGCATTAAGTACTGCAGTGCATCTCTTCCTCATGGACTGTATCAGATTTGCCAGTTCTTGCTGGGAGATGTTACCCCACTCTTCCATCAAGACACCTGCAAGTTCCTGGACATTTGTGGGGGGAATGGCCCTAGCTCTCACACTCCGATCCAACAGGTCCCAGACGTGCTCAATGGGATTGAGATCCGGCTTCTTCGCTGGCCATTGCAGAACATTGACATTCCTGTCTTACAGGAAATCACGCACAGAACGAGCAGTATGGCTGGTGGCATTGTCATGCTGGAGGGTCATGTCAGGATGAGCCTGCAGGAAGGGTACCGCATGAGAGAGGAGGATGTCTTCCCTGTAATGCACAGCGTTGAGATTGCCTGCAATGACAACAAGCTCAGTCTGATGATGCTGTGACACACCGCCCCAGACCATGACGGACCCTCCACCTCCAAATCGGTCCCGCTCCAGAGTACAGGCCTCTTTGTACCGCTCATTCCTTCGACGATAAACGCGAATCCGACCATCACCCCTGGTGAAACAAAACCGCGACTCGTCAGTGAAGAGCACTTTTTGCCAGTCCTGTCCTTATCTTTGAAAGACAGGGTCCTGAAAAAGGGACGTTTCTTTTTTTGCTGATTTTAGAGTTAGCACAATGACTGGATGTCTATTGGTATCTGCTCGCTAGCGCTAGTTAGCAACTTCCTTCAAAGTGCGTGCAGCAACACAAAAATGGTATCCACGAGTTCATCTGACACTGGGGAAGTAGATAAAGGGCCTTATTGACAAAATCCCGAAGTATCCCTTTAAGGACATTTTTTTGGGCCTTGGAGGCTCACATGGATATTGGTGTCCACAGTCCTTCTCCAATTATGTTTTTAAATGTTTTTTAGAATATAAATGCACTGCAATTTAATGTTTAAAACTGCAATTTATTATCTCTGCCTCGTGGCAAAATGTGTAGAGTTGCCGGATATAAGTTTTAAACTGCAACAACAGAAAGTCTCCCTGCCCCATGAAAATATTTAGCTAAATTACAGCAAATTAGCTTGAAAACTTTATAATGTTCTCTCCTATGCCAAGAGGTTGGCCTATAAAATGTTCCTTCCCAGGGCACAAGACTTGGTTCGTCCAAAGTCATAGTAAAACTCCTTGCATGCTATTTTTTATCTCACTCGAGTTGATTTCTGATTATGAAGGGGTCTCTGATCAATTTGCTATCACAAAAGGGGTCCCCAGCACCCAAGAGTCTGAGAACCCCTGCCTTATACAATACTGCGATTACTAAACAGGAGCCAACCGAAGGGATTGTTTCACTATTGAAAATGATTGACACTTTATAAACACTGGATTCCTTCCCACCAAGGAGGATTTCAGTCAGATGTGTAGTGGAATGTAAATAAGCCTGTTTAAGTCCCATTGATGTGTAGATAAAGAGATGCAAGTTTGTTCACAGTGTCATTGTTTCTCCTTCAAAGAGATAAGATATCAGATGGCTGATAATTACACAAGCACCGACTCATTAGGGGGGAAGACTTCATACTAATCAAAATGCATTAGTAGACAAGCATCTGACATCAGCTCTAAAATAGCTCTTGTGCGAATTGAATTTGACAAAGTGAGTTAGGGCCTGCTTTACTCAATGGATGAGTACAGCAGGGTTTAGCACATTCAGTGGCGACATCACCTACTACTTGCTAACTAACCCCACGAGTAAGCGTCTATTCTATGCTAGTGGAAACTATTCACTACTTCTAGGGGACTGACTTTGTCTGAATCGAGACTGGACAAGGCCATTTGTTTTGTTTAATGTGGGTTAAAGGAATAGCCCTGCTCTCAGCCATCATGTGGGCTTAGCGGAAAGATGTTTCATTTGTCTGGAGAAAATACAAAAATCAATACTTTAATTTCAGTTTTCAATTAAGAGAGCTAACGGGTTAGCTAGCATTTTTAACATGGGTCCCCTATGCTCATCCATCAGCATTAGTGCACATTGGAAATAATGACTATGACTGCATACTCTATTATCTCTGTCCAAATGGGAGCACAAAGGTAAGTAATATAAGTGGACAACCACAAACTAATACAATGTAGTGGATGTAATGGACCCTCCACTCTTTCTTTGTTTAGTAATTTATTTCCAGCTGAGCAGAAATGAGACCGTAAACTGTAGCTATATGTTATTATGTTGCTTGGAAAACGGCCAAATGCACCCTGAATTTGATAATTATTTTAATTTTATCTTAATGATTAATACAGATTAACAGGCCAATTTAAATGTTACATGCACGTACCTTGATTAAGACTTTAATCAGCAACTTGATAGTAGGAAATCTAATCGTTGGTAATGATAACCAATCTGGGTATTTTAATAGTTTAGGCAAGGAGGATGTTTGTTGTGCTGTTCACATTTAGACCACTGTGTGATGCCTTGGTAAGTATGGAAAGGATAATGGTGCTTCAGTTTATTCTATTATGCTTCTATACACACGAACGTACACATGCACACACACACGCACGCACGCACACAGAGAGAGAGAGAGAGAGAGAGAGAGAGAGAGAGAGAGAGAGAGAGAGAGAGAGAGAGAGAGAGAGAGAGAATCTAGCAGGAAGCTTGGCAGCTCAGTGCCAAGAAAGTTGGGCCTGGTTGAAAAAAACAAAGACAAAGCAGGGTAGAGTGCCACAACAGCAGAAAGGAAAAGGGCTCCTCAATTGTATTGTGCTGAGACGACTTAAAATAAACATCTTTAACAGAGAGATATAAACCAAATAAAACATAATCTATAAAATGCATCACTACATCACCACACTTTATTTGAGATTTCTGAAATACCATTCAAAACCGCAGCACGTTGAATTCTGCCGAAACACTATTTTGACTAATAAAATCACCTAATGAATGTATGTCTGTCATTACATGCTAATTAAATACTTCTCCAGGCCCATTTTTAAGTGTTGCCATTGATTTCCCATGCATGTATTAATGAGAGTACAGGCAGTTGGCCAGGGGAGGGGAAGGGAAGGGAGGGGACTGGCAAAGGGATGAGGGGCTCTGGAGTGCTGGGTTCAATTGACAAAGCTCTCAGTGACAACAGGAAAAAGAGCAGGGAGAGAGGCAAAGAGAGCAGTGGGTGAAAGAAGAGGCCATCAGGTCTCTCTTTCTCTCCATGGCGGCTGTTGTTCGGCTGGCCAAAACTAGGTCAGTCTCTGGGATACAGAAATGACAGGCTAAATTGCTTTGCCAAAGCTGAGAGAGAAAGAGAGGGATATATATATATATGAGAGAGAGAGAGAGAGAGAGAGAGAGAGAGAGAGAGAGAGAGAGAGAGAGAGAGAGAGAGAGAGAGACAGAAAGAGTGTGGGCCCTCTTTGATTTGTGCTCAGTATAATCGACATATATCTTTTGCAGAAGTTGCGATTCTTGAGTTCATGTCATGACTGCTCAATGTGCAACAACCAATTTTTGTCACAAGGCTAATTGGATTGGACTAAGTCTGTGCCAGGGCTCCACCACGTGGTCAAAAAAGAGACTCCCATTGGCGCTCTTCAAATAAATTACCTAGCTACTATACGTACCAGTGGTACTGAAATGTGTCGTGCACAAGTCCCTATATTTAGGTGTACTGTATCGTACAAAATCCTTAATTACATACTTAATCCTCTTCATTCCTATGTGGAACATAAGCCTTCCAGGAGAAAGCACCACTACTACTTTTTTGCCTTTTTGGGGAGGGTTTTTCACAACAGGCCACAGTCCTTCATCTCATTCTCCATGGTTCTTTGTCAGGTTTCCTTTGGGAAAGAAACAATCAATCAATCAATCACAAGTATTTTATAAAGCCCTTTTTACATCAGCAGTGGTCACAAGGTTCTTTACAGATACCTAGCCTAAAAACCCAAAGAGCAAGCAATGCAGAGGCAGAAGCAGAGTTGCTAGGAAAAACTCCTGAGAAGGCAGGAACCCAGGAAGAAATCAAGAGAGCAACCAGGCTTCGAGGGGTGACCAGTCCTCTTCTGGCTATACCAGGTAGAGATTTAAGAGTACGTGACCATTAAGGCCAGATTGTTTTACAATACGTTCAAACGTTCATAGACGAACAGCAGGGTCAGATAATAATGATGGCTACAGAGGGTGCAACACTTTAATATTCTAAAATTAGACAGCTTTTCATAGTCAGGGGGTCAAAGTTCAAAGTATCATTACATATTTGCAGCTACTGTTCTTGGATGAAATATGGCTACAAAAACTTTCCTGATAATTGTTGCCCAATCCATAGCCACCAACGTTTTATATGTAGAGCTCAAAATAAATAAAATACTCTAAAGTAGCAGAGGAAGATCAACCTTTATTTATTGAAACTGCTTGCATACAAAATATATTGCACTATAACCAGACAATGTCAACATAAAGCCCAATCTGTTCCACTAATATGTACAAAGAAAATATTGCCCAAAGTGGTGTAACATACAAGGTCAGTCTACCCAGTTGGTTCACTATCTACAGTATTTCTGGTTTCAGTTCTGCTTTCAAAACACAACACCCTACAATGTGTGCAAGACGAAATGTTTTACAATTGTATTTTTCTTGAATCGTATACGTTCCCAAAATAAATAACTAGAAAACAGTCTGTTTGGCAACACTGTGACTTGACAACAGAGTAGACTGTGAGCTGATCTGCAACATCTTGTCAGTTTACGGTCTGCGTCAGATAGATGAATGTCATTCAAATACTGAGTAAACCATTTATGCCCCAGGCAGGGTTAGATAAAGTCCCAGATGGATGGTGCCATTCTGAAGAGACCATGGCCCACATTGCTCAGGCCGTTCATAACGATCTGATCAAACATCTCTTCCAAGTCTGCACCATTAAACTGGGCTAAATCTGCCGTCATTTTCTGTTTTAAAAAGCTTTTTTTTGCTTATCCCACCCCTCCGCTATTAGTACAAAATATTCAATTAATGTCTATGTAATTTCATCATCATACTTATCTAATTTATATAAAATCCCAAAGACTGAGTCAGACTGGGGCCAGTTCAATTATTGACTGTTAACGCTGGGGAGGAGCAGTGGCTGTTAGCCTGCTGAAAAACAATTTTCCTCATTGGACATTGGCAAAAAACAGCAACACAAGAGATGCTCAGACAGCTGTTCACTGATGCCCATTGGCTGTACATCATCCAATGTTGCAATTTAGAGTGTAAACAAGAAAACAAAAATTATTAAAACAAGACACTAGGAATACCCTCACAGTATTTTTTTTTCTTCTTCAACTGTAAACTAAAGTTTTAATGCACAAGCACTGATCCAATATAAGACATATGGTTATAACATGGGACTAAACTTCATCCTCCATACGGCAAAGGTACATGAGACTCAGAGTTAGCTATAGGGTTATCTAAACGTGGTAATATTGTTGACAGCATTCATGTGATTCACCTGCTGAAGAAATCTTATCACATCATCGTTTATTATGGTTCATATTATTTAGTAGTTGCAAATAAACCAAAAAGAATGATAAGTGCACATTTGAAGTTCAATCCAAAATAGCAAAAAAGTATTTTAAACAAATGAGATAATATACAGTATGCACCCCCTTTATATAATTTACAATCTAATGACCAATTGTCAATATCTTATGAACAATATATTAGGGTTGGAGAGAGATGTGTGTGTGTGTACCAGTCTTCCCATTGACACTTTTAAATGAAAAACCAACAGGGAAAGTGATTGTTGGTCAATGTATGGCAAAAGGACCATGTGCTCAATATCACTCCCCAGTTCGACATAGTTCATGTTAAAAGGTCCATATATAAGTGCTTCTGTCATAAGGTACTGTACAGTGTTGACGATATGGAGTCCTATCTGAATCTAATAGTCTCCATTAAATGTAGCCAGTGTGAAATGACATGAATCTGTTGAGACTTGAATAAAAATTCACACAAATAAACTCACAGCATTTTTCTCCACTGTGATCCTATGGTAAGATAGATATTGAATTCATGGTCATTCCACCATTTAAAAAAGAGAAATGCTTTATCATTGGCTACAAAAATCATCATCCCTATTCAAGCAATATTCAGCACTAGGAAACAGAAACCAAGCAACGCTTTGGAAAACTCAGGATTGCTGACTGTCGCCAATGTCGAAACCAATGATAAAGGATGTAGCCTACATGCATCTCAAGGTTAAAAAGACAAACTTTTCAATTTTTTTGGGAAGGTGAGCTGTGTGTTCACTACATGAGTAAAATCCATTACTGTTTTCCAATGTCGTCTTCTTCCCTGATTGACTTCTATTTGTGATACTATCCACACGAGATAAAGGCACAGATCAGAGAGGAGGGTTATTCTTTTTTTTTTTTTTTGCTAATGGATGCAGCCGTGACCTCACATGGTAATGAGTTCTATATTCCACTGTGACATACGGCTCCATAAACACATCATGATGGAAAGAGAAGGCAGGAAGGACCAAACAATCCAACCCTCTAGCCGGAGAAAAGGCTAGTACTGTACACGAACAAGTTATAGAAAACCATATCCTTTTAGAAATTCAGATTCATCATGGTGGCCCCTCTTTTTGTTTTAAACATTTTCTCCCCACAGCTTTTAATCATCTGATAGGTAGTTGTCAACAATGTCAATTAGAAAAAGACTGCAGTCTCAGTTTTCCTTCTCCCGTTAACACCTAAAAGCGTAGATGGCTCCTTCCCTGTACACAGTATCCCACCCAACACCCCATCCACCTGCCACTGCTGCTGTCGGAGTTGCTTTGTCCAAAGTGTGCTTAATTTCAGCCCTGACCTGTCCTCTTTGGCCTAACGTGTCTCTAATGAAGAAGCTTCTGGATTGATGGCGTGGTGTGTGTGTGTGAAAGAGACGTGTGTGTGTGTGTGTGAGAAAGATGAGGGTGCCTTCCGTCAGCCCCATCTACGACACCCCGTTCACCACCACCGGGGGCACAGCAGTGGATTCACCACTAGGGCCCTCCTGCTTCTCCTTCTTGATAGGTCGCTCTTTGATGGGTCTCTGTCGGTTTGCTCCGGGGACAATTCCGTCGCCTGCGGGGCCAGGGGGACCTCTGGCTGCAGCATGCACACTCCTCTCATTGTTACTGTCCACTCGGATCTGTGGGACCAGAGAAAACTGTATGAGCTGGTAGATTGGGGAGATGCAGGACAACGGAGTAGCGTCACTTACAGGTGAATTAGAGTTTGGAGCAGGCTGTCCGCCAGCCAGATGCATTTATATTAGATTCTCCTGGAGAATAGTCGGCTAATGTGCTATCACTTTACGTTTGCACACGCCACAGATAACCATTAAATCAGCACTTCTATCAATTGCGTGTCAGTCATGTGGTGAAAAGCCCAATGGTCAGAGCTCAAACTTTTGTTCACGTCTCCCCAATTTAAATTAAAAAGGGCATAAAGGAACTATTTCTCAATGTCAGAAATGCAAATATGACTATTAGAGCACCCCAAGAAGACATTCACAAATCACAAACTTTGAAAAACATAATACTGTAATATTGCCCTAAAAGTTGGGTTTGAGGTTCTCCAAATCAGCACTAACTTTGGAAACAATCACACAATGTCAGCTCCACAGTGAGGAAATAAAAATCCATGCTCACCCTTCATCTACTCGTGGGTAAAAAAATAAAAATAAACTTGTGGGTTAGTAGTATGGAGCGAACTAACAATTGCATTTTAATTCATCAAGATGGCCAAGCTTTGTGTAGTAGGGTGTGGAAACACTTGCTATGCCTCTATGGCCACGCAAATGAAACACTTTGTAAAAAGTGAGAAACATTTGTGAGAATGACGGGGTTGAATTGGGCATCTCTTCGTCAATCTGCAGGGCACATTTCAGGACTTGAGAACTTCCATGGCCATCAACAACGGAAGGAGGGTTCAGCAAAACGTTGCTTTTCCAAAGTGGATACTGTCCCTACCAACAACGTGGCTTATAAAATATCCCGAACAGCCAGCAGCACCAGTAGAGACAGAGCATTATCAGGGCTTCACTGTGTAAGTGAAAGAGCTACCGCATTAAGCTCACGTCTTCCACCTAAATAACACCGATTAACGGCAAAGTAACCAAATGTCTCCCAGCTGTAGAAAGCTACAGGTGATGCCATAGAAAGTACAAGCTTATGGGAAGAGTCACGATGAAGTCAATGTTTCTGTATAGAGCCGAGGCTGGGACAGATGTAGGGTCTGTGTGTAGATGGTGGGCTATCTACGATGTATTCGATCGTGGAGCTGGTGACATTTTGGAGAAAGGAGGCAGGTTTATTTAGAGGGGTGGATTGTGCTCAATGGGAAAGTTTTGTGTATTTATGGAGCTTGCCACATGAATTGTGTTTTGGGAGCTGCTGGCCGTCTGCATTTCATTGTTTTTTTTACCTTTATTTAACCAGGCAAGTCAGTTAAGAACAAATTCTTATTTTCAATGACGGCCTAGGAACAGTGGGTTAACTGCCTGTTCAGGGGCAGAACGACAGATTTGTACCTTGTCAGCTAGGGGGTTTGAACTCTCAACCTTCCGGTTACTATTCCAACGCTCTAACCACAAGGCTACCCTGCCGCCCCATTGGAAAGTGTCTGTGGCGCCAGGGGAGTTTTAGCATGCCTGCGGGCTAAATTGAAATGCGACGCTTTGGTAATGGATCTGATTGCAGATCTGGGGTCATTTTGATGAAGTCCCAGAGACAGGCTTTCTTTGGAACTGTGAATTGTGGATTTTTTTCAATGGGAAAGATGATTTTTTTTAAATCGTAGGATAAATGTTGTCACAGTGGCTTCTTGTTGAAGAGTCATCACCTAACATTGGCTTGCTATAGCCAGCTATCCCCCCCCCCCCCCCCCCCCACAAAATAAGTGAGCTAGATTTTGTTTGTGTACTGCCATATGTCAATAACATAGCAAAGTTTCTCTCTGGTATGGGCTAGTAAATATCCTAAAGCTAGCCAGCTAGACAGTGAGAGCCAAAAGATAAAACTGGGGAGAGTTAGAGGAGATAATTCACTTTGTTTCCTCTGCTGCAGCCTTGATACTGTTCACTGAAATAAATGTATGTAATTCGATTTTTTTTCTATAAAGATTGTAATTGTGTCAAAATGTTATGAATATCGTAGAAAAATCCTCAGCCGTGTACCAGCTTACCATGTACAGTAGGCTACAGTAGACTCACCGTGTGAGTCATCAAAATAACTATCTTGCATTCGGGCAGTCTTCGTGGTTTGTATATGCAGGGAGCATAAATTGTACAATAGTTAGTATACAGCATTAACTACATAAATATCTGATAGGATCCATTATCTGCTACCTGTTAAGCCTCTGTCAGAGGTCATTGACTAAGTTGCAAAACGGCTCCTGTTGTGTGACCAAAATGGCTCATTTTATGACCAAATGACAAAATCAAGTTCCTACAAAGCGCAAATTGTATTATTTTCTAAATTTCCCAGAGGTCTTGAAACAGTACATGGTGACATCTACTGGTAGTGTTATGACACAGCAACTGAGGCTGCTGCCAGGAACAAAGAACAGCTGGTGCTTCTGGAATTCCTCACCTGCAAAGAATCTTCCTGAGGCCTTAGCTTAGGGTCTCTGGTATTCCGTGAACGTGACTCAGTCCACTGGATGTCTTCAGCTACAGAGACAGACATGGTAATATACAGGACCTCAAATGTTATTATGGCAGAATGATTGTATCATTACTCTGACTCATACAGCAGTACATAAAACCCTAAGGCAACGAATGCATTTATATACAGACAGTGAAACGGGGGCCCTTGCACAGTAGGGGTATTATAGTAACAATAGATAGGCTAGTTCAAATATGGATAGTAGACCTTTGAAGCCTCCTCTTCCTCTCCCTCCCCGTCCGCGAGGCCCTCCTCCCCCTCGCTTGCGTGTATCGGGTCGTTTGGGGAAGCCCCCTGTCAGCTCGTCAGTGGGGGCCAGAGACCAGTCACTCAGCTCGTCCTTGTGGTCCGACTCAGTCTCAGACGCATTGGAAGCCTCAGAGTTGGTGCCTGGTGAGAGCGATAATTAGTCATCCTGTAAATAATCACCAATTTACCAAGTTCCACTCAGTCCCAATACAGCCATAGTATTGTGAAAAAAATAAGGAAATAAGGTTCCATATAGGCTGAACTTGTTGCGTATGAACATACAGTAAAACATAGACAATCAGTGCCTTCTGGACATAGCCTACTGTTCCATTTGTACATGCTGATACCTGCTCCACTCTTTCCAGTTACATACCGGAGGTAAAAGAGGGACCACCGCGTCGTCCACGGCCTCCTCCTCCCCTGCTGAACGGCTTCCCTCCTCTCTGGGAGCCCATGCCCATCATGCCTAGGCCACCGTTGTCTACAATGAAGATCTTGTTGTCAGGCCGTCCAGTCCCCGGGGCCCTGGGGCCTCCTCCCCCAATCTGCCTCAGCTGCTCATCTATCTGCAGCCGCTCCATGCGCAGCTGGTCCACTTCCTATATGGAGACACAGTGTGTCTGTATCATGACTGTATTCAATAACTTACTTCTTTAAAAGTAACCTATATATCTAAAAGTGAATGTTAGGCAGAACCTATCATTCTGATGAAGTCAACAGTCAATAGAAAAGGTAAACAAACTCCTGATATCAGTCTTTGGATGAAAGCTTCCGCTAAGTGGCATTTATCTTAACATCCATAAAAAGGAACATAATCGTGTTGCAAATTTTAGCAAAGCAATAGGGGAAAGCTTCTAACCTTCAGATAGTTGAGATGATAGTCTAACAGTACTTTAGCATTGGAAATGCTTTCCTTTGTACCCACAAAGACAAATGGCACCATTCCCTGTAAGAGAAATAAATAGACAGGATCTAATGAGGACAGAGTGGCTCCAAAGTCATCAGTAGAAACCAATTAAAGTGAATACAGAGTTCATTTGATTCTAGACACTTACCTCATCCACTGGAGGTGGCTTCTTGTCGTTCTCAGCCTCGATCCGAACTCGAACAACACCAGATTTATCCACTACTTCCTGGATCAACTTCCCATTTTTTCCAATGACTTTCCCTGGCAAAGGAGATGTGGTATTAGATTATGAATGATGATAAAATGGAGACTGAGTTGATGACTTTTCAAACAGAACACAATTTTATCATCTTCTACTTTACCCACTAAATTCCTTGGTACTTTGATGACATCTTCAGAAAATTCCAAGAAGCTCCTAGCCTTGCGCACTGCCTCTTGATCCTGCAATTGAATCATACCCAGAGGAGATAAAATACATGCATGTCTATCCCTAGTATGACCAAGTAAATATAGCTTGTGAATAGAGGTTTGTGAGCTTCCATATTTATGCTAGTTGTGTGGTGAGCTCCCTACCTCGCCATAGATGTGGAAGGTGCAGGTCTCTTCGTCCAGGTCTATGGTGGTGACCCCAGGTACTTTCCTGGCCTGCTGGATGTTGGCACCATGGGTCCCGATGGCCAGCCCCATCAGGTCATCTCGGACCACAAACTGCTCATGGAACCGAGATGCCAGCTGCCGAGAGCTCTGCACACAAACCATAACCCCACGCATAGCTTAACCATAGTTCACCTCATGCAGAGACAGAGCCTATTGAGGTTAACAACGCTAACATGGCTTTGTCTTAATATGCAACAATAAACAGAGTTCATTTCAATCTTTTTATGCGAGTAAAGTACATGTTGGATTAAAAAAAAGTTATGACAGGCCTAGGATCTTTGTGTTAGTAAAACAAATTACGCGAGAAATGTCAGTGGAAATAATTTTATGAGTAAATATTTATATAATAACCATCATATCGAAGTAAACTTGGGGACTTGTGTGGTCCTCCCACTATGACCAGTCTGGAAAGCATGAAGTTTATTAGGCTACAGATGAAATCAATGATGACAAACTTCAGAGGGTGGTGAAAGTACAAGGTGATGAGCTTGAAACTCCTTTCCAATAAATATTGATGGTCTTATTGGCTGCCGTTTGACAAATACAAATAATATTTCTCCATAATAATAATAATAATAATAATAATAATAATCTCATGTAGGCTATACGCGCCAAAACCTAAGTGGGCACACTCGCTATATAAACACAACATTTGTGTGAGAAAACCATCAGTAGAGTTGAAAATGCAATGAAATATTGTGTGCATATTGTTAGGCAGATTTATGAATATTTGCATGAAAATCTGTCACCAATTGGATGGAAATCTAGCTAATGTGTTTGACTTGCGAGTGTGCTTAAACTTTAAGTACCTCCAGTTGGCGGCTAGCCTCCTCGTTCCTCTGCATTAGGGACAGCTTGGTGCGCAGGCTCCGGAAATGCATGTCGCTCAGCATCTGCGCCCTTTTGGTTGTAATCTCGTTCACAGACTAAAATCAGAGAAATTATGCGGGAACTGTATGAAACAATACCTAACAGGGACTGAGGTGTGAAACTTTTAGAAGCCAGAAAAATCTTTGAACATACCAGAATAACAAGCTGTCTTTTGTCTGAGTCATAAGTGACATTGAATGCTCCCACTGCCTTCTTAAAATCTTTATGAGAGTCTTTCGAACACCTATGAACAGAAAACAGTTTTGGCCCAATAGTAATAGTCCAACATAAGCCTCAAAACCAATAGTCACACATACGGCAGCAATGACAACATAACTCTAGTACTTTACTTGAAAAAGCCTTGAAGAATAGGCCTACTTACATTTGCAGCAAGTCTTCTGGGACATCTAGGTGAATTTTCAGGAAGGAGTTTTTTGTAGCTGTCTTGTTTGGGTTGACAGGCCGTAACCTATCTAATGTGACTATTTCATTGAGCGTGGCATCACAAGCTGCATACTCTATGACATAAAACTGAGAAGAAGAGACTTACATGGGGATCATCATGATAAGATTACAATAGCTACATAATAATAATAAATTATTGCAAACTCTCGCTTGAACCGCTGCATTGGACTTACCTCTCCCTTCACCATCCGGACCTTCGCCAGCCACCACCCACATGGCTCTTTATCATTAGCCCTAGAATAAACCTGTGGATAGAACAGTGGATAATATTTGATTAATTAAGTACATCTTGTGGAGTTATTCTCACTGATATCCATTTCAATTGTTTGCGATACACATTCACCAAACCCCTGTGAATAACCAAACAGAAAGAACACAAAACAGCAGTTCCCTTCTGCTTTCAAGAAACACATAACTATCGAGCTGCCATTGTATATCCTAGCCTACTAGCAATCAGCAAAGTATTGGGTTTAATTGACATTGACCAGTGGGAGGGAAGTCCTTATCCATTACTTACAGCACATACCTCAACTTCATCACTCTCGTTTATCTCTTTCTGAAAACCTGTGGGTGGAGGAAATCGAACATCATGGAAGGGAATTTGACGTTCTGGCTGCCAACTGAAAGAATAGAAATAAACAAATGAAACCAGGACACTTCACAAGGGGAAATTAATCAACGACTGAACAAGTGTGCGGTGCACACACACACTATAGTTCAATTAAAAGAGAAGTTACCAATTGTTATTTGCAAGTACAATTAATTATAGTAGACATGTAGTCCATGGTGGTTAACTATTACTCAATGCCTGGGTCTGATTCAAAGTAGCATACTGCGTTGCTATTTATCTAACTACTGCAACTACCAACTAGTTACAGTAGCTAGCTAGCTGGATAGGCCACATTAGATTTGAACGCTAGCTAGCTAACGTTAGCTAATTGGCTTATGTTGCCGGAAACCAAGCACTCACTTGTTTTCAAAGGACACGGTGACAGCACTTTCATGAACATCCTTCAAATATCCCTAAAATGAGAAAAGGGTTGAGAAAAAAAACAAGACATGAAGCAGACAGTCATTGAGCCAACAAGAGGTCAAAGCCAAATAGATTTTAATCTCATTGACTGTTGCAAGATAGCAAGTCTTATTAACGTTACAATATTAACTAGCTAACAGCTGAAACTAACGTTACTCGACGAAATAACAAATACCACCAACAGCACGAAACTCAAATTATTTATGGCCTTATTGAACCAACTTCAGATGTGTTGTTAGCTAGCATTGGCTGCACGTCTGGCAGAATAAGCCTGTGCTGTCTTGTCTGGGCCTGACGCGTTACCCCTTAGCTAGCTAGCTGTAGCAAGATAGCTCACTGACGGACTCAACGCAACATATTTACTAGACACCGCTGTACAACAGAAACGCATTCAAATACTAGAACTAGCATATAGCTAACGTTACCAACCCACCTTGTAAAAAGCCCCACTCGTCCCCCTGACTTCAACAGCTAGCTCGTCCATGACACCTAAGCTAATGTAATGCTAGCTGGGTAACGTTAGCTACGACACTATGAGTGCAAAACTACGGTCTCGAATCTCTCGGTAACGTCGTTACCCTTTTGCACGCTTTAATTTTTCGATTTGCAAAGTTGCGATTTTAGATTTATAAAGAAAAGAACGCGAAACATTTAAATGATGCTAGATTATACAGTTCGCAACTGCTCTTGCACGCATTGATGTGTAAACATAAGAGCCTCCCTTCCCATCGTCACGTGACAAGGGTCAACTACTATGTTCACTCATTTTCATTTCATCGGTTTCTATTCAGGAATGAGTGGTTCAGCGATCACTGTTCAATGAATGTAATAATCATCATAGTAAAAAAATAAATATATGAAATAAATAATAAATATATGAAATTTATTGTGAAGCTGTGAAACCTATTCTTATTCTGTGAATTATCCCCCCCCACTCAAGCATAGTTTGGCATCTTTTATCTAATTCGGAACAAACTAGACATGGCCAAAAAATAACGGCACCGATTGGCCTATAGGTAGGGCTGTAGAAAACAGAAACTTGGTATGTACCGACACGGCCCGCAACCAAAACATGCAGACTCTCCTTCACTGCAGCTGAGGTGAGTAAAACATTTAAACTTGTTAACCCTCGCAAGGCTGCAGGCCCAGACGGCATCCCCAGCCGCGCCCTCAGAGCATGCGCAGACCAGCTGGCTGGTGTGTTTACGGACATATTCAATCAATCCCTATCCCAGTCTGCTGTTCCCACATGCTTCAAGAGGGCCACCATTGTTCCTGTTCCCAAGAAAGCTAAGGTAACTGAGCTAAACGACGACCGCCCCGTAGCACTCACTTCCGTCATCATGAAGTGCTTTGAGAGACTAGTCAAGGACCATATGACCTCCACCCTACCTGACACCCTAGATCCACTCCAATTTGCTTACCGCCCAAATAGGTCCACAGACGATGCAATCTCAACCACACTGCCCTAACCCATCTGGACAAGAGGAATACCTATGTGAGAATGCGGTTCATCGACTACAGCTCAGCATTTAACACCATAGTACCCTCCAAACTCGTCATCAAGCTCGAGACCCTGGGTCTCGATCCCGCCCTGTGCAACTGGGTCCTGGACTTCCTGACGGGCCGCCCCCAGGTGGTGAGGGTAGGTAACAACATCTCCACCCCATTGATCCTCAACACTGGGGCCCCACAAGGGTGCGTTCTGAGCCCTCTCCTGTACTCCCTGTTCACCCACGACTGCGTGGCCAAGCACGCCTCCAACTCAAATCATCAAGTTTGCGGACGACACAACAGTGGTAGGCTTGATTACCAACAACGACGAGATGGCCTACAGGGAGGAGGTGAGGGCCCTCGGAGTGTGGTGTCAGGAAAATAACCTCACACTCAACGTCAACAAAACTAAGGAGATGATTGTGGACTTCAGGAAACAGCAGAGGGAACACCCCCCTATCCACATTGATGGAACAGTAGTGGAGAGGGTAGTAAGTTTTAAGTTCCTCGGCGTACACATCACAGACAAACTGAATTGGTCCACCCACACAGACAGCATCGTGAAGAAGGCGCAGCAGCGCCTCTTCAACCTCAGGAGGCTGAAGAAATTCGGCATGTCACCGAAAGCACTCAAACTTCTACAGATGCACAATCGAGAGCATCCTGTCGGGCTGTATCACCGCCTGGTATGGCAACTGCTCCGCCCACAACCGTAAGGCTCTCCAGGGGGTAGTGAGGTCTGCACAACGCATCACCGGGGGCAAACTACCTGCCCTCCAGGACAACAACACCACCCGATGTCACAGGAAGGCCATAAAGATCATCAAGGACAACAACCACCCGAGCCACTGCCTGTTCACCCCGCTATCATCCAGAAGGCGGTGCATCAAAGCTGGGACCGAGAAGCTGTTTTTCAGTCTCTATCTCAAGGCCATCAGACTGTTAAACAGCCACCACTAACATTGAGTGGCTTCTGCCAACACACTGACTCAACTCCAGCCACTTTAATAATGGGAATTGATGTAAAATATATCACTAGCCACTTTAAACAATGCTACTTAATATAATGTTTACATACCCTACATTATTTATCTCATATGTCTACGTATATACTGTACTCTATATCATCTACTGCATCTTTATGTAATACATGTATCACTAGCCACTTTACTATGCCACTTTGTTTACATACTCATATGTATATACTGTACTCGATACCATCTACTGCATCTTGCCTATGCCGCTCTGTACCATCACTCATTCATATATCTTTATGTACATATTCTTTATGCCTTTACACTTGTGTGTATAAGGTAGTAGTTTTGGAATTGTTAGTTAGATTACTCATTGGTTATTACTGCATTGTCGGAACTAGAAGCACAAGCATTTCGCTACACTTGCATTAACATCTGCTAACCATGTGTATGTGACAAATAAATTTGATTTGATTTAGGTGTCTTTTCTCATGTTGAACACATTTGCCTTAATTTGCAGTCAGGATAGATTATTTATTAATTAATTATCAGTCAGAATAGATTTTCCTCCTTTGAAATGTTTGAAAACCTTGGAAATAACACAAAATTCAGTATGTAGGCCCATGGTACATCTCTTAATTTACACTGAATAATAATATAAATGCAACATGTAAAGTGTTGGTCCCATGTTTCATGAGCTGAAATAAAAGATCCCAGGAACTTTCCATATGCACAAACAGCTTATTTCTCTAAAATGTTGTGCACAAATTGTATTACATGCCTGTTCGTGAACATATCTCCTTTGCCAAAATAATCCATCCACCTGTCAGGTGTGGCATATCAAGAAGCTGAATAAACAGCATTATCAGTACACAGGTGCACCTTGTGCTGGGGGACAATAAAAGACCACGGTAAAATGTTCAGTTTTGCCACACAACCCAATGCCACAGATGTCTCAAGTTGAGGGAACGTGCAATTGGCATGCTGACTGCAGGAATGTCCACCAGAGCTGTGGCCAGATAATTACATGTTAATTTCTCTACCATAAGCCGCATCCAACATCATTTAAGAGAATCCTCAGCTTTCTCCCATCAAAGCCATTAAACTCAAACTGTTTTAAAGTCACCATTGGCCTCATGGTAAAATCCCTGAGGGGTTTCCTTCCTCTCCGGCAACTGAGTAAGGATGGACGCCTGTATCTTTGTAGTGACTGGATGTATTGATACACCATACAAAGTGTAATGAATAACTTCACCATGCTCAAAGAGATATTCAATGCCTGCTTTAAAAATGTTTTTTTTACCCATCTACCAATAGGTGCCCTTCTTTGCCAGGCATTGGAAAACCTCCCTGGTCTTTGTGGTTGAATCTGTGTTTGAAATAATTGTATATGTGGGGTACAGAGATGAGGTAGTCATTCAAAAATCATGTTATTATTGCACACAGAATCAGTCTATGCAACTTATTATATGACTTGTTAAGCAAATCTTTACTCCTGAACTTATTTAGGCTTGCCATAACCTTCAAACTCAGTGCCTTTTGCTTGACATCATGGGAAAATCAAAAGAAATCAGCCAAGACCACAGAAAAAAATTGTAGACCTCCACAAGTCTGGTTCATCCTTGGGAGCAATTTCCAAATGCCTGAAGGTACACGTTCATCTGTACAAAAAATAGTACCCAAGTATAAACACCATGGGACCAGGCAGCTGTCATACTGCTCGGGAAGGAGACGCGTTCTGTCTCTTATAGATGAATGTCCTTTGGAGCGAAAAGTGCAAATCAATCCCAGAACAACAGCAAAGGACCTTGTGAAGATGCTGGAGGAAACAGGTACAAAGGTATCTATATCCACAGTAAAACAAGTTTTCTATCAACATAACCTGAAAGGCCGCTCAGCAAGAAAGAAGCCACTGCTCCAAAACCGCCATAAAAATGTCAGACTACGGTTTGCAACTGCACATGGGGACAAAGATCGTGCTTTTTGGAGAAATGTCCTCATCTGATGAAACAAAAATATTATAATAATAATAATAATCACCATTGTTATGTTTGGAGGAAAAAGGGGGAGGTTGTCAAGTCGATGAACACCATCCCAACCGTGAAGCACAGGGGGTGGCAGCATCACGTTGTGCGGGTGCTTTGCTGCAGGAGGGACTGGTACACTTCACAAAATAGATGGCCTCATGAGAGATGTGGATATATTGAAGCAACGTCTCAAGACATCAGTCAGGAAGTTAAAGCTTGGTCGCAAATGGGTCTTCCAAATGGACATTGACAAAGTCACAGTATTGTAAGGGAATACCCCCCTGAAATGGACAAAAATGAATGGCAAATCATTGACATTGGACAAACCATATACACGATGTCCAATACCACCCAATTCGGCGTTGATTCATGCAAAGTTTATTGCAAATGCCATATGGCAAATGCCAGTTGTAACACTTCAAAAATCCAGCAGGTGGCGAGTGCGCTCCACCTTGGTTTTTCATATTGGAAATGGAACTCAAGTCAACATCCAAAAGCAAAATTTTGAAAAAATGTTTTGTTTTTCGAAATTATTTAGATTTTTTTGTCAATTACACATGTGTAAGAACTGTATGAATATACTTTTGTCCAATTTTATTAGCATATATATATATATTTTTTTACATGCGCATAAGAAATATGTTTTGTCCATTTGCAATATGATTTCATAGGAAGTCAAAAGTCAAAAGTCAAAAATGTCAAAATTTTGTAAAAAACTTCACACACCCTTAAAAAAGTGCTTTCTGGACCATTTTTCAAAATTCTTTCGAATTTTGTGTCAATTACACATGTATAGGAACTGTATCAACATACTTTAATCATATTTTAATATCATTATTATTTTTATTTTTTTACTTGTGCATAAGGCATATGTTTTTTCCATTTGCAATATGATTTCATAGGAAGTCAAAAGTTGAAAATGTGAACTTTAAAAAAAAACTTATCACCCTCGTAAAAAAGTGCTTTCTGGACCGTTTTTCGAAATTGTTTCGATTTTATGTCAATTCATCATGTGTAAGAACTGTACGAATATACATTTGTAAAATTGTATTATCATATTTTTTTTAAAACTTGTGCATAAGGAATATGATTTGTCCATTTGCAATATGATTTCATAGGAAGTCAAAAGTCACTTTTTTGGGGGCCAAATACCATAAGAAATTTGACATGCTCAAAAATCCTGCAGAAATGCAAAATTTACTGGCCTGATGAACTCGGGATGGCCGGGCAGTGATAGTTGTTCCTTTCCATCACTCGTTGTGTTGATTTCATCATGTGCATTTGGTTAAAAAAAATCACTATAGAATCATATTGTAAATGCACGTGCATTGTTGTGCAACTGGTAACCCAAAAATAAAAATATGGTTGTAAATGCATTTACCGGGACTCCTATTGTCCATGCCCGCTATGGGAGTACCCTACTATGGCCATCTATCCATGGGGGCCGTCCTGAGTGCTTTATGGACTGTTTAAAATAGGCACCTGGTAACCCAAAAATAAAAATATGGTTGTAAAATGCATTTACCGGTCATTCTGATATTAATGCCCGCTATGGGAACACAGGATGGCCGGGCAGTGATAGTTGTTCCTTTCCATCACTCGTTGTGTTGATTTCATCATGTCCATTTGGTGATGTTTTTTCACTATAGAATCATATTGCAAGTGCATGTACATTTGCAATATGGTTCAATGGGCATTTACCATAAGAAATTTGACATGCTCAAAAATGCAAAATTGACTGGCCTGATGAACTCGTGATGGCCGGGCAGTGATAGTTGTTCCTTTCCATCACTCGTTGTGTTGATTTCATCATGTCCATTTGGTGATGTTTTTTCACTATAGAATCATATTGCAAATGCACGTGCATTGTTGTGCAACTGGTAACCCAAAAATAAAAATATGGTGATTTCATTATGTCCATTTGTTTATGTTTTCTTACTTTTGCAAAGTCACTGTGCATTTGCAATATTGTTCAATGGGCAGGTACCATCACGAATTTGTCATGCTATAAAAATCCTGTAGGAATGTGAAATTGACTGGCCCGATGAACTCGGGATGGCTGGGCAGTGATTCTGGTTCATCTCCATCGCTCGTTAGGGTTGATTTCAGAATGTCCATTTGGTGATGTTTTTTCACTATAGAATCATATTGCAAATGCACGTGCATTGTTGTGCAACTGGTAACCCAAAAATAAAAATATGGTTGTAAATGCATTTACCGGGACTCCTATTGTCCATGCCCGCTATGGGAGTACCCTACTACGGCCCTCTATCCATGGGGGCCGTCCTGAGTGCTTTATGGACTGTTTAAAATAGGCACCTGGTAACCCAAAAATAAAAATATGGTTGTAAAATGCATTTACCGGTCATTCTGATATTAATGCCCGCTATGGGAACACAGGATGGCCGGGCAGTGATAGTTGTTCCTTTCCATCACTCGTTGTGTTGATTTCATCATGTCCATTTGGTGATGTTTTTTCACTATAGAATCATATTGCAAGTGCATGTACATTTGCAATATGGTTCAATGGGCATTTACCATAAGAAATTTGACATGCTCAAAAATGCAAAATTGACTGGCCTGATGAACTCGGGATGGCCGGGCAGTGATAGTTGTTCCTTTCCATCACTCGTTGTGTTGATTTCATCATGTCCATTTGATGATGTTTTTTCACTATAGAATCATATTGCAAGTGCATGTACATTTGCAATATGGTTCAATGGGCATTTACCATAAGAAATTTGACATGCTCAAAAATCCTGCAGAAATGCAAAATTGACTGGCCAGATGAACTCGACATGGCCTGGCAGTGATAGTTGCTCCTTTCCATCGCTCGTTGTGTTGACTTCATCATGTCCATTTTGTGATGTTTTTTCACTGTTAAATCATATTGCAAATGAACGTGCATTGTTGTGCAACTGGTAACCCAAAAATAAAAATATGGTGATTTTATTATGTCCATTTGTTTGTGGCTGGGCAGTGATTCTGGTTCATCTCAATCGCTCGTTAGGGTTGATTTCAGAATGTCACTTTGGTGATGGTACCTCACTGTTTAAACATATTGCAAATGGACAAGAGTCACCAGCAAGTCACCGTCCATCAGTCAATTAGATATCATTCTGACACCAAACTGATACAAACTGACACCAAACCCACTTTTTCCAACTCGTTTAGTAGCCAACTATCACATACTTCAGAGCTGGCCCAAAATTCACAACGCCTTCGGTTCAAACCATAAAAAAAACATAAAACACGTAGTTACGTTCTAGCTGCGGGTCCATTTCTTATGTTATGTGTAGGCCTAGCTGAGGCGACCCCGAATCCCAAGTTTCGGCTCGATAGGTCCTTCGGTGCCCGAGCAAAACCCTAATTGGTGCTGAAAATCCACTTTTTTCCATGACTTGCTACGGGGTCCTTGAATGAGCTATCGGACAGAAACGTTGGGTTTAGTCTCTATGGGCCGAGACTGTCGCAATGCACCTAGCCTTGTGTTTCTGAGACTTTTCTAAATGTCGTCATTTTCGTAATGGTCAAAATGAATTGAAGTCATTGCAAATGTACAAGGCTGTTTCTCGGTCCGAGAACCTTCTAGAGCCACGTAACTCACCACGCACTATCGACCGGAGGTCTAGAACAGGATTCTAAAGTTCCGGAACTCTAGGTCCGACGGTTCTTTAAAAGTTCCAACAAGGTTAACTAATGCAGGCAGTGTATGTCTCTACGCACCTCAATACGTCCCTCCTTCCAAGCTGTGTGTGTGAGTGATTTAGTTTTGAAAATGACTGATTTACAGTTGATGGGGGTTGCCTAATCACACATATGAAGTTTTGGAAAGATCTGACTTTTTTAACCCATCGAAACAGCCCCTGAGACACCAATTATGGCACTTCCGGTTGGAAAGCTATAAGTCAACACGTATCATCATTGGGGTATGCTTTTACAGAATCCTGAGTTTTAAGTCCTTACGTTAAGAACTGACTGATTTACACAGGGTTGAATGCACTGTCTATCAAACTGCAGGCAGGGTATGGATATATACTTTTAGGGCGATTTTAACCACTTCCGGTTGGTCCAGGAAGCTTAGAATCAACACAGGTAGACCTCATAGTGGCCTGATGGACTGTTACCGAAGACAGGTTCATACGGCATTCATAACCCATATAGGCTTCAGGTTGAATTTAGGTGTGCAGGCAATGTATTCCTATGGGGAGAGAAGTCAATGCAAACTCTTTGAAGTAAACACCTTCTTTTAACTATTAAGGGTTAATGCCACACGGTCAAGGTTAGGCTTGCACGGATCGGGAGGACCTTAGGAACGTACCTGAGGTCGAATTGTGCTTCTCACCCTAACGGTTCTCTCACTGTCACCCAAAAGCAAATGACGTTGTGGGGCAGGCTTCATTTTGGGCCTACTTTTCTCATGGTCGCTGCGCTCAGACCGAGCGAGCTACGGTCAAGCGGGATATCTCGTTGAACTCGGCACGGCCTAGAGATTATGTTTATGCCATTGCCTGCCGTCTGTGTCTTTAAGCACCGCACTTTTTCACTCCATCCTTGCTGTGTGTGTGTGTGAGAGCTTTTCTTTGACATCTTTTGGGGGAAATACAGTTCAGGAGGGTTGTCTAGTCACACATATGAACTTTTACAAATATGTGACTTTTTTAACCCTTCAAAACAGACAGTGTGACCCAATTAAAGGCACTTCCGGTTGGCACAGGAAGCTATAAGTAAACACATGTCTTGATTGACATAGCCACTTACAGAATCCTGAGTTTTAAGTCTTTAAGTTAAGAATTGACTGATCTACACAGGGTTGAATGCACTGTCTATCAAACTGCAGGCAGTGTATGGATCAACACTGATAAGGTGATTTCAACCACTTCCGGTTGCTTCAGGAAGCTTAGAATTGGCACAGGTAGACCTCATAGTGATCTGATGGACTGTCATAGAAGACAGGTTCATAAGGCATTCATACCCCACATAGGCTTCAGGTTGAATTTAGAGGTGCAGGCAATGTATTCCTATGGGGAGAGAAGTCAATGCAAACTGTTTGAAGTAAACACCTTCTTTTAACTATTAAGGGTTAATGCCACACGGTCAAGGTTAGGCTTGCACGGATCGGGAGGACCTTAGGAACGTACCTGAGGTCGAATTGTGCTTCTCACCCTAACGGTTCTCTCACTGTCAACCAAAAGCAAATGACATTGAGGGCCAGGCTTCAAGCGGGGCATCTCGTTGTACTCGGCATGGCCTAGAGAATATGGAAATGCCATTGTAGGCTTTGTGTGTCTTTAAGCACCGCACTTTGTCACTCCATCCTTGCTGTGTGTGTGTTTCTGTGTGTGTGTGTGTGAGAGAGAGCTATTCTTTGACATCTGTTGGGAGAAATGACTGACTTACAGTTTATTGGGGTTGCCTAATCACACATATGAAGTTTTGAAAAGATCTGACCTTTTTAACCCTTGGAAACTGCCACTGTGACACCATTTAAGGCACTTCCGGTTGGCACAGGAAGCTATAAATAAAACTCATATCCTGATTGGGGTATGCCTTTACAGAATCCTGAGTTTGAAGTCTTTACGTTAAGAACTGAGTTATTTACGGAGGGTTTAGTGAGTGTGTGTTATTTCAGAAAATCATAGAAAATCACAGAAATCTCGCAGAGCTCCACAGCACACTTTAAAAAGATTCGTAAGAACACCCTGCAACTGGATCTGTAACCGTTGAAAAAAAACACCTATCCATGAACATCACCAATCTGTCATTATACGATTTCTCTTAAATGACGATAGATAAATGGCTGGTTCTTTTTTTATTGACACCGGAGGCTCCTTGACTTTGACGTGAAGTGGAAAAATAATTTCTCTATTTTCATTTTGGACCTTTAATCCCAGATAAATAGCCATAACTCAAAAACCGTTGAGGCCTAGACGCCATCTTGTTCGGGGCCAACTGCCCATTATGCCAAACCTCGGTTTTCGAGATAAGGCCCCGTCGTGAATCGTGATGTTTTGTCCAATAGCAATATGATTGCTTATGCCCTCTTGTGGGAGTTTCCGGGACAGCGGAAAAATGACCAAAATCTTATTATTTTTGTAAAACGGAAACCGAATGTCCGACAAAGTTCATTTGATGACTTCCCGGTAGGTCCGGCCCTGCCGCTCGGCTCGACGCCGTCCGCGAATTTTACAGACGTTTTCGGACGTCTAGTAAGGGACCGTACATTAGCAATATGGACTTTCTCACTAACTATACACGAAATGTCAAAATGTTCCCTTATGTATGGAATGGCCATCACAAAGCCCTGACCTCAATCCCAAAGAAAATTTGTGGGCAGAACTGAAAAAGCTCGTGTTAACAAGGAGACCTGCAAACCTGACTCAGTTACACCAGCTCTGTCAGAGGAAATGGGCCAAAATTCACCCAACTTATTGTGGGAAGCTTGTGGAAGGGTACTTGAAACTTTTGACCAAAGTTAAACAATTTAAAGGCACTGCTACCAAATACTAATTGAGTGTATGTAAACTTCTGACCCACTGGGAATGTGATGAAATAAATCATTTGAAATAAATAATTCTCTCTACTGTTATTCTGACATTTCACATTGTTAAAATAAATTGGTGATAACCCTAACCCTAGGATTAAATGTTAGGATACATTCTTAATTGGCACTCCACAAAAAAAAGCCTACGGCAGGGGTCGGCAACCTATCTTGTCATCTTTGGTAATCAGGCCTACCACTGTTTGTCGTCTGCAAACTTGATGATTGAGTTGGAGACATGCGTGGTCATGCAGTTGTGTAATTATTGTAATCAAAAAGAGAGACTTTTACATTTCTTCGAAACAATAAACCTTATTTTTTAATCACTGCAGTAATGGAGCTTGTCAACGAGGTGATTCGTTGAGAGCCCAACCAGCAGGACTAAGCCAAGGCATTTTATAGCAAAGTCCATCCTCCTGGATGTTCATGATAAATCACAGATGAGAGAATGTATTCAAAGGCAGACTTTGCTTTCATGCAACAGACATCAAGATATACATGGCGCAAAATATCTGTCTCTAGTTCATTTACTGCTTGCTTGTACAAAAATACTAATGCAACTTAGAATACTAAATCCTTCGTTTAAAGACACTGGAGATTGGCTCTCCTTGTTACCTACAGATATCTGTAAATATGAATAAAATTGTTACATTTAAACGAGCCTAGTTTGTTTAGCCTAAGAAATAGTCAGCAACCTTCCCGCTAGCCATGATTGACTGAGCTAATGAGTGGGCTGGACATGACGATATATTGGTCTGCCAGATAGCATACTTCGGTCTATTTGAGCTCATCAGTATTTTTTTATTTAATTTTACTAGGCAAGTCAGTAAAAACAAATTCTTATTTTCAATGACAGCCTAGGAACTGTGGTTTAACTGCCTGTTCAGGGGCAGAACGACAGATTTGTACCTTCGGGGGTTTGAACTTGCAACCTTCCGGTTACTAGTCCAACACTCTACCCACTAGGCTACCCTGCCGCCCCAGTATATCTAGGTAATCCTGTCTGAAGTGGCTTTTTTCAAAATGTATTGTGTATTAAAACTACATAAGTGTTGCTCCACTTTCTGGAGGACTGAGTTTTAAAATCAGTGGAATTTGAGAATGGTAGTTTCCGTGTTACATCTTAAAACTAAGGGCAACCATGGCATCCAACAGGAGACACGTCCAATGATTAAAATAAAATAAAGTTAACTAAAGGTTAAATAGAAAATTACAAAATTAAAATGATCTATACTGGTAAGAGTAGTCTGGCTAGCTACGTTATCAGATGTTACATGTTTCTAATGTTGACAGAAAGAGTCATTTACTTGGCTAGCTATAGCCTAATGTTATCTAGCTAACATTGAACCTGGTTGGCTAGCTACCTGCAGATTCATGCAGGGTAGTAACGTCATGAGTTGTGATTATGGTTCACTGTTTACCTAGTTAGCTAGCTGGCTACCTAGCTAACATTATGTTTATGACCTTATTATTCGTATACCGGAGCTATTTCCTTGGCTAGATAAAACCCAATGTTAGCTAGCTAACATTGAACCTGGTTGGTTAGCTACTAGCAGATTCATGCAGGGTAGTAACGTCATGAGTTATGATTATGGTTCATTGTTTACCTAGCTAGCTATCTCCACTACGCAAGTAACCATTTCGGGTGCATTCATAAGTTCAGTCTGGCTATCTACTCTGATTTCAGAGCACTCTCATCTGAGTGTGCCAGAGAGCGCAGAATAAATGATGAATTTACGAATGCTTTGAACGGGAAACGCTCTGAATTTACGAACTGACAATCTGACAGCACAGTTGCAGTCACCAACACTCTGGATAACATAACAGCCTAACCAGCTCTGCTAGGGCGAGTAATGTTCAGTGAGCTGCTCCCAATCACTTTGATGTCTGGAAGTTGCCAGCAAGTTAGTTTGGGTGCTTGACTGCTGCTGTTAGTACATTCTAATCAACGATGCTGAATGGGTGTGGACAAAGAAGGGCTCTCCAGTAGAAGTACCAAAACATTCAAAGGCCATTTTCTCAGAAGTGAGTTTACAGGTTTATGAACTTTCAAAGCAAAATTACTTTCCCATCGTTTGTATTGTATGATATACCATTTTGTAGCTCCGAGTCTCTACTTTTATCCAATGTAGAAATCATAACTTCAAATTTTGCTACATAAGACCGATTTGAGCTGGTCAGACACATATGTATGTAAACACTCCAGCCAGCTGGTCTGCGCATTCTCTGAGGAGTTGGCTAAGGATGCCTCCTGGGCCAGCAGCCTTGCGAGGGCTAACACGCTTAAATGTCGTACTCACATCGGCCATGAGAGCTCACGGTCCATGGGAGTGGCACTGTGTTTTCCTCAAAGCGGGCGAAAAAGGTGTTTAGCTTGATCGGGAGCAAGACGTCGGTGTCCGCGACGTGGCTGGTTTTCCCTTTATAATCCGTGACTGTCTGGAGTCCCTGCCACATATGTCTGGTGTCTGAGCTGTTGAATTGCAACTCTACTTTGTACTGATGTTTTGCCTGTTTGATAATTATCTCGGGAGGTAATGTGGTCTGCATTTGATTGTGAGGTATTCTAGGTCGTGTGAACAAAAGGATGTGAGTTCCTATACGTTACCACGAGTAGTTAATCATGAAACATACACCCTCTTTATTTTTCCCAGGGAGAGTTCTTTATTCCTCTCAGCTTGATGTACTGAGAACCCAGCTGGCTCTATGGCCGGGGACAGTATATCCAGAGAGAGACATGATTCTGTGAAACAAAGTATGTTATTGTCCCTGATGTCTCTCTGGAAGGGGATGCTCACCCTGAGCTCACCTACTTCCCCCAAGTGTATTAATACACGAAAGGTTGTAAGCAAATTCATCTCCTAACATTATTTTGACAGTAAAATTATAGCAACAATAGCCTCATTGTCAACCCAAAATTCATGCCAATCACTTGTTCTGTAAGGGCCGACGCCGGACAGGATAAGCAGGTACCGGGAGTCAGACATTTATTCGGGAACAGACATAGAACAAGATAGGAACAGCATCACGGGTAACATGGACATATGACAAACAATGCAGCAGCAGGGAACAGTGCTGGGGAACTGACAAATATAGGGGAGGTTATAAACATGTGATTGAGTGAGTCCAGGTGAGTCCAATATCGCTGAAGCGCGTGACGAGGGAAGGCAGCTGTGCTTAAATTATAGTGGCAGGAGTGCGTAATGCAGGGCAGCCTGGCGCCCTTGAGCGCCAGGGGGGAAGAGCGGGAACAGGCGTGACTGTAACCCGCCTTCCCCCTCTAGGGGCGAGACATGGGCGCTGGGCAAGCCGGCTGGGGGTATACTCCCCACGAACCCCACAATGAATAATGATTGCTTGGCTATATATACACATGGGGTACTGAGTTGATGTGCAAGGGTAGGAGGTAACTGAGGTGGATGTGTACATATAGGTAGGGGTAAAGTGACTAGGCAACAGGATAGATAATAAACAGTAGTAGTAGCATATGTGATGAGTCAAAAAAGTTAGTGCAAAAGGGGTCAATGCAGATAGTCTGGGTAGCTATTTGGTTAACTATTTAGCAGTCTTATGGTTTGGGGGTAGATGCTGTTCAGGGTCCTGTTGGTTACAGACGTGCATCGGTAACACTTGCCTTGCGGAAACAGAGTGTCATGACTCTCTTTCTTTGGCGAGGATCAAAGGTGCCAGATCAGCTCGGCACAGGGCTGACAGCCAGAACCCCCCCCCCCTCTCCCACCAGAGTGGAAGGGGGGAGTTGGGCCGGTTTTGTGACTTAACGGCGGTTGTAAACGGTGCAGATTTACGAAGTCAACGGCGTTCAGAATGAGACTGATGAGTTAATAATTAATAATTGACTGTTACTGATGTGAGATATTTATAATATCTTTAGAGTTTAAGTCAGGAGATAGTAACTCGTTAAAGTGTGTTTGGTGTGTTTAATTGCTAAATTGTAATTATTTCGCCACTATGGCCTATTTTATTTCCTTACCTCTCTAATATTACTACATTTGCACACACTGTATATAGCCTTTTCTACTGTGTTATTGTCTGTAAGTTTGTTTGTCCCATGTGTAACTCTGTGTTGTTGTTTGTGTCGCACTGCTTTGCTCTATCTTGGCCTGGTCACAGTTATAAATGAGGACTTGTTCTCAACTGGCCTACCTTGTTAAATAAAGGTGAAATAAAAAATAAATAAAAATAACTATTCCCCTGGTGCCTTAATTAATAATGAGTTAGTTGTTACATGATTTATTTAATTGAGTAATAATTAAAAGTATTAGGTAATTATTTGATAAATAGCAGTCATCACATTAAGATGCTCTCAATAGTGCAGTTTTTGAGGATCTTTTCAGCCTCCTGAGGGGGAAGAGGCGTTGTCTTGCCTCCTTCACAACTGTGTTGGTGTGTGTGGACCATGTTAATTCCTTAGTGATGTGAACACAGAGGAACTTGAAACTCTCAACCTGCTCCACTACAGCCCCATTGATGTGGATGGGGGCGTGCTCGACACTGTTTCCTGTTGTCCACGATCAGCTCGTTTGTCTTGCTGATATTGAGGGAGAAGTTGTTGTCCTGGTACCACACTGCAAAGTCACTGACCTCCTCCCTATAGGCTGTCACATCGTCAGTGATCAGGCCTACCACCGTTGTGTCGTCAGCAAACTTAGTGTTGGAGTTGTGCTTGGTCACACAGTCATGGGTGAACAGGGAGTAAGCACACACCCCTGAGGGGCTATGATATTTAAATATTCTGATCGATATTTGAGTTAATTCTGGAAACGGTAATGCGTTAAATAAACTTTTCCCATGGTACCCCAGATTACTATTGAATTAATTGTTACATTTATGATTAATTTAATCGTGCAATAATTGAATTGTGGTATGTAATTATTCTTTGAATAGCTGTCATCGCATTAATGATAGTTGCGACAGGACATCAGTTAAGAACATATTCTTATTTACATTGATGGCCTACAGCACCCAAACCCTAACGACAATGGGGCAATTGTGCGCCGCCCAATAGGACTCCCGATCACGGCCGGTTTTGATGCAGCCCGGGATCAAACCAGGGTCTGTAGTGACACCTCTAGCACTGAGATGCAGTGCCCTAGACCACTGCGCCACTCGGGAGCGTTAACAGGATTGTGTGGGGCCACAAATCTCCACTCCGGGGAGCCTTTTGTGGAATGGATTAATTTTACACTGCCCATAGGAGGCAATAAATGTTTTCTCTAAAAAATAACTAAGTCAGGGCATTGCTGGGGAATACTTTGCGTTATAAATCCAGGCTGAATGTTTTTTTTTAAATCACTGTTTGCTACACCTATTGTTAATTGATTGTGTGGGTTTTATTTCACTAAGATCAATAATATGAACGGGCATGATAAGACTGCTCAACAACACATCATCTGAAATGATAGGTATATAATTTATATGGTGGCACCTGTTAGGTTACTCTTTGCATTTTCAATGAATGTGTCAAACTGTAAGGAGTAAATATCATGCTCATTACATTTGTGTCTTGTTTATTTTTGGCAGGAAATTATGTAGCCTTCACATAACTCTATCAATGCAATTTCAGTATGCAATAGCACTGTCAGTCCTCTAAGGGAATTAGTATCACATTATAGCACTAGATGTCAGTACTGCACTCTCAAATAATAAAGCAGAAAGAAGATATGAGCTGCATTGGATTTCCTCATAACAGAATATACGTTTTCAATAATGTTACAGCTGCACCAGGTCCAGAATACGCCAACTCATGTAGTGTTGATCACCAAGAATGACCGTTGTGTTCAGATCTTTAAGTATTGGATAACACTTTGACAGTTGAAATGAGAAAGGTTTGAAAACCCACACCCGATCTAGATGTGTAGAATAGGCTATTGTTGAGCAAGGTTAAGCACTTGTAATGATACAATTTTGCCAATGCATTCTTTGGCAACATTGCTATTGACGTGACATTAAATGTAATGGCAGGTGCATCACATTGTTAATAAATTGTATAATGCAATACAAGTATCCTTTCTTGACGGTGAGTCAGAGCCATAAAAACTACATTAGATAGTGAGCTCCAGAAGTATTGGGACATTGACAAAAGTTGTTGTTTTGGCTCTGTACTCCAGCACTTTGGATTTGAAATTATAAAATGGGGCTAAATTGCAGACGGTCAGCTTTAATTTGAGAGTATTTTCATCCAAATCGGTTGAACCGTTTAGAACCGTCAGCACTTTTTGCTCAAAGTCGGGGAGGGTGTATGATATTATGCCTCTGTAACTTTATCACTCATCATTATTCAAGATTCATTCAGGAGTTCACTGTTATGATGGTTTTCAGCAAGATCCGCCTCACACAACCCCCTTTGTATTGCTGAGCACTGTTTTCAACTGAAGTGATTTCATGGTGTTGACAAGAAGTGCAGGAACATAAAAACCTAATGTGTGGGCACCGACGAGGGAAAAAATTGCCTCTTCTATTCCATGCTGGAGAGGGCTCTGTGTGTGGCAAGGCCAGCCATTCTCTCCCCAGCTGGCATGTCTATCACACTAAGAGTTCTTACTCAGTGAGCAGTTCATGGCAGCTACTGCAGGGAATACAGCCACCTCTCTGCTTTGAGCAGGGGGGGGATGAAACACCCCCAGAATGGCATGTCACTTTTTTTAATGCACATTCTCTGGATGTTGGCCCAGGTTCCTTTTTTTCAGAATTAGTTTCTTTGGTGTGTTTGGAGGGAGAGTGGTGGGGTTTGAAGTAGTTGTCTATTCCAGGCAGGTTCAACCCACTGTCAGCATGAAAATGAGACATGGCACAATGCAACTTCAACCCCCCTTCTTTCATGCCCCAGCCTAGAAATGGGTGACAGACAGTGAACACCCTGTATTTTCTCATTCAATGTTGTGTTGTTTTTTCCTTTTGAAAACTAGATGGCTAATTTACCATTTTAATCCAGGGTTAAGAGAGGAGACAGGTTTCAACATGACAGTAAAAACATATGGAAGAGAATAATGATAGTGTGTAACAGAGAAATTAGTTGGTGAGATCTGCCTTGAGATCAGCTAGTCAGTCAGGATACAATTAACAATGTCAAATATTGTAACTAAATGGTGGACCTTTTCCCACATGCCCTGACAATAATAAAAGAGCTTTGTGAAAGAGACAATCAGATGGAGAAAGAGCCATAATGGAAGAGCAGACAGAACCATGACTACCCTCTGATTTGTCTGCCAGGCCCATCAGCAGCTCCCCTGATCAGAGCACTGTAGGAACAGGGCTCTGCGAAAATACCAATGTCAGGGCAGGATACGTCATCCACTTTTGGCAGCATCATTGCTCAAACACAGTCGAATGTCTCTCAGCTTGTCACGTAGAAGTGAACATGTAGAGAAAAATGAAGATAGCCTCTGTGGACAAAGTGAATGTCAATATGCAGTAAGAGAGCATAGGAAATTATTACAATATCGTGAAACTCTGAGGTAAATTAATGTTTAAAATTAAATCAGAGCATACAGTCATGACAACCACTGGAATGACCTTGCTAAACAGGTCTAGCTCCCGACAAGTACCACAGTACATTTCAGAATAAAAGTATGAGAAGAAGCAATCCAGGTCAGTTAGAGTTTGTCAGAGTTGCAAAAACATGCTAGTCACTAATGCAAACTATTTACAATTACACACTTAGCTGACACAAGCAGAGTAGAGTCGGGAATAACATCTGATTCAAATACTTTTTTACGCAAGAGAAAAAAAAGTTATGAATACACTAAATTGGACCTGACAACTACATCCATTTCCCAAGCAGTCAATGAATGAGTGCATTATGCATACTGTAGGCCTAGAACTTACTTACTGTATAACTTTACATGAGCTTTTTCCACCCTAGAATATTTACCTTATTGTGGCTTTCCCTTAGGTGGTACAGCACATTGATTTGTATTGTGTGGTAGCCCTCAGTACAGTTAGTGTCACAAAGCACAACAGCACTGGTACATTATCCTGGGGGAAAACAGTCAAGCGGGTACGATTTCATTTGAAGTCAAGTAGATTTGTTTTGCTTTTGTCAGCTAATTTTATGGACAGAAGGCCGGAGGAAAAGCTGGATAAAATGATGCATTATTGATTGCATACGTGATCCATTATTTAAAAGTAAAGTGTAATATAATGTGAATAAATTCCCCACTTTGTTGTTTGTATTCTTTATAGAGTTATGTGCACTTGATACCATTGTTCCATTTTGTAATGTATGACTACTGTATATGTGGAAATTTGCCTGCAATTGAAGAGAGGGAATCCTCAAGGGATATTCCGCAACCACATATGTATGCCCGGGACCATGGAAAGTCCAAATACTAACCTGCCATTTGTACGTATACAGTACTTCTATTATGGGGAGATCATTAAAACATATCCCAGGGTTAAATACATTCCAGAGATGATTGACATGTGTGCTTTCTATCTACTCCAACTCAGTAAAACACATTTGATAGAAAGATTTATGTGGCCGTTTTTAATGTTGTATTTCATGAGGATGTTTGTCAACAAACTTTTATAAATTCTTTGGCCTCTGGAGTAATTGCAAAAACATTTTTTTTTGTTGATGGGGTAATTTTTCATGCTTAGAGTTTCGCCTCGAATTCACTTCCAATATATTTCCAAAATGTTAAAGAACTGGGGTAAAAAGCAATAACGTTCTGGTATTTTTTTTCTCCCATTTTGATGGACAGGTCAATACATTTCTGCTGGTGGAGTTTGATGGCTTGGAGATATCCAGGTTCATAAACCTTCTTGACATTTATGACAGGTATTAGTTTAATCTCCTCTCATTTAGCCTCTCATCATCCTATCCTCTAGGTGGTTTGTGTCTCTGGCACAACTGTCAGTCTCATCACTTCCCTAATTAAAGCTGCTGCTTTAAGCAGCCCTTCCACCTCATTTGGAAAGACTGCTTGAGATTAGGCCTAGACTAGCCTCGGCTTCCAGGCCTTGCTCATGACTGTCACATTGTTCTCAAAAGCATGGGGAAATTCCTATTAGGTATGAGTGGAGCCCCTGCTGGCTGATTGTCTGTGAGTAGCCAAGATTTTTCAAAAACAACCACCCTTGCTATCCCTCTTTAGAAGAACACATTTTCCAGAATAAGCTAATTTACGGTGCTAGCATTGTAAGCAATATTTTCAGAAAATGGATATTTAAGATTTTTAAAATTATTTAAATGTTCATATAATTTGATTGAAATGACACTTGGACATGGGCACCATTGAACATGATTGGCTTTCGACTCTGCTTGAACACGCCTAATCGAATTGTTGGGAGGGGCAAACAGCTTGGATCTCCTCCAGCTTCTTTTGGCCTTTTTCCGGCAGGAACTTCCACAGGCTTTCAAACCCCCAGGTGAGGTGAAAGCCTGGTAGAGCCTTACATAAACAAGCCTGTTCGATATTTTTTGGTCATATAGGCTTGTGAGTTATGTTTCCAATCTCACTGTGACAATGACAATGTTGGAATAAATCACCCATAGTTGATGAAAAACAAAAAAGTTGTTGATGATTAATTTGTTTATATTGAACAGGCATTTCCATGCCTTTAGAATAGTGGTTCCCAAACATTTTATAGTCCCATACCCCTTCAAACATTCAACCTCCAGCTGATTACCCCCTCTAGCACCAGGGTCACTGCACTCAAATGTTTTTTTTGCCATCATTGTAAGCCTGACACACACACAGTATATGATACATAAGAATAAGTGTGAGTTTGTCACAACCCTGCTCGGGGAAAGTGACAAACAGATTGTATAGGCTCAGGGCACAAATAATAATAAATCATTTTGCTCTTTATTTAACCACCTTACATATAAAACCATATTTGTTCATTGAAAATTGTGAATAACTCACCACGGGTTAATGAGAAGGGTATGCTTGAAATTACATAATGTTGGGTTGTATTGGAGAGAATCTCCGTCATAAATAATTTTCCACACAGTCTAAGCCTGTATTTAGTTTTCATGCTAGTGAGGGCCGAGAATCCACTCTCACATACGCATGTGGTTGCAAAGGGCATCAGTGTCTTAACAGCGCGATTTGCCAAGGCAGGACACTCTGAGCACAGCCCAATCCAGAAATCTGGCAGTGGCATCTGATTAAATTCAATATATAATAGGTAAGTGGACTGGAGGTAGGGCATGAAAGGGATCATTGCACGTATCATTGCACAGTACAGAAAATACACAAGAGTTCAGGGGCATTCCTTTGGCAGAAAGAGCCTCTTGGTGGATGCTGCAGTGTACCCAAGTGGTGTCGGGAGCAACTGCTTGCACGCGCATTACCACTCCACTATTTCTCCCTGTCATGGCTTTTGCGCCATCAGGTCAGATACCAACACATCTTGACCACCAAAGTCCATTTGATGTCACAACGCTGTCCAGAACTATAAAAAATATCCTCTCCTGCTGTCCTGGTTTCCAGTGGATGTCTTCCTTAATTGACCCCCCATTAACGTAACAGACATATACCCGGAGCTGTGCCAGGCTCGCCACATCTATTGACTCATCCAGCTGTAACGCATAGAATTCACTGGCTTGTATGCGAAGCAGTAATTGTTTCAAAACATCTCCTGCCACCATGTAACTGATGCATCGTGAAACAGTGTTGTTTGATGAAGGCATTGTCTGTATAGTGTTTTTGGCCTTTTCCCCCAGCATTGTCGGTAGATCACCATATAAGAATCTTCTAGCCCCTTCTTATTAATGGTATCTGTTGCTTTTATATGTCTTACTACTCGAAAGTCATCTTAATTCTTGCTCAATAAACTCAGGCTTATTTTTCAAATTGGCATGTTTTGTTTCTAAATGTCTGAGCAAGAGTGAAGGTTTCATCGAGTAGTGAGATAGTACTTTTGCACATTTAACACACTGTGGCTGAGGAAAGGCACTACTCCCAATATGAGTGAACCCCAAATCAATGTAGTCATCATATTTGCGCCACTTCGATGGTCCAACGTCCCCGTCTGTTTGGTGCTTTCCCAGGTAAGGGGGCATTAGCGCTTTGGTTGCATTAGATTCACTAATGCTCCATGCTAGCTGGGCTAACAACTAATGTAGAATTACTGATGCTAGCATTGGATGTGCTCGTGGAAGCAGAACAACTTGTGTCTTCGACAGGTGCAGGTGTAGTACTGCTGGTAGTAGCAGTACTACCAGTAGAGCTGGTATGCATCTCTATGGACGCGGGCCCTACTTTTTTTTTAACCATTTATAAATTTTCGAGCAAACGGAATGAGCAGCAGCTACGTTTGTCTACATTCGGACAGTCAGTGGAATTCCCGCGACATAGTAACGGTTAACGTGATTGGATGTTAATTATTTGACTAGGCTACCTGTATTTGACATTGTTGTTATTTCGATGAACACTAGATGGTTTCATTTTTATTTTTGGCAGTGAAATGAGTCTACTCAGGTGAGAAAAAAATCCTCGCCCAAACGTATAGCCCCATTGGAAAATATAAATGGACTATTTTAAAATGTGTATATATATTTTATTTTAAAATGTGAAACACATTTTTATTTGGCGTACCCCTACCTGCCGTAGGGGGTCCACTCGTGAGTACACCTGCTGGTTTGGTTTTGACTAGGGAGCAGTGTCAGGATCAGCCAAATTGAACTCCATCCTACACATTTTTGCACTCCACCCACTTTGTGAATGTGCAAGTCACTGTCAGGAGATACTTTTGCCGACCTAGAAACTGGGCCATTGAGCTCCACGGATGGTTGTCTATCGGCATGGTTGTATGCTCTGCAAAAACACATTCCCGTTTTTAGTACACAATTATTGACTTTATTACACAGTATGCCTACACATTGATAGGCTATGTATTTTTTTTAAAGAAAATGTACTGAACCCAAAATACCTTTAGGTCTGGTGATCCTCTCAGCACCGGCTCATTTCCAAGTCCTCTGGTGATTAGTCACAACCCTGGAATGGGTAGCACCACTGGAAAGGTGTGACTCCAGGTTACAATAGGCCATACTGTAAGTATACAGCAGATAGCAAATTGTCCTCACTTTGATTATTCTGTAACATACTGTAGCACCATGACCAGGATCTCTATTCATTTAAGTGAGCAGATTAGGGCTTTCAGGAGGAACGGAAAATCTATTGGAGACATTTCAAAAATACTGTTAGACTTGGGGATTATGGTCATGGACAGTGTTATTCGCAAACACCATCATCAGATGCCTGTGTAAAGTCGAATGCAAAAGCTCAGGAAAATGATCAGATACAGTAGGCTACAATACTGTACTGTAGGCCCAATAATGCAAAAATAATTATTAAATAAATCTACTGCTGGTCTTTGTCTGCTGCACATTTTTACATTGTATTCCATTTCCCGCAAGACTATTCAAGCAATCGACTCACTGATGAATAAAGATGATGCGCGATCGGCAAAGGACATCTGGAATCTTCTGGCATCATGGCACAACATCAACATCGCTCTAATCACAGTCAGAAGACAGTTGAAGAAACTTGGAGACTTATGGCTCGGTAAGACATTTTATAAATATATATATTTTCAGAACATTAACCATGTGTGTTCTCTTGTTTTGTACTGTTCTCTAGTTTCGACCCAATGATTCGTCTGACAAACAAAGAACTTTGCTTGCTGCAGGCCCAGGCATGGATCAAAGCTGGCGAGACATTCAATGACATCATCTTTACAGATGAATTAACTGTGGCCCTTGAGCAATTTGTAGGGTAAATAGACCTACAACACCAAGTCCTCATCCTAAATTCTAAGGTTAGCGCTCGAAAATGTCAGCCCCTTGGTTTCTGCCAAAGAGTTAAATTAGAAGTGCCCATCCAAGAAGGCTCAAGGTCATTGGCCACATATATAATTACATAAAATATCTTTATATCTACAGTAGCTTTGATTGGACGTCTTAGCTAGCAGTCATCAAGTCGACAATCTACTGGCAAATCCTTTTTAATCCTTGTCATTTGAAGAGAAATAATGAAAATAAATTATAGATAAAATGTATCGGTGCACATCAGCCATTATACATAAAGATTACACAACACGTTTGAAGCCGCAAATTCAACAATGAGTCGTTTGGAAGGAATCGGTGGCTAACTTCAAGCGTTAGCATGCTTTTCAATGGAGTGGCTGTGTTTTTTTAGATCCAGAGAATGACAGACTTTGATGACAAAGGACCACTGTGCCACCTTCACAAGGGGAGTCCAAAAATGTATTGTATGTTGCTGCATAAATGATGTAATATGTAAGGGAGAAATGTATACAGTAGCTAAGTAATACTAAGTGTATGTTGTGTAGTAAGCTGTTAGTAGCCCATGTGTCTCACCCTAATCATTTGGTCTATTTTCACCAATGCGGTATTGTAAACACATCGTTCATGGCTGGGTGGGTGCTTGATTGGCTACTTTTCTTTGTACAGCTTTGACAGTGCTACTGGTAGTAGTTGTGGTGCTTGGCTTGCAAGTGTAAATTCAGCACACACAATATTCTATAATAGAATTGTGTTATTTGAGAAGTTAAAAGCTTATTTAACGCGTCAAATAGTGTTATATGACGTGTATCTTTTTTGACACGCCAAGACCCAAACGGCATTCAATGTGCCTCACCCTAATAATTTGGTATATTTTTGCCTCTTAATTTCACCTACTGTTCTAACTTGGTGGTGCCAAAAACCTGTTTTAGAGAAATGTAATCATTGAATATTGTAAGAGCTTTCATTGTTTATATGTTTATATGCCACATTTGCCACATGTATTTATCCTACGGTTCTGATGTGTACAGGGAGTACACTGCAAGAACAGCCCATACCGCCCTAACAAATCCACAGATGATGTAATCTCTATTGCACTCCACACTGCCCTTTCCCACATGGACAAAAGGAACACCTATTTGAGAATACAGCTCAGTGTTCAACACCATAGTGCCCTCAAAGGTCATCAATAAGCTAAGGACTATGGGACAAAACACCTCCCTCTGCAACTGGAACCTGGACTTCCTGACGGGCCGCCCCCAGGGGGTACGGGTAGGTAGCAACACATCCGCCACTCAGTACCCTACTGTACTCCCTGTTCACTCATGACTGCATGGCCAGGCACAACTCCAACACCATCATTAAGTTTGCAGATGACACAACAGTGGTAGGCCTGATCAACGACAAGACAGCCCATAGGGAGGAGGTCAGAGACCTGGCCGTGTGGTGCCAGGACAACAACCTCTCCTTCAAGGTGTTCAAGACAAAGGAGAAGATCATGGACTACAGGAAAAAAAAGAGGACTAAGCACACCCACATTCTCATTGACAGGGCCACGTCACCAGCAAACTAACATGGTCCAAGTACACGAAGACAGTTGTGAAGAGGGCACGACAAAGCCTATTCCCCCCAGAAGACTGAAAAGATTTGGCATGGGTCCTCAGATCCTCAAAAGGTTCTAGAGCTGCACCATCGAGAGCGTCCTGACTAGTTGCAGTACTGCCTGGTATGGCAACTGTTCGGCCGCCGACCGCAAGGCACTAGAGGGTAGTGCGTACGGCTCAGTAAATCACTGGGGCCAAGCTTCCTGCCATCCAGGACCTCTACACCAGGCGGTGTCAGAGGAAGGCACTAAAAATGGTCAAAGACTCTAGCCACCCTAGTCATAGATTGTGCGGTAGCAGAGAGAACAGCAAGCGTTCCCGGAACGGCAAGTCTAGGTCCAAGACGCTTCTAAACAGCTTCTACCCCCAAGCCATAAGACTCCTGAACATCTAATCAAATGGCTACCCATACTATTTGCATTGCCCCCCTCTTTAATAACGCTGCTAAACCGGTGCCACTGCACATTGACTTTGTACTGGTACCCCCCTGTGTATAGTCTCGCTATCGTCATGTTACTGCTGCTCTTTAGTTACTTGTTATTTTATTTTGTATTCTTACTGATTTAAAAAAAAAACTGCATTGTTGGTTAGGGGCTCGTAAGTAAGTACTTCACTGTAAGGTTGTATTCGGCGCATTTGACAAAAAAACGTTGATTTGATGTTCTGAATTTGTCGCTGTACAAATCAAAAGTGCAAAACAAATAGTTATATTGACAACGTCCGTCGTCGCTTGCTCATTAATGTCTTTATCAAAATTACGGATGGCCTCTTATCCGCTTGTCATCTCCTTATGCCATAGTTTGTACATGTCAATTGTCAGTAGAAACCACATTTGTTTAAGTCTGCCATATCAGCTTTGTTTATGTGTAGTGGCTTTGCTGGCATGCATCCCACTTTTGCCACTGCCTACAGTATTTCTAAAAATATTTTTTCTCATCTCTACATGTAGGTCTCCTGATTTTAAACCCGATCGAACTTGTTTGGCATCAACTGAAAACATTTCTGTAGCTCTGCCAAGCCTACCTGCAACGATAAACTGGTGAAGGCCATCAAGTCGTTTTGGCTTGAGAAACTGACGATACAAAAAAAAAAAAGCATAAAGATGTTGATGAACAAATACTGTACATTATATGCTTTATCCAACATTTTGCGGTTGCATGAGGTTTGGAGTTAGAAATGTTAAACTTTAGAGTACTTAATACATTGCAAATTGGGGGGGGGGATTGTTTTCACACCTAGCTGAGCTATTAGAATATCAGTTTGTAAATAAATTGGAGGTATGAAGGGTCTATTTTCCTGCTCATAGCCCATCATGGAAACGCTTGCGGAGTTCACAACCTGCTACACTTGTGAAAAACATGTTTTCAAAATGCATCCAGCTGTCCATCACTACTGTAAATAAAAACACAGCAGTGGTACAAATATATTATTGAATTCAATAAAAAATATATATATAAAATAATCTGTTTTACGAACACATGGTGAATAATCCAACAATAATTGGTATGACACGGCTCTCAGAACTCATTAAGAGGAGTCTTCTAAATGAAAATAAAATGTCCCTGTAGATCTCATTACATTTAGAGGATTGTAAGAGTCTAAATTAATAGCTATGGGGATTTTATACAATTATAATGCAGGGTTAATAATACATTTATATATTTGTAGGGGTTGATGCATTTTTCGTTAGGGCAAATCTGGTCTGTGATATTGAGTTAGAAATGTAAAATCTTACAAAAAATATCTAAGGGGATTTTATACAATTATAATGCAGGGTTAATAAAAATCATTGGATAACAGATCGGCTCTCGCAGCTCATTAAGATGCGGCTTCAGGCTTCAATATAATCAATTCAGAGTGTTAAACCCATGGTTTTAGGGCTGTAGTAGGTTAAAATAATCCATCCCTTCTGGGAATGTTAAAAAGTCCAAAAGTTATGGGTGGAGTATTTTTTTGTTAATTAATGTATTAATTGTTTTAGGGGGTATCACAATTTTCTTAAACCAATTTGTCTTTAATGTAGGGCTGACAGAAGTTCCTTACTTTTTCCCCTTCCACATGCCTCTTCCATTTTTGCGGTAAAGCTGCAATTAGTTTGGTTGCAATTTTGGGTAGAGCAAACATCTCCATATATTTGTGTAAGCTGCATGTGTGAAAACTCCACCAGTCCTATTTATGATATCATTTACAAAATTATACCTTTTAAATATTTATTTACTCAATTAAGTATATTTGAGTTTGACCACAATATTTGTTGTATTATTTATTATGTCTTTTCTGGTGGATTAAACTGAAATTGCAACCAACTTTATATGGCTCGCTTAAAAAAATTACGATGTTTGAGATTTCACTTTCAAATAACCGAAAGTGAGCAGTTGTAATCTGAATAAGGGGAAAAAGGCCATTCTTGAGCATGCGGTGAGACATTCTTACTAATTTGGTAGAGAACCAGTTCGGATTTAAGTATAACTTTTGTATGACTGACGCCTTAAGTGAGAGGTCTAATGTTTTTATATTTAATCATTTCTGCCCTACAAATTCATATTCATTATATAAATAGGCCTTTTTAATTTTGGCTGGCTTGCCATTCCAAATCAAATTGAATATTATTTTCTCATAATTTAAACAGGTCATTAGGTGTAGGCAAAACCATAAACCAATATGTAAGGTGTGATGTGACTAAAGAGTTAATCAGGGTAATTTCTCCACAAATACAGTTATTTTCCTTTCCATGGTAGCAACAATATCAACTATTTTTGCTAACTTCTATTAAAATTGAGTGAGATAATTTCCTTCTTTCGGGATATTAATACAGAGTATGTCCACATCCCCGTTAGTCCATTTTATTGGTAAACTACACAGTAAGTTATATTTTTTTAGTGATCCAATACCTAACATAGTAAGTTAAAAAAAAAATACTTGCAACACACATCTGATTATGATTTATTTGATTTACATTCTTCATTGTAACCACAATGTCACAAATAATTAAACATGCACCACATGAGCAGATTAACTTGGTCAAAACAGTCAAGACATTTCTTTATTAAAGACTATCAGAAAGAATGTAAGTACCAACAGGTGAAGTCGGAAGTTCACATACACCTTAGCCAAATACATTTAAACTCAGTTTCACAAGTCCTGACATTTAATCCCAGTAAAAATTCTGTTTAAAGTCAGTTAGGATCACCACTTTATTTTAAGAATGTGAAATGTCAGAATAGAGAATTGTTTCTTTCAGATTTTATTTCTTTCATCACATTCCCAGTGGGTCAGAAGTTTACATACACTCAATTAGTATTTGGTAGCATTGCCTTTGAATTTGCGATCAAGTCTTAACTTTGACTGATGTCTTGGGATGTAGGGTTAGGCATCTATTTTGTGAAGTCCACCAGTCCCTCCTGCAGCAAAGCACCCCCACAACATGATGCTGCCATCCCTATGCTTCACGGTTGGGATGGTGTTCTTCAGCTTGCAAGCATTCCCCTTTTTCCTCCAATCATAATGGTCATTATGGCCCAACAGTTCTATTTCTGTTTCATCAGACCAGATCACATTTTTCCAAAAAGTACAATGTTTGTCCCCATGTGCAGTTGCAAACCAGCTTTTATGGCGGTTTTGGAGCAGTGGCTTCTTCCTTGCTGAGCGGCCTTTTAGGTTATGTCGATATAGGACTCGTTTTACTGTGGATATAGATACGTTTCCTCCAGCATCTTCACACGGTCCTTTGCTGTTGTTATGAGATTGATTTGCACTTTTCATGACAAATTACGTTCATTTCTAGGACAGAATGAGTCTCCTTCCTGAGCAGTATGACAGCTGCATGCTCCCATGGTGTTTGGACTTGCATACTCTTGTTTGTACAGATGAATGTGATACGTTCAGGCATTTGGATATTGCTCCCAAGGATAAACCAGACTTGTGGAGGTCTTTATTTAGATTTTCCCATGATGTCAAGCAAAGAGGCACTGAGTTCAAATGTAAGCCTTGAAATACATCCACAGGTACACCTTCAATTGACTCAAATTATGTCAATTAGCCTATCAGAAGCTTCTAAAGCCATGACATCATATTCTGGAATTTTCTATGCTGTTTAAAGGCACAATCAATTTTGTGTATGTACATGAAATATCTGTCTGTAAACAATTGTTGGAAAAACTACTTGTGTCATGCACAAAGTGGATGTCCTAACCGACTTGCCAAAAATAGTTTTCACAAGAAATTTGTGGAGTGGTTGAAAAACAAGTTAATGACCCCAACCTAAGTGTATGCAAACTTCCCATTTCAACTGTATTTATTTTGATCCAAAGCCATCAAAGAGAGAGTCCCTCAACTTTATGCTGACAAATTCACGCTTGAGTTTCTTTCAATACATTTATTCTTCACATCAGGAAAGATGGACTCCGTGTTTCAGAAACTCACTTTACTGTATATAGAGGGGCTATCACTCTTTCACCCTGGTAAATTGATCCAGTTTGTTATAGAATTATTTACTTCTGTTTTTAGAAGGAGAGAAACCAAAAGCCCACCGTGCCTAAATCGTCAGTCCACATGTCAAGTGTAATTCCTCAATTGTATTTACCCAAGTCCCTCTCAACTCCAGGACCACTGCCAGCATTGTGTTGTTGCCTGATACAGGACTCTGGTGCCAGAGAATAGAGACTCTCGGAATGAAAACACCTCCATTCATTTACTAAAAGATAGTCAATTCGTGCAACAGTTTAGACTACCGATAGATCAGAGTTCTAACTCCCCCTTGTGATAGTATGGTGCAATGACAGAACGATGCAATCTGCCACCATCTACCACAAATGGTCAAGGCATAAGCTCAAAACTTTTAAAGGAAGAACCACTGTACCTGTTACATTCCCTGATTATCTGTTTCGCTAGTAGGGAGTTGATAATCTCCTGTACTGCCATTTTGTATTGTCACAAACGTAGGAGCTGCTCCAGGTGGCATAAAGCACCACATGAATACCCATAACCCCGTAATCCTTCTAGTCTGTCGACCAGATATCCCTGTGTTTGTTAAGTCCCACATCTGTTGTCGTTTAGTGTCATTGACAAGTGCGTCTGCCTCCGTCATTAGTTGCAGTACCTGTAAATGGAAACCAGGATATGGTTCAGTGATATCGAACAAGTCTTTAATGAGTTAGTGATGGCTTGTCAGTGGTGGGGGAATCACTTGCTGTTGCCTCATCAGTGTGTACTTCCAATGTAGAAGATGGAGTATATCAAAATGAGTCGACGTCCAGTCTGAACGTGGAGGTGTCGTCAACTGGTATTATGGGAGTTATTGTGATTGCCTTTGAGGGGCAATTAAAAATAGTCTCTCCCTCAGCACATGGGTCTATGGAGGAAGGAAGTGACCCAATCACAGGAACAACCAGCACAAAATCATGGAAGGAGTAATCGATTAGTGTTCCTAACTGAGTTTAGGAACACTGTGTGCCGAGGAATGGTCATGTTAGGTGACCTAAACTGGGACATGCTTAAACCACCTAACCAAGTCCTAAAGCAATGGGACTCCCTAAATCTTTCTCAGATTATTACCAATCACACAAGTTATGACTCCAAACACCCAGAAAAGGCTACTCTCCTCGATGTTCTCCTCACAAATAATCCTGATAGGTATCAATTTGGTGTTTTCTGTAATGACTTTAGTGATCATTGTTTTACAGCCTGTGTTCGTAATGGCTGCTCAGTGAAATGACCTGTCCTGATTTGTCATAGACGTTTGCTAAAAAACTTTAATGAGCAAGCCTTCCTTCATGACCTGTCCTCTGCAAATTGGTATAGAATCAGCTTGATCCCCTCTGTCGAAGACGCTTGGACCTTCTTTTTTTATATTTTCAGTGGTATTGCTAACAAACACGCCACCATAAAGAAAATGAGAATTAAAAACAGGTTCCCCCTGGTTCGACTGTGATCTTGCAGAGTTACTCCACCTCAAGAATTGCATTTGGCGAAAGGGTCGGTACACGCATACTCAGGTTGACTAGCTCTCGTTCAGGCAAATGATTAATAAGTGCACTCAGGCTATCTGGAAGGCCAAAGTTAGTTACTTTAAGGAGCAGTTCTATCTCTGTGGGTCTAACCCCAAGAGGTTCTGGAAAATGGATAAAGAACTGGAGAATAAACCCTCCTCCTCACAGCTGCCCATGTCCCTTACAGTCCTAATTTGGAATTTCCGGGACAAACGCTGTATTGTAAGCACAAAAATAATATGGTTTAGCCTAGAAAAACACCAGGAGGAAATAATTTCTTCCAACTCATTAGCATACATTTTTTTTATTATGAGGAGAAAAGTAACATAATTAGTTCCTCTGGTGCAAAACTAGGAGCGGAGGTACTAGAGTTAATGTCCCACATCGTCAGTAAACAGAGAAAGGACTAGGACTTATTTTGAGACATGTGCTCGATGCACACATGAGATTCAATGACACGTCTAAATAAACAAGAATGCTTAACTGTATACAAGTCAGATCTTTGGGAATTTGGCCAACTTAACAACTTAATTCAGGCAGCCCATAGGAGAGAGGGATATGTGTCTAACTGTTCTAGTGAAAAATATTACATCAACTTAACAACTCTCCCAAGAACACATTATACAGAGCTTCAGGCTCCTTAGTGGGCAATCATTGTAACCCAGTGTCAACCTCTGCAGTGACTTCTTCTTAGACTCAGTTTTGTTCCATTCAGATAAGTTATTGTGTTTGGCAGCCTTATTGCACCAGATTGCATCAAATCCAGGCTGCTGAGGGGAGGTTTAAAAAAAATATGGTTTCCATGTGGTTGATACCATTACATTGACTCTATTCCAGCCATTACCATGAACCGTCCTCCCCTCAGCAGCCTCCACTGATCAAATCCTTACATGCCACTCACACATTGTTACCCGTCGGAGGCTATTGGAATGAGAATGCATTATTGCTGTTTAACTTTGAAGAACTTTTATTTGCAAAGCTGCCATTGTACCTATTACTTTCGATCAAGGCTGCAGCCAACTGCAAAAAATAAGCCCAAAAGATAAATAATCTGAATCATTCCATGTTGCACTAATATATTATTATTATTTATTATTATTATTATTATTATTATTATTATTAGACTCCTTTTTCTCCCCAATTTCGTGGTATCCAATTGTTTAGTAGCTACAATCTTGTCTCATCGCTACAACTCCCGTACGGGCTCGGGAGAGACGAAGGTTGAAAGTCATGAGTCCTCCGATACACAACCCAACCAAGCCGCTGCTTTTTAACACAGCGTGCATCCAACCCGGAAGCCAGCTGCACCAATGTGTCGGAGGAAACACCATGCACCTGGCAACCTTGGTTAGAGAGCACTGCGCCCGGCCCGCCACAGTAGTCACTGGTGCGCGTTGAGACAAGGATATCCCCTACCGGCCAAACCCTTCCTAACCCGGACAACGCTAGGCCAAAAAACCCAGCAGCGTTGCATTTCACACTCTCAAACTGGTGCGCCTGGCACCTACTACCGTACCCCATTCAAAGGAACTTAAATATTTAGTATGTTCCATTCACCCTCGGAATGGCACACGTACAATATCAATATCCCAATGGTCTCATCTCAAGCCTTACAATCCTTTTAACCTGTCTCCTCCCCTTCACCTATGCTGATTGAAGTGTATTTAACAAGTGCATCAATAAGGGATCATAGCTTTCATCTGGATTCATCTGCTCAGTCTGTCATAGAAAGAGCTGTTCTTAATGTTTTTGTACACTGTATATCCCTGATACACCAACAGCACTACAAATACAGTGCATTCGAAAAGTATTCAGACCCCTTCATTTTTCCACATTTTGTTACATAACAGCCTTGTTCTAAAATGAATTAACCTTTTCATACGTGAGATCCAAATATCTCTAACGGTCACCCCAGCGTGAGTTTTTTTATGCACCAGATGTTAGAAAGTTCTCTCCATTCCAGAATGTGATTGTTACGCAACAGTAGATTTACTCCACTCAGCCCTCACACCAAGGCTGTTTTTATTTATAGGCTGTTTTCAACTTGTCAATTTCAAATGATTTAACACGTTTTTATTTTGAATTCAGTTTGAATTGAGGTGTGTTCCGCCTCCTCATTCATTCACATAAAAGTAGTAATTTTTTTACTTTTGCGGACAAGATATTTTTGACATTTCTGACCCCATACAAAATTACCCAAGCACTTCCCAATTGTTTGTGCAGTTCAAGTCTGCAGACATTTGCGCATCTGCCGTTAGAACAGGATCTGCACACACGTGTTCACATTTTCCGTTTGTTGCCTGCATCGCAGTCATTGTTGTTTTCATTACCAATAATAACTTTGTAAATGTGTGCGTTTCTATCAAATGAAGTGCCTTATTACATTATAATAGTTTCTGTATGTTGTGTTATGTCGTTTCTACTAGAGGTCGACCGATTAATCGGAATGGCCGATTAATTAGGGCCGATTTCAAGTTTTCATAACAATCGGACATCGGTATTTTTGGACACAGAAATAGTCCTATAATAACTACAACCTAAAACTTCTTACCTGGGAATATTGAAGACTCATGTTAAAAGGAACCACCAGCTTTCATATGTTCTCATGTTCTGAACAAGGAACTTAAAGGTTAGCCTTCTTCCATGGCACATATTTTAACGGGGTTCTTCCTGGGAAGGAGAGGCGGACCAATACGCAGCATGGTTGAAGTCCATGGTTTTTTAATAAGAAAACCTATACATGAACAAACTACAAAACAATAAATGTGAAAATCCGAAACCAGTCCCGTGTGGTACAAACACTGACACAGGAGACAAACACCCACAAAACCCAACACCAAACAGGCTACCTAAATATGGTTCCCAATCAGAGACAATGACTAACACCTGCCTCTGATTGAGAACCATATCAGGCCAAACACAGAAACAGACAAACTAGACACACAACATAGAATGCCCACTCAAATCACACCCTGACCAAACAAAACATAGAAACATACAAAGCAAACTATGGTCAGGGTGTGACACATATTGCACTTTTGCTTTCTTCTCCAACACTTTGTTTTTGCATTATTTAAACCAAATTGAACATGTTTCATTATTTATTTGAGGCTAAATTGATTTGATTGATGTATTATATTGAGTTAAAATAAGTGTTCATTCAGTATTGTTGTAATTGTCATTATTACAATTTAAAAAATTAAAATAGGCCGTTTAATTGATATCAGCTTTTTTTGGTCCTCCAATAATCAGTATCGGTATCGGCATTGAAAAATCATAATCGGTCGACCTCTAGTTTCTACTGTAGCTCACTGTATGTATTGAGCATAATATATTTGTGTATATCCCTTAAAACCGCGGACACGCAAAGTAACGTTACTCATTTCATAATCTTAATGGTGTTATATTCAATCGTGCTTAAGTAGCTAGCTACATTCTTCTATTAGCTCTGTAAAACAATGCTAATTGAGTCAGAGAAGTATTAGCTTGTGTTGCGTTTTGAAGCTACCCTGGCCTTATGACTCCCAAGTGGCGAAGTGGTCTAAGGCACAGCATTTCAGTGCTAGAGGCGTCACTACAGACATCCTGGTTCAATTCTAGGCTGTGATTCTATCAAAGTAAGTGCTTTATTACGTTATAATAGTTTATGTATGTGAACTGTGCGTCAAATTAAAAAAAATACCTTGTTCAGTAATCATCTCACCTGTTAGTTGGTGGTGAACTATGTGGCCATTGAGGGCAAAAGTGTCGATCAGATGGAAAAATATCTTCTTATACTATTTGGTCATTTTCTGAGTGCATTCCACAAAGCTGTTTATCATGTCCGCCTTATCCACTGCCCCCATTTTGAGGTTATAATCAAGCACACAGTCTGGTTAGATTTTTCTCTCCCCCGTCAGGTGGTCCATCTTCCCTGTGGCCGACATGGTTGCTGTATGGACAGTGGAGAGGACATTGAAGTCTGGTTTGTCAAGCCACAGATGTTGACCGTTCTCCATGAACTCTACCTCCATCTTCTTGCATCACCTTCCTGTTCGACCTGACTATGCCACAGGCCCCTGTGCTGATGGAGAGCAGATGCTGGAAGAGTGTGGGACTGCTGTAACAATTGTCCACATACAAAGGACCCGGACACCCCAAGCCCCTCATAATGTTAGATGTCAGTGGTGGACCCAGTGTAAACTATAATGTCCTGGACAAATCCTGTCTTCACGTCGCACATGACAAAGAACTTAACCCAAAACCTGTACCTTATGGAGGGAATATATTGATGTAACGCCAGCCTACCTTTCCATAACATCAGGGACTCATCAATGCATAGGTCCTTGTATGGCACAAAGACCCGACCAACTGCTGATGTCAGGCTGGTAAGAACATTTCTTATTTTGTATAACGGTTCATTTAGGATGGCAGTAGCATTGTTGATAAAATGCAGGCATCGCAGCAGAACTAGGAAGCGGTCTTGGGAAAAGAAGGGAGTTGCAAACATAAGATCTGTGCTCCAGTATTCTCGTAAGGAGTTCTTCTTTACTATCCCCATGAGAAAGACTGTCACCAGGAAGGTATACATTTCCCTAATTGTGGATGTCACCTATTTAGTGAGTTTCCCCTCACTCCTGGCTCTCTCTTCTCCTGTAGCTCCAAGGCATAGCGATTGGTCTCTACCATGTCTCCCACCAGCTCCTCTGTCAGAAACAACTTGAAGCACTCTGCCTCAGATGGAAATGGCAAGGGGCGTTGCACTCCAGACTGGGACTCATCAAAGCAAACAGCAGGGCCAGGGTTGAAATGGCTGGCGGCCTTCCAGCTACCACAGAACTCCTGTACTTCATCCACTGTCGGTCTGCCTCCACCAGCATCTTCAAAGGGACCTGGGAATTCGTCAGTGGACATGGAGTCCTCAGATTCAGGGTTTTCAATGGCTACAAGGTTGAGGGGCAGCTCCTCACTGTCAGAATCTGATTCCTGACTTTCATACTCAGAAGCATTGTCAGAATTTTTAAATTCTCCTTTTGAGAGACATTGCTAATGCTACAGCTTCTCACTAGATACAGTGGGGCAAAAAAGTATTTAGTCAGCCCCCAATTGTGCAAGTTCTCCCACATAAAAACATGAGAAGAGGCCTGTAATTTTCATCATAGGTACACTTCAACTATGAGAGACAAAATGAGAAAGAAAATCCAGAAAATCACATTGTAGGATTTTTAATGAATTTATTTGCAAATTATGGTGGAAATTAAGTATTTGGTCCCCTACAAACAAGCAAGATTTCTGGCTCTCACAGACCTGTAACTTCTTCTTTAAGAGGCTCCTCTGTCCTCCACTCGTTACCTGTATTAATGGCACCTGTTTGAACTTGTTATCAGTATAAAAGACACCTGTCCACAACCTCAAACAGTCACACTCCAAACTCCACTATGGCCAAGACCAAAGACCTGTCAAAGGACACCAGAAATAAAATTGTAGACTTGCACCAGGCTGGGAAGACTGAATCTGCAATACGTAAGCAGCTTGGTTTGAAGAAATCAACTGTGGGAGCAATTATTAGGATTAGGAACTTTCCAAAAAAATTCAGCCCTGCTAGAGCTGCGCCGGTCAACTGTAAGTGCTGTTATTGTGAAGTGGAAATGTGGTAGGCCACACAAGCAAACAGAACAGGAATGCAGAGGGCTGAAGTTCGTAAACATCTTCTGTCTTCAGTTGCAACACTCCCTAACTCATAAAAAAATGTCAGCACAAAAATGTCAGCACAAGAACTGTTCGTAGGGAGCTTCATGAAATGGATTTCTATGGCCGAGCAGCCGCACACAAGCCTAAGCTCACCATGCACATTGCCAAGCGTAGACTGGAGTGGTGTAAATCTCACCGACATTGGACTCTGGAGCAGTGGAAACGCGTTCTCTGGAGTGATGAATCACGCTTCACCATCTCCATTGAACACCTGTGGGATTAATTGGAACGCCGACTGCGAGCCAGCCTAATCGCCCAACATCAGTGCCTCCCTCACTAATGCTCTTGTGGCTGAATGGAAGCAAGTCCCATCAGCAATGTTCCAACATCTAGTGGACAGCCTTCCCAGAAGAGTGGGGGCTGTTTTTGCAGCAAAGGGGGAAAGGGGACCAACTCCATATTAATGCCCATGATTTTGGAGTGAGATGTTTGATGAACATGTGTCCACATACATTTGGTCATGTAGTGTAAATTGAACACCCGCCCCCCTCATAGAATAAACTCAAAATAATGTTTATGACCACAAATTACAATAGCTGTAGCGACCGTGTGTTCATAAATGTGTATATCTACTTTGCTTTTGTGGCACAGTCAATGCCATGCAGGACAACGGGCCAGAAGATTGAGGGTTCGCCGACCACCACAGAGGAGCTCACTCTCCTTGCCTGTTTCATTACTTCACAATCAGAGCCAGACGGTTGCAGACAATGATCAGCTAGGGGGAAATCAGATTTTCAACGTTTTGATGCTATATTTAAAATTATACATAATATATGCAACAAATTTTTCACCAACAGGTTTATATGTCAATGCACCACACAAACATAAAAAAAACTAAAAACATTGTCGACATGCGGATATTCTAAAATCTACATGAAAACATATCAGGGTTTCCTTTATGAAAATATGGCACTGGACGACGTGACCGGGAAAATGTTAATTTTTCCAGACATTTGAGAAATTTACCGGACCTCCATATTGCATTCAGATCTGACAAATGAGCCACATTTACACGTTTTTTAAAACAGTCTATAACAAATTCCAAAAACACTATTCCATGAGGTTTGATGTGTAGTATATGCAAAACTTTATAGACAATATTTTATTGTTTGTTTTGGCTACTATCCTAAAATAATAATTGTCCTCCTTACGGTTCAACTGTTGGAGAATTGAGCACTACATGCAGCAGGGCATTGCATGCATAGTCCTGTAGGCTTAGGTGTCCACTGTATGCTAAAAAAAGCCTATATAAAGGAAGAGAAGCTGAGGCTCTACTCCAGAGAGATGGAGAGATAAAGATATGACACATGCATTTCTTTATAGCAGATAGCTACTGCGTCTGCTATACAGATATAGACGTACAGAAGGAGGCTAATTCATTTGTTTCCTATCAGAATATTTAGTATAAAGATAAGCATTATGTTGTTAGGTTAAAGGACTAACTCTGGTAGGCCTGAAACATTCTTCCTCACCTCAAGTTCAACTGTGGGAGTCAGTTGGAGCGCCGGTGAAAACTGCCTTCATATCATAGCCTTGCAGTAGCTAATGCTTAATAATAGCCACACCAAACCTTAAAAAACCTTTCTCAACTTTATTGGGGTATTATCAAAAGTAAGTCAAGCCATTGTTTATGGGAAAACACGAGCAGGCTATTATATTGTAGCAAACACAGCAATACAGTTGGAACTTAATTTGAAACAGAATGACACAAACACTTGAACTGATTTAAACCTTCACAAGGATTGCATTCTACCAGAATAGGGAGTTGCACAGTACCCTGCATTCTTCTCATCTTAGTCCATTACAATAATACAACTAAATTCCCCTTGTAGGCTTTTTACTAGACATACACTACTTCCATTAACTTTTGTTTTACTTCAATGAGAAAGGCCTCCAATTTAGCAATCAACAGTAGCCTATGCCAAAGCATTTGTGAGCAAGGCGTGAGAGAATAGTGCAGAAGCTCTAATTCGGGGTGTAGGCTATGATAGACAGCCTCTCCTGGATAACTTGGCCTGCTACAATATTATTGATTGGCTTTTAATTTTACTGATGGTTTTATCACAAAAAACGTTGTGTAGGTATATTGACTGTTCGCATTTTGTTATTAGCATGTGTGCACTAGCCAACAGCTAGCAGATACAGTGCAGGTATAGCCTACTAAATTATGAGATTATCATGGACAAAAGTGCAAGATAGTTTTTATTTGTGAAATGGCAGCCAAGCATTGATCATCATGTCACCAGAATAAGAACATTGGGATCTATTGAAAGGAGTATCAACCTCCTCACAATGCACTTTCACCACCATGTTAAATTCATCAGCATTTATTTCATCTGTAGCATAATAATAAATAATAATACATTTCATGCCCACGTTCACCCTAGACCAACTTCAATTTGCTTACCGCCCCAATAGATCCACAGACGATGCAATCGCCATTACTCTGCCCTATCCCATCTGGACAAGAGGAATACGTAAAGAATGTGGTTTATTGACTATAACACTGCACACTGCCCTATCCCATCTGGACAAGAGGAATATCTATTTAAGAATGCTGTTTATTGACTATAGCTCAGCATTAAACACCATACTACCCTCCAAGCTCATCATTAAGCTCGAGGCCCTGGGTCTGAACCTTGGCCTTCCTGACGGGCGGTGGTGGTAAAGGTAGGAAACATCATCTCCACTCCGCTGATCCTCAACACTGGGGCACCACAACGGTGCGTTCTCAGCCCCCTCCTGTACACCCTGTTCACCCATGACGGCGTGGCCAAGCACGCCTCCAACTCAATCATCAAGTTTGCAGACGACACAACAGTAGTAGGCTTGATTACCAATGATGACAACACAGCCTACAGGAAGGTGGTGACAACTCTGGGAGTGTGGTGCCTGGAAAACAACCTCTCACTCAACGTCAACAAAACAAAGGAGATGATCATGGAATTCAGGAAACAGCAGAGTGCACACCCCTATCTACATAAACGGGACCACAGTGGAGAAGGTGGAAAGCTTCAAGTTCCTTGGTGTACACATCACTGACAAACTGAAATGGACCACCCACACAGATAGTGTGGTGAAGAATGCACAAAGAGCCTCTTCAACCCCAGGAGGCTAAATAAATCTGGCTTGTCACCTTAAACCCTCACAAACTCTTACAGATGCACAATTGAAAGCATCCTTTCGGACTGTATCACCACCTTGTACGACAAGTGTCCAACGCATTCCTGGGGGCAAACTACCTGCCCTCCAGGACAACTACAGCACCCAATGTCACAGGAAGGCCAAAAAGATCATCAAGGACAACAACCACCACCACTGCTGGTTTCACCCGATTTTCATCCAGAAGGCGAGGTCAATACAGGTGCATCAAAGCTGGGACAGAGAGACTGAAAAACAGCTTTTATCTCAAGGCCATCAGACTGTTAAACTGCCATCACTAGCACATTAGAGACTGCTGCCTATAGGCATAGACTACAAATCACTGGACACTTTAAGGAATGGAAAACTAATGTTTACATATCTGGCATTACTCATCTCATATGTATATACTGTTTTATATACTATTCTATGGTATCTTAGTCACTTAATAATGTTTACATATCTTGCATTCCTCATCTCATAAGGCCATACCTATTCACTGACAAAATCCTAGACCAGACCCAAGGGGCTTCGCACAGGGCAAACATAAGATGGGGCAACAGCATGTCCCAATTTTTCCTGTCCTCATCCACTATACGTCTTAACATGCTCTTGATGATTTTATTCAGTCTCTGTCCATATGGGGGTGATAAACACTTGTTCTAATCTGCTCTACACTGCATATCTTATATAGGTATTTCATCTGCCGTGACATGAAGGGAGTGCCTTGATCTGTTAAAAAATAGTTGAGGGTGATCCTACTCGCGAAAACAACATGACCAGCTCCTTGGCTATGCCTTTCGTCACCATGGTTCGTAATGGATTAGCCTTGGGATATTTGGTTGCGTAGTCCACTACTAGGAGGATGTATTGGTGTCCTCGGGCCGTGGCAGTGGCCCCACTAGGTCCATGGCAATACGTTCAATTGGTGTTTCTATAATGGAAAGAGGTATCAGGGGATTGCGAAAATGGGCCTTGGGGGACATACACTGACACCTGTCACATGACCTGCAATATTTGGCTACGTCTCTGGTCACCCCCCGGCTAGTAGAACCAGGTGAGTACCCTCTCAGCTGTTTTCTCCCATCCTAAATGTCCAAGAAATGGAAGTACGGTAAGTGCAGCATAGTGTCTTGATATGACCTTGGTACTACCAATAGTTTGAACTCCCCCTCCCTTCTCTTACATACCCAATATAATACGCTGTTCCTAATGGCAAAATATGGGAAATGTAAATCACTGTAGCCTCTTCCCATCAATAACTGCTACATTAGCCATAAGCCTTAGCACCTCCGGATCTCACTGTTGCGCGGTGCCAATCTGACCCATAAGGTCTTCGGAAAGGGAAACTGCCATAGCCTTCGGATGGGTGGGGGGCGATCATTCTGTGGACTTCTCATTCTGCTTCTCCCTTTCCTCTTGTAGACGGTCTAGTCACCCAGTGTGGTTTACTTTCATTCCCCAGAGTTTATGCCCATGCGGCGCTGTGAGCTCCTCTTCTCTTGTCAGCCCCTCTTATGTTTCTCTGCATTGGCCCACAACCGGTGGAAGAGTGGGCAGTCATGGCCAAGGAGGATGAGAACTGACAAATTAGGTGACGGGCCCATCACCATAGTGACCTTTCCCAAGGGTGTGGTCATCATTACTCTGGTCCGGGGGTAACCTGGACGTTGCCGTGTATGCATGATACACGTGATACATGATACACTTCGCCTTCGAGCACTGTCCAGTCATCCTGTATATCCCTTTGGCTGAGGGAGACCATGCTGCCATAGTCCAGGAATGCAAATGTTTCAGTTCCACCTATTCTCACCGCAACACACCGGGCGGGGGCCATCTCTGCCTGCCAGCAGGGTGCTTGATGAGGAATGTCCATTTCCTGGGAGGGGCCGGGGCTCGCTTTAGGGGACTCGGTGGGCATGGTGTCATCTGTTTGCGGGCAGTGTCGTGCAATGTGTCCTAGGGCTTGACATTTAAAACACCGGACCGTGTGGGAATAGGTTCATGTTTCGTTCTCTCCCTCTCTAATCATAGTAGGGCTTCTGGTGCCCGGGTTCCCATGCCTACTGGCCTCTACAATGGACTCTGTAGCCCTACAGGTTTCAATAGCCCTGACTAGAGCATCCATTGTCTGGGGGTTGCTCTGGGTTACTGTTCTTAGTAGGGTCGGAGGCAGCTCTCTCAAGCACTTGTTGACCGTGATTGTCACCAGTAGTTCTGCTATGGGCTGGGTGGAACCCAGCCAGCCTTTCACTAGGCAGACTAACTGTAATGCTTGTACACTGGGTGATTCTCCATCCCTGTAGGTCCATCCGTGGAACTTCTGGGCTCTCTCGCAAGGGTTCAGGTTATACCGTGCAAACACCTCTGCCTTCAACTTGGTCTTGCTGGTCTTGTTTGCTTGCAGCCAGTGTTTGCGCCTGTTAAATGGCACATGCCACCAGCTTGGCCAGAATGGCCTTGCTCATCTTCTGCACTTCACTCACGTCTCTGCTATGGAGTGGGGGGGGGGGGGGGGGGGGGGGGGGTTCGATCAGTCTCGGCTAGATGTGACCATGTTCTCCACCAATGTGAAAGGCATAACTATTCACTGACAAAATCCTAGGAGGGACAGCACGAAATGATACGCAGAGACGTGCCTTCAACAACCAGAAGGAAACTGTACTTGGAGTTCTTCTTTCAACTCTCCCTGGGGCCATATAAACGAAGGCCAGGAAAATGGCTATCCAAACAAAAACAAAAAAACATAAAAAAGAACAGTTGGTACAAAACGCCAATCCAACAGCTTGAGCCGAACATAGAGCACAGGCAATCATAGAGCACAAATAATAAGTGGTCAATTTGCCTCAGGTGAGCTCATCAGTAGTGGCTGTACTGCGTCCAACCTCCAGGAGAGGGTGCAGTCGGACCACTATATCTGGCTGATCCCTTACATGTATATACTGTATTCTATACTAGTCTACTATATCTTAGTCTGTTCTGATATTGTTCATCCATATATGTATATAGTTTTAATTCATTCCTACTTAGATTTTTGAGTATTGGGTATATGTTGTGTAATTTGTAAGATATTACATGTTAGATATTACAGCAGTCGGAACTAGAAGCACAAGGATTTTGCTACACCCGCAATTACGTTTGCTAATCATGTGTATGGGACCAATACAATGTGATTTGATACCTACAGAGAGGGTCGGATTAAGAAATCATAGGCCCGGCAAGGGCCGGTCCTTGCTGTTCTGCTACCCTATGCGAAACCACAAAATGCCTGCCCCATCAAAACTAGAATAGAATAACTATTTTCCAGATGTTGAAGTTAGGTTCAATTTGGGTCCTAAATGAATGGTGAAAATAAGTATTTTCTGTAAGTTTAAAATATATATTGAAAGTTGTTTTTGCTGAACTTTTTGGGATGTTGAAATCTGGTTCATTTTTGGTTCTGAATGAAAGTTGAAAATACTTGTGTTACAGATTTGTAAAATATGTGACCCATTTCAGGAAACTTGACATATGTCGCGGGTCATTATGACTTTTTTGTTGTTGATCAAAATGCGTGTTTTGGCAGAAATGCTTTCTTGAACATGTGAACTTTCATGTGCCTTAATAATAAACTTGTATGCCATATATAAATACGAATAAAATGGTTAAATTACGAGCCTAGTTGGTTTAGCCACAGTAAAAGTGAGCAACCTTCCCACTAGCTATGATTAGCTGAGATAATGAGTGTGCTGGACATGCCGAGAGATGAGTTTGGATTGGTCTGCCGTATAGCACGCTTCTGTATATTTGAGCTGGTCAGTATGTCGAGGTAATCCTGTCTAAAGCGGCTTTTTTCCCCCTTTCTAGCGCAGGGGTTCCGGCATGATGGGTAGATTAACAAGATGTTTATCTTTCATTTGCTGTATTGGACTTGTTAATGTGTGAAAGTTAAATATTTCCCCAAAATATTTTTGAATGTCCCTCGCCACCTTTTCAGCTGAATGGGGGGGGTTCCGTTAGCGGATGTCCGTGGATGTAGAGATAACGTCTGGTCCGGACTGCACCAAAAAAACGACGTCCAAAAGCACGCCGTTGGTCCATGCTTACTGTGGTGTAGCCTACAGTGTTGCCTGATATTGCATTCTATGAATTACCATCTATGTGGGATGCCTACCATTTGATAAACACCAAAATAAGACATCCGGTCCAAAAAAAGATCTGCTCGTGCTTACTGGGGTGTAGCCTACCATGTTGGCCCAAATGTACTTTTATGAATACCCATCCATGTGGTAGACCGACATTTGTAAAACAAGCCGTTGCATTCGTTTTATTAGTCTTGATTCCTGTGACTAATCAATTTGGCTCTTTAGGCTCTGAATATCAACTACCCAACTTTATCAGGCGTTATCGTATTTTTCACTATGATCATCTTCTCTTCTCTCTCACCTCTCCCTACTCAGGAACGAGACTGCTCATGACATTGCAGAACTATCCATCCCCACGTCTCTCTCCTCACTGTAAACATCCAGAAGCAAAGCTCAAGAACACAAAGTGTCACACTCTCCCACCACCACCAACAGGCCGCATCCGTCTCTCCGATCCAACTCCTTTCAAGCACAGAGCCAGACCCATCCATCCGTCTGACTACCAAACTGTACGACCTGAAAGAGCTTGTGATGCCAACATCATCAGAGAGTCTGATAGTCCTTTCCCCTCACTGATAGTCATTGTGAAGAAGAAGAGTGGTGCCATCCGGCTATACATCGACTACAGGAAGTTAAACAACCAGACCATCAAACACACATACCCCTTCCCAAACATCAAACAGCTCCGACAAGCTCGAAGTGGTTCTCTGTCATGCACTTGAAGTTGAGATACTATCAAGTTGAAATGGAGGAGGAAAAGAAAACAGAAGACAGCCTTCATTACACCCATGGGATTCTGGGAGTTCAATCGGATGCCACAAGGAGCATCAAACGCACCCAGCACTTTTCCGCGTGTCATGTATAAGTGTATGGGCAGCCTGAACCTGAACGAAGTCCTTGTGTTCCTTGACAATCTCATTGTGTGAATTTACCATCATGACTGACATCAACCCACTGACATATGTGCTGGAATCTGTCAAGCTCGAGGCTGCCAGACACCAGTGGCTAGCCAATCTGCCAAACTTCAACTTCAACATCCAGTACAGATCTGGCAATGGGAATCAAGATGCAGACTGTTTGTCCAGATGTTCACACAACCAAGCAGCTTGGATACCATACCAGCTAAGTTCTCCCACGCTGACCTACTTCCTGGGTCAAGCACTCTTCCCAAGATGTCACAGCAAGATTGGACTGCAGAGCAGAGGAATGATCCCACCATCAGCAGAGTAATTACCATTGTCACCACTGGGAAATGTCTGTATTAGGCAGCAGGAAGTCATGGATCAGCTCGTACTCAACAATGGAGTCCTGTACAGAAAACGGATGAACAGAGGGGAAGCATTCTACTAACTCTTTGTCCCAAAGAAATATTGAGAAATGGCTTTCGAAGGTCGCCACGATGCAGTTGGCTACATGGGAATCGACAGGATAACGGATCTTGTCCGCACAGATTCTATTGGCCCAGGATGTCCATAGATCAAGAACTGTGAAAGATGCATCATACAGAAGGCAAAGGCCGAGAAGCATGCCCCTGTAGTAAACATCAAGACCAGTCGACCTCTCAATTTTGTGTGAATGGACTACCTCTCCCTAGAATCTGGTTTGGCAGAGACATGAAGAACATCTTGGCCATCACCTACCACTTCACTAAGTTCTGCTGTTGTCATTCCTACTGCAGACCAGGAAGCTAAGACTGTTGCCAAGGCACTGTGGAACAACTTATTAATTCACTATGTTTTCCCTGAGTGCCTCAACAGCAACCAAGGCCGTGACTTCAAGTCCGCCGTCAGCTGCTCGGGATAAAGAAAACAAGAACTACACCCTACCATCCACGTGGCAATCCCATGGAACGCTTCAACCAGACACTCCTTGAAATGCTTCACTTCAAGAGGAAGACAAGGTGAAGTGGCGTGACTTCGTACAACCCTTGGCTCATGCCTACAACTGCACCAAGAATGATACAACTGGGTGCTCCCCATACCAGTTGATGTTAGGAAGACAGCCAAGCCTTCCCATCGATGTGGTGTTTGGACTGTGCCCAGAAGGTCAAAGGACATTTATTCACACTGAGAACGTCAAGAAGTTTGGGGAAAGTTTCAAAGAGCTCTACGAGATCGCAATCTACACAGCGAGAAGACTGCACAGTGAAACAAGAAGCTGAGACATCCCTACCTACAGTGGTGCTGGAAGGAAGAGACCCTGAAAGAGAGGTGTACTTACCTGCTGAAGTGAATCCTAGAGCTGATAACTTACCTGTTGAAGAGGATCCAGGAGGCAAAGTGGAGGATGTAGAACCTGTTGAGGAAAGGAAAGTGGAAAGAGGATTGGATCCTGTGGAGGAAAGAAAAGAAGAAGATGATGAGGAATCTACAGTTCAAGAGTAAAGGAATGTAATGAAGGGGGACAAAGAGGAATCCGGAGCCAGTGAATACAATAGAAGAGGAAACAGAAGATCTGCAAGGCAAAGAGCAGAACCTGAAAGACTGACTAACAAATCCCTGCGCAACCACCTACTCTTAGTTATGCATTTTATTCTAAAATGGTTTAGACCAAGAATTCTCCCAGGCCTTTACTTATTCCCCGACATCAACCAGTTGACTCCTACGACTTAAGGCGAGAGTAGTACATGCATGGACACATGACGATTCAGGAGGGGAGGATGTGAACCACATAATTTACACCAGTAGTTGTGGCCCAAAGTTTTGAGAATGACACAAATTTTCACAAAGTCTTCTTTGAAGAGTGATCAGATGAATTACAATGAATTGAAAAGTCCCCTTCACCATGCAAATGAACTGAATCCCAAAATAACATTTCCACTGAATTTCAGCCCTGCCACAAAAGGACCAGCTGACATAATGTCAGTGATTCTCTCGTTAACACAGGTGTGAGTGTTGATGAGGACAAGGCTGGAGATCACTCTGTCATGCTGATTGAGTTCGAATAACAGACTGGAAGCTTCAAACGGAGGGTGGTGCTTGGAATCATTGTTCATCCTCTGTCATCCATGGTTACCTGCAAGGAAACACGTGCCGTAATCAGGCAAGGATTTTGCTCCCAGTAAGATTGCAACTAAATTAACCATTTATCGGATCATCAAGAACTTCAAGGAGAGCGGTTCAATTGTTGTGAAGAAGGCTTCAGGGCGGCCAAGAAAGTCCAGTAAGCACCAGGACCGTCTCCTAAAGATGATTCAGCTCCGGTATCGGGGCACCACCAGTACAGAGCTTGCTCAGGAATGGCAGCAGGCAGGTGTGAGTGCATCTGCACGCACAGTGAGGCGAAGACTTTTAGAGGATGGCCTGGTGTCAAGAAGGGCAGCAAAGAAGCCATTTCTCTCCAGGAAAAACATCAGGGACAGACTGATATTCTGCAAATGGTGCAGGGATTGGACTGTTGAGGACTGGGGTAATTTCATTTTCTCTGATGAATCCCCTTTCCGATTGTTTGGGGCATCCGGAAAAAAGTGTGAGCGCTCCCATCAGTCCTGTGTCATGCCAAAAGTAAAGCATCCCGAGACCATTCATGTGTGGGGTTGCTACTCAGCCAAGGGAGTGGGCTCACTCACAATTTTGCCTAAGAACACAGACATGAATAAAGAATGGTACCAACAAATCCTCAGAGAGCAACTTCTCCCAACCATCCAGGAACAGTTTGGTGACGAACCATGCCTCTTCCATCATGACAGCATTCATGTAATTGTCAATAAAAGCCTTTGCCACTTATGAAATGCTTGTAATTATTCTTCAGTATTCCATAGTAACATCTGACAAAAATATCTAAAGACACTGAGGCAGCAGACTTTATGAAAATTTATATTTGTGTCATTCTCAAAACTTTTGGCCACGACTGTAGAATTTGGGTTTTTCCTTAGTCAATACATTCCTCTAGAGGGCGCTATAGTATTGTAGATTAGCATAGAAGGTTCTATCATTCCGTGAGTGAGAAACAGCACCAGTCAGATACCATCACAAGCTTGCTAGAGAGATTACCACAAAGAGTTAATCGGAGCAACATTTATTTGACATTTTTCCATTTAGTTTAGTTTCAAGACAGAGAGTGTGCTTATCAAGAACACAGTGTTGTCAATATCAGTTTGGAAACTCCGGTGAGTTGCATAGCTTGTTTTCTACTAGCATGCTAACTCAGAAAACTATTGAGATAGCATGTCATTAGCAGGGTTTTGTAGAATAATTATATCGCTGTCATGTTTCTTTTATGAGTATTTTGTAACTAAAAACCAATCGGAATCAAATGTGTAAATGAGAAGAAGTGTATTTTCGTTTTTAGCTCATGAAGTGTTGACAATCTGTCTTGTCTAGCTACATATATTGCTGATGGTCATTCTAGAATGTGTGTCGGTATATTTTCTCCTGCTCATGGAACTGTAAGCTAATTTTATGCGGTCAAATGATGATACCTAAGGTATTTTCTGGAAAAAGTATTGTTTAAAGGGTAGGTAGAATAAACATAACCACATGTAACATATGGATTTGCGTTAGTATACCCATCAAAAGTCCCAAAGCAAAATTACATTTTTTGTGTTACGGAAAATGAGTGAAGAGGTGTGGAGTCAGGCGCAGAGAGCAAAAGATGTGGGAAAACACGCTTTAATGTCCAGGAAAAATAACATGAACAAAAGTAGGAAAACAAATGATCAGAAATAATAACGGACAGCGCGAAACCCGGAAAAGCAAACAAAATACACTCAAACACAGAACAGACGAAACAAGCCCGCACGAAACAGAAGCGGGCTGAACAAACTTATATAACCCCACCCTAACAACCAAACAAGAAACAGGTGATACCAATCAGACAAAACCAAAGGAACACAGAACAACGGATCGGTGATAGCTAGTAGACCGGCGACGACGACCGCCGTGCGCCACCCGAACAAGAAGGGGAGTCACCTTCGGTAATATTCGTGACATTTTGGGGTTATTTCATAAAACTACTTAGAATTCAGAAAAATGCCATAGTCATGTCGGAAAATGTTTTTCCGGGGTGTGATGTAATATGGAGAACCCAGCAAGCCAGCCTATTCCCTATAATGTAAAGTCCAACAGAAATAACTTCAAATGTATAACTTCAAATTAAACCAAATCGTTGGCACTTAATTTTCACAAATTACAAGCAAAAACGTTTTGAATGTATTGCTACAAATAAACTTGCAAGGTTGCTCGCAAACTAGCCTGCTAACGTTAGCCCTACTTATCTGATAATGTTAGCCCTACCAGCCAGCTAATGTTAAGTTAGCACTGAATGAGTCAGGCAGTTGCTATCAGGACCCAGTTTACAGCTACATTAAAGTACTGTAAATCAAAGTTTTGGAAATACATAATGCCTTCTAACGAAATATCTAAGAATGTAACATTAGCTATTTAGCCAACTAACATTAGCTATTAGCATAACCAGCCTAGCCAACCAGCACAGCTTAACTTCCGGAGACCGGTTAGAACACAACACAGCACAACCAAAACATAACCGCAGTTCAAAAGAACAGAGACTTACAGGTTGATGGCTGGGGCCCATCCAATGGTAGCACAGAGTAGATCCTCCATATTACGTTAGAAATAGTGCATTGTGGGTAGTTTTGAATATATCTGGAAATAACCCCAAAACATAACTAAGTTTGTACTTATTGGTAACCAAATTGTGACCGGTTACCTATAACCACTCACAAGGGGTGGTATGGTTATTCTGAAATAATGAAGACATTTAAAAAAATAAATAAAGAAATGTGTTACATTTTGTATATTTTTTAAATATAACAACCAAAGAATATGGGGGATTGGAAATTATGCAGACAATTACATTGATAGAAGCATACACTACTGCTCCTAGAAGCTATTTTATTTTATTTTTGACCATTTAAATTGAAAACTATCACAGTAAAGTACTTACCTAGAAATGATTTGATATTAAGATAAAAAATGGCTGCTTTTGACTTTAAGTAACCAGATTTAAAAATGTTTATCGTAGGTTTTCAAGGGAAACAAAACAACATGTCGTATCATATGTAAATGCTCTGAGGCCAGGCTGGCTAATGACAAATGCAGCAAATCAATGTTTCAAATAAAATATGAAAGATACAACTAGCTTACGAGCTGTTCTGATCATTAATCCTTGCTAATAATTTGTCTGTCTGACTAGCCATATGACTATATCCCACAATTATTCTACCTACGGTTGGCTAATGTTTAATGATAATCTATTGAATGTAGTAGATAATTGGCTGGCATGTAGCCAGAAGAGAGTGCTCCATACTCCAGGCCTACTGTTGCTTCTTGTACCATCAGTGACACAAAAATAGCATAAAACAAGCTAATGATAGGAAACATAGAGTTTGCTATTCACATCAAAGGCTGATCACAGAGATCCTATTAAATTACTAGAGGGGCTATCTCATAAACCCTCCAAGTTACAGAAAAGGGTGAAAATGACAGAGAGAAATCATAACCAGCCTAATTGTAATAAATGGCACCAGAGGCATAATCCTGATTTTACGAATAAAAGTAAGGCGTGTGATACATCATAAATTGAGCAATAGAATATTATCATATAATTATACAGAAAATACAGTTTATACAGGTTTTGAAAAATATTTCTCTACACAGTGCCTTCAGAAAGTATTCATAACCCTTGATGTTCTCCACATTTTGTTGTGTTATAGCCTGAATAGAAAATGTATTAAATAATAGTTTTTTCCTCAACCATCTACACACAATAACCCTTAATGACAAAGTGGCTAAAAACTTGTTTTCATTCTAGTGAATGTATTGAAAATGAAATACAGAAATATCTCATTTACATAAGTATTCAAACCCCTGAGGCAATAATTTGTAGATGTACCTGTGGCAGCAATTACAGCTGAGTGTCTTCCTGGGTAACTCTCTTAGAGCTTTCCACACCGGGATTGTGAAACATTATTCCATTCAAAATTCTTCAAGCTCTGTCCAATTGGATTTTGGTCATTGCTAGACAACTATTTTCAGATCTTGCTAGTAGATTTTAGTCAAAACTGTAACTCAGACACTCAGGAACATTCACTGTCTTCTTGGTAAGCAACTCCACTGTAGATTTGGCCTTGGGTTTAAGGTTATTGTCCTGTTGAAAGTTAATTTTAATTTCTGGTGAAAAGCAGACTGAACCAGGTTTTCCTCTCGGTGTTTGCCTGTGCTTAGCTCCATTCCACACTTGTTTTATAATGGAAAACTCCCCAGTCCATAACAATTACAAGCATACCCATAACATGATGCAGCCACCACGATGCTTGAAAATATAGAGAGTGGTACTCTGTAATGTGTTGTATTGGATTTGCCACAAACATAACACTGTACTCAGGACTAAAAAGTTAATTGTTTTGCCACCTTTTTTGCTGTATTACTTTAGGGCCTTGTTGCAAACAGGATGCATGTTTTGGAATATTTGTATTCTGTACAAGCTTCCTCCTTTTGGTTAGGAAGGACATCTGTATCGTTGTAGTAACTGAGTGTATTGATACACCATCCAAACAGTAAATATTACATTTCTGTTCAAAATCAAGAAGGGGGCCCCTGAAATGCTTTGATAATTCACCATCCCATTCCCGTCCCGATGTGCAATCTCAGTTGTCCCAAACTGAATTTTAACCATCCCAAAATGTAAATACTATTATTTTGTAACATTTTAATCTATCAACATTGGTTTAGGTCATTTGCAGTCCTTTTAAAGTAATTTGTGTATTTCTGAGACCGATATAGACAGTCTATATTACATACTTACATTACATACATACATATTTAATTTGTTAGGAAAAACACTTTTTGCATCTTAATGAAAACAGAAACATCCAATATATTATTAATAATGATCATTTATTAATTGAACATGCTAACCTCATGTATGCAAAATATCTAAGAGAGAACAATGTTATTGTGAACTGGTTACTGAATAAACTTAAGATAGAAATATTACAGTGCCCCACCAGCAGCCCCATTAAATCACATAACAGGACAACATACAATAAAGAACGTGTGCGTGTTCCCCCAGCCTTCATTTTCTCTGCTTCACCATTGAAGAATGGTGACCTTGACCTTTTTAAATGCCACAACTTGATAACGGTCCTCTATGCCTTGTAGTCCTCAGTCTCCAGGCCATAGATGGAGATCAGTAGCAGACTGTTCATCATGCTGGTGGACAGGCTGGATTTCCAGTCTGACTTGATACTCATCATGGCTGAGAACCCTCGCTCACAGCAGAATGAGCTCATGGAAACTACCAGCATTATCTCTAGCATTACCCTAATGTGTGACAACTGATCTGACCCAACAGTCCCTTGCAGTAAGCACTACCACAACACCTGCGGCTGAAGGGGCGGTGGACAACTAATTTGAACTCCAGACACTCAAGCATTGCATCTGTAGAGGACTTGAAGTCCTCACATTTAACTAGGCAAGTCAGTTAAGAACTAATTCTTATTTTACAATGACAGCCTAGGAACAGTGGATTAACTGCCTTGTTCAGAGATAGAATAATAGATTTTTACCTTGTCAGCGCAGGACTTCGATCTAGCAACCTATTGGTTACTGGCCAATGCTCTAAAAACCCGGCTACCGACCACCTACCTGCCTCCAGGATGTGGCAAAAGTGGTCTGTGAACAACATTTGAAGACTGGTAGTATTGCTTGTAGATGCCGTTTAGAGTAAGTTTAATTTCAGAGAGCATAAGCAAGGCCTTGACACTGTCCAGGTCAAAAAGCTCAAGGTGATGTTCCACACACCAGATGCTTACCAGTGACTCGCACAGCTCTTGTTTAATTTTTTGTGCCAAGAAAACAATTTCACAAAGCTCCCGACAAACAGTATTTGTGCTGAAGGTGCTTCCAGTGACAGTTTGAAACTTGATAGTGGGTGTTGAAATTGAGGATTTGTATGTTCTACGTGCTTCAGCACTCAGCGGTCCTGTTCTGTGAGCTTGTGTGGCCAACCACTTCCCAGCTGAGCCCTTGTTACTCCTAGATATTTCCACTTCACAACAGCAACTACAGCTGACCGGGGCAGCTCTAGCAGTGCAGAAATGTTACAATCTGACTTATTGGAAAGATGGCATCCTATGGCGGTGCCACATTGAAAGTCTCTGAGCTCTTCAGTAAGACCATTCTACTGCAAATTTTAGTCTATAGAGATTGTATGGCTGTGTGCTAGACTTTATATACCTGTCAGCAATGGGTGTGGCTGAAATTGCCGATTTGAAGGGATGTCCACATACTTTTTGGTATATATATACAGTGGGGCAAAAAAGTATTTAGTCAGCCACCAATTGTGAAAGTTCTCCCACTTAAAAAGATGAGAGGCCTCTAATTTTAATCAACTATGACAGACAAAATGAGAAAAAAAATCCAGAAAATCTGCATGGAGGAATGGGCCAAAATACCAGCAACAGTGTGTGAAAACCTTGTGAAGACTAACAGAAAGCATTTGACCTCTGTTATATACCCTTTGTTGGCAATGACAAAGTATTGAGATAAACTTTTGTTATTGACCAAATACTTATTTTCCACCATAATTTGCAAATAAATTCATAAAAAATCCTACAATGTGATTTTCTGGATTTTTTAAAACTCATTTTGTCTTTCATATTTGAAGTGTACCTCTGATGAAAATTACAGGCCTCTCTCATCTTTTTAAGTGGGAGAACTTGCACAATTGGTGGCTGACTAAAGACTTTTTTGCCCCACTGTATATATATATTTTTTCATGTTTTTTCTCAAAATTTTTTTGGGGGGGCTGTTAGAATACCATTTTGGTATTTTGTATGTAGTTATTCCATTCAAAATGTATAACTTCACCAATTTGTCCACTTGGGTACATTTGGGCTACTTGTGTGGGACACCTGCGTGACTTCATGATACATGTCATGTAAGCACACTCATTTTGGAAGTTATCATTCTGAAAATTTTCACAAGTACCGTTGCCCTCTTATGTTTTTCACTGAAATTGTCCCCATCATCCTATCTGAATGTTTGTTTTATCTTGTTCATTTTAAAGATGATGATACAACAATAACATATGTTTTTCTTCATTGTATTATCTAAACCAGATCTATTGTGTTATATTCTCCTACATTCAATTCACATTTACAAACTTCAGAGTGTTTTCTTTCAAATGGTACCAAGAATATGCATATTCTTGGTTCTGTGCCTGAGCTACAGGCAGTTAGATTAGGGTATGTCTTCAGGCGGAAATTGAAAAAGTAGGGGGGTAGCTCTAAATTAATCTAATCTAATAAGTCTAATACCCTGGTATCTATGGAGACACAAGATGCAACCAACACTAGATAGCTGATAAAGCCTAGCTAGGGGCTAGCTGGAACACCAACAACAAGAAGTCTGCAGGAGAGGAAGCAGGAGTGGATTGAGAGGCTTGAATTGGCCATGCCACTGCTCATCTCCATAAATGATTATGTGAATGTAATTAACTATCAATGCAGACGGCGAGTCTGATTATCTGAGACTTGCAACAAGATTTTTATTTAATTTTTTATTTAATCTTTATTTAACCAAGTAGCCAGTTGAGAACAAGTTCTCATTTACAAATGCGACCTGGCCAAGATAAAGCAAAGCAGTGCGACAATAAACAACACAGAGTTGCCCGTGGGATAAACAAAGGTACAGTCAATAACACAATAGAAAAATCTATATACAATGTGTGCAAATGGTGTAAAGAGGTAAGGCAATAAATGTCCGGGCAGCGATTGGTTGAAGAGCATGGACAACACAGTGTCCAAAGAAGGGCCAGATGTATACAGAATCGTGTTGTCTGTGTAGAGGTGGATCAAGGAATCACCCGCAGCAAGAGCGCCGGCATTGATATATATACACAGAGAAAAGAGTCTGCCCGAGAATTGAACCCTGTGGTACCCCCATAGAGACTGCCAGAGGTCTGGACAACAGGCCCTCCGATTTGACACACTAAACTCTATCTGAGAAGTAGATCACCAACTCAGAACTCCTTGGTTTTGGTAGCCTGAGATTGCTAACTGACAGAAGTCATGCTCTATTGCACACTAATGTTTACAATGTTTTATACCATGGCATTGTTGAACACTTGTTTCTGATTGGCTTGAACTTGCATGGTACAATTCAATGGCTATAGTTCATTCTTACATGTTCTATGTGTGAGCTGCTTTTGAAAGCAAAAGTGTAATTGATTTTCATTATGGCAAGCTATGAATTATGGTTTGGTAAGCTAAACTAGCATGTCTGTTTGTTTGGTTACAACAGCAACTACTGTAGCTATCTAGTAAACTTGCTAGTTACTTCCATTGGATGTTGAACACATTTCTACCAGCAAATGTGTTAAATTATAGCCATGGTATAAAAGGGATAATCAACTAGGCACTCTATGCGTTCTCTGTAAAATAATGCAACTCCGTGGAAAGGCAGGTCCACTCTGCAAGCTTGTCTAGGAACACAACTACTACGTTATTATTTCATTATTTTCCATAGAATGCATAGCCCCTCATTGATTATCCCTTACGTATTGTCCAAGCTGTTATTTCCCACTGGGCACACAGTGGTTGAATCAAAGTTGTCTATATGTCATCACTAATATCATACCCACAAGACATGCTAACCTCTCACCATTACAATAACAGGCGAGGTTAGTATTTTTGGGGTGGTATGATATTTGTGCATCTGTAACTTTCTCACTCATCATTATTCATGATTAATTCAGGACTATCCGTAATCATGGCAGCATCCACATTAATGTTTAGGAACATATTCTATTCTTATTTACAATAGATGTGAATACAAAATGACAATACATTTTTTACCATTAATTTCTTTTGGGCACAAGATAATCGGGTACACAAACAAAACAACTAGCACATTTAAGTGAATTTGTCCCAATAGTTTTGTTCCCCTAAAAAGGGGAGGACTATGTTTTACCCGATATCGATGAAAATACCCTCACATTACAGCTGACATTCTGCACAGAGTACAGAGCCAAAACAACAACAAAATTGTCACTGCCCCAATACTTTTGGAGCTCACTGTAGATCATGCCTCTCCTTAAACAGCAGGAAGCAGGTTGAACAGGCAACCCTCCTACCAGACTCTTGATTATGGTGACACCATTTATCAGAATGCAGGAGCCACTACTCTACCTTGGATGTTGTGTACCATAGCGCTTCACTTTATCACAGATAACAGGTTTAATACTCATCACTGCATCCTTTATCAGAAGGTTGGCTGGACCTCTCTAAATTCCCGTAGATCACTTCATTTCTCCCTTTACGTTTAGAAAGCTCTGCTGCACAAGCTTCCAACATATCTCACTTTTGTGTTAAAGTATAAATATTACTCTCGAGGTCCCTTGTGTTTCTATTAACCTAAGTAAATCACCCTTTCATTTTAAGGTCTCGCATGTTTGGAATAATTTACAAACCTCATTAAATCTAGAATCCCTGGTGCCAATAGGGCAGTTTAGAAAGCTGATGAGTAAAGGAGCAAGTGTTTTGGTTGACCGTAATAATGTATTTGTGTTGTTGAAATGTAGTGTATCTGTAACTGCTATACCTTGTAGTTTCTTTTTTGCTGTTTTATTGAATTATCATGTTGATTTTTACTTAAATAGCTAAGTAGACTACTTGACAAAGTTTTCCATTCACATCAAAATATGATGACACATCTAGTAACACTCATGACTTCTGTGGAATCATGGTTGATTTATGGCAAGTCCGTAACTTCCTAAATTCAGTAGGCTTCTCTCTCTGATTGAAATTCTACAGGGCTGCAGTGCAGCTAACATGATACAGGGCGCCTATTCCCCTGCAATCAGTCATTTCATGAATAACATTTAAGTGTTAGCTGTACTTTTCCCAATCACTTTACCTAAACACTCTCATACGTAGCTCTCTAGCAGAGAGTCTGTAAAAGGGCATCTGATTCATAGTGATCCGCAATTAAATAGATGTTGAAATGGAGAGATGGAACACATCCTGCACTGCCAGCAGGTATTCCTTAACTGTGCTTGTTGTTAACCATAAAAAAGTTTGACACACTGCACTGACTACATTAATTGTGTGAGCACAGTGTGGCTGGAACGATGGATGTGGTTAGGGGCGGTATGTCTCGTTTCATCACATTTAACCAGGGGGCTCTATCAAGAACACTTACAGCTATGATAGCAAACTCAAAAGAGGGAATGGTTTCCTGTAAAAGGTGCTTCACTCTTCATGAGGTTCAATAGATTTTGCATTACAGAGCTGTTACTATATGGCTGTGTTAAAAACACTCCGTACAGACCTATGCTGTTAAACCCTTTTACTTGTCACACTAGTACATACAACGCAATGGTGAGTCATAATTCAAGCTAAAGAAATGTGAACATCAGAAGCTATGGCATAGTGTGTGTGTGTGTGTGTGTGTGTACATTGTTACGTTACAACCGTATTCTAATATGGATTCCCCCTCATCAATCTACACACAATACCCCATAATAAGAAAGCAAACACATGCTTTTACAAATTCTTTCAAATTTACCTAAGTATTTAAGACCCTTTACTCAGTACTTTCTTGAAGCACCTTTGGTTACAGCCTCGAGTCTTCTTGGGAATGATGCTACAAACTTGGCACACCTGTATTTGGGGAGTTTCTCACATCCTTCTTTGCAGAGCCTCTCAAGCTCTTTGTTGGATGGGGTGCGTTGCTGCATAGGTATTTTCAGGTTTCCCCAGAGATGTTTGATCGGGTTGAAGTCCGGGCTCCGGCTGGGCCACTTAAGGACATTCAGAGACTTGACCCAAAGCCACTCCTGCATTGACTTGGCCTTGTGCTTAGGGTCATTGTCCTTTTGGAAGGGGAACATTCGTCCCAGTCTGAGGTCCTGTGCGCTCTGTAGCATGTTTTCATCAGGATCTATATACTTTGCTCCGTTCATCTTTCCCTCGATCCTAACTAGTATCCCAGTACCTGCCGCTGAAAAACATCCCCACAGCATTTTGCTGCTACCACCGTGCTTCACTGTAGGGATGGTGCCAAGTTTCTTCCAGATGTGACTACTTGGCATTCAGGCCAAAGAGTTCAATCTTGGTTTCATCAGACCAGAGAACCTTGTTTCTTATTGTCTGAGAGTCCTTTAGGTGCCTTTTGGCAAACTCCAAGTGGGCTGTCATGTGCCTTTTACTGAGGAGTGGCTTCCATCTGGCCACTCTATCATAAAAGCTTGATTGGTGGAGTGCTGCAGAGGGGAACTCCACAGAAGAACTCTGGAGCCCTGGACCTTCAATGTTGCAGAAATGTTTTGGTGCCTCTACACAATCCTGTCTCAGAGCTCTACCGACAATTCCTTTGACTTCATGGCTTGGTTTCAACTCTGGCATCCACTGTCAACTGTGGGACCTTTTATATAGACAGGTGTGTGCCTTTCCAAATCATGTCCAATCAATTGAATTTACCACAAGTTGTAGAAACATCTAAAGGATGATCAATGGAAACAGGATGCACCTGAGCTCAATTTTGAGTCTCATAGCAAAGGTTCTGAATACTTACAGGAAAGGAAGACCCAGAGTTACCTCTGCTGCAGAGTATAAGTTCATTAGAGTTAACTGCACTTCAGATTGCAGCCCAAATACATGCTTCACAGGGTTCAAGTAATGGACACATCTCAACTTGAACTTTTCAGAGGAGACTGTGTGAATTAGGCCTTCATGGTCGAATTGCTGCAAAGAAACCACTACTAAAGGACACAAATAAGAAGAAAAGACTTGCTTGGGACAAGAAACACGAGCAATGGACATTCGACCAGTGGAAATCTGTAATTTGGTCTGATGAAAAAACAAATTGGCTACTTTTGGTTCAAACCGCTATGTCTTTGTGAGATGCAGAGTAGGTGAACGGATGATCTCTGCATGTGTGGTTCCCACTGTGAAGCTTGGAGAAGGTGTGATAGTGTGGGGGTGCTTTGCTGGTGACACTGTCTGTGATTTATTTAGAATACAAGGCACACTTAACCAGCATGGCTGCCACAGCATTCTGCAGTGATACGCCATCCCATCTGGTTTGCACATAGTGGGACTATTATTTATTTTTTCAACAGGACAATGACGCAACACACCTCCAGGCTGTGAAAGGGCAATTTGACCAAGAAGGAGAGTGATGGAGTTCTGAATCAGATGGCCTGGCCTCCACAATCACCCGACCTCAACCCAATTGAGATGGTTTGGAATGAGTTGGACCACAAAGTGAAGGAAAAGCTGCCAATAAGTGCTCAGCATATGTGGGAACTCATTAAAGACTGTTGGAAAAGCATTCCAGGTGAAGCTGGTTGAGAGAATGCCAAGAGTGTGCAAAGCTGTCAAGGCAAAGGGTCGGCTACTTTGAAGAATTTCAAATATAAAATAGAATTTGATTTGTTTAAACGTATTTGGTTACTTCATGATTCCATTTGTGTTATTTAATATTTTTGATGTCTTCACCATTATTCTACAATGTAGAAAATAGTAAAAATAAAGAAAAACCCTTGAATGAGTAGGTGTGTCCAAACTTTTGACTGGTACTGTATGTAAATAAGGTATTTTTTGTGTATGTTTAATTTGTAAAATTGTCATAAAACCTGTTTTTGCTTTGTCGTTATGGGGTATTTTTGTATAGATTGAAGAGGAAAAATTATAGTTTAGTCCATTTTAGAATAAGGCTGTAATGTAACAATGTGGAAAAATCTAGGGGTCTGAATACTTTCCAAATGCACTGTGTGTGTGTGTGTGTGTGTGTGTGTGTGTGTGCAGCTACGGCACGCCGTTGATATTTGCAGCTATAGCTCCATAGGTGGGTGTGGCATGGTGTGTGTTTTCTGAGTGGGTGTGATGGGTGTAGCTGTGCCATCTTGTTGATTATGAGTGAGACCTGTCCATTTCAAGTGTTTACCCTACCCTGCCAGAGATGATAAACCTTCACTCAGTCATCCATCATCTTTTTGGATCATCACAGTAGAAGATTTGCCACCGTTTCTACAGCTATCGCTTTCTAACTAAGCTGCAATTTAACTAAGATGGAATGCAGATCTCATTCGCTGCATCTGCTAGCTCACACAGTACACTGAGGCCTGTCGATACAACAAAATCAAACCCAGCCCTAATTATTCTCGACAGACACTCACACTACAAAGAAATCCAATCAAGAAGAGTTAATTGGGCAATGTTAATGGCCCAATCTGCTTCAGGAAATGCAGATGGGTCCCAGCGTGTAATATCAGTTTGGTCCCCCTGTATGCTGGTATAAGAGCAAACATGCAGAGTAAGGGAGATTTCATTGCAAAAGAAAAGTCAATATTGAGATGATTAGATGAGAAGCAGGCAGCTTCCAGCTCCAACTGTGCTATGGCTCTCTAGCTCAGGTCCCCTGGGACAGATGTGATTACTGTACACTACACGCTCTGTGGAGAAAGGCTGCCTGAGCAGACCACAGTGTGAGACGCTTACCTAGCCTACACAGCTTACTGTTACCTCCCCTGCTGAGAATGCAGCAGATGAAACAACAAAGTGAATTTAAAAAGCAGAGAATGCAGGACTAGAACTATAATTAGTTTACTTCGTTACGGGCAGAAAAACCTTAACAAAATCAAAGAACCAATTCAGGTATTGTCTCATGTTATTCTCAGAGGTTAAGATGCCAGTGGTAAATTGTAAGTGAAACTATCAAAATAGTTACTCACGCTGTACATTTGTACATTTCCTGACATTAATTGATTGTGGTCATGTCTTGAATCTTGATGAGAGTAAATTAAAAACAATGTAGATGTATTCTGTTCCAATGTGATTACTGTCAGATTACACGGGAACATGGTATTTCCTTAGGGATGATTGTACTTGGTTTGCTTACCATTGCTGTGGAAGGCTAAACTAAACAGTTGTGAATAGAAAAGGCAATGATGAAAAGAGAGGAATTGATGTCCTGTGACTTTCTAAGTCTCCACGGTGAGAACAACTTCTATATCTGTCTAAATTCCCTGTAGAATTAAGCATGAAGCAGCTTTTACGTAATTATATAATGAACCAGATACTTCCCAGGTCTCATTGGATTTTGTTCAAATCAAATTACGTGTATCTTCTGTCTATTTCACTTGCTTATGTAAAGAAAGGCAGGGAAGAAAGGCAGTTCTATCCCATTGCATTTGGATGCCTTTGGGCTTGCAATCACTCCCTAAAAATGTGTGCTCTCATATTGTCCCTACATGACGCTTTGCATCATAATTTATCCCCTTTGTGAGGCAAAGAATCGCTGAACTGAATCAGGTAGCTAAATGCTACCTTTAAAAAGAATCTCAGCTGCACCTGGGGAAAGTAAGCTAACAAGGACTGCCTCTGGTTGCTCCTGCAAGGGCATCAATAATAAATGGATGCCTGTTTGTGTACAGGCCTCTTCGTCATGCAATCGTGGGCATCCCTTGAGATGTCTCTAGCACTAATATGAACTTTGGCAGGGTCCTTAACTTTGAAAACTATACAAACAGGTGTAGAAAAGTGCTGAAATGATTGTTTTTTTTTGTATTCTGGCCTCAAAGTCCCTGTATTTCTCCTAAAACCAATCAGGTAATGTGGCAATAAAATGTTTCCAATTGTGCCACTTGCTTTGTTATGCACATATTCTTAATTAGAAAGGAAGCTTTCTGTGTAGAGGCACAATGCTCCCCATTCCTCCAGTTTAGTAAATTTAACAACCCCAGAAAGATATGCTGAGTGTACTTTTAGTGTTCTCCAGTGTTAGTTACCAAGGCTCAGTTTAGTTGTTTACTCCATTTATTGGTGGTTTAAATGTATACCCCAGTAGTTTTAGTCACTATATTAATTATTTGAGAATCAATGGCATTTCATTATAACAACTTATACTGTATATATGTAAGTCAATATTGTTTAATTAATTAGGGCCCTTTGTCTGAGTGACCCATTGAAGGCAACATTGAGAGTTCATGACCTACATTATATGATATAGGTCATGAACTCCCAACGTATATTTCAACCTCTAGTGAATATGCATGAGGTTGTCACACACATTATAGAATCATTGAACTTCCCAGATCAGAGAAGAGTAGACAGATGGATGTCTGAGTTTGGGGACAGTTCCATAGAGTACTGGAATAGAACCAATTGTCCCAGCTAAATGAAAGGTTGTCATCTCAGCCGAGGAGATGAGCTCATCTTACATAATTATTAGTCTCATTAAGTTTTCCAGACATGTCTCTGTCATTGTCCTGGTGGAACCGCTCATCTTCACTGGCAAACATCCTGCGCTCGACACCCGTATTGTATGGAGCTAGCATTCTTCCTTTGTAATGAGAACGCAGTAACCATAATTTCAGGCTGTTCAGAAAATCCATAAAATATACATGGGATACATTTATGTCTGCCTGTGCCTATGAAAGGGTTTTTGTGTAGCTATGAAGGCAACAATATGCTGAAATTACCTTTTCAAAAAAGAAGTAATCCTATACTGGCCTGTGTGTGTGTGTGTGTGTGTGTCTGTTTTTTCCCCATTAAGTATTGAGCCAAAGTGAGCATCTAGCCAACATGTATGATCTTGGTAATCAGAAACTTTCCTCTGCTCAAGTGTTGTTATACCAAGCATCTATCTCATCACTTTAATCTGTAAGGTTCAATGGCGGGAGAAAATCAAACTGCAGCATTACCAACTCAACACAAACCTTGTATAGGATGTAGGGGAGAGTGGGGTAAGTTGAGAAAATGGGGTAAGTTGAGTCACCATTGATTCTAGGAAACCATACACAAAACTTATCATTTGATAAAATCTTTAGGAAGAGGTCATCATTTCAAGGAGTCTGTGAATGAAAAAAACACATGGAAAAAGTGGTAAGCAAGTTAGTTAAAAAATAAGATTTTCACCAAGTTAAAAGATTTCATGATGCTTTAATCTAAACCAAAATAAATACTTTTTATATTATTCTATACATCAGTTGGGTTCTTTATAAGCTTCAATTCTAAACATAGCATGACAGTGTATCGTTCTGGCTGTATTGGCTAATAGGGTAAAAATGTTTGCCTTGGGGTAAGTTGAGCCACTGGCTATGGGGTAATTGAGCCAATGCAATGGTTGAGCCAATGCAATGGTTGAGCCAATGGCAAGTTGAGCAAATCAAAGTGTTTTCTTGACAGACGTAATGCAAGGCATTATAACTGGGATCCCACTGGGCAAAAACAGGTTGAATCAACATTGTTTCCATGTCATAAAAAAACAACATTCTATGTGATGACGTTGAATCAACATGGAAAAATGATTGAATTTGCAAAAAGTCATCGATGTAACTTCTATCCTAATCCAATGATAGGGTGACATTTTTTGTTTATTTCACTATGAATTCCTGTTTGTTGATAATTCAACTAAATGGTAATCAAAACTAGATGTTGAACTGACATCTATGCCCAGTAGGATGGATATGAGGTAACTACAGGGCCTGGCCTTTGTAAAAAGTGTTTAAAAAGTACAAAGTGTTTGTTAGGTGTTATGCCGGTGTTAAAATGTGCTTAAAATGATTAAAAGACAAAAAAGTGATTCTGATTGTGTTGAATTGTTTTGAAGAAATATAGATAGACATTGTTTAAAAAAGGTGGTGGTAATATTTCATTCGGTACAGAAATGTGTAGACGGGTTAACTTACCCTGTCCTGTGGTTCAACTTAACCCATACCCAGGGTAAGTTGAGCCAAGAGACTACGTTTTTGGACAAGCTATGTTTTATAAACTGTAATGTTTACATTAATTCTTATTATTTCCAGGGATACAGAACATCCTGATATATACTGTACTAAAATATAAAGGCAACATGAAGTGAAGTTCCCATGTTTCATGAGCTGAAATAAAATATATCAGAAATGTTTCATATGCACAAAAAGCTTACTTCTCTAAAATGTTGTGCACAAATTTGTTTACATCCCTGTTAGTGAGAATTTATCCTTTGCCAAGATAATCCATCCATCTGACAGGTGTGGCATATCAAGAACCTGACTAAACACAATGATCAATACACAGGTGCACCTTGTGCTGGGACAATAAAGGCCACCTTAAAATGTGCACAACCGAAACATTTCTGCACAAACTGTCAGAAACTGTCTCAGGGAAGCTCATCTGCATGCTCGTCGTCCTCACCAGGGCCTAGACCTGACTGCAATTTGGCTTCATAACTGAGTTCAGTGGGTAAATGCTCACCTTCGATGGCTACTGGCACACTGGAGAAGTGCGCTCTTCATGAATGAATCCCGGTTTCAATTGTACCGGGTAGACAGCACGTATGGCGTCGTGTGGGCAAGTGGTTTGCTGATGTCAACTTTGTGAACAGAGTGCCCCATGATGGTGGTGGGGTTATGGTATAGGCAGTCATGAACTACAGACCATGAACACAATTGTATTTTATCAATGGCAATTTGAATGCACAGAGATACCGTGACGAGATCTCGAAACCCATTGTGGTTCCATTTATCCGACGCGTTCAACTCATGGTTCAGCATGGTAATCAAATCAAATCAAATGTATTTATATAGCCCTTCGTACATCAGCTGATATCTCAAAGTGCTGTACAGAAACCCAGCCTAAAACCCCAAACAGCAAGCAATGCAGGTGTAGAAGCACGGTGGCTAGGAAAAACTCCCTAGAAAGGCCAATACCTAGGAAGAAACCTAGAGAGGAACCAGGCTATGTGGGGTGGCCAGTCCTCTTCTGGCTGTGCCGGGTGGAGATTATAACAGAACATGGCCAAGATGTTCAAATTTTCATAAATGACCAGCATGGTCGAATATTAATAAGGCAGAACAGTTGAAACTGGAGCAGCAGCACAGCCCCATGTCGCATGGATCTATACACAATTCATGGAAGCTGAAAATATTGCAGTTCTTCCATGGCCTGCATATACACCAGACATGTCATCCAATGAGCATGTTTGGTGCATATGAGGATGCTCCGGATTGACGTGTTTGACAGCATGTTCCAGTTCCCACAAATATCCAGCAACTTTGCACAGCCATTGAGGAGGAGTGGGACAACATTCCACAGTCAAAATCAACAGCCTGATCAACTCTATGGGAAGGTGATGTGTCATGCTGCATGAAGAAAATGGTGATCACAACAGCTACTGATTGGTTTTCTGATCCACACCCATACCTTTTTTTAAGGTATCTGTGACCAACAGATGCATATCTGTATTCCCAGTCATGTGAAATCCATAGATTAGGCCCTAATGAATTTATTTAAATTTATTTAAATTGACTGATTTCCTTATATGAACTGTAACTCAAAATCGTTGAAATAGTAGCACGTTACATTTTATATTTTTGTTCAGTGTATATGTAGATACTGTATATTTGTTAGACAGAATACCCTTGATGGAGAGATGCTTAATATATTTAAAAAAACTACTCTTCTCATTTAAAGTTTTTTTTTCAAGTTTAAAGTAGGCACAACCTCAGGGCTAGCCTGTGCATACTAGACTAACATAATTGGGAGTCCATAATTGAGAGAGCTGGGCTCTGTATTCAGAAATCTACTGCTTTCCTGCTAGCCTAAGGGAGTATTGACTCGAACATACAGACTCTAGGATCAAGTGAGAGATGCTGATTGTTCTAAAGAATATCAATAGCAATGTTTCAGCTTTCTGTCTAAAACCCTGTCTGGTTGTCCATTTGAAACACAAAGATCAGGTGAGCCCAAAGCCATTCTCAGGTCCATAGAGAGCACTGAAGAAAATTAGAAGAGAGATACATAATCGACAACCATCAAGTCTCTTGTTGAACAGATGTTTATTGATATGGCAGAGGTTCAACCTGGCATTATACTCACTTCGACAGCAGCACAAAAGGTTGGAATAGTTCTAAACTATCATTTGAGATACATTTGAGTAAAAAGCTAACTTCAGGTTTTTTCTGTGCTCCAAATAAGTGATGAATTCGAGTGTAATTCATTAGCAACAAAGAAAATGCATTAAAGGTATCCACTGCACTCGACTAGAACTATGGAGATTAGGCAAAGAAGATAAAGCCGCTATACTCTCTATTCTGTGGCAATGGTTATGAGAAAACACCATGGTTTATATTTGATTTCTGTGAATACATCAGTGCCTTGAAGAAAGCACACAAAATCAGCTGGCAGTTGTCTTCTTGGGTCTGCAGGCATTGGGAGCATAAATACAATTACACCACAGGAAGAAAAAAAAAGACTCTGCCTCCCCTCGATATACCAAGACTTAATACCCATTGTTCATCTTTTTTTCTCATTTCAGTTTCTCTCTGTGGAATCTTATCCATGCTCTGAAAATTGCAGTTTGTTTATGACTTCCATCTTAAAAGAAACACTGAAAAAAGCTAATCAATAAAAAACATGATATTATCCCAGAGCTCGTTATAAGCCTGGACTCTCACAGTAGAGGAGTTACGATGGTAGTAATGTGCTTACTGTGTCTGTCTCTCCCTCTCCAGTCACACAATGGATACAATTGTGATGCTCATGTTGTTGAATGTTATACAGCTGGTAAGCCCACGTTATGATGTATACAAATGAGATATAAAAGCAGACCAATTCTATTTTGTTTCTCTCAAGGCGCTTGTCTCAAACAATGTGATGGCTGATGTGAATGGTAGAATAAATGTTTATATTTATCACAATGGAATTTATCCCCACAAAAATTCAGCAGTCCATTTTGGAAAGGAGGAGAAAAAAATCTACAATTGGTCATATTCTGGATGGCTGCATTGAAGGCTTTGATGGGAACGTTATTTCATTGATCCACCCTCTTGGATCATGATATCTATTCATTTCATAGTTCCCCATACATCTCTCCATTACATGAGCCAGTACACCAACCATTCCTTGTGCTAGGGAAGCATGCAGCACAAAAAGTCTATGAGTAGACTTACATCTATATTGACCACCTTGGTCCCATTCTGACAGTAACATTGATATTGAATGGGGAGAAATTGGTGAAAACAGTAATTGATGTAAACAGTGTAGTGCAATTGTGTGAGACTAAAAGCATTGGTGTCCCATGGTCTCTTGATGTGCCGGAGCTAGGATAAATCATTGTCTTATCTTGGAGAAGTCTGTAGTGTAGCCTTCAAATCAGCTACTAAACAGAATTGACACCTGTGATAGCTAAAACAGGGGAGAGAGATGACTTGTATGGATGTTACTCAATCTGAAGAGTGGTTTCTTTGACCACTCTGGGCTGGATATATTATTGAGTGTGACATTTGACAATGCATAATTTCAGCATGATTGAAGGGAAAAGGAACATCTCCTGTATGCCTTCTGTATGTTTGCAGAATCTAGCTCGATGCAAATAAGTGCAGGGAGGTTCCAGACTCCTGACTTCATGGTCTGTATATTTGTCTGACTGTAATGAACCAGGAAGTGGGTTGAAAATCCCCCATCACCACTTGACTCCCCTAATGATCAGCTCTTCAAGAGATCTATAAGGACTGCCAATATTGACCACAGGGTGACGCCATACCCTCAGAAATATCCCCAGAGATTCATCTACAGGTATTTCAAAAAATAGATTTACCCCACCACCAGTAGACCATGGATTTTGTGTTTGACCGGGCTTTGCTTTGAGAAATGAGGAGCCATTCGTTTTTCAGTCAGAAATCGTTATACCCACATTCTACTGACCATACCACTGAAGTAATTTCAGCTCTGCAGTTGCTTTCACTAGTCAATTAAATGTGGATGAGTCAAATCAAATTTTATTTGTCACATGCACCAAATACAATAGGTATAGACCTACCGTGAAATGCTTACTTACAAGCCCCTAACCAACAATGCTGTTCAAGAAATAAAGTGTGACTGTAAGTGTGTGTGTGTTCACACACCTGCGTGCCTGTACATTCATTTGTGATTTTGTGTTAATGTGTGTGTGTGTGAATAGATGAGTGGAAGGGGAAACACTGTTCCATCTGGCGGTAACTAAGGAGCATAGCTCCAATATCACAGTTACCACAGGGGAAGAGAGTCAGGGGTCTCCTTGAGGACAACTATGACAGCCACTTTCAGATAAATGCCACAGATGGGAAATAAGCGTGGGCCGTAATTCCTGCAGTAAAAGGTAGTAATGAGGATGGAGCCTGGAGCTTCCAGAGCTCTCTGGACTGGCTGTGCCCCGCCTCTGTAGTGAGAAGCCCACGCGTTCGGAGGTACTGCATCTGCGGCACTGCATAGGGCCAAGCTGCTCAAACTCCACTGGGAAAATGAGATGATCAGCGGGCATAACTAGCTAAGCCCCCGCTTCCCGGCCCCGGGTAATGAAAACGTAGCCCTGCCTCACCTTACAGTGCACGCAGCCTGATAGAGACTGATGGAACCGCTCCCCAAGCTGTTAGAGGTGTGATCCATCCGGCAGCTAGGCAGGCTGCCCGGATTGCAAGGCTGTGGCTCCATATGGCCCTGTAGGCACAGTGCATGTGTTCACTGTGCGGTGCTGCAGGCCTAATTCATGGGCCAAGTTTGAGAGGCATCCTGAAAATGAGAAAGGAATGATAGAGCAGGGCGTTAAAGGATGGGATGGCCAATGTATCATCGGGAGTGTGTGTCTGCCACAGTGTTGTTGAGACTTCACACTCTACCTTTCATTATGATAATGAACTCTGGGACTGCAGGTCATGGTGGGCAGAGCCTGTGCGTGTGTGCTGCAATCTGTTTGATTGGACCAATTTACAAATGACCCACAACCCCCTCCCACACCACCGCCCCCGCCAATCCACCGATACACACACACACACAAAACCATAACATTTGTCAAATCTTTTCACTTTCCAGATTACAAATAATGTAAAGTTAATGAATTGCAACGCATAAATAAAGCTACTGCACATTTTGCAACCTGCAATAAGATATTGATTCAACTGGACTAAACACAGACATGTTTACTGATTCCAACTCTTGATAGTTATCATGACTAATCATATTACAGTATTAGTCAGAGTGTATTCATTACCATAAGAGGTAAGTACAAATGCCACAATGCGAAAGGCATATCAAATTGACAGTCCTACAGTAAGTACTTGTGTCCTTCTAAATGAAGGACGTTTCTATTGAAAAGATTTGCAAAGCCTCCCCCATTTCTCCTTCACCCAAATCCAGATAGCTGATGTTCTGAAAGAGCTACAAAATTTGGACCCCTTACAAATCAGCCGGGCTAGACAATCTCTTTCTAAAATGATCTGCCTAAATTGTTGCAACCCCTATTACTACCCTGTTCAACGTCTTTCATATTGTCTGAGATCCCAAACGATTGGAAAGCTGCTGCGGTCATCCACCTCTTCAAAGGGGGAGACACTCTAGACCCAAACTGCTACAGACCTATATCTATCCTACCCTGCCTTTCTAAGGTCTTTGAAAGCCAAGTTAACAAACAGATCACTGACCATTTCGAATCCCACCGTTCCTTCTCCGCTATGCAAGCTGGTCATACGGTGCACATTAGCCATGCTCAAGGTCCTAAACTATATCATAACTGCCATCGACAAGAGACAATACTGTGCCGCCGTATTCATCGACCTGGCCAAGGCTTTCGAATCTGTCAATCACCACATTCTTATTGGCAGACTCGACAGCCTTGGTTTCTCAAATGACTGCTTCGCCTGGTTCACCAACTACTTCTCATATAGAGTTCAGTGTGTCAAATCGGAGGGCCTGTTCTCCAGACCTCTGGCAGTCTCTATGGGGGTGCCACAGGGTTCAATTCTCGGGCTGACTCTCTTCTCTGTATACATCAATGATGTCACTCTTGCTGCTGGTGATTCTCTGATCCACCCCTACGCAGACGACACCATTCTTTATACTTCTGGCCCTTCTTTGGACACTGTGCTATAACTAACCTCCAGACGAGCTTCAATATCATACAACTTTCCTTCCGTGGCCTCCAACTGCTCAAGTAAAACTAAATGCATGCTCTTCAACCGATTGCTGCCCGCACCTGCATCACTACTCTGGACGGTTCTGACCTAGAATATGTGGACAACTAAAAATACCTAGGTGACTGGCTAGACTGTAAACTCTCCTTCCAGACCGATATTAAGCATCTCCAATCCAAAATGAAATCTAGAAAAAGGCTTCCTCTCTCGCAACAAATCATCCTTCACTCATGCTGCCAAACATACCCTCGTAACTATCCTACCGATCCTCGACTTCAGCAATGTCATTTACAAAATAGCCTCCAACACTACTCAAAAAATTGGATGGAGTCTATCACTGTGCCATCTGTTTTGTCACCAAAGCCCCATATACTACCCACCGCTGCAACCTGTTGGATGGCCCACGCTTCATACTCGTCGCCAAATCCACTGGCTCCAGGTCATCTACAAGTCTTTGCTAGGTAAAGCCCCGCTTTATCTCAGTTCACTGGTCATCATAGCAGCAAGCGCTCCAGCAGGTATATTCACTGGTCACCCCCAAAGCCAATTCCTCCTTTGGCCGCCATTCCTTCAAGTTCTCTGCTGCCAATGACTAGAACGAACTGCAAAAATCGCAGAAAAATATATCACTGAAGCTGGAGACACTTCTCTCCCTCACTAACTTCAAGCACCAGCTGTCAGAGCAGCTCACAGATCATTGCACCTGTACATAGACCATCTGTAAATAGCTCATCCAACTACCTCATCCCCATATTTATTAATTTATTTTGCTCCTTTGCACCCCAGTATCTCTGCATGCACATTCACATATATCACTCCAGTGTTTAATTGCCATATCGTAATTACCTCGCCACTATGGCCTATTTTATTGCCTTACCTCATTTGCACACACTGTATATATACTTTTTTTCTACTGTATTATTGACTGTATGTTTGTTTATTCAATGTGTAACTGTGTTTTTGTATGTGTCGAACTGCTTTGCTTTATCTTGGCCAGGTCGCAGTTGTAAATGAGAACTTGTTCTCAACAGGCCTACCTGGTTAAATAAATAAATATTTTTAACGGTCTCATGGTCCCCTGAAGGTCCCCTGAATGTTCTCGGGACGTTGTGGCATGGTCCCAGAGATTTTTGACTAGTTCCCGGTTTGTCCTGTGGACATCACTTGATGGTCACAAAGAAACATTCTCCCCCCCAAAATAAAAACATTTACCCAGGGCATGCTAGCTTCATTATTACATAAACACTACATATACACTAATAATTAAATGTTAAACTGATGTCAGAAGGCCGAGTACAGCATTCGTCATGTAAACACCTTACTCTATCGGCGTAAGGTCATAATCGAGGTAAGCGTATGCCGATTAAAACACCTGCTTTCTGAACAATCTTTCAAATGATTAGGATATGTAAACAGCTTAATCGGTCTTCCAGCAGTGTATTTTATCTGTGTATGTGCCAGCACCGGGTAGTGCAAGCCTCCCTCTTATGCGAGTGAAGTGGAGTTCAGAAAAACTTTAAGTATGCATCTTATAAATAGTTTTCACATACAAATGTTATATGTAACACGGTCACTGTGGTAGAATGTTTAGTTTGATGGGCAAGTCCCATCGGTAGCCTGATTTCAGATGTGTCCATGTAAACAGGAATATTAAGGAAATCATTATTCTTGCAAAGTATGTAAACATTTTAAACCAACTTTTTTATTATCCTGACTATCCACAAAAGTCACATTACTACTGATCCAGTCACAGCTCTTTGTCTTTTGGTAATGCTAGGGACACCCACACAGTGCTTTTCACATTCAGTATTTTCAAATTACAGACATGATTACATCTTGTATGTTTATTCACACATGATAATTTAACATCTCCTCACATGTGATTTGAACTCATAACCTATTGGTTAACTGCATTCCAACCTTCCTGCTATGCCACCAAACTCAATTAAATCAATGAAAGAATAATCAGATTAACTGATAACTAAAATAGCAACGCAGATGGCTCTCTTTTGCTAAGTGCAGAGATGTATTATAGGTAATGAATGTGTTGGGGACTTCCATTTATATTTCAAGGTTGGTTCGTTAGCACATGGGGTGAACTGATTGGTGTCACCTTGTTAGTCAGTATGTGTTACACCTGTGGCTGGTTTGTCATCTCGTTAGTCAGAAGGTGTTTCACCTGTGCTTGCCCAGGTGCTATATAAGAGTGATTGGGCCAGTGTGCTCTAGTGTCTTGAGAGATTTGGAGGGTTTACACCTTTAGTTAGTGGTCCCTATTTGAGTTCTAGAAAAACAATTTATCTGATCTTCCCAATTTTCATTTTGCATTGCTTTTTATTTTGCCCCTCCCCCTTCAGGGGACCATGACACGAAGTCCCAAAAACTTCTTAAAAATGTCCCCTGATGCATCACCGGGACCAACTGGGAACTATACAAAACCTCCAAAGGACCATGACAATGTTCCCTTGGGACCGTCATGTGACGTTCTTAAATTTTTCTCCGATTGCGTAAACAACAACGGTAATTGTGTGATGGCGGGGCTGCAGGGTTGTGTTCCAAATGAAACTACAAGTGTGCTTGCTGTAGTTCCTCAACGGCACAGTTAGGAGAGCTAAAAAAACAACTTATAGTTGAAGACGCTTTGAGTCATAAAAGTGTATTGAAATTGCTTTGGAACTGTCCATGCTTTGGAGATGTGTGTGGCTACCTGAAGACACTAGTTAGTCTTCTCAATCAAACCTTTTTAATTGTTTTGTCTTACGTTACACCTACCGCACATTTTCAAGGAATGGCATTTTGTTACTGAATGGACACCTCCCCCGTGAGGTCCTCACTACCCCAGTTCTTTCCTGTTGTGAACTCACCTTTGGACTAATAATTTCCCCAATATCTCCAAACTGTTCCCTTTCAATTGCAACATTTCTTTTTTAAGAAACATTTCTGTTTAGCCCTATCCATGTAGGCAAATTCCCAAGACTTAAATGGTTTTAATCATGGTGAAACAAAGTGACACTCTCTCCCATTTGTAGTGACAGCATGATGAATGGAGGCTCCTGGATTTACTTTACATGGACAAATACACTCTGTATGCCTGCAAGGTGTCTTTAAAACACAGGAAAAAAATAAACACAAAGTTGACTGAATTCATATTCATGATGACCCTCAGGGCGTTGGGGTGTATAGTAGCTGGCATAGAATAGAGGCGCATAGGTTGCGCCTCAAATGGCACCCTATTCCACATATAGTGCACTTCTTTTTGACCAGAGTACTATGTGCCATGGTCAAAAGTAGTGCACTGTTTAGGGAATAGGATGCCATTTGGGATGCATGGCAGAAAAAAAAGGAAAAAAAGAGATGAGTGCACTTTTCTTCACATTCATCATTAGAATTGGACCTCTGTGTCGCACGTGCATCTTATTTTTCATGAAATCCTTGCAGGTTAAGAGAATTATCCTGCATTGAATTCATTATCCAGATGGTGCCACACTTTCAGTCTGTAGTGAACTGTATTCCAGTCCTGATTACCTTCACTTAAAGCTGCAGTATGTAGCTTTGTGCACAACCTGACACAATTCACATTGAAATGTCAGTTATATATCTGTAATTTACATTGAAAGCAAGTATGATAAGCAGTAGATTCATTATATGTGTGCTATTTCTATGCTTCCTCTCCTGCGTTTTTTTATACTTCTGGTTTTGTACACCAGCCTCAAACAGCTGAAAATATGCGTTTGAGCCAATAATTGTGACAAGGTAGGAGTGGTATACAGAAGATAGTCTTTTACCAAATAGGGCTAAGTTCATATCATGGCAAGAACAGCTCAAATAAGCAAAGAGAAACGACAGTCTGTCATTACTTTAAGACATGAAAGTCAGTAAATCCAGAAAATTTCAAGAACTTGGAGAGTTTCTTCAAGTGCATTCGCAGAAACCATCAAGCGCTATGATGAAACTGTCTCTCTTGAGGACCGCCACACGAAAGGAAGACCCAGTGTTTCCTCTGCTGCAGAGGATTCGAGTTAACTGCACCTCAGATTGCAGCCCAAATAAATGCTTCACAGAGTTCAGGTAACACACATCTCAACATCAACTGTTCAGAGGAGACTGCGTGAAACAGGTCTTCATGGTCAAATTGATGCAAAGAAACCACTACTAAAGTGGCAGTAATAAAGCCTCTCTTGAAAAAGCCAAACCTTGACCCAGAAAATATAAAAAACTATCAGCCTATATCGAATCTTCTATTCCTCTCTAAAATTTTATAATTTTTTTGAAATTATTCATTTTATCTCTATTTGTGCTTTTTGTGGCTCCTCTCTTTGGCTGGAAAAATGGCTGGGTTTTTCTGTGAGTTGGTGATGACCTAACATAATCGTTTCTGGAGCTTTCACTGTAAAGAATTTTTGAAATCACACACTGTGGCTGGATTAACGAGAATTCTATCTTTAAAATGGTGCCTAATACTTGTATGTTTGAGAAATTTGATTCATGAAATTTCTGTTGATTTGTATTTGGCGCCCTGCAATTTCATTGGCTGTTGGCGAGGGTCCTAGACAGGTTAAAATGATCTACTTTGGTTTAGATCAAGGGTGTTGAACTAATTTTGCCCCCGGTGCCGCATCGGCTGCACTGAAAGTTGGCTATATTTCCTTGTTGTCAAAAATAGTCTATCCATAGTTTCTGGAATTTCCGATACTCCCTGACTGTCAAGTGATTATTAACGAGGTGGACAGTCAAGAAACTGTTTCAATTAGGTTGAGTCATTTTAAAGTATATTGTGTTGGTTTCGCCGTATGTTTGACACCCCTGGTTGAGATACAACCATCATCAAACCTGTAACACAATACATTAATTTGACAAAAAATAATTAATTTGAACTAATTTGCTTACCACCTTTTCCATGTGTATTTTTTCCCTTCAGAGACTCCATTAAATGAATAAATATTAGGTCAAATAATACATTTTGTCTATGGTTTCTTAGAAACAAGGATGGCTCAACTTACCCCACTCTCCCCCACAGTATTTTTGCAGTTCAGTGTTTAGATCAGAGTGTAAAATGCCTGATTCTCCACTGTTTTTGTCAGGTCCAATTTGACTCTGTCCGTCCACACCTCGTGCACCAAACATGCACAATTAAGCCACTGACTTAATCCTGTGGTAAAGGAGACAACTCTGGTTCATTGGAGTGTAATATGAAGAATGTAGACAAGAGAAACAAGTGTTGCCCATAGCCATGAGTGATGTGTGCCATAACTGATTAACGTGTCATTCACCCCAGAGGCATTGTGACACATCTTAAAAAAACACCAAGCATGAAACTGACATAATCATGTCATAACATTACCTAGATAAAGAACACTATAAAGAAACATACAGAGTTATGTTTATAAGGTTTTACGTTTTATGACCTGTTTAAACAAGTTGACTGAAGGCTTTATGACACTGTAAATGGAATAGATTTTATGACTTTTTACTTGGTATCTTATTCATGTGAATCAATGTATTTACAAAAAAAACTTCCCGAACCTCATAAATGAAAGAACACAGCATTTTTAAAACTATGTTAGGCTCCAATATTTTGTCCAGAGAGGTTGTCTTGAGAAACTTTCTGCAAATCATATTTGATTTTATTCAGCTTTCTGTTAAATTGCAGCCCCACAACATGCCTGATTTAAAATGACAACCGTTAAATATCAGCCACTTCTTTTCACATCAAACATTTACAACTACTCTAACCCTACTGTAACCCTACTACTGTAACCCAGGCTATTATAGTACCATAGGACCTAGACTACAGCAAAAAAGCACATTTGAATGTCACTGTGGTTATTGAACCACAGGGGCATAGCCAGAAATTCATTGGGTGGGCCAAGTAGGGGTGCTGAGGAGTATTTTTGTAATAATAATGTATTATTTTTTTTGTTTTTGCTCAATCTGAATGGGTGGGCCTGGCAGGGCCTGGCTCCCCAGTGGGTGGGCCTGTGTCCACCCAGGCCAACCCATGCCTATGCCCCTATTGGACCATAACTTTTCCCACAAGACATGAAAAGTAATATATCAGTTCAATAATGCGAAAGGATCAGGTATTCTACTTAAATGTGTTTTCTCAAAGTTAACACATGTTTTATTTCATGGTGAATAAACAATAATTAAGAGTAAGTAATTAATAAGTAAGGCACCAGGCTACCAAAACACAGTATTGTTACAGCATTACAATATTGATGGTGGCAGGGTAGCCTAGTGGTTAGAGTGGTGGACTTGTAACTGAAAGGTTGCAAGTTCAAATCCCCGAGCTGACAAGGAACAAATCTGTCGTTCTGCCCCTGAACAGGCAGTTAACCCACTGTTCCTAGGCCATCATTGAAAATAAGAATTTGTTCTTAACTGACTTGCCTAGTTAAATAAAATAAATGGTATTGAAATACATTTATTTTTCTTTCTTGTCAAACAACCATTTAATTATTTTATATTATTAGCCCTCATAATACCAACATATTTTACATGCTTTACATGTAAAATACTGTATGAACCCAAGAAGAAACGATTGGAAAAATGTACAATCATAAAATAGCTAAATCTAAAACATCATTTCACATGTAAATAATGTTACATGTAATGCTAGCATTCAAATGTTTGGGGTCACTTAGAAATGTCCTTGTTTTTGAAAGAAAAGCAAAAAAAAAATCCATTCAAATAACATCAAAATTATCAGAAATACAGTGTAGACATTGTTAATGTTGTAAATGACTATTGTAGCTGGAAACAGTATATTTTTTTTGTGGAATATCAACATAGACATTGAGAGGCATATTATCAGCAACAATCGCTCCTGTGTTCCAATGGCATGTTGTGTTAGCTAATCCAAGTTAATCACTTTTAAAGGCTAATTGATCATTAGAAAACTCTTTTGCAATTATGTTAGCACAGCTGAAAACTGTTGCTCTGATTAAAGAAGCAATACAACTGACCTTCTTTAGACTAGTTGAGTATCTGAAGCATCTGCACTTGTGGGATTGATTACAGGCTCAAAACGGCCAGAAACAAAGACTTTCTTCTGAAACTCGTCAGGCTATTCCACGCGAGAAATTGCCAAGAAACTGAAGATCTGGTACAACGCTGTGTACTACTCCCTTCACAGAACAGCGCAAACTGTCTCTAACCAGATTAGAAAGAGGAGTGGGAGGCCCAGGTGCACAACTGAGCAAGAGGACAAGTACATTAGAGAGTCTAGTTTGAGAAACCGATGCCTTACAGGACCTCAGCTGGCAGCTTAATTAAATAGTACCCACAACACACCAGTCTTAACGTCAACAGTGAAGAGGCGGCTCTGGGATGCTGGCTTTCTTTGCAGAGTTGCAAAGAAAAAGCCATATCTCACACTGGCCAATAAAAAGCAAAGATTCAGATGGGCAAAAGAACACAGACACGACAGAGGAACTCTTCCTAGAAGGTCAGCATCCCCAGATTTGCCTCTTCATTGTTGATGGTGTTCTACTATTTTTCAGACAGCTGTCTTTTTCCCCTTAAATGAAACTGGTATAATTTTTTATTTATCACAATTTTCTTTAACCACTATTGGTCTTTAATTAAGGCTAGGGGGCAGTGTTCGGAAGTTTGGATGACTGAGGTGCCCAAAGTAAACTGCCTGTTACTGCCTGTTATATGCTAGGATATGCATATAATTGATAGTATTGGATAGAAAACACTCTGAAGTTTCTAAAACTGTTAAAATAATGTATGTGAGTTTAAAAGAACTGATAGGGCCGGTGAAAACCCGAGGATAATCCATCTGGAATAAAAACAAATTTTGAGGTCACAGGCCATTTCAATGATAGCCTATGGGAAAAACAAATAGATAGGGCCCAGTTGGCAGTTCCTAGGGCTTCCACTAGATGTCAACAACCTTTAGAAAGGGTTTCAGGCTTGTGTCCCTCATTAGAAAAGTAGTCTTGTTGCACGCATGAATGAGGTTCGCGCTCTTCATTATTTATCTTGCCTATTGAACATATTATTCTCCGTCTTAAACTTTATTGTTTATTTAGATATTAGAGTACCTGAAGATTAATTAGAACCATCGTTTGACTTGTTTGGACGAACTTTACCAGTAACTTTTTGGATTTGTTTGTATGCATGTTGAAAGAGTGGATTAATGAAATCAATGGCACCAACTGAACTGACTATTTGGATATAAAAAGGGACTTATCAAACAAAACAACCATTCATTGTGTAGCTGGGACCCTTGGGATTGCAAACAGAGGAAGATCTTCAAAGGTAAGTGATTTATTTGATCGCTATTTGGGATTTTGTAATGCCTCTGCTGGTTTGTTAAAATATTTTGATGTGGGGCGCTGCCCTCAGATAATCGCATCATATGCTTTTGCCGTAAAGCCTTTTTGAAATCTCACAATGCGGTTGGATTAACAAGAAGTTAAGCTTTTAAACGATGTAAGATACTTTTCATAATTTATTTTTGTTTTCATGAATGGTTAATATTACGATTTCTGTATTTTGAATTTCACCGGATGTTGTCTTAGTGGCACGCTAGCAGTACACCGATCCCAAAGATTAATGCAGGGCCGACAGACAAGTTCCTTACTTTTTCCACCTTCCACTTGTCTCTTTATATATGGACGGAATGAATCGAACAAAAGGACCATTTGTGATGTTTATGGGACATATTGGAGTGCCAACAAAAGAAGCTCGTCAAAGGTAAGGCATGATTTATATTTTATTTCTGCGTTTTGTGTCGCGCCTGCAGGGTTGAAATATGCTACTCTCTCATTGTTTACTGTTGTGCTATCATCAGATAATAGCATCTTATGCTTTTGCCCGAAAAGCCTTTTTGAAATCTGACATGTCGGCTGGATTCACAACGAGTGTAGCTCTAATTTGCATGTTTGATTTAATGAAAGTTTGATTTTTATAATAACTTATTTGAATTTGGCGCTCTGCATTTTCCCTGGCTTTTGGCCAGGTGGGACGCACAAATTAAACTCTAAAAGGTCTTTACCTATCACATCCATAAAACAGTCAATGTATTAAAATCATAACCTCTTATCTTATCACTATTCTGAACAGTTGTAACCTCCTGCATCTGCAAAAACCCCAGCCTTACTCATGATTCAGTACTACATAAATGTGTTAAATTATTTATTTTCTAGCTAACTAAATGATAACACAGGATAAACAAACACTTAGTACATGAGAAAATGACCCTAGCGGACTAACACATATGGTGGCTTTTTACACAACGACATGGAGAGAGAAAGAGAAACTTATCATTGATACATTTTAGAAACTATTATCACAGAAATAATATACTTGGCACATGAACCTCCGCCCATTTGAAGTAAGAAATCATTAATGTATTTACGCATGAATGCCTTCGTTCGCCATTTATCTCTGTCTGAGCCAGCCCTCCTTAGGAAGTGTTATGGGCCTTTCCACGGCACACTTGTAAGGCTCTGATTGTCCGAAAGGGTCCGGACCCATCTCTTCTACTGTTGTTCACTCTGCCAGCCATGTCAATGGTTCCCATTGGTTGATGAGAGTAGCATACTACAGTGATTTGAAAGAGTAGTACAGTGGTATCACTTAAATTTGCTTTTCTAGATACTCTTCTTAGGACAGGTAATCAGCTGTACCAATGATTGTCTGAGAAGGGAACATTGTCGCCTCTTCCTCTTGTTCCTTCCTCATGGGCTACAGCTCACTGTCTTTCCTGGTCTGGGAGGTGAGTTTATTTTCTTCACCTTGTGTTGAGGTTCAAAGTTCAAATAATTTCAAACATGTAGTTATCGCTTCAATCTTTTCTGGTTTAATGAAACTAGGGGTCACTTTTTTATTTTTGGAAAAATAACGGCCTATTTTTCAGGACCAGAAAATAGAACATGCATATAATTGACAGCTTAGGATAAAAAACACTCGAAAGTTTCCAAAACTGTAAAAATATTGTCTGTGAGTATAACAGAATTGATATTGCGAAAAATCCAAACAGAAAGTGACTCTTATTTAGAAACCGCTGCGTTCCTATGCGTCCCTATTGAGCAGTGAAAGGGATATCAACGAGATTCCTTTTTCTATGGCTTCCTTAATGTGTCTAGTGTCACAAGACATAGTTTCAAAGCATAATCATTTTAAAATCTGAGATGACAGGGTGATTAACAAAAGGCTAAGCTGTGTTTCACTATATTTCACTTGTAATTTCATGAATATGAATATTTTCTCGTAATATTTTTTGTCTGTTGCGTTATTGCTAATTAGTGTCAGTTGATGACAATTCTTCTGGATCCGGGAGGGGTATTTCTAAGAGGTTAAACCCGATCGAACTTGTTTGGCATCAACTGAAAACATTCATCCCTATCTCTGCCAGGCCTACAAGCAAAGATGTACTGGTCGAGAAGTGTATGATACTACAATGCAACAAATACATTGATCATCTCAGCAAGGTTTTAGTCATGGTCGTGGAGCAGGGTGGAAGTGCAATTAAAATGTAGTTTAAAATACCATCTGCATTTTGAATGTATTTTTTCTAGTTATTTTATTAATGAAAGCATAAAGATGTTGATGAAGAAATACTGTACTCTTTTGAGTTATAAATGTAACACTTCAGAGTACTTAGGGATTAGAGTATGGGATTCATGTAGTTAAATGTTATGGTGTTTCTATTCCAAGAAAAACAAAAAACACTCCATGCAGTCTCCATGCTTTTCTCAGAGCAGTGTGAAACGGTGCTAAAATTGTTGTAGGCTATTTCTTTAATTCCTATTGCTTCTAACTTCAATATCCTCTTTAAATAAGACCTACACCACTTTTAACAGAACATTACTTAACACTAGTCACTCATCTCGCCTACGGTAGGCCTACAGTATATCGAACAATATGACGTGACTCTCTGCCAATAATTACATATAGGACTGGAGGATGTTTCTGTAATTCAGTGAAATTTATTCCCATAGTAATTCGTTATGGATCCATAAGTAAATAAACATCAAGAGTATTTCAAAAGAGTATTTTTATCAATATTTTATTAATGAAAGCATAAAGATGCCATTATTAGTTACATTGTTTTAGTTTGATTGTGCAGACTGGCACTAAGAACAGCCGGAACGTTTCCCTAGTCAGCGCCATTATTAGTGCGATGCCCCTTAAAGTGTTGCTCTATGCTTCCCAGTGTGGCAGGGTGGGTGTCCACCCCCTCCTCCTCCTCCCATCCCCATGTGCTAGGTCTGTCTTCTGTGCGCGGCTTTACGGCCATTCTCGTGCCCTCGTGCCTTGAATAATCGCTTTGTTAAAAAATAACAATATTTTGGAGCTGATTTAGTTTTCAAATAACGTAAAATTAGCGAGGAAAAAGGCTATTCTTGAACATGGGGTGAGATATTGTTACTAAAGCTGTTTTGTTATTTATTTCTCTTTTTAGAGGGAGAGAAACCAAAATCCTACAGTCATTTCATGGGTCTCCCAGTCAAGGCCAGCATAGGTATTGAACCAGCATCTGTATCAACACAGCTTGCACTGCTCTGCAATGTCTTAGACCTTTTCGCCACTCAGGCGCTGTACATCCTGATTGGTCTGGAGTGGGCTACAGTACTAAAGTCAGAGCATAATAATCCTAACAAAATAAAACAATAAAAACCTTAGTGTCACAACAGTTTTAGTAAATAATAATGAAGTCGTGCACAATTATAATTTTCTATTTAGATTTATGTCGCCCATTCATTGTCAGTTAGAGAGACAGTAGGATCCAAAAACATAATCAGTGCTCTATCTCCACCTTGCGCTGGTCTGGAGCAATGAAGTGGTGACGCAGGGTACCGTACTAAACCACAAATTACCTCTAAATCCCACAGCATAATCACAAAACTTTTAGTGGAGCAACCACTGTAGACATGACATAGTAAACAAATATCTGGAACACTGAAATTAGTTTACATTCGAATCTCGTCACAACCAACTTTATCTTTTTGAGCTAATTAGTTGTCAACTAATGTGAATTCAATGAGAAATCAACAACTATAGCAAATCAAATTGTATTTTCACATTGCGCTGAATACAACAGGTGTTTTGTACCCCCTCATGCCATACCATTTGTAATTCTTTCAAATATGCACATTTCAATATATTGTATTGGTCCTATGCAATCTTAAAGCCTCTGCTATAACAACATTAGGATAGATTCAAGCAGTATCTGGACGAAAGCATTCATATTCAGCTACTAAAGGCTTACTTTAAATGCAGAGCCCCTCTCTTTTCTTTGTAAAAAGGGAACATGCAGTCCTGGCTGAATTATGAATGACAGATGGGCTCCATTTTACCTGTCACCTCAGCCACAGCCTTTCTGGAGTTTAAAAAAGAAGAAAGACTCACAGTAAATCGTGCCTCGTCAAAGAATCACAAATCATACACATTGACTACCTCTCTGAATGTGCAGTTATTCATTAGACACAGACAAATAAGGATGTTGTATGATTTTGGCCAGCAGGACCTAAAGATGAAGCTGGTGATATTCTGAGTTGATGGTTCGATTCACACCCGATTTTATGGTTTTGTATCAATACAAGTGTGAGAATGGCGACAGTCACTCAATCCCTCAGTCACACTCTCTACCTTCATTATAGTGTAGTGTGAGCTCTCTCCATCATTCCTTTCCTGGCACACACACAGCCAAAAACATAGCTTTACAGTTTCTCTGCATTTGCATATGGCTGATCTTTGTTGCTATCCCCTGCCTGGGAAAGGGATGAGTGAATCTGTGAAGGACAGGGGGGGCTCTGCTGGGAGGCAAGGTTTCAGCACCGGCCATTTAAGCCAGTAGCACTGTCAGAAGGGACGGAAATAGAGACATGATTCACCCCCTATTTCCTTGTGCTTCCTCCTCCCCCTTGCAGTACCGAGGAGCCCGAGAGGCTGGTCCCAATTACGTAACCTCCACATATGCAGACAGATATAGAAATTCGAAGACAGAACTACCATTCAATGACTAGGGAATTCAAAAAATAAACCAGAATTATTGTGCAGGATATCCAGAATGAATGCACATTTGGTTATTATGTAAGCACATTGAAAGAAAAGTTTGGATATCCTTGAAGGTCCTTATGGTGGAACCCTTAAACACAAAATTACAGACTAGGACAAGAATGGCCTGAGTACTTGATGCGGTGCCATGAAACGTCCCCCTGCTGCAGTATTCTTGGGCAGCTCTGGCAACTCAAGGAGCTAAGCCCTCCCTACAGCCATTAATCCATGGGCAGATCTGACATCCCATGGAACGAGTGAACTTCCCACTCTAGTGTCTAAGGTTGCAATCTTTCTTCCTTTCATTTGATTTTCTCCAGGCACACCAGTAACATTTTCTAATAATGTACAATAGATGTGTGAACTTAATCTCCATTGAGTGTCACTCCAGCGGTTAGATGAAACTCCAGAGGAGTACGCTATGTAAGGCGGTGCCACTGATGTACAGAAAAGTACAGTAGGCACGACAGAGTGATTTGAATAATCAGACATTCATTTGATAGAAACTTCTATAGCCATTTCTCCCACCTATTTTTATTATCGTCACATAATGTATTACTTTCACATATATGATAACTTATTTATTTATTTGACCCCCTTTTTCTCCCCAATTTCGTGGTATCCAATTGTTAGTAGTTATTATCTTGTCTCATCGCTTCAACTCCCGTACGGGCTCGGGAGAGACGAAGGTCGAAAGCCATACGTCCTCCAAAACACAACCCAACCAAGCCAAGCCGCACTGCTTCTTAACACAGCGCACATCCAACCCGGAAGCCAGCCGCACCAATGTCTCAGAGGAAACACTGTGCACCTGGCGACCTGGTCAGCGTGCACTGCGCCTGGCCCGCCACAGGAGTCGCTAGTGCGCTGGTGCTAGTGAGACAAGGATATCCCTACTGGTCAAGCCCTCCCTAACATGGACAACGCTAGGCCAATTGTGCGTTGCCCCATGGACCTCCCGGTCGTAGCCGGCTGCGACAGATGCTGGGCTCGAACCCAGAGTCTCTGGTGGCACAGCCTTAGACCACTGCGCCACCCAGGAGACCCTGGGTGTATGATACGATACGATATATTATACTTTTTTATGTATAGTAGTCACTCTAGTAGGCTGATTACTAAAATGTCTTTGAATGACACTGAAACACTGTTTTTACAGCTAATGCCGGTTTGCATGAGGCTGGTGACGTGCAGGTGTTTGTACACATGCATGTACACACACCCATTCAAATTAACGAATACAAGAACACACACATACATGTAATAGTGCCAGACATGCACACAAACATATACAGTTGGCATTGCTGTTTTAAGTTGATTTTAGTTGTCCTTGATGTCCTTATAATTTTTTAAATAAAAAATAGCATTGTTTGCTGTTTTCTTCTGTCTTTCTTTTTTCTCTTTAGTTCGTTTTCTTGGTTGGTGCATTGGGGGGTTCTTGGGGGTGGGGATTTTTTTTATTTTCTTCTGAGGGGGGACTTTGGGAGGGGTCTCGAATGGTTGAGGGACAGCTATTGGGGCACTGTGGGGAGATCTTGGAGGGTTCGGGTTCACATTTTTTGGCCTAGTGGGAGATCTGTCAACGTTCCCTTGAGCTGGGCATTGACCCTGGATGCTTCTGTGTGTCACTCTGAATGGGAGTCTGTTGGATGACTGGTGTGGTGTAGTTGTTGAGTGGCTTCACTGCAATTATATTGTATGTTTCAGATATTCAATAAATAGGAATGTTCTTGAAGATCAATTTCCTATGTTTCCTCATTGAGATAATTTTCAAAATTATCAAAAAGATAACATTTCCTGCATTGAGTGACATTAGTTCCTTTGGGAGCAAGCAGGAAAAGAGCGGCACATGTGAGTTAAAATACAACAATGGGAGAAGTTTCGGTCTTAAACAGAGAAAGCAGGGCCCGAAAAATATAAAATATAAAACAAACATGTCGTAAAGTGTTGGTAACATGTTTAATGATCTGAAATAAAAGATCCCAGAAATGTTCCATATGCACAAAAAGCTTATTTCTCTGAAATGTTGTGCACAAATGTGTTTACATCCCTATTAGTGAGCATGTATCTTTTGTCAAGATAATCTATCCACCTGACATGTGTTGTCACGGCTGGCTGAAGGACTGGACCAAGGTGCAGCATGGTAAGCGTACATTTTCTCTTTATTAAAAATGATGACAACAAAACAAAGAACCATGACGCTTTGGGCTATGTGCCCTGAACAAAGTCAAAGTTAACTTCCCACAAAACAGGTGGGGGAAAAGGGTACCTAAGTATGGTTCTCAAACAGAGACAACGCTAGACAGCTGTCCCTGATTGAGAACCATACCCGGTCAAAACATAGAAAACAGGACATAGAATGCCCACCCTAGTCACACCCTGGACCTAACCAAAAAAGAGAATAAAAAGCCTATCTATGGCCAGGGCGTGGCATATCAAGGAGCTGATTAAACAGCATGTTCATTACACAGGTGCACCTTGTGCTGGGGGACAATAAAAGGCCACTCTAAAATGTGCAGTTTTGTCACACAACACAGATGTCTCAAGTTTTGAGGGAACGTGCAATTGACATGCTGACTACAAGAACGTCCACCAGAGCTGTTGCCATAGAATTTGAGGATAATTTCTCTACCATAAGCCGCCTCCAATGTCATTTTAGAGAATTTGGCATTACGTCCAACCGGCCTCACAACCGCAGACCACATGTCACCACGCCAGCCCAGGACCTCCACATCCGGCTCCTTCACCTGCAGGATCATCTGAGACCAGCCACCCGTTCAGCTGATGAAACTGGGGGTTTGTACAGCCAAAGAATTTCTGTAAAAATTTCAGAAACCGTCTCAGGGAAGCTCATCTTCATGCTTGTTGTCCTCACCAGGGTCTTGACCTGACTGCAGTTTGATGTTGAAACTGAGGTCAGTGGGCAAATGCTAACCTTCGATGGCCACTGTCACACTAGAAAAGTGTGCTCTTCACGGATGAACCCCGGTTTCAAATGTCAAAATCAAATGTATTTGTCACAAGCGAAATGCCTGTGCTTCTAGTTCCGACAATGCAGTAATAACCAATGAGTAATCTAACCTAACAATTCCAAAACTACTACTTTATACACACAAGTGGAAAGGGATAAAGAATATGTACGGCATAGGCAAGATGCAGTAGATGGTATCGAGTACAGTATATACGTATGAGATGAGTAATGTAGGGTATGTAAACAAAGTGGCATAGTTTAAAGTAGCTAGTGATATATGTATTACATAAAGATGCAGTAGATGATATAGAGTACAGTATATACATATACATATGAGATGAGTAATGTAGGGTATGTAAACATTATATTAAGTAGCATTGTTTAAAGTGGCTAGTGATATATTTTACATACATTTCCATAAATTCCCATTACTAAAGTGGCGGGAGTTGAGTCAGTGTGTTGGCAGCAGCTACTCATTGTTAGTGGTGGCTGTTTAACAGTCTGATGGCCTTGAGATAGAAGCTGTTTTTCAGTCTCTCGGCCCCTGCTTTGAAGCACCTGTACTGACCTCGCCTTCTGGATGATAGCGGGGTGAACAGGCAGTGGCTCGGGTGGTTGTTGTCCTTGATGATCTTTATGGCCTTCCTGTGACATCGGGTGGTGTAGGTGTCCTGGAGGGCAGGTAGTTTGCCCCCGGTGATGCGTTTTGCAGACCTCACTACCCTCTGGAGAGCCTTACGGTTGTGGGCGGAGCAGTTGCCGTACCAGGCGGTTATACAGGATGCTCTCAATTGTGCATCTGTAGATGTTTGTGAGTGCTTTTGGTGACAAGCCGAATTTCTTCAGCCTCCTGAGGTTGAAGAGGCGCTGCTGCGCCTTCTTCACGACACTGTCTGTGTGGGTGGACCTATTCAGTTTGTCCGTGATGTGTACGCCGAGGAACTTAAAATATACTACCCTCTCCACTACTGTCCCATCGATGTGGATAGGGGGGTGCTCCCTCTGTTGTTTCCTGAAGTCCACAATCATCTCCTTTGTTTTGTTGACGTTGAGTGTGAGGTTATTTTCCTGACACCACACTCCGAGGGCCCTCACCTCCTCCCTGTAGGCCGTCTCGTCGTTGCTGGTAATCAAGCCTACCACTCTAGTGTCGTCCGCAAACTTGATGATTGAGTTGGAGGCGTGCATGGCCACGCAGTCGTGGGTGAACAGGGGGTACAGGAGAAGGCTCAGAACGCACCCTTGTGGGGCCCTATTGTTGAGGATCAGTGGGGGGGAGATGTTATTACCTACCCTCACCACCTGGGGGCAGCCCGTCAGGAAGTCCAGTACCCAGTTGCACAGGGCGGGGTCGAGACCCAGGGTCTCAAGCTTGATGACGAGTTTGGAGGGTACTATGGTGTTAAATGCTGAGCTGTAGTCGATGAACAGCATTCTCACATAGGTATTCCTCTTGTCCAGATGGGTTAGGGCAGTGTGCAGTGTGATGGTGATTACGTCGTCTGTGGACCTATTTGGGCGGTAAGCAAATTGGAGTGGGTCTAGGGTGTCAGGTAGGGTGGAGGTGATATGGTCCTTGACTAGTCTCTCAAAGCACTTCATGATGACGGAAGTGAGTGCTACGGGGCGGTAGTCGTTTAGCTCAGTTACCTTAGCTTTTGGGAACAGGGACAATGGTGGCCCTCTTGAAGCATGTGGGAACAGCAGACTGGGATAAGGATTGATTGAATATGTCCGTAAACACACTAGCCAGCTGGTCTACGCATGCTCTGAGGACTTGGCTGGGGATGCCGTCTGGGCCTGCAGCCTTGCGAGTGTTAACACATTTAAATGTTTTACTCATGTCAGCTGCAGTGAAGGAGAGTCCGCAGGTTTTAGTTGCGTGCCATGTCAGTGGGAGTCATTGGCATGAGGCGGTTTTAAAAAATGCGGCACTTCCTGGTTGGATTTTTATCTGGGTTTCGCCTGTAACATCAGTTCTGTGGCACTCACAGACAATATCTTTGCAGTTTTGGAAACGTCAGAGTGTCTTCTTTCCAAAGCTGTCAATTATATACATAGTCGAGCATCTTTTCGTGACAAAATATCTTGTTTAAAACGGGAACGTTTTTCATCCAAAAATTAAAATAGTACCCCCTATATCCAAGAGGTTAAGAATTCATGGATGGATTATATGCCATATGCTGAACCGCCGAATTAATGTGTATTACGATGTAAGCTAAATCAATCCACAAGTCGCTCATCCATTCTACTGATACGCAGTTTTAGATATGAAATATTTAAGTGACAAGTGCCAGCTATCGATTCTTTGAACTGTATTCAGACATTCAAAGCCACAGAGTCCCTCTCCTACTCCCAACACATCTCACTGAAACAAGGAAAGTTGAAATATTTGGACATTTTTCAAGAGTCACATTGTGACGGACTGGTTGAGTGCAATGGCGCACCCTTTGGTCTCTCAACCCAATTGAGCCCCTTAAATCCTGGGCAGGTAGTGAGGTGGAGTGGGGGAAATTGGACGCAGCTCTGAGCAGCGGCACACAGTACCTTTGATGCATTACCCAGCCAAGCTCTGAATGATGAAGCTGCCAGTCACCCCCCCCCCTATCCCTGCTGTACCCATTCTCCCTGCCCCCTCTGTGGAAAATTAATTACAGTGCACTCCCAGGTGCTGTTGCGTAATATCCCATCCCAGCTGCCACCTAGCTGTGTCCTGTACGTTTCCACACAGAAAAGGGCAGATATCAAGACATCGGAGCAGTGATTGAGAGAATCCCTCTGGAGGAACCCATCTCAGATAGAAGAATACCTGTTTGTGACAATATTTATGACTGTCCATACAGTATGTGTACAGTAGGTGTTACTTTCTCTCAGAGGGTGTGTGTGTGAATATGCTGAAACTACTGATACAGTGCAGCACCATTAGGTCTTAATCATTCATGGATCTTACTGTACTGTATGCATGGAATGCTAATACAAATATGCAGATTCATTCTCTTCCCACCATCAGGGGAGTAATTAAACAAAATCCAGGTTTGACTCAACAGAAACAGCCACAAGGGGAGGACAATAAGGATTTCTGCTTTTCCTGCAAATGGCGTCACATTAAGGTGATCTGAATAATACCCTGGCTGGGGAAACAGCTTGGGAAAAATCTGCAAGGCTGTTTGTATTGTAACACTGCCTCTTGCTTATCTTTAATTGGCTATGTCAATGACGAACACAACACAAACGGTGGAATCTGATTAAATTGTAGCTTCAGGTATTATGCTTCTTTTTTCCTCAGACGTCAATGCAACACGACCAAATCAATGGAAATACCAAGGAAACACGTGAGGTAAAAATGCCGTGAGGGAAATATCCTGAATCTCCACACTGCCCCCAAGGGCAGCAGGGAGCTTCTACATACAGTGCCTTGCGAAAGTATTCAGCCCCCTTGAACTTTGCGACCTTTTGCCACATTTCAGGATTCAAACATAAAGATATAAAACTGTATTTTCCTGTGAAGAATCAACAACAAGTGGGACACAATCATGAAGTGGAACGACATTTATTGGATATTTCAAACTTTTTTAACAAATCAAAAACTGAAAAATTGGGCGTGCAAAATTATTCAGTCCCCTTAAGTTAATACTTTGTAGCGCCACCTTTTGCTGCGTTTACAGCTGTAAGTCGCTTGGGGTATGTCTCTATCAGCTTTGCACATCGAGAGACTGAAATTTTTTCCCATTCCTCCTTGCAAAACAGCTCGAGCTCAGTGAGGTTGGATGGAGAGCATTTGTGAACAGCAGTTTTCAGTTCTTTCCACAGATTCTCGATTGGATTCAGGTCTGGACTTTGACTTGGCCATTCTAACACCTGGATATGTTTATTTTTGAACCATTCCATTGTAGATTTTACTTTATGTTTTGGATCATTGTCTTGTTGGAAGACAAATCTCCGTCCCAGTCTCAGGTCTTTTGCAGACTCCATCAGGTTTTCTTCCAGAATGGTCCTGTATTTGGCTCCATCCATCTTCCCATCAATTTTAACCATCTTCCCTGTCCCTGCTGAAGAAAAGCAGGCCCAAACCATGATGCTGCCACCACCATGTTTGACAGTGGGGATGTTGTGTTCAGGGTGATGAGCTGTGTTGCTTTTACGCCAAACATAACGTTTTACATTGTTGCCAAAAAGTTCAATTTTGGTTTCATCTGACCAGAGCACCTTCTTCCACATGTTTGGTATGTCTCCCAGGTGGCTTGTGGCAAACTTTAAACGACACTTTTTATGGATATCTTGAAGAAATGGCTTTCTTCTTGCCACTCTTCCATAAAGGCCAGATTTGTGCAATATACGACTGATTGTTGTCCTATGGACAGAGTCTCCCACTTCAGCTGTAGATCTCTGCAGTTCATCCAGAGTGATCATGGGCCTCTTGGCTGCATCTCGGATCAGTCTTCTCCTTGTATGAGCTGAAAGTTTAGAGGGATGGCCAGGTCTTGGTAGATTTGCAGTGGTCTGATACTCCTTCCATTTCAATATTATCGCTTGCACAGTGCTCATTGGGATGTTTAAGCTTGGGGAAACTTTTTGTATCCAAATCCGGCTTTAAACTTCTTCACAACAGTCTCTCGGACCTGCCTGGTGTGTTCCTTGTTCTTCATGATGCTCTCTGCGCTTTTAACGGACCTCTGAGACTATCACAGTGCAGATGCATTTATACGGAGACTTGATTACACACAGGTGGATTGTATTTATCATCATTAGTCATTTAGGTCAACATTGGATCATTCAGAGATCCTCACTGAACTTCTGGAGAGAGTTTGCTGCACTGAAAGTAAAGGGGCTGAATAATTTTGCACGCTCAATTTTTCAGTTTTTGATTTGTTAAAAAAGTTTGAAATATCCAATAAATGTCCTTCCACTTCATGATTGTGTCCCACTTGTGGTTGATTCTTCACAAAAAAATACAGTTTTATATCTTTATGTTTGAAGCCTGAAATGTGGCAAAAGGTCGCAAAGTTCAAGGGGGCCGAATACTTTTGCAAGGCACTGTATATGCACGGCAGCAATGCTTTAATAAAGGCCTAGTGAGGAGACAGGCCCTTCTCCCTGAGGTGCTTCTCTGGCCCTGAATCACATGGAACACAAAGAGCGAGAGAGAGAGGACCTTTGCATTCAACAACTTACTGCATCACCCCCCTGCCAACCACCACCCAGCTCCCCTGCATGTGAATCTCTCACAGGACAATATTCCCAGACTGAGTTAGATGTATTTTTATTCAATACGGTGCAGTTTGCTGCCAAATCACTCCCCAGAACCAAGACGCTTAGCCCCTATTTGGGTCATTTTCTCCTAGAGGAAAGGGAAATCATCACACCAGCTGACAATAGAGGGAGATAACATGCTGATTTCTATCTGCTTAGAAGAAACTTTTCCTCCCTCCAAAATATTTATTGGGCTACATGGGAGAGTAACAGAGGTGGTTCGGTGAACCAAGCTCACGTGTTGTGTAACCTTGCCTGAGACCTGAAAACTTAGCTGCCAGAGCTAATGGGTACCCACTGGGCACAAACTGGTTGAATCAATGTTATTTCAACATAATTTGTCAAATTATTGCAACTTGGATTATATTTTACATGAAAAGTGCATTGGATTTGAAAGAACTTGTTTTGAGGGTGAATATTCTAACACAGGATAATGTCAGCATTGTAACTAATTATCAACATAGACACACCTTGTTTAAAATATGTTGAATTTGTACCTTTGAAACAATGTTGGATGTTCAATAACATATCCACTATCAGCATATATATATCTATATATCTATCTATATATATATATATATATATATATATATATATATATATATATATATATATATATATATATACACTGCTCAAAAAAATAAAGGGAACTCTCACACAACACAATGTAACTCCAAGTCAATCACACTTCTGTGAAATCAAACTGTCCACTTAGGAAGCAACACTGATTGACAATACATTTCACATGCTGTTGTGCAAATGGAATAGACAACAGGTGGAATTATAGGCAATTAGCAAGACACCCCCAATAAAGGAGTGGTTCTGCAGGTGGTACCACAGACCACTTCACAGTTCCTATGCTTTCTGGCTGATGTTTTGGTCACTTTTGAATGCTGGCGGTGCTTTCACTCTAGTGGTAGCATGAGACGGAGTTTACAACCCACACAAGTGGCTCAGGTAGTGCAGCTCATCCAGGATGGCACATCAATGTGAGCTGTGGCAAGAAGGTTTGCTGTGTCTGTCAGCATAGTGTCCAGAGCATGGAGGCGCTACCAGGAGACAGGCCAGTACATCAGGAGACGTGGAGGAGGCCGTAGGAGGGCAACAACCCAACAGCAGGACCGCTACCTCCGCCTTTGTGCAAGGAGGAGCAGGAGGAGCACTGCCAGAGCCCTGCAAAATGACCTCCAGCAGGCCACAATTGTGCATGTGTCTGCTCAAACGGTCAGAAACAGACTCCATGGGGGTGGTATGAGGGCCCGACGTCCACAGGTGGGGGTTGTGCTTACAGCCCAACACCGTGCAGGATGTTTGGCATTTGCCAGAGAACACCAAGATTGGCAAATTCGCCACTGGCGCCCTGTGCTCTTCACAGATGAAAGCAGGTTCACACTGAGCACATGTGTCTGGAGAGAGTCTAGAGATGCTGTGGAGAACGTTCTGCTGCCTGCAACATCCTACAGCATGACCGGTTTGGCGGTGGGTCAGTCATGGTGTGGGGTGGCATTTCTTTGGGGGGGCCGCACAGCCCTCCATGTGCTTGCCAGAGGTAGCCTGACTGCCATTAGGTACTGAGATGAGATCCTCAGACCCCTTGTGAGACTTGTTTGGACAAAGTTCGGACAAAGTTTATTGGTAACTTTTGGGATTCCTTTGTATGCATTTTGGACTAGTGGAGCAGGTGGAGTAATGACTCAAGCCCGCCAAATAACTGCATTTTTTCAGATATAAGAAGGACTTTATTGAACAAAACAACTATTTGTTATGTAGCTGGGACCTTTGGGATTGCAAACAGAGGAAGATATTTTTAGCACTATTTCTGACTTTTGTGACGCTGCTTGTTTGGAAAATGTTTTTAATGCTTTTGTTTGTGGGCCGCTGTCCTCAGATAATTGCAAGCCTTTTAGAAATCTGACAAAGCAGATGGATTAACAAAAAGCTAAGCTTTAAGCGAAGTAAGACACTTGTATTTTCATGAATGTTTATTATTACGATTTTTCTATTTTGAATTTCGCACCCTGCAATTTCACCGGATGTTGTCGAGGTGTGCCGCTAGCCCAAAGAGGCTAAATGCACAGTCAACTTAGTGTATGTAAACTTCTGACTCACTGGAATTGTGTTACAGTGATTTATACGTGAAATAGTCGTTGTTGGATTGTTTGAAAAATGACTTGCGTCATGCACAAAGTAGATGTCTTGCCAAAACTATAGTTTGTTAACAAGAAATTTATGGAGTGGTTGAAAACGAGTTTTTATGACTCCAACCTAAATGTATGTACTGTATACTTCCGACTTCAACTGTATGTGTGTTTCCTGTTCTTCATGAGATCACCAAATGAAACACACTCGTCATGACTGCCCCTTAAGTTTCAACAGACGACTCCCACATTCTGAAAAATATAAAAATGGTCGAATTTTTGTTTAATTATTAAAACTTTTGATGTCCAAGTGCCTCTCTGTGTTCCACAGTTTACATTCCAAACTCAAAAACTACAGAGCATAGGGGCAGCGTATTTTATGACCGACAATAAAACAGCCGACTTCCCACATTCCCCCTTTACGAGAGAGAGCACGCTGTAGAGCGGGCCCACTGTTGTCTGATCCTTCACATCGTCACAGGAGAGTTATGACAAGATCAAGGGTTGAACATGCACATTTCCACTATCAGGGCAATAATTAAGAAGTTTAACCTCTCTGGGATTTGTGGGACGCTAGCGTCCAGGGCGCCAAATTCAAACAACAGAAATCTTATAATTAAAATTCCTCAAACATACAAGTATTATACACAATTTTAAGATAAACTTCTTGTTAATCCAACCACAGTGTCCGATTTCAAAAAGGCTTTAGGTTGAAAGCACACCATGTGATTATGTTAGGACAGCGCCTAGCCACAGAAAACCATACAGACATTTTCCAGCCAATGAGAGGGCTCACAAAAGTCAGAAATAGCGATTAAATTAATCACTAACCTTTGATGATCTTCATCTGGTGGCACTCCCAGGTCTCCATGTTACACAATAAATGTTTGTTTTGTGCAATAAAGTCACTCTTCATGTCCAAAAACCTCAGTTTAAATTGGCGCATTATGTTCAGCAATGCATTGTCTCAAATAACATCCAGTGAAATTGCAGAGAGCCAAATCAAATTACAGAAATACGCATCATAAACATTGAAAGATACAAATGTTCTACATAGGATTAAAGATAAACTTCTTGTTAATCCAGCTGCCGGAAACTTCAGAGTGTTTTCTATCCAAATGTACCAATTATATGCATATCCTAGCTTCTGGGCCTGAGTAACAGGCAATTTACTCTGGACACACTTTTCATCCAAACTTCCCAATGCTGCCCCCTTTCCCAATGAAGTTAAAGCAACTGGAGATGTTAACAATCGGCCTAGAAGAGGACAGTTTGCCAAATGTTACTGGAACTTTCAACAGGACTGGGTTATGTGGTCAGATGAGACCAAAATGTATATTTTTGTAAACAAACACCAGAGGTGGGTTTGGCGTAGACATAAAGATAGCCATGCAGAAAAGTACCTCATCCCCACTGTGAAGTATGTTGGTGGATCATTGATGTTGTGAGAAGGTTTTCATTCCAAAGGCCCTGGAGAACTTGTTAGGAAACGTGGTATCATGGACTCCATCAAATACCATCACATTTTTTATCAAAACCTGACTGCCTCTTCTAGGAAGCTTAAACTGAGCTGTGTTTGGATCTTCCAGAAGGATAATGATTCAAAGTACACCTCAAAATCAACACAAACATGGTTCACTGACCACAGAATAAAGGGTTTGCCATGACCATCCCACTTCCTGGTTGGACTTTTTCTCAGGTTTAAGCCTGCCATATGAGTTCTGTTATACTCACAGATATCATTCAAACAGTTTTAGAAACGTCAGAGTGTTTTCTATCCAAATCTACTAATAATATGCATATCCTGGCTTCTGGGCCTGAGTAGCAGACAGTTTACTCTGGGCACGCTTTTCATCCGGACGTGAAAATACTGCCCCCTAGCCCAATACTGCTCCCCATTCTAGTTTATATTACTCGCAAGGGGGCTCCAATATGTCATGACATGACTATCATTGATGTGATGACTGCTATTTATTGAATAATAACTTACTACATTTAATTATTACTCAATTAAATGAATCATGTAACAATTAACTCATTAGGAATTTGGGGCACCACAGAACAGTTGTTTACCGAGTTACTATCTCCCAATTTATACTCTAAAGATTATCTGAACATCTCTTACATCAATAACAGTCAACTATTACCTCATCTGTCTTACACAATGTCTGTGCTCACGTTGGCCTGGTTACTGACTGGACCCAGCTTTATATAAAATGCAATTATCTCATTTAGAAGGCTAAAATCACATTTCTATTTTTTCAAATATATTGCCATACGTAATCATAGATTATATACAACATTTAGATGCAAATCTGACAACTAGAATGTGTACACCCTCAGAGATGCAGTTATTTACTTATACCATCCTTAATGATATCACAAAATAATAAACACTTTGTCAGGATTGTTCTTTAAAACTTCTTACGGATAGGCAGGACAGTCGCATCCCACTTGGGCAAAAAACTGGGAAAATGCAGCGCGGCAAATTTTAAAAAATGATATAAAAATCTAACTTTCATTAAATCACACATATAAGATACTCAATTAAAGCTACACTCGTTATGAATCCAGCTAACATGTCAGATTTTAAAAAGGCTTTTCGGCAAAAGCATAAGAAGCTATTATCTGATGATAGCACAACCAGTAAACAAAGAGGGTAGAATATTTCAACCCTGAGGGCGCTACACAAAACACAGAAATAAAATATAAAACATGCATTACCTTTGACGAGCTTCTTTTGTTGGCACTCCAATATGTCCCATAAACATCACAATTTGTCCTATTGTTCGATTAATTCTGTCCACATATATCCAAATGTAAATTTATAAAGCGCGTTTGATCCAGAAAAAAAACAGCTTCCAAAAAACGCAATGTCACTACAAAATATTTCAAAAGTTGCCTATCAACTTTGACAAAATATTTCAAACTACTTTTGTAATACAACTTTGTATTTATAAACGTTAATAATCGATCAAATTGTAGACGGGTCTATCTGTTGTTAAATACAGGAAGACAACAAACCAGCGTTACTTTTTACATCTTACGCAACTCTCAACAGTGTTACCCAGTTCCTAGTTGGCCTACTTCTTAATTGCACAAAGGAATAACCTCAACCAAATTCCAAAGACTGGTGACATCCAGTGGAACTGAAAACCAGTTCCTAAGAAATATCGTTTCCCCACAAGAACTCACTGAACAGATAGAGACCTCAAAAAAGTAATCTGAACAGTTAGTCCTTGGGATTTTGCCTGCTACATAAATTCTGTTATACTCACAGACATGATTCAAACTGTTTTAGAAACTTCAGAGTGTTTGCCATCCAAATCTACGAATACTATGAATATCTCATATTCTTGGCATGAGTAGCAGGAAGTTGAAATTGGGCACGCTATTTATCCAAAAGTGAAAATTCTGCCCCCTAGCTTCAATAAAGTTCCAACCGGAGTATTCCTTTGTCTTAATGCACAAAGGAACGGTTGAAATCTAGTGGAACCCCTAGGCAGTGCGATATCATTCATATCTCAAGGGGATTTCATTGGGAACTGTGGTGAATACATACAAAGCTCAGATTTCTCACTTCCTGTTTTGATTCCTCCTCAGGATTTTGCCTGCCAAATGTTATACTCACAGACATCATTCAAACAGTTTTAGAAACTTTAGAGTGTTTTCTATCTAATACTACTAATACTATGCATATATTAGCAACAGACTGAGGAGCAGGCCGTTTACTTTGGGCAATTTATTTATCAAAGCTACTCAATACTGCCCCCCAGCCATAAGAAGTTAAAACCTCTTTGGGCTGCAGTCCCGTTAACGGGATGATATGACAACAGTGAAAGTGCAGGGTGCCAAATTCAAAACAACAGAAGTCTCATAAATAGAATTCCTCAAACATACATGCATCTTATACCGTTTTAAACGTAGTCTTGTTGTTAATCCCACCACAGTGTCCGATTTCAAATAGGCTTTGCGTTGAAAGCACCACAAACGATTATGTTAGGTCACCACCAAGCCACAGAAAAACAGCCATTTTCCCAGCCAAAGAGAGGAGTCACAAAAAGCTCAAATAGAGATAAAATGATTCACTAACCTTTGATGATCTTCATCAGATGACACTCATAGGACTTCATGTTACACAATACATGTATGTTTTGTTTGATACAGTTCATATTTATCTAAAAATATCTGAGTTTACATTGGCGCATTACATTCACTAGTTCCAAAAACATCCAGTGATTTTGCATAGCCACATCGATTCAACAGAAATAGTCATCATAAATGTAAATGATAATACAAGTTATACACCTGTCCTTAATGCAACCGCTGTTTCAGATTTTTTTTAAACTTCATGGAAAAAGCAAACCATGCAATAATCTCAGACGGCGCTCAGAACAATCAAGTCAAATTCGTCAACATAAATGACATAAATATTCCCTTACCTTTGATCTTCATCAGAATGCACTCCCAGGAATCCCAGGTCCACAATAAATGTTTGATTTGTTCAATAATGTCCATTATTTATGTCCAATTAGCTACTTGTTAGCGAGTTTGGTATACATATCCAAACGCTCGTTCTGGTCAACGTTACGGTGGACAAAAACGTCTTATATTATATTACAGGTCGAAGAAACATTTCAAACTAAGTACATAATCAATCATTAGGATGTTTTTATCATTAATCTTCAATAACGTTCCAACCGGAGTATTTCTTTGTGTCTTGAGGAGCCATGGAACGCAGGTCGCTAATCATGTGAAATGCGCATGACCAGAAAATGGCTGACTGTCAGACACCTGATTCATTCTGCTGTTATTCAGTCCCACAACACAGTAGAAGCCTCATTCAAATTCCTATAGACGATTGACATCTAGTGGAAGCCCTAGGAAGTGCAACTTCATTAATATCTCAAGGGGATTTCAATGGGAACTGTGTTGAATACATACCAACAAGAAAATACAGAACAAATCACTGCTGCCAGTTAGGCCTACTTTTTTTCATACCTACAATAGTAGGCTAGTTTGGGAAGGGGGATTCGTGGGGACATTTATACACTTTGATTATTTCAATATAGTCTAACAAGTCGCTAGATTGGCTTTTATAACATATAAGGCAATAGCCATCTACTATAACACCTACAGTGCTTTCGGAAAGTATTCAGACCCCTTGACTTTTTCCACATTTTATTACTTGACAAAAATCTAAAATAGATCACTTTTTTCTTCATCAATCTACACACAATACCCCATAATGACAAAGCAAATCAGTTTTTTGTGAATGTTTTTAATTTTTTTATAGAAAAAACGTAATAAGGACATTTACATACGTATTTAGACGCTTTTACTCAGTACTTGAAGCACCTTTGGCAGCGATTACAGCCTCAAGTCTACTTGGGAATGATGCTACAAGCTTTGCACACACGTATTTGGGGAGTTAATACCATTCTTCTCTGCAGATTCTCTTAAGCTCTGTCAAGTTGAATGTGGAGCGTCGCTGCACAGCTATTTTCAGGTCTCTCCAGAGATGTTAGATCAGGTTCAAATCCGGGCTCTGGCTGGGCCACTCAAGTACATACAGAGGCTTGCCCCGAAGCCACTCCTCCGCTGTTTTGACTGTGTGCTTCGGGTCGTTGTCCTGTTGGAAGGTGAACCTTTGCCACCAGTCTGGGGTACCGAGCGCTCTGGAGCAGGTTTTCATCAAGGAACTCTCAGTACTTTGCTCCATTCATCTTTCCCTCGATCCTTACTAGTCTCCCAGTACCTGCTGCTGAAATCCCCACAGCATGATGCTGCAGCACAATGCTTCACCGTAGGGATGGTGAGAGGTTTTCTCCAGAAGTGATGCTTGGCATTCAAGCCAAAGAGTTCAATCTTGGTTTCACAAGACCAGAGCATCTTGTTTCTCATGGTCTGAGAGTCTTTAGGTGCCTTTTGGCAAGCTCCAAGTGGGTTGTCATGTGCCTTTTACTGAGGAGCTGCTTCCGTCTGGCCACTCTACCATAAACGCCTGATTGGTAGAGTGCTGCAGAGATGGTTGTCCTTCAGGAATATTCTCCCATCTCCACATTGGGTTCTTGGTCACCTCCCTGACTAAGGCCCTTTCCCCCCAATTGCTCATTTTGGCCAGGTGGCCAGCTCTAAGAAGAGTCTTGGTGGTTCCAAACGTCTTCCATTTAAGAATGATGGAGGCCACTGTGTTATTGGGGACCGTCAATGCTGCAGAAATGTTTTGGTACCCTTCCCCAGATCTGTGCCTCGACATAATCCGGTCTCAGAGATCTACAGACAATTCCTTTGACCTCATGGCTTGGTTTTCCTCTGACATGCACTGTCAACTGTGGGACCTTACATAGACAGGTATGTGCCTATCCAAATCATGTCCAATAAATGTAATTTACCACAGTTGGACTCCAGTCAAGTTGTAGAAACATCTCAAGGATGATCAAAGGAATCAGGATGTACCTGAGCTTAAATCTAAGTCTCATAGCTAAGGGTCTGAATAATTATGTAAATAATGTATTTCTGTTTTTAATTTTGAATAAATGTACAAACATTTCTAAAAAACTATTTTCACTTCGTCATTATGTGGTACTGTGCGTACATTTAAAAAAAATCTATTTTAGAAAAAGTCTGTGTCATGACTCTCTCTCCTTGGTGAGGATCAAAGGTGCCAGATCAGCTCGGCACATGGCTGGCAGATAGTCAGACCCCCCTCTCTCCCACCAGAAGGGGGAGTTGGAACGGTTTTATGACTTAAAAGTTACAGCGTACTGTGACGCAGCCTGCATGGTACCACTGGTACCATTAATGCTAGTTAGTGCTAGTTTGACCACCAGAGGGAATCTTTGAGAAGCATTTGATAGCCTTCAATAGTGGCTGTACTGGAGAATTTAAAACCTTTTTTGTGAGAACAGTATATGGGACTAATTTAAAAAAATGTTGCTTAATTAATTTGATTAATATTATGGTGTTTCTATTCCAAGAATAAAACAAAAAAACATCTGGTTTTCAGTTAGGATGGAACGGGAAAATATTGTGCTGTACAATGTGATGGTCGGGAGTAGGCTGCAGTACTTGGCTGTTTAGCTAAAGAATCCCCGTGTCGTGTGGGCACGCGGGAGAATGGGGTTCAATTCCCTGACAGGGAGGAAGGAATAAGCTGTCCTTGTAAATAAGAATTTGTTCTTAACAGACTTGCCTTTTTAAATAAGGGTTACACTAAGAACATAACATTTCTATACCCAAATATAGATTCAGTGAAAATATCAAGACCATGCTTTTCCTCAGAGCAGAGCGAAACGTTGCTAAAATAGGTGTAGGCTATTGCTTAAAATCCTGTTGCTTCTAACTTTAATATGCTCTTTAACTAAACAAGACCTACACCACATTACTCAACACTAGTGAGACTCATGTCGCCTACAGTAGGTCTACAGTATATCGAAAAATATGACGTGACTCTCCACCAACAATTACATATAAATTAAAACCAAAAGCCGCCTCATGGGTCATAAATTTTCGATACCCGTGCCGGGAGGCCCCAACCACAAATGATCAAAATACAGAGAGGTGTTGGTAAAGGTATCTTGTCCTGCTAAGCATAACCAAAACATTTCCTTATTAAAGACTATCAGAAAGAATGTTGGTACTTATTTATTTTGATTCAATGCCATGAATAAGTGAGTCACTCAGCTTTATGGTAGCTATATAATAAATAGCTGCCGGGTTATATGACTGATAATATATAATGATATTTTGGAGGTTATTTCATTCCAAAAATCCATTTTAATTCCAGGTTGTAAGGCAACAAAATAGGAAAAATGCCAAGGGAAGTGAAAACTATCGCAAGCCACTGTAAATAGCCATTTTAACAATACTTTTGTTCTATTATTTATTCTGTTTTTCTGGTGGATTAAACTGAAATTGCAACCAATCACGGCCAACCTAACAAGGAAATACAGTTGACGATAGAATTCTCCCCCTACCCTCCTAGGTAAGTCTATTGTCCAACTACCTGCTAACAGCCATAATTGTGCTGAACAAGGTGACCATGTGTGTATTTTCCAGTAAGCAACCATTTGTTTACCTTCATTAGACAACTTTGTTCCAATATTTCTGTAATTCAATGCTATTTATTCCCATAATAATTTTGGATCTAGAACAAAATAAACATCTGCATTTTGAAAGAGTATTTTTATCATTATTTAATTAACAAAAGCATAAAGATGCTCATGAAATACAGTCCAGAACAGTATATGCTTTTACATTTGGATAATAAAGCATTTAAATCATTTTGAAGATATAAGCCACCTGCATTTATTTATTAGGCTGCTGTGCATCCTGACAAGTAAACATAGCCTACAGTACATACTGTAGTAAACATGAGAAAGTACATAAGGGAGAGCAGGCCATGTCCAGACTTTCTCGGTGACCTCAAGTATTCATTAACTCTGTCTTTAATGCTCTTTCAGGTAGCGTCAGTCATGGACAGAAACCTCTGAGACACAGTATTAATGATGAACACCAGGAGGTTCACTGTTAAGCCACATTTGCCTTTGTCAAGTTCTGTTGTCAGAAGAGGAATGGAAATGTCAGGGTGAACCGACGACCTGACCAACCCGCCAGGTATGTTGACTCTGCCTGTCGGAGGTGGAGTTCCAGAGCTCACAGGTGTGCCTGGCATGGATTGTTACTCCATCTCGTTCCCCACCCTCTTCAACGAGTCATTCTCTGCCTGACTCTCCGCTAATGCCGCCTGGCTCTGGACCAATGCATCAGCTGTCACCGGTATCTCTGCCCTCAGTTTCTCTTTCTGCTGGTCTTCCTTCAATGACTCGATCTCGGTCTTCAAAGTGTGAATCTGATCCATTTGCACCTTTATCAGATGAGCAGAATGGTACTGCCCTGAGCCTCCATCGATTACAGTGGCCTATGATAGAAACGGTAGATCAATTAAGAATGAATAGTGACTCCAACAAATGCGGCGTACTCATTTTAAGAATCTAGTAAAACTAACCGCTTGCTTGGCAACCATGCGTTTCTTCGGTGCGGCCGTTGTCCAGCCCTTTGTCCACTGATCTTCACAGATGGTTGTCGGCATGGTTGTCTGCTCTGCAAAAACACATTCACGTTATTAGAACACAATCATTTTCTAGCCTAATTGGTTTTTACCTTCTTTAATTATCAATTTTTATTACACAGTATGCCAACATATTGATAGGCTAGGCTGTATGTATTTTTGTTCAAATAAAATGCACTGAAACCAGAATACCTTTAGTTTTGGTGATCCTTTCAGCTCCGGCTCATTTTCAAGTCCTCCTAACCCTGGAATGGGTAGCACCATAGAAAGAAGCTGGCTTGTGTAAGCATAAACGGAACATTGAAATGAGGATTTATGCTAGGATCACTTAAGGGTCCAAGCAAAACACCAGCCTTGGTAAAGTAAAACATTTACCGTGAAGCCTTTGGCTCTACAGCTACCGTACTTACCAGTATCTCCCCAGAGGTCCATTGGTCATCCCTGTAGGCTGCCTGAAGCTGGTGCTTTACAGCTGTAGACTTATCATGTAGGTTTCAACTTAGGATAGTGCCCTAAGCAACACACCGCTAATTAAGAACGCCCTAGATATGACATTAGACACAATGCCATGATAGGGTCATTTTCCCAAGACCGTGGACGTATATGGAATACAGTTCCATTAGATGATTAAGATCTGATAACTATATTTTGTATGTCTTTTGTTTACTCTATTATTCATTTTTGTTTCTTTGTCATTGACACTTAGGACGTGATAGAGCTATAAACAAGTTTCCCTGTAGTATGCAATCGTCGGGACCAGGAACATCTTCCTCTTCATGCATGAACCTAGCATGACAAGAACCCAGAGAAATAACGGTATCGACCAAAAGAACAGGTTTTACCATCCTCTGTAGACTCCCACTGTTCAGCCTCAGAGGAACGTGCATAATAGGGTTTTAACACATTTACATGGCACAGTTGGTGTGCTTTTCTCTGTTCTGGAGTGGCAACTAGATAGTTTTGCTCAGTCCACTGGCACACAACTGTATATGGACCTTGAAACTTGTCTTGAAAAGGAGATCCAACAATTGGCAGCAGAGCAAGAACCTGGTCACCTGGACTAAAGTGACGAGGCTCAGTTCGCCGATCAAATATGCCTTTCATCCTCTCCTGTGAAGATGATAGCTTCTCTTTAGCCATTTCACCGGCGGCGTACAGGCATCGCCGGAAATCACACACAAGATAACAGGGACTGAGGTGGCTTGTAAACAAGGCAACTCCTCCCAATCCTTATCCATCTCAGTACAATAAGCTCTCAACTAAGACTTAAGTGTTTGATCAAATCAAATCAAATCAAATTTCATTTGTCACATACACATGGTTAGCAGATGTTAATACGAGTGTAGCGAAATGCTTGTGCTTCTACCACTGTTGTGTCGTCCGCAAACGTGATGATTGAGTTGGAGGCGTGCGTGGCCACGCAGTCGTGGGTGAACAGGGAGTACAGGAGAGGGCTCAGAACGCACCCTTGTGGGGCCCCAGTGTTGAGGATCAGCAGGGTGGAAACGTTCCAGCGCTCCTTGACTTTGCGCGTGATAGGCTCTAGACAAATTGTGTTTAATATGGAGCTGTTGGAGAAGCTGACCAAACAGATTAGAGGTGAAATTAGATCTTTGATCACTCTGAATGACCTTCGGGATTCCAAACCATGAGAGTCAAAGCTTTTATCACAGACTTAGTCATGATAGACCGAAGAGGGTAGGCAGCAGGAAACCTAGTGATCTGACACATCACAGTGAACAGGTAGTTACTACTTTTTTAGAACGAGGCAGAAGACCAACACAGTCAATAATCAGATACTCAAACGTTTGGCTGAGTACAGGAATAGGACACAGTGGTACCGGTTTAATAGCTTGATTAGGTTTACCAGTTTATTGACAGGTGTGACCAGTTTTGATGAACTCAGAAATATCCCTCTTTCACCTAGGCCCCCGAAAATATCTTAATATGCGATTGTAGGTTTTCCTCACACCCATAAGTACAGTAACGTCGTTGTGGGAAGTTGTCAAAATCAACCCACCAAGCTTAATAACTGGTACAAACTGACTAATCGCCTCCCCCTGAAAACAACTACCAGGAGACACCCACTTTCTCATCAGGATATCCTCTTGCAGAAAATAGCCATGGGTAACATCTCCCAACTGTTCTATAGGCACAATTTGGTCACACAACTCTTCTAATGTGGCGTAAGCCCGTTGCACCTTGATTAGGTCAGAGCGGGGTACAGATAAAAGGGAAAGTAGTGACATTTCTTTGTGGTATTCTAGTTAACCGGCGCAGTGACCAGGTCGCCACGGCTCATAGAATGTGTCACTGCACACGTAGGGCACACCTCTAGGAAACTCTGCGCACTCTCATCAGGAATCCCTAAAAATTACGGCTTAGCGGAAACCACTAGAGATGGAAAAACGACAGGCCATACACGCTCACCAGTTATTCCCAAGGATAACGTCAATACCCTCAATAGGCAACAAAGGACGCACCCCCACAACAACCTCACCTTTCACCAGTCCACAATCCAACATCAGTTTATGCAATGGGACTAACAGTGTTCAAACCTATTCCCCTAATTAGAACCCTATTCCCCAAGTCAATCTCAGCAGAGAAGGGTAACACAGACTCCAACACAAACAATTCAGAGGAACCTGTGTCTATCAGGATCTTCACTGGCACGAGGTCCTTACTTCCTAACAGACACAAAACCCTCCGTAATGAAAGGTAAATAATCTGGGTCACCTTCCCAGAGCAAACTCTCCCCTGAGAGCTTTCCTTCCCTAACCAGCTCTAGCTGCTCTTGTTGCAGCTTGAATTTAGCACGCTCCAAATCCTGTTTAAATTCCAATTCCTTTTCATATTTTACACGGTCAGGCTCTAGCTTCTCACGATAATGCTCTAGCTGTAAGAAGCAGTTCTTTCTGCTGCTAAAAAAGAAGACTACTAGGACTAACAGATGGAGCGGCCATTGTAACGTTACGGGGAGACGGCAAGTCCTCAGCAGAGGCTGCTCCAGTGGTAACTTCAAAAATATCACTCTCCATCAAATTGGCCTTCAATATTAAGGATGGTATAACTAAATAACTATCTCTGAGTGTGTACACCTTCTAGTTGTCAGGTTTGGAACTAAATGTTGTATAAAATATATGATTAAGTATTACAATATTTTTGAATCGATAGAAATGTGATTTTAGCCTTCTAAATGAGATTATGGCATTTCGTACAAACCTGGGCCAAGTCAGTAACCACGCCCACATGAGCACAGACATTGTGTCAGCGTGGTGGAACGTCCCTAAGATCAAAGTGCTTAAAAGGACATGCTAACGAAATTTACATTAGACCAAAACATGCCGGGTTGCTGCCGGGATGTAAAGTGGTCCTAGCTGTACCCTGAATAATCCACCAGAGACCAGAGAACGTGGACCACATGTTGAAATGCTGAGAAACTTTGTAAACCAGACCAAAACATGGTCTGGTTTACAAACATGGTCTGGTTTACAAACATGGTCTGGTTTACAAACATGGTCTGGTTTACAAACATGGTCTGGTTTACATGCACCATCTGCAGCTGTGCCTGTAAAGTAGTTTAGAACATTTGACCAAAGTCGAGAGGGAAGACAGGTCCCTCTGAACACTGTGTGGTACACCTGAAGTATATATTCTCATGAACACTCCCAGACAGACGAAGCCTACAACTAAGAAGGACATTGTGACCTCTGGTGGACAACCAGAGACTTACATCGAACCACTTCCCATAGATGGATTGAGTGGTTTCAACAGAGAGACATCTACACGTATATATATATATTGCATTTATTTTCTGAATGAGTGGTCATTCATGTGCAAAGTATTCATATTCCCATGAGCGTGGCTTCCAAATGTATGTCCGAGAAGTTGACTCTTTGTCTCTACCTCTCCTGACATACTCTACCCCTGTCCATTGCGTAACCAAACGGTCATGCTTTTGTTAGTCCACTCCATTTTCATTGTATTAATGTATGTAATCAATAACCTACGCTGTTTCTTTTTTGTGTTCTGTGTGATGAGTTAGTTAGTTAATTATTTATTTACTAAGCCAATTTGTGTATCACTGATTCATCACTTAGGTTAGGGTTTGTGCAGATATCCAACGATTATACGATGTTCAGAATGAGACTGGCGAGGTAATAATTAATAATTGACTGTTATTGATGTAAGAGATATTTAGATCATCTTTAAAGTTGGGAGATAGTAACTCGGTAAACAACTGTTCCCGTGGTACCCCAAATTCCTAATGAGTTAATTGTTACATGATTAATTGAATTGAGTAATAATTCAACGTAGTAGGTAATTATTCAATAAATAGCAGTCATCACATTAATGATAGTCACGACAGCTGTAATGTAACAAAATGTGGGAAAAGTAAAGGCGTCTTAATACTTTGCGAATGCACTGGGTACAGTGCTTTTTACTAAACTCAAGTCATTATGTTTTATAGTAAAAGTGACCTTTTGTGTATTTTATTTGATTCTGAATCAGTCTCTTCAACCCAGCGAGTTTGGTTTATGAGCTGTAGTGAATGGTGACTCTGGTGTCAGGTAACATTACATAGGGGGGAGACACAGACGTACTGCCAGTTCCTTAATATGCTGGCTCTATGTGTAATAGCAATTAATACTTAGGAGTGACAGACAGATAACAGAGGAGCACAAGGAGAAGCGAAGACAGAGATGACAGACAGACAGACAGACACCCTCTGTGGCTGAAATGCCAGGGCTGAATTTTTGTCCCAGTCCACCCCTAATGTAACTGCATTAATAACCATAACAATTAAAGATATGACACACTAAAGCAGTAGATTTCTTTGCACTAATGGGTCTATCTCAGATATACTTTCCGCACAAGACATCTTCTTTTTAGTACTGTGCAGAATACAGAAATAACTATTTCCCATTCGGCAATCAAAGCGATTTGGTTTAGTATTTAACACATCATCCACTACTTCTCACCACAATGCATTTTTAAATACCATAATAAAACACTACAGTCTGTGTGTGTACATAAACCAAACGTGTGATGACACTTCCACTAATGGAAAACAATAGTTTTCAGTCATTGCCCCTCTTTCTCTCCAGCAGGCCTCACTCTGGTGGAGTATTAAGCTCTGTTTCTCTCTTTGATTGGCTCATTCATTTCTGCGATATAGCAGTTCCACTTCACCACAGATTATGTTTAATGCTACATACCACCACTCTAATGGTCATCTTCTCTGCCTCTCGTGGAAAGAAACTGATGGCAATGGCAGGTGAGGTTTGAGAGGGACTAATGATGTAACAAGTTCCCTTGTTTAATTATTTGGATGGTATTGATCCACCGGCATGGGGCCAAATATGTTGCCACTGCCAGCATTCTCATTGTGTCCCTGGCCACAGACCTTCTTGCAAGATTTTTCTAAACTTCATGGTTTACTTAATATGTTCTCTCATTCCTCGTCCCCCAACTGGCAGAGAAAAATCTGAGGAGCATTTACAGTGTACAATAAATTATGTTATAATGTATGACCTTCAAGGATTTCCCTGGAAGTGTGATAGGGGCTGCATAAAGTTGTCTCTTAAGCTTCTTTTACACTTAGAGAAGTGCTATTAAGTGACTTGCATAATTTGTTGTGTGTTGGGAGCTCGAGGGAGAGTGGCTTGCATGTCATTTGTAATTTGGTGAATGCGAAATGACATTGTGATAAGCCCTAATGTTTCACCTGAGGGTGAATTTATTGGTGTAGTTGCTTCTGAAAGTTACTATTTTCTGTCAATCTCAGGATCTATAGCTGCTGTTTAGCTAATTTGTCACTGTCATTTTAAACTCACAGGAGAGCAGCAAGAATGTCCAACCAAATATAATTAAACTGTTTTGTTGAGTACAATGATATACAGTGAATTGACAGACTACACATGACCTCAAACGCTTCAAACTCAGCCCAGCTAGCACAGTTTGTTCCTTGGAAGTTGTGGGACCGTATGTTTTTCGTTTCACATTGGTTGTGGGAACGAGGCCATACGTTTCTTTTTAGATTTTCTGCAAATATTTAGCCTGTTCTGGGAACATAATTTTTGGGGTTTCAGGGAGGTTCTGGGAAGGTTTTACTCTGGTTCCCTGAAAGTTTTCCTGGGAGGTTTTATTAACACCATGATAATGGAAATTATAGGTTATTTGAAGGTAATGAAAAAACATTGAGAAAATTCTCTAAATGTTGTGAAAGTTTTGTTAAGGTTATTATTGAAAGTTAGTTTATTTGTGGTTAACTGTTTTGAACTCCAAGCACAGTTACAGTAGGTCACAAAGAAATTAATTTGCTTAGGGATTAATCATGCAAGCAGTTTTTATGTTATTGTGATGTGCATTAGTGAGATTCAAACCTATGATCTTCTGTTTTCTATCTCTGGAATTAGTCCACTGCGCCACCAGGATGGAGCTAGGTTGCCATGTTATTTGACGCATATAAAACTGTTCATTTTAGTCCATTCAAACAGACCCCATTTCGAAGGAAACAATAACTTTTTTCTTGTGTTTTTATGGAATGTTTTTTTCATGTTCTTAGAACAGAATGTAAATGTTTTTAAAATAACATGTTTAGTATGTTTTCTGAAGGCTACTAAAGTTTTCTAGTGATTTTAATGGAAAACTTTCTTCACATTCTGAGAATGGAATTTAAACCTCTTAGATATTTAAGTCCCCTATTTGGGAACATTGAGTGGTTCTGACTTACATAATGGTGTACAAAGCACCCGTGAACATTGTATGGTGCAAGAAAGACCCATCTCTCTGTTCTCCGCTACTACTTGTCCAGCAGAGCTGATTTGAAGTGTCATCTTTCAGACCCTACATTTGCATAGGGAGTGACGTGTCATATTTTCTGGCCTATTCAGACAAACAAACTATTTTCTCTGTCTGTGAAACTCAACCCTGTGCATATGAAATAAGAGAATCTAGTGGATCCACCATACTAATTTATTCTTCTCTGCCAAATATAGAGCTCTCAACATGAAAAAAATACTAAATAATTTTATAGAATTCAAGACCACTTTCCTTTGGTCACAGGCGGACTAATCACTTCGTACTTAAAGCTTAAGTTGTATCGAGTCTGCCCACATGTGTCTCTGCACGTCTAATGGACATTTAGGTTGAAATGTATCTGTTGGCAGTTATGAAATAATGCCAATATCACAAAGTATGATATTTATTTTACAGTTATAAGAAATGTGAAATGTTATAGTAAGTTGTATATAATTAGATGTTTTATAATATTTGTATTATGACTTGAGCTTGTGCCCTCAAAAGTGAGTACACCTCAGCAATGTATAACTATTTTTTTTGCCAGAAAGGTGAGTTCAATACCTTTCTAAAACTACCAGTTAATATTTATGGCCTTCTTATGAAAATGAATTGTTTGGGTATGTCTATTTAGGCAGAAAAAAAATGTTACCCTATCATTCAACTGGTGAAGCTAATTAATGTTAATCTGTAGAATTACATTTTTCTTTAGAACATTCTGAGAATATTGCCAAGAACTGACATAAAAGATAACCATATATTCTCTGAACGGGCTTAGAAGTCACATCATTTTTGAGAACATTCCCAGAATGTAGCAAAAATATGACATTAAATAGAACCTCATCAGAACTTCAAATTCCCACAGAGGAATGTTGTTTGTTAACATTCTCAGAACAATTTGGAAAACATGAATTTAAATAGAACCATGAGGAAACCTGTAGGAAATGTTATGCTGAAACAATGAAATTCCCACAGAAGAATGTTCCCACTGGGCACAGACATCAGTTCAATGTCTAGTTTTGATTTACATTTGGTCGAGTTGTCATCTAATGGGAATTCAACGTGAAATCAACAAAGGAAAATGGCACCATGTCATTGGATATAGGTTAAAAGTTGGGTGAAAAAAAAGACAATTCCCTGACGTTGTTTTTCAAATCCAATCAGTTTTCCACGTTGATTCAACATCATCACATAGAATGTTTGGTTGAAATTACATAGAAACAATGTTGATTCAACCAGTTTTTGCCCAGTGGGTTGTGGCTTTACATTCTTGCAACAATTTGAGAATATTATTTTAAATAGATTCATGAGTAAACCTGTAGGAAACGTTATGCTGAAGTACTGACATTCCCACAGAAGAACGTTTTTAACATCCTCAGAACTATTTGAGAACATTCTCAATATCAAACCAGTTGGAGGACGTTCCTAAAACGTTCTCAGAACGTTATGTGCTAGCTGGGAGGTTCCCTTTACTTTCTTTGCTTTATCAACATTGCAAACTTTCTCAGTCAGTTCCCAATAGAACACTTTGGTTGTATCTGACAACTTGCCCCCATGTCAGTTGGAATTGGATTCTTCACATGGGCTTTGTACTTTTATTCATACCCACTGCAGTGCTCTAATAAATGATTACGGGCAAATACTTCTTCCAATTCTGAATCATTCCCATTCATGTGGTTAATTTATGACTGATGATCTATTCGTACACTGGAATACAAACTGTAATAGCCACCTTAACACCATTGAGCTCTCTAAAGAGATCACAAATTACTCCAGCACTTTGCTCTGTGGGCTGTTCAAATGCACAGCATTGTATTCAGGTGTTGCACCGTGAACAAAGACACATTCATACTTCAAATGAGTTCTATCCACTTGGTGATTGTCAAAGACCTGTTCCTTTCATTGCCTTTGAACAGCTTGGTGTTGAAAATAACTGAAATGAACTAAATTGTCATTCACTTGGCTTTCCTTGTATCCTTGGATATATTTTTCTGCATCTTCATGAGAATGTGAGCCAGCGAATTGTCTGTCTCGGACCATAGCCTCCCCCTTAGCTCCCCCTGGTCTTTCCAGTGTGTACACTTGTGCATGTAGCTGACCAGCCCCTCAAAGACCCACAGAGTATGATTTATTATTTTCGTCAAACATGGCACGTGGCCTAGCTAGCCAAACACCACTCCTCATGGGAGTGTCTGAACAAGCCCAGAATCAGCATTCAGGGGATATGTCTCTAAACCTCTATCCTTCACGCACATTTTAAATTATTGTCTGACCGTAATTGTAGTGGTAAGGTAATATTTTCCTCCTCAGCATCAGAAGAAAAAAATCTGTCTTAACCAAAAAACTTGTATGTCATATTCTGCTTTTATGTACTTAACCCTGACAATACAGAGCCAGTTAAATCCCCTGGTCAGGCTGTGTGTAGTTGTGTGGTCCAGTGCCAGGTTTAGATCAAGCAATCGTTATGGGAAGGCGTTTGAGGTAACTTTGAGGAAATTACAAAGTTACACTCGGTAGCTAGACCACTCTTCGTTGGACAAAAGGCCTCAGAGTTTGGCACTCTAAGGTAGGCTTATGATAAATACCACATAATGGAAAACATGTCAGGAACTGATCTTATGTTACACAATTGTATAGAAAGATACAGTATGCATTGTTTTGTGAATGAATGCGGCTCGACAGAGCCGGATTAATGCACGAATTTACCGGGGCTGAAGACCCTGGGCCCAGGTCCGTGAGGGGTCCCAAGAGGCAAACAAAAGAATTACTAAAATAAAATAGTTAACAAACTATATAGTGTATACAGTGCATTCGGAAAGTATTCAAACCACTTGACTTTTCCCACATTTTGTTATGTTACAGCCTTATTCTAAAATATATTAAATCGTTTTTTTTAACTCCTCAATCTACACACAATAGCCCATAATAACAAAGCAAATTCATAAAAATAATATCACATTTACATAAGTATTTAGATAATTTACTCAGTACTTTTGGCAGCGATTATAGCCTTGAGTCTTCTTGGGTATGACGCTTCCAGCTTGGCACACTCTGCAGATCCTCTCAAGCTCTGTCAGTTTGGATGGGGAGAGTCGCTGCACAGATATTTTCAAGTCTCTCCAGAGATTTTCAAATCAGGTTCAAGTCCAGGCTCTGGCTGGGCCAATCAAGGACATTCAGACACTTGTCCCGAAGCCACTGGCTGTGGGCTTAGGGTTGTTTTCCTGTTGGAAGGTGAACCTTTGCCCAGTCTGAGGTCCTGAGCAGATTTTCATCAAGGATAAAAAATGTAATGGAATCTTTATTTAACTAGGCAAGTCAGTTATTAAGAACAAATGCTATTCACAATGACAGCCTACAACCGGCCAAACCCAGATGGTGCTGGGCCAATTGTGCGCCGTGATACAGCCTGGATTTAAACCAGGGACTGTAGTGGCACCTCTTTCACTGATATGCAGTGCCTTAGACTGCTGCGCCACTCGAGAGCCCACTGTACTTTGCTCCATTCCTCTTTCCCTCAATCCTGACTAGTCTCCCTTGCTTCACTGTAGCGATGGTGTCATGTTTCCTCCAGATGTGATGCTTAGCATTCAATCTTGGTTTCATCAAACCAGAGAATTTTGTTTGTCATGGTCTAAGAGTATTTAGGTGCCTTTTGGCAAACTCCAAGCAGGTTGTCATGTGCCTTTTACTGAGGGGTGACTTCCGTCTGGCCACTCTACCATAAAGCCCTGATTGGTGGAGTGGTACTCAGGAGCTCTACCAGAGCGACCATCGGCTTCTTGGTCACCTCCCTGACCAAGGCCCTTCTCCCCCAATTGCTCAGTTTGGTTGGGTGGCCAGGTCTAGGAAGAGTCTTGGTGGTACCAAACGTATTTTATTTAAGAACGATGGAGGCCACTGTGTTCTTGGGGACTTTCAATCTGGCAGAAATGTTTTGGTACCCTTCCCCAGATCTTTGTCATGACACAATCCTGTCTCTGCACTCTGCGGACAATTCCTTTGACCTCGTGGCTTGGTTGTTGCTTTGACATGCACAATCAATTGAATTTACCACAGGTGGACTCCAATCAAGTTGTAGAAACATCTCAAAGATGATCAATGGAAACCGGAGGTCAATTTCGAGTCTCACATCAAAGGGTCTGAATACTATGTAAATAAGGTACTTCTGTTTTTTATTATTAAGAATAAGGCCGTAACATAGCAAAACATGGAAAAAGTCAAGGGGTCTGAATACTTTCCAAAGACATTGCATAATCCATAGAAGAGTTTTGTTCTCTCTTACCCTGGTAATTTAACTGTTGAGCTCATGCGTACACTAGCAATGGATTCCAGTCCTGGCTTGAATGGGAACTGCCTTCTATGGATTATATTGCTATGGTTGGTTGCAGCTGTCTGTTTGCCTTTCACATATTTGAAAATACAACTGTGAAACAAATCGTTGGAAGGAAAATACCTACTGCTGAAAAGAGAGGACTAATCTCTGTAGAATCAATATTATACTTTTTGTCTCAACAACTCCCAGTTGGTAGCTAACAGCAGCACTGTTTTTCAAAGTTGCTCAGCTTGAGAAAGGCTATTGCCACTACCATCACATTGAGCAGCCTATGGCTTCAGCTTCACTCTGAATGGCTAAGGTAAGAAGTATAGTTTGGGATAGTATTTGCAACCTAGGTTAGGCATTAAATCTGAATGGTTAAGGTAAGGGTTAATGTTAACAGTAAGGGTTAACGGTGACCTGGCTACTTTTCTAATACAACACAAATGACTGAAATGAGTGGCTACTCTGACACCGGCAAACTGAGATCAATCGGGTCTTGAATTCAAATATATATATTGCCTCTTAATATTGTACAATCTGTGTGTAGCTTCATTGGCCTGGGCTATTGTTCATTTGAATTCAAGACCCGATTGATCTCAGTTTGTCAGTGTCAGAGTAGCCACTCATTTCAGTCATTTGTGTGGAATTAGAAAAGTAGCCAGGTCACCGTGATACAAATCAGTATTCAACGTCCATCCATATCTGAGGAGATCGGGAGATGAAGTGGAAACTGGCCACTAGGGGCAACAGTGAGCGCTGTTCCAATGATTTCAAAGGTTGCAAGTTTGAATTTTTTATTTTTTATTTTTTTTATTTCACCTTTATTTAACCAGGTAGGCTAGTTGAGAACAAGTTCTCATTTGCAACTGCGACCTGGCCAAGATAAAGCATAGCAGTGTGAGCATACAACAAAGAGTTACACATGGAGTAAACAATTAACAAGTCAATAACACAGTAGAAAACGAAGGGGGGGTCTATATACAATGTGTGCAAAAGGCATGAGGAGGTAGGCAAATAATTACAATTTTGCAGATTAACACTGGAGTGATAAAAGATCAGATGGTCATGTACAGGTAGAGATATTGGTGTGCAGAAGAGCAGAAAAGTAAATAAATAGAAACAGTACGGGGATGAGGTAGGTGAAAAGGGTGGGCCATTTACCAATAGACTATGTACAGCTGCAGCGATCGGTTAGCTGCTCAGATAGCTGATGTTTGAAGTTGGTGAGGGAGATAAAAGTCTCCAACTTCAGCGATTTTTGCAATTCGTTCCAGTCACAGGCAGCAGAGTACTGGAACGAAAGGCGGCCAAATGAGGTGTTGGCTTTAGGGATGATCAGTGAGATACACCTGCTGGAGCGCGTGCTACGGATGGGTGTTGCCATCGTGACCAGTGAGCTGAGATAAGGCGGAGCTTTACCTAGCATAGACTTGTAGATGACCTGGAGCCAGTGGGTCTGGCGACGAATATGTAGCGAGGGCCAGCCGACTAGAGCATACAAGTCGCAGTGGTGGGTAGTATAAGGTGCTTTAGTGACAAAACGGATGGCACTGTGATAGACTGCATCCAGTTTGCTGAGTAGAGTGTTGGAAGCCATTTTGTAGATGACATCGCCGAAGTCGAGGATCGGTAGGATAGTCAGTTTTACTAGGGTAAGCTTGGCGGCTTGAGTGAAGGAGGCTTTGTTGCGGAATAGAAAGCCGACTCTTGATTTGATTTTCGATTGGAGATGTTTGATATGAGTCTGGAAGGAGAGTTTGCAGTCTAGCCAGACACCTAGGTACTTATAGACGTCCACATATTCTAGGTCGGAACCATCCAGGGTGGTGATGCTAGTCGGGCATGCAGGTGCAGGCAGCGACCGGTTGAAAAGCATGCATTTGGTTTTACTAGCGTTTAAGAGCAGTTGGAGGCCACGGAAGGAGTGTTGTATGGCATTGAAGCTTGTTTGGAGGTTAGATAGCACAGTGTCCAAAGACTGGCCGAAAGTATATAGAATGGTGTCGTCTGCGTAGAGGTGGATCAGGGAATCGCCCGCAGCAAGAGCAACATCATTGATATACACAGAGAAAAGAGTCGGCCCGAGAATTGAACCCTGTGGCACCCCCATAGAGACTGCCAGAGGACCGGACAGCATGCCCTCCGATTTGACACACTGAACTCTGTCTGCAAAGTAATTGGTGAACCAGGCAAGGCAGTCATCCGAAAAACCGAGGCTACTGAGTCTGCCGATAAGAATATGGTGATTGACAGAGTCGAAAGCCTTGGCGAGGTCGATGAAGACGGCTGCACAGTACTGTCTTTTATCGATGGCGGTTATGATGTCGTTTAGTACCTTGAGTGTGGCTGAGGTGCACCCATGACCGGCTCGGAAACCAGATTGCACAGCGGAGAAGGTACGGTGGGATTCGAGATGGTCAGTGACCTGTTTGTTGACTTGGCTTTCGAAGACCTTAGATAGGCAGGGCAGGATGGATATAGGTCTGTAACAGTTTGGGTCCAGGGTGTCTCCCCCTTTGAAGAGGGGGATGACTGCGGCAGCTTTCCAATCCTTGGGGATCTCAGACGAGATGAAAGAGAGGTTGAACAGGCTGGTAATAGGGGTTGCGACAATGGTGGCAGATAGTTTCAGAAATAGAGGGTCCAGATTGTCAAGCCCAGCTGATTTGTACGGGTCCAGGTTTTGCAGCTCTTTCAGAACATCTGCTATCTGGATTTGGGTAAAGGAGAACCTGGAGAGGCTTGGGCGAGGAGCTGCGGGGGGGGCGGAGCTGTTGGCCGAGGTTGAAGTAGCCAGGCGGAAGGCATGGCCAGCCGTTGAGAAATGCTTATTGAAGTTTTCGATAATCATGGATTTATCAGTGGTGACCGTGTTACCTAGCCTCAGTGCAGTGGGCAGCTGGGAGGAGGTCCTCTTGTTCTCCATGGACTTCACAGTGTCCCAGAACTTTTTGGAGTTGGAGCTACAGGATGCAAACTTCTGCCTGAAGAAGCTGGCCTTAGCTTTCCTGACTGACTGCGTGTATTGGTTCCGGACTTCCCTGAACAGTTGCATATCACGGGGACTATTCGATGCTATTGCAGTCCGCCACAGGATGTTTTTGTGCTGGTCGAGGGCAGTCAGGTCTGGGGTGAACCAAGGGCTGTATCTGTTCTTAGTTCTGCATTTTTTGAACGGAGCATGCTTATCTAAAATGGTGAGGAAGTTACTTTTAAAGAATGACCAGGCATCCTCAACTGACGGGATGAGGTCAATGTCCTTCCAGGATACCCGGGCCAGGTCGATTAGAAAGGCCTGCTCACAGAAGTGTTTTAGGGAGCGTTTGACAGTGATGAGGGGTGGTCGTTTGACTGCGGCTCCGTAGCGGATACAGGCAATGAGGCAGTGATCGCTGAGATCCTGGTTGAAGACAGCGGAGGTGTATTTGGAGGGCCAGTTGGTCAGGATGACGTCTATGAGGGTGCCCTTGTTTACAGAGTTAGGGTTGTACCTGGTGGGTTCCTTGATGATTTGTGTGAGATTGAGGGCATCTAGCTTAGATTGTAGGACTGGCGGGGTGTTAAGCATATCCCAGTTTAGGTCACCTAACAGAACAAACTCTGAAGCTAGATGGGGGGCGATCAATTCACAAATGGTGTCCAGGGCACAGCTGGGAGCTGAGGGGGGTCGGTAAGCAGGCGGCAACCGTGAGAGACTTATTTCTGGAGAGAGTAATTTTCAAAATTAGTAGTTCGAACTGTTTGGGTATGGACCTGGAAAGTATGACATTACTTTGCAGGCCATCTCTGCAGTAAACTGCAACTCCTCCCCCTTTGGCAGTTCTATCTTGACGGAAGATGTTATAGTTGGGTATGGAAATCTCTGAATTTTTGGTGGCCTTCCTGAGCCAGGATTCAGACACAGCAAGGACATCAGGGTTAGCAGAGTGTGCTAAAGCAGTGAGTAAGACAAACTTAGGGAGGAGGCTTCTGATGTTGACATGCATGAAACCAAGGCTTTTTCGAACACAGAAGTCAACAAATGAGGGTGCCTGGGGACATGCAGGGCCTGGGTTTACCTCCACATCACCCGCGGAACAGAGAAGGAGTAGTATGAGGGTGCGGCTAAAGGCTATCAAAACTGGTCGCCTAGAGCGTTGGGGACAGAGAATAAGAGGAGCAGGTTTCTGGGCATGGTAGAATATATTCAGGGCATAATGCGCAGACAGGGGTATGGTGGGGTGCGGGTACAGCGGAGGTAAGCCCAGGCACTGGGTGATGATGAGAGAGGTTGTATCTCTGGACATGCTGGTAGTAATGGGTGAGGTCACCGCATGTGTGGGAGGTGGGACAAAGGAGTTATCAGGGGTATGAAGAGTGGAACTAGGGGCTCCATTGTGAACTAAAACAATGATAACTAACCTGAACAACAGTATACAAGGCATATTGACATTTGAGAGAGACATACAGCGAGGCATACAGTAATCACAGGTGTTGAATTGGGAAAGCTAGCTAAAACAGTAGGTGAGACAACAGCTAATCAGCTAGCACAACAACAGCAGGTAAAATGGCGTAGACTAGGCAACGGGGCCAACAGATAAAACAAACAAGCAGAATGGAGTACCGTGATTTATGGACAGTCCAGCGTGCATCAGCTATGTAGCCAAGAGATCAGTGTCCAGGGGGCAGCGGTGGATGGGGAAGGGAAGCTGGACTGGCGAGTGTTATCCAGGTTAAAAAAACGAACAATGACTGAATAGCTTGTAGCTAGTTAGCTGGTTAGCTTCTGGAGGTTCTTGAGTGTGTTCTAAAAATAAATAAAAAATAATAGCGATTCCGTATCACATTGGGTGAGGCAGGTTTCCGGAAGGTATAAACAAATTAAAAGTCAAAAGAGATAGAAAGTAAATATGGGTCCGGTGGGCGTTTGGGACGCGGCGATTCAGGCGGTTAGCAGGCCTGTGCTAACAAGCTAACAGTTTGTAGGCCCGGGCTAGACAAGGTAGCAGTTAGCGGACCGGAGCTGGACAAGCTAGCAGTTAGCAGGCCGAATTAGCAAGCAGGGAGATAGCGAGGGCTAGAGAGTTAGCCTTTGGGGGACGTCGCGATGGGGTGAGTCTGTTTATTCCTCTTCATGCGGTGACATCGATAGACCGGTCGTGGGCCCGGGTATTGTAGCTCAGGAGTATGCTACGGTGGTAGCGCAGGCTACCAGGCTATCCAGTGATAGAAAGTAGTTTTTTTACATTTTAGCTTTAAGCCTATCCCAAACCACAATCCTTACCTTAACCATTCAGAGTTAATGCCTAACCTTAAGATTTCTGAGTTATTCATGCCAAAAAACTAACGTTTGGAACAACTTCGAAATATGACGTAAGGATCTGCCTCTGATTCCAATGATTACAAGTTTGAATCCAATGATAGAATGTTTTTAATTTAAAAAAAATGTAAGCCTGTCCCAAACCATACATAACCATTCTGAATGAACCCTTTAGACCCCAATATAATTCTAGAATGCTGCTGTAGAAATACTGTGAATTTTCAAGATAAAGCAAATTTTCTCACACATTTCAAACAAACAGACATAGTTAAAAAACAAAGAACAAATTACAAGTTTTAAAGAGCACAACATCTTTAATATGACACATTCATGTCAATAGGAATAACACTAATTTAGTCTTCCATTGTGTAAAGACACTCACTATCAAAAAACGATTAACACGCAACACAACAACCTAGAGTATTTAAATTTGAATAAGTTACTCACTTACTTATTATACGTATAGATATTATTTACATATAAATAAAACAATTATCCAATATATGACCAGAGGACAATATTCTGAAAGTATTTGAAAACCCACAAAGAGTAGACTATTTGATTGACAACGATTCTTACTTCGGTAATAATGTAAAAATGCAAACATCTATTTAGAAACTATTTGAAAATGTAGGTAATCTCACTCAATAAGATTTAGTACAGACCAGGCCTGACACAAAACATAGAAATAGTAGCCTACTTTGACAACAATTCAGTGAATGCAACAAGTATTTGATAGAGACAGATAAAGAGAGACGCTGAAAAACACAACAACTGTTCAGAGACAAATGATTTGTAGGACAAAATCATGTTTCACAATGTCACTTTAGTATTTGCATTTAGCCTACAACATGTCATGGAACTTCTGGAAGCACGGCCCCATCCTGCAAAGTGGCACAGAACACGTAGAGCACACAAAGGAGGTTTCTACACATCTCCCACTCGTTGCCCTATGTAGATCAAATCAAATTTTATTTGTCACATACACATGGTTAACAGATGTTAATGTAAGATGTTAAATGCTTGTGCTTCTAGTTCTGACAATGCAGCAATATCCAACAAGTAATCTAACCTAACAATTTCACAACAATTACCTTATACACACAAGTGTAAAGGAATGATAAAGAATATGTAGATTTAAAAAATATATGAATGATTGATGGTATAGAACGGCATAGGCAAGATGCAGTGGATGGTATAGAGTACAGTATATACATATGAGAGGAGAAATGTAGGGTATGTAAACATATAAAAGTGCATTGTTTAAAGTGGCTAGTGATACATTTATGACATCAATTTTTCCATTATTAAAGTGGCTGGAGTTGAGTCAGTATGTTGGCAGCAGCCACTCAATGTTAGTGATGGCTGTTTAACAGTCTGATGGCCTCGAGATGGCCTTGAGATAGAAGATGTTCTACACACTAAGTTGACTGTGCCTTTAAACAGCTTGGAAAATTCCAGAAAATGATGTCATGGCTTTAGAAGCTTCTGATAGGCTAATTGACATAATTGACTCACATTTAGAGGTGTACATGTGGATGTATTTCAAAGCCTACCTTCAAACTCAGTGCCTCTTTGCTTGACATCATGGGAAAATCAAAATAAATCAGCCAAGACCTCAGAAAAAAAATGGTAGACCACCACAAGTCTGGATCAGTCTTGGGAGCAATTTCCAAATGCCTGAAGGTACCACGTCCATCTGTACAAACAATAGTATGCACGTATAAACACCATGGGACCATGCAGCCGTCATACCGCTCAGGAAGGAGACGTGTTCTGTCTCCTAGAGATGAACGTACTTTGTTGCGAAAAATGCAAATCAATTCCAGAACAACAGCAAAGGACCTTGTGAAGATGCTGGGGGAGACAGGTACAAAATTATCTAAATCCAGAGTAAAACGAGTCCTATATCAACATAACCTGAAAGGTCTCTCAGCAAGGAAAAAGCCATTGCTCCAAAACCGCAATAAAAAAGCCAGACTACGGTTTGCAACTGGGGACAAACATCGTACTTTTCTGAGAAATGTCGTCTGGTCTGATGAAACAAAAATAGAACTGTTTGGCCATAATGACCATTGTTGTGTTTGGAGGAAAAAGGGGGAGGCTTGCAAGCTGAAGACACCATCCCAACCGTGAAGCACGGGGGTGACAGCATCATGTTGTGGGGGTGCTTTTCTGCAGGAGGGCCTGGTGCACTTCACAAAATAGATGACATCATGAGAGGAAGGACAATTATGTGGATATATTGAAGCAACATCTCACGACATCAGATAAGTTAAAGCTAAATGGACAAACCTGACTCAGTTACACAAGCTCTGTCAGGAGGAATGGGCCAAAATTCACACAACTTATTGTGGGATGCTTGTGGAAGGCTATCTGAAACATTTGACCCAAGTTAAACAATTTTAAAGGCAATGCTACCAAATAATAATTGAGTGTATGTAAACTTCTTACCAACTTGGAATGTGATGTAAGTAATAAAAGCTGAAATGAATCATTCTCTCCGCTATTATTCTGACATTTCACGTTCTTAAAACAAAGTGGTGATCCTAACTGACCTAAAACAGGGAATTTTTACTAGGATTAAATGTTTAAAAAAAGTGAAAAACTGAGTTGAAATGTATTTGGCTAAGGTGTATGTAAACTTCCGACTTCAACTGTATAAGTTTTAAAAGCAACTCCAAAACCCTTGCTACTATCACTTAAAGCACTGGCTGTTCAGTATAAGGGCAAATGGTGGGACTTAGGGCAGACGCCATGGAAATGTAGGCTCCCCTCTCGGGTGTTCTCTCCCTCTCCCTCTGCTTCATCCTCTGCTTCATCCTCCCCCTATTCTTCCTCCTCTCCTTCTCCCTCCTCATGTTCCTCTCCCTCCACTCTTTTCTCCCTCCTCTTCCTCTCTCCCTCCACTCTCCTCTTAATCCACTCCCCCCTCCTCGCTCCACATCTCTACCCCTCCAATCATCTCTAACTCCTATTCCTCCCTGCCTTTTTCTGCTGTGCCTTGACTCTCCACATCACTTCCTTCACTTTCAATGACCTAGAGGAACAGAGTTGCAGAAGGAAGGGAGAGGAGCATCAGATAGGATACAATTGTAGTCAGGAACATAATCTCTTCCTTCTTCTCTTTCTTTTTCTCAACCATACACATACTCTTCCTAATAAGGGGTTTCCATAATAAATTGTGTGATAGTTACACGCCTCCCATTCCACACACGTACACGCACGAGCTCCACTGCATGGGCATCTACGACCCTAACAAGATCGCTAAGCTGTCAATACGAAAACAAGGCAAAGTATAGCCTAGGAAACTTTGCACCTCGCAAACATGACAAAGCACAACCTAAGCCCAACAGATTACTCTAGCCCAACACATTACTCTAGCCTTCATTTCGGTGGCTAGATAGCTGTTAGCCTGTATGGCTAGCTAGTAAAAGTGACAGCTGAGGTTGATTCTTCGTGAGCGCTGCCCAAATTTACCGTTACACACACATTTGTCTTGCCTGACAGACAAACTAACTAGTTACCTAGCTAGCTTGCTATAATAGAGTACGCAGCTTGGGCCATTTCCATATGAATTACATTGATAGAAACAAGACAAAACAACCAACTAGTTAGCTGACTAAATGCAGCTAAACACTGTAACTACTTCTTTGAGACAGAGAGCAATCATTTACGCCCCAAAGCTAATGTGCTCGTCTGTACTAACTAATGACATGATTATTCCCCTAGTTTTATGGTATCAAACATCGACAACATCAAACATATCTACTGTTTAGTTATTTCCCTCAACTTGACATCATTGCTTTGGAAGGACGTATCAACAACCAACATAGATAAAGCCAGTGACAAGTCATGTTGGTTTTTTAACTGGTCAGAAATCAGCCATGAGTCAAGTGGTAATCGTTCGTGTACACTGTACGTGTAAGAGGCATTGAACTCATCGCTCAGGTGGTTTAAACAAGACAACCATTTTGTGGAGGCTGCTCTGTTTGTTAAAACTGAGTGAGGAAAGACTCGTCTCCCATTAGCTGAAGTGTGATTCTGAACTGAACGGGCTGCACTGATGAATAAAACAATATGCAGCTTTTTAACAGCAGCAGCGCAGATAGTAAATAATTTGCCATTATACAGCTGAGCCGCCATTTAGAATGAGAGGAGAAGGACTGGCTGGTTCTAAAGTTAAATCATCCTAAGTATTTGGGGATCACAGGAGTGAATGAGCAAAAACCTGCCATGTTCTCCTCTGTTTATACAGGCCTGACAGACACCATTTGATTTGATTAATTATGGGCAGGAATACTTGCTCCCACTCTAACCTGGTTTGGTCTCCAGAATAGAGGGAGAAAATGGAGGGAAAATAATGCTCCTGCTAGACATTACAGTAATATACATTTTTGCCTGAAATGGAACTGCTTATAACTGGAAAAGGCTTATCCAATAACAAATATATATGAAAATACATTGAAGGAAAAACATAAAAATGTATATTATACATTTTCCTGATGGTAGGAATGTAATGTAATTCTCAAAGCTGAATAAGCAATTTAAAATAACTCTCTCATGAATATTATACTGATACTAGAATAACAACTAAGATGTTCTATGCAGCCTGAAACATATAGACTGGTGAATGGATATCTGATAGATATACAGTGCCTTCGGAAAGTTTTCAGACCCCTTGACTTTTTCCACAATATGATACGTTACAGCCTTATTCTAAAATTGATTAGATTGTTTTTCCCCCAAATCAATCTACACACAATACCACATAATGACAAAGATTATTAAAAAAAAAGTTTGCTAATTTATGAACACCCCCCCCCCCTCGATGGAAATATCACATTTACAAAACTATTCATTCACTTTACTCAGTACTTTGTTGAAGCACCTTTGGCAGTGATTACAGCCTCGAGTCTACTTGGGTATGACGCTACAAGCTTGGCACATCTTTATTTGGGGAGTTTTTCCCATTCTTCTCTGCAGATCCTCCCAAGCTCTGTCAGGTTAGATGGGGAGCGTAGCTGCACACTTATTTTCAGGTCTCTGAAAATGTTTAATTGGGTTCTGGCTGGGCCACTCAAGGACATTCAGAGACTTGTCTGGATGCAACTCCTGCCTTGTCTTGGCTGCGCGCTTAGAGTCGTTGTCCTGTTGAAAGGTGAACCTTCACCCCAGTTTGTGCGCTCTGGAGCAGGTTTTCATCAAGAATCTCTCTGTACTTTGCTCCGTTCATCTTTCCCTCAATCCTGACTAGTCTCCCAGTCCCTGCCACTGAAAAACATCCCCACAGCATGATGCTGCCACTACCATGCTTCACCTTAGGGATGGTGCCATGTTTCCTCCAGACGTGATGCTTGGTTTTCAGGCCAAAGAGTTCAATCTTGGTTTCATCAGACCAGAAAATCTTGTTTATCATACTCTGAGAGTCTTAAGGTGCCTTTTTGCAAGCTCCAAGCAGGCTGTCATATGCCTTTTACTGAGGAGTGGCTTCCGTCTGACCACTCTAACATAAAGACCTGATTGGTGGAGTGCTGCAGAGATTGTTCTCCTTCTGAAAGGGTGTCCCATCTCTACAGAGGAACTCCAGAGCACTGTAAAAGTGACCATCAGTTTCTTGGTCACCTCCCTGACCAAGGCCCTTCTCCCCCAATTGTTCGGTGGAGAAGTATTGGTGGTTCCAAACTTCTTCCATTTAAGAATGATGATGGCCACTTTGTTCTTGGGGACCTTCAATGCTGGAGAAATGTTTTAGTACCCTTCCCCAGATATGTGCTTAGATACAATCCTGTCTCTGAGCTCTACAGACAATTCCTTTGACCTCATGGATTGGTTTTTGCTCTGACATGCACTGACAACTGTGGGACCTTATATAGACAGGTGTGTGCCTTTCCCTAATCATGTCCAATCAATTGAATTGATTGGATCAATGGAAAGAGGATGCACCTGAGCTCAATTTAGAGTCGCATAGCAAAGGGTCTGAATACTTATGTAAATAGGGTATGCGGCTTTGTCATTATGGGGTATTGTGTGTAGATTGTTGAGGGAAAAAAATATTTCATCAATTTTAGAATAAGGGTGTAAAGTAACAAAATGTGGAAAAAGTCAAGAGGTCTGAATACTTTCCGAAGGCCCTGCACAGAAGTAATAAGAATAATACTGTCAGCTCTCCTCCTTGCTTTTCTCCTATTCATAAATTATACTACAATAAAGACAGAGTTGAGCATAGTGGGTATGGATCACATAAAGATCAGACAAGGGCTTGCACTTGTGAGAAGAAAAATTGAAATCATTATTGGAAAAGTAAATTGCACCAGCACTGGCTGATCAAATTATGTAAATCTATGACTGTCATTGGAAATGGAGTTTGACTTGTGCTGCTGCAGAGTTTGAGTTTGTAGAATGGCCCTGGTTCTGTCCATGGTGCTGAAATTCCATTCTCAGCATAGATTGCATTTTGGAGATTGTGTTTAACATAGAATCGAAAAAGGCTAATCTGAATTCAAGTTAGCTCTCTGTGTCCTCTGTTGTTCTGTTTTGGCTCACATACATTTTGCACTGTCTCTGACCCGAAACAGGCAGAACTACAAAACCATCAAACAACAACATATCCACAATTGACTTGATCTCTTATCCTTGCCCCAACAAGAGCCCAGCTAGCACATTTGGTTCCTAGGAATTTGTGGTATCGTAAGTCTTTGGTTTCCAATTGGTTCTGGGAACGAAGCCATACATTTCCTGACTGTTAAAACTGAAAAGTTTTTAAACATTCTCTGAGAGAGGAAGTCAAAATTCTGGAAAGGTTTTATTAATGCATTAATGCATTGTGAATGGAAATGATAGGCCATTTAGAGGTTTTCCTTAAACTTCCTTAAAACGTTCACTGAATGATTAAAAAAGACTGTTAATAACACTCCAAGCACAGATAGGACACATGTCAATTCATTTTCTTAGGCATTAATTATGAAAACACATTCTTCTGTTCTCTATCTGTGGAATTAGTCCACTGCGCCACCAGTATGGAGCTAGCATGCCATATTTTTTATGCATACAAAGCTGTTAATGTTTGTCCATTCAAACAGACACCATGTCAAAGAAAACAAGGACTCATTAAGATCAGGTGTGGCCAAATTGTGAATGCGGCCAACAAACCTGAACACACAGATAGAGGAGAGACCCATGTTAATGCTGAGAAAGGAATGTATATGTTTTTAAATAAGATTCTTAGAAAGTTACTAAAGTTTTCTTGTGGTTTTTAACCTCTCAGGCTAGGGGGCGGTATGTTCACGTCGGATGAAAACTTGCCAAAAGTAAGCTGCCTGCTACTCAGGCCCAGAAGCTATGATATGCATATTATTAGTCGATTTGGATAAAAATCACCCTGAAATTTCTAAAACTGTTTGAATAATGTCTGTGAGTATAACAGAACTTATTTGGCAGGCGACACCCCGAAGATATATATTTTTCTGAGGTCACTCTCTCTCTCTATGGGGATCTAGATTTCTAAGGCACTTGCTTGCAGTTCCTATCGCTTCCACTGGATATCAACAGTTTTTCCTTTGTGTAATGAAGAAGTAGGGCAGTTCAGAACGAGGGTCGACTGAAGTGTACTGTTTGTTAGAGGCGCGTAACCTGAAAGCTCACTCCACTTTGTTTTTATCCGCTATTGAATGCAGTTTATCCCATCTTAAAATGTATTGATTATTTACGTAAAAAAATACCTAAAATTGTATTAGGAAAGTTGTTTAAAATGTTTGGACAAAGGTTACAGGTAACTTATTACATATTTTGTAGTCATGTTGCGCGAGTTTGGAACATTCTGGATATATAACGATGGAATTAATCGAACAAAAGGACCATTTGTGATGTTTATGGGACATATTGGAGTGTCAACAGAAGAAGCTCATCAAAGGTAAGGCATGAATTATATCGTTATTTCTGAGTTTTGTGTCGCGCCAAGCGGGTTGAATTATGATTGTCTGTGTTTGTTTGATGGGGTGCTGTCCTCAGATAATGGCATGGTTTGCTTTCGCCGTAAAGCCTTTTTAATGGTAAGTTTTCTTAACATTCTCGGAACAATATGAAACATGAATTTAAATAGAAATATGGGGGAACTTGTAGTAAACGTTATGCTGAAGTACTGTAATTCCCACAGAAGAACGTTGTTTTATGACATTCTTGGAACAATTTGAGAACATGACTTTAAATAACACCATGATAAATAAAACCTGTAGGAAACATTATGCTCGAGTACGAAATTCCCAAAGAAGAATGTTGTTTGTTAACATTCTTGGAGCAATTTCAGAATATGACTTTAAGTAGAACAATGATACAACCTGTAGGAAATGTACTGAAAGTCCCACAGAAGAAAGTTGTTTATTCATGTTTTTAAAACAATTTGAGAACCTGACTTTAAATAGAACCATCAGGAAACCTTTAGGAAACGTTATGCTGAGGTACTGACAAAATTCTAGCCTTTAATTGCTTGTCCGGCCAGGTGGTTGTGTATTTTAAGCCGATTGACAGCCAAGAAAATCTCCCGACAGTCGTGACGGGTGATTCTTCATTGTCATGCAGCTGTCATTTTGCTAACCATTTTGCTTCTCAAACCCCGGCGAGGAGGAGGGAGAAAACTGAATTTGAGAATTTGCTGAGCACATTGCCTCTGGGCGTAAGCATCATGCCATTACTAAAGTATCACAATTTACCAACATCTATCTACTAGCAGAATATATTTGCATTTGGGGATTATGTCAAATATAACTATTTCATGATTTCTTGAGCAAACAGTAATCCAAAAAATGTAAATCCGAAATTCATTATAGATTTTTAATGTCCCCCACTGCTGATTTAATAAGTGTTTAAAATACAGAAGTAGATTGGTGTTATTTGCCACTTTGAGAACATTCTGTTATTGCTCAATTCAGATAGGCTCATATAAACTTTGTGTTACACTTGCCATTTCAGACAACAGATACTCAGATAATTTCAGTTTAATCAAGGGCCTGGGGACTACTTTAAATATGCCATCAAAGCATCTGAAACCGGGTGGCCAAATGAAAAAGGTGAGAGATGTATTTTTAGGTTGCCATACATCTACAAAGTATTTGTCTGTCAGAGATGATGGGTGACTACGCATTGTGGGATGCAATAAGCAGCACTGTCTTGTCTGATTATGTAATACCTGTGTCAGTGTGTTGTTTCAAGTGTGAGAGAAGTCAAGGTGAGCTTCTTGGTGTGAATCCTGTTACAGGCCCATGAGACATGGAGAGAACAGTCAAACAAAGCCAGTGGATAGCTAGCTACTCTGTCTGCTGAGAGGTCTGTCTGCTCTCTCAAGCCCTCAGCACTCATGACAGCTTGACGGCAAATTAGAGACTCCCCAAATGATATGTTTTGCAGAGCCATTCGAGCATCATTCAAGCTCTCAGACTAGTGTGAGTGGACTTAATAAGACATGCTCATATCTCCAACTGAAGCACATTGTATGGTTGAATGGGTTCAACGTTCTGTTGAATACATTAACAAATAAGGTATTCTCACCCTATGAGATATTTTCTTTATTTCTAAACATATGGCTGGTGAATTTTAGTTACTGTGAGAGACGAATTCGGAACCAATTTATGTCTCTAGCTTTTATAATTTTATCAATGTTCATTTTGTAATGATGCGTAACACAAAAGCTCATTTAAATATGATGGCAGTTTTATAAAATTACACTGAGAATAGAATTGTTTCGAGTCCATGGATAATGGAATGATAATTCTTTCCCAGAGAGTCAGCCAGTTTCATGTCCACCAAGCCAAACACTATATTCAGATGGGACGGAATAGGGATCTTAGTAAATAAAGGATTCATTCTCTAAAGTATATACAAAGTGAAATGGAAATAAAGACAGATCGAACATGGAATCAGATAAGGGGTTAGGGTATTAGATATTACTAATTTGGCACTCTTGTGAGCTAATGTGACAGGGGATTTTAACATATAGTACAGTACCAGTCAAAAGTTTGGACACACCTACTCATTCAAGGGTTTTTCTTATTTGTTTTTACTATTTTGTACATAGAAAAATAGTGAAGACATCGGAATCATGTAGAAACCAAAAAAGTGTTATGCAAATCTAAAAATATTTTAGATTATTCAAAGTAGCCAACATTTGCGTTGATGACAGCTTTGCACACTCTTGGCATTCCCTCAACCAGCTTCACGTGGAATGCTTTTCCGACAGTCTTGAAGGAGTTCCCACATACGCTGAACACTTATTGGCTGCTTTTCCTTCACTCTGCGGTCCAACTCATCCCAAACATTCTCAATTGGGTTGAGGTCAGGTGATTGTGGAACCAGGCCATCGATGCTGCACTCCATCACTCTTCTTCTTCATCAAATAGCCCTAACACAGCCTGGAGGTGTGTTGGGTCATTGTCCTGTTGAAAAATAAATGATAGTCCCACTAATTGCAAACCAGATGGGATGGTGTATCGCTGCATTATACTGTGGTAGCCATGAAGGCTAAGTGTGCCTTGAATTCTAAATAAATCACTGACAGTGTCACCAGCAAAGCACCCCCACACCATCACACCTCCTCCTCCATGCTTCACGGTGGGAACATATGTTCATCTACTTTGCGTCTCAAAAAAACACTGCAGTTGCAACATAAAATCTCACATTTGGACGCATCAGACCAAACAATTTTTTTGTTGTTGACTGACCTTCATGTCTTAAAGTAATGATGTACTGTAAATACTTTTTGCTTATTTGAGCTGTTCTTGCCATAATATAGACTTGGATTTTTACCAAATAGGGCTATCTTCTGTATACCACCCCTACCTTGTCTGAGGACCCATGCCAAATGTTTTCAGTCTCCTGAGGGGGAATTGGTTTTGTCGTGCCCTCTTCGCGACTGTCTTGGTGTACTTGGACCATGTTAGTTTGTTGGTGATGTGGACACCAAGGAACTTGAAGCTCTCAACCTGCTCCACTACAGCCCGTCGATGAGAATGGGGGTGTGCTCGGTTTCTCCTTTTCCTGTAGTCCACATTAATCTCCTTTGTCTTGATCGCGTTGAGGGAGAGGTTGTTGTCCTTGCTCCACACGATCAGGTCTCTGACCTCCTCCCTATAGGCTGTCTTATCATTGTCGGTGATCAGGCCTACCGCTGTTGTGTCATCAGCAATATTAATGATGTTGTTCGAGTCGTGCCTGGCCGTGCAGTCATGAGTGAACAGGCAGTACAGGAGGGGACTGAGCACGCACCCCTGAGGGGCTCCCGTGTTGAGGATCAGCATGGCGGATGTGTTGTTACTACCTTTACCGACTGGGGAGGCCCGTCAGGAAGTCCAGGATACAGTTGCAGTTGGAGGTGTTAAGTCCCAGGGTCCTTAGCTTAGTGATGAGCTTTGAAGGCACTGTTGAACACTGAGCTGTAGTCAATGAATAGCATTCTAACGTAGGTGTTCCATTTTTTCATGTGTGAAAGGACAGTGTGGAGTGCAATGGAGATTGCATCATCTGTGGATCTGTTGGTGTGCTATGCAAATTGGAGTGGGTCTCGGGTTTCTGGGATAATGGTGTTGATGTGAGCCATGACCAGCCTTTCAAAGCTTTCATGGCTACAGACGTGAGTGCTATAGGTCGGTAGTCATTTAGGCAGGTTACCTTAGTGTTCTTGGGCACAGGGACTATAGTGGTCTGCATGAAACATGTTGACATTACAGACTCAGACAGGGAGAGGGTGAAAATGTCAGTGAAGACTCTTGCCAGTTAATCTTTATGCAGCCACTCACAGTACACAGGCACACACATACACTCACACACACACTGGCCACTTCTTACTGTAGAGAGAGCAATGCAGATGAAAACTAGTAGGGCAGAACTCCAGGTTATTGAAATGAAATGTGACTGTTGCTTAATTACATGCCATTCCATTTAAAATATAATTTTGTAGGTAAGGAAATTTGAAACTGTAAAGCAGCAAATAAGTGTGAATAAAACAACTCTTATGGATACTGGAGGAAAAGGCCTATGTTTTGAATAATATAACCCAATGGCATTTCCACATGAGTGATGCACTGCGGGTCATGCATGCTTTTACAATGACACCAGACAAGTGCCAGGACAGCATTATCTTTTGGTTGACAGATTATCTATGAGAAGGAAAAGCAGGGGGTCAATTACATTCTTCACCTAGCCCAGAAGAAGTAACTTTCTTAGCATGGATAGTTTCTTACATGCTGCTTTGCTTTTCTCTCGTCATCCGCTCGCATAAAGTCAGCGAGGAGACTGGCCAGTATGGTCAACACAAGAGCTGGTGCTTAAAGCAATGACACTGTAAGGGATGCATGATGCAAATTTGCCTGGTTCTACCAGGCACTAAGCTGCGGGTGTGTTTGTGTGGCTCACTGGCACATTGTGAGTTTGAATTGCCTCTCGTGTGTTCATGGAGTCTCGCTTTCCCCTCTCTGTGTTTTTACTGATTTGGTTTCTGTGTGGCACGTTCATTTGTCTAAGTGAGTGTTAGTCACTGTTCGCTTGCTTGAGTCACTTGTTGTGTGTTGTGAATGTTTGAGTGGCACTTTGTATTTGAATTGCTCTCTGTTTATTCAAGATTGAGTCATTCTGTGTGTTTGGGTCACTTGCTGTGTGCCTTGCTCTGTGGTGTCTCTCTGTGTGTATGTGTGTGTGTGTGTGTGTGTGTGTGTGTATGTGTGTGTGTGTGTGTGTGTGTGTGTGTGTGTGTGTGTGTGTGTGTGTGTGTGTGTGTGTGTGTGTGTGTGTGTGTGTGTGTGTGTGTGCGTGTGTGTGCGTGTGCGTGCGAGGCTGAGCGTGTGTGTGAGTCTGTGAGCGTCTGTGTATGAGAGTGTTTGTCTCTATGTGTCTATGTGAGTATGCTTATGTGTCTAAGAGAGCCTGCATCTGTGTGTTTGTGTGTGTGTATGTGTGTGTGTGTGTGCCCAGGCAGCAGGCAGGGAGGGAACAGCTGTCGCCAGGGGTGGAATGCTGGGTGCAGGGAGGCTGGCATCATGTGCATCAAAAACGATTCCACTGGCAATGGGTATCAGAGTAGTGTATTTTTAGAGAACAGACACCATACAACAGGCTTGAAATGTTCATTTGAAGTTTTTGTTCGTCTTTGTTCACACGTCAGCCATTGTTCTCAATTCTTAGTTAACCGTGTACATCTGTAGCTTTATACGGTTTTCCATCGCAGAGAGAACATTTTGCAAATAATAGAAGCAAAATCTCACCATCTTGTACACCTTGAATCTATAATCAATTAATCAGGAGGCCCTTATGGGTACCCATAGTGGATTCAATTACTTTGTCATGTAGTTAATCCAATTTGAGTTCAGTGCTAACAAACACTCTGCAACTATAGCACTTTTCCCACTGAAAAAGCGAGAATGTTAATGGTGTCGCTTGTCCCCATAGAACCTTTACAAAATGCCTCTCCAGTTTACCTTTATAAATAATAAGTAGCATTTTGGGTCATTGGAAGAATTTGATTCACACTGGCCTCTATTAACTATTTCCTCCCTAAATGTATATTTGTCCTTTATCTCCGGCCTTTCATGGCCTTTGTCCATGAAGATACATGTGTCCATGAAGATACATGTGCCCCTGAAGGTTTATGGTCGATGCCATTTAAAGAGAGCTTAAACATGAGTTTGGTTGGAGGATGGCAATAGAGTTTTTGTCAGATCTATTTGGAAATATGTTTACCACATAATGGCAGCACTGTAACACTGTTGTGTCTGAGATGACCTTCTATTGTACTACATGGGACAATCTCCCGGACGTCCTTTTTGTATAGTTTTAGTACTGTGATGTAAAATGAACACTACAGAGCAATCAGTCTTTGAAAACAGTATCAGTATTTGGACAAGTAAAAGATTATCATGCGGAGGTCGTTAGTCAAAATAAGTATATCTAAGTTATTCAGCAATGAACCCTGCATTTTGCTGACTTGCTAGCTCAGTTGCAGGCGCAAGTTCACTCAGGCATGTCAAAAAAAGCCAATGCAGCAGCCCTTTCATTGTCTTTTCACCTGCAAAATAAAGTTAAGCTTGCACATTTCCTAGCAAAGGAGGGGAAATTGCTTCACTAAGGTAGCACACACTGCTATTTTAGAGCCAACGTTTTCTGACCTGAGGGGTTTTCAATTTTCTTCCTGCTATGTGTATGAAGGGAGAAAACACCTGGCTGACATCATTAAGAATGCAGCACAACTATTTTTGCTTATGGCTAGATTTTCAACTTCCAAGTAGTGCAGCCAGGCTTGTTTGAGGTAGAGCAGCTCATTAAATGCTGCAGTTAGATTTCAAAATGTATACAGTACCATTCAAAAGTATGGACACACCTACTAATTCAAGGGTTTTTCTTTACTTTTTACTATTCTCTACATTGTAGCATAATATTTAAGACATCAAAACTATGGAATCATGTAGTAACCCCCCAAAAAAGTTGAACAAATCAAAATATATTTTATATTTGAGATTCTTCAAAATAGCCACCCTTTGCTTTGATGACAGCTTTGCACACTCTTGGCATTCTCTCAACCAGCTTCACCTGGAATGCTTTTCTAACAATCTTGAAGGAGTTCCCACATATGCTGAGCACTTGTTGGCAGCTTTTCACCCTGCGATCCAACACAGCTTTTCACCCTGCGATCCAACACATTCTAAACCCTCTCAATTGCGTTGAGGTCAGTTAAACTACCATTCTGGGATCTGACAGCATAGTCAGGAACCCCCTCGACGTCCAGGGTCTGGGGGGGGGGGGGGGGGGGTATTGGGAGACAGTCTCAGCCAGGGGACCAGGAACCACCGGCTTGAGAATGGAGACATGACACGTAGGTGAGATACGGTATTCACTGAAAAGCTAACCTATACATCACCTTGTTGAGCCTCCAGAGAACGTTGAACGGCCTCACAAACTGGGGGCTCAGATTCTTGCAGGGCAGGTGGAGTGGGAGGTTCCTGGTGGAGAGCCAAACACGATCACCAGGATGGAACACGGGTGGTGTCACTGAGGTGGTGAGCTGCCTGTTCATTATGGCGACGGACGGCACACAGGAGCCTCCTCTGCAAGTAGGGAACAATTTGTCCACCACTGGGGCCTCGGTCTGACTCGGCGTCCACAGAGCCAGAGCCAGCTGATATCCCAGGACACACTGGAAGGGAGTAAGCCCGGTGGAGGAGTGAAGTAAAAAATTCTGGACGTATTCCGCCCAGGAAAATAGTCAGGCCCACGCCCCCCTGTCGGTCCTGGCATTGACTCCTCAGAAACCTCTCCAGCTCCTGATTCATCCTCTTCACCTGCCCATTGGACTGAGGCCGGTACATTACCGGAATGCCCAGTTTCTCCATGAAAGCCCTTCATACCATGAACGTGAATTGATGGCCACGGTTGGACACGATGTCTTCCGGAGGGCCATAGTGCCATAAGACCTGCTGGAACAGTGCCTCAGCAACCTGGAGAGCTGTGGGGAGACTAGAGAGGAATAAACTGGACTGATTTTGAAAATGTGTCCACAACCACCAGAATGGAGGTGAAACCGTCAGTGGAGGGGAGATTGACTTTGTTACCAATGGACAGATGAGACCACAGGAAGACTTTGTTTGAGCACACAGAACAGCAGTTGATGAAACGAATAACATCCTGCGCCAAGGTGGGCCACCAAGACTTCTCAGAGGGATATTGAACAGTACGGGTGATCCCAGGATGTCCAGCGACGACAGCTGTGTGTGCCCAGGTCAAGAGCCGCTCCCTTATCCCTGTGGGAATGTAGATGCGCTCAGGAGGACAGGTAGTGGGTGCATGTTCCCTCTTCAGAGCCTGGCGAATGTCCACATTTACGTCCCAGACCACAGGGGATGCAAAACGAGATGGAACAGGAAAGCAGGTCCTCTGGCATTTGGGTGACCAGGCCATGCATTTCATCCTTGACCATGTGCTCATGTGTGGACTTATGGTGTTGGAGCCATGGGAGACCGAGTATGATCTGGTGCTCTCGTGATGAGGAAGGGAATATTCTCCTGATGAGTGGTGTTGTGATGTGTGTGATGAATCTAGATCCTAGTGGTCGATTATCAAGGGCTTGGACCAGAAATGGAGAGGAGAGTGGGTATAATGTGATATTAAGAGAGGAGGCACGGGTCTGGGTCAATATAGTTCCCAGCGGCACCGGATTCCACTAGTGCTGTAGAAACAGTACCTGAGGGTCAGACGGCTAGTGTGATCAACGCTAAAAAGGGTCTGACAGAAAACGACTCTTGGCCCAGGGTGTGGAATATCATGTGCATGTCCCTCATGTCCCTCTGTTCTCATGGATCCCGAGTTAGGACATAACAGACACATGCCCGCCTTGACCACAATTGGGACAGAACCCCAGCTGTTTCCGTCTACATCGTTCAGCCGCGGGGAGGCGTGTGACCCTTACCTCCATGGGCTCAGGCTCTGATAAAGAGTGGTCACTGAGGGAGGGAAAGAAGCAATGAGGGTACCGATGCACCCGAAGTAGGTTATCCAGACGGATGGCCATCGCGATGAGTGCGTCCAAGGAGAGGTTGTCTTCGACATGCCAGTTGTGTCTGGACCTCCTCGTGCAATCCTCTTCCGAATAGCGTATGGAGCGCCGGCTCATTCCATCCGCTGGATGCCACTACAGTCTGGAAGGTGAGCACGTACTCGGCAGTGGTCTGGTCATCCTGCCGTAGTGGGAATAGGCACTCACTCTTCCTCTCCCAGATGGCCATAGCACACTCCAATGCCTGCCCAATCACCAGAGAAGTAACCATGGCAACCTTGGACCTCAGTGGTGGGAGCTTCCATCTGGTGCGCAAAATAGAGGGAGCACTGGATTAGGAAGCCACGGCATTTAGATAGGGTTCCATATTTATTTTGGAGGGACAGACAGGTATCACTGACCTGGGTGGACTGCTGAGTGGACTGGTGTGCTAGTTCGCTGGGTAGACTGGTGACAGAGTATCCTTCGCTAGATGAAGGCAACGCCTCTCGGGCACATTCGAGGCATTGAAGACTGCAAAAAACCTCTTCAATAGCCTCCCCAGTTGCGCCAGCTGGTCGTGGTGTTGACGAAGTAGGTACCCCTGTTCGTCAACCATCTGGGAGATGTCCTGATTACCTGCTGCTTCCATTTGTTGAGGCAATATTCGGTAACGTATATGCTGGGAGTCAGAAGGCAAGTGCAGGTGGTGAGATTAATAATCACTGGAACATAGACCAATACAAGAAACATGAGTAGCGTATAGACATGAAACACAGTCAATACTGCCTGGGGATTGGAACTAAGAAGGTGACATAAATAAGGGAGGTAATCAGTGACATTATGGAGTCCAGGTGTGCCTGATGATGAATGCCTGGTGCATGTAATGATGAATTCCAGGACCGTTAGTAAACAGGTGACAGCGACGCCGTAGGGGAGGAGCGGGAGTAGACATGACAAAACTAGAGAAAGGCCCCCAGAGAACGTTCCCTTGTGACCAGCGCGACGGTCTGAGGACTCGTCAAATGAACGTCTTTGAGAACATCCTAAAAAGTTCCTGACATGGTCCTCTATGCGTCCTGGGAACTTACAGGGAACAAGACAAAGGTCTCCCAGAGAAAGTTCCCTTCTCAATTGCTAATTGCAAGCATGTGTGAAACCGTATAGTGCTTACAGCGTGTTGTCTTCTTCCCTGGTTTAATAGTTGTCGTCTTCCCTGGTTTAATAGTTTTTAATGAGGACAGAAAAAGACACCACACCAATATTAATTGACATGAAACACAAATGATGGACTGCACATAATTGACCTTGCTAGCCAACAGCTGTTTCCAAGCCAATTCTGTAAATAACCCATTTATGTTTCTGATGCAGGCAGTAGAACAACAACAGATTGCCAGGGACACAGCAACAAAAAGATAGAAAGAGAATAACATCTCACATTACTTCAAAACTGGTGACTTCAGATGGGTAAACTGTTATTGCTGACAAGCTGTGTCCCAGTGGGGAAGGGCTCTTTGTACGTGTGCCTGTAAATTGGCTTGCACCTCATATTCAGAGGCTGGTTTGCTTATGGGCTTGGTCGTTAGCTAGCTAGCCCCAACTCCCTCCAACATAACCTGCTGCTGCAGCTTTATAAATTAGCATGATAGCAGAACAGCCATGGACCACATTCTGTGAGTCTTCTCACTAGGAATTCCAGGTCTATGTAAACAAACAGTCAGTCATTTGAAGCTTAATTTTGCTAATGTTGCATTGCAACATCTGCATAATGATCTACCATTGAGATTTAAAAAAAGTTTAAACGATGGTTTTTGCTGTACATGTTTAGACATTAAGCAGTTTCAATTGAGTTGTATTCTACATGCTAATGATGGAACGTCTATTCTAACGATGGAACGTCTATTCCTTCAATTGGAACTGCTGTTTTAAACATACTGTAGCTGCTGTTGTGGAAAATGGCAATAGTGCTTGAGATCTCTGCCTGCCCATCATAGTGGATCCATCATGGGAGATCTTCCTGTGCCAAATGTCTTCAGGGAACGGTGGGAGCCCGTCCCTGACATTCACCACTGACAGACAGCTTTATACTAACGTTATTCCAGGAAAAAATGAAACAGTGCTACAATGTAGTGTTTTGAAAGGACAATATACTATAGATGGGACTAAATAATGTATGTGGGTGGTTCACCAGATCAATTCTGATTGGTGGTGACATCATGCAAAGCCCATTTTGAATTAGTAAAAGTGCTCCTTGTTTGATGTCGACGTTGGAAGGGTACATTGCCAACTTTTGCAAATTGTTCCATTCAATCTGACAGTGACTTTCACACATACTATAAATTCAGCTATAGCGAGAGTTGTCCTTCAGGAAGATCTTTAATGGATTTGAATTGTGAAGAGAAGGGAAAAAGTTACACTCAGGTTTTATAATGCATACCATGCCCTTTGAGTTTAAATTAAATCTACAGTGGAGAGAAACAAAAAATATACTGCATGTATCAGTAAAGACCTTCAACCTAAAGATCATCGCCTTTATCGCATACTGGATGAATGTCATCATCTTATGAGGATCATCAGGGTTGTGTCCCAAATGACACTATATTCCCCATAGTGCTCTATTTTTAACCAGGGCCCATAGGGCTTTCATCAAAAGTATTACACTATGTAGGGAATAGGGTGCCATTTGGGACATAGACATAACCTTATCTGACCCGGTTAACAACATCACCAATTTGATTACATTTGGAACTGCATCTGACTGTAAGTACTGTATGTAGCATTTTAGTTGAGCAAAACTTGAGTATTTGAATACCTCTCTCTCTCTTCCCCATGAAGTTAATTTTGTTGGATATATTCCCTTCACCAAAATGCAGCATAGTAGTCCACTGTGGATTTTGAAATATTCATTGTCCAGTCATCGTCATACCACCTCTTCATAGCGTGACATTTCTTTCAACAGAGGCTCTTATTAGTTGTTTCGGGGGAATATTTTTCTATCTTGATTAAAAGCTGGAAGAGGGAGGCTGCATTTACATTTCTCTCCTTTTAACAACAAAAAATGACTGCACAGTTTGAAGGTGACATGAAAGGGGCATCAAGCTAATGAGAAACCCAGAGTAAAGACAATTTATTTAAACCACCATTTTATTCTCCCATGACTTTTCTTGTGAGAGCCATCCCACTGGGCACAGATGTCAATTGAATGTCTATTCCACGTTGGTTCAACGTAATTTCATTGAAATCGCGTGGAAACAACGTTGATTCAAGCAGTGTGTGCTCAGTGTGGAACTGACCAAAAAAGCCTGTCAAAATCTACTTAGGTGCCAGAGTGATTTTACTGTCATTAAAGAAAAATGCTTTATTATCTTGAAAGAAAGGAGCAGATAAAGCTGAAGCATTCATCCTCAGCTAAATGTATAAATCATTCAATTCACTCACACATGCGTTCACTGGGAAACGCTTAAGAAAAAGACCTTTGCAATCATATATCATGGTGGCATACACTGTATAAATGGAAAATATTCCTGTTGTCATAAATCTACCATTAATCCTTAAGAGTTGATTGACGCACCGGAGTGTCAATCTAATTTCCATAATACAAAAATCCCCATCACAATCTGTCTGTTTCAAATAGAGATATCTGTTTTTCTGCATGGAAGCCTTTACAGAATATAAATATATATATATATTTTTTAAACATCCTGTTTGCAACAAGGCAATAATATTGTAATACTGCCAAAAATGTGGAAAAGATATTGGCATTTTATCCTGAATACAAAGTGTTATATTTGGGGCAAATCCAACACAGCATATCACTGAGTACCACTCTTCATATTTTCAAGCATAGTGGTGGCTGCTTCATGTTATGGGTATGCTTGTCATCGGCAATTACTATTTTTTTAATCAATAACCTAATACACAAGACCAAATCTACACTGGAGTTGCTTACCAAGATGACATTGAATGTTCCTGAGTAGCCTGGTTTTAGTTTGGACTTAGCAAGACTTGAAAATGGCTTTCTAGCAATGATCAACAACAAACTTGACAGAGATGGAAGAATTTTGAAAATAATAACAGGAAAATATTGTACAATCAGGTGTGCAAATCTCTTAGAGAATTACCCCAAAAGATTCACAGCTGTAATTTCTGCCAAAAGTGTTCGTAACAGATCTTGTCTCAGGGGGTGAATGCTAATCTAATCAAGATATACTTGGGTTTATTTTTTATTAATTTATAATACATGTTCAAATGTTTCATCCACTTTGACATTACAGAGTATTTTGTGTAGATCGTTGACCAAAAAAAAACTTAATCCCGCTTTGTAACAAAATGTGGAAAAAGTCGAGGGGTGGGAAGACACTGTATGTTTCCAAAAATATATATATATTTACTAAGATTTCTTATATATTCTAGATATAGGACAGACACTTCAAAACCTTATTCCTTATAATGTATTTTTTATGGGCTGCAGTAGAAGTGGCCAAATGCGTTATGTTATCTAATAAAGTAACCCACACACACACACACACACACAGACACGCACAACGCCAACATGCATTCCAGAGGTTTTACAAAATCATGTTTCATCCACAAGTGCGACAGAAATGTGTAATTTCGGTGGGTTGTCGAAGGTCAAAACCAGAATCCTTGCAACAACTGTGATCCCATGTCTCTTGCACACAAATAATTTTTGAGTCACTGTCTGGGACCCAAAAGGCGAAAGCTTTTATTTGAACTAAAAATCAAAGTATCATGACAAGAAAACCAGCCAATATTGAGTGTGACATTGAAAAGGTTCCACCTGAATGTCTGAGAAAACGACAATATTAATCCAACCTAGTATTTGGTCTGATAGTTTTGAGTAGTAAAAAAGACACCACTCTTAAAGGAAAATTGAAGACAGAACATGTGAGCCCCTTCAGCAAAGGCATTTTTAAATCCAACATTTTTGGCAGTGATATTTTCTGCGGAAGTGTGGTTGTGAATTGTAGGTCCGGAAATGTAATTGCACATGTTCACCCATTTCACTTTCAATCTGCAATGCACCAGTCATATTTAGCATGACATGATGTCACTTTCTTGCCTTTGTCCTGATTGAATGAAGCTTTACAAATCAGCTAAGCTTCCGTTCTGCAAGAGCAGCATTACATTTCTCTACATTGTGAACTCCAAGCTGTCTCTGATGTATAGAGAGAAAATACCCAGAACAATTTACAGGAGCTGCTCCTTGTTTTGCTAACTGTGCAATTCTAAAAATATAAAAGTCCTTGTAAAGGACACATTTTTTTCCTGCAAGGATGCGGTATGAGAGGCATAAACACAATAGTAGCAGAATCATCTGCACCTGACTTTGGAGCCCTGTTTTGTGTGTGCAGGAGTGAGCCATCTTCAAATTTTCAGTTAGATTCAGATGGGCTTTCTGACATAGCAACGGTACAGTAGAGAGGAAAGTGATATGGGGAGAAGGAAGAGCGTTTAGAGATCCACACTTCCTTCCCTGCCAACAGTTCACAGACAGAGGTGCAGGAAGCCATGTTTATTGTATTTAAGTATTCATACCCCATGACTTATTCCACATTATGTTGTTACAGCCTGAATTTTTTTCTCACCAAAGTACGTTCATCTCTAGGAGACAGAGACAGTCTCCTTCCTGAGCGGTATGGCAGCTGCTTGGTCCCATTGTGTTTATACTTGCGTACTATTGTTTGTACAGATGAATGGGCTACCTTCAGGCATTTGAAATTGCTCCCAATGATGAACAAGACATGTGGAGGTTTACAATAGTTTTTCTGAGGTCTTGGCTGATTTCTTTTGATTTTCCCATGATGTCAAGCAAGTATAAACATATTGGGACAACATAGCCGTCATACCTCTCAGGAAGGAGACGCGTTCTGTCTCCTAGAGATGAACGTACCTTCGGGTGAAAAGAGCAAATCAATCCCAGAACAACAGCAAAGGACATTGTGATGATGCGGGAGGAAACAGGTACAAAAGTATCTATATCCACAGCAAAACAAGTCCTATATTGACATAACCTGAAAGGACGCTCTGCAAGGAAGAAGCCACTGCTCCAAAACGGCCATAAATAAGCCAGACTATGTTTTGCAACTGCACATGGGGACAAAGATTGTACTTTTTGGAAAAAATGTCCTCTTGTCTGATGAATCAAAAATATAACTTTTTGACCATAATGACCATCGTTATTTTAGGGGGAGGCTTGCAAGCCGAAGACCACAATCCAAACTCTGAAGCACGGGGGTGGCAGCATCATGTTGTGGGGGTTCTTTGCTGCAGGAGGGACTGGTGCACATTATAAAATAGATGACATCGTGAGGAAGGACAATTATGTGGATATATTTAAGCAACATCTCGAAACATCAGTTAAAGCGTGGTCGCAAATGGGTCTTCCAAATGTACAAAGACCTCAAGCATACTTCCAAAGTTGTGGCAAAATGGCTTAAAGACAACAAAGTCAAGGTATTGGAGTGGCCATCACAAAGCCCTGACCTCAATTCAATAGAACATTTGTGGGCAGAACTGAAAAAGTGTGTGCGTGCAAGGGGGCCTACAAACCTGACTCAGTTACACCAGCTCTGTCAATAGGAATGAGCCAAAATTAACCCAACTTATTGTGGGAAGTGTCATGACGTTGCCCTGTTGGTGAGGTTCACGACCCCCATAAATACCTTTCCCCCTTTCCTCTCTCTACTCTACAGATTTGACTCTTGGAAAGCCCTTTGTTAACCTCTCTTGGGTAGTGGGCAGTATTTTCTCGTCTGGATGAAAAGCGTGCCCAAAGTAAACTGCCTGTTACTCAGGCCCAGAAGCTAGGCTATGCATATAATTGGTAGATTTGGATAGGAAACACTCTAGTTTCTTAATCTGTTAAAATTATGTCTGTGAGTATAACAGAACTGATATGGCAGGTGAAACCCAGAAGACAAACCATTCCCCCCCCCCCAAAGAAATTCAGCCTACCACTGTTTTCAATGTTTATCACTTTTATTATTAGGTGAAATCCTCCCAGATAGCAGTTCCTAGGGCTTCCACTAGATGTCAACAGTCTTTAGAAAGAGTTTCATGCTGGTTTTTGAAAAAATTACCCAGAAATTGTAGTTTTTCTGGGTGGATCCCAATTTTGGCTGAAGTGTTTCCAAGCCCGTGGAAGAGAGCGTGTTCTTAGGTATTTTTCTCTGGTAAAGACAATAACGATTCTCTGTCTTAAATGTTATAATTTATCTACGTATTAGGGTACCCAAGGTTTGATTTATAAATGTTGTTTGACTTGTTTGGAAAAGTTTATTAGTAACGTTTGGGATTAATTTTGTATGCATTTTGATGGAGGGAAACTGGGTGGATTATTGACATAAAGAAGGACATTATCGAACAAAAGGACCATTTGTGATGTATCTGGGACCTTTTCGAGTGCCAACAGAAGCAGATCATCAAAGGTAAGGTCTTTTATTATATTGCTATTTCTGACTTTCATGGTGCACCTGTCTGGTTGAAATATGTTTTTCATGCTTTTGTGTGCGGTGCGCCGTCCTCAGATAATCGCATTTTGTGCTTTCGCCGTAAAGCCTTTTTGAAATCTGACACAGCGGCTGGATTATTACTGATGATAGGATGACATAAACTGTATCGTGAAAAGTTGTCAGATTCACATGGAATTGTTGTGCAATTTAAATGTTTAAATGTAATTTTAGCTTCTAAATGAGAGAATTGTTTTAATGAAGTAACCTCTGCTCACTCAGTGGCCCCGCCGAACAGACATTGGTTGTGAACAATGAAACACGCCCTTCTCTCCACCACTACAAAAGCCCATTGACGAAAAGTCTACCTTGTGTTCCCGATGACGTGAGGACTATAGTCCATACGTTAATCTGCAGAACTAAGCCAACCTCAGCTTGAGCTCTGGTTGCGAATGGTTGAATGACTACAACCTAAAGAAATTAACATTGTGTTCTCGGTGAAGTGAGGACCGATGTCCATATGTTTAAAATCGCGAATTTCAACGTGGAGGTGATGATCGACACACTGGAAGGATGAATTTCGACTATACCAGCCAGAATATAGCATAGAGCTTATAGTATGGCAACTTGGTATGACCTTTGAACTCTTATTCACTGAAGAAGTGATACAACCTAGACGTTGAGTTAGCAGCAGCAGAAGCTGTTAACGTGGTCTAGGAAAGACGGACAATCTCTTCAGAAAGACAGGGTACTACAACATATCTGTCCTACCACATGACGACGGTACTACAATGTATCCATTCTACCAAAAGAAAGATCTCTGCTGGGCAACCCAGCCTTCCATCTACGACATCTATCGAAGCGCAGCTCAGAGTAAATATTCTTTGCATTTTCCTTTTCCAAATGGGCGGTTATTATGAATAAGATTCTGTATTTATGATAGCATAGCTTCATAAGGTCCGATAGAGACCCAATCTTTTTGTTCCTCAGTCTTCCCGCGCTTTCATTCAAACCCAACCCCCTTTCTTTGTGTAACCAGCTGTCATATCGGTTCTGTCCGCTAGGGACATATTCTTGTATGACATAATTAGTAATCAATGTATGATCCATCCTGTGCATATATAATTCCGTGTGATTTAGGTAATAGATACATAAACCACATTTTGTATTGGTGATTCAACTTCTTAGCCAGGGTTCGTGAAGATAACCAATAATTTTACGACTTTCAGATGAGACTGAATAAGGTGACGAGCTGCAATTGACATAAAACATTACCAGGTCTTTAAGAGTTTATTCGGGAGACAACAGCTCTATACAGATTATACCGTAGTGCCCCGACTTTCTAGTTAATTACATTTAGTTTAATCAGGTAATATTAATTACAGAGAAATGATTTTATGCAATATCATGTCATATCACTTAATAGCAAAGACACGGCATAGCAAAGACACAATAGAATAAAAGCTTGTGGATGGCTACCAGAAACGTTTGACCCATGTTAAAACAATTTAAAGGCAATGCTACTAAATACTAATTGGGTGTATGTAAACGTCTGACCCAATGGGGATGTGATGAAAGAAATAAAAGCTGAAATAAATTGTTCTCTCTACTATTATTTTGACATTTCACATTCTTAAAGTAAAGTGGTGATCCTAACTGACCTAAAACAAGGAATTTTTACTAGGATTAAATATCAGGAATTGTGAAAAACTGAGTTTTAAAGCATTTGGCTAAAGTGTATGTAATCTTCCGACTTCAACTGAACGCATATGCCCAGACGTACGTGCTCATGCGGGCATGACTTAGCGTTTGTTTCTATCTTTAGTCAGTCCTCTGTAGTTAAGAGCAGGGCTTCAGAGTGTGTGTTTGCACTTTTCTGTGAGTGTATTAGTGTGTGTGCATACGCATGTTCGTGAGTGTGTCTGGCCTGCATCTCCCCAGAGTATTCAGGGCTCCCGGACTATGTGGAATGAGGGCAGTTCCAGGTGGATAACATACTGATTGATAACACAGCTATTGAGATGAAGCACCCCACAGTACATTTCCTGGGCTGTAAATCTGAGGTTCTAGGCCTCTGAGAGCAGTATGAGCTCAGCCACAGTAAATAGCCCCTCACTCTACATTATCCAGGCCATGCCAGCAATGGAGCTGATCAATACCCACAGGGACATGCATGGAATTTCTGGGATGTACTGTATCTGAATTACAAGAGGGATTTCGTGTTCTTTGCTGTCCTCCCAGAAATCACTCACATAATTTCCTGTCACGAACTTGGCTTGTTGTTTCTGAAGTTTTATTTTTGTTCATAAGTGTTTGTGTCAAACCTGCTGGTTTCGACTGGATGCTAGCTAGCTAGCTTGCAATGGAGCCCGCTGCGCCTGGAATAGCTAACAAACTTTTCCAACGCTGTAGAAACTGTGTTTATTATGCTCTTGTCCAGGACAATATTGACAATCCTGACTTCCAATGTGGCAATTGTTTGCTTGCAGATGATTACTGGAATGAGGTGGCAATCCTTAGCAAGCACATTTTAATTATACAACAATTTATGGGGAAAATTCAAATTGGAACTTTCTCGTTCTCAACTCCTGTAGCTGGAGGTGGCTCCATGTGTTACCGGGAACTTGCCTGTTTACGAAGTCGTCTCCATCCTCCATCTTGTAGTGGAGTAGACGGGTAATAGCATGATTGTTCCAATCAGCGCTGGTCCCATGTCACAAGTTGTGGAACCCGAATGCAGCGACATGCTGCTAAACGGATGAGAGTGTCTGCGAGAGGTCCAGAGCAGATCGACATAAAGAATAGCTTCGGCGCCCTCGTGCCTGATCTACCTGCACCTTCAGCGACTGCTCAGAACAGCTAAATGAAGGGTTTTAAAGAACTGATTGGGTGTTTACTTGAAACCTAAAAATGCCCAATAACATTGCCCCTGTGCCCTCCACTAAATTGTGGCATTGAACGTTTCAGCAGACTTTTAGCCCTCCATCAAGGCTACGTGACTATTGCAGCTCTGTGGGTGTAACATTTATTGACAATGTTGATACCTTCTGGAAACAAAGCTTGTTTTATGAGGATGTGATCCACCCAAATCTTTTGGGTTACTGGATCCTTTCACATCATTATGAGGCTGTGCTGAGACAATGACCCAAGCCCAGCTCAGTTAATCCCTACCATTGTGTCGCTGAGTTGTCATAAGGCTTCAGCAAATCTACATTATCCCATGGGCATTGGTAGATATAATGTAAGTAACATAATTGATGTCCCTCTTTCTTCCCTGAATGCCTCGGCTGATCCTTCAGCTATTGTATGCAGTAATCATGTGGCTGTAAACAAGAGTTATACTGTTACAGTTCCTGTAAAAGTTGCATTATTCTGCAGCCCACCTCGTGGCAGGTTATTTATTTGTCAGCCATTGTTGCTATTAATGCTAGTCAGGGCTAGTTTGACCACCAGAGTGCATCTTTGAGAAGCATTTAATAGTCTTCAATATTGACTGTACTAGAGAATTTAAAACCTTTTTTGTAAGAACATAGAATATGGGATTGATTTTAAGAAATGTAGCTTAATTCATTTGATTAATATTTGATTAATATTATGGTGTTTCTATTTCAAGAAAATATGGCACTGTACAACATGACGGTCGGAGGTATGCTACAGTACTAAGGGCATACCCAGTGAAAATAAAAATCTCATCAGACATGAGCCGTATGTGACAGGGTATACAGACAATCACGGATTACAAAGGGAAAACCAGGCACGTTGCAGACACCGACATCTTGCTCCCGGACAAGCTAAACATCTTCGACCGCTTTGAGGATAACACAGTGCCACCAAGGCGGCTCACTCCCAAGAACTGTGGGCTCCCGTTCTCTGTGGTCGATGTGAGTAAGACATTTAAACGTGTTAACTCTCGCAAGGCTGCCGGCCCAGACGGCATCCCTAGCCGCGTCCTCAGAGCATGCACAGACAAGATGGATGGAGTGTTTACAGACATATTTAATCTCGCACGCCCCTATCCTCATTGATGGGACCGCAGTTGAGAAGGTGAAAATATTCAAGTTTCTCAGCATACACGTTGCCGACAAACTGAAATGGTCCACCCTCACAACAGCGTCAACCTCAGGAGGATGAAGAAATTTGGCTTGGCCCCTTAAGACCCTCAAAAACATTTACAGATGCACCATTGAAAGAGCCCTGTCAGGCTTATCACCGCCTGGTGAGGCCATCAGACTGTTACATTTCCATCGCTACCACCCGGTTACTGAATCCTGCACATTAGAGGCTGCTGCCCTGTATAGATAGACATGGAATCACTGGTCACTTTAACAATGGAACACTAGTCATTTTAATAATGTTTACATACTGCTTTACTCATTTCATATGTATATACTGTATTCTATTCTACTGTATTTTAGTCAATGCCACTCCAACATTGCTCGTACTAATATTTATATATTTCTTAACTCCATTCTTTTACTTTAGATTTGGTTGTGTTGTTGTGAATTGTTATATATTACTGCACTGTTGGAGCTTGGAACACAAGCATTTCGCTACATCCGTAATAACATCTGCTAAATATATGTATGTGACCAACAAAATTTGATTTGATGTGTTATGGCTTTACACCCCCTGCTATATTGTGGATAAAGAGTTACCTGTCTAACAGAACGAAGAGGGTGTTCTTTAGTGGAAGCCTCTCCAACATAATCCAGATTGAATCAGGAATTGCCCAGTGCAAATGTCTAGGCTCCTTACTTTTCTCAAACATTACTAAAGACATGCCACTACCTTTGAGTAAAGCCAGTGTGTCTATGTCTGCGGATGGCTTAACACTATACACGTCAGCTACTACAGCGAGTGAAACTGCAACACTTAACAAAGAGCTACAGTTAGTTTCAGAATGGGTGACAAGGAATAAACTAGTCCTAAATATTTAAAAAACTTAAAGCATTGTATTAGGGACAAATAATTTACTAAACCCTAAACCTAATAAATAATGTGAAAATTGATATAGTTCAATAGACTAAACTCCTTGGATTAACCCTGGATTGTAAACTGTCATGGTCAAAACATGTTGATACAACAGTAGCTAAAATGGGGAGTGCTCTGCATTTTAAACTATCAACAAGGTCCTAGAGGCCCTAGTGTTGTCACACCTGGACTGCTGTTCAGTTGTGTGGTCAGGTGTCATAAAGAGGGACCTCGTAAAATTAAAATTGGCTCAGAACAGGGCAGCACGGCTGGCCCTTGGGTGTACACGGAGAGCTAACATGAATAATATGAATGTAGACCTCTCATGGCTCAAAGTGGAGGAGTTATTGGCTTAGTCACTACTTGTTTTTGTAAGAAGTGTTGACATGCTGAATGCACCGAGGTGTCTGTTTAAACTACTAGCACACAGCTCGGACACCCATACATACCCTACAAGACATGCCAAAGGTCTTTTCACAATCCCCAAGTCAGGAACAGACTATGGGAGGTGCACAGTACTACATAGAGCCATGGCTACATGGAATTCTATTCCACATCAGGTAACTGATGTGTAAACAGTAGAATCTGATAATTAAAAAAAATGAAAATACACCTTCACAGCTGGGACTGTGAAGAGACACACAACAGGCCCATATTTTAAATTGTATATAACTGCCTTAATGTTGCTGGACCCCAGGAAGATTAGCTGTGGCAGGAACACGTTCCACTGCAGTGCCAGATTCTCGATTAGCACAGTCAATCTTGATGAGCATTACAATCACGCTTAAGGGTTTCACAAATACTCATAAATACCTCCCTCAACTGATTTCTGTACAAAGCAGAAAGTTGCTTACTCACTGTGTGGTACCGGTGATTTGAGCTGATCAGCTATGCAACATAATGCATAATTTAGGCAGTAAGGAAGCAGGCAGCCCTACAGATGAGTTAAGCTCTGGCAGGGGCCCAAACTATTGAGGCCTGGCTGCATTGACAGATACACATGAGGAAAATCCGTGTGGCCCTGTCACCTCCACTGCCACTTTTAGGCATGCATGGATTAAGTTGACACACAAGGGGACAAATCTGTCAATTACCCTCCACTCAAACTGGAGCAGTTGAAAGTCTAATATAACCCCCCCCCCATTTTGCTCTCCCACCACCTTCCCCCCCCCCCCCCCCCTTCTCTCTGTCTCTTTCTATGTATGTCCATAAAACCAGGACATACACCCTGAGGATGCTGCTTGGTGCTTTATCCTTCTCTGGAAGTGCACTGAGGTGTTATCAATGCATGAAATTAAGTGCATGTGCATCTGGTGACACTGGAATTCTGGGGGAATTGAGCACCATGCTCTTTTCTATCACTGTTTAAATCAGCCAATGTCTTATGCATAAGGTTTTTAATGATTAGATGCCATTAATATGTGTGTGCTGTCTATGTTGAATAAAACATAGACCCTAGAGGTATTGCAGAGGACAACATGAAACAGATGAGAATCACGCTAGCCTACATACCCTAAATACAATTTTCTACTAACGACGAAAGTAAAGTTGGAATGCCTAAAATATGATACATCAAGGCCAAGTTGGAATAGTCAAAAGTACATACTTTTCATGCCGTCAGGGTTTCCATCGTTCCATTGACTCCGATATACTTCCTCCTCTCCATCTGTCTTCTTTCTGAATTCAATTAGCTTTATTTCTAGTTTAATTCAGACTGGGTATACTGCAGCTTCTTCTGTACATCACTGTTATGTATTTTTATTTATTTTACTAGGCAAGTCAGTTAAGAACTAATTCTTGTTCACAATGGCGACATAGGAACAGTGCCTTGTTCAGGTGCAGAACGACAGATTTTTTACTTGTCAGGTCAGGGACTCGATCAACCTTTCGGGGACTAGCCCAACGCTCTTTCCACTAGGCTACCTGCCGCCCCTATTAGATCTCTTTCTGGTTCAGAATAGGGACGTACTGAAGTCATGGCCCATGCCCCAGGAATCCAGGGTTACAACCAATCCACATAGAATTAATTGGCGTTCACAGAAATCTATTTTAGGCCTCTGTTGAATGTCTGGATTTCATTTTTGGGCTTGCCTTACGTTATCACCATTTTCCTTTTGTGCCAAATGGTATATGCCCTGGAGTTGGGGTGAAATGCTGTGAGCGAACTTGTAACTAGAATCCAGCAAGGCAATTATTAAGCTCCCACTTATAATGCACAACAGAGAAGGCAATCACTATCTGCTGATAAGGGAGCCAAGTATCAACTGATATGAATCGGTCTATCCCAAAAATGTATCCTCACTCAATTTGGAATTATAATTAAAAGATGATAAAACTATGATGGATCAGTTTGTTAGATTATGAACATTAATAGACTTAAATCTCACGGTGCTTAACCTCTGTGGAAAGCTATCCTCAAATTATAATAACATTAATTTATGTGTTTTTCAATCCTCGAGAAATGTATTAATTAGAAAAGTGAAATGTAGACTTTTACTGTAAATAAAAAGTGTAGAGGCTCAGTTTTACTTTCCACCCAAATCAGTCCTTGTTTACAATAACATCCCAGCTCAGTCATTACTGTCATATCAACTGTTCCTAAAAACTACATTTGCTTTGTAATATTTCATATTCGTTTGTTTGACAAGTTAATTTGAGTAGTCTTTTTCCCTGAGTCACTCGGCGGAGATGATTATATACTTCCATTGTACAAAGTAGGGGTCAAAGGTGCTCTACCTTGCAGCGTGCAATCAGGAAGATAACTGGTCTGCCTCCATGCTGCCATGGCAAAGTGCTGCTTTGAGCAGCCGACACAGGGACATGCCTACGTATATTCTCCCCCTAAATTAAGGCAGTTGCCACAGTGAACCTCAAGCCCCCAGCATCCTCCTCATCCCCACATCATCTGTACACTCCTCCCCCTCCCGCTGCCACAGATCCACAGACAATTAACGCTGCCAATGATAGCGAGAAGCCCAAATTATAGGGTACTTAAGGAATGAGACATGGAAGTTGAGGAAAGGTGTCTGCTAGTTCTACTGGTAAAGAGCTGCGGGAGAAAAAGGGGAGAGGAGAGGAGGAAATGTGATTTAAATGGATCAGTGTGTGCCACGTTCACTGAGTAGGGCCAATGGGGTGATTTAAAACAATGATTCTACCACTGAATTTATCCGGTTGCAGATTGACCACCTCCAGCTAAAATAGAAGAGTGGAGAATAGACATTTGTGTGAGGTTGGATCTAGGGAGGAGTAGCTACAGTGCACTCAGGCTGACTCTGAGGTTAGAAACCAGTATTGGAGATCTGCCACACCTTGAGAGTATTCAATCTACGGGGCTAATTCCCCATAAATCCCAATTGCAAAGCACCTTAATTAACATGGAGCGTGAATGGCCAGTGTGTTAGCAATCAGAGCTGTTCTAAAGTGCTTGGGGCACCTGTATATGAGTAGCAACACACATTTTCAGGCCACCTGAGATCTGTCTTTATCCTGTGTTTTGAGGGATACAAAATCATGACTCCTGCGACTCTTTCATGCTCTTGCTTGTACTTGTTATTTTTTTGTGGAATGAAAGTAACAGTTTCATCCATTTGAAATTTGAACAAATTAGATGCTATGAAGTGAAACCAAATTCTGAAAATGAACAATGGAATTAGTGAAATTATGTCTTCTCAAACAATGTAAAGTGTATATATAGATTCAGTCCCTTCGGAAAGTATTTTTTTATTTCCACATTTTGTTGTTACAGCCTGAATTCAAAATGAATGAAATATTTTTTTCCTCACCCAACTACACACAATACACCGTAATTATAAAGTGAAAACAGCTGTGAGTCTTTCTGAGTAAGTCTCTAAGAGCTTTCCACACCATTGATGTTGGAATGGTGCCGGAGGAGTTGGAATGTTGCCGGAGGACTTCTAACCAATTGTGCAATTTTGTGTGTTTTTTCGCAACTTATTTTGTACATAATGTTCCTTCACCATCTCTTTTGACCAAAAAGAGCTTCTGGATATCAGAACAGCGATTACTCACCTCGAACTGGACGAAGAGTTTTTCTTTAATGAGTCAGACGCAAATGATTTACTCCAGATACCGGCCAGGCACAAATCCCTGTTTTCGCAAGAAGAGAAGATGCCGATACATATGGGACACAGATCCGGGTGCCTTGTTAGAATTAGTCGGTGAGTGGGTAACCCGCCTCTACCATCTGTTCTATTCGCCAACGTGGAATCATTGGAGAATAAACTAGATGAGCTCCGTTCAAGACTATCCTACCAACTGGACATTAAAAACTGTAAAATCTTATGAGTCATGGCTGAAAGACGACATGGATAATATACAGTTGGCTGGTTTTTCCGTGCATCAGCAATACAGAACAGCTGCCTCCGGTAAGACAAGGGGTGGCGGTCTGTGTCAATTTGTCAATAACAGCTTGTGAGCGATATCAAATATTAAGGAAGTCTCAAGGTTTTGCTCGCCTGAGGTAGAGTATCTCATGAAAAGCTGTACACCACACTATTTACCAAGAGTTTTCATTAGCTGTCTATTTACCCACACACCGATACTGGCAATAAGACCGCTCTCAATGAGCTGTATAAAGTCATAAGCAAACAAGAAAATGCTCATCCAGTGGTGGCGTTCCTAGTGGCCAGGGCCTTTAATGCAGGGAAACTTAAATCCGTTTTACCTCATTTCTACCAGCATGTTACATGTGCCGGAGCACCAAGTTAACAATTTCTACCCCCAAGCCATAAGACTGCTGAAGAACTAATCAAATGGCTACCTGGACTATTTGCATTGACATTTTTCTACGCTGCTGTTAGTCTGTTTATTATCTATTCAGATTCACTGTACCCCTACCTACTTTTACATATTACCTCAATTGCCTCGACTTACTTGTACCCCCGCACATTGACTTGGTGCCGTACATCGTTATTGTTACTTTATTGTTGCTCTTTTATTTTTTACTTTAGTTTATTCAGTAAACATTTGTCTTAAAACTGCACTGTTGTTTAATGGCTTGTAAGTAAGAATTTCACAATTTCAAGGTCTACAGCTGATCTATTCGACGCAGGTGACTAATACAATTTGATTTGATTTGTGCAAAATGTGCCTATTATTCTTGTCAAATTGGTTGCTGATCATTGCTTGACAACCATTTTCAGGTCTTGCCACATTTTAAGTTTAAACTATATCTCGGCCACTCACGACATTCACTGCCTTCTTGGTAAGAATCTACAGTTTGGATTTGGCCTTGTGTTTTAGGTCATTGTTCTGCTGAAAGGTGAATTCATCTCCCAGTTTCTGGTGAAAAGCAGACTGAACCATGTTTTCCTCTAGGATTTTGTCTGTGCTTAGTTCCATTCAGTTTTATTTTATCCTGAAAAATGCCCCAGAGCATACCCATGACATGATGCAGCCACCACCATGCTTGAAAATGTGGAGAATGGTACTCAGTAATGTGTTGTATTTGATTTGCCATAAACATAACACTTTGTAATCAGGACAAAGAGTTAATTGCTTTGCCAATATGTTTTACTGCAAACAGGATATGTGTTTCGGATTTTTTTTAAATCACTCTGTCAATAACGTTAATATTGTGAAGTAACTACAATGTTTTCGGTCCATTCTCAGTTTTCTCTTATCACAGCCATTCAACTCTGTAACTGTTTTAAAGTCCCCATTGGCCTCATTGTGAAATCCCTGTGTGGTTTCCTTCCTCTCTGGCAACTGAGTTAGGAAGAACCTGTGTGTCTTTGTAGTGACTGAGTGTATTGATACGCCATCCAAAGTGTAATTAATAACTTCAACATGCTCAAATGGATGTTCAGTGTCTGCATTTTCACCTTCGCACCACTGGGCCAGACTACACTCAATCATAGGACCTATTGAAAAAATAAGTATTCAGTAGACTTAAAGGTTGAGACCGAGTCTTCGTCTCTTACATGGATAGGCAGACCATTCCATAAACATTTTGATCTATAGGAGAAAGCCCTGCCTCCAGCTGTTTGCTTCGAAATTCTAGGGACAATAAGAAGGCCTGCGTCTTGGGACCGTAGTATACCTGTAGGTATGTACAGCAAGACCAAATTGGAAACATAGGTAGGAGCAAGTACATATAATAATTTGTAGGTTAGCAGTAAAACCTTGAAATCAGTCCTAGCCTTAACAGGAAGCAAGTGTAAAGAGGCTAGCACTGGAGTAATATGATTTTAAAAAATGGTTAAGGTCAATATTCTAGCAGCCGTATCTAGCACTAAATGAAGTTTGATTTAGTGCTTTAGCCGGGTAGCTGGAGAGTAGACAAACAGTTCTGCAGTACTGGCAGTACTGATATTGTACTGGAAGTGCAGTACAGTATAACCAATAGAATATAACTCCTCTTTTTGTAATCACATAATCAACGGAGCTTGTACTTATCACAAAATCAGAATAGTTGTTTAGGGACAACAGACTCATATAATTTACACTCTAACTGATTGTGTATTCACAGGAAACTTGAGCAAATTAACTTCTGTGGCGAAAACACACTGTCATAATTGTCTGCGTCAATAAGGGATTTAGCTTAGACACATCTTGTAGCAGACACTCAGTACCATCCTTTCACTTCAGTGGAACCAATCTCTATACTCTGAAATGTGTCTATGCATACATCAATACCATAACAAAAGAAAAACCAATGCACATTTCTGAGATGTAAATTATGTTTTGAGGGTATCAGGGGTCACAAATGCTGGAGCATCACATTTGTTGAATTTCAGAATGAATTCACTGGTTATTCATTGGTGTTTGGTGCAGCATCAGGGAATAAACAAATGTTTAAGAATACGGTACACAAACTATGACTGTGTGCATCAGCACCAATTTCAGTGACAAAGTGCTTTTTTTGGCATAGTTCCTGTTAGACCTATTTATTATTGTTAGCTTGTCCTTGCTTGATTATCAATATTTATGACAGTGGGTGTTATGAAGCAAGCTGTAATGGTGTATCCTATTGATAAAGATGGAAAGAAGACTTCACATTTTTATTCAGCAAGACAATTTTCAAAGTTGGATTGATATGATACTTTTAATTGATTTAATAGCAAAGATAAGTCATTCGATAAAGAAACTTTATAACCTCTGTCATTCATTCTACTGACCTTTTCAAATCAAAAACACATGATAATACATGGTTGTCTTGGAGACAACTTGGACATAACAGCTGGCTCAAAACACAAGTTTCTAAATTATAGCTTTCCTGCAGATTGACAGCCTATCACATACCAAAATCATGAAGGTGAAAATAAATGTTTATGAGTGGCCTCCAGTAGTTATGGGCAAAAGCATTCTGCAATCAAAGCATACTGCAAGCATACTGCAAAAGTTTGTGGCTCAATGAATTCAGGGGGAGAGATTGAATGCACAATTATGAGCATCCCGTCTCCATCAGGAATGTATCAGGTTTTCATTCAAATTCAGTTCATCTGATCAACTGGCCCTGAAGTGGGCCTGGTGCTGGAGTGTCCATCAATCTCAGGATGATCTCTCTGCAGGTAGAGCCCAGCCAGTGGGCATTCACTCAGACATTGCTGAAGCAGGAATCTCCTCTACAGCTAAGATTAGCAAAGGTTATCAAAATGGAGAAAAAAAGGTTTTAATACAATTCTAATAAATGTAACAGATGTACGATGGACCAAAATACTCCAAATGTTTAAAAAATGTTAAATCATCAAATATTGACTGAATTACAGCACGTTGTACTGGAAGTGCAGTACTGGTTTGTTTAAGATACTGTATGTGTTTAAGGTAAAACCCTTATCAACACACGCAATTATCACAGTGTGTTTTTGCCACAGAAGTTAACTTGCTCAACTTTCCTGTGAAGACACAATCAGTTACAATGTGAATCATGTGAGACTGTAGTCCCTGAACAACTATTCAGCAAAGCTCCATTGATTATGTGATTACGTAAAGTTAATACTGTACTGCTCTTCCAGTACAATTATTGAAACTGAGCTTTGCTTCATAGAAAACGTTTTATCCATCCAGTCTGTGGTCGTATGGCATCTAAATTACCTGCTTTGTTTTGTTACAGTACTTAAGGCTCACTGGCATTTACCATCAGTGATGTGTTATTGAAATTCTATAGCCCCTCAGGCGCTAGTCCATTCTCATTAAGATTATGTGTATGCTTCTCTGTAATCATTACAACATCCACCATTCCTTAACTCTAGTCAGTTTGGGGTCGACATTCTTTTGAAAGGTTACTGGAGTCTCTGCGTTGAATAATGTCCAAGGAGTGCTTTACTTTCGATGGCTTCTGTTTCTGTTAGCTTATGTCTTCATTGTCTCCCTGGTAATTGGTGTTGTTTGACTCTTCATATTGCAATGCTAGACTGTCAGAGCCCCTAGCAAAGATTTTTGAAACAAAACTCTCTGAACCTTTATTCTTCAAGCTAACCTGGAGGGTAATTCTCATAAGCATGACACTAATGAGATATTCAAGGTAGAGAGACACATCCAAAGGGTTTGTCGCCGCTGGGAAGGCAGACTAGTCTGCAGGTGCCATCGGTGTCCCTGTCTTTTTAAAGCTCATCCACATGACTAGTTTATGGGGTTATGCCAACCACTCTGTTTTAGTTAGGAAATTAACTGTGCAAACTAATTACAAACAGTTTTATTTAGGAAAAGTAATTTATGTTGCCCTACAAATCTATTTGGGTCTGTCTGTGTGACAATGTAATTTGAATTGATCTGTTGGATATTGCAATAAAATTGCACATTTTCCCTCCACATTTTCTTTCACTTATTTTTTTATTTAACTAGGTAAATCAGTTAAGAACAAATTCTTATTTACAATGATGGCCTACCCCGGCCAAACCCTCCCCCAGCCCAGACAATGCTGGACCCATTGTGCACCGCCCTATGGGACTCCTGAGGACGGCTGGTTGTGATGCAGTCCAGGGTCTGTAGTGACCACTCTAGCACTGAGATGCAGTGCCTTAGTACGCTGCACCACTCGGGAGATCTGCCTCCTTCACTACCTCCCTTTATCTCTCTGAAAAAAATACAAGAAATAGGGTTGCATGTTAGAAAAGCAGGATAAGTGGTCAGAATATCCCTTAGAGTCGGAACTCAGAGGATTTGTATAGCAAATCCACAGAAGAGGATTGTGTGTGTCAGCAACTATGCTAGCTGGGGGAGTTCTCCAGAGGCACATGTGTCTGCTGCCAGATAATTTAATCAATGCAATAGCAAGAGGTTAGCAGCAGATCATTCACACCATTGTTATTTTACTGTGCTATTGTTATTTTACTGCTGCTCTTTAATTTTTTGTTAGTTTTATTTCTTACTTTTATTTGGGTATCATAAAACTGCATTGTTGGTCAAGGGCTTGTAAGTAAGCATTTCACTGTAAGGTCAATTCACCGCATATGACAAATACAATTAGATTTGACCACATGTGACTGACTGTCTGCATAGTGTATGAGCAGGACTAAGATAAGGAAGCAGATCCACCAACATAAACGAATTCACTAATAAACCATTTAATAAGACAAACTCATTAGACAGGTATCAAATGTGTGATTTTATTGGATAATTTACTAGATAACTGTGACTCAATTTGGCTGATGCCATTGATGACAAGCACATCTTAACAGTTAAATGACGAATGGTCTTCACAGTGTCATCTAATTAGAATACAATTTAGATGACAAAAAATGCCCTAGCACGGTGCTCTTTCTGTTTGATTGGTTGATATATTGTGCTGTTTCTTGTTTGTATGATAAGATATGGAGTGTGTCATTGTGCCTGGCTGCTGCAATTGAACAACGCTTACAGGGTGGCAGTGGGAAGGAACATCCAATTTATTGAGCTCAGCCAGTGATCAGGATGTTTTAATTTTGTCCCGGGATAATAACGGTGATTTGCATATTAAGTGATTTCCTCTGGCCTCGTTTTGTGATAAAGTAGTTAGTTAGCCTATTAGAAGTGGTCAATTTGGCCATTCTGTACTCTGTCAACAATAATGACAACCATTGTTCTCTACTGTCTAAATAATCTTTCTGTCAAATCCTTTCGCCAATGTGAAAAGACCAATGTGACAGATGAAAAGACACATTTGAGAACATTCATCAAAGGTGTCCTCCACTGTGAGAATGTTGTGTATTCTAGTGGTTAGCCTGCGCCTGTGGATATGGGACAGCTCGTGTGAACTGTGTCCAATACTAACTAGAGGAGGTCCTCAGCCCTGCCTAAGGAAGGACGAATGTCTCTCTCTAACTCTGTTCATGGGGAGATGTTGAGCCCAGTCTCCATGCACTGTTACAAGGCACAAGCATGACATCCACACTTAAATCCAGTTTGCATTATGGCCGCCCCCAGATTCCGTTGAAAACTGGTAAGCTGGAGCAGCGATGAGGATGAAGTGAATTTGACCTAATCTGGCACAACCAGAGAAGACTGCCGAATACTCTATAATAGCCTTGAAGCGCAGTATGTCTCATGGTGCGACAGTCGTTGTGCTGTGTACCCATACCAAATGTGTACCCGCACCAAATGTAAATGGGCTGATAACTACGGCACGTGAAAAAGAGAATCAGCCACAAAATATTAAAAAGCTGCTTATGAAATGTGGTGTATCTCTATCACTGTGCCCTGTAGCTTGGCAGCAAACTCCATGAAGATCTCTTTCAAGTCCATCTGCTTTTCTCTTTGGAGAGCGAATGTCATTACCCACTGGTACAAAGGACCGATGCACAGGACTCTCAACCCGGAACTCAGCTGCAATGGTGGACAAAAGCACTCAGTGCCAAAGTGTTAGAAATACTTTAGAATGTATTCAATGGTGAGAACAGGGAGGAAGTGCCATCTCCACCTTATTCACAGTCCTTTATCAAACACTAGACACATGCTCTAGTTGTTTACTACAACAGTTATCACACAACTTTAGTGTTCAAGTTGATTGTACATTTTCTGGAACTGCTTGACTTTCTTTTCAAGTTTATAATGGCATTTTCGACTTCAAATTAGTATATTTAAAAAGCACAGTATTTTGAAATTAATATTTAAGTTCAATGTTTTGCACCAAGCCCAATTATATGGTCAATTTCAACACCTGATGGAATTTTACATTGCATACTAGATAAGCAGTTTTTTTTTATTCACTGTAGCAGTGTCTTTATCTTTGGTCTGTGGTTTGCATTCCCACTTCATCATCTATCTCTGTCCCACAGACACCAGGAAGAGGGGACTTATTGTTACACCTGTCTGTTGGCCACTGCCATTTGGAACAGCTTGTGGGCCACCGCAGTCGACTCATACTTCTACCGGATGGCCAAAATCACTATCTTTTGTGGCAGGGTGGTATGAAGGACGTCCAAGATTTTGCCCATGGGGTCTGAGTTATAGCAGTATTAGACTGTTGTGAAAAAGGAAAGGAAGAGCCATACAGATAGTTGCCCAGGGGTTTGGCAGTTGAGGGACCCTGCCTTAGAGGTGGAAATGCAGTCAGAAAGTGTAGGCGGGCTGGTGCAGGGGGATAAGAGAGAATGAGAGAGAGTGAGCAAGATAGAGAGATTAGACTTGCCTAGTTAAATAAAGGTACAAAAATATATTTTTTTTACCCATGTTGATTAGTGGTGCTGGTGGCCCTCTGCCATCGCCACAGGGTGTATGGGACTCGGAGCGAGGCTCCCTCTGGCTCCCATGGAGATTTTCTCTGCACTACTTTCTCTCTGCTAGTTTCTCAATGCTTAATTCGAAGTACAGAATGTTAAATATACTGACAATGTTCACATTTGAATTTTGGATGGTAACAGTTTTACACTGCGGACAAAGGGGTAATAAAGTGTGTAAATAGTATGTTAATGATGTAGTATTTCACTAGTAGGATCATCATACTGGGTGTATTGGCAGCCACAGCAAATAATAGCATTGGCTGATTCTAGCTTTTTCCTCTCTTGCACTTGTATATGTGGACATACTGTACAGAGCAAAGAGAAAAGCTCACCAGCCCACCTACTCCTGGCACCTTCCCTACCTAGGGACAGTAGGCTTGGACAGATGGTACCATTTACAAAGCCTCAGTACATGTTGGACATGCTATTCCTTTTTATTATCTCCTGCCTAACTGGACTCAATCCCAAATCACCAATCTGCCACCCTAAAAATCGAACAAACCTCAAATATCTGACCTCGCATCAATAAACTTCTTGTGTAATTTCGGTTGAAATCCCACACTGTGTAGGTCTATATTTTATTTTTATACAGATAAAGATAAAGAGGGTGCGTTGTGGTTATGTTGGGACTTTTTGAAGCCTGTATGAGTGGTGAGTTGGAGTGAGTCTCTGTGGGCATTGTACTCACAGGGAGCTGTGGACTGTGGGAGTTTTTCAGGCATCAATAGGTGCTTTCCACTGGGCTCTGGACTGGGGCCAGAGGCCAGGATGGGGCTGGAGGCACACAAGTTACTGCCTCCTCTCAGTAGCCGTTTCCTGGGAGAATGGGGGCGTGGAAAGGGAGGCCTTGAATCTATACATTTCTCGGAAGCATACTTGTAAAAAAAATACTTGACGGTCGAATCTTAAATAAACTTTTCTTCGATCTGAAGTATATTATTTTTGGTGAGAGAATGCTGTCATGACTGGCCTGTGGGAATCAGGTTACAGTGGATCACGGTTCTACAGAGATACCTTTCCCTCCCGCAGAGGGGGAGAGGTATAGAGCGATTGATTGGGGGGGTGTTTATTAACTCATGCCCATCGTAATATTATATCTCCATTCTGTTCTCTAATGTGAGAGAATGGAATGTCTGTGTGCCTTAGCGCTTTCAAAACATGAGGCACTTCCGGATTGGATTTTTCTCAGGCTTTCGCCTGCAACATCAGTTCTGTTATACTCACAGACAATATTTTTGCAGTTTTGTAAACTTTAGAGTGTTTTCTATCCTAAAAATATCCTGTCAATTATATGCATATTCTAGTATCTTGTCTTGACAAAATATCCCATTTACTACGGGAACGTTTTTTTTCTTCCAAAAATGAAAATACTGCCCCCTAGTCACAAAAGGCTAGGGTGTAAAACATGTGAATTAAGAATTTATATATCAGACTAGAGGACCTAAAGTCCTAAATTAGTTACGAACCCAAAATGCAACACGAGGTTGAAGTCAAAGAAAATCTCTGAACAATCAAGTTTATGGTGGAGTATCTATTCTAAATACTGTATCTAGGAAGGTGAATTTAAGCAGGACCCTCCGGCTATATAAGTCATCGGTTGTCTACACAGCCCTCCTACCCATGCTGAGAGCGTCGACACGGCTGAGCGTTGACACGGCTGATTAGCCTCCTCAGAAGTCCACTCTCGCAGAATGCGTGCAAGGCAAAAGACAACTAAGAGAAAGGACATTGTGATATCTTTTTGACAATCAGAGACTTACATCTGAAGATGAAAGAACAAAGCTTCTGCCAAACCTTTCCCACTAAGTGGAACTTGGCCCACGAAGAGATACCCAATGGAGACCTTCAACACGTAAATACGTGCATTACACTTTTTACGCATAAGAGCGGCAGTTCGGGCAATGTGTTAGTGCTGAAACTAAGCATAGTTTACAAACATATCCAAGTGTTGAATTTCTCTCTTGCTCTTTCTCTCTCTCTCTCTCTGTAAATCTCCATCTTGTGTAACACGTGTCATATTGTGTTGGTCCACTAGGGACCTGTTGCCATTGTATTAAAATCTAACCAATAACCTAGACTGTTTGTGTATGTGTATCTTATGTTGTCATTTAGCTTGTTAGTAAAAAAAATAATCAACTGAATTGGTGTGGTACAGAATGATTAGTGAGGCCCGGGTTTGTGCAGATTTACGAATTATGCGACATTCAGTATGAGACTGAATTAATTATTTGGTGACTTCTATGAAATCGATATATTCTGATATTCTTTGAGTTCATTTGGGAAACAGTAAGTCATTAAACAAACTTTTCCCGTGGTGCCCCAGGTTACTGAGTTAACCTCTCTGGGATATGTGGAACGCCTGGCCAAAAGCCAGGGAGAATGCAGAGTGCCAAATTCAAATAAATGACTATAAAAATCTAACTTTCATTAAATCACATATGCAAGATAGCAAATTAAAGCTACACTTGTTGTGAATGAAGCCAACATGTCATATTTCAAAAAGGCTTTTTGGTGAAAGCAAACGATGCTATTATCTGAGGATAGCACCTCCGAAAACAAAGAGAGAAACCATATTTCAACCCTGCAGGCTGAAACAAAACGCAGAAATAAAAATAGAATTCATGCCTTACCCTTTGACAAGCTTCTTTTGTTGGCACTCCAATATGTCTCATAAACATCACAAATGGTCCTTTTGTTCGATTAATTCCGTCAATATATATCCAAAATGTCAATTTATTTGGCGCGTTTGATCCAGAAAAACACTGGTTCCAACTTGAGCAACGTGACTACAAAATATCTCAAAAGTTATCTGTAAACTTTGCCAAAACATTTCAAACTACTTTTGTAATACAACTTTAGGTATTTTTTTAATCGCTAAAATTGAAGATGGGGTGATATGTGTTCAATACAGGAAGAAAACAAACTGTAGCATGCTTTCTGGTCACGCGCCTCTATCTAACAGTACACTTCAAGTGACCCTCGTTCAAGATGGCCGTACTTCTTCATTACACAAAGGAATAACCTCAACCAATTTCTAAAGACTGTTGACATCCAGTGGAAGCGATAGGAACTGCAAGACGGTCCCTTAGAAATCTGGATTCCTACTGAAAAGAGAGTGACCTAAAAAAAAATTGTCCTTGGGGTTTCATGCTTGGAAGAATTGGACATAATTCATCTACCTCACTCCATTTATTAAAAAAGGGAAAAGAGAAGGAAAAATACAAAAAGGCAAATTGCAACCATTCATTTATTAGTGCTCTATGAATCCACATCCTCATCAGAGAAGCAATACAGAGGAGGAGAGGAGGCGATAAATGAGGGAGGGGTAATTGCAAACAGTCAGTCAATCCACTGTGCTGCTGCTGCTTTACGCCTAAGCTATTTGCAGCTGTACCACTGACACGGTTACAGTGCAGTACCTGCTAACCCTGAAGGTTTCAGTACAGATTGCCTAGCCTCTGGTGACACAACGTAATTACCCTGTGGGATTGAGCCGTTCTCGGCCCTCCCATCTCCGTCACCCACCCTCCCACCCTCCAACGCTCATCGCAGACTAGTTCTGAAGGAGTATGCTGCTATGGGCATGCTCATTACACATGTCACTGCAGCATTGCATTCTTACTACTCCTCAAAGAACAAGGTCTGTTAGAGCTGGCATTTACACGCCATTACGCTGTCATTTAATCAACAATATCACATGCAACCTATCTGCAAACATGACATTACTGTACTCATATATTAACACAGAGACCTAGCCCTCCCCCAAAAAAGAATCATGCCTGGATCTTCTTCTGTGTTATTGTGAGTTGATCTATTTTGGTACTGCTTCCTCCAGCAGAGAGTAGACTGACATAAGGGCATTCATACATTTAGTTTGCCCAGAATATGACTGTGTAATCCATCTCTTGTTGAATTCACTATATGTATACATCATCCAGCTAGTTCTGTTGCTGCAAATTCTAAATGTCTGTTTCTCAAAGTAGAATTGTTGCGTAATGAATCGATAAATTATTAATTATGATCAATATCATGTTTGAATGTTATCATTAGGATGTCAACGTTTCACCTTTGGAAAATGTTGGAAAATAAAGATTGATCCTTGTCTTTTTCTGTTCAATGGAGAGACCTGTGGTCTTTCAGTGGGTCACACAGAGATCAGACTGAAAGTAATATGGATGTATCCTGTGGTGACCACTTGCCTCTAATGGTAGGTCAGCTTTCTTGGTTCCCTCTCCCTCTGTTCATAGTCAATTTAGGTGAAGGTTTATCCTAAAATGAATTCCATTAGGTTGCATAAGAGGCCTGTAAAACCAATCTTGGATTAACTTGGGACAATGCATTTTCATGGTGTTTTCCCGGAGATGCTGTGTCTTATCTCAAAAGCATGTCTTGCATTCTGCTTGACTGAAGCAGTCTGTTAGGATGCATATGGAATGAGGTATGCATGAAGCTACATTAAAGAGTGTGGAATTAAGAGCAAATTCTGGAACAGCATAAACACAGTTCGGAAACATTTATTCACCTCTCATTCCTCTCCACGGCACAGAGTGGAGAGAAGTCCTCAATGTTAAACCATTTTAGTGTGTGTGTGTGTGTGTGTGTGTGTGTGTGTGTGTGTGTGTGTGTGTGTGTGTGTGTGTGTGTGTGTGTGTGTGTGTGTGTGTGTGTGTGTTTGTGTGCCTGTGTACGTGTGCAATGTTGAGGAGTCGTGAACTACATGCAGTTTGTCTGATAATTTAATTACATTTTCCAGTAGCTTGGATGTGGCCAGATAGCAAGCAACAATGACAAGAAGCTGCCATGTGGGGAGTTGTGTGGCTTGTATTAGATAGTTGTATCTTATTCTTGATATAATGCGGATTGTTGATTGTCAGGCGTTATTATTAAGTTAACTGATTGTGTCTTTGTATTTTTATTTATTCTGTATTAATTCAGAACAGTAGAGAGTGAATTAATTAATCAAGTGTGGAAAAATACAATATGGCATTATATAGCAGCAGCCATTCGGTGGCGTATTGCATATTGATAATTTCAATTAGTCACACTGTCTATTAGTTACCTGAACATAGTTCATACGCATGTTCCAGACCGGAGATAATTTGTAAAGTCAACACGCTTACAATTAATTAAAGCTCTGAGCATTACAATGTAGATGGCCTGTAACACAGCCTTTGAGTAATTGCCCACTAGGGAAAGGTGATGCACATGGCAGACCAAGGTGGAGGGGCTGTGTCTGTGTTCATGCATCTCCGAACTCTTCATCTTAAGTGGTCAAATGAGCAGCACTGCAGTCAACAGCACACTTCCTGACAACAACATTATTATGCATGCAGATGTTTAGATTATTTCATGAATAACAGAACATTCTTCTGAAGGATAGCAATGATTCCGGTTCACAATATAGAATTCCTAACAGGTATTTGGTAGTCTGACATTACAGTCTGCTTTTATAATGCCTGAATGAATGCATGGTATGTTATGTTTCTGACAAGTCATCATTGCAATAAGCTTTAGGAAGATTTTGCATACTGTAAATATTGAAGTGCATGGGGGGAACCCATATCTGTGTATCATCAGAGTCTTCCAAAGCCATGCGTTTGGATTGCAATTTATTCACTACACTTACCCTTCTCCATATTATGTAAGTAGCCGTCAATGGTTCTGAATTCAGTCAGAATCCATGATTTCACTCACAAGTGAAGTGATAGGAACACAGCAGGGCATTGTCAGCATAATACATTATGAGTAAGACATTGTGATATTTGTCTCTCTTCAGAGTTTTTCTAACATAAATGCTTTGTGAAAACAAGTTCAGTCAGCTACTGTGACTGAGCTTCAGGCAACACATTTTAATGTGATAGGGTGTAAGCTGGATAACGTTGTTCTTCGAAATGGCTGTCAAATTTGACTCCTTACGACAGCCAGGCTTCTATCTGAAGCGATATTCTTACTATAAACAACTGCCCTTTCTGACTACACAAAAACACATTGAGCCATGTAAAAACATGCACACGAAAACAGCAAGGAGAGCAACACTTCATCATCTGTTGAAAAGAGTGAGAGACCAGTGAGTTTTACAAGCAAAGGAAGACAAATTGCTCCTCTCTACCAAAGATTTTGTATCTCTCTGGAGTTTGACTCAGCGATAAACAATTAAAGTTTGATTAAGCTGCACACACTGTCATACACACAGGCCTGGCTCTGTTAGTGAGATACGGATTTCTTATTTAACAGTTCTGAGAAGAAACTCATTACCAAGGCCACTCTAGGCCTCCCTGTCCTATATTTAAGCATGCAGCAACCAGCACAGATTCACAGAAACGATGATAGCTGAGTGAAAATAGCTTCTAACATCCATATCATTGCTAAATTCCCAGAAATGTTGATAAAGCCCACCTTTACTTGACGACAGTTTGATATTGGACTTTCAAAAGAAGTGGTCACTTCTGAAGCCCTTTGATGGTTAAAAGGTGTGCAGAACTATTTGGAGGTGAAGGTGGGGAATGATAGGCAGTTCCAAGAAGAGTGCAGAGAGGAGAATCCCAGCATTCAATTCCCTTGCCAAATCTATCCCAAGAACCTCTCAAACACCAGTAGCTACTACTGTAAATTGTCACTATGGGTTTATCTTGTTCTCACAGCATACAGTAATAGCAGGTGTTTTATGTCCATACATTACCTCTGAGACATCTGACTGTACATACTGTTAATTACTTTAGACAGGTCCTTGTGGAACACCATGCTAAATGTCTAACTATTTGAAGCATTTTTTTCTCAAGAGGTTTGACATGGTCTATGGAGTCCTTACTGGTAAGCCTGCAAAACTGAATCTATCAGGAAATATATTTATATGTGTGTCACAAAATTTCCCCACCACTGCTTACTAAATGTAAGCATTAGTAAAAATGTAGTCACTTTACCAACCAAATAGGACTAATGATAGATGGCAGATAGATGGCTTACGAGAAAAAATTAAAGCAGGAAGCACCAGTGACTTTGTCAAGAAAAAAGTGGTCAGACGGAGCAGATACTAAGCTACAGGACTGTTTTGCTAGCCAGACTGGAATATGATCCGAGATTCTTCGGATGGCATTGAGGAGTGTACCACATAAGTCACTGGCGTCTTCAATAAGTGCATCGATGCTGTACGTACCCCAACCAGAAGCCATGGGTTACAGGCAACATCTGCACTGAGCTGACGGGTAGAGCTGACACTTTCAGGGAGAGGGACTCTAACCCGGAAACTGATAAGAAATCCCGCTATGGCCTCAGACGAACGACCAAACAGGCAACACGTCAATAAAGGACTAAGATTGAATCGTACGACACTGGCTCCGACGCTCCTCGGATGTGGCAGGGCTTGCAATCTATTACAGACTACAAAGGGAAGCACTGCCATGAGCTGCCCAGTGAGCCTACCAGATGAGCTAAATTACTTCTATGCTCGCTTTGAGGCAAGTAACACTGAAACATGCATGAGAACATCAGCTGTTCCAGAAGACTGTGTGATCACGCTCTCCGTAGCCGATGTGAGTAAGACCTTTAAACAGGTGAACATTCACAAGGCCGCAAGGCCAGATGGATTACCAGGACGTGTACTTTGAGAATGCGCTGACCAACTGGCAAGTGTCTTCATTGACATTTTCAACCTATCCCTGAATGAATTTGTCATACCAACATGTTTCAAGTAGACCACCATAGTCCCTGTGCCCAAGAATACTAAGTTAACCTGCCAAAATGACTACTGACACATAGCACGCAGGCCTCTAGCCATGAAGTGCTTTGAAAGGCTGGTCTTGGCTCATGTGCATACCACCCAAGCAGATCCACAAATGTTGCAATCTCTATTGCACACAACACTGTCCTGTCCCCTTCTGTACTCCCTGTTCACTCATGACTGCATGGCCATGCATGACTCCAACACCATCATCAAGTTTGCCGATGACAACAGTGGTAGATCTGATCACCGACATGATGAGACAGCCTATAGGGAGGAGGTCAGAGACCTGGCCGTGTGGTGCCAGGACAACAACTTCTCCCTCAATATGACCAAGACAAAGGAGATGATTGTGGACTACAGGAAAAGGAGGACGAGCACGGCCCCATTCTCATCAGCGGGGCTGTAGTGGAGCAGGTTGAGAGCTTCTAGTTCCTTGGTGTCCACATCACCAACAAACAATCATGGTCCAAACACACCAAGACATTCGTGAAGAGGGCACGACAAAGCCTATTCCCCCTCAGGAGACTGAAAAGATTTGGTATGTGTCCTCAGATCCTCAAAAGGTTCTACAGCTGCACCATCAAGAACTGGTTGCATCACTACCTGCTACGGCAACTGCTCGGCCTCCGACCACAAGGCACTACAGAGGGTAGTGCGTACTGCCTAGTACATCACTTGGGCCAAGCTTACTGCCATCCAGGACCTCTATACCAGGCTGTGTCAGGGACCTCTATACCAGGCTGTGTCAGAGGAAGGCCCTACCGCACGGCAAGCGGTACCGGAGCGCCAAGTCTAGGTACAGAGGCTTCTACCCCCAAGCCATAAGACTCCTGAACACAGACTCCTACATTGCCCCCCTTTTTATGCTGCTGCTACGCTCTGTTTATTATCTATGCAGTCACTTTAACTCTACCTTCATGTACATATAACCTCAATTACCGGTGCCCCCATACATTGATTCTGTACCGGTACACCCTGTATATAGCATCGCTATTGTTATTCTACTGCTGCTGTTTAATCACTTTTTTTAAATGTAGTTGTCTATTTTTTACTTAACACTTCTTTTTCTTATAACTGCATTGCTTGTTAAGGGCTTGTAATAAAGCATTTCACTGTAAGGTCTAGACCTCACAGGCTCTCCCAAGTGGCACAGTGGTCTGAGGCACTGCATCTCAGTGCAAGAGGTGTCACTACGGTCCCTGGTTCGGATCAAGGCTGTATTACATCCGGCCGTGATTGGGAGTCCCATAGGGTGGCGTGCAATTGGCCCATCATCTTCCGGGTTTGGCCGGGGTAGGCCGTCATTGTAAATAAGAAATAGTTCTTAACTGACGTGCTTAGTTAATAAATGAGAAACATGTATTCGGCGCATGAGACAAATAACATTTGATTTGTAGTTGTGTAGAATTATGTTGAATATGATAACTACATTAAGCAATCTGACTCCCATTATTATGTGAATAAATGCAACAGGCCCTGTGTATGTCTGGAGGATTCAGTCAATGTAGCAAGCATTACATTACCTTTCAGTATAACTATAATGAACATTTATCTATCTTGCACAGATATGCAATTATTAAGAGACACAAATAGCTAATCCTGGCAACCAATGTTCTAGCATTAATTTATTGAGTCAAGATTGACCCCTAGAATATTCTGTGTGTAGACTTACTAAATGATGATCATATAGTCAATCAAAGAATCACTCTGCAAAACGAGGAATGCATTTACTCAATTCAACTAATATGATTTATTAGTCACAAAATAATTGAAATGCAAACATTTACAGTGTACTGTACATGGAAGACATGACACATTACAGAATAACACTCAACTAAGTAGGCTCCCGAGTGGTGCAGCGGTCTAAGGCAGTGCATCTTAGTGCTAGAGGAGTCACTACAGACTTTGGTTCGATCCCGGGCTGTATCACAACCAGCCGTGATCGCGAGGTCCATAGGGCAGCGCACAATTGGCCCAGTGTCGTCCGGGTTAGGAAAGGGTTTGGCCGGGGTAGGCCATCATTGTAAATAAGAATTTGTTCTTATCTGACTTGCCTAGTTAAATAAAATAAATACAAATAACACTCAATTCAAAATAATCTCTGAGAAAAACTGATATAGACAGGAGCTTGATAACACGTTAAAGTATGAGCGAATTCACTGCCCTTTCAACCAAATTCCAACGGAACCCACACCCCAACCTGAATTAACATTTCTTTGCACTTTGCTAGTTAAAACAATAGGCAGGAAAACATACTCAGATTCTAATCTAATCACCACACCTCAAAACTGTATGATAGGAGCGCACCCGTGGCCAACAGATTAACACAGTTTCCCTTTAACAATAAATCCATAGCACTTAGAGTACAATAAAACATAGCAAAATTCATTCCTATTTTTGAACTCTTGAAACAAACTTAACATGACAATTTCAATCACACAGTAACATTCATTTAGTTGAGTATCAGTCTTCACACCTATCCCGGCGTCAGTGACCCCAGGGTTCTGTAGGAACGAAAGCATCAGATAAGGTGTGTTTCTCTCCTGTGAGATGCAATTATACTGGCATCAATCCAAACAATGTCATAAATCATGATTGAGTCATCACTCTGGTTCTCGGCACAAGCAAGTCGCTAGTCACAAGTATCCCCTTCTCTCATTTTCCCAACACAAGGCCTTTTCCCTTTTACAACATTCTGTAGTTTATATGATTTACTCTATAAATAAACAAGTGATATGCACTGTAAATAAATTAACGTTTCTATATTTTTTTGCAGACTATTCCTAAATGCAATGTAACCTAGTTATAAATGGAAAATACAGTCTGTCTCAAACCACGTTTCCCTCCACAGTGTTACTTTACTTTATGCAAGTAAAGTAATACCCGTATACAAACGAATCACGACAGCTGTGATCAAATTTTAGAATATTTGCATGAAAATCTGTCTCCAATTGATTGGAAACTTAGTTTCATTCATCTTCTCCTAGACATTTCAGAGCAGCAAGTTTCCCTGTATTCTGTTTCACCGGCACCTTAAGTATTACTGGAAGCAATGGAGAAAGAGAACAATTGTGTTTACAGTAAGCAATTGACAATCAATTAAGATATTTCATGAATGGGACAATACTGGCTTTGCCAGATCATCCGCGTGACACAAATGCAATTTCCAGTCTAATGCACGTGCATGAGGGATACCATTTACCTATAATTACAAGCCTTTGGTTATGATTTCAAAAAGGCTGTCTGAGTAAGGGGACCTAAATAGAATTCATCAGCAAGGAACCATTAAAGTGCTAAATGCTCCACTTACGGCATGGCCAATGCAAGTTATTTTACAGGAGAGGTAATCCTCGGTACCAAGAGATCTGGAAAAACAATAAAACCAAAACAACCAATTTAAATGTTTATCATATTAATTAAAATTGTTGAATTAATTTATGACACTTTGCCTGAGCCACACAGAATGATTAGACTTATTTTAAATAGAATGATTCCATGTGCTTCATTCACAATAGTCTGTCTCTCCAATTTCAATACTAATGAAGGTGCACACATTTATTACGCGGGCTAAGATTTATATGTGAACATAATAAATATGCCTAGAAAATAATGGAAATTAGACAGCCTTGGGATAGACTGTAAGGGGTGCGTGTTGGTGGCAGGGAAGTCAGGAGCAGGAAGACGAACTTGGCATAAATGGAGTTGTTTAATAAATACTGACAAAACTCCAAAACAACCAAAATGTACAAAATAACAAGTGGGTACAAAACCCGTCGCACACCAACACTAAATAGCACATCACATACAAACAAAACAATCTCCGACAAGGACATCAGGGGAAACAGGGGGTTAAATACACAAAATGTAATTGATGGGATTGGAACCAGGTGTGAAGGAAGACACGACAAAACCAATGGAAAATGAAATATGGATCAGTGATGGCTAGAAGGTCGGTGACGTCGACCGCCGAACACCGCCCAGAGAGGGACTGTCTTCGGCGGAAGTCGTGACATAGACACGTAGAACCAAGACACATATTTCACGTACAGTATTGTATCCATTCATAGAATGTCTGAAATCTCTTTTTTTCTTCGTCAAAAATCTATTTCACGTTAAGCTTTTATCCCCCCAAAAAACTGGCAAGGTAATAATGCTTCAACTGTGTAACCCCAGGCCTCCTCTGACTCATTTTGAGCAGGTCCGAAAATAATCTACCCTAATATGACTGTGCTGAAAAAGGAATCCTGCAGGTCACATTTTTATGGAATCGCTCAAACTACTTGTACGACAAACAATATATTATTTTGGATATACCTTCTTTGGTTTTCTCTGGTTACATTTTTAGGATGATTTCTTTCCCGTTTTCTTCCGTTCTCTTGAATTTTCCTTGTCATCTTCAAAGAAGACTTCCTGACAGTACCTTAAATAAATCTGATGCACTACTGTGGCCCCATTGCTGGGGAGATTGGCTTGGAGAAAGTATTAGAAAGTGTCACGTTCTGACCTTAGTTCCTTTGTTATGTCTTTGTTTTAGTTTGGTCAAGGCATGAGTTGGGGTGGGTAGTCTATGTTTTTTTTTCTATGTTGTGGATTTGTGTTTGGCCTGGTATGGTTCTCAATCAGAGGCAGGTGTAGTTCGTTCTCTCTGATTGAGAATCATACTTAGGTAGCCTTTTCCCACCTGTGTTTTGTTATGGCTTTTTCCATTCACCTTACAGGACTGTTCGTTTGTCGTTTATTATTTTGTTCAGTATTCAGTTATTTTATAAAAAATATGAACACTTACCACGCTGCGCTTTGGTCCTCACCTTCTTCTAACACAGATGATCGTTACAGGAAGACCAAAGATCAAAATCTCCAACTTAGAGGAAAATTCCACCCCAAAACTATATTTTGGTATTTGTTTCATAAGTTTATTGTTGATATAGTCTCAAAATGTTTTGCCTGTCAGCACTCAAGTTTTCAATATATTTAACTTTCAAAATACAGAAATCATCCCCATATGATGCATCATACGGGGATAATTTCTGTACTTTAAATTGCATATCTTGAAAAGCTGATTGTTGACCAGCAAAACACTTTGGGACTAATGAAGCAAATGCCAAAAGATGGTTTTTGGGTAGAATTTTCCTTTAAGTTGGAGATTTTGATCTTTGTCAAGGTTACAGTATTGTAAGTAGTCCATAATATCATCGATCCCAATGTTTAATTTCTAAATTGCTGCCCTTCACATTTGATCTGAAAACCCAACAATTTATTTGAGCCTAATGCTATTATTGGATAAAAGGTCCATTTCATTCCTCTACAGAAACGTCTCAAGGACAGATATCAATCAGTAGCTCGTCTCATATCATTTCAGCTCATCGCCTGGTTGAAGGCAGATCAATAGGAATGTGTGTGTTGAGTTTAGGAACCTCTGATCACTATCTGTTGGTTGAATACCCATACCTGACATAAGACCATACAATACACAGCTACTTTAAGAATAGGCCTATACTGAACCACTAACAGCTAATAGATGGAATATTACAGAATATCTCCAGAGGAGAATGGATAATAGTGTGAGAATCCTATTCACACAGCAGGACTAATTGCCTTGTTTTTGTCTGGAGGATATTGAGAACATGAAGCACACTGGAGTTGTGGTTATTATTGTCAATTGACATAATAAATAAACAGAAAGCTTAATTTTTGAAAGAATGCCTTGGGATACAGTTCAGACCTTGAAATTATAAAACATTTCATCATCTTTGGAAATTGCCATCTTATTATTAATCTAAAGGATAACATGTCTCTCCATATGTCTTGCTACAAGGAACGACTGTCCAGCATTTGATAACGTGGTCATCTGCGTGCTATAACCTATCAATGTCAAATATTTTCATTATTGGGCAATACAAGCCCTCAGCTGGTGATGTTACTTTTAGACCACACCACCATTCGAAAGTTTGGGGTCAATTAGAAATGTCCTTGTTTTTTAAAGAAAAGCTATTTTTTTGTCCAAATTGATCATAAATACAACGTAGATATTGTTAATGTTGAAAATGACTATTGTAGCTGGAAATGGCTGATTTTGTATGTAATATAGGCGTACAGAGGCCCATTATCAGCAACCATCACTCCTGTGTTCCAAAGGCACATTGTGTTAGTTAATCCAAGTTTATAATTTAAAAAAGGCTAATTGATCATTAGAATATCCTTTTGCAGTTATGCTAGAACAGCTGAATATTGTTGCTCTGCCTATGTAGATATTCCATAAAAAATCTGCAGTTTCCAGCTACAATAGTCATTTACAACAGTAACAATGTCTACACCGTATTTCTGATCAATTTGATGTTATTTTAATGGACAAAAAAATTGCTTTTCTTTCAAAAACAAGGACATTTCTAAGTGACCCCAAACGTTTTGAACCATAGTGTACATCATGGACCCTGGTCCCTGATGAAATCCAAACCAACTCCAAATGACTTAATGATAAACTCCCTCAATACCTCTCCAATAAAACAACCATCTGTTTATCTAATTGACTGTAATTAATTATGTCACCCCACATTACCAAACTGTTTAGTCATTGAACAAAATAAACAATTTAACTCCTGAAATAGATTAATCAAGCTTGCTCTGAGAATCTGTGTGAGTGCACAACATTCAGCTAGCCCACTGTAAAATGAAGAATGCTTTGTTTGACAATACGTTTAATAAGGGTGAACAGGAGTTTAAATAGCAATAACTGGCTTTTATGTGCTTATCCTTTTAATACGCTTGAGTACAAGTTATTCAATGGTAATACACTGTATTAATTACTTTTGAAAAAGACCAGATAACTTCTCCTATCCCACTTTCATATGAATGGAACAATACAGTACAAAATGTATTCTCAAACATCCAACAATGGCAACTTCAAAATCACTAAAGATATGAATTATTCTTATTATTCTTATTATTAGACTCTCAACAGACAGCCAAACCCCTAGTGTGGATGTATGACAGTGATGTAGTTTGACATTTAAGACTGCAACAGTGCCTATCTTTCAATCATAACATTTTTCAATATGCACAGTGGTGGCGAAGTACAATATTTTAAATAAGGTCACAAAGTTGAATTAAATAACCAACTGTGTCGTTTCACTTTTAAATACATTTTTCATCAATAGGGGGAATAAAAAAATCCTTGAAATGTCATGTTGTAGAATGTGGGGCTATAAATGAATGGATAAATGGTTTTGTCACCAACCTTGTGAAGTTCTTCACAGATAATAACTTCAGAGTAAATGTTGTGACATAGTCACTGACCACATGCTTCGTGGTGTGATTTCTCTAGCCCATTTACGGGCCTGAAACTATTATTCCTGTTCCTAAAGTAGGGTGCACATCACTGGTGATGCACATGAGGTCAGATTAGAGCTGGTGGAAACACCATGAAGAGAAGCTCTACTGCTAGAGACAACTTTGCTAATCTCAGGCATGGCAATACCTTCCAACTGCCTGTTTAATCACTGATCCTCTTCACTTTTCCTTCACCATGCAGCCTTTCCTATTTAGGTTATACAAGTCCACTTCCTCTCTCTCATCTTCTCTTTCTTCTTCCTCCTTCACTGTGTGAGCCAGCCTCACAGTGCACAGCAGATAAGCCACGTTTTCACCATCAATTGTTTAAATGTTTGAATCTACGTACAGTAATCGCAGTATAGTGGTGTATTTATTATGCAATAGCGTTATGAATGAGTCTATTCTCTGTTTCATAGGCATGGTATGGTACAGTATACAGAATCTGGAATATGATGACTCAAACAGCAGGAAACAATAAACCAAAAAAAGCAAGGTCAGTGTTTTGATTCACAATCTGCAAATCTCAAGTCCTTTTTCTATATGCAAATACCCTTCTGGGAGAAATAGGATCTGAGATAATCAAGTCAGTATATTCCCACTCAATAGCTCACCCCAATTTCACAAGGATTTGCAATGTGTGTAAATCAGCTTAATAAAAATATTTTCATACTCATAGACAAGTCATGATAATATGATGACAGATTTATATGAAAAGTTATTTAGCATCCATGACAGCGTCCCCGGAAATAATCTCAAAAGGATATTTTCTGCAGTCATATGATTATGAAATAGTGCTAAACCGCAGAGGTGGTAATTTATGCAGGGCTGCAACATCAAGACGTAGGTCCCTGGATATAGTCTTTCCAATATTTCACAAAATAAATCTTAGCCCTGCCCTATGCACCAAATAACTATTGACTGTGAGTGTCTGACTGTCTCTTTCTTACAATTCTAACTCAAACAAGACTAGTAGGATAGTGACTAGTCACAAACGTAAGACAGAGTGCATTATTTCAACATTAACAATAACTGAAGAAGTACTTCTCTCCCTACCACCTTCCATAATGTAACAGAGTACTTGCATGGCTGCTCCACACTCTGCTCTCCATGACTCTACTCTGGAGACAAGTTCCTCTCCATTTTCCACTGTGATCAACTGCGCTAATTTTAATATTAATGGATGTGCAGAATACATACAGTACCAGTAAAAAGTTTGTACACAACTACTCATTCAAGTGTTTTTCTTTATTTTTTACTATTATCTACATTGTAGAATAATAGTGAAAACATCAAAACTATGAAAGCATGTAGTATTTGGAATCATGTAGTAACCACAAACTTGTTAAACAAATCTAAATATATTTTAGATTCTTCAAAGTAGCCACCCTTTGCCTTGATGATAGCTTTGCAAACTCTTGGCATTCTCTCAACCAGTTTCACCTGGAATGTTCTCCAGTCTTGAAGGAATTCCCATATAAGCAGAGCACTTGTTGGCGGCTTTTCCTTCACTCTGCGGTCAAACGCATCCCAAAACATCTCAATTGGGTTGAGGTCGGGAGATTGTGGAGGCCAGGTCATTCAATGCAGTACTCCATCACTCTCCTTCTTGGTGAAATAGCCCTTACACAGCCTGGAGGTGTGTTGGGTCATTGTCCTGTTGGAAAATAAATGATAGTCCCACTAAGCGCAATCCAGATGGGATGGCGTATCGCTGCAGAATGCTGTGCTTGCCGTGCTGGTTAAGTGTGCCTTGAATTCTAAATAAATCACTGACATTGTCACCAGCAAAGCACCCCCACACCATCACACCTCCTCCATTCTTCACAGTGGGAACCACACGTGCAGAGACCATCCGTTCACCTGCTCTGCGTCTCACATTGACACCAGGGTTGGAATCAAAAATCTCAAATTTGGACTCATCAGACCAAAGGACAGATTTCCACCAGTCTAATGTCCATTTCTCGTGTTTCTTGACCCAAGCAAGTCTCTTCTTATTATTGGTAGTTGTTTCTTTTTAGCAATTCGACCATGAAGGCCTGATTCACACAGTCTCCTCTGAACAGTTGTTGTTGAGATGTGTCTGTTACTTGAACTCTGTGAAGCATGTATTTGGGCTGCAATCTGAGATGCAGTTAACTCTAATGAACTTATCCTCTGCATCAGAGGTAACTCTAGGTCTTCCTTTCCTGTGGCGATCCCATGGATCGTCTCGCTGTGGTTCCCCGACACTCGTGGGTGACGCGGCCTATATAGTGCCCGTCCAGTGCTCTAACACCCATGGGAATAGAGAGGGGTTGAGCTCAGACGCCAGGGTACGTCCATGAAACTCACATCGGCCCCCCATTTGATGAGTACCTGGAGAAACTTGGACTGGTTGCCCCACTGCAGGATGGCACAGAGAGGGGGGCGGGCATGGGGAGATGAAAAATGATCTTTAACCTTTTGGGATCGAGGACAGCATTTTCACATTTGGATGAATAGCGTGCACAGAGTGAACTGCCTCCTACTCTGTCCCAGATGGTAATATATGCATATGATTAGTAGTATTGGATAGAAAACACTTTGATGTTTCGAAAACTGTTTGAATGATGTCTGTGAGTATAAAATAACTCATATGGCAGGCAAAAATCTGTGAAAAAATTCAACCAGGAAGTAGGAAATCTGAGGTTTGTAGTATTTCAAGTGATTGCCTATCCAATATACTGTGTCTATGGGGTCAGATTGCACTTCCTAAGGCTTCCACTAGATGTCAACAGTCTTTAGAACATTGTTTCAGACTTCTACTATGAAAGGGGAGCAAATAAGAGCTGTTTGAACCAGTAGTCCGGCTGAAAGCCTTTAGTTTAGTCACGCACATGGCCGTGAGCACGACCTCCATTCCCTTTCATTTGTAATGACAAAGGAATTGTCTGGTTGGAATATTATTGAAGACTTATGATAAAAACATCCTAAAGATTGACTCTATACATCATTTGACATGTTTCTACAAATTGTAATGGAACTTTTTTGACTTTTGATCTGGACTTAGTGCCAGCGCCTTGTGCATTTGGATTACTAGACTAAACACGCTAACAAAAAAGAGGTATTTGGACATAAAGGTGAACTTTATCGAACAAAACAAACATTTGTTGTTTAACATGGAGACCTGGGAGTGCCATCAGATGAAGTTCATTTTAACGCTATTTCTGACTTTGTGACACCACTCCTTGGCTGGAAAATGGCTGTATGGTTTTCTGTGACTAGGCGCTGACCTAACATAATCGCATGGTGTGCTTTCGCAGTAAAGTATAATACTTGTATGTATTAGGAATTGTAATTATGGGATTTCTTTTGTTTTGAATTTGGCACCCTGCAAATTCACTGGCTGTTGTCGAGGTGGGACGCTACCGTCCCACTGATACCAGAGAGGATAAGAAGGAAAGACATTCCATAAATTCACTTATAATAAGGCACACCTGTTAATTTTATATGCATTCCCGGTGACTACCTCATGAAGCTGGTTGAGAGAATGTCAAGAGTGTTGCAAAGCTGTCATCAAGGCAAAGGGTGGCTACTGTGAAGAGTCTGAAATAGAAAATATATTTTGATTTGTTTAAGGCTTTTTTGGTTACTACATGATTCCATAAGTGTTATTTCCTAGTTTTTATTTATTCACTATTATTTTACAATATAGAAAATAGTGAAAATAATGAAAAACCTTAAAATTAAAAGGGGTTTTTATTTCATTTTTTTCATTTTTTCATTTTACTATCTAATCAGGTAGGCCAGTTGAGAACAAGTTCTCATTTACAACTGCAACCCAGGCCAAGATAAAGCAAAGCAGTGTGACACAAAGGAGCAAGATAAATAAATACAGTATTGGGATGAGGTAGTTGGATGGGCTATTTACAGATGGGCTATGTACAGGTGCAGTGATCTGTGAGCTGCTCTGACAGCTGATGCTTAAAGTTAATGAGGGAGATGAGTCTACAATTCCTTCCAATCATTGGCAGCAGAGAACTGGAAAGAAAGGTGGTCAAAAGAGGAATAGGCTTTGGGGGTGACCAATGAAATATACCTGCTGGAGCGGGTGCTGCTATGGCGACCAGTGACCTGAGATAAGGCGGGGCTTTACCTCTCAAAGACTTATAGATGACCTGGAGCCAGTGGGTTTGGCAATGAATATGAAGCGAGGGACAACCAACGAGTGTAACGGTCGTCGTCTGATGAGGAAGAATCGGACCAAAGCGCAGCGTGGTAAGTGTTCATGACTTTAACTTACCTGAACACTGAAAGAAAAATATCAAAGTGCAAACGAAACTGAAACAGTCCTGCCGGTGCAGAAAACACTAAACAGAGAATATCTACCCACAAAAGCCAGGTGGGAAAAAGCTACCTAAGTATGGTTCCCAATCAGAGACAATGATAGACAGCTGTACCTGATTGAGAACCATACCCAGCCAAAACAAAGAAATACAAAAACATAGAAAAAATGACATAGAATGCCCACCCAAATCACACCCTGACCAAACCAAAATAGAGACATAAAAACTCAGTGACAACGAGAGTATACAGGTTGCAGTGGTGGGTGGTATATGGGGCTTTGGTGACAAAACGGATGGCACTGTGATAGACGGCATCCAATTTGTTGAGTAGAGTGTTGGAAGCTATTTTATAAATGACATCGCCAAAGTCAATGATCGGTAGGATAGTCAGTTTTACGAGGGTATGTTTGGCAACATGAATGAAGGATGCTTTGTTGCGAAATAGGAAGCCAATTTTAGATTTATTTTTGGATTATAGATACTTAATGTGAGTCTGGAAGGAGAGTTTACAGTCTAACCAGACGCCTAGGTATTTGTAACTGTCCACATATTCTAAGTCAGAACCGTCCAGAGTAGTGATGCTGGACGGGGGGTCAGGTGGGGGCAGCGATCGGTTGAAGAGCATGCATTTTAGTTTTTAACTGCATTTAAGAGCAGTTAAAGGCCACGGATGGCATTGAAGCTCTTCTGGGGGTTTGTTAACACAGTGTCCAAAGAAGGGCCAGAACTATACAGAATGGTGTCGTCTGCGTAGAGATGGATCAGAGAATCACCCTCACTCAGCAAGAGCGACATCATTGATGTATACAGAGAAAAGAGTCGTCCCGAGAATTGAACCCTGTGGCATCCCATAGAGACTGCCAGAGGTGCCCTCAACAGGTCCTCCGATTTGACACACTGAACTCTGTCTGATAAGTAGTTTGTGTACCAGGTTGAGACAGTCATTTGAGAAACCAAGGCTGTTGAGTCTGCCGTTAAGAGTCGAAAGCCTTGGCCAAGTCGATGAATACGGCTGCACAGTATTGACTTTTTTTGATGGTGGTTATGATATCGTTTAAGACCTTGAGCATGGCTGAGGTGCACCCATGACCAGATTGGAAACTAGATTGCATAGCGGAGATGGTATGGGGGGTTTCGAAATGGTCGGTGGTAATGGTCGGCATTCGAAGACCTTAAAAGGCAGGGTAGGATCGATATAGGTCTGAAACAGTTTGGGTCTAGAGTGTCTTCCCCTTTGAAGAGGGACATCTTTGGGGATCTCAGATGATACAAAAGAGAGTTTGAACAGGTTAGTAATAAGGGTTGCGACAATTGCAGCGGATAGTTTTAGAAAGAGAGGTTCCTGAATGTCTATCCCAGCTGATTTATATGGGTCCAGATTTTGCATGTCTTTCAGAACATCAGCTATCTATATTTGGGTGAAGGAGAAATGGGGGAGGTTTGGGCAAGTTGCTGCAGGGGGTGCAGAGCTGTTGACTGGGGTAGGGGCAGTCAGGTGGAAAGCATGGCCAGCCGTCAAAAAATGCTTATTGTAATTTTCGATTATTGTGGATTTATTGGTGGTGACAGTGTTTCCTAGCCTCAGTACAGTGGTCAGCTGGGAGGAGATGCTCTTATTCTCCATGGACTTTACAGTGTCCCAGATCTTTTTGGAGTTTGTGCTACAGGATGCAAATTTATGTTTGAAAAAGCTAGTCTTTGCTTTCCTAACTGCCTGTGTATATTGGTTCCTAACTTCCCTGAAATGTTGCATATCGCGGGGGCTATTCGATGCTAATGCAGTACGCCACAGGATGTTTTTGTGCTGGTCAAGGCCAGTCAGGTCTGGAGTGAACCAAGGGCTATATCTGTTCCTGGTTCTACATTTTTTGAATGGGGCATGCTTATTTAAGATGGTTAGGAAAGCACTTTTAACCTCTCTAGGGTAGGGGGCAGCATTCGGAATTTTGGATGAAAAGCATGCCCAATTTTAACAGTCTGCTACTCTGGCCCAGAAGATATGATATGCATATAACTGCTATATTTGGATAGAAAACACTCTAAAGTTTCCAAAACTGTTAACTTCTTATGGTATAGGGGACCGTTGTGTCCCACTTGGGCAAAAAACAGGGAAAGTGCAGCGCAGTAAATAAATAAAAAATGATATAAAAATCAAACTTTCATTAATTCACACATGTAAGATACTCAATTAAAGCTACACTCATGTGAATCTAGCCAACATGTCAGATTTGTAAAAGGCTTTTCGGCGAAAGCCTAAGAAGCTATTATCTGATGATAGCCCAATATTAAACAAAGAGGGTAGCATATTTCAACCCTACAGGCGCTACACAAAACGCAGAAATAAAATATAAAACAAGCATTACCTTTGACAAGCTCCAATATGTCCCATAAACATCACAACTTTTGTTCGATTAATTCTGTCCATATATATCCAAATGTCCATTTATTTGACGCATTTGATCCAGAAAAAAAACTGCTTCCAAAAAACGCTACGTCACTACAAAATATTTCAAAAGTTGCCTATAAACTTTGCCAAAATATTTCAAACTACTTTTGTAATACAACTTTAGGTATTTTTAAATGTTAATAATCGACCAAATTGTAGACGGGTCTATCTGTGTTCAATACAGGAAGATAGCAAACCATGCTACTTTTCATGTCTTTGCGCAGCTCTCAACAGTGTTGTAGGCCACCCAGTTCCTAGATGGCCTACTTCTTCATTGCACAAATGAATAACCTCAACCAAATTCCAAAGACTGTTGACATCCAGTGGAAGCGGTAGGAACTGAAAACAGGTTCCTAAGAAATATCATTTGCCAATGAGTACTCAGTGAACAGACAGAGACCCCAAAAAATTATATTCTGAACTGTTAGTCCTCTGGGTTTTGCCTGCTACATAAGTTCTGTTATACTCACAGACATGATTCAAACAGTTTTAGAAACGTCAGAGTGTTTTCTATCCATATCTACTCATAATATGCATATCTTATATTCCTGGCATGAGTAGCAGGACGTTGAAATTGGGCACGCTATTTATCCAAAAGTGAAAATGCTGCCCCCTTTAGGTCACCTAACAGCACAAGCTCTGAAGAAAGATGCGGGGCAATCAATTCACATGTGGTGTCCAGGGCACAGTTGGTGGCAAAAGGTGGTCTATAACAAGTGGCAACGGTGAGAGACTTGTTACCGAAAAGGTGGATTTTTAGAAGTAGAAGCTCAAATTGTTTGGGAACAGACCTGGATAGTATGACAGAACTCTGCACGCTGTCTCTGCAGTAAATTGCAACTCCGCCACCTTTGGCAGTTCTATCTTGTCGGAAACTGTTATAGTTCGGAAATTTCAGGATTTATGGTGGCCTTCCTAAGCCAGGATTCAGACACGGCTAGGACATCCAGGTTGGCAGAGTGTGCTAAAGCAGTGAGTGAAACAAACTTAGGGAGGAGTCGTCTAATGTTAACATGCATGAAAACAAGGCTTTTATGGTTACAGAAATCAAAAAATGAGAGCGCCTGGGGAATGGGAGTGGAGCTAGATGCTTCAGGGCCTTGATTAACCTCTACGTCACCAGAGGTACAGAGGAGGAGTAGGATAAGGGTATGGCTACATGCTATAAGAACTGGCCGTTTAGTATGTTCGGAACAGGCAACAGGTTTCTGGGCGTGGAAGAATAGACTCAAGGCATAATGTACAGACAAAGGTATGGTAGGATGTGAATACAGTGGAGGTAAACCTAGGCATTGAGTTATGATGAGAGAGGTTTTGTCTCTAGAGACATCATTTGGACCAGGTGAGATCACCACATGTGTGGGAGGTGAAGCAAATGGTCTAGCTAAGGCAGATTGAGCAGGGCTGGAGTCTCTACAGTGAATTAAGATAATTACTAACCAAAACAGCAATGGACAAAACATATTGACATTAGGTCAATATGACTTAGCTAGCAGGGGTGGTACTGTATGTTTTCCCCAAACCATGTTATCTCCTTTTCACATCATAAGCCAAAGTCGGTATTCACAGAGCTGATATCTCTTGGCGATCTGACTCTGTCCTCACACATGCTTTGCAGCTTAGAAAATGGGAACACTGGGTACACATGAAAAAAGCATATGGAGCGAAAAGCCTTTCGTATCTTTTTAAGATCAAACTCGCTCTCACATCAAGTCTAAGACATTCACTTGACATGCTGTAACATTGACTCTATTGCTGACTCATCAAGAGAGAGTTGGAGAGATTTCAGTTGCTTTTCCATGTCTCTTTCATCTCCAGCGATTTTCAAAGGGCCAGGGAATACAGGATCAGATCATTGCTGCCACATTGGCACTGCTTTAGCCTGCCACAAGGGCAAGGCTTAGATTCCTCTTATCTGACACTAGTGTTGCTTTTCTGGGGTTGAAAGAACCAGTTAGTCTGTTATTTTCTCTTCACCGCCAGACTAGGTGATATTTGTTGTGGCCTAGCCTCTGCTGCCCCAGCTACAGTGGGGAATGCAATAGTCAGCAAGGTCGTTGGCCTCAGGCACTTTTACATTAGCGCTCTCATGGACTATGACACACTGGCCTTTGGCTAACACCTTGGGGTATGAATCAACGTCATGGCTAACCAGAATTATCAAAAGGAGTATGGAAGGATCCTGAAGGATATAGTTCCATGCATCCTAGAATCACAGAAAACTTTCTGTACCTCATTCTCTAAATTTGTGATTTGTGTCTTTTTCTGCTATGATTAGATGTTGACAGTTATCGGAGCTGCATTGGAGCTGCATGGTAGCCATAAGTGAAATGACAGTTCTGAGTACTTCTCACATGAAACTGTGCTAACGCCCTCTCATTAAGAAACATCAAGGAAATGTTGTGTGACACAACTAAATAATAAAATAATTGTGAGAAGAAACCGGAAAAATAACAACCTCCAACTTCCTGACATATTCTAAATGAGCTGTATATTCCACTTAGTGAACGACACAATATTGTCCATTTAATAAAGTTAGTTTTTAATATTAATGGAGAGAAGAGGACTCAAATCTGGTTTACTTTGGCATCCCTTTAAATTATAGCAATTTCGACACTGCTGTGAATAAGCCTGCCTGCAATATCATCATGATCCTTTTCTAAGTGTCATTAAGGTGTCGAAGAATGAGCTCTTTGACATTGCCACTGTGCCGGAGTTTACAACGGTGGCGTGTTCATCACTGACTGCAGAGGTCCTCTATCTCCATACTCAGCCCTCTCAACACAACACACACACAGAGGTTTGGATGGCTTCCAGCAGCTGATAGTTAATTCATTTCCCAATAATCTGATTAATGATAACTGACGCCAAAGGTGTTACCTTGATCATGGCTGAGCAATAGGACACGCTGCTCCTCCAAATGAGTTTTGCTAGGATGCTGGGTCCCACAATTTTTATTTGAATTAAAACCACATTTTGGAGTGCCATATGGTAATTAGCGATGGCTCGACTCTGACGGATGCTCTGCCCTCTGTGCGGTTTCCTTTTTCCTTCATCTTGTTCAACTGTTGCCATGCACCTGCAAAGAAGATTGCTCAGATGTGCGAGTGCCCTTTTGAATTTTGGATGCTCTGCCCTTACCTGCCAATGCTTCTAGAGCTTTAGTGTTTGATGCACCAAACCTCGAAGCTGTTTTCCATAAATCGTGCGTCAACAATGCACGGCTATATGCAGTGACATGATTGATTGACATCAGGTATCCTAGGGAGCCTGCTAAGGGAGATTCATATGACAAATGTCTGACAGAAAGGAAAGAGCAGTGATAAAGTATAGAAAAGGGCGTGAGGAGGTTTGGAACTCCAGAGGGCCTCGCCAAACATGATAAATAGACATAATACATTTTAGACACATTTCCTTTAACAGGCCAACTCTTCACATCTTGATTACTTTGGTATTTGGTATTTATTAGGATCCCCATTAGCCGCTGCAAAAACAACAGCTACTCTTCCTGGGGTCCACATGAAACATGACATAATACATAGCACAGAACATTCTTTTTCAAGGACTACATACATTTAAAATGTCACACATAGCCTACATATCAGTACATACACACAATATCTAGGTCGAATACATAATACAGTGACAATTACAATAGAAGATATATAAAATGGCTGTGCAGTAAGGTGCTATTTTATCTGTTTTTTAAAATGGTTTTATTGCTAGCTTGAGTTACCTGGGTTGGCAGAGAGTTCCATATAGTCATGGCTATATTTAATAGTGTGCATTTCCCAGGTTCTGTTCTTGACCTGGGGACTGTGAAGAGACCTCTGGTTGCATGTCTTGTGTTGTACTGATGAGTGTCCTGCTTGAACAGTTTGCCAGATGCTTGAACAGACTGTTCGGTACCTTCAACACATCAATACCTCGCACAAAGACCAATATTGATGCAGTCAATCCCTCCTCAACTTTGAGGCAGGAGAGACTGACATGCATGTTACTGACATTTTCCCTTCATGTACATCTAAATACGATATGTGCTGCTTTGTTCTGGACCAACTGCAATTTACCTATGTCCTTCTTTGCCGCACATGGCCACACAGCTGGGCAGTAGTCCGGGTGTGACAAAACTAGGGCTTGTAGGACCTGTCTGGTCGTCTGAGATGTCAAGAAGGCAGAGCAATGACCTATAATGGACAGACATCTTCCCATTTTAGCAACAATGGTTGTCAAATCAAAATCAAATCACATTTTATTGGTCACATACACGTGTTTAGCAGATGTTATTAAGGGTGTAGCGAAATGCTTGTGCTTCTAGCACCAACAGTGCAGTAATATCTAACAAGTAATAACAATTTCACAACAATACACATCCAAAGTAAGGGAATGGAATTAAGAATATATAAATTTCATCTTTATTTAACTAGGCAAGTCAGTTAAGAACAAAATCTTATTTTCAATAACGGCCTAGGAACAGTGGGTTAACTGTCAGATTTGTACCTTGTCAGCTCGGGGATTTGAACTTGCAACCTTGCAGTTACTAGCCCAACGCTCTAACCACTAGGCTACCCTGCCACCCCAAATATTTGGATGAGCCATGTTGGAGTGGCATAGACTAAAATACAGTAGAATAGAATACAGTAAAGACATAAGATGAGTAATGCAACATATGTAAACAAAGTGACTGGTGTTCCATTATTAAAGTGGCCAGAGATTTCAAGTCTATGTATATAGGGCAGCCGCCTCTAAGGTGCTAGTGATGGCTATTTAACAGTTTGATGGCCTTGAGATAGAAGTCTATATGTTTTGACCATGGCAGTTTGCTTTCTAGGGTTACACCCAGTAGTTTAGTCTCTTCAACTTGCTCAATATCCACATTATTCAATAATAGATTTAAACGAGATTTAGCATTGAGTGAGTGATTTGTCTCAAAAATTATGCTTTTCATTTTTGAGATATATAGCAGCTGCCTATTGCTAGTTACCCATTCTAATATTGTCGGGAGCTCTATGTTAAGGGTGTCAGTTATTTATTTTACTGTTGCAGCCGACTTGTATACTGTTGAGTCATCAGCGTACATAGACACACAGGCTTTTTTCAAGGTCAGTGGAATGTCATTTGTAAAAACAAAAAACAATAATGGCCCTAGCTGGCTATCTTGTGGTCACAGGACACACTCAACCAAATTTGCATGAGAGAGGCTTCCATTAATGAAAGCGCTCTGTGTTCTATTAGATAGGTAACTCTCAATTCAATATTTTAGATAATCCACAATTGTATGAATATTTTCTCCTAAATCAAGATCAGTAAGACAATAGAGAGTATAATATTTGACAAGTATGTTTACTGTTCTTGATTTCCCATCACGATGTGTTGTCTCAGAGCCAACGCTTCAGGATGGAGACTAATCCTTCAAATGTTCTTGGAATTACTCTCTTTCATGTGCATGCCATAAAACGTGTATTCTCCTGGCAGATTAAGATATAGACTGTGCTAATGGCAAAAGCACAACATGCAGGGAACAGGATAGCATTTATTGGGATGGCGATGAAGAGTGGCATAGCCACAGTCATCAAATCTGATTTTAAACCTAACACGAACCTTAATCTTAACCACACTGCTAACATTAATGAGTTACCCTAACCTTAAATTAAGGGTGGCAGCTGGCACATCTAGCTGAAATGTCTCATTTCGTCCTCCAGGACAAGACTCATCCCAATAAACGTCAACTTGCACCCAGGAACCCCATATGTAGGCTGGCTAAATTGAACAGTTAACTCTGGTACAACAGTGAGTCCCTGAAAAATATATGAATGAAAACAATTAAACAAAATACTTGAACTGCCCCTTAAATAGTTCACCTTCAAATACACAATTTGTGTATTTACTTACACTAGACGGAGAGAAAGCAAAGGGTTTGAAATATGTCACCAGTTGCATAGTCACGGTTAGGTGAATAGCTCATTCTTTAATTAGCTAAACTTATTTTTTGTCTGCTACCCATAGCCCATGTGGAATAATCAGGACAGCTGTGCAACTGCCTGGACCTTGTCAAACCCCCAACTGTGCCAAAGTCCTTTTTCTATTTAAAAAAATGTGTCTAGTCTAATCTTTCCTGACACAAATTGCCTCAAAAATGCCCTGCTTGTTTACTCACAGAGGATTGCGTCTGATATGACACCCTATTCCCTATTGTTGTGCACTACTTTTGAATAGAGCCCTTTTCAAAAGTAGTGCACCTACAGTACGGCAGATACAATGTTTGACTAAAACATAATCATTTCAAACCTTGCTTGTATTTGTATATGATCATGTGTCTCTCTATTGAGCGTGAGAACACTTGGGAACAGATTTCTTAAATTAAAATCATTTTGAGCTGATTTCCTGGTGTTTTACCGTCTTTAGTGTCCAACAATTATACATATTTCTTTGCTCCGAAAACTAGGTGGGGCAAATAAAACCACCCACAGGCCGCCATTTGGGGAACTTTGACCTAGGGAATAGGGTGCTATTTTAGATGCAGAATAGGGTGCTATTTCAGATGCTCTCCAGCTTCCTCCTTTTTAGTCTGCTTCCTGGTGCATAATTCCAGTGACTTAATGATGAGCAGCCTCATGTAGTTTATTTACAGCATTTAATGTTAGAGTCAAATCAAATCTAACTTTATTCAAAGGGCATTTAAAATCACAACACCGTAGTAAAGAGAATAAATAAAATAACAATAAAACACAGATGTGTAAAACAATCACTTATTAAAGGCCTAACTAAAAGCTGGGGTTTAAAAACGTGATTTAAAAACCTCAATGGTGTCTGCCCCTCTTACCTGACAGGGCAAGCTGTTCCATAACAAAAGGGCTTTAATTGTTTTATTATTATATATTTTTTTCTAATGAACCTTTTGTTAACTAGGCAAGTCAGTTAAGAACAAATTCTTATTTACAATGACGGCCTACCAAAAGGCAAAAGGCCTCCTGCGGGGACAGGGGCTGGGATTTAAAAATATATATATATGCACCATCCCGGACTCGCCTCTTCACTGTTGACATTGAGACTGGTGTTTTGTGGGTACTATTTAATGAATCTGCCAGTTGAGGAGTTGTGAGAAGTCTGGTTCTCAAACTAAACACTCTAATGTACTTGTCCTCTTGCTCAGTTGTGCACCGGGGCCTCCCGCTCTTCTCTCTATTCTGGTTAGAGTCAGTTTGCTTAATTCAGTGAAGGGAGTAGTACACAGCATTGTATGAGATCTTAGTTTCTTGGCAATTTCTTGCATTGAATAGCCTTCGTTTCTAAGAACAAGAATAGACTGATGAATCTCACAAGAAAGGTCTTTGTTTCTGGACATTTTTAAACTGTAATCAAACCCACAAAAGCTGATGCTCTAGATCAACTAGTCTAAAGAATTCCAGTTTTATTGCTTCTTTATTCAGAACAACAGTTTTCAGCTGTGCTAACATAATTGCAAAATGGTTTTATAATTATCAATTAGCTACTACAACGTGCCATTGGAACACAGGAGTGAAGGTTGCTGATAATGGTCAGTTTCCAATTACTATAGTAATTTACAACATTAACAATATCTGCACTGTAATTTTGATCAATGTGATGTCATTTTAAATGGACAAAAACAATTGGTTTTCTTTCAAAAACAAAGTGACCCCAAACTTTTGAAAAGTATTGTATATAAATATTGGAGAAAACACACATCACGACAAGAGAGACATCACAACACTATATAAAGAGAGATCTAAGACAACAACATAGCAAGGCAGCAACACATGACAACACACCACAGTAGCAACACATCATGACAACAACATGGTAGCAACACAACATGACAACAACATGGTAGCAGGACTAAACATGGTACAAACATTATTGGGCACAAACAACAGCACAAAGGGCAAGAAGGTAGAGACAACAATATATCACACTAAGCAGCCACAACTGTCAGTAAGAGTGTCCATGATTGAGTCTTGAATGAAGAGATTGAGATAACAGTGTCCAGTTTGAGTGTTTGCTGCATTTAGCGACTGGAACAAACTGCAACAAACTGAAAAGAGGAGCGACCCAGGGATGTGTGTGCTTTGGGGACATTTAACAGAATGTGACTGGCAGAACGGGTGTGGTATGTGGAGGATGAGGGCTGCAGTAGATATCTCTGATACGGTGGAGTGAGGCCTAAGAGGGTTTTATAAATAAGCATCAACCAGTGGGTCCTGCGACGGGTATACAGAGATGACCAGTTTACGGAGAAGTATAGAGTGCAGTGATGTGTCTATAAGGAGCATTGGTAGCAAATCTGATGAATGGCATGCCCCGCCTTCGTTCTGCATCTATGTACATTAAGAAAACGGTCTCTTTGGGAGTGGAGTGCCCTTACTGGGTTGTATGGAATGAGCATGTCTGTCAGATAAGAGGGGGCAAGTCCATGCAGTGCTTTTAAAGTTAAGAATAACATCTTAAAATCAGAATGATAATTCACAGGAGTGATGAGTTTGTTCCTTCTAGTGTTGGTTAAAATCCAAGCTTTCAAGAGTCTGAGCAGCTGGAGAGGAAGACATTACAATAGTCTAATTTAGATTAAACAAATGCATGGACCAATTTTTCGGCATTGCTGAGAGTTTTAGTGTCTAATTCTGGGAATTTTCCTGAGATGGAAAGTTGCTGTCAAAGGTCAAAGTTCAGGCCAGGGTCAAAGGTAACACCAATGTTTTTAACAACCATGTTTGGTGTGATGGGGCAACTATCAATGTTAAGAGTGAGGTCTGATAGTTTATTTGTGAGTTTCTTGTGGCCAAGTAGCATCATTTCTTTCTTGTCAGATTTTAAAAGCAAGAAGTTGGTTGTCATCCAGTGTTTAACATCATTGATGCCTTTCTCATGGTGGGCTGACAGTGAAGTATCATCTGGTTTAAAAGATACATATACACATATTTATACGCATACATACACATATTTAGCAGATGTTATTGGGGGTGTAGCGAAATACCTATGTTCCTAGCTCCAACAGTGCAGTAATATCTAACACTACACGATACAATAATACACACAAATCTAAAAAGTAAAAGAATGAAATGAAGAAATATAGTAATATTAGGACGAGCAATGTTGGAGCCCGGAAAATAAAAATGTGTATGCAAAATGTGTATTTAAAATGTGTATGTAAAATGTATGTATACGTAGCAAAAAAGCTGTCTTGCCATGCCAGCCAATATACAGAGGGTGGTTGATATAGTATGACAGGCCACAAATGAAGTGTGATGGGACTAGAGCACACAGTGGGGGGGAGAAGCAACCTGATAGCAATGTACTGTTAAAAACCTTTAATCGTGGATCATCAGATCCACTGACTAAATGCACATGATAGGATATGGACACACACACGTACACGTAATCCTTATCTATGGTGTGCACACCCTTACAACAACAAAAAACAGGAAAAATCATGTGGTTTTCAGACACACTGTATGTTTGAACAAATCATATGTGAAAAATTCCTAATGGAAAAAATACATTTCATGAGCAAGACATATGGTTTCGGACACACGTAACATTACACATGCGTATTTTTCACAACTCAGACATCTGGTTTCCCAACATCTCACATGTGATATTATAAGTTTCATTTTTAACTGGCAGGATTAGAACCCAGGTTTTCCACAGGGTAAGACAACATCTTGACCATTTGACCAAGGCCAACACCAACTTTGAAGTCGCAGGAACATGAGCAACCCTGACCGACTAATGCCTGCTACATTTTATGTTCACATTTTCACACTTTAATGTCAAAGTGCTATCAAACAACTCAGAAATGTAATCGAGTTTAATGATTTGCTGTGATGAATCACAATTATTCGCTAAATCATAATTTACTCATATTGAGCTGTAATTTATGTTGGATTTTTTTCAGTGTGAAAATGTGATAAAAAAATGTGCACTAAAACTACTAAAGATTAACTTGAGTTTACTGATTAACTATGACAGTGCTAATTTGAACATGTTAAAAAGGATAAATAAGGACACACGGAGCGCTAGCTTCTCTGCTCTATTCACTGGGCTTCTTCCAACGGTCACTGACCAACATATGAAGAAGAGAGGCATGCAGCATTAACACTCTAAATGGTTGGTTCAGAAATAATAAATCATTATCTTTAAGTGTTTTACTAAGTTAGGCTAAGTTCACTTTTTACAGAATGATATTACAGAATTTGCAATTCCATACGTGGAAACATTGCGACTGCAACATGTTAACACCTCCATGTGAGGAGAATAACACTATTTCACCACCACATGTGAACTTGCAATTCCACATGTAAAGGTGAGATTTTCACATGATTTTCACACGTGAAGCTGCATATTTGATTTTCACAAGTCAAAGTTTTTAATATGTGAAACCACAAATTTGACGTGCAACTGCAGCTCACATTTGAAACTGCAAATTTGACGTGCTTTTTTTGTAAGTGTAATTTACTCAACATTAACCGGATTTGACATGATAATTCATAAGTAAACATGTTGTCGCTGAAACAAGAACCTAGTCCGTAAGCTGAGTACACGTGTGAATACATCCCCTCAGTCTACGTGAGTCAGAATGGCCTACTTTTCAACCGTGGTGCAGCTGTGAAAGTGTGTCTGGCCTCACATTACTTAGTTCTCACTGCCTCTCCCCTCGCCTGTAGATAGCATCCAGTGTGGCTATGGAGTACATAGCTTGCTGAAGCATTACAAGCCACAGAGAGCAAAATCTTATGCACAGGCACACACACACCAATGTATGCTGAGTTCTGAGTTCAGAGGTGACGAGAACAGTGATGCCTTTCAAGGATAATTTTGTTATTTGGTTACAGCAGAGTAGATTAGACGAGGAGACGCCACATCCTGTGAGGATCAGGTTAAGTGCAATATGTATCCCATTTTGGTACTTATCATTTCAAGCGAATCAAAAATCTAGTCTGCTGCATTTGACTTCTAAGAGCACAGTAGTGCATTCAAGGATGCTGCATGGGTTATGTTTACAAGGTCCTAATGTATTACACATTGTATTTGCACTTATAAATTCATGGAAGATGAAGTGTTATTTTTTCCACATTTAACTACTATTGATCCAATGAGCAAACACTTTTGTGGGTTATTCTATTGTCAGGAACAGTCAACATATGGTCTATGGTCGTGAAGGCGATATTGTAGTATTTTGTGTCTCGTTATCTATGGCCTTTACATGTAAAGTCAGTAACACCTTTATGACAACTTGTTATTCATAATGAATTGAAAAGCCTCAGCTGAGTCTGATGCACTCTTGGCCTTTCGACTGTCGTCCATGCTTACTGTAATTAGCTGCACAGACAACTCTTCACTGATTGCTGTCACCGACTGTTTTCACAGAGCTCATTATGTTCCTTTTTCATTCTGTTAAATTCAAGACAAGCCATAAGTAATTTAAAATGTATGATATCTATGCAATGGATAATATATTGAGACAATTGGTGTCACTTATACTTTGCATAAATGACAGTCACTTACAATGTAATGTCTCTTTTTAAATGCATTGTCTTAGATACAGCTACGGAGGTTCACTACTGCCGGAATACCAATCAATTCACATGAATTCACATTAACAATAGTGCAGGGGTAGTGCACACTCTCTTAGAAAATTCTGAAAACCTTTTTGGGTTCTATGCGGGGTGGCAGGTAGCCTAGTGGTTAAGAACTTTGGGCTAGTAACCAAATGGTTGCTGCTTCAAACCCATGACCTGACTAGGTGGAAAATCTGTCAATGTGCTCTTGACAAGACTCTTAACCCTAATTGATCCTGTAAGTTGCTCTGGATAAGAATGTCTACTAAATTACTAAAGTGTACAGCCCTGTGTGGAAAGGGTCAACAGAAATCAGAAATCACATCATAAATATCCCCTTACCTTTGACGGTCTGCATCAGAATGCACTCCCAGAAATCCTAGTTCCACAATAAATGCTGGATTTGTTTGATAATGTCCATTATTTATGTCCAAGTAGCTACTTTTGTTAGCGGGTTTAGTACACAAATCCAAACGCTCGCGCAGGTCCATCCGAATTTCGAAAACTTCAAAAAGTTATATTACAGGTCGAAGAAACTTGTCAAACTAAGTATAGAATTAATCTTTAGGATGTTGTTATCATAAATCTTCAATAAAGTTCCAACCGGAGCATTCCTATGTCTGTAGAGAAGCCATGGAACGCAGGTCGCTATCATGTGAAATGCGCATGACCAGGACCTGGCTCTCTGCCAGACCACTGACTCCAAGAGCTCCTATCCGGCTCCACAACACAGTAGAAGCCTCATTCAAGTTTCTAAAGACGGGTGACATCTAGTGAAAGCCCTAGGAAGTGCAACTTATCCATATCCCACTCTGTATTCAATAGGGGCTGGGTTGAAAATCGACCAACCTCAGATTTCTTCTCAGGTTTTTGCCTGCCATATGAGTTCTGTTATACTCACATACATCATTCAAATAGTTTTAGAAACTTCAGAGTGTTTTCTATCCAATACTAATAATAATATGCATATATTAGCAACTGGGACTGAGGAGCAGGCCGTTGACTCTGGGCAACTCTGGGCACCTTTCATCCAAGCTACTCAATACTGCCCCTGCAGCCATAAGAAGTTATTAACTGACTTGCCTAGTTAACCCTTTCATTTTTGAGTTCCAAATATCTCATATGGTCGCCCCGTAATGTTAGAACGTTCTCTCCATTCCAGATTGTGATTGTTATGTAGCAGTACATTAAATCCGCACTTCCCTCAAACCAAAGCACGCAGCCTGTTTTTATTTGTAAATTTTAAATTATTTTCTAGCAAGTTTTTATTTTCTAATAACAGTTTGAAATTAGGTGTGTTCCGTCGTAGTCATTTTTACTTTTGCGGACCAATACATTTTTTGGACATTCTGACCCAGACAAAATTCCACAAACACTTGTCAATTGTTTGTGCAGTTCAAGTCTGCAGACGTTTGCGCATCTGCCGTCCTGTATACACGTGTTCAAATTTTCATCTCAATCAAAGTTGTTTTCATTATCAATAATAACTTTGGAAATGTGTGCGTTTCTATTAAAGTAAGTGCCTTATTACGTTATAATAGTTTCTGCATGTCGTGTTATGTAGTTTCTACTGTAGCATAATGTTTTTGTGTATATTCCTTATAACCGCGGGCACGCGATGTAACGTTACTCATTTCATTACATTTATGATGTTATTCTCAATGCTTAGGTAGCTAGCTACATTCTTCTATTAGCTCTGGAAAACAATGCTAATTTCGTCAGGGAATTATTAGCATGTGTTGTATTTTGAAGCTACCCTGGCCTTATGACTCCCAAGTGGCACAGCGTCTCAGTGCTAGAGGCGTCACCACAGACACCCATCTTCAAATCCAGACTGTGTTTCTATCAAAGTAAGTGCCTAATTACTTATAATAGTTTCTGTGTGTCGTGTTATACCGTTTCTACTGTAGCTCACAATATATTTGTGTATATTCCTTATAACCGCGGACACGCGAGGTAACGTTACCCACCTTTTATGGTGTTATATTCAATAATTTTTACGTAGCTAGTTACATTCTTATTTTAGCTCTGTAAAACAATGCTAAATGCGTCAGAAGTATTGGCATCTTGTATTTTGGCGCTACCCTGGAAAATTTGAAAAATATCTTATACCACTTGGTTGTTTTCTGAGTGCATTCCACAAAGCTGTTTATCATGTCAGCCTTATCCACTGCCCCCATTTTGAGGTTATAGTCAAGCACGCAGTCTGGTTTGAAGTTTCTCTGTCTGGTTTGTTCCTCTCTCCCGTCAGGTGGTCCACCTTCCCTGTGGCCGACATGGTTTCTGTATGGACAGTGGAGAGGACATGGACGTCTCGTTTGTCATGGCATTTTACTGCCAGCTGTTAACATTTCTTATTTTGTATAACGGGTCATTTAGGATGGCAGTAGCGTTGTTGATGAAATGCAGTCATAGCAGCAGAACTAGAAAGCAGTCTTGGGAAAAGAGGGTGGCAAGGAAGGGAGTTGCAAACATAGGATCTCTGCTCCAGTATTCTCTTAGGGAGTTCTTCTTTACTGTCACCAGGAATGTATACATTTCACTAATTGTGGTTGTCCCCCCACTCTTGGCTCTCTCTTCTCCTGTAGCTCCAAGGCATAGTGATTGGTCTCTACTATGTCTCCCACCAGCTCCTCTGTCAGAAACAACTTGAAGCACTCTGCCTCAGATGGAAATGGCAAGAGGAGTGGCACTCTTGACTGAGACTCATCAACACAAGCAGCAGGGCCAGGAGGGGTGAAATGACTGGCAGCCTTCCAGCTACCACAGAACTCCTGTACTTCATCCACTATCGGTCTGCCTCCATCACCACCAGTATCTTCAAAGGGAACTGGGACTTTGTCAGTGGAAAAGGGGTCCTTTGTCACTGTCAGAATCTGATTCCTGACTTTCATTGTCAGAATCTTTGCATTTCTGAGTTGTCTCCTTTTGAGTGGGAGTGAGAGATTACAGTGCCTTGCGAAAGTATTCGGCCCCCTTGAACTTTGCGACCTTTTGCCACATTTCAGGCTTCAAACATAAAGATATAAAACTGTATTTTTTTGTGAAGAATCAACAATAAGTGGGACACAATCATGAAGTGGAACGACATTTATTGGATATTTCAAACTTTTTTAACAAATCAAAAACTGAAAAATTGGGAGTGCAAAATTATTCAGCCCCTTTACTTTCAGTGCAGCAAACTCTCTCCAGAAGTTCAGTGAGGATCTCTGAATGATCCAATGTTGACCTAAATGACTAATGATGATAAATACAATCCACCTGTGTGTAATCAAGTCTCCGTATAAATGCACCTGCACTGTGATAGTCTCAGAGGTCTGTTAAAAGCGCAGAGAGCATCATGAAGAACAAGGAACACACCAGGCAGGTCCGAGATACTGTTGTGAAGAAGTTTAAAGCCGGATTTGGATACAAAAAGATTTCCCAAGCTTTAAACATCCCAAGGAGTACTGTGCAAGCGATAATATTGAAATGGAAGGAGTATCAGACCACTGCAAATCTACCAAGACCTGGCCGTCCCTCTAAACTTTCAGCTCATACAAGGAGAAGACTGATCAGAGATGCAGCCAAGAGGCCCATGATCACTCTGGATGAACTGCAGAGATCTACAGCTGAGGTGGGAGACTCTGTCCATAGGACAACGATCAGTTGTATATTGCACAAATCTGGCCTTTATGTAAGAGTGGCAAGAAGAAAGCCATTTCTTAAAGATATCCATAAAAAGTGTCATTTAAAGTTTGCCACAAGCCACCTGGGAGACACACCAAACATGTGGAAGAAGGTGCTCTGGTCAGATGAAACCAAAATTGAACTTTTTGGCAACAATGCAAAACGTTATGTTTGGCGTAAAAGCAACACAGCTCATCAACCTGAACACACCATCACCACTGTCAAACATGGTGGTGGCAGCATCATGGTTTGGGCCTGCTTTTCTTCAGCAGGGACAGGGAAGATGGTTAAAATTGATGGGAAGATGGATGGAGCCAAATACAGGACCATTCTGGAAGAAAACCTGATGGAGTCTGCAAAAGACCTGAGACTGGGAAGGAGATTTGTCTTCCAACAAGACAATGATCGAAAACATAAAGCAAAATCTACAATGGAATGGTTAAAAAATAAACATATCCAGGTGTTAGAATGCCAAGTCAAAGTCCAGACCTGAATCCAATCGAGAATCTGTGGAAAGAACTGAAAACTGCTGTTCACAAATGCTCTCCATCCAACCTCACTGAGCTCGAGCTGTTTTGCAAGGAGGAATGGGAAAAATGTCAGTCTCTCGATGTGCAAAACTGATAGAGACATACCCCAAGCGACTTACAGCTGTAATCGCAGCAAAAGGTGGCGCTACAAAGTATTAACTTAAGGGGGCTGAATAATTTTGCACGCCCAATTTTTCAGTTTTTGATTTGTTAAAAAAGTTTGAAATATCCAATAAATGTCGTTCCACTTCATGATTGTGTCCCACTTGTTGTTGATTCTTCACAAAAAAATACAGTTTTATATCTTAATGTTTGAAGCCTGAAATGTGGCAAAAGGTCGCAAAGTTCAAGGGGGCCGAATACTTTCGCAAGGCACTGTACGTGATTGACTGCCTGCACGTGCCATTTATATCAATAAATCACTGTATCAATAAATAATTTGTATCAATAAATCAGAAAATGTTTTCACTATTTTACTAAATATTTACTATTTTATTCACGTTTTTCAATTACCGGCGATTAATCATGCATTCCGATTTTTGCATAGATTGTAATGGGCACACAGTATGTGTGTAAAATAATGTTTTGAAGGTTGTACTGATTATGATGAGCTAAGCTAATTCCAGCTCTGTATGTCGAGCCATGTTTGTTGACATACAATTTATTCTGGGTTTCACTTGATCGTCTGTCGGACCAAAGATGCAAAACAAAATGAGGTGAGTAAGGGTTCATTAATTTTTTGAGATATTCAGGAAGTGAATGCATACTATGCATACTATAAACAGACCAAACTCATCTTTTCTTTTCTTCTCTTATCTTTGGTTTCTGTGAGGAAAAAAAGCCTAGCTGCGTGCTGAAACTAATCGTCAGATTAGTAGAAAGAGGAGGAAGGGAAGCGCTATTAAGGTACACAATTGTACATTTTGGTGCTCTCTGGTAAAAGGGGTAAATTGGTCATCAAAAAGAAAGGAGGACCAAGGCACTCTTCATATAATTGATTAAAATGCCTTTATTAGTATGGCATGTTCAATAGAAACAACGTTTTTTTTAAACAACTCTTTTTGGCTTCATGGCCTTCATCAGGGAGTACAAAAAAAAGGAATACAAGGTCCTCTTTTAAACAGCTTATCAATTAGCCCTAATTGGAAGAGGGAGTGGTTACACAATTGATTGGACACACCTAGTAAGCAATACTATACACATTAAACGGTGAAATACTGTAGCTATGTTATCATAAAAATACAACTCCAAACTAGAAGTATCAGAACACTAAAAGGTAGTTCTATCATTAAATATGACTGGGAGAAGTGTCAAGAATAAGAAAGCTAAATATTCCATAGTACACGAGAACACAGCAAAACATGAACAACAACAGTCTAACCATAGCTGAGGGCAATAGAGCAAAATGTTCACTAGATGACAGCAAATGAACCCATCACGCCCCTACAGGAAGGGTGAGAAATCCATATTTTCGTTTAAACCAGGGTATTTGGTGGCTTGTTTGTAAATTCAAACACTTTCCCTTTGGTTTAACTGTTTAAGACGGTCCCCTTTTCTAATAGAGGCCGGAATATGACCAATACCCATAGCTTGTAGGGAGGCAGGGTTGTCATGGTGTAGGGACTTGTAGTGCCTTGCAATGGGGTAGTCTTCATTACCTACCTGTCTGGCGTACTTGTGTTCCGCTAAGCGGTCTTGAAGGTGTCTCTTTGTCCTTCCAATGTAGAACACCTTGCACTGTGGACATTCCAATTTATAGATGACATGAGTGGTTTTGCAGTTAATGAAATGCTTTACTCCATTTTGGAAGCTGTGTCAACAAAATACTTCTGTGCAATATTACTGCAATGGTTGCAATGGTTACATTTAAAAGAGCCCTTGGGTTTGTGGTCAAGCCACGTTTTTTGAGAGTCACCCGGAAGTTAACTGTGGACTAATTTGTCATTTAGGGTAGGACATCTCTTAAAGCTTATGACTGGTGGCTCAGTAAAGACTTGGCGTAGTAGCGTATCACTTTGGATGACTCCCCAATTGTTTTTAATGATTATTTTAATGCTCTCTGCTTCAGTGCTGTATCTTGTAACAAAATACACTCTCTCCGATGTATCACGAAGCACTCCCCTTTGCAACAAGTTCTCTCTGTCAAGTAATCCAGCACTTATACCGTCATCTTTCAGGACCTGAATGCTGTAGCCCCGATTCAAGAAGCGATTCTCCAATTCAGCAGATTTGACACTGTAGTCTGTTTCCTGATCGCAAATTCTGCGGACTCTTTGGAATTGGCCATATGGAATGTTTTCTTTTAGCCTTTTGGGGTGAAAACTGTCTGCCCTCAGAATGGTATTCCCATCTGTAGGCTTCTTAAAGATTGATTGACATTTACTAATGTTGAGGTCCAAAAAATGAATGTTATCCTTGCTGTACTCCATAGTTAGTTTGATGTTAGGGTTAATGTTGTTAAGGTATTGGTGGAAGGAAATACGTTTTGTATTCCTTTTTTTTGTACTCCCTGACGAAGACCATGCAGCCGAAACGCGTTGTTTTAAAAAAAACGTTGTTTCTATTGTACATGCCATACTAATTAAGGCATTTTAATCAATTATATGAAGAGTGCCTTGGTCCTCCTTTCTTTTCGATGACCAATTTACCCCTTTTACCAAAGAGCACCATCTATCTACCAAAATGTACTATTGTGTACCTTCGTAGCGCTTCGCTTCCTCCTCTTTCTACTAGTTAAGCATAGCACTTTGGTGGTGCTTAGAGGAAGCAGCTCCACAGTCATTTTTTTCTGTGTTTTTTGAGGACATTTTACTACTCAAACTATGGAATTTACCCAAGAGTCTACAAGATTTTCCTATTCCCATGAAGAGGGCCAAAGGATTATTACCACTACCTCATTGCTAGATGAGATGAAAGCCACAGAGAATACTGGAATGGACTTAAACAAGGCTTACAGAGACCTGCAACACCTTATGGAGAAAGATACCAAACTTGACCTCAATTCTATCACCTTGTCTGACTACTGGAGCAAAGGCCTAATCCCCAGAGGACTCCGTATTATGAAGTTTCCAGCTAACGGATCACAAAGTAAAACTGAATTTAGAGATAAATGGGAGGCTATTCTCAACAAGAGTTATTTTGACCTAATGCTACTTCTAATAGAATAATCTAAAAAGGACAGACAAGTAGTCCAAACAGAAATTGAAGAAGTAAAAAGGAAAGTCACAGAACACAGTGAAAATTCTAACAAAGCACAATGTGATGAGATCTTGAAAGAGAAAGTAGACACATTTACTCTGATATTGAAACAAGACAAGCTAAGAAATTTTAGAAGAGATGAAGTAGACTATAGAGATGGCAAGGTCTTTACCTGGAGAAAACCAACACGCAAGAATCCAGAATCACATCTGCAGAGAAGGACTTTTTTTTCTTTCAACTTTACAAGCAGTGACGATGAGGATCACCCCAGACGCTCAGAGGCCAGCTCCTCCCAAGAGGAGTCACGCAGGTTCCACAACAACAGGAGAGGATGCGGAAGAGGCCAACACGGAGGGAACGTATGCTTTCAATGCTGTGCCTTGGTCTCCTCCATATGACGACCGTGACAGAAAAGAAGGGTCAACACTGCAAATATTGACTCCTTACATCAACTTCATGCAATTTTCAATAAAAGCCTTTGACACTTATGAAATGCTTGTAATTATACTTCAGCATTCCATAGTAACATCTGACAAAAATATCTAAAGACACTGAGGCAGCAAACTTTGTGAAAATGTATATTTGTGTCATTCTCAAAACCTTTGGCCACGACTGTACAGCAGTGTTATACTGGGATTTCAACTGCTGCTGCACAGAACAAACCTGGCACCTGCCTGCTTGGCAGACTGGCACCACAGCAGAAAGAACAGCAGCTACTGTATTGTATGTTAATTGTATTGTATGCAAATTCTAGGAAGAATCAACACTGTCGATCCAAACTCTTTTGGAAAGAATTTGTTTCAATAGAACATATTATTTTACGATTAGAATAGAACAGCTATAAGCATAGAAAGGAGGAAAAGACAAAAAATGAATTATATCTTTATTTTTGTAAACATCCGGAGAGAGTGGAGTTGTCAATTAATATTTGGAGCAAGCATCTGGTGGCCTGATCCCTTGATTGGCTGTGTATGTCAGCTACATTTGACAGGGAAAGGGCTGGCAGCCAAGAGAGGATAGCGCACTGAAATACTGTTGAATTCACCAACGAGCAGCCACCCCAAAAAGTTGGAAGAATGAGGGCTAAGACTCTGTTAATAATTTTGTGGAATTTTTGTATAACCTTTTGAAAATAGCTGGCTGTAAAAAGTAACAGTAAGTAATGACTGCCTTTACTACTGAAGAAAGTCCCATTTCAAATAAAACATACATTAATTACTAATTAAAACCTTGCTTTGAACTATATAACAAGGATGAAGGTCAAGCATGTCATAACAATTCATTCACTGCTGAGGAAGTTATCTCCCCAGTCCTCCTAAAATGAATTGGAAAATAGTCAAAGTAATCTTGGTGACAAACACAATTAGACAGTATCTGTTGCTTGAAATAAATAGTTCTCCACAGGGGTCAGTTGTAATGGCCAGGTCTCTTGTGAGAAAGGGGAATGATAATAACACAATGAAGTTGTGAGAATGCTTTCTGAGATTAACGGTGACTGGATGTTTGCTGCATATCTGTCAGGAAAAATGAATTGCTCATTTCGAGGCCTCCGTGAGTTAACTGTACGATGGCGGGCTAATGGGACAGACAGGGATGCACTGCACAGTGGGGATTACCAATTTATGACAAATGTTATTTGTGTTGTGTACCTTATTAAGCCCTTATTGTTTTTCCCCCTTACTGTATGCGTGTGGGTGTACCTGTTTGTGTGTGTGCGTGCATGTGCATGCATGTGTACATGTGCATGCCTTTGTGTGCTCATCTGCTCAGCGTCTGTATATTTGAACCATGTGTGTGCTATGTGAACAGTGCATGTGCTCTGGTACCTTCTTATATCCATTACTTCATGAGGCCGGTAGGTGTCTGGACTGGCCTGGAGTCAGCCAGCTGTAAGATTGGCTCTCAGAGCCATATTGCCCCAAGCCCAGGGAGAGGATACCGATGCAGAGACATCCTGCCAAGATGACACTGAGCAGGATATTTCTCTCAGAGCTCATCCCCATGCCAAAAGGTCTGGAATAAGAGGAAATATATCTACACACTATGAAAAGGGTTTTATTTTCAACTGAAAATGTTATGGAATGATGCATGGCAAATTGCTCTGACGAATGTCACATGAGAGAAGTTTTTTTAGAAAAATAAGAAACCCGCACACTGCTCTTGCTAGAATCTCTGATCTTTACTAGCGCATTCTAAGTGGGTTACGTCACAAAATGACCGCCTGGGTTAAAGGCACTATAAGACCATGCTTCTACACCTGCATTGCTTGCTGTTTGGGGTTTTAGGCTGGGTTTCTGTACAGCACTTTGAGATATCAGCTGATGTAAGAAGGGCTAAAAAATACATTTGATTTGACATTTGGAAGGCAAATGTGTTTGCACTTATTTGTATATAATTGCATGGAAATGTTTCCATATACTGTATGTTTGGTTTCCATTCGGTTTCAGTTAACACATTCTTATCTGTATGCATAATATAAAGTATAGTGTGTTGGAAAGCATGCATAATTATGTTATTTCAGTTCTTCTTTAATGAAGACTGTTCCCAAGCAGAACAAATCCTATTGTGACTCAAACAGTTTACTATAGAATACTTGTAACGGTTTTCTTCTGGTGAAAGAGAGGCGGACCAAAATGCAGCGTGGTGGTTATTCATGTTTAATTTATAAAGACACTATACATGAATAAACTAACAAAAACAATAAACGTGCGAAAACCTAAACAGCCCTATCTGGTGCAAACACAGAGACAGGAACAATCACCCACAAAACCCAACACAAAACAGGCTACCTAAATATGGTTCCCAATCAGAGACAATGGCTAACACCTGCCTCTGATTGAGAACCATATCAGGCCAAACATAGAATTAGACAAACCAGACACACAACATAGAATGCCCACCCAGCTCACGTCCTGACCAACACTAAAACAAGGAAAACGCACACGAACGATGGTCAGAACGTGACAGTACCCCCCCCCCCCCCAAGGTGCGGACTCCGAACCTAAACCTATAGGGGAGGGTCTGGGTGGGCATCTCTCCGCGGTGGCGGCTCTGGCGCTGGACGTGGACCCCACTCCATAATTGTCTTAGTCCACCTCCTTAGCGTCCCTTGAGTGGCGACCCTCCCTGCTAACCTTGGCCTAGGAACCCTAACAACGGGCCCCACTGGACTGAGGGGCAGGTCCGGACTGAGGGGCAGCTTGGGACTGAGGGGCAGCTCGGGACTGAGGTAGCTCAGGACTGAGAGGAAGCTCAGGACTGAGAGGAAGGGCAGGACTGAGAGGAAGCTCAGGACTGAGAGGAAGCTCACTCAGGACTGAGAGGAAGCTCAGGAAGGTTAATGATTCTAGCAGATCCTGGCTGACTGGCGGTTCCGGCAGATCCTGGCTGACTGGCGGATCCTGGCTGAATGGCGGATCCTGGCTGAATGGCGGCTCCTGGCTGACTGGCGGCACTGGCGGCTCCTGGCAGACTGGCTGCACTGGCGGTGCTGGGCAGACTGGCGGCACTGGCGGCGCCGGGCAGACTGGCGGCACTGGCGGCGCTGGGCAGACGGGTAGCTCAGACGGCGCTGGGCAGACGGGTAGCTCAGACGGCGCTGGAGAGGAAGGCTCTGGCAGTGCTGGACTGAGGAGCTTTGGCGCCTCTGGAATGAGGGGCGGGAGCTCTGGCAGCGCCGGACAGGCGGGAGACTCCGGCTGCGCTGGAGAGGAGGAAGGCTCTGGCCGCGCTGGACAGAGAAGCTCTGGCACCTCTGGACTGAGGACCAAACATAGAAATAGACAAACCAGACACACAACAAAGAATGCCCACCCAGCTCACGTCCTGACCAACACGAAAACAAGGAAAACACACACGAACGATGGTCAGAACGTGACAATACTATAATACTTATGGTAGCACTTTACTATAGGTGTCCCTTATTCATGCATTCATAAAGCCTTTAAAACAGCTATGCGACACATTCCAACATTTGTCATAAGCTGTCGTAAGTTGTTTTAAATAGTTATGAGTAACGGCATAAGATATTTGATATGCTCTTATGTCAACTGTTTGTAACAACTACCATTACACAGTCTGCATGACAACGTATGTTATTACACATTACATATATTACATAAATGTCTACATAACAGATGTTATAACATGGTGTTATATAATTTACCAAACTCTGTGTTACATTATTACATTGAATGGAATGATGGGCATCATAACCATGTCATTTGCCATTATAGAGTGTGCACAGACACCTTCAATAAAGTGACATTCATTTGAGATGTTACAATACAGTTATGAATGTGCTTAATACCACAGGATGTTAAGGGGTAAGCCATCCAGGATCTCCGTGGGCAAGTTGGAGCACAGATATATTTAGGATTTTTTTTGTTCTTGGGTGTCAGGTAGGGTGGAGGTGTTATGGTCCTTGACTAGTCTCTCAAAGCACTTCATGATGACAGAAGTGAGTGCTACGGGGCGATAGTCATTTAGCTCAGTTACCTTCTCTTTCTTGGGAACAGGAACAATGGTGGCCCTCTTGAAGCATGTGGGAACAGCAGACTGGGATAAGGATTGATTGAATATGTCCGTAAACACACCAGCCAGCTGGTCTGCGCATGCTCCGTCTGGGCCGGCAGCCTTGCGAGGGTTAACACGTTTAAATGTTTTACTCACATTTGCTGCAGTGAAGGAGAGCCCGAAGGTTTTGGTAGCGGCCGTGTCAGTGGCACTGTGTTGTCCTCAAAGTGAGCAAAATAGTTGTTTAGTTTGTCTGGGAGCAAGACATCTTTGGATCCTCACAGGTGAATCATGACAAGAATTTGATCAATTATATATAGCCCTGTTATAACATCTGGTATGTAAATAGTTATGTAGCATTTAATAATATATGACATAAGTTGTCATGGAGACTGTGTAATAGCAGTTGTTATTAACAGTTGACATTAGAACATGAACAGTCATCTTCAACAACCATTCTAACTTGTTTTCTGACATGTTATGCCATAACTCACACTAGCAGAGGTGGTAAGGCTGTTTTCATGTTGTCTAGAGTGTTGCTGACTGTAACTGTGCTGCCCATTCAATTTCATAAAGTTTTTTTTATACACTTGGGTAAAAAGGGGCATTTCCGTCATACTGACTGACACGCTCTCTGCGGTAGGTAGCCTAGTGGTTAGAGTGTTGGGCCATTAATCGAAAGGTTGCTGGATTGAATCCCTGAGCTGACAAGGTACAAATCTGTTGTTCTGCCCCTGAACAAGGCAGTTCCCTGGTAGGCCACTGTTCCCTGGTAGGCCATCATTGTGAATAAGAATTTGTTCTTAACTGACTTGTCAAGTTAAATAAAGGTTAAATAACTCGTTACTATTTAAAACTACTTATGACAGCTTATGACAGATGTTCTAATGTGTTATAAAGACTGTTACTATACTTATTATAGAATTCCATAGAAATCTGTAGTAAACTGTAGAATACTATACCATACTTTAGTATCCCTCCATTGTGTAGTACTTCCTATATAATTGTGTAGTACACTGCAGCATACACTACACACAGTAGTATCCCTTGATCATGTGTAGTACTTTACTATAGAATTTTGTAGTATACTGTAGAATACTTCAATATATTCTGTTGTTGTATGTGTCGAACTGCTTTGCTTTATTTGTGGCCAGGTCGCAGTTGTAAATGAGAACTTGTTCTCAACTTGCCTACCTGGCTAAATAAAGGTGAAATAAAAAAATAAAATAAAAAAATAAAAAATAAATAGAGTATCTCATGATATGCTGTAGACAACAAGATCCTTCCCTGTCCCTCCCTTTGTAGTCTGTAAGAGTTTTCAAGCCCTGCCACATCCGACGACAGTCGGAGCAGGTGTAGTACGATTCAATCTTAATCCTGTATTGACACTTTAACTGTTTGTTTGATGGTTCATCGGAGGGCATAGCAGGATGTCTTATAAGCTCCCAGTTAGTCCCGCTCCTTAAAAGCGGCAGCTTTACCCTTTAGCTCAGTGTGGATGTTACCTGTAATCCATGCCTTCTGGTTAGGGTACGTACGTACCGTCACAGTGGGGACGACGTCATCGATGAACTTAATGATGAAGCCAGTGATTGATGTGGTGTACTCTTCAATGTCAACTGCTCCTTAATTATTTGTTATATTTCAACAACAGGGCAACAACAGGGCTTGTAAGTAATTATTTCGCTGTAAGGTCTACCTACACTTGCTCTATTTGGTACATGTGATAACAACAATTTGATTTGTCAAAGTAGCCTAACACAATTGCTTCAGCGTACACATTGTCAGTTAACGTATGTTAACGTATGTCATGCTAAATCCATCTCAAAAAGCTGGGGAGTCTGTTTACCTTTGTTTCACGGAGCTCATGCTCATCATCAGTGACTTCATTCATTAATGCTATGCTACGAATGCTAAATAAAGCCTTATAAAAGCATTGTTCTTCACAACATTGCTCCATTAAAAACAATTAAGATAATGTTAGATTATGCAGTGCTAGACACCAGGTCTTTGACTGGGCTGGGCAGTGAGTGCTCTATGAAAAACTATCTGCTCTCTGTCCAGGACTGAGCAGTGTGCTCTGTCTGTGACGTCAGCATTCAGCTCCCAAGGCAAATCCTGCTGCTGCATGACTGATCCTAACGAACATCAACACTGTGACCTACAGTTCTTTCTCTCTGTGTATTCTAAAACCTGTCTGCTCCTCTCACTGCTCCTCTCCTTAATGACGTTTGTGTATGCTACAAAATCAGATTGGGATGGGATTGAAGACACAATGGTATTCATTTTCTCCCTCTCCTCACCCAAAGTTGGAAAGGTAATATGCTAAATATGATTGTCAGTTGTATGACTGTTATTAAAGACTGTCTCTTGGTCCCTCCGCTACAGGGAGATGAGATACATTTAAGTAGATACACTTACTATCACAGTGACAGAGAATTAGCTAACAGAGACAAATAACCCTGGCAGTTGCTTAGTAACAGTTCTACAATGTGGTAAAGAGCAGATGGAGGTCCATGTGTGTTGTGTTCTTCAAATCCCTCATGGAGTGATTGAGAGAAATGCACCAGGAAGCACAACATAGTGAGGTTTGGCAACCCTAGTGAGATGGTCAGATTCCATAATAGCTTCACTGTTAAAATAGAAAGACTCAAAACACCATCATTGTGAAGTGAAACCATGAAGAATAGTGCACCTAAGGTGAGGTTTGATGTATGGAGGGTGTTTTAATGCACATCCAAAGTAAGTGTTATAATACACTGGATGTATTTCAAAACAGAACGGAACAGAACGGAAGTACTCTGAAACACCAAAAGGGGTTCTTCAATCTAAAAATTGGTGTTTTGTGAAAAACATTTTTGGTGTGATTTGGAATTTTACCCACTTATCCACACAGACACATAACATGTGAAGAACTTTGGCCCCCGTATCAGAAGACAAATGTTTAGATTAAAGGCAAAATGTGAACTTCAAGCATTGTGCTGCCATGCTGTTTAGAATTCCCCCAGAGAGGGCCTTCATGCTTTTGCAAATTCTATGATCAAGCAAAAGCAGGCACATTTGCAGGTGCCTCCCCTGTTTTCAGGTCCTTCTCAAACTAAGACAGAAAAGAACACACCAAACGCTCAGGTGAAACTCTACAAACAATTCAAGAAAGTACAGTGCCTCCAGAAAGTAATACGACCCTTTGACTTTTTCCACACTTTGTGAGGTTACAGCATTCTAAAATTGATTAAATTGTATTTTTCCAATCATCACACAATACCCCATAATGACAAAGCAAAACCTCGTTTTTCGAAATGTTTGCTAATTTATTAAATATACAAAACTGAAATATAACCTTTACATAAGTGTTAAGTAAGTGCAGCGATTACAGCCTTGACTCTTTTTGGGTATTATGCTACAAGCTTGGCACACCTGTATTTTCAGGTCTCTCCAGAGATGTTCGACCAGGTTCAAGTTCGGGCTCTGACTAGGACACTCAAGGATATTCAGAGACTTGTCCCGAAGCCACTCCTGCGTTGTCTTGGTTGTGTGCTAAGGGTCGTTGGACTGTTGGAAGGTGAATCTTTGCCCCCAGTCTAAAGGTCCTGAGCGCTCTGGAGCAGGTGTTCATATGGGATCTTTCTGTGCTTTGCTCCATTCATCTTTCCCTCGATCTGGACTAGTCTCCCAGTCCCTGCCGCTGAAAAACACACCCTGGATGGTGCCAGGGATCCACTAGAGATAGCCCACCCGGCAAAACTGAGCAATTGTGTGAAAAGGGCCTTGGTCAGGGAGAAGAGCAAGAACGCAATGGTCACTCTGACAGAACCCAGACCCTTTGCTATGAGAATCGAAATTGAGCTCAGGTGCATCCTGTTTCCATTGATCATCCTTGAGATGTTTCTACAACTTTATTGGAGTCCACCTGTGGTAAATTCCATTGATTGGATATGATTTGGAAAGGCACACACCTGTCTATATAAGGTCCCACAGTTGACATTGAATGACAGAGCAAAAACCAAGCCATGAGGTGGAATGAATTGGAAGACAGGATTGTATCAAGGCACAGATCTGGGGAAGGGTACCAAAAAATGTATTCAGCATTGAAGGTCCCCAGAACACAAAGGCCTCCATCATTCTTAAACGGAAGAAGTTTGGAACCACCAAGACTCTTTCTAGAGCTTGCAGCCGGACCAAACTGAGCAACCGGGGCAGAAGGGCCTTGGTCAGGCAGGTGAACAAGAACCCGTTGGTCACTCTGACAGAGTTCCAGAGGTCCTCTGTGGAGATGGGAGAACCTTCCAGAAGGACAACCATATCTGCAGCACTTCACCAATCAGGCCTTTATACTCTATGGGATTGGCTAACGTGCACTAACGTGCGCTAATGTGACTATGAGTGCATTGTAAGTAACAGAAAACTTTCCATGATGTAGACATGTCTTATGTGGGCAGAAATCTTACATTATTTTTAATCTAACTGCACTGTCCAATTTACAGTAACTATAACGGTGAAAAAAATACCATGCTATTGTTTGAGGGTGCACATGAACAAAAAAACTTTTGTCACAGCAACTGGCTTGATACAGTCACCTCTGCAAAAAAGTATTTAGTCAGCCACCAATTGTGCAAGTTCTCCCACTTAAAAAGATGAGAGGAAAAAAATAAAATATTATTCTGAAATCATTTTCATAAAGGAAGGGACCAGGAAATCTGGTCACAATTCAGACACAGTGGACAGATAACAATCAGATTGAAGACAAAAGAACAAAGGACCCATGTATAAAAGGGGCTAAAGAGGGACCAGAAAGACGTTCCATCTGAACAAGCAACTATCGACATTGAAAAGCACATTTAGTAAAATATGTGAAGGAGTTAAGGTTACATTTTTTGGGATGACAAACCCAAAATTGATTGAGTTCTGTTTCACGAGAATCTTATAACTGAGAATTTATGCTTGATCAAATGAGGTCAAAATACAATCAAGACTATATAATATAGATTAAGTACCTTAAAATGATTGATTACCATTAATGTTCCTTAATAGACAACAAAGTGACTGGGTAGTGGGAGGAAAACACTTTGCTTTTGTCTAACATATTTCCACTAGGTAACTACAAAGGCATCAGACAACAGAGATAATGCACAATTAGTTCTGGCATATTGCTTTATGATAACCAAGATTAATTAGAATCGCATGACTCTTCATGGACAGGGGTTGAACGCAATTATTAAATAAATACAGTATATAATAAATGATGTATAGGGAAAACATGGTCAATTGTAATACATCACAATTACCACGAGAAGAATGCCAAATAACTATGACAGTACTATTCATTACCGTTATTCTCTAAAGTGTGTTAGAGAGACAGGGAGATTGGGCTTTGAAGTGTGTGTGTGTGTGTGCACATGCCAAGAGTAAAACAATCAAACATACAATATAAAGTTTATTCTCAGCTCCTGTGGTTCAAACTTATTTGTGGGAACATTTAAAGCAGTGAATGTTAAGGAGGTGGATCCCCAGGTACAGGGTCTTAACATATCTCAGGAGTAGTTGTGTTGTGCTTTGTACATTACATATTCTAGTCCCTTTATTCCTTGGTAAACAGACAGAAATAAGCATGGCAAAAAAAGATTGCAGTTTTGAAACTGCTGTAAAAAAAGTGCAATAACTGCAGTCAACTGTGATATTTTGGACACAGCAATTGCAGAATAACTGCAGTGTATTGCAGTTGAACTGCACTCTAACTTAACTGTAGATACACTGAAAAATTACTGCGGCACAATTTTGTATTTTATTTTGGATGCTGTATTTGCAGCATACTGCAGTTATAGTGCACTCTAACTGCAGTTATACTGCACTCTGACTGCAATCCGTATTTACTATTTCTGAACTAGCACTCACCTCTCAGAGGGAGCCAGTGACGACTGCTCACATATTTCATTTTTAACAATTAACTAAATTATGTATTTTGCCTTCGACTGTATTTGGGTATGGTACCAATGTATTACCATTCCAAGGAAAATTTACTTCCAGGAAATTACAGAATTGCTCGAAATGATGAATTACTTTTGAGTGTAGTCCTCCGAGTAGTTTATAACAACAATTTATTTTTATGTGATTTTCATATAGAAATGAATGAGCCTTGGAATTTAAAAATGGATCAAGGCCAGACTGTGTAACTGTCAGTCTGTCATGTGATGCTGATAATGCTGCCCGGAATGAAGGCAGCTTTCCTTCACAATGCCTGCTGCCTGCACAAACAACCTACTGGCCAGGCTTCTCAGAATGAGCCTGAAGTAAAGCCCCAACCAGTGTTCAGGATTGTTATTCCTTTTGGGGTGTATGCAGCAGAGCTAAGTTTTCCATCTTCCAACCTGAAGCAATTTGAGCTTCAATGTTACAGCTGGAGCGTTGGTGAAAGACCCACTTGGGTTTCTTTCATTTGGTTTCCGCTGTGAAATTGCATTACTCATGTAGGTGACAGTGTCATCACCCACTACATGTATCCTGTGTTTGAGGGAGGGAGGCCCTGTGGCCCCAAAATACCTGTTTCCTAGGGGGCCCCTTCCAATCCCCAGAGGATTCCCCCTGTCTTCCCAGCAGTCACTCTGCATTATATTCCCCACAACAGGCACATCCTGCATGAGGAAATGACACTTTAAAGATTATTATCCACACATTTATGCCACTCTATGTGCCAGGGAGACTGACAAAACTGTCAGTGTGATTATGTCTCGATGGAAACACAGATGTAAATTCTGCCTTCTTGTTCCCAGGGAAGAGTCTCTTAGCCACCATTGTTTTTTTACCACGAATCAAACCAAGCACATTGACAAGCATGAAGACATGAGTTCTGATAGTTGGGGAATGTCTTTTATATCAGTTATTGTCTTCTTTTTCACTTTTTACCTACCCTGAAATGACAAACCAAAGCTTCTATAGTTATAAAGTACATGTTTCCCATTCAAAAGAGAAACGACTACCTAACTGCCCTGGAAGATGTTAATGTTTAACAATGGTTTTTACATGGCCTGGCAAGAATCAAAGATCTTTTAATGAGTCAAACAAACTGTGTGTCTCTATTTCAGGGTTCCATGCTTTTGTCCTTGAAGTTTCGATTTAATACAGAAACAAAAGAGAGCATGTATTTGTATTTTATAAACATTTTATTTAGGCAGGGAGTCCCACTGAGACAGAGGATATTTTTCGAGGGAGCCCAGAATGACAAGACTAGCAGCATTTACACAATAAAAGGTAGAGACACATATACTACAATCATGGCAGGAGTATCTAGCAAGTGACAACACATATAGTGCAAGGGGCTACATAGGGTATCTGTATGTACCACATTACTCCATCCCGCAAGCCTTCCTCACTCATAGAACCTGCCACAACAGGCTGCCACAAATCACCACTCCCTCTCTGTGGGGAGTATACTAGGTTTGTGTACAGGCCAGTGGGCAACGCAATGTGCTTGGGAATGAGGAGATGTTTGGAACTGTTGGACTCCCTCCTCCTGTGCAGACGTGAGAGCTACTTAGGTCACGTTGGTTCACTCTGCTGCACGGAAGGTCAGTGACCCGGTACAATCACACAGCAAACAGACATTGGTGATGTCAGAGACCTTCAGTCCTCATAGTATTAAATACGGTTTATCCACAGACCTCAGACTTGAACAAAGGCACACTATCTTTTAAAATATCTTTTTAATTTATAGTTCCTCGCCTAGACCCAGCGGGTGTCTTTTGAAGTGAAATACACAATTCGAACAGCTAAGTTCAGCCCATTAATAGCTTACAAACGGGAAACACAAGCCCTGCTCATTATGTGCCAAGATGATAACCTCATTTATAGTACATTATGGTTGTCTGGGGTTTTGACACGGTTCAGTCACTTAATTTGGACTAAGGGCTGACACTTTTTAGGCTACCAGTGTTCACTATTGAGGGTGAGTGGTGTTGGAAGACAAATAGTTGATATAAGTATTCTTAACCATGCTTCAGCACTCACATTGCCACAAACGTTCAGATGTTCTATTCCACAAACCTTCAGATTTTCTTCAGGTTCACATTAAAGCAGATCCTGAAAAGTCATGCTTGAGTGGATGTTTACTTTTAGAAGGTGCCCACAAAGCAAAAGTCGAAAACTGCACAACAAATGTGTTCTGACAATTTCCTATATTCCAGTAATTCTTGGAGCGAGGACGAGTGACAGTCTGAACCTAAGGCATTGTGAGGTGTTGCCTTACAGGCATACGTTTTTATTTGACAATCTTTTAGATACAATTTATGCTGTTTATTGTAGATGTATGTACATGATTTAGGGCTGTGGGCCAAATGTTTAGGTTTGTCTTAGCATCTCAAAGTCATCAAACTGCTTGTTATTGTGACGGATCAGCTAGTCCGAAACACCCTAACACAGGCGGGAGGCATGCAATGAACAGACCAGAGGCAGTGGTTGTGGTTCCTTTTCTTGAGTTGTCACTAAACAGGTTCTTTCGCCCAGCAAAATAATTCCAATACAAGGTAGTGTCCAACGATGAAACAACCGCGTAAAAAGAATAAACATATACTAAGTAGCTGACCAAAAGGCTGTGGCCAAAAAGGGAACACAAAACAACAAACTGCTCCCCTTGTCTTTAGACTATTGTCTACACATCATATTTATAGGGGGAACACTTCCCTCTATCTATAGCCTGCCTTGTTTAACATAGAGCCAAGGTACATCGGAGGGAGGGAGGGAGGGAGGGAGGGAGGGAGGGAGGGAGGGAGGGAGGGAGGGAGGGAGGGAGGGAGGGAGGGAGGGAGGGAGGGAGGGAGGGAGGGAGGGAGGGAGGGAGGGAGGGAGGGAGGGAGGGAGGGAGGGAGGGAGGGGGTTCGACGTCCTCACAGGTCCCCGTGTCTGTTCCCAATCCATCTAAAGCCTGGCACACCTACATAGAGGGAGACACCAAGCCAATCAGTGGGCCCAGGTGTGTACTAATTGGCTTTACACTGAGTAGATATCCCCTGAGGAGGGTGCTGTTGTGTCATCTCCCTCCGGCTCATCACTGAACCCTCACATTATCTACTGAGTCTTAGATGTTTTCAGATTGTGTGGTTTCTTTACATACTGTTCATACCCTGTACAATAAATATATTAGTTGGCTAACCATCACCATTAACCCTGCATCGCTAAATCTAAATATTAATTCTAAACGCAACCCGCTTCAAGCCATGTTGACTTATTCATATTGCTGCAGGACATAATGACGTGTACACTTGAGTAACTATGACTACAAAGAGGAGAATGTTTTTTCCAAATTCATGAAATTGGCTATGTTCTGACAAGATTATGAAAGATGGGGGAATGAGTTTCAAAATCCCTGCTGTTTGACTATTCAAAACACATCAGATTATTTGATTTTATGAATGTTATTGATGAAAAACCTGGAAAAGGGGATTCAGTGTTGGGATTAAAAACAGTCTGCAGTATTGCATACACAATTGTATTTAACTTCATTATGCTAATATATATATATTTTTTTTATTTGTCTCATTCCCCCAAGTATTTGCTGCTTTGGAAGCGCATTGGATGTGCTTGCTGCTAAGTATAATCACAGAAATTACAATTTAAAAAGCTTAACATGAATCAATTCCTGTGCTGCAATCACCACAATATGGTTAAACGGATGATCAAACTGATTGGAGCAGCTCTCGTTTGTGTCTTGCATATTCATTTCCATTCAATAATCATATACTGCTACCAAATCTCTACTTATAACATGAACTACACTGAACAAAAATATAAATGCAACATGCAACAATTTTCAATATTTTACTGAGTTACAGTTCATGAAAAGAAATCAGTCAATTGAAATAAATGCATTTGGCCCTAATCTATTGGTTTCATATGACTCAAGTGAAGGTGAAGAAGCTGGATGTGGAGGTCCTGGGCAGGTGTGGTTACACGTGGTCTGCGGTTGTGAGGCCAGTTGGGATTCTTGATATGCCACACCTGTTATTTCTCCTTTGTTGACATCCCTGTTTGTGAGCATTTCTTCTTATCCAAGATAATCCATCCACCTTCACTTGAGTTATGTGAAACCAATTTGAAAGAAATAAGCTTTTTGTGCGTATGGAACAGTTCTGGGATCTTTTATTTCAGCTCATGAAACATGGAAACACTTTACATGTGCATTTATATTTTTGTTCAGTATAGTATCTAGGATGAACCAGTCTCATTACTGAAAGTATGGCAAATCTATGATATATGAAGACTGAGCTTATGTGGCATAATTGCAACCCATAATTCATGTAAATGCATCAGCCAGGATTCAATCAAAGGTGCATTGTTGACAAGCGTATTGCACTTTACTTTTAAAGGCAATTTCCCAGACACCTGCATCCATTGCATTCACGGTAATCGCTGCGCATATCAGCTCAAGCGTAAATTACCATTAAAAGTAAAGTGCGCTTGTCAACAATGCACCTATTGAATCTCAGCCTTAGAGACAGTCGAAACATAGTCCAGTGTTTACAGTTCATGAATTCTGAGTGATTAAGCATTATTTGCCAAAACAACACTGTGCTTATACTGAAAAGTGTTGACCAACAATGCACACCAGAGTTGTCACATGTGGTGGTTAATTTCTGTATTATCAAATGAGGAGAGTCAAACCTATCACACAAGTTAGAGTTATACTTAAACTGAATCTTTATTAGTGAGTGCTATGCAATAGCGATGTCTGGTCAACGAACCACCCTCAGATCATTCGTTGAGAGCCACGACACAAATGCTACTAAAATCGTTTATAGCAATGATCCACCCCCTAGTCTACATGGCAAACAGATGTGTGGAATGAGAAAGGAATATCCCGTAGCCAGATAGCATTTGCTATGAAGACTGTTCTTTTTGTTCAGTTTGGCCCCTGAGATGAGACTCCGATCTCTTTCCTGGTACTTCATAGTACAAAAACAACTCATTCTATGGCATAAATCAATTGTCAACTCCAGATACTCCCATCTCAAGTAAAACCCCTTCGTGACCACACACCTGGGCAAGCTCACTGAGGGGAGTGAGCCTCTAGGTCATACACTATCCAAGGATAGGAAGCTACATCAGAGATGACATACAATGGTTCCAGACACAACCCACACATCTTGTCTCAGACCTTATCTCCCCAAAGGCCAAAGGAGGGAGTGACTGGTGCACAGACATTGTGGAAACAAGTAATTGGTTCCTCATTAAGCACGCCATCCCTTCACATGGTTTAAAAATAGGTAAAGACATTCACATATGAAGACAATGTTCTCTCCTGTTCTAATTTCTGATATTCTGCATAGCACAAGGGACATGTGAAAGACAAGCCTGACTTCTCCCCTCTCTGGGTCCCAGGTGACTGAGCCCTAGCTGAGGGAGGAATTGCAACTTCCAACACCAGAGTCCAAAGGGATACATTCTAATAACAAGCATATCATTTAAGTATATTATGCAGATAAGACATCTTAATTATCTATGTTACTTAACTAATTATGATTCTTCCGCCACACACATTTCAAATGTCTCCTATGGCACTAAGATGATAGCAGCACTCTGATGAAACCCTGTTATTCTCTATAATCCTTATGTAAGGAGCAGGGCAGATTCTAATCATTAGTTCTGCATGTGTTTAGCTCTGTGTGTGTCTGTGATTGTGTGTGTGTGTTTGTGTGTGTGGTAGGGACTGTGGAGCTGGTGAGAACACATCTGACTGGGAGGTTGTCAGTCCCACCCACGCTGACCATATGTCAGGACTTCTCACTACTCCACATTCAAATATGCTTGCGTACACTTGCTCACACACACACACTCGCACTCAAACACGTTCACACATACGCACCGCACCGGCTGTCCCAAATCTTAACCTTTACGTTAACCATTTGGAGTTAATGCCTAACCTTAAGATTTCTGAGTTAATGCCTAAACTTATCCCTAACCTTAAACATTTGGAAATTAATGCCTAAACTTAACCTTAAACACCTCAATGTTACATTTGCAGCAACCTCGAAATTTGATGTTTGAGAAACATGGATGAACATTTAATTCTGACGTGAGACTGTGAGAGGTAGTTTCACACACACACATAGCAGATGTCAGGACTCACCACTCCACACTCTTTCCCTGTATCACACACGCACACACACACAAACACACACACCCCTGCTCTGATCCTTGTCCCTGCCTGTGTTTGGTTTTGTAATACCCAGTATGGATGTGTGCACCACGTTATTAGCCTACTGTAGGCATGTCAGGCATTAATATTAATGTATGACTCAGCCATGTCTTGGCACTTCCTCAATGGAACACAGCCACTTGCCCTCTCAAGCCCCCACTTGGCATATGTATCTTGCTGCTGTTGGTATAATCCATAGTCCCTGGTCAGGGAGACTTTGCTAAACAATCTGCCCTTTACCTGAAAAACTGGCTGAATTGGTAAGAGTGTGGACGCTTCAAACAATTCAAATAATGAAGATGGCAGGGAAGAATCCCTCAAGATAAAAACGTAATACTCAATATCTGACAAAATATTAGCAGTTTTTTTTATTTTTTTTATTTAACTAATAAATTCTTATTTACAATGACAGCCTACGCCAGTCAAACCCTAAAGACGCTGGGTCAATTGTGCACCACCCTATGAGACTCCCAATCACAGCCAGTTGTGATACAACCTGGAATCAAACCAGGGTCTGTAGTGATGCCTCTAGCACTGAGATGCAGCGCCTTAGCCCACTGTGCCACTCAGGAGCCCACTTCACTCCACATACTTGTATACTCGTGGGTAATAACCGTCAATCTGACTAGCAACACAAAATAAATTATAAGGTTAGAGAAATATTTCTACCAATATTACCAACATACTCAACACCCAAATATGTCGGTGAGTAAGCATTGAGAACCAATTCACAAAATATATATATATTTACCTTTATCTAACTAGGCAAGTCAGTTAAGAAGAAGTTCTTATTTACAATGATGGCCTAGGAACAGTGGGTTAACTGCCTTGTTCAGGGGCAGAACAACAGATGTTTACCTTGTGAGCTCAGGATTTGATCTACCTTTTGGTTACTGGCCCAATGCTCTAACCACTAGACTACCACAGACGATTTATGCTTTTCACCACCTGGAATGGTAAGTTTAGAAACCCGACTTGCTAAAGTCGATAAATAGGGCATTCTTGAAATAGTCAGTAAAGATATAAAGAAGTTGAAGGCGAGCCTCGAGATGTGTGACAGAAAAAGCAGCGACAATGGAGGAAGAAACAAACAAGCTAAAAGGTACAGTCAATACTATTGAAACGGACGTTAATGAACTTACAAAAGATATGTTTTTGATTGAAGCCTTACTTTTAAAACAGACCAGATCTATACCAGAAAATCTGGTAGTTACCAGTATTAAAGAGAATGAGGGTGAAGATACCCTGGTTAATGCACGACAGATCAAAGACAATACTGTCGACAAACTCAAACTCGAACGTGTACATTATTTCGGACAGAGAGGACAGTGATACGAGCGCCCAATCATTGCCATATTTGCACTCTTAAGGATTAAAAAAAATTTAAAAACCTGGGCAAAAGACTCGCTTGCACGAAAATAGGTATGAATGATCAGTTCCTGAAGGAAATTGCAGAACGGTGCAAAGTTCTGTACCAACTCTTCAAAGTGAATAGACTAAAAGGGAAACGTGCAGCTCTCCTAGTCGATAAACTGTACATTGATAACCAACTGTTACGAGACACCAAGACTACTCCATGGCTATTCTAAATAATACACATTTCCCATAGAGGAGTTGAATAATGGAACACCCAATATTATTCATTGTAGGGATTGTAATATAAAATAATCTGGAAAACAAAATACAACAATTGATTAAAAAAATCAACTACAAATATACTATACCATTCAAGATAGGGAATAATTACAATAATTAGTATTCAACTTTCTATTTATAGTATTTATAAATAGATAAAATCTGCATTAGAAGAAAGGACAATTATTGAAATAATACTTCTTCAAATATAAGGAACTGGAACACTAAAGTAAGCAAAAGCCTGAAATTAGGTAGGAATCAACACGGTAGAGATAAAAATACAGCACAAACGAAGGACAAAGAAGGCACAGTATGTGCGGTTTGTGCAGGTGTATATGTGGGGTAAATGTTTTTGTGATTGGAAAAGTGTGGTGAGTGAAAAAAGAAAATGGTTGTAAATGCCAGAGCCCATGTGAGCAGGAGCTGTGACAGACACAGTTCTAAATGTGGGATATACATTTTTAAAATGAATTATAAATAAAGATATTTATTTATTGACCTATCATGATGGAATGGTCCCCAACCCTATTGTCACGAATTCCGCCGAAGTTGGCCCCTCTCCTTGTTCGAGCGGTGTTAGGCGGTCGATGTCACCAATCTTCTAGCACCGCCCCATCAAGTGTCTGGGCTTGCCTGTCAGTGTTGGTCCAACAAAGCCAAAGCTGCTAATGAGAACCTTGACGACCTTGTACCTAGCAGGTGGAGACCCCAACCCAGGTTGTGGCAGTCCTGGCAACACTAGCTGCAGTAACCCATGGGCAGGGGGTCACACTCGGACAATCAGAGAGGGGGCAAATGATTGTGGCTCTGGCGGCACAAAATAATCAAAAGGTCTGACTACTCAGAGTTGCTTGAGAAAATGGTGACAACGGGGGACCAGAGTTTCAGGGGAAAGGGGTGCATCTGAGCTCTATCAGCAAATGTATAAATAAAACAACTGAAATAAAACATTTACATAACTATTCAGACCCTTTACTCAGTACTTTGCTGAAGCACCTTTGGCAGTGAATACTAGAGGCGTCACTACAGACCCTGGTTAAATTCCAGGCTGTATCACAACTGGCCGTGTTTGGGAGTCCCATAGGGCGGCGCAAAATTGACCCAACGTCATCCAGGTTAGAGTTTGGCGGGGGTAGGCCGTGAATGTAAATAAGAATGTGTTCTTAACTGACATGACTTGTCAAAAAAGGTTAAATAAAAGTTTATCCCATTCTTCTCGGCAGATCCTCTCAAACTCTGTCAGGTTGGATGGGGAGCTTTGCTGTACAGCTATTTTCAGGTCTCTTCGTGGATGTTCGATCGGGTTCAAGTCCGGGCTCTGACTAGGCCCCTCAAGGACATTCAGAGATTTGTCAATCCTGCATTGTCTTGGCTGTGTGCTTAGGGTCATTGTCCTGTTGGAAGGTGAGGTCCTGAGTGCACTGGAGCAGGTTTTCTTCAAGGATGTCTCTGTACTTTGCTCCGTTCATGTTTACCTCGATCCTGACTAGTCTCCCAGTCCCTGCCACTAAAAAACTACCCCACAGCATGTGTACTCTGAGCATGCTCTGACCAACTAGCAAGTGTATTCACTGACATTTTTAACCTCTCCCTGTCTGAGTCTGTAATACCAACATGTTTCAAGCAGACCACCATAGTCCCTGTGCCCAAGAACACTAAGGTAACCTGCCTAAATGACTACCAACCCGTAGCACTCACGTAGCACGTAGCACTCTGTAGCCATGAAATGCTTTGAAAGGCTAGTCATGGCTCACATCAACACCATTATCCTAGAAACCCTAGACCCACTCCAATTTGCATACAGCACCGACAGATCCACAGATGATGCAATCTCTATTGCATTTCACACTAGTCTTTCATACCGGACAAAAGGAACACCTATGTGAGAATGCTATTCATTGACTACAGCTCAGCGTTCGACACCATAGTGCTCTCAAAGCTCATCACTAAGCTAAGGACCCTGGGACACCTCCCTCTGCACCTGGATCCTGAACATCCTGACGGGCCGCCCCCATGTGGTAAGGGTAGGTAATAACACAACCGCCATGCTGATCCTCAGCAAGGGGGCCCCAAAGGGTGCGTGCTCAGACCCCTCCTGTACTCCCTGTTCAACCATGACTGCATGGCCAGGCACGACTCCAACTCCATCATTAAGTTTGCTGATGACACAACAGTGGTAGGCCTGATCACCGACAATGATAAGAAAGCCTATAGGGAGGAGGTCAGAGACCTGACTGTGTGGTGCAAGGACAACAACCTCTGCCTCAATGTGATCAAGACAAAGGAGATGATTGTGGACTACAGGAAAAGGAGGACCGACCACACCCCCATTCTCATCGACGGTGCAGTAGTGGAGCAGGTCCAGAGCTTCAAGTTCCTTAGCGTCCACATCACTAACGAACAAACTTTATTTGACTCTATGTAAACTGGAAACCACATATCCTGAGGCTGCATTCATTGTAGCTGGGGATTTTAACAAGGCTAATCTGAAAACAGACTCCCTAAATTCTATCAGCATATCGATTGTGCTACCAGGGCTGGTAAAACACTGGATCATTGTTATTCTAACTTCCGCGACGCATATAAGGCCCTCCCCCACCCTCCTTTTGGAAAAGCTGACCACGACTCCATTTTGTTGCTCTCTGCCTATAGACAGAGACTAAAACAGGAAGCTCTGGCGCTCAGGTCTGTTCAACACTGGTCCGACCAATCTGATTCCACGCTTCAAGATTGCTTCGATCACGTGGATTGGGATATGTTCCGCACTGCGTCAAACAACAACATTGACGTATACGCTGATTCAGTGAGCGAGTTTATTAGCAAGTGCATCAGCGATGTCGTACCCACAGCAAGAAATAAAACATTCCCAAACCAGAAACCGTGGATTGACGGCAGCATTCGCGCGAAACTGAAAGTGCGAACCACTGCTTTTAATCAGGGCAAGGTGACCGGAAACATGACAGAATACAAACAATGTAGCTATTCCCTCCGCAAGGCAATCAAACAAGCTAAGTGTCAGTATAGAGACAAATTAGAGTCGTAATTCAACGGCTCAGACAGGTATGTGGCATGGTCTACAGTCAATCACGGAATACAAGAAGAAAACCAGCCCCGTCGCGGACCAGCATGTCTTGCTCCCAGACAGACTAAACAACTTCTTTGCTCGCTTTGAGGTCAATACAGTGCCACTGACACGGCCCGCCACCAAAACCTGTGGACTCTCCTTCACTGCAGCCGACGTGAGTAAAACATTTAAACATGTTAATCCTCGCAAGGCTGCAGGCCAGACGGCATGCCCAGCCGCGTCCTCAGAGCATACGCAGACCAGCTGGCTGGTGTGTTTACGGACATATTCAATAAATCCTTATCCCAGTCTGCTGTTCCCACATGCTTCAAGAGGGCCACCATTGTTCCTGTTCCCAAGAAAGCTAAGGTAACTGAGCTAAACGACTACCGTCATCATGAAGTGCTTTGACAGACTAGTCAAGGACCATATCACCTCCACCCTACCTGACACCCTAGACCCAGTTTGCTTACCGCCCCAATAGGTCCACAGACGACGCAATCACAACCACACTGCACAAACCCATCTGGACAAGAGGAATGCCTATGTAAGAATGCTGTTCATCAACTACAGATCAGCATTTAACACCATAGTACCCTCCAAACTCATCATCAAGCTTGAGACCCTGGGTATCGACCCCGTCCTGTGCAACTGGGTACTGGACTTCCTGATGGGCCGCCCCCAGGTGGTGAGGGTAGGTAACAACATCTCCACCCCGCTGATCCTCAAAATTGGGGACACACAAGGGTGCTTTCTGAGCCCTCTTCTGTACTCCCTGTTCACCCACGACTGCGTGGCCAAAACAAAGGAGATGATCGTGGACTTCAGGAAACAGCAGAGGGAGCACCCCCTATCCACATTGATGGGACAGTAGTGGACAAGGTAGTAAGTTTTTTAAGTTCCTCTTTTTTAAGTTCCTCCAAACTGAATTTGTCCAACCACACAGACAGCGTGGTGAAGAAGGTGCAGCAGCACCTCTTCATCCTCAGGAGGCTGAAGAAATTCAGCTTGTCACCAAAAGCACTCACACACTTTTACAGATGCACAATCGAGAGCATCCTGTCAGGCTGTATCACCGCCTGGTACGGCAACTGCTCCGCCCACAACCGTAAGGCTCTCCAGAAGGTAGTGAGGTCTGCAAAACGCATCACCATGGGGCAAACTACCTGCCCTCCAGCACACCTACACCACCCGATGTCACAGGAAGGCCATAAAGATCATCAAGGACAACACCCACCCGAGCCACTGCCTGTTCACCCCGCTATCATCCAGAAGGCGAGGTCAGTACAGGTGCATCAAAGCAGGGACCGAGTGACTGAAAAACAGCTTCTATCTCAAGGCCATCAGACTGTTAAACAGCCACCACTAACATTGAGTGGCTGCTGCCAACATACTGACTCACCTCTAGCCACTTTAATAATGGAAAAAATGATGTAAAAATGTATCACTAGCCACTTTAAACAATGCCACTTAATATAATTTTTACATAAGCTACATTTCTCATCTCATATGTATATACTGTACTCTATACCATCTACTGCATCTTGCCTATGGCGTTCTGTACCATCACTCATTCATATATTTTATCCCTTTACACTTGTGTGTATAAGGTAGTTGTTGTGGAATTGTTAGGCTAGATTATTCGTTGGTTATTACTGCATTGTTGGAACTAGAAGCACAAGCATTTCGCTACACTCGCATTGACATTTGCTAACCATGTGTATGTGACAAATAACATTTTATTTGTTTTTCATTTTGTTTGAACATGGTCCAAACACACCAAGACATTCGTGAATAGGGCTCCTCAAAACAAATTCTCCTTCAGGAGACTGAAAAGATTTGGAATGGGTCCTCAGATCCTCAAAAGGTTTTACAGCTGCACCATTGAGAGCATCCTGACGTGTTGCATCACTGCCTGGAATGGCAACTGCTTGGCCTCCGACCGCAAGGCACTTCCGACTTCAAATGTAGATTTGAACATTTCTAGGGCAGGCAAAAAATATGTTTTCAAATATGGAACTTTCACACATTAATGTGTAATCAAACTTGTTTTGCAGGTATTACATCAGCCTCTTTCCTGCAAAATGATGCAAACTGAGAGGAGATGGAAGGAAAGATAGTTGTGTCGTACGATCAAGTGAATGTATTCATCCTCACCTTCATCTTTGATTTATAGTGATTGCTGTTGACATGGGCTGTCATATTGTTATGTGAGATGGGGGGATTTTTAAAAAGGTTGCTTGATTGAATTAACAGTGGTCATTATTCATGCACAGTGAGTCGTCAAGAATCCCTGTTGAAAAGAGAAACACTAGCCAAATTGGAGAGAGATCTCTGTGCTGGAAATGCTCTGGACTGTAGCTCTTTACAACATTACGTTGAGCGATGTTGTGCAGTTTGAGAGGGTGCTCTTTAGCATTTGGCTATGGGACTTGTGGTATGTGTTTTCTTAATGTGATGTTAATGCTTTTGTAGGAAGATGAATTGAGCCCACCCATTACACTCGGAAATAGATCAAGTTGAAGCAGCACAAATCTTTAAAGGCCACAGTTTCTGCTCTGTAGTTAGTTGACCAAGTAGTACAATTGGATACTGTATATATCAAGTCATACAACTTTACAAATAAAGTAATTAGCTACTTACCTTTTCTTAATATTCACAACATGGCTATTGCATTACAAATGTGTCTTGCTTTAAAAAGTGTATGAACTAATGTTAACTTACTATTGTCAATTAGGAGAGATTCATTAGTTCTATGAGACAAGATACAGGGTTAGGGGAAAATAATTTGTGTGCGGAAAATTGTAGCTCAGACAACCTTTATATGAGGAAATCTAAAGTTTTTGTCCAATAATTAACAATTTGCATAGTTAACGCTACACTCTACCAACCTTATTTGACACTATACTCATTAATATGTGATGGCATCATGAACAAGCAGGATGCAGATGGCCTTTGAGTCCCTCCTATTTTTTGTTGTTTTCAAAGCTGGACTTAGTAGAGAGGTGCATGGCTGGTGGAGTGCAATGCTATGTGAGTAACAAAGAAAAGGTGGTAGAATTTGCTTTCAACTCCACTTAATACAGAATTTTACCTGGCAACTTTTGAACATTACACTGTCCAAGGCTTTGAACAAGCATTAAACATTCAAATTAAGAAATGTGCATAATAAATATTGCAGGTATCATAAAATCTGTACACTTGCATGAAAATACATACAACATGCATTCATTTCTTGTTCCCCCGAAAGTGTTATAAATCTTCAATGTGACCATAAAACCTTACAAAGTAAATAAACATAAGTCATTGTCACACCCTGACCATAGTTTGCTTTGTATGTTTCTATGTTTTGGCTGGTCAGGGTGTGATCTGAGTGGGCATTCTATGTTGGATGTCTTGTTTGTCTATTTCTATGTCTGGCCTGATATGGTTCTCAATCAGAGGCAGGTGTTAGTCATTGTCTCTGATTGGGAACCATATTTAGGTAGCCTGGGTTTCACTGTGTGTTGGTGGGTGATTGTTCCTGTCTCTGTGTTTTGCACCAGATAGGGCTGTTTTTTTGGTTTTCCACGTTTATTGTTTTGTAGTGTATCTTTTTGTTATTAAACATGAATCAAAGAAACCACGCTGCATTTTGGTCCGCCTCTACTTCACCTAAGGAAAACCCTTACAGTCATATGAAAATAAACATACATATGATATAGTGAAACACAAATCATCATTCTATCATGACTATTGATGTTTATCCAACACAGTAATTAATCTAACAATTCATATTAGCGAGGTGAGGACAGCCAAAATACTTACTATTTAATCGCAGCCACTGCAGCAATGTATCTTTTGTTATTAACCAACCACAGCATGTGCAATAACATGACTTATCTGAAACAGGAAACATCTAGCTGTGATGGGAGTCTCCCTGGTATTGTTACAGTATCCACAATCATTGTGCTCTTTTATTTGAGCTCTGGAAAAATAGATTCTCATACTGTATGATGCAGACTGTGCAAATACTGCAATGTGGGTTCGATTGAGTTGCGCCCTGGGCCTGTCAGGGTTTTAGCGAAGCTGTTTTATAGGAATCCTCCGATAGGAATCAGCATGGGTATACAATATAGAGTAACACTTCAGGTGGTTGATGAAGTAGCTTGCTACTGATACACACATTGATCAGGGAGTTTATTTTATTTTGCCCACATCCACTCTAGGTAAAGAGATGTGAATAGTGCACAAGTCATGGGAGGGATGCTGGGACAGAGAGAGCAGGGACAGGAGAGCAGGGAGTAGGGTTGCAAAGGGAGGGTATATTATTGGAAACTTTTCAAGTTTATCACTAAACCTTTCAAGGATTTTATGTAATCTATCACAAATACATCTAGTGGCCCATTTTGGGGTACTTCAGATTATCACAGGTGTATGTTATATAATCACTGGCCCTCTGTATGTAAAATTCATGAAATAATGAAATTAGAGATGATAAAAAAATATATATATATTTCGAAAAGTAAGACTTTTCAGATTTTGTTACGTTACAGCCTTATTCTAAAAATGATTAAATCATTTTTCCCCTCATCAATCTACACACAATACCCCATAATGACAAATCAAAAACAGGTTTTTAGAAATGTTTCCAAATGTATCTATTAAAAATACATATTTCGCAGCGATTAGACCCTCAAGTCTTGGGTACGGCGCTACAAGCTTGGCACACCTGTATTTGGGGAGTTTCTCCAATTCTTCTCTGCAGATCTCTGTCAGGTTGGATGGGGAGTGTTGCTGCACAGCTATTTTCAGGTCTCTCAAGGGATGTTAGATCGGGTTCAAGTCCGGGCTCTGGCTGGGCCTCTCAATGACGTTCTGAGACTTGTCCTAAAGCCACTTCTGCATTGTCTTGGCTGTGTGTTTAGGGTCGTTGTTCTGTTGGGAGGTGAACCTTTGCCCTAGTCTGAGATCCTGAGCTCTCTGGAGCAGGTTTTCTTCAAGGATCTCTCTGTACTTTGCTCCGTTCATCTTCCCTCAATCCTGACTAGTCTCCCAGTTTCCAATGAAAAAAATCCCTAAAACATGATGCTGCCACACCATGTTTCATCGTAGAAATGGTGCCAGGTTTCTTCCAGACGTGACGCTTGAAATTCAGTCCAAAATGTTCAATCTTGGTTTCAGCAGACCAGATAATCTTGTTTCTCATGGTCTGAGAGTCATTTAGGTGCTTTTGGCAAACTCCAAGTTGGCTGTCATGTGCCTTTTACTGCGGAGTGGCTTTCCTCTGGCCAGTCTACCACAAAGGCCTGATTGATGGAGTGCTGCAGAGATGGTTGCCCTAATGGAAGGTTCTCCCATCTCCAGGGAGGAACTCTGGAACTCTGTCAAGTGAACAAAGGGTTCTTGGTCACCTGCCTGACCAAGGCCCTTCTGCCCCGGTTGCTCAGTTTGGCCCGGATGCAAGCTCTAGAAAGAGTCTTGGTTCCAAACTTCTTCCATTTAAGAATGATGGAGGCCACTGTGTTCGTGGGGACCTTCAATGCTGAATACATTTTCTGGTACCCTTCCCCAGATCTGTGCCTAGACACATTCCTGTCTCGCAGCTCTACATACAATTCATTCCACCTCATGGCTTGGTTTTTGCTCTGTCATTCAATGTCAACTGCCTTTCCAAATCATATCCAATCAATTGAATTTATCACAGGTGGACTCCAGTCAAGTTGTAGAAACATCTCAAGGATGATAAATGGAAACAGGATGCACCTGAGCTCAATTTAGATTATCATAGCAAAGGATCTGAATACTTATGTAAATAATGTATTTCTGTTTTTTATTTTTTTAGAAATGTATAACCTGTTTTCGCTTTGTCATTTCGGGTATTCAAATCAAATGTTATTTGTCACATGCGCCAAATACAACAGGTGTTGTTTCAACAGTGAAATGCTTACTTATAAGCCTTCAATCAACAATGCAGTTTTATAAAAAGTTTTTAAAAAAAAAAGTTAATAAAAGTAACAAATAATTATAGAGCAGCAGTAAAATAACAATAGCGAGTCAATGTGCTGGGGCAACGGTTAATCGAGGTAATATATACATGTAGGTAGAGTTATTGAAGTGACATAGACAATAAACAGAGTAGCAGCAGGGTAAAATATAGGTGGGGGGCAATGCAAATAGTCTGGGTAGATTATTGAGGAAACATTTGTTTAATACAATTTAGAATGAGGCTGTAACTTAACAAAATGTGAAAAAAGTCAAGGTATACTTGAGTATACGTATACTTTCCGAATGTACTATAGAACGAAAAAACTGTAAAATATTATCCTAAATATAAACCGTGAATAGCATTGGTGTTTAAAATGAGCGCTTCAGCATTATATTTCCTTAATATTTGATTGTTTATCAAACTTTAATTTATTTTACAATGTCAATATGTATTTGTTATTCATCTGTTGGTAAAAACTTGAGCGTGCATAACTATTCTCCCCCTACAATACTTTGTAGATCCACCTTTTGCAGCAATTACAGCTGCAAGTCTCTTGGGGTATGTCTCTATAAACCTGACACATCTAGCCACTGGGATTATTTCCCATTCTACAAGGCAAAACTGCTCCAGCTCCTTCAAGTTGGATGGATTCTACTGGTGTACAGAAATCTTTAAGTTATCCCACAGATTCTCAGTTGGATTGAGGTCTGGGATTTGACTAGGCCATTCCAAGACATTTAAATGTTTCCCCTTAAAACACTCGAGTGTTGCTTTAGCAGTATGCTTAGGGTCATTGTCCTGCTGGAAGGTGAACCTCTGTCCCAGTCTCAAATCTCTGGAAGACTGAAACAGGTTTCCCTCAAGAATTTCCCTGTATTTAGTGCCATTCATCATTCCTTCAATTCTGACCAGTTTCCCAGTCCCTGCCGATGGAAAAACATCCCCACAGCATGATGCTACCATGGTGTTCTCGGGGTGATGTGAGGTGTTGGGTTTGCGACAGACATAGCGTTTTCCTTGATGGCCAAAAAGCAACAAAAAAATGTCTCATCTGACCAGAGTACCTTCAAACATATGTTTGGGGAGTCTCCCACATGCCTTTTGGCGAACACCAAACATGTAATGGCTTTTTTTCTGGCCACTCTTCCATAAAGCCCAGGTCTGTGGAGTGTACTGCTTAAAGTGGTCCTATGGACAGATACTCCAATCTCCGCTGTGGAGCTTTGCAGCTCCTTCAGGGTTATCTTTGGTCTCTTTGGTGCCTATCTGATTAATGCCCTCCTTGCCTGGTACATGACCTTTGGTGTGTGGCCCTATCTGGCAAGTTTGTTGTGGTTCCATATTCTTTCAATTTTTTAATAATGGATTTAATGGTGCTCCGTGGGATGTTCAACGTTTCAGATCTTTTTTTATAGCCCAACCCTGATCTGTACTTCTCCACAACTTTGTCCCTGACCTGTTTGGAGAGCTCCTTGGTCTTCATAGTGTCACTTGCTTGGTGGTGCCCCTTGCTTAGTGGTGTTTCAGACTCTGGGGCCTTTCAGAACATGTGTATATATACTGTGATCATGTGACAGATCATGTGGCACTTAAATAAAATCAATCTGTGTACAATCTAACTAATTATATGACTTCTGGAGGTAATTGGTTGCACCAGATCTTATTTAGGGGCATCATACCAAAGAGGGTGAATACATATGCACCCACCACAATTCTGTTTTAAATTATAAAAAAAAAAAATTTAAACAAGTTATTTTTTCATTTCACTTCACCAATTTGGACTATTTTGTGCATGTCCATTACAAGAAATTCAAATAAAAAATTAATTTAAATTATAGGTTGTAATTCAACAAAATAGGAACAATGCTTTTGCAAGGCACTGTATTCATAATTCAAGTATACTGTAAATTACCAAAGCTACGATAGATTGCCATAGATTTTCTGTTTATTACCAAAATTACTGTAGATTATGGTAGATTTGCAACCATGTGGGAAATGTCATGGCAGTGATAAATCTGAATCCCCTGCTCCAGATCTCTGTGCATCGGTGCCTCTGCACTGTTTATTTATAGCAGCTCTTTTCTGCTCTCTGGCTCAAAGCCCTCATAAGCCCTGTCCTTCCAAGTGCATAGATCCTACGACATCCCTACAGACAACTCTTCCTCCCTCTCCCTTGATTTCTGACCTTAGTACCATGATGGCCTGGTGCTGCTCTCTTCTATAGTATCCAGATCAAGTCCACTATATCATATTGAAGTAATTTACCAGAACCGAGTCCAAATGCTCCATGTTCCATTCATGAATCATTGTGAAGTGACCTAAAAGTTACAGTGAATCTGAAATGGCTACAAGCACAAACTAGACTTTTGTCATAATCTCTATTGTTATCATAATTTTATGCGTTTGATTTCTATAACATAACATTGTGAAATGTGAGCGAAATGAAACCCTCTCAAGTCCATAATTGTTTCATTGTTGCACAATTGTGGTTTAGCATTGGCTGAAGAGTCTTGGGAATATGTGACTAATGTTCTTATGAGGGTATGACTCATACGAATCAGAAATAAAAAGCATTTGGGGCACTTGAACAGATAAACAAAGACATCACATTTCATTCCAACACTAGAGATGGCTATGAGTTTTCCTTTCACACACATTCCATGAGATGAAATGTCTAACCGATGTAATTACCTGTAAATATTTAACTGTGACCCAGTTCACAAGTCTTACAATCTTGTACCATTGTCATCACGATAAGAGAACAAGAGGGGAAGAGACACAGTATGAATCCGATTCACAATCTAAATTCATTACCATCGTTAACCCACATCTATTTTTAATCAAGATAATATCTTACCTGTCACCATTGATGGATAGCTCATTTGGAAAGATTGCATGATCATTTATCAACAATTTTCAGGAAGCTGTATTGTGGTCAGATGTGTGATTAAATGCATATTCATGGGGATCCTTTTCATGGACCCCCGACTATTCTCATTTTACATCCAAATTAGCTTTAACCTTATTAATGAAACAAACATTGAAGTTACCTAACAGATTTTAAAAAAATGTCATTACTAAGTATAAGTAATTGGCGAGAGCAAAGCAATTAAGAAAATCCAACATCATGATGGTGCACACACATTGAAAACAACAACAGTAAACAAGAACCCAGAAAACATCTCCCACACACACAACCCTTGCATTAGACCTCTATTTGGTGTTGGCAGTGAAAGTGGTATACTAGAGCAATGTTTTACCATCCCTCCCACATGGGGATTGGGTTGACTGTACAGCCCATTCCAGGTCATGCTCTGTCATTAAGACTTTGTTCCTCCTCTACCGCCACTGAAAGATCGATTGACTAATTAAGGCAAGATTAATGTTCATTCCCTTATGTTTAGCATTGTACATTGCTGTGTTTTCAGCAAAAACACACTCTTTCCCCCCTCAATGATGAAACCCACTATACCCATATCCCTTCGGATGGGCCTCTACATCCCTCATGTGGTGACAAAATTGACACCCTCTGCTTCCTGAACACAACACTAATCTTGTTTCTAATTTTCCCTAAAAACAATATCAGATGCATCTAAAGTTCAAAGATTCAACGGATGATGGATTACAGAACACAATTTTTGTAATGGTCCAAGGATCTTTGACAGCATCTGGCCCATAAAATTTGGCAACTTGTAAAGCATTGAGCAACGTCACCCTTCATGCTTTTACATTTAATTCACACTCTCACTCTCTTCCCAAATGGTATGGCCGTACCAAGTTTTCATACAGCCAATGAGAAAGTGATACTAGTAGCATGTTGAGCTAATGAGACTGTAGAGACCAAACTGTAGAAACCAATAGAATACCCAGTAAACCAAAATTGGTTCTGTGAAAGTTCCCAGAACATTTTTTAGGTCGAGACAAATGCTCTCATAACACAAAAACTGTCCAGTCATGCTGATGATTATAGAATGTTTGTTTAAAAATTGTGCCTGATGAACACATGTTCCCAGAATGTTTAATTAGGTTGTGGGAACAGTCTGGTGAGAACATTGTGGGAACATCACAAAAGAGATGTTCCCAAAACACAAACAAACTGTCCAGTTGTGCGGATGATTACAGTGTTTATTTTATGGTGCAAAAAACATTCAACTGATATTACAACGTTAGCAGAACAAATTGTTACGTTCTTTAAAAGTTCCTAACACATTTCTTTAGTTGTAGTAACATTGTAGACCTATGACAAGAGATAGTTTCCCAAAACACTGCAATTGTCCGGTTGTGCTGACATTTAGATAGTGTTTGTTTTAGGGTACACAAAACATTATTTGATGTTGCAAGAATGTTGAGAGAACAGCCTTTCTGAGTTCTTTAAAAGGTTCCCAGAATATTTAATTTGGTTTGCGGCAACAGTGTGGGCACATTACAAGAGATACTTTCCCAAAACACAAAATATGCTCAGTTGTGATAAAATTCATATATCTGGATCTGGCTAACCAGCGCCATGGTATGATGTAAACTGTTTCTAGCCTCTCTGGTACAAGTGGGACGGTAGCGTCCCACCTCGACAACAACCAGTGAAATTGCAGGGCGCCAAATTCAAAACAACAGAAATTCCATAATTAAAATTCCTCAAACATACAAGTATTATACACCATTTTAAAGATACACTTCTTGTACAGTGTCTGATTTCAGAAAGGCTTTACTGCGAAAGCACACCATGAGATTATGTTAGATCAGCACCTTGTCACAGAAAACCATACAGCCATTTTCCAGCCAAGGAGAGGGCTCACAGAAGTCAGAAATAGCGATTAAATGAATCACTAACCTTTGATGATCTTCATCAGATGGCACTCCCAGGACTCCATGTTAGACAATAAATGTGTGTTTTGTTCGATAAAGTTCATCTTTATGTCCAAAAACCTAATTTGAAATTGGCGCGTTATGTTCAGAAATGCATTGTCTCAAACAAACATTCGGTGAAAGTGCAGAGAGCCACATCAAACTACAGAAATATTCATCATCAACATTGATATAAGATACAAGTGTTTAACCTTTTGTGACCAGGGGGCAGTATTTTCATTTTTGGAAAAATAACGTTCCGGTAGTAAACGGGATATTTTGTCAGGACAATGTTGAAGATTACCCGTAAGCGGCTACATTGCGCAACTGGTCACCTGATGGCTCCCAGAGTGATTCTCGCGTAAAATACAGAGGTAGCCATTATTCCAATCGGTCCTACTAAAAAAGCAATTGTCCCGGTGGATATATTATCGAATAGATATTTGAAAAACACCTTCAGGATTGATTTATAAACAACGTTTGCCATGTTTCTGTCGATATTATGGAGCTAATTTGGAATATTTTTCGCCAATTTCATGACTGCAATTTCCGGGCAATTTCTCAGTCAAACGTGAAGAACAAACGGAGCTATTTCGCCTACAAAAATAATATTTTTGGAAAAAAGGAACATTTGCCATCTAACTGGGAGTCTCGTGAGTGGAACCATCCGAAGCTCATCAAAGGTAAACGATTTAATTTGATTGCTTTTCTGATTTCCGTGACCAAGTTACCTGCTGCTAACTGGACAAAATGCTATGCTAGGCTATCGATAAACTTACACAAATGCTTGTCTAGCTTTGGCTGTAAAGCATATTTTGAAAATCTGAGATGACAGGGTGATTAACTTCTAGTGACACCCCATCCCGTGAACGGGACCATTGTCATCATCTGACACTAATTAGCATAACGCAACGGACATAAATATTCCTAGAAAATATTCCTATTCATGAAAATCACAAATTAAATATATTGAAACACAGCTTAGCCTTTTGTTAATCACCATTCAATCCTCAGGTTTTTAGCCTAAATAATCAATAATATTTCAACCGGACAATAACATCGTCAATACAAAATGTAAACAAGAAAAAGCTCTGTGACATGGCAGGGTCCACTCATTCAGACTGCTCTTAGTCCCTCATTTTTCAGAATACAAGCGTGAAACACTGTTGACATCTAGTGGAAGGCATAGGAACTGCAATTTGAGTCCTAAGTCAATGGATACTGTAATGGCATTGAATAGAAAACTACAACAAACAAAAAAAATCATAATTCCAGAATGGATTTTTCTCAGGTTTTCGCCTGCCAAATCAGTTCTGTTATACTCACACATTTTAGAGTGTTTTCTATCCATATCTACTAATTATATGCATATCCTATCTTATGGGCCTGAGTAGAAGGCAGTTTAATTTGGGCATGCTTTTCATCCAAAATTCCAAATGCTGCCCCCTACCCTAGAGAAGTTAACAAGGTCTTATTTTGTGATTGGCTGAAAGTTAGATTTATCATTGTTCTTCTACTTTTCCTGGCTGGCAAAGTACCAGGATTTTTTTTTCTGTTTTAAATCTGAATTTAGAAACTGAATCTGAATGCATATCAGAAATGTAATATATGAAACTTTGGTAAACTCGATACAGAGTAAATGAACGCAATACCTACCATATTGAAACTGAATATATACATATTGAATTTGAATGTTGAATTAAATTGACATTTAATTTTAAAACTGAATGCAATATTCATTCAATTCAGTTTCAAATCATGAAATACAAGTTCAATTTAGGAATTTAATGATTCAACTCACTATATCTCGGGCTGTTTCGGGCTCTCGACCCGAAACCTGCCCCTCCGCCTGCCCTGTCGGAAGCTGGGTCTGCAGTTTGTGTGGCCATTTAAAGTCCTGAGTATAGTCCTAACACACATTCAAAGTTATACAGTTCTAATTCAATATCCTAACACAAATTCAAAAGTATTAAATTCAAATATAATTTCTGTTAGCACTGAAATCACTCCATAACATAACATGCTATACATGACATCAGAGTTCTGGTTCTGCGCTTCACAGCACTGTATGTATTTTGACAGCCGTTCTGAACTTGAGCACCTCATGCGACAAGAAGTTATAACCAATCTTCCATCTTCACAGGGTAACACCACGATCCTGGTCGTTGTGGATTGCTTGTTTTCTCATCTCCTCCCTTTGTCCAGTCTCCCTACGGCCCTACAGACTGTGGAGGCCCTGTTTACTCACATCTTCTAGCACTACGGGTTGCCTGAGATATAGTGTCTGATCGGGGTCTCCAGTTCATGTCGAGGGTCTGGAGGGCGTTCATGGAATGTCTGGGGCTCTCGGTCAGCCTTACCTCTGGTTTTCACCCCCGAGAGTAACGGGCAGGTGGAGAGAGTTAACCAGGATGTGGGTAGGTTTCTGAGGTCTTATTGCCAGGACCGGCCGGGAGAGTGGGCAGCATTCGGAGATGGCCCAGAACTTGCTCCGCCACTCCTCAACTAACCTCTCTCCCTTCCAGTGTGTATTGGGGTATCAGCCGGTTCTGGCTCCTTGGCATCAGAGTCAGACCGAGGCTCCTGCGGTGGATGACTGGTTACGGCGAGCAGAGGACACATGGGACGCCGCCCATGTCCACCTTCAGTGCGCTGTGCAGCGCCAGATAGTTGGTGCCTGCCACCGCAGTGAGGCCCCGGGTGTTCGCCCCCAGGGGACCGGGTCTGGCTCTCGACCCGAAACCTGCCCCTCCGCCTGCCCTGTCGGAAGCTGGGTCTGCAGTTTGTGGGGCCATTTAAAGTCCTGAGTATAGTGAACAAGGTATGTTATAGGTTACAGCTTCCCCCCGATTACCGCATTAACCCCTTGTTCCATGTGTCTCTCCTTAGGCCGGTGGTGGCTGGCCCACTCCAGGAGTCTGAGGTGCGGGAGGTTCCTCCGCCCCCTCTGGACATCGAGGGGGCCCCGGCGTACTCTGTTTGTTCCATACAGAATTCGAGACATCAGGCGAGGGGCCTTCAGTTCCTCGTGGACTGGAAGGGGAATGGTCCGGAGGAGAGATGCTGGGAGATCATGCGCCTCGCCCCCCGGGTCGTCCCCAAGGTCAGTGTCGACGCGCGTCGAGGGGGGTGCTTTCATGACTTCCGGCCTCTCTCCTTGTGCGAGCAGTGTTCGGCATCACCGATCATCTAGCCATCAATGATACATTTTACATTGGTTTTGTCTTGTCTTCCATCACACCTGGTTCCAATCCCATCAATTACATGTTGTGTATTTAACCCTGTGTCTGAGTGGGGTTTCCGTGGCTATTACTGTAGTCTGGTGTCCTGTTGTTTTTTTGAGCTAGTTAAATAAAACACGCTTTCTCCTGTGCCTGACTCCACACCCACATCTCCTTGGGGAGATCTGACACCAAGAGCAAAAGGGAGAATACAAAGATAATACATGTCAATTCATCACCATTACATTTTGTGGGTTTAGCAAACAACTGCCATTGGAAATAATATCAACCATCTATATCCTTATGACTCCCTGATGTTAAAAACATTTCCCACCCACAATATAACATTACCATATTTTACCTTTAACAATATACTATTTATTCCCACTCAACTAGCATCACACACTGTTTATTACACCAGAACGCTTGCTTTAGTCCTCAATTGACATGCGTTGCAATTTCCCCTTATGGAAATGCATTTCTGTACATAGCAAATTAAATCACCTGTAGCGTACAGTACATAAGACACAAGATACACAGTGTTATGAGGATCTATATAATAGTAGAGAGAAGAGATACAGAGATACGCCAGCACTGGACAACTCAGTATGAGGGGAAAGTGTACAGTGTGCATGTTTGTGTATCTGTGTTAATATGACTATGAGCTAATAATGCATGGTGCATATTAGCATCCCTTACATATTAGTATTGTAACGGTTCTCTTGTGGTGAAGGAGAGTCGGACCAAAATGCAGCATGTAGATTTCGATCCATGTTTAACAAACAAACGAAAAAAAGAATCAATACAAACACTACAAAACAAAGAGCGTAATGAACAAAACGAAAACCGAAACAGCCTATACTTGTGTAAACTAACAAAGACAGGAACAAGGACACTAAGGACAATCACCCACGACACACTCAAAGAATATGGCTGCCTAAATATGGTTCCCAATCAGAGACAACGATAAACACCTGCCTCTGATTGAGAACCACTTCAGACAGCCATAGACTTAACTAGAACACCCCACTAAGCTACAATCCCAATACATACACACCACATACAAAAACCCATGCCACACCCTGGCCTGACCAAATAAATGAAGATAAACACAAAATACTTCGACCAGGGCGTGACAAGTATAGTGATATTAGTAGCATGTTGAGCTAATGAGAATGCAATGTTTTTAAACTGTAGAGACCAATGGGTTAGGTTGATAGGATGAAATTGAACGTCTCCGAGGGGGGAAATTGGCTGGTTGTTGAAGACTATTTTTCCCATGGGGACATTAAAGCTTGAGTTTGAGTTTGAGTTTCTTTTTCTTTTTACAGGGACAGTGCACATTAATCAACATTTCAGTAAAAGTGCCGGTTTTAGTCTACCGGCTAATTTTCAACCGCAGTCCCTGGGCAGGTTATTAAAAACAATTACAATATAGACAATAGCAACATAGAACAAGCAAGACATAGCATACAGACAGAGCAACATAGGACAAGCAAGACGTAGCATACAGACAGAGCAGCATAAAACAAAAAGCAGCAAGCTCCTCCTATTATCCTACCCAGCAAACCAGGATCATTCCCAGAAAATTACTTAAAATTCATGTTGTATGGATGATTACACAATGTTTATTTTAGGGTGCACACAACAGGTGTACTCCTCTCCAGAGTTGGTGGACAGGGAGGATGTGGGGAGTGGAGTGGTGGTGCCTGGCTAGTGACACTCTGAGTCCATGCTGCATATCAGGGTAGGTTCCAGCAATAACTACGCCAGTAAAGCCAAGAATGTCAGAGACAAGATCAAGGACTACTTCAACTCGCCGGAGGGTGCAGTCAGCTGGCAGTGGAACATTTTCCAATATTAAATGTCACACTTTCACACCACCTTGCTGTAGCCCTAATAACTTCAGAAACTAGTATGTCAACTTTTTGTAGCCTATATCGATAAAACTCTCTTGAATTCCATCATGTTTATTTATTTAGACTTTTTAAAAAACAATTATAAAGTAATAAGTCACAACTGTAGGTTAATCAATGTAATAATGTATAAATGTACACATTATAAATACAAAGAAACTGCCATGTCAGTTTGCGATATTATAACAACAAAGACGTTATACTTTAAACAAGGAAACAGTGTTTTTTTCCCCTTTGGCCATCATTGTACACTCGATAGAACAGCAGAGTACGTACTACATTTTTTTTTTTACCCCAATGCTGGATGCTTACCACCTCCGCATGATTAACAAAACAACAACAAATGTGCCTGGGGTGACGAGTAATGCTGTTCACCTTTCACAGATCCTTGCTTTAATGGAATCATACACTGAACAAAGATATAAATGCAACATGTGAAGTGCTGAAATAAAAGATCCCAGAAATATTCCAAATGCATAAAAAGCAAGGTGCTCTTCATTACACAGGTGCACCTTGTGCTGTGGACAATAAAAGGCCACTCTAAAATGTACAGTTTTGTCATGCAACACAATGCCACAGATGTCTCAACTTTTGAGGGAACATTCACTTGGCATGCTGACTGCAGGAATGTCCACCAGAGCGTTTGCCAGAGAATTGAATGTTAATTTCTCTACCTTAAACCGCCTTCAACGTCGTTTTAGAGAATTTGGCAGTACGGCCAACCGGCTTCACAACCACAGACCACTGGCTCCCAATTGGCTGTGCCCCTGCCGAGTGATGTGAAATACATAGATCAGGGCCTAATGAATTTATTTAAATTGATTGAATTCCTTACATGAACTGTGATTCAGCAAAAACCTCAGTTTTAGCTTTTCAGCAAAAGCCTCCGTTTTAGCTCGTTAAATTTTGTAAAGCAACAGAAATTATGCATAAATAAATGCACCACAAGGTGGCAGCAGAGGATAATGAATGAGTGACTGTTCAGCGTGGCATCAGGCCACGTGCTTGATCAGGTGTAATATCAAAGACCACTCCTTTCTTGGAAGAGTTAGTTAATATTGACTGCTCAGTGATCACTACCGCCTCTTGCTTCCTCTGCCAGAAAGACAGGCCATTAATGAGGTCAGGTAGTACCCTGTTTTTCTTTATGAATGGCTGGAAGGGAGTTAGATTTATCATTATTCTTCTAAATTTCCTGGCTGGCTAAGCACCAGGATCTTGTTTAGAGCAGTTTTGAATCTGAATGAATCTGAGAAATGTAATGTAATGTAATATATAAATATTTGAATATTTAATTAAATTGAAATATAATTGTCTCAGCCTCCAGTATTTATGCTGCAGTAGTTTATGTGTCGGGGGGCTGGGGTCAGTTTGTTATATCTGGAGTACTTCTCCTGTCCTATTCGGTGTCCTGTGTGAATCTAAGTGTGCGTTCTCTAATTCTCTCTTTCTTTCTCTCTCTCGGAGGACCTGAGCCCTAGGACCATGCCCCAGGACTACCTGACATGATGACTCCTTGCTGTCCCCAGTCCACCTGGCCATGCTGCTGTTCCAGTTTCAACTGACCTGAGCCCTAGGACCATGCCCCAGGACTACCTGACATGATGACTCCTTGCTGTCCCCAGTCCACCTGGCCATGCTGCTGCTCCAGTTTCAACTTCCACCTGACTGTGCTGCTGCTCCAGTTTCAACTGTTCTGCCTTATTATTATTCGACCATGCTGGTCATTTATGAACATTTGAACATCTTGGCCATGTTCTGTTATAATCTCCACCCGGCACAGCCAGAAGAGGACTGGCCACCCCACATAGCCTGGTTCCTCTCTAGGTTTCTTCCTAGGTATTGGCCTTTCTAGGGAGTTTTTCCTAGCCACCGTGCTTCTACACCTGCATTGCTTGCTGTTTGGGGTTTTAGGCTGGGTTTCTGTACAGCACTTTGAGATATCAGCTGATGTACGAAGGGCTATATAAATAAATTTGATTTGATTTGATTTGAATTGTTTTAACTGAATGCAATATTCATTCAATTCAGTTTCAAATCCTGAAATACAAGTTCAATTTAAAATTGAATGATTCAATGTGTACATTACAATTGTAAAAATTTTAATTTAATATCCTAACACAAATTCAAATATTATACATTCAAATTCAATATCATAAAACAAATTCATAATTATAAATTCAATATCCTAACACAAATGTAAGATTATTAAATTCAATACAATTTCTGTTGGCACTGAAATCGCTCCATACGTGTTATTGTACCGCAACTGCATTCCAATTTAGGCATTTATCAGTGCCCAAATCTGCCATTTTCAACCTGTATACGGGCACGAGTGAAAAGGTCTACTCTCCGTGTAGTATCCATTAGTCATGATACATGCCCTCTGAATAATATCCCCCTAGAGGGGATTGAATCTATGTTACATAACAAAAAAAATCCCATCAAAATCTGTCAGTTTAAGCTACAGATATCAGTTTTTTTTATTGGATGTGTCTCATTCCACCACATCCGCCAATGTTGCACTTCCACATCTGCGGTGACAGGTGGCAGAGCTAGAGTGGTATTTGTCAGACCATGAGGCATCCCGAAAGTCGATCGTCTCACGAAAACGTCTGTAGCGTCCGATGGGTTTGACCTACAAACTATTATGACCTACACTCTATGGAAAGGGGAGACTCTCATAGGGATGACCCCATTTAGTCGACTGGTCAAATGTTTGGTCGCTAGGCTGTCGGTTGACCGAGATTTCTTCAGTCAAGCAGTAGCAAAAAAAATCAAAAAGTAATCATGGTGTGCAAGACACTTATCTGATTCGTGCCTGTCTGAGTATACTGATCCATTGTGGAGGCCATGGGGATGACATCGTCCATCATTCTAAGACATTTGCTACTGAAATTGGATATGGATATATTATGTAAGAATAATGGTGCAACATCAATAATAGTATTATATAACAAAAGCGCTTTCTTCCAAGTTGGATAGTGGTTGCTGTCCATGGTTACGAAACACATCATTGCAGTGGTGAATTCCCACTTTTTCATATACAATGTTGTTATATGCATAACGGTAAGTGGGAGACGGGAAAACAGCCCTTGCCTTAATAGTCTAAGAAGAGAGAGGAAATCCCAACATAATTCGGACTATAAACAATAGCCTAATGGTTAAATGTGCCTGGTTTTGTAAATCATCCGTAAAAACTGCATCTACAGAAATAAAACAGATCCTGCTTCTGTTGCCTGTTTAACTGTTTGTTCAATAGCCTACTGATTCCATGAGCATCAAGCCTCAGGCAACTACAACATGTCAGAAAAACAATTTCACAAATGTTCTATGCTGCAATAAAGGCTTTACACAGTTTTTTGTTAGACCAGCCTCTCTGGTATTATTTACCCTTTATTTAGTGTTGTTTACCCTGTTCCAAATTGTTAGAACATTTTCATTTATAATAATAACCCAACTTTTTCATTGATCTATTTCTTACTATTATTATTATGATCATAATTATAATAATAAGTAATGTCATTATCATTAGCAGGCTTAGTATAGCAGCCTTGTATAACCACCATCAAGGTGTAGGCCTAAGAGCATATCCCGTTTAGTCTTAACACCGTAATACCTTACTAGGCCTATATTTCAATCAATCATGTATTCGTTCATGTCATCACATAGCATAGAAGTCAATCATGATTTGAAATTCAATCAAATATTTTAGTTTTTAAATAAAATAAAAAAGTAACCGTTGAATAATTTGCGTAAACTATAATGTAATAGAGGCTTTACAAAGAAATGTTACAACAGACTGGATGGTACCCTTATAATTTATTTAGTGCTATTTACATTGATCCAAACGGTCAGAAAACATGTATTGCAATTTATCAGGACCTGTTTGGCACACATAATATGCACACAGCACTTGCTTCTTACCTTCTTTTTCTTGATCTCTAGTATTCTCCACAACTAGACACATTTATTCCACACGTTTGACTTTCTTTACCTCATGAGCAACCAGTAGTTTATTTGTCATGTCTTCTGCATCCATTTTGCTGTCACATGTGTTACGGTGTTCCGAGTTTGTTATAACCAATTTATTGATGTGATCATGATACAGTGCCTTGTGAAAGTATTCGGCCCCCTTGAACTTTGCGACCTTTTGCCACATTTCAGGCTTCAAACATAAAGATATAAAACGGTATTTTTTTGTGAAGAATCAACAACAAGTGGGACACAATCATGAAGAGGAACGACATTTATTGGATATTTCAAACTTTTTTAAGAAATCAAAAACTGAAAAATTGGGCGTGCAAAATTATTCAGCCCCCTTAAGTTAATACTTTGTAGCGCCACCTTTTGCTGCGATTACAGCTGTAAGTCGCTTGGGGTATGTCTCTATCAGTTTTGCACATCGAGAGACTGACACTTTTTTCCCATTCCTCCTTGCAAAACAGCTCGAGCTCAGTGAGGTTGGATGGAGAGCATTTGTGAACAGCAGTTTTCAGTTCTTTCCACAGATTCTCGATTGGATTCAGGTCTGGACTTTGACTTGGCCATTATAACACCTGGATATGTTTATTTTTGAACCATTCCATTGTAGATTTTGCTTTATGTTTTGGATCATTGTCTTGTTGGAAGACAAATCTCCGTCCCAGTCTCAGGTCTTTTGCAGACTCCATCAGGTTTTCTTCCAGAATGGTCCTGTATTTGGCTCCATCCATCTTCCCATCAATTTTAACCATCTTCCCTGTCCCTGCTGAAGAAAAGCAGGCCCAAACCATGATGCTGCCACCACCATGTTTGACAGTGGGGATGGGGTATTCAGGGTGATGAGCTGTGTTGCTTTTACGCCAAACATAACGTTTTGCATTGTTGCCAAAAAGTTCAATTTTGGTTTCATCTGACCAGAGCACCTTATTCCACATGTTTGGTGTGTCTCCCCGGTGGCTTGTGGCAAACTTTAAACAACACTTTTTATGGATATCTTTAAGAAATGGCTTTCTTCTTGCCACTCTTCCATAAAGGCCAGATTTGTGCAATATACGACTGATTGTTGTCCTATGGACAGAGTCTCCCACCTCAGCTGTAGATCTCTGCAGTTCATCCAGAGTGATCATGGGCCTCTTGGCTGCATCTCTGATCAGTCTTCTCCTTGTATGAGCTGAAAGTTTAGAGGGACGGCCAGGTCTTGGTAGATTTGCAGTGGTCTGATACTCCTTCCATTTCAATATTATCGCTTGCACAGTGCTCCTTGGGATGTTTAAAGCTTGGGAAATATTTTTGTATCCAAATCCGGCTTTAAACTTCTTCACAACAGTATCTCGGACCTGCCTGGTGTGTTCCTTGTTCTTCATGATGCTCTCTGCGCTTTTAACGGACCTCTGAGACTATCACAGTGCAGGTGCATTTATACGGAGACTTGATTACACACAGGTGGATTGTATTTATCATCATTAGTCATTTAGGTCAACATTGGATCATTCAGAGATCCTCACTGAACTTCTGGAGAGAGTTTGCTGCACTGAAAGTAAAGGGGCTGAATAATTTTGCACGCCCAATTTTTCAGTTTTTGAATTGTTAAAAAAGTTTAAAATATCCAATAAATGTCGTTCCACTTCATGATTGTGTCCCACTTGTTGTTGATTCTTCACAAAAAAATACAGTTTTATATCTTTATGTTTGAAGCCTGAAATGTGGCAAAAGGTCGCAAAGTTCAAGGGGGCCGAATACTTTCGCAAGGCACTGTATGTTATATGTCCTATTGATTCATTCATGTGGCACGTAAAGGGAACAAGGGTTGAGGAAATAGGGAATGTATTTCGGTAACATAACTTTTCAGTCAGAAATGGCTGTAATTATTTTGCAGCTTCAGCAACACAGACAGAGCAATAAACATTGTTGGTGGTCGCTGCAGCAGGCAGGAGAGAGAGACAACTGGTGCTAGTCACACAGTCACTCTCGTTTTTTTTTAACACAGCTCAGCAAGTCTGAGCCAGGCCCAGCACAATCAAATCAATTGCGGTCAGACTCACTCTACTCATTTGTGTGTCTTAATTATTTCATCAGTTTGCTTAAAGCTCAGTGCAGCAAGTTCACATGGCACATCCTACGACTTGTTCATGTTCAATGGTGGTGTATAGAGTCTCCACATCCATGGTGACTAAAAAGGGAGCTGTACCTATATTGTTTAATTCCTTCATTTTGTTCAACACATCTGTGGTATGTTTAACATAGGCTGGGAGTGGCAGCAGAAAATGCTTAATAAAGTAATCAATGTACTTAATGATGGGTTCTGTCAGACTTTCATTACCACTAATGACTGGTCTGCCTGGGGGATTTTCAATACTTTTTTAGGAAGATAAAAAGAAGCCATATGTGGACTTCCAAAAGATATTTAAAAAAAATAAAAAATTGAACTCATTGTCTGAAATGTAGCCATTCTCCTTAGCTTCTGTGAGGATTCCTTTCAATTCAGTTTTTAGGTCTTCTGTAGGTTTGAAGGTAAGAGATTGGTAGAATTCGCCATTGTCTAATTGACGGTAGGCTTCTGTCACATATTTGTCTTTACTCCCCACTACTGTGGCGCCAACTTTGTCTGCTTTTTTAACAGCAATCCGTCCATTTTTGGACAATGATTGAACTGCATCCCTCTCTGTCTTAGAAAGATTACGTTGTGTTTGGTCATAGTCAATTTTACCCTTAAACAGGTTCTTCACATTAAAATTCATCTTCTTGGCAAATGTATTTAGTGTTGCATTCTGGACAATGAGACAGGTGGACTTGGCTTAAAAGGTGTTGTAGAGGGCAAAGAAACTGCCTGGCCTGAGACACTGGTGTCTGTAGTCGGAGAGATGTTTAGCTTGTACCAAGCCTTTAGATGTTGATTCCTGTAGAAGCGAAATAGGTCAATATTTGTATTGATTTCATTAGTTGAGTATTTGGGGGCAAATGACAGTCCTTTAGACAAGACTCTTACACAATCATCAGAAAGGGGTTCTCCAGAAATGTTACCACAGCTTTGTTCTGCTCCTGCTCTGTGTGGTTGGATAGTCTTGATTTCTTCCCCACCTCTTTGTTGGCCTCTTCCCCATCCTCTCCCTCTCTTGTTGAGGAACCTGCGTGGACATTGTAGTATAATTTCTTTGTACTTCCTGACGAAGGCCATGCAGCCGAAACGCGTCAGATTTTTCTAACTTTGTTTCCATTGAACATGCCATACAAACAAAGGTATTTTAATTATATGAAGAGTGCCTGGGTCCTCCTTTCTTTTTGATAACCAATTTACCCGACAGGACCTTCTCTCTACTAAAATCTACTGTTGTGTACCTTAGCAGCGCTTCCCTTCTTCCTCTTTTTTTCTACATGTCATGTGACTTGAACATTTGCAAGAGATGTTGAGTAAATCTTCATCTTACAATATAGTCAACATCACTAGATTCCAAGATATACAGTATTCCGTCATATTTTCATGCAAAAGGTGAATTTTAGCATTATCACACTTGATTAAATTATTTATAATTGCAAAAAAAACAGCCTTGATGATAATCAGTATTAACTGATATTAAGATATTAACTGTAGTCATTTTGGTTACAGTAATTCCCTAATGTTATTTTGCTCAGGGGGTCACAGTTCGACATCCTTTCAGATTGAGATCTATGTGGAAATTCTATTTTACATATTTATAGTTTGGCTTTCAGAGTAAGACGGCACAGTCCATTCCAGAATAGTACTGATTGTATTTTTATTCTATCGTATACCTGGAAAATGAAAAAACACTTTTTGGTAACAATGCAGCATTATTGATCTTAGTGTCATACAAGGATGATCATGGCGTGCTCTATTTATCACTCCAGCCTTGATATTAAGCAATGTATTAAAACAATAAAACTGATGAACTCACCGGAGTGTAGATGGCCATCTACATCTATTTCTATTCCTTCTGCACTCATTACAAACAGTTAGATGATGTTAAAAACATACCCATTCAAAGGTAGTAACACCAATGTTTTCAATAACATTATTGCTTTTTGGATGCAAACGTGTGCAGGAGTCATAATTTAGCCTATATGAAACCCAATAACCTAGCCAAATGGCAAACTTTAAACAACAGCATGTAAGCTCTGAACCTTTATATTTAAGCAAAAAGGGTTTGTGGTATTTGGCCAATATACCACGGCTAAGGGCTATTCTTAGCACGATGGCGATATAGCACAAACCCCTGAGGTGCCTTATTGCTATTATAGACTGGTTACCAACATAATTAAAACAGTACAAATAAATGTGTTGTCATACCCATGGGATACGGTTTGATATACCACAGCTTTCAGCCAATCAGCATTCAGGGCTTGAACCATCCAGTTCATAATATATTATAAATGCTAATTGCTGTGTCTGGGGGTGTGAACGTTTGCCTTTGCTGAAGACATTCATGAGATTAAGGACTCATAGCAGTTGGTTACATGCCAGATTCTTTTCCCCTTCCTGGATATGGTAATAGATGCTCACTGCTGAAGATTCTCTCTGCAATTGCTGGTCTAGCTTTACATGCAAGATTACATGCGTCCAATGCCTCAGTAAACTGAAGGGTTGTTATTAAATATTCAAGGGAGCCCCAATCCATTGATTACTCAGTGCTGGAGTTGGACTGTAAACACATTGGTTTATCCCAACATGGTGTAAACTTGACAGAATAAATTCAAAGTTGCAGAGTAGTAAGGATTTACCCTGTAGGAACTCGATTTTTAATTGGATTTGTTGAAACGGACCTCACATTCCTCTCTTCACAAAAACGTTAGTAGGCACTCTGCTTATAAATATGACTAAGTGCCATAGCCCTGACCGGGCCTTTTCCATTCACATATAAATAAGAGTTTCCTGCTGCTGTTGTGGTGGCTAGTATGCCTGTAAGCGCTGAATTTGCTCTGCAGGGCTGTGGGGAGAGCGGCTGGGGAGCGGGCCTCTTCTCTGCTCTTGCTGGGAGTGGGAGATTGGATTATGATATATTGGCTGAGCAGCCAGGGCTCAGCAGGGGCCTGAATGCCATCCTGCCATCCAGCAGGCAGCCAGTGGAACCTCTCAAAACCTGCCGGTGTGTGTCAGCCTCTGAATTGATTTAATAAAAAGGCAGAGAGACACTACCCCTCAGGCCAAAATGACATGACGTACTAGTAAAATACCGATAAGAATCAAATCTGATGGGACGCTTCCCTTTGTACTAGGTGAGTACAGCATTATGCAATGATTACATTTGTGTGGTTCGTTAGACAGTTAAGTGCAGGGTGAGGACTAGGAAGAGGGACGACATCGTCTCACTTGAAACCTAACATGCATCTCAAGCACTGAGATTTAATTAGGGTCTCAAGCCAATGTTGGTTTTGAGTGATTGTGGCTTGGATAAATCTCAGTGCTTTTGTCCAAAGAATCAATTTGACATGCCATAGCACAGATATCTACATGACACGACAAGGAACACCCACCATTGAATATGCATGAGGGATCAGAAGGAATGAGTCAGAAGAGTGCACTTGCCTCTTACACGTGATGCTGTGCTCCAAATCAGACAGGGAAATCATGATGATATATTCAATACCTCGTTTTTATATGTCTGTCCGACGGGATTTGTCATGAACGTGCAGGTAGTCACGTACGCTAGGTATCTTTGTAGACAAACATTATATTAGTGGTAAGTTTGTTATGACATAGCTTGTATAACAACACAGAAACAGAACCAGTCAGAGCATTGCTACAATGCCATAGTTATTTCTCAGTGTAGAGGACATCTGATAGAACGTGACAGGAGGACACAAAGTGTTCGAGATATTACTGAGGAAACGTAACTTACTAACAATGACTTTTTCTATAGTCAAGACGACTGCTCTGTTACATAACCTTCAGATTAACATTTTTAAAGTGTTTGAATGTTGACACAATATATGAAATGTTGTGCCAGCTTCGGGTCCACTCTGTGTAGGCAGTCAATGTAAATAAGAATTTGTTCTTAACTGACTTGCCTAGTTAAATAAAGATTAAATGAAAAAATAAATATATATATAGTGTAGATCTACAGTATATTTAAGGCGACCTGATAATGGGACCCATTTCTTGACTCAAGTTGACCAAAAAAGCACCTGGAAGCACCTTGATGATCATCAACAGATGAGTCAACTTTTTGAATGACATGGTTCCTATTATGCCTGGCGAAAACCAAACACTGCATACCACAGTAAGAACCTTATACCAACGGTCAAGTATGGTGGTGGTAGTGTGTGATGGTTTGGGGATGCTTTGCTGCCTGAATGACTTGCCTTAAAACTTCTTATGGACAGGTGGGATTGTAGCATCAACCTGGCCAACATCTGGTGAAATTAAAGAGCGCGAAATTCAAACTACGGGAATTATAAATATTTCACTTTCACAAAATCACCAAAATAAATCTTAACTTCTTGTTAATCCAGCCGCGGTGTCAGATTCAAAAAGGCTTTACGGCGAAAGCAAACCATGCAATTATCAGAGGACAGCGCCCCGCATACAAACACATGAAAAACATATTTCAACAAGGCAGGTGCGACACGAAAGGCAGAAATAGCGATATAAAAAATGCCTTACCTTTGATGATCTTCTTCTGTTGGCACTACAAAAGGTGCCAGTTTCATCACAAATGGTTATTGTGTTCCATAATGTCCTTCTTTATATCCATAAAAACTTGGTTTAGCTGGCACGCTTCAGTCAATAATCCACCCTGTTTCCCTCCATCAAAATGCATACAAAATGAATCCCAAACGAACTAATAAACTTTTCCAAACAAGTCAAACAATGTTTATAATCAAGCCTTAGGCACCCTAATATGTAAATAATGATACAATTTAAGATGGAGAATCGTTATTGTCTTTACCAGAGAAAAATACCAAAGAACGCGCTCTCTTCCAAGCGCTTGGAAACACTACAGCCAAAATGGGAGCCACCTAGAAAAACTACCCTTTCTGGCACATTTTTCCAAAAACCAGACTGAAACTGTTTCTAAAGACTGTTGACATCCTGTGAAAGCCCTAGGAACTGCAATCTGGGTGGACTTGGCCTTATAATAAAAGTGATAGCCATTGAAAATAGTGGTAGGCTGAAATGTCTTTTTTGGGGGATGGTTTGTCCTCAGGGTTTCGCCTGCCATATCAGTTCAGTTATACTCACAGACATAATTTTAACAGTTTTAGAAACTTTAGAGTGTTTTCTATGCACATCTATGCATATCCTAGCTTCTGGGCCGGAGTAACAGGCAGTTTACCTTGGGCACGTTTTTCATCCGGATGTCAAAATACTGCCCCCCTACCCAAGAGAGGTTAATAGAAGGAACCATGAATTCTGCTCTGTATCAGAGAATTCTTCAGCAGAATGTCAAGCCATCCATTTGTGAGCTGAAGCTGAAATGCAGCTGGTTCATGCAGCAAGACAATGATCCAAAACACACAATCAAGTCTACATGAAAATGGCTAAAAAACAACACATTTGAACTTTTGGAATGGTCTCGTCAAAGTCCAGACCTAATCCCAATTGAGATGTTGTGGCAGGACTTGAAACGAGCAGTTCATGATTGAAAACTCACAAATGTCGCTGAGTTATAAAAATATGCAAATATAGATAATTTTTCACGGCACTATAATTATTGATAGGTCACTGTGTAGTGGCATGATTGAAATGGCCGAATATAAAACATTTCCTCTCAACACATAAAAATATGAACAAAGTGCTGAACTTATTTAATGGAGCAGAAATTACAAAGCTGTGTTATGTTCAACTGAGGTAGAGGTTGATATTTTTATGTAAAGTTGGTATAATCTGTCTACATGATCTCTATAGCAGAGGATTATGTACTCAGTGTATATACAGTGTATACATAATGATGAGGTTCCAGTGTCCCTGTGAAGTTTTTTAAATGGAATTCTATTACAACCCTACAATTAAATGGAAGATTTATACGCTCGTCAGAATATTGGGTAAGATGTGGGTAAGAAGAATATTATTACAGACAGCATAAATATTGTTCTCCCTTCGCGAAAAACGAAAGTCTAATAATTTTCTCTCTTCCACTCAAGCCAATGAACATGGCTTGATTTGCAGTTTGCATATGCTAACCTTAATTAATTGCTATTTGAAAACAAAATAATAACTTTTATTTCCATTTTGTGTCCACTACTTCTCCTTACAACTACAGTGGTATTTCTTTGAGTATATACAGTACCAGTCAAAAGTTTGGACACACCTACTCATTCAAGAGGGTGCAAAGCTGTCATCAAGGCAAAGGGTGGCTATTTTGAAGAGTCTCAAATATAGAATATTTTTTGTTTTGTTTAACACTCTTTTGGTTACTACACTTTTTGGGTTATTCCATGTGTTATTTAATAGTTTTGATGTCTTCACTATTATTCTACAATGTAGAAAATAGTAAAAATAAAGAAAAACCCTTGAATGAGTAGGTGTGTCCAAACTTTGACTTGAACTGTCGATTGATAGGGTCCTTACTACATTACACCATACGATGTGTTATTACAGAGATTATTTTAGTTCCCGGTTATGGTCAATTATTTAAACATGCACAAATACTAATGTATACTTTATGGATTCCTATGTTAAATCTGTCTGAAGGTTACATAAACTCACACCGTTGAAATGTTAAATGCATAAACACACGAGCGCCATGGCACGCTTCAACCCCGGAGGTATTAAAAGCTGCTGGTTATGGCAACTGTCAGTTTCTATCTCACCAGCGAGTCCTCTGTTCATTCAGCTGTGCTCTTATCCTATTACCCTGGCGTGTTGCACGCCAAATAATTCATACTAGCATACTTGCCAAGATACAAGTTGCATTGGCTAACAGTAACAGATCTAAGGGTATGACTTCAAATGTATATCCAGGAGAGGATGGAATTGAGAGTCTGGACACTTGACGACCTTAATATAAGTGAACATAAAACATAGTGAATATTCTACAGCTATAAATGAGTGGGCCTCACCACTGTGATTGCGGATAATTTACTTTAATGTAGGTTTAATATTATTTATCTTAATTAACTGTTTGTTCAGTTTGAGTCAATCTACAAAGCACAGAAATCATTTGCCAGTAAAAGCACTTTATAGTCTGGTAACATTTTTTCATTCCATACTTTCATTCAGATTAATGCACATGAATCCTTTGCACTAGTTGAAGTGATCCTCATTCTCAACAATGTCTGCGGAATAGACCAATTATATATCGGTATCTGTTAAATTATTGTACTTTTTTTGTGTAATGCAGCATAGTACAGTATGCTAAGCGTTGCTGCACAGCTATTTTCAGGTCTCTCCAGAGATGTTTGATCGGGTTCAAGTCCAGGCTCTGGCTGGGTCACTCAAGGACATTCAGAGACTTGTCCAAAAGCCACTCCTACGTTATCTTTTCGAGTGCTTAGGGTCGTTGTCCTGTTGGAAGGTGAACCTTCGCCACAGTCTGAGGTCCTGATAACTCTGGAGAAGGTTTTCATCAAGGATCTCTCTGTACTTTGTTCCGTTAATCTTTCCCTCTGTCCTGACTAGTCTTCCTGCCCCTGAAAAACATCCCCCCAGCATTATGTTGTTACCACCATGCTTCACCATAATGATGGTGCCAGGTTTCCTCCAGACATGACGCTTGGCATTCATGCCAAAGAGTTCAATCTTGGTTTCATCAGACCAGAGAATCTTGTTTCTCATGCTCTGAGACTCTTAGGTGCCTTTTGGAAAACTCCAAGCGGGCTGTCATGTGCCTATCACAGAGGAGTGGCATCCGTCTGGCCACTCTGCCTTTAACTTCTTGAGTGTAGGGGGCAGGATTTTCGTTTTCGTTTTTGGCTGAAAAATGTACCCATTTGAAACTGCCTATTTCTCAGACCCAGAAACTAGAATGTACAGATTATGATAGAAAACACTCTAAAGTTTCCAAAACTGTCAAAATATTGTCTGTGAGTATAACAGAACTGATATTGCAGGCGAAAACCTGAGGAAAACCAGGAAGTGGCTTCTATTTTGAACGCTCCATGTTCCATAGCCTGCCTTTGCTCCATTTAAAGGGATATCAACCAGATTCCTTTTCTTATCACTTGACACCTCGAGGTGTCAACAGTCTTTAGACATAGTTTGAGGCTTTTATTTTGAAAAATGAGCGAGAAATATAACTTTGCGTCAGTGGATAGCTGGGTGTTCGCATGAGTTTTGCTTGCGCAACAGAGTGGGGCAGCCATTGTCTCTCCCTCTCGTATTGAAATAGCGACAGTCCCGGTTGATATATTATAGATTACATATTTTAGAAACAACCTGAGGATTGATTATAAAAAACTTTTGACATGTTTCTGTGGACATTACAGATACTATTTGGAATTTTCGTCTGCGACGTCGTGACCACTCGCGCCTGTGGATTTTTGAACATAACGCGCCAAACAAATGGAGGTATTTTGGATATAAAAATAATCTTTATGGAACAAAAGGAGCATTTATTGTGTAACTGAGAGTCTCGTGAGTGAAAACATCCGAAGATCATCAAAGGTAAGCGATTTAATCTATTGCTTTTCTGACTTTCTTGACCAATCTACTTGGCTGCTAGGTGTTTGTAATATTTTGTCTACTGAGAGAGATGTTCTTACATAAACGCTTGTTATGTTTTGATCCCGCTTAACGGGATGGGTGCATCAAGAAGTTAAGGCCTGATTGGTGGAGTACTGCAAAGATGGTTGTCTTTCTGGAAGGTTCTCCCATCTCCACAGAGGAATTCTGGCACCCTGTCAGAGTGACCATGAGGTTCTTGGTCAGCTCCCCTTCTCCGCCAATTGCTCAGTTTGGCCGGGTGGCCAGCTCTAGGAAGAGTCTTGGTGGTTCTAAACTTCTACCATTTAAGAATGATGGATGCCACTTGTGTTCTTGAGGACCTTCAATGCTGCAGATATGTTTTGGTGCCCTTCCTCAGATCTGTGCCTCGACACAATCCTGTTTCGGAGCTCTACGGACAAATCCTTCGACCTCATGGCTTGGTTTTTGCTCTGACATGCACTGTCAACTGTGGCACCTTATATAGACAGGGGTGTGCCTTTCCAAATCATGTCCAATCAATTGAATTTACCACAGGTGGAATTCCATCAAGTTGTAGAAACATATCGAGGATGATCAATGGAAACAGGATACACCTGAGCTCAATTTTGAGTCTCAAAGGGTCTGAATACTTATGTCAATGTAATATTTCCTTTTTTATATAAACTTGCAAAACATTCTAAAAAACTGTTTTTGCTTTTGTCATCATGGGGTATTATCGGTAGATTGATGAGGGAAAAAACTGTTGATTCCATTTTAGTATAAGCCTGTAGAGTAACAAAATGTGGAAAATGTCAAGGGGTCTGAATACTTTCCGAAAGAACTGTGGTTTTTGAGGTAATTATGTAGACTTCAGTGGATACATGGAGGGGCATAAGATATGCACCATTTGAACTGTGCATATTGTTCTACATTAAATAACAGTTCCTTTACACTATGTGAACATAAAACAGAAGTGCCATCAACTTTGACCTTCATCACCCATGTAACTGACACAGACATTGACCGTAACATTTCTATCAGACCAAAGTTCAGAAGCGAATTGTATCACAGTCAGCCAAGAAAGGAAAGCAGCTAACCTAACAACTTAGCACTGAATTAATGCAGCTGGGGATAATTGAATCATAACTTTCCTTTTCAGATGATGCGATTTGGTTCGGATGCCCAGAGAGAAGACAGTTTTGGTTGGAATAATTTCCACTATTCTTCAGTTACCAATGATTACCTTAGGCTAATAGGTTCAGATGAGGACTGTCAGCAATGATCACAGTGCAGGGTTAGGCATGTGTTTAGCAGCATAATGAAGGGCACTTTTAATAAAAATATACAAACAATAATCCGTGCTTAACTTGGACTGAAATACTGTAGGTTCCGGTACTCATTTTGGGTGCCGGTTCTTTTTATATTTTGGAGCAGGAGCTCCACAATACTTTTGAGCTAATATTCTATAAGAAGGAACAAGAGCTCAAGCAGTAGAAACATTTGAGGTGCTAGTACTCAACTCCCTCAGTGAATAGATGTCATGGGCTGGGTGGGTTGAACAGTTGAAAACAAACTAAATTAACCTGCACAGTGTTCTATATTCCCAAGTGCCTCTCTATATTAGACTAACTACTAAAGTATTTGGAAGCAGTTGAGGGCTGTACTGGTTCATTTTGTTTACCCATTATGCTTTGCAAGTCATTGAAATTGTCTCATATGCCCAATGTGTGTAGTTAGCTAGCAAAGTAATTGCTTAAATGTAGGGCGAGAATTTGCTATCATTGCATTCTTTCACTTTCACTCATTGCTAAAACGTGTAGATGTTTCCCCCAGCAGAAGCTCAAGGTGCTTTTAATGTCATATCCAATTATGAAAGAACCAGTGTAGTCGTTCAACGACCCTATGTTATTATAGTCTCTGCCATAACTAATTTCAGGCATTCCAACGACTTTAAATCTTCTCAATGACAAACGTTTAAGCGGTTCAATCAGTTGATTGCTTCCTATTTCAAAAGGAAGAACAATCTATTGTTCATAAAACAGATTCCTTTAACATTGGCACCTGCTGGACCCATGCCAAAGGCTGACTATTCTCACTGATGGATAATAGTGCAGAAAGTGGCTTTGTACTGTAGATCAAGGTTTGCTCAGATGTATTAGAGCATAGTGCTGATGTCTGTCTTGTCATTAGAAACAGGGAGTAATCTCGTGCTACAGGTTGAACACTAGGAACTTGACTTTTTGAAAAACATTTATTTTCTCAAGGAAAATATCTTTACCTGTCAATTTCAGGACTAATTTGTTTTAAGAATTTGGATATCTGAGGGTAAGTTTTGCATTGACAGTCGCAGATGGAGCTTTCATTGAAAATCCTGGCTATCGTAGAGCTATTGTAGCACCCATGCTGAACATTTGTTACATCGGCATTCATGACAAGACATAATCTTTTCAAATCTGTTTCCAGGTCGGTTTCAATAGCAAGACTCAATAGCAAGAAATGCGAAATCATCAGCCTTGATTCATCAACATTCTTGTAAGAAGTTTGTAGGAAACAATACAAAGTTATATGCAGAATGGTGAGTTTCTAGACATCATACATACATTTTAACAAGGTGAGATGAGACACGTGGCAGGATCTACAGACAATCACGGACAATCAGTCGTAGACGCCAACATCTTGCTTCCGGAGAAGCTAAATACCTTCTTTGCCTGCTTTAAGGATAACATAGTGCCACCAACGCGGCCCGCTACCAAAGACTGGGGGCTCTCCTTCTCCGTGGCCGACATGAGTAAGACACTTAAGCGTGTTAACCCTCGCAAGGCTGCAGTCCCAGACGGCATCCCTAGCAGTGTCCTCAGAGCATGCGCAGACCAGCTGGCTGGTATGTTTACGGACCGCAGTGGAGAAGGTGGAAAGCTTCAAGCTCCTAGTCGTACACATGACTGACAAACTGAAATGGTCCACCCACACAGACATTGTGGTGAAGAAGGTGCAACAGAGTTTCTTCAACCTCAGGAGACTGAAGAGATTTGGCTTAGCACCTAAAACCCTCACAAACTTTTACAGATGCACAATTGAGAGCATCCTGTCGGGCTGCATCACTGCTTGGTAGGGCAACTGCAATGCCCGCAATCGAAGGGCTCTCCATAGGGTGGTGCAGTCTGCCCAACACATCACCGGTGCAAACTACCTGTACTCCAGGACACTTACAGCGCCCAATGTATTCTATACTATTCTACTGTATCTTAGTCAATTCCGCTCTGACATTGCTCGTGCATATATTATAGATTCCATTCATGCCATCCAGGACCTCTATACCAGGCGGAGGAAGGCCCTAAAAATTGTCAAAGACTCCAACCACCCTAGTCATAGACCGTTCTCTCTGCTACCGTATGGCAAGCTTTACTGGAGAGCCAAGTTTGGTCCAAGAGGCATCTAAACAGCTTCTACCCCCAAGACATAAGGCTCCAGAACATCAAATCAAATGGTTACCCAGACCTTTTGTATTGTCCCCTAGCCCCCCTTACACTGCTGCTACTCTCTGATATTTATGCATAGTCACTTTAATAACTCTACCTCCATGTACATGTTAACTCAATTACTTGGCATCCTATTTATATAGCCTCGCTATTGTTATTTTACTGCTTCTCAATTTCTTGCGACTAGCAATCCCGTATCCGGGAGCGTAATCATAGCCTCAAGTCCATTACCATAACGCAATTTTTCCTATTCATGAAAATCTCAAATTAAATGAAATAAATATATTCAAACACAAGCTTAGCCTTTTGTTAACAACACTGTCATCTCAGATTTTCAAAATATGCGTTACAGCCAACGCTAGACAAGCATTTGTGTAAGTTTATCATGGCATAATGCTATGCTAGGCTCTGCTGGCAGCAGGCAACATTTTCAAGAAAATAAGAAAAGCAACCAAATTAAATAATTTACCTTTGAAGAACTTCAGATGCTTTCACTCAGGAGACTCCCAGTTAGATAGCAAATGTTCCTTTTTTCCAAAAATAATATTTTTGTAGGTGAAAAAGCTCCCGTTTGTTCATCCTGCTTGGCTGAGAAATCGCCCAAAAATACAACGCCAAACTTTTTTCAAAATTTGCTCCATAATATCGACAGAAACACGGCAAACGTTGTTTAGGATCCATCCTGAAGGTGTTAACATATGTATTCGATAATATATCCGTTGAGGCAATTGGTTTCTCATAAGAGCGATTGGAAAAATGGCTACCTCAGTATTTTACGCAAGATTTTCTCCGGGAGACACCATGTGACCACTTGCTATATATGGTCCCTTACAGCCATTCTCTAATGTAAATGCCTAAAAAGACGTCACAATGCTGTAGACACCTTGGGGAATGCGTGGAAAGCGTAACTCATTCATAGCTCATTCACAGCCATATAAGGAGTCATTGGCATGAGGCGGTTTCAAAAAATGCAGCACTTCCTGATTGGATTTTTATCTGGGTTTCGCCTGTAACATCAGTTCTGTGGCACTCACAGACAATATCTTTGCAGTTTTGGAAATGTCAGAGTGTTTTCTTTCCAAAGCTGTCAATTATATGCATAGTCGAGCATCTTTTCCCACTCACAGACAATATCTTTGCAGTTTTGGAAACGTCAGGGTGTTTTCTTTCCAAAGCTGTCAATTATATGCATAGTCGAGCATCTTTTCGTGACAAAATATCTTGTTTAAAACGGGAACGTTTTTCATCCAAAAATTAAAATAGCGCCCCCTATATCCAAGAGGTTAATGATTTGTTTCTAATATTACTTATTCTTATTTTTTAGGTGTTTTTATTTATTTTATTTTGTTGGTTAGGGCTTGGAAGCATTTCACTGTAACGTCTACACCTGTTGGCGCATATGACAAATACATTTTGATTTGATTGGATTACTTAGCTGTGTGTGTATTGGGCAATAAAATGCAAATTAATTACTTAAAAATCATACAACGTGATTTTCTGGATTTTTGTTTTAGATTCCATCTCTCACAGTTGAAGTGTACCTATGATAAAAAATGACTGACCTCTACATGCTTTGTAAGTAGGAAAACCTGCAAAATCGGCAGTGTTTCAAATACTTGTACTCCCCACTTGTAAGTGAGCCTATTTACTTGAATGGGGTTCTGAAGCAGTTTGCTAACTGAACAATAGTGAATTACAGTGTTGGCAGAACACAAATTTCTCAAGGAATGGTAACAACAATTTATTTTTGGCTCTCTAGTAACTCACTCTTTATTTATTATCACTTCACCTTTTGCGTTTATATCAGTGGAGTCCTGCAGCATCAAACTCGTCTTGAACTTTCTTGACATTAAGTAGCCTTATTTTAATGTTATGATAAATATATGTTTTTATTGTGTTAACTCTGAACAATGCTGCATAACTAGTTCCATTTTGGCTGTAAGTTACACACTATTTCTTCATTTTGAAATGATTGTTTTCCAGTCTCATTATTTACCATTGAAAATGAAAAGAGCAAATCACATGATGTGGAATGACGATGACCTATTCCAGCAGTAAGTAAATCAAAATTTCACCCATATCTATGCAGCAGCTCAGGTTGAAATTTTCAAGTGGCTTTCATGCTCTGGCTGCTGTTTATTAATGTATGGGGTCTATAGGGAACCCATTAAGAATGACTAAAGCAAAGTATCACGTAAATCCACACTCAGCTGGCCTCATTAGATTAAATCTGGTTCTTGCTTATCATCATAACAGATTCATTCATTCATTCAAGGGCCAAAATGTTTATTATAGATATTATAATTGGATTACTGGATTAGCTCCTCTTGTGGAATAGTTTTCTCAGAGTATATTTTCTCATACTACACTATGTACCGTTCATTTGTTTAGTCAAAACCAAGTGGTTATTAAAGGGGCAGCATGTCGAAAATACAAACTATGGATCATCTGGTTGGTGGCATTCCTTCTATGAACAATGGTACAATATACTGTACTGTGAATGTATACTAAAACTGTTCATAGAATCCACATCCCTCTGCTGAATATTACCTGTTGCTTTGCATCATTAAGGATGTGTCGCTGTTGAAAAAGCAAAGTTTGACACAGTTAAAGTTGCATGTCAAACAAAAGGAAATGAGATAAACTATTCATTTATTTGTATAGCTTTGCTCATGATTCCTCCTAGAAAGGGTCATTGTTCCAGTAAAACGAACTGCCAAGTTGTGATGTGTAGTGTCTTTTACTATCCTTAAATGTGACTCAATTATATGACCTGCTCTTTTATCAAATCGATTACCTAACGTGTAATTGATTACCTGATTGAATGAAACCATGCAACAATTAAACCATTAATAACCTGGGGCACCACAAAAGTATTCATTTATATAGAGCTGTTATCTCCCGAATCCCCTCTCTTAAAGATCTGAAGGTCTTTTATATCAATAGCAGTCAATTATTAATCATCAACTTCTATCATCTCATCTGAAAAATTATTGGTTATCTGCACAAACCCTAGCATAAATTATGAATCAGCAATATACATATTGGCTTAATTATGTATTTACTAACTAACTAAACAATCACAGAAATACATAGCAAACAAACAGTATATATTGGTTACTAACGATGATGGTCAGAGCGTGATTGGGGGGTTTATCCAGTTTATAGATTTCTAGTTTGGTGGTTTGTTTGGTTCCCAATGGGAGGCAGCTGGTAATCGTTGCCTCTAATTGGGGATCATATTTAGGATGGCTTTTTCCCCACCTGCATTCATGGGATATTGTTTTGTGTTTGTGCATGTGCATGTTTACCACGTAGTCACGTTTAGTTGTTCGTTTATTGATATTTTGTTTTGTTTTAGTTTATCTTTGAATTAAATGTGGAACTCAACAGCCGCTGCGCCTTGGTCCCGTTCTTATGACAACCGTGACAGAATATCCCACCAAAGGAGGACCAAGCAGTGTATCCATGAGGTAAAGGAGTTTTGGACATGGGAAGAAGCGATGGGTGGATGCGAGACCCTTCCTTGGCGGCAGATGGAAGGTAATAATGGAGGACAGTGACGAAGCCAGGGTTCACGTCCACAGAAAGCCAAAGGACAACCCCCCAAAAAGTGTTGGGGTGGGGGGCACAAGGGGTGGACGGCTGAGCCGCGGGAAGAGCTAGAGAAGTGGTCAGTCGACCCAAGGAGGGTGCCAGAGGCCACATGAGAGTCGATGGAACAGTGTGAGGAAGGATACCGGAGAATGGAGTTGGCTAGGAGTATGCGGCAGCGCAGCGTGCTAAAGAGCGGGTCATCAGTCCGGTGCCATATGTGATGGCTCCATGCACCAGATCTCCAGTGCGCTTCCTCAGCCCGGTATGTCCTGTGCCGGTTTCTCGCACTCGCCATGAGGAGCGTGTCGCCAGTCCGCTGCCAAAGAAACCCCAAGATTATTTTTTGGGGGGGAGGCACATGGAGCTGGCGGTCGAGCAGCAGAGAGTGCCAGAGCCTGCTTGGGAGTCGGAGGAGAAGGAATTTGCTGAAAGATTCCAGGGAGAGCAGGTAGCGATGGAATTTACCGACTCATAAGACACTCTGACATCATCTGATACGCGACACCGGAACAAACTATATGAGCAACATACACCCCAACGCTCTATTAATATCTAATGCAGTCTGTTTGTACAGTAATCTGTTCTCACAACTATTATACAGTTAAAGTCGGACGTTTACATAAACCTCAGACAAATACATTTAAACATTTCACAATTCCTGACATTTAATCCTAGTAAAAATTCCCTGTTTTAGGTCAGTTAGGATGTGAATGTGAAGAATGTGAAATGTCAGAATAATAGTAGAGGGAATGATTTATTTCAGCATTAATTTCTTTCATATTCCCAGTGGGTCAGAAGTTTACATACACTCAATTAGTATTTGGTAGCATTGCCTTTAAATTGTTTAACTTGGGTCAAGGATTTCAGGTAGCTTTCCACCAGCTTCCCACGATAAGTTTGGTGAATTTCAGCCCATTCCTCCTGACATAGCTGGTGTAACTGAGTCAGGTTTGTAGGCATCCTTGCTCGCACACGCTTTTTCAGTTCTGCCCACAAATGTTCTACATGATTGAGGTCAGTGCTTTGTGATGGCCACCTTTACTTTGTTGCCCTTAAGCCATTTTGACAAAACTTTGGGAGTATGCTTGGGGTCATTGTCCATTTGGAAGACCCATTTGCAACAAAGCTTTAACTTCCTGACTGATGTTTGAGATGTTGCTTCAATATATCCACATAATTTTCCCTCCTCGTGATGTCATCTATTTTGTGAAGTGCACCAGTCCCTCCTGCAGCAATGCACCCCCACAACATGTGCTTCATGGTGTTCTTCGGCCTCTTCGGCAGACCAGTGGACATTTCTCCAAAAAGTACGATCTTTGTCCCCATGTGCAGTTGCAAGCCTTAGTCTGGGTTTTTTATGGCGGTTTTGGAGCAGTGGCTTCTTCCTTGCTGAGCGACCTTCAAGTTATGTTAATATAGGGCGGCAGGGTAGCCTAGTGGTTAGAGCGTTGGACTAGTAACCAGAAGGTTGAGAGTTCAAACCCCCGAGCTGACAAGGTACAAATCTGTCGTTCTGCCCCTGAACAGGCAGTTAACCCACTGTTCCTAGGCCGTCATTGAAAATAAGAATTTGTTCTTAACTGACTTGCCTGGTAAAATTAATATAGGACTTGTTTTACTGTGGATATAGATACTTTTCTACCTGTTTCCTCCACCATCTTCACAAGATCCTTTGCTGTTGTTCTGGGATTGATTTGCACTTTTTGCACCAAAGTACATTCATCTCTAGGAGACAGAATGCGTCTCCTTCCTGAGCAGTATGACGGCTGCATGGTCCCATGGTGTTTATACTTGCGTACTATTGTTTGTACAGTTGAACGTGGTACCTTCAGGCGTTTGGAAATTTTGCTAGGATTAAATGTAAGGAATTGTAATTAACTGAGTTTAAATGTATTTGGCTAAGGTGTTTGTAAACTTCTGTCTTCAACTGTACTTAATTCAAAATAAATGCCTCATCCTATTTTAGATTCCTCGCACAGGGTGTCATACTGGGGAAGAGAAGGGAGTGTTTCATCCCTCTCCAACCAATGTCTGTTCACTTGGGCGTGACCCCTGAAGTCAGCATAAAATTCCTTATGAAAAGAATTCTCTCATTTAGAAGGGTAAAATTACATTTAATCTTTTTATTTAACCAGGTAGGCTAGTTGAGAACAAGTTCTCATTTACAACTGCGATCTGGCCAAGATAAAGCATAGCAGTGTGAACAGACAACAGAGTTACACATGGAGTAAACAATTAACAAGTCAATAACACAGCAGAAAAAAAAGAAAAAAAGAGTCTATATACATTGTGTGCAAAAGGCATGAGGAGATTTTGCAGATTAACACTGGAGTGATAAATGATCATGGAATTGTTGTTTTCACAAATAGTTTCACATTTAAACATTTAAATTGCACAACAATTCCATGTGAATTTGATACTAGAATATGTAGGAATATAATATAGAATATAACTAGAATATGTAGACTTTCCAAGATACAATTTACGTCATCCTATCATCGGATATAATGTCCCAGGCAACAATTGATCTGACATCATATTCATTAAGTACACTTTCAACTGGTTGGATTACAGAAATATTGTTCCATTCCCCATGTGTTACTGTATTGCAAAGTCTCTCTCTGTGGTAACAAAAGATTTTCAAAATTCCATTCTATAGAGTGGAGAGGGAGAGTTTCAGTATTTATAGGGGGTCATAAACCGGTGGGGGGAAGAGAGAGAAAGGGGGTTTTAAGACCCTCACCCAACAGGGCAAAAGTCATGACAGATGTATAAGTTGGAAAAGGGTTGGCGGGGACAATGTGAAGTAATTTTAGGCTATCCGTTACAAAACTGCATTAGTGTTTATTAAACCTTTACATTAAAGAATGTTAAGTGTTCCAATGCATAATCATATTCATCTGTGAACTATGTTAGAGGAAAACCCTGAACATCAATTACACAGTAATATTTAGCCGAAATGAAGAACCTTGAATTCATTTGTTTTTTTTTACTTTGGCAGTTGAGGGAAACAACTTATTGTGAGGATTGCAGGAATGCTGGTTTCACACTGATGCATATTAGCACTTCTGATTATCTTTTTCACTTCGTGACAGGTGGTGAAATGTCACCCAGCGTGTACAGAATGACACAGGCAGGCAGAAAGAACTCTCCTATCAACACATTTGTGATGACAGTAGAGAGAGAAGAGGTGGTTTGGATGTAGAATCGTGACTCAGCCTGTTGATGAGATGACTCAATTTGCACCATTCAGAATTTTGGGCCCGAGTAGCAGGCGGTTTAATTTGGGCATGCTTTCATCCAAAATTCCGAATGCTGTCACCTACCCTAGAGGGGTTCATCTACATGCAATGGAACCCACCAAAGCACATTGCATTTCCTCTCTCCCTTAACACAATTTTAATTTCGTAATTTTTATTTAACCTTTATTTTACTTGGCAAGTCAGTTAAGAACAAATTTGTATTTATAATGAAGGCCTAGGAACAGGGGCTGACTCTTTTCTCTGTATATATCAATGATGTCGCTCTTGCTGTGGGGGATTCCTTGATCCACCTCTTTGCAGACGACACCATTCTACATACATCTGGCCCTTCTTTGGACACTGTGTTAACAAACCTCCATACGCGCTTCAATGCCATACACCACTCCTTCCGTGGCCTCCAACTGCTCTTAAACACTAGTAAAACTAAATGCAAGCTCTTCAAATGATCTCTGCCCACACCCGCCCACCCGACTACTCAGGCTGCCAAACATACCCTCGTAAAACTGATTATCCTACCGATCCTCGACTTCGGCAATGTCATTTACCACCTAGCCTCCAACATTCTACTCAGCAAACTGGATGCAGTCTATCACAGTGCCATCTGTTTTGTTACCAAGGCCCAATATACCACCCACCACTGCGACCTGTATGCTCTCGTCGGCTGGCCCGCGCGACATATTCGTCGCCAGAGCAACTGGTCATCTATAAGTCTTTGCTAGGTAAAGCTCCACCTTATCTCAGCTCACTGGTCACCATAGCATCACTCACCTGTAGCAGGCGCTCCAGCATGATCATCCCCAAAGCCAACATCCACTTTGGCTGCCTTTACTTCCAGTTCTCTGCTGCCAATGACTGGAACGAATTGCAAAAATCACTGAAGTTGGAGACTTATATCTCCCTCACTAACTTTAAGCATCAGCTATCTGAGCAGCTTACCGATCGCTGAAGCTGTACATAGCTGTAAATAGCCCACCCAACCAACTACCTACCTCATCCCCATATTGTTTTTATTTACTTTTTTGCTCTTTTGCACACCAGTATTTCTACTTGCACATCATCATCTGCACATCTATGACTTCAAAGTTAATTTGCTAAATTGTAATTACTTCGCTACTATGGCCTATTTATTGCCTTACCTCCTTACTCCATTTGCACACACTGTATATATATTTTTCTATTTTGTTATTGACTGTACTTTTGTTTAACCTATGTGTAACTCTGTGGTTTTTTTTGTCGGACTAATTTGCTTTATCTTGGCCAGGTGGCAGTTGTAAATGAGAACTTGTTCTCAACTGGCCTACCTGGATAAATAAAGGTGAAATAAAAAATAAATAAATAAAAACAGTGGGTTAACTGCCTTCTTCATGGGCAGAACGACACACATTGGCAGCATAGTACATCAACGGGCAGCAGCTCCATGGAACTCATGGGAGTGAATGTGGGAAGTGTACGGAGGTTGTGGAAAAGAACATCTGCAGGAAGTGAATTGAAATTCAACTCAGACCAATGGGTCAACACATCACAAGACTAAATGCAGTGGTGATCTCTTCTCCCAGCATCGAATAACTGTGCAAGTTTTGCCAGGACACTCCTTATCTCTTCATTTTCCACACAGCTTAGATCCTTTATGCTCCCATTACCACACACTTTATTCCCGTCATGCATTCCACTCCATTTGTAACAAGGCACTAAAGTAATACTGCAGAAAATGTAGCAAAGCAATTCACTTTTGTCCTGAATACAAAATGTTTTGTTTGGGGCAAATCCAATCCAACACATTACTGAGGACCACTCTTCATATTTTCAAGCATAGTGGCGGCTGCATCATGTTATGTGTATGCTTGAAATTGTTAAGGACCACAGAGTTTTTCAAGAAAAACAATGTACAGAATGGAGCTAAGCACAGGCAAAATCCTAGTGGAAAACCTGTTTGTCTGCTTTCAACCAGACACATGGGAGATAAATTCACCTTTCAGCAGAACAATAACCTGCTGTAAAACACAAGGTCAAGGAGTTGCTTACCAAATAGTGAATGTTCCTGAGTGGTCGAGTTACAGTTTTGATTAAATCTGCATGAAATGGTTGCCTAGTGTGGAGGATGAATCAAAATTAGTTGGGTAACATAGATAAATAAGATGTTTTATTTACATAATATGCTTATGTGAGATACTTGTCATTAGAATGTTTCCCTTTGGACTATAGGGTTGGCAGTTGCACTTTTCCCTTCTCAGCTATGCATCAGTCACTTGGAGCCCATGAGAGGGGAGAGATCATGCTTGTCTTTTATATTTCTGGTAATATGCAGAGTATCAGAAAAGGAGAGGTCATAATGGAACATTGTCTTCATATGTGAATGTATCTGTTAAATCATGTGAAGGGATGGTGTGATTAAGGGGAACCAATTATCTCTTGGCTCCACAATGTCTGTACACTAGTCACTCCCTCCTTTCCCATTGGGGGGAGGAGTATGGCAGTGTCTGGAACCATTGTATGTCCCCTCTTATGTGGCACTTATCTTGAAATAGTATATGACCTAGAAGTCACTCCCCTCAGTGAGCTTGTCCAGGAGTGGATTGTACTTGAGATGGGAGTATCTAGAGTTGACAATTTATATATGCCATTGGATGAGGTAATGTTTTGGTACTATGAAGTACCAGGAACGAGATTAGAACCTTGTCTTAGTGACCAAACTGAATGATAATTTATAGCTAATGCTATCTGGCTATGGGATACTCCTCTCTCAAGTAAAAATATTTCTTTGTGAAGAGTTCCTAAGATCTGTGGTTCGTCATGTAAGTTGAGAGGGGTGTAACTTTGTTATAAAAGATCTCAGTTGCCATTATGTTGGGAATCTCAGAATTCATTATAGTCACTGAATTGATCTGAGAGTCAAAGGGCTATAGTGAAGTTCATATTATTAATTGGTTTATTCAGCAAGCCTCCTAGTAGTCCCTGGTTAGCTTTATGTACTTTCTCAATGGTTAAACCTTAGCAACAGCTCAAGTGTCCAATCCACTCAAATGCCAGTGTTTTGGAATGAATTGCCCCACATGCAATTGGAATGAGGGTGAAAGGATAAAAGCTCTAACATCCGTTGTGTGATAACACATAACACAATAAATGTTCATAAAATTGGGAAGAAAAGTCAGCCGAAACAAATCCCCACTAAATAACCCAGGAAAGCTGATTTACGAAACAAAGTTGTTCATAAATACTCAAGAAAAACTATCTGCATTCATCTGTAATCTGTATAGATTTTCACCACACAGTTAATAACCACCAGCTCTTTCAAAATTGCTACAGAGCACAATTTATGAAGCCTACTTCCTCTGCTACGTATTTATAATTACTATCTTTAAAAAATGTATTAAGTTTATTTGGCAGGGACAATAAACAACAATACACAACAAGAACATAAGTTTCGGAGCACTGAGATAACAACATCAGATTTTGCTAATAGCTCATTTCTATCTGTAGTCCCTAAAACATCTAGAGATAGATGAACATTATCTACAAAACATCGAAACATCATACAGTAAAGAAACTAAACAAATCAGGGCATAGAGACGTTTCAACACAGAAGTCAAAATGTTGCCGATAGAAACACATTCCTATTGGATAGCAATTGTAATATATCCATAAACTGCACGTGCTAAAATTACAACTGTGTATGTACAGTTTGAGTTTTTCTGGGTTAGTCTCCAAGAGCTTTGTACACATGGATTGTACAATATTTCCCCATTATTAGTTTCAAAATTCTTCAAGCTCTGTCAAATTGGTTGTTGATCATTGCTAATGTCGTGGTAATTTCCTGTATTACTAAATGAGGAGAGTTAGAAACCACACACCAGTCAGAGTTATACTTAAATTTCACCTTTTAACTTCTTGGTGACGGGGCAGTATTTTAACTTCCGGATTAAATGCATGCCCAAATTCAACTGCCTGCTACTCATCCCCATAAAATAAGATATGCATATTATTAGTAGATTTGTATAGAAAACACTCTGAAGTTTCTAAAACTGTTTGAATCATGTCTGTGAGTATAACAGAACTTATTTAGCAGGCGAAACCCATAGGACAAACCATTCAGATTTTCTTTTGAGGTCACTCTTTTTTCAATGAGTTTTCATTGGGAATCCAGGGACCTTCTTACAGGTCCTATCGCTTCCACTGGATGTCAACAGTCTTTAGAATTTGGTTGAGGTTTTTCCTTTGTGAAATGAAGAAGTACGGCCATCTTGAATGAGGGTCACTTGAAGTGTACTGTTAGATAGAGGCGCGTGACCAGAACGCTAGCTACAGTTTGTTTTCCTCCTGTATTGAACACAGATCATCCCGTCTTCAATTTTATCGATTATTTACATTAAAAAATACCTAAAGTTGTATTACAAAAGTAGTTTGAAATGTTTTGGCAAAGTTTGCCGGTAACTTTTGAGATATATGTAGTCACGTTGCGCAAGTTGGAACCAGTGTTTTTCTGGATCAAACACGCCAAATAAATGGACATTTTGGATATATATCGACGGAATTAATCAAATAACATGACAATTTTGATGTTTATGGGACATATTGGAGTGCCAACAAAAGAAGCTTGTCAAAGGTAAGGCATGAATTATATTTTTATTTCTGCATTTGTGTCACGCCTGCAGGGTTGAAATATGGTTTCTCTCTTTGTTTACTATGGTGCTATCCTCAGAAAAGCATTTTTTAAATCGAACATGTTGGCTGGATTCACAACAAGTTTAACTTTAATTTGCTGTCTTGCATGTGTGATTTAATGAAAGTTAGATTTTTATAGTAATTTATTTGAATTTGGCGCTCTGCATTTCCTTGGCTTTTGGCCAGGTAGGACGCTAGCGTCGCACATATCCCAGAGAGGTTAAAGAAAAAAATGCTGAAATAAATAATTCTCTCTACTATTATTCTGACATTTCACATTCTTAAAATATTGTGGTGATCCTAACTGATCTATGACAGAGGTTTTTACTAGAATTAAATGTCAGGAATTGTGAAAAACAGAGTTTAAATGTATTTGTCTAAGGTGTATGTAAACTTCCGACTTCAACTGTATGTAGACAACTATAAAAAAAACAAGATAAACTCTTTATGTCGATAGTGTGGTCTATAGCTTATCATAAAATACTCTACCTCAGGCGAGAAATTTCTTGAGGCTTCCGTATATATCATGCAAAAGCTGTTGTTTACATATTTACATAGTCCACCCCCTTGTCTTACCAGACGCCACTGGTTCTATCCTGCCGATACAGCGTATAACCAGCCAGTTGTATGTTGATAATGTTGTCGTTCAGCCACGACTCCGTGATGCGTAAGATATTACAATTTTGAATGTTCCAATGATTGCATGTTAGCTAGTAGAACAGAAGGCAATGGGGGTTTATTCGATTGTCTACCAATTCTCAGATGGCAGCCCGACCTCCGTCCTCTTTTTCTCTGTCTTCTCTTCACGCAAATGACGGGGATTTGGGCCTGTTCCTGGTAAAGCAGTATGTCCTTCACATCGGGTTTTTCGGACTCGTTAATGGAAAAAAAAATACTCTGCCAATTCGTGGTGAGTATTCTCTGTTCTGATGTCCAGAAGTTATTTTCAGTGATTAGAGACTGTAGCAGCAACATTATGTACAGAATACGTTTAAAAAAATGTTACGAACAATGCAAAAAAAAAAAACATAAAACACATTAGGTTCAGAGCATGTAAAATGTCAGCCATCTTCTCCGTTGCCATGATTCACCATGATAATGTGTTGTGTCCCCTCAGATCACAGGCGGGGACCCGTTGAATGAATGACTGATCAATAAAGAAGAGCGATTAGCCATCCCCTAAACATTATTGACATTAAATCCAATCAATGTTGAAAAGGGCAATCAAATATATCACAGACAGCGCAGAGTCAAAGGCCAATGTTGAGTTCAGACCTAAGGTCAATATTGTGCTTGCATCAAAGCTAGGGACTATAAGTGACAGACATCTTCCCCTCAAGGTGCTTCAGTGTGACTATGAGGTTATTCTGACGAGACCAACCACTCTACATTTAAGCTAAACATGTAATTTCGTCAACAGGTACATGAAGTAGTGAAATGTGTGATCTCATGTGAAAACTGAAGTTCACTTCAGAACTAGAGAACCCTGAATGGGAATGTTAGTTCATGCCCATTGAAGAGCCCCTGTGTAGAAAGGCCAGCAGACACTCCTCTTGTCAACTGCTTTGAGAACAAATTACACTGAGACATGTTGAGAATATGCTCAGTACTGTAGCTATACCACACAACTGTAAGTGATAGACAGCGAACTGAAATCAAACCCTGACCAGTAATCAATATAATATGCCTATAATCCAGTAATACACTTCATAAGAAAGGGAGTAATATTGTATTGCGCTGATTCTGTGAGGATCAATACGTCCTTTAAGTTTGTAGATGGTAATTGATTCGTAATATCAATTTGAATTAATAATTACACAAAACAATAACCTTCCATGTAAAGGTTGCAAATAATATAATGTAAATCAGGGGTCTCTAACAGGTTGATCGCGAGCTACCACCAGTCTTGTACACTAAGGACCTGGGGATGAGTTGTTGCAGGGAAGAGAAGAGATGAGTGTGCCTATTTTAAAGCTAGAGAAAAATGTGTAGCTCACTACATGTTTAATTTTTAAGTAGCTCTCACGCTAGAAAAGCTTGGAGACATCTAGTGTTAATAATATTTTTTAAACCTATAAGGACACCACTTAAATTGCCTCTGCACTCAAAGAGAGTAGTTATGTCATGCATCAATAACACGTATCCATGCAAACCAGTGTGCTATGTATAAATACAAAGGCAATTTCATTATGGATTTGTGTAAGCTGTAATATGGAGCCATGGGTTGTTATGCATGTTGACAACTAGTGTGCAGGCAAATAATGATATGTATCATGCAACTTGTTAATAGAAATCCCTTGATGTACTTTCTTACTGCGTTGGTAATGTCAAGGACCCTTGATTTCACATCTAGCTTGTTAAGATTAGAGATTCATTAGGATTAGTCCGACTCCAGTAGTCACCACATACAATATGTGTGATCTCGGTGAACGGAGCATGGCTGGAACCTCAGCTCTCAGCCTGGTGGCATTTCCAATCTGCCTGCAGTAAGAGGTTCTGCTGGGAGATCCATATGCTGGAGGAAGCTGGCCAAAAGAAGGACGGCTGGTTTAAGCCTGCTGTAAACTCACATGTTTCTATTATCACATAATAGAGAAATCAGGAAGAACAAACCTTTACTGATACACACACCTACCAACCTTATTAATCTGAGATCAAAACAGCCCTTACTACAGTAATCACTACTGTCCCTTTACATGCACATTTGTATTATTTAGCAGACACTCTTATCCAGAGCCATTTAGAGGATCAAATGGGATTAAGTGCATTACTCAAGGGCACATTGACAGATTTTTTTCACCTAGTGGGCTTGAGGATTCAAACCAATGATCTTAACCACTAGGCTAGTTGCCACCATTGAGTAAGGCACTTAACCCTAATTGCTGTTTGATAAGCGTGTCTGCCAAATGACTAAAATGAACATGTAAAATACATTGGGGATTGGTTGATAGGGCTGCGTCACTCTCTTGTCTGTGTTTGTATTAGCAGTATAAATGCTGTTACACCAGTGGCTTGGCTGTAAGATTAGACAGATGACACCATTCTGCATACTTCTGGCCCTTCTTTGGACACTGTGTTAACTAACTTCCAGACGAGCTTCAAGGCCATACAACTCTCCTTCCGTGGCCTCCAACTGCTCTAAATTGCAAGCAAAACTAAATGCATGCTCTTCAACCTATCGCTGCCCACACCTACCACCCGTCCAGCATCACTACTCTGGACGGTTCTGACTTAGAATATGTGGACAACTTCAAATACCTAGGTGTCTGGTTAGACTGTAAACTCTCGTTCCAGACTCACATTAAACATCTCCAATCCTAAATTAAATCTAGAATCGGCTTCCTATTTCGCAACAAAGCATCCTTCACTCATGCTTCCAAACATACCCTCGTAAAAATGACTGACCTACCGATCCTCGACTTCGGCGATATCATTTACAAAATAGCCTCCAACACTCTACTCAGCAAATTGGATGCAGTCTATCACAGTGCCATCCGTTTTGTCACCAAAGCCCCGTATACTACCCACCACTGCGACCTGTATGCTCTCCTTGGCTGGCCCTCGCTTCATATCTGTCGCCAAACCCACTGGCTCCAGGTCATCTATACGTCGTTGCTAGGTAAAGCCCCACCTTATCTCAGCTCACTGGTCACCATAGCAGCACCCACCCGCAGCACGCGCTCCAGCAGGTATATTTCACTGGTCACCCCCGAAGCCAATTCCTCCTTCAGCCGCCTTTCCTTCCAGTTCTCTGCTGCCAATGACTGGAACTAACAGCAAAAATCACTGAAGCTGGAGACTCATATCTCCCTCACTAGCTTTAAGCATCAGCTGTCAGTGCAGCTAACAGATCACTGCACCTGTACATAGCAAATCTGTAAATAGCCCATCCAACTACCTCATCACCATATTGTTATTTATTTATTATTATTTTTGCTCCTTTGCACCCCAGTTCCGCTACTTGCACACTCATCTTCTGCACAGCATCTAGCACCCCAGTGTTTAATTTGCCATACTGTAATAATTTTGCCACTATGTCCTATTTATTGCCTCACCCCCCTTATCCTACCTCATTTGCACACACTGTGTATAGACTTTCTCTATTGTATTATTGACTGTATGTTTGTTTTTTCCATGTGCAACTCTGTGTTGTTGATTGTGTCACACTGCTTTGCTTTATCTTGGCCAGGTCACAGTTGTAAATGAGAATTTGTTCTCATCTAGCCTACCTGGTTAATTAAAGTTGAAACATATATTTTTTTAATTACTCAAGGGGCATTATCACTGAGAAAAGTATTCAAAGTTCTTGATAACCATAGATAACAAGAAGTAATATAGTTGTTATATTCTTCTGAGAAGGATTTATTTCGGACTAGAATGTCAAGGATTTCCTCCTCTTCTTCCGAAGAGGAGAGGCGAAAAGGATCAGAGGACCAATATGCGGCATGGTAAGTGTCCATGGTTCTTTTAATACGTAAACGTACACATGAACAACTGATTACAAAAAACAAAAAACAAGAAACGTGTGAAACCCTAAACAGCCCTATCTGGTGCAAAACACAGAGACAGGAACAATCACCCACAAACACACAGTGAAACCCAGGCTACCTAAGTATGATTCTCAATCAGAGACAACTAATGACACCTGCCTCTGATTGAGAACCATACTAGGCCGAAACATAGAAATACCCAAATCATAGAAAAACAATCATAGACTGCCCACCCAACTCACGCCCTGACCATACTAAATAAATACAAAACAAAGGAAATAAAGGTCAGAACGTGACATAGAAAAGCACTTGAATTGAAACATATTGATGCATAACATAAAACGCAATGCAGCTAACGATCCTTGTAAAACACATGACTTTATCAACTCAAATGATTAATATTTGTCCCCCCAAAAATGTTAGGATCCCAACATAAAAGAGAAAAATGTACTCTGTCGACACTGAGCTGAGATCAAATGGCTGGCATCCCCATCGTTAGCTGCATTGGAACACAACGTTCATATGTATTAATGAAGGGACTTTGCTAAATTATTGAACAAAAAATACATAAAATATAAAAGATTATAAAAGATTAAAGTAGCATCTGGCCAGTGTATTGGAGGTACCTTCTGTCTGTCCTCTGTGTCATATCACTTTGTTCTGCTAATTATATATTTTTTAATACTTGGACCCAGGTTGAATAAGGGGTGGGTGAAAAAAAACTAATTTCTTTACTTAACTTTCATCATACAGATTAAATTGGTTGCTCTTTTTTCATTTGTGGTTCATACCCCTTTGTTCTAATTAAGTTTGTTTAGTTCACACAGACATTTCAAAAGGAGTATCAGTGACATAGGAATTGGAATTGTGCTGAAAATGAAAACCGCACATTGTTCAATTCATTGTGTGATACACTATGGGTGTGGATGTACCCATGCATTCCCATGGGTAACATACCAATTGAAGAAATACAAGGCATTTCCTGTGATCTTTGTTTAATTCTCTCCATGAAATGACAACGTGTGTATTTTTTCCTATATTCGAATGGCATGTATAATTCAATTATTGTACTTGAGGAAGTAAGTTATGCATAAGAGCAATTTAACTTTCTTTCAGTGACAAAGCAAGGCTTAATTGGAATATCAGTAATATACTGATCTACAGTATTTGTTTTATAAATGCATTGTGGATTCTATGCATGTGCCCTGAGACATTATTATCAACTTGCAGTGTGGAGTACAATCCACCAGATAATACATATACTAATTACATAATTATAAGGCCATCACCCAACTCTCAAGTCGTGGGGATGTTAGGAGTGTATTAAATCAAAATAATGCAAAGTTCAAATACATTTTCCTTGCTCCCTGTTGAAATGCCCCCTTCATTTGTTTTCCCAGGACTCTGGCCCAGTGTTCATGTGACCTGGCTGACTGTCTTGGGTATATGCCAAATGTGAACAGAAATTCTATTTTAGTTTGTAAATGGAGTCTCCTTGTTCTAAGGCAAGCTATGGGCAACTCTGTCCAAATCGTTATCTGTAAAAACATCATAGATGCCAAATAGACAACACAATATGAGTTAGCTTTTCGTAAGTTACTGCTGCATAAGTAATGATGTGAGTGTTTGTTTGAAAATGGGTTCTTAACATTGCAGCTACAAATCCTATATGCATACATACTGGTGTTGAACTCCGCTCAACATTCCTTGTCCATCAATTTAATTGGCTTAGCTAATGGTATTACAAGTTTATAGTCATTCAAAAAGAGCCAGATTTGCTACTTATTTTATTGATCTATCTATGCATCACTTCCCCATTGAAATTCTCATTTATTAGATTCTCACAGAAACTCAAGCTGCCAGCCAACAAACAAAATGTACATGATTCCAGATGATGCTTAATATTTATGGAAGAAAACCATTTACCATGGATTCTATAATTGGATTTGTAAATAGAAAGTTAAAGAGTCCAATACAGGACATTTCATTATAAATGTTATGCATTTAGATGGCTTTGTATGTTACTGTAAACATTACTACACATTACAACATATTCCAGTGTGATAACATTTGCTTTGAGACACACAACTATGACCTTTGGATGGCATTTTTTTTTACATTGTATTTATCCTTTATTTACCCTAATTTGACCACGTGACTGTTCCAACAAAATCAGTAATGACTTATCAACGCCATGGTAGCAATGTATGTGCCAATTGTGCAAATAAAAAATGAATACAAACATTTAATTAACTCTCTGTCTATTTATCAGTATTTTCAGAGTCTATGAAAGATATTGACCTTTTGAGGTAAGTCATTCAACCTAGGTGCTCCAACATTTACCTTTAGACTGAGGTATATGAGGTATCTACCGTTGGCAAAGGAGTAGGACATCTTAACACCTTTAAAATATTTATGAATCAAAACTCAGCCCTTTTGCACTACCACCAGCTATTGCACTCATAATTCCCACTGTGAAAATAGTACAAAAAAACAGACACCCCTAGACCTATAGTGTTACTGCCGGCACTAAGATTTACAATAGCATTAGGTTTGTTGAAATAGAGTCCATGGAGCGTCTGCCTTTGCATTCATGAGCAATTACAGGACACAACTAATCTCCATATGTGATTTATTTCATAAACAAAGAAAAGTCTATCATCATACCTCAGGTGTCACTTATCTCCCAAGTCACAGCACAAATCCTGCCTTCTCTGCCGTAATACCCCCCCAACCCCCTGTTTTTTTGTGGTTGTTGAGAAAAGAGCTGTAATTGGTCAATTCTGAGAACTCCTGGGAGAACAATATGGTGTACTGTAGTATGACAATCAGTGCAATTCACTAGCTAGCCTTGGCTCTTACAATTTACTCACGTTGTTAATAGTAATCTGACACAGTCTAACTTGGTAGCTATGGGTTGCCTTCAAAAAACGCACTCAGTCACTCACCAACCAAACAAACAACAATCTCAAAAAGCAGACAAATCAAAATATTTGTTAAAATATCAGAATATCTATCTTTTTCTGTACAAGTAGTTTAGTGCTGCCACTACTGTTGTCCCTGCTGAGTGAATAACTCAATTGGTTAGTCTTGCTGTCAGTAAAGAAATGGGCGGGTGTATGTTGATTCTTCTGCAATGATTGCCACTTTTCTCCCTCCCTCCTCTCGATCAGGCCCGGCTGTCATTTTTCCAAAGACTATTTCGGAGATTTCCTTGGCAGAAGCATAAGGGATAAAATGTCTGTCCTTTTTTCTAGTACACCCTCAAATCGAGCACTGTGTGTAGAAGACCCTCACTGTCTTCTCACAAACTCCTCTCAAATGCAACCTGAATTTATAGTATCCACAATGTTTATAGTATTTAAACATTGATGTCTCAAGTACAGGTAAAGTCAGATCTGGCTAATAGCTGATAGCTAAAAACATGCATTATTTATATTTCTAGAATAGAAACTTAAACATTTAAAGAAAGGCACATATTTCTGCTAAACAGAAGTGACACAGGTTATGGTCAAAGTTTATACATGTCAGTATGTCTGAAGGGGACATAGTGAGTCAGGCAAATGTGTCTTTCACATCCTCAATTTAATGCTATTTCATTCTCTTCAATTATGACAAAATGTAATATGTTTGAATATACAGGAGGATATACAACCTGTTATCAGAGGAAAATGTACAGTACTTTGTAGTTATATATGTCTTAAGGCCTCATGTCTCTAGTATTTAAACAATTCACAAGAAGGGTATGCTGTGGTATGATGGTCACATACACATGGTTAGCAGATGTTATTGCGAGTGTAGCAAAATGCTTATAACTCTAGATCCAACAGTGCCGCAGTATCTAACAATTCCACAACAAAACCTAATATCTAGCAAATTCCACAACAAAACCTAATACACACAATCTAGTAAAGGAATGGGATGAGAATATATAAGTATAAATTATATGGATGAGCAGTGACAGAGCGGCTAAGATGCAATAGATAGTAAAGAATAGATAGTGAAGGATACAGTATACTGTCTATGCATATGAGATGAGTAATGCGAGATATGTAAACATTCTTAAAGTAGCATTATTAAAGTGACTAGTGTTCCATTTATTAAAGTGGCCAATGAGTCTGTAGTAGGTAGGCAGCCACCTCTCTGTGCTAGTGGTGGCTGTTTAACAGTCTGATGGCTTTGACATAGAGCCCGACAGGGTGCACTCAATTGTGCACCTGTAAAAGTTTGTGAGGGTTTTCGGTGACAAGCCCAATTTTTTACGAGAAATTTGTTACGATTTGTTACGAGAAATGAGTGAGGAGGTGTGGAGTCAGGCGCAGAGAGCAAAAGATGTGGGAAAAAACACACTTTAATGTCCCGGAAACATAACATGAACCAAAAGTAGAAAAACAAATGATCAGAAATATAAACGGACAGCGTGAAACCCAAATACAAACAAAATACACTCAAACAACAAAACAGACTAACAAGCCCGCACGAAACAGAAGCGGGCTGAACAAACTATATATAACCCTCCCCTAACAACCAAACAAGAAACAGGTGATACCAATCAGACAAAACCAAAGGAACACAGAACAACGGATCGGCGATAGCTAGTAGACCGGCGACGACGACCGCCGAGCGCCACCCGAACAAGAAGGGGAGTCACCTTCGGTAATATTCGTGACACTCCTGAGGTTGAAGAGGCGCTGTTGCGCCTTCTTCACCACACTGTCTGTGTGTGTGGACCATTTCAGTTTGTCGGTGATATGTACACCGAGGAACTTAAAACTTTCCACCTTCTCCACTCCTGTCATGTCGACGTGGATAGGAGGGTGCTCCCTTTGCTTTTTCCCCGAAGTTCACAATTATCTCTTTTGTTTTGCTGACATTGAGTGAGAGGTTATTTTCCTGACACTACACTTCAAGTGGTATATGGATGGAATGCCCCTGTGTTGACTAAAATGGCTGCACTTCAAAGACATTTCTGTCATTCATGGTATTAGACCTTTACCTGTTAGCATTAATCAGGGTATTTTTCGGGGGCTAAAATGGGTGAAGGTTAAGAACAATAAACATCTTCAATGTCATATGAAGGGCACTAGAGAAGAGCCATCCTGGTAAAACTACAGTATATTCAGGAGCAATGACCTAGATGGAAAGATTAGAGCACATGCAGTTAAACCTTTAATCAGTACATGGGAAGAGAAAAGAGAGACAGGATAAACTGGAGAAGCTAGCTCTTCCTCAGGGATCGAAGCCTTCGTCAGATAGAACAGAAAACAAATTACCAGAGGGATAAACTGCTTCCTCCCCTGAGACAGAATGGTAACAATCTAGATTAAGGATCTCATATATACAGATCGATACATCCCTCAACAAACTATTGGCGAGCCATTAATACTTAATGAGATCCTTTGATGAGTAGGTCGACGACTCCCTTAGCGATCTATAAACATAAGTAGATGTCTGTGATGTCTGTGTATCTGGCAGCTGGAAACGCTGTCTATGCTAGTGATTGACTGAAACATCTTGATTTGTATCTGTTTACTCAATTGGCCTATGCGTAAATCTTGGACTATAAATCTGTTTTAAGGGACCTATGATACCATAATATATTTTCCTTATGAACAATATTAAATCTATAGTCAATTCTCATTCTGACAATGTAATAGTGAATGTGGAGGAATACTAAAATATTTATTTAAATTTTTTGGTCAATACAGGCATAGATGAGGTTCACATACAGTGCATTCCAAAAGTATTCACACCCTTGACATCTTCCACATTTTATTTGTGTTACAGCCTGAATTTAAAATGTATTAAACTGAGATTTTGTGTCACTGGTCTACACACAATACCCCATAATGTCAAAGTGTAATTATGTTTTGGCCATTACACACATCACACTTCCATGTTGTCTCCGTGCTGCTACTTTGCATTTAACAAATTTACCAACGTCTTAGTTGTGTACATGCGCAACTTTTTTCATTGCGTTTTTTCACCCCGGACGCATTTTCTGGATATGTTTCTACAGGAACTCCACCAGCCAAAAAATATATGTAGTGACATTAACGCTATGCCATCTAATTGCTGCTGCTGTACTCCTAATATGCAGAACTAGCGCCTTATGGTGAAGTATAGCCAGGTTGCAAGCCCAGCTTCAGACACAATCGGCAATTTAAGTGTAGGAAAGGATGAAACAGCGACTGTGCCACCAGTAAGTACAGTTAGCAGTATAAACCCCCCCCCCCCCCATCACAGTCCCCGCCGCCGGACAATTTTCTCAAGGCATCTGAAAAAGAAATGCTGTTGGCATACTCAACCGGTGTCGCTCATTCAGCCATCAGCAACTTTCAGCCGTTCTCCCCATTAAGCATCGAGTTGGAGTCAGAGACCAAGCCTTCTCAGGTCTCTACCCGTTAAGGGGGTCTGAGCAGCCGAAGCCTCCCATCATTAGCTCTGACAAATTGCAAACCCTATTCATTGGTGACTCTATAACCCGCAATATTAGACTTAAAAATAATCATCCAGCGATCATACACTGTTTACCAGGGGGCAGGGCTACCGAAGTAAAGGCTAATCTGAAGATGGTGCTGGCTGGTGCTGGCTAAGCATAAAACTGTAGAAAGTATAAGGATATTGTTATCAATTCAATTTCTATTTAAAGGCTTTCTTGGCACTGGAAACATGCCAAAGCAATGTAGGCACCAATGATGTTAGGATGAAACATAGCTTCAGTGTGTAAATTACCTAGAAAGATGTGTCGGCATCGAGTAATTGTCTCTGGCATTTAGGGGAGTCTCACAACTCAATCGCTGGTTAAAAACTGTTTTCTGCCCCTCTTGAAAATATAACATTTGTAGATAATTATCCCTTTTTCTGGGACTCACCCACAAACAGGACCACACTTGGCCTGCTGAGGAGTGACGGACTCCATTTTAGCTGGAGGGGTGCTCTCATTTTATCTATCAGCATAGTCAGGGCTCTAACTCCTCTGGCTCCACAAAGAGATAGGGTGCAGGCCAGGCACCAGCTTAGTGGAGTCTGCCGATAGCACAGTCAGTGTAGTCAGCTCCGTTTTCCCTATTGAGACCATGTCTGTGCCTCAATCGAGGTTGAAAAATCTAAACATGGTGGAGTTCGCCTTAGCAATCTCACTGGAATAAAGACCTCCTCCATCCCTGTCATGTTTTAAAGAGACTGTGATAATACCTCACTACTCCACCACTACTTATTAATGTTAGATCCCTCACTTCCAAGGAAGTCATAGTTAACAAACTAATCACTGATCATAACCTTGCCACAGTCATATCCTGTATCTATTTCTGTCCCATGGAATAAATATTGTGGATCTAAATGTCTTTCCTCAAAATCCTGGACTATTGGACCACAATTTTATTACATTTGCAATAGCAACACAAACAGCTCAGACCCCAAATAAGTATTACCAAAAGCCTTGGTCAACCCAAAGATTCCTAGATACCCTTCCAGACTCCCTGCACCTACCCAAGTAGGTCGTTGAAGTACAAAATCAGTTAACCACCTATCGAAGGATCTAAATGTAACCTTGCGTAAGACCTTATATGCAGTCACACCTCTAAAAACAAAACAAAAATCGGCACAAGAAATTAGCTCCCTGGTATACAAAAAAAGACCAGAGCCCCGAAGCAAGCTTCCAGAAAATTGGAACAAAAATGGCTGTCCACCAAACTGGAAGTCTTTCGACTAGAATTTGAAAGACAGTATCGTTGTCACGCCCTGACCACAGTTTACTTTGTATGTTTATATGTTTTGTTTGGTCAGGGTGTGATCTGAGTGGGCATTCTATGTTGTATGTCTAGTTTGTCTGTTTCTGTGTTTGGCCTGATATGGTTCTCAATCAGAGGCAGGTGTTAGTCATTGTCTCTGATTGGGAAGCATATTTAGGTAGCCTGTTTTGTAATTGTGGGTTGTGGGTGATTGTCTATGTTATGTTGCTTGTTAGCACAGTGTTGGATTAGCGTCACGGTTGTCACGGCCGTGACAATATCGAAGAGCCCTTACTGCTGCTTGATCAGCCTACATTTCCAAACTGATTGAGGAAAATAAAAACAATCCAAAATATATTTTTGATACTGTCAAATCTAACTAAGAAGCAGCATTTCCCCAGAGAGGAGGGCCTTCCCTTCAGCAGTGATCAATTCATAAATATCTTCAACCAAAATATTATTTGAAACCAAATTATGAACTCCTCTCTGAATCTGTGTATTTCTCCAAAACTCACTTGTCCTGAGTCTACACAGAACTGCCAGGACCCAAGATCAATAGAGATACTCAAGTTTTTTAATCTTGTATCTCTCGAAACGTTCACGAAAATAGTCATGGCCTCTCAATCTTCCAGCTGCCTACAAGACCTTATTCTGACTAAAGTACTTAAAGAGCTACTTCCTGTGCATGGCCCTGCAATGTTGAACATAATACATGGCTCCTTATCCTCTGGATGTGTACCAAACTCACAAAAAATGTCAGTAATAAAGCCTTTCCTAAAAAAGCCAAACCTTGACCCGGAAAAATGTCAAAGCTATCGGCCTATATCGAATCTCCAATTCCTCTCAAACATTTTTAAAAAAGCTGTTACGCAGCAACTCACTGCCTTCCTGAAGACAAATAATGTATTTGAAATACTCCAGTCTGGTTTTAGACCCAATATAGTACTGAGACTGCACTCATGAAGGTGGTAAATGACATCAGACCAAGGTTCTCATGCTCCTAGACCTTAGTGCCACTTTTGACACCATCGATCAACATATTCTTTTGGAGAGATTGGAAACCCTAATTGGTCTACATGGACAAGTTCTTGCCTGGACAGATATCAGTTTGTCTCTGGATGTTTTGTCCTCTGACAAATCAATTGTAACTTTCAGTGTTCCTCAAGGTTCTGTTTTAGGACCACTATTCTTTTCGCTATATATTCTACCTCTTGGTGAAGTCATTCGTAAACACAATGTCAACTTTCACTGCTATACGGACGACACACAGCTGTACATTTTGATGAAACATAGTGAAGCCCCAAAATTGCCGACCCTGGAAGCATGTGTTTCAGATATTAGGAAGTGGATGGTGGCAAACTCTTGACATTCAAACTCGAACAAAACAGATGCTATTTCTAGTTCCCAAGAACAAAGAGATCTGCTGTTTGATCTGACAATTAACGTTTTTGGTTGTACGGAATTACTCTGGAACCTGAACATGCAATATCAACAATATTCCGCTTATTTATATCTTCATAGCATTGCATCTGATACTTTTTGTCCAAAAATGATGCAGAAAAGCTAATCCATGCTTTTTTCACTTCAAGATTGGGCTACTGCAATGTTCTACTCTCCGGCTACCCATATAAAGCACTAAATAACTTCAGCTAGTGCTGAATACATACGGCTGCTAGAATCTTGACTAGAACCAAAACATTTGATCATATTACTTCAGTGCTAGCCTTTCTACACTGGCTTTCTGTGAAGGCAAGGGCTGATTTGAAGGTTTTTCTACTAACATACAAAGAATTGCATGGACTTGTTCCTACCTATTTATCCGATTTGGTCCTGCAATACATACATTCTCTTAAAGAGCTACATTTTTATGGAATGGCACAACCTAAACCTATAGGGGATCCTGACTCTCGGGCTTCCATCCGCTCTGCCGTGCTAGCTCCTCATAATGCCGCCTCTCTGCTTTTGCTGCCTCCAGCATGGCTTTGGGGTGGCAATATTCCTCTGCCCAGGGTCCTTTCCCGTCTAGAATCTCCTCCGAAGTCCATTTCTCCAAGTAGTGCAGCCTCTCCCACTGCTGCTGCTGCTGCTCCTGCTGCTGCTGCCTCTGTTGCCTCTCCTGCTGCTGCTTTTGCTGTTGCCCGTCACCACGCAGCTTGGTCCTGTTGTGGTGGGTGATTCTGTAACGGTATTCCTGTGGTGAAGAAGAGGCGGACCAAAATGCAGCATGGTTATATTGATTAATGTTTCAAAAAAAAAGATAAACATGAACATTACAAAAACAATAAACGTGGAAAACCAAAAACAGCCCTATCTGGTGCAAAACACAGAGACAGGAACAATCACCCACAAAACCCAACACAAAACAGGCTACCTAAATATGGTTCCCAATCAGAGACATTGACTAACACCTGCCTCTGATTGAGAACCATATCAGGCCAAACACAGAAATAGACAAACCAGACACACAACATAGAATGCCCACCCAGCTCACGTCCTGACCAACACTAAAACAAGGAAAACACATTCGAACGATGGTCAGAACGTGACAGGGCTGTGCTTTGGCAAAGTGGGTGGGGTTATATCCTGCCTGGTTGGTTCTGTCTGGTTGACCCTGTCTGGGGTTATCGTCGGACGGGGCCATATTGTCCCCCTAGGACATGGCTCGGGACTACCGTGCCTGATGAATCCTGGCTGTCCGGGTCCCTAGTCCACCTGGTCATGCTGCTGATCGAGTTTCTGCTATTTTGCCTGTGGCTATGGAACCCTAACATGTTCACCAGATGTGCTACCTTGTCGTGCTGCTGCTCCAGTTTCAACTGTTCTGCCTGCGGCTATGGAACCCTGACCTATTCACCGGACGTGCTACCTTGTCCCGGACCTGCTGTCCCTCCCTCCCTCTACCGCACCTGCTGTCTCAACATCTGAGTGCTCACCTTTTGCACTCTCTACAGCCACTGGGATTATTATTTGACCCTGCTAGTGAACTTTTGAACAATTGAACAATTATCTGACCTTAATGGCCATGTACTCTTACAATCTCCACCCGACACATCCAGAAGAGGACTGGCCACACCTCAGAGCCTGGTTCCTCTCTAGGTTTCTTCCTAGGTTCCTGCCTTTATAGGGAGTTTTTCCTAGCCATCGTGCTTCTACATCTGCACTACTTGCTGTTTGGGGTTTTAGGCTGGGTTTCTGTATAAGCACTTTATGACATCTGCTGATGTAAAAAGGATTTATAAATAAATATGATTAGATTTTTCATTTAAAATGAAAAGCTGAAATGTATTGAATCAATAAGTATTCAACCCCTTTGTTATGGTAAGCATAGATAAATTCAGGAGTAAAAATGTGCTTCACAGGTGACATAATAAATTGCATGGACTTACTCTGTGTGCAATAATAGTGTTCAACATGATGTTTGAATGACAGCACTCCACCCTCTGTACCCCACACGTATTATAATCTTTAATGTCCCTCAGTTGAGCAGTGAATTTCAACCACAAAGACCAGGGAGGTTTTACAATTCCTTGCAAAGAAGGGCTCCTATTGGTAGATGGGTAAAAGAATAAAAACAACAGACATTGAATATCCTTTTGACCATGATGAAGTTATTAATTGCACTTTTGATGGTGTATCAAAACACTCAATCACTACAAAGATACATGCGCAATTCCTAACTCAATTGCCGGAGAAGAAGGAAACCGCTCAGGGATTTCACCATGAGGCCAATGGTGACTTTAAAACAGTTATAGAGTTTAATGGTTGTGATAGAAGAACGTTAAGGATAGATCAACAACACTAACCTAAATGACAGAGTGAAAAGAATCTTGTACCGAATAAAAAATATTCCTCAACATGCATCCTGTTTGTAATGAGGCACTAAAGGAAAACTGCAAATGTGGCAAAGAAATGTACTTTTTTATCCTGAATACTAAGCATTATTATGGGTATGCTTGCGTATGCTTGTCATCGGCAAGGACTAGGGATTTATTTATTTTTATTAAAAGAAACCGAATAGATCTAAGCATAGGTTAACTTCTAGAGGAAAACCTGGTTCAGTCTGCTTTCCAACAGACACTGGGAGACACATTCACCTTTCAGCAGGACAATAATTTGAGGTGCCACCAGGAGCATGCACTGTAAATCTGCAACATGTTCAGCAGCCTGAAGGGTAGATTTCCATGGCTCTTAGACACACCATAGATCAAGACCTCAAACATTTATTGGCTACCTCAACAGCTTGTAAGTACATCCAATATTGCGTGGGAATTACTGGGCAAAAGTAAAACACTATGTTGACAAGTTTGTTCACACTCAAGGCTCAGCTTGTCTTCAAACCCCTAATCTACACACCTTAAAGCATTGTTATCAGCTGAGCCTGTGCTGGATCTGTCAGTACCGGAGCACCCTATTCCTGATGACAGTGCCAAGGTTCTGCGTTGCAAGACCAGTCTTGAATTGTCAATCCCCCAATCTTAAAATTGGACCTCAGTCTTTAAGAGACTGACACAAAATTGTGTTTTTCTCAAGAATTGCACCTGTTTTCTTAAAGACGTACCATAAGGATTATTTTCTTAAGGATTGCGCAATACGACTATATTCACAGAAAAGATACTGATCAATGCCGTTTACAAGGGCATGCAGAGACAAAGCTTAAAACTGTTGTTAGCAATGCCTGAAAGTGGAAAGCTAAAATGGTGTGTTTTGTATAACTTTGAAGAAGTCAATAGAGATAATACTAGCCTCCCCCCACTAGTGGCATGAGTGGGTCAGTTCAATATAGAGTTCAGTCAAAGATGATCTATGATATTGACAAGGTAGTTGAATGACTACTCTAACAATGGAAATAGATGTCCTCAAAGATGGAAGGGGGAGGCGAGATAACGTGGGACCATTCTAACCAATGAGAGGGCAGATATGCGTGTGAACAACAAGGACAACTCTGAAATAACGTTGTTTTTTTGTTGCCGAAATGCCGTATGTGTCCACTTATATCAGTGCATTCTTAACAGCCTAACCATTTTGAAACTTCTATTCGATCAAATAAGCCTCATGTAGCAAATTAGCAATACAAAATACTGATTGACAGCCTTACTAAAATTCCTCACTATGTAGTTTAACTTTAATGGACAGATTTTGGGTGGAGTAAACCCTCTCGCTTAGGCTCTGGTTCAGTTTATCCACTCACTGAATGCAAAATGTACTTATTTACCCATACCTTTCAGCACAAAGACACTTTGTTGTGTTATTATGAAATAGGGTATACTGCATGTGTGTAGAGCAGAAGGAAAAAGGGCTAGCTATATCAATATCATGTTGGCCTTTCCTAGATTAAAGGCTTGAGGCAAAAGACAGAACGATGTATGTTTGAACAGGTTTGAGTACTTTTTGTTTTTAACTTCTGCCGGAGTTGACAGCACACACATGATGAACACAGAATGGGATAATTTGCAGGCTATTCCGTGCAAAGTCCCTCTCTTGTTTGTGTTCTCTGTTTGCTGCTGATGGCGACTAACTCCTAAATGTCCACCAACGTTCCAAAGCAAGAATCAATTACCTCAATGTTTGTTCTGCTGTTTCCTCTCCACCTGCTAACTTTAATCAAGGTTCCTAATTACTAGATAATGTTACATGAATTAACCCCAGAGAATTGGGCCTCATGTAGCCAAGCTCTGTGTGTTTGTATCCAGCAGTAATTGCCTCTGCCCCATTTAGAGAGTTAATGATGTGTGTTGTCATTTTCCAAGGCACAATTAGTTATTCCAGCAATGTGACTTACAGCTGGCAGGGTAGCCAATTGGAGAGGTGAGTTCTGTGTATTCCAACACAGTTATAGGCTAATACTTGATACTGTAGGACTGCAGACCTGGAACAGAATAGTGAGGGAATTGGATTGTTGGATTGCAGGGTTGAATGGGGACACAAGTGCAATTAAGGTCAAATTGTAAAAGTGAAAGAGTTGGGACAGAATGTTAGTGATGGGATGGTGACTATGACATGATTAATTAGCTTGGATACAATGGTAGGAAAGCATGCAATTAATCCGTTTGAAGAGAATGGAACTAATAGGGCTGAAAAACTAGGCTTAAACTGAAGTGTAAGGAAGTGCTGGTCAGACCACCACTACTGTGAATAACTCAAATGTAGTGTTCAAGCTGGCCGCACCACATAGTGAAAGTCAATTTTGTCATTGCAATTGGTGGCACAATCCTTGCATGGTGATTAGTCCTACTAAGGAACACAGAGGGGAAAGAGACAGTATTCTGACGTCTCAATGACACCCAGTGGGCTGCAGCCACCAGGAAAAAAATGATGGGCATTTGGTGACATTTCGTCTCATACTGGGTGGTGGGAGGACAGGCCTACTAAGGTACATCACACATTTTCACAGGAACTCTACTTCAGTAAACACTGGTATTGCATTACTTTTAAAATTTAAGCATATGGCTTCTTACCCTAGCAGTCAATATGTGTAAGTGATTATTGCTCAAATAAATTGAATTTCTTCTATAGCTAGCCTCTTTGGGCTGCAATCCCGTTAACGGGATGATATGACAACAGTCAGTGAAAGTGCAGGGCGCCAAATTCAAAACAACAGAAATCTCATAATTAAAATTCCTCAAACATATATGTATTTTACACCGTTTTAAAGGTAACCTTGTTGTTAATCCCACCACTGTGTCCGATTTCAAATATGCTTTTCAGCAAAAGCACCACAAACGATTATGTTAAGTCACCACCAGCCAAAGAGAGGAGTCACAAAAAGCACAAATAAAGATAAAATTAATCACTAACCTTTGATGATCTTCATCAGATGACACTCATAGGACTTCATGTTACACAATACATATATGTTTTGTTTGATAAAGTTCATATTTATATAAAAAAAACCTGAGTTTACATTGACGTTCACTAGTTCCAAAAACATCCAGTGATTTTGCAAAGCCACATCGATTCAACAGAAATACTCATCATAAATGTAGATGATAATACAAGTTATACACATGGAATTATAGATATACCTCTCCTTAATGCAACCGCTGTGTCAGATTTCAAAAAAACTTTACGGAAAAAGCAAACCATGCAATATTCTGAGACGGCGCTATGAAATATAACAAAATTATCCGCCATTTTTGGAGTCAACAAACCAGAAATTACATGATAAATATTCCCTTACCTTTGATGATCTTCATCAGAATGCACTCCCAGGAATCCCAGGTCCACAATAAATGCTTGATTTGTTCGATAATGTCCGTTATTAATGTTCAATTAGCTACTTTTGTTAGCGTGTTTGGTACACCTATCCAAACCCTGGTGCTGGTCGACCATTTCTTCGGACAAAAACTTCTAAAAGTTATATAACAGGTGGAAGAAACATTTCAAACTAAGTACAGAATCAATCATTAGGATGTTTTTATCATAAATCTTCAATAAAGTTCCAACCGGAGAATTCCTTTATGTCTTGAGGAGGAACGGAAGGCAGGAAGATATCATGTGCTATGCGCGTGACCAGGACCTGGCTCTCTGCCAGTAAGCTGACTCATTCCCCTCTTATTCAGTCCCACAACACAATAGAAGCCTCATTCAAGTTTCTATAGACAGCTGACATCTAGTGGAAGCCCTAGGAATTGAAACTTCATTCATATCCCAATGTCATTTCAATAGGGAATGGATTGAATATATACCAACCTCAGATTTCTCACTTCCTGTTTGGATTTCTTCTCAGTTTTTTTCCTGCCATATGCGCTCTGTTTTACTCACAGACATAATTCAAACAGTTTTAGAAACTTCAGAGTGTTTTCTATCCAATACTAATACTAATATGCATATATTAGCAACTGAGGAGCAGGCTGTTTACTCTGGGCACCTCTGGGCACTTTTCATCCGAGCTACTCAATAGTGCCCCTACAGCCATAAGAAGCTAGAGGACTCCTGATATCTCAAGTAGTGATAATATATATATATATATCTGTTGTGGTCTAGTACTGTCTGTTTGCTAACTAAGGCCATCAATGTTAAGTGCTGCCTGTCTTCCCAGTGGCCTACTTGGTGTGTGAACTGCTGACTGCTCATAATTTGCCCAGCCCCATTATCCAGGATCAAGGTGCAGGGTAATTTGTGACTTGTTTTGGTAATCAATGGCTTTATTGGGAGGGGGTGATTTCACCTTTCCCCGGCAATCAGCAATTAGTACAGGGAGGTGTGCTCTCCACCTCTGCAAGGAAATGATCAATTGTTGTTAGTTCTTCAGTCTCCCCTGGTTTCGCAGCGGCAGCTGTGAGCGGAAGTCCTGCCAGTGGCGGTTTTGTCACAAACCTAAGACCGTCAACGGAACAAAGACGGTTCTGCCGAGTTGCTTGAGGAAGGAAAGAGAGGTCTACCCCACTGTCTCACTTGAGTATCTTACCTAGTTATTTACAGATTTTGTAGCTTTGTCAACTATGTGTGTGTTTTCTATACCTGTTCGCACCTCTCCCTGAAGGCTTGACAGACGATACGCACCCATTGGCTGCAACCCTTCTAATTTAGTTTACCCTGCGCCCACAACCCACGTGGAATTTCTGGTCTCTGGCAGTCTTGGGAACTGCCGATCTGCAGTCAAGAACACCAAGTTCATCTCAACCTATGCTGTCCTTCAGTCCCTTGACTTTTTGGCCCTGACAGAGAAAAGGATCACCCCATAGAACACTGCTACTCCAGCTGATCTATGTTTTCTCTCATAGTCAGAGAGCATCTGGTCATTGTGGTGGTGGCACAGGTCTACTAATTTCTCCTACGTGGAGATTTTCTCACCTGTCCATCTCATTTGAATTCCATGCTGTCACTGTCACTTGTCCACTCAAGCTTAACATTATTGTCATCTATTACCCAGCAGGTCCCCTTGGCGAGTTCCTCAATGAGCTTGAAACCTTGTAAGTTAATTTCCTGCCGATGGCTCACCGCTCTTCGTACTTGGAGACCTCAAATTCCCGACATCTGCCTTCGATTAATTTCCTTCCAACTTTCTTTCCCCACCTTGCCTCTTTTGACTTCACCCTTTCCCAATCCACTCCAACTCACAAGGCAGGCAATACGCTTGACTTCATCTTTACCAGTGGCTGCTCAACTACTAATCTCACTGCAACCCCCCTCCAGGTCACTAACTACTTTGCTTCCTTTTCTATTTACCTTTCCTCCAACCCTAACCACTCAGCCACTACCCAGATGGTCATGTGAATTAGCAATCTTCGCTCTCTCGCTCTCCCACTACTCTCATTGCGAGCTTACAGAACAGGGCTGTGGGCAGCTGAGCAAAAATGGAGGAAAACTAAACTTCTGCAGGAACTATCATCCTTTCACACCCTCCCTCTACCTTCTCGTCATCTGTATCCACTGCTAAAGTCACTTTCTACCCCTCTAAATTGCAACCTTCTCCTCCCTCCCTCTCTGTGGACAACTTTGTTAACCACTTTGAAAAAAAGGTTGACAACATCTGCTACTAATAAACTCAGCCTATTGAGTCCACTGGTCTCACTGACATAGGGCTATCCTATGCCTTGACCTTTCTCCCCTCTCTCTCCACGTGCCTTCCTGTGACTCGTGAGGTCTGGCCGCCCAACAATCTGCCCGCTCGACGCTATCCCCTCCAACAGACCATCTCTGGAGACCTACTCCCATTCCCCACTTCCCTCATCAACTCTTCTCTGACCATTGGCTGCATCCCCTATGACTTCAAAATGGCCCGAGTTGCTCTCCTCCTCAAGTTCAACACTTGACTCATCTGACATCAAACTATAAACCTTTATCCCTCTTCTTTCATCAAACACTTGAGCGTGCTGTCTCAACTTTCTCGTTATCTCTCTCAGAACAATCTTCTTGACCCTATACAGTCAGGCTTCGAGATGGGTCACTCAACCAAGACAGCCCTTCTCTGTATCAGAGGCTCTCCGCACAGCCAAGCTGACTCTCTCTGTTCTCATCCTCCTAGATCTATCTGCTGCCTTTGACACCGTGAACCCTCAGATCCTCTCCACCCTTTCAAGGCTGGGCATCTCAGGCTCTGCACACTCGGATTGCATCCTACCTGGCAGGCCGCTCCAACCAGGTGACGTGGAGAGGATCTGTGTCTGCACTATGTACTCTCACTTCTGGTGTCCCCTAGAGCTCGGTTCTAGGCCATCTTCTCTCTCTACACCAAGTCACTCGGCCCATCACATCCTCACATGGTCTCTCCTATCATTGCCATGCAGATGACACTCACCTACTTTTCTCCTTCCCCCATTCTGACACCCAGGTGGCAACATGCATCTCTGCGTGCCTGGCAGATATCTGAACTTGGATATCGGCCCACTACCTCAAGCTCAGCCTCGACAAGACAGGACTGCTCTTCCTCCCAGGGAAAGCCTGCTCACTCAAAGACCTCTCCATCATGGTTTACAACTCGGCAGTGTCCTGCAGGTTCATGCTCTACAACATCCGTGGAGTACGACCCTATCTCACACAGGAAGTGGCACATGTCCTAATCCAGGCACTTGTCCTGTCCCGTCTGGACTACTACAACTCGCTGTTGGCTGGGCTCCCCGCTTGTGTCATCAAACCCCTGCATCTTATCCAGAACATTGCAGCCTGCCTAGTTTTCAACATTCTCAAGTTATTTCTGTCACCCCGCTCCTCCGCACACTCCACTGGCTTCCAGTCGAAGCTCGTATCCAGTACAAGACCATGGTGTTACCTACGGAACAGCATGAGGAACTGCCCCTCCCTACCTTCTGGCTATGCTCATAACCTACAACCCAACCCTACGGGAGTGCAGCTCCTGCTCAATATAGTCCAAGCTCTTCTCTGTTCTGGCATCCCAATGGTGGAACCAGCATCCCCCTGAAGCTAGGACAGCAGAGTCCCTGCCCATCTCCCATAGATAGATATACAGTGGGGCAAAAAAGTATTTAATCAGGACCAATTGTGCAAGTTCTCCCACTTAAAAAGATGAGAGAGGCCTGTAATTTTCATCATAGGTACACTTCAACTATGACAGGCAAAATTAGAAGAAAAAAATCCAGAAAATCACATTGTAGGATTTTTTATGAATTTATTTGCAAATTATGGTGGAAAATAAGTATTTGGTCAATAACAAAAGTTTTTCTCATTTTGTCTGTCATAGTTGAAGTGTGCCTATGATGAAAATTACAGGCCTCTCTGATCTTTTTAAGTGGGAGAACTTGCACAATTGGTGGCTGACTAAATACTTTTTTGCCCCACTGTATATATATACAACAAAGGAAAATCACATTTTTGACTGCACTGCACTTCTCTGACAAATTGCCTCAACCCAGAGGGAAGTTAAAGGTTTTAGATTCTGCTGTAATCGCAGATGGATGGACCTGTGCTATCGCTTATCATTCTCAGACTTGGATGTAGAAGGAAGGCTGATCAGTGAGCTCGTAGGGCAATATTTCACTGGCATTCAGTAGGGGATCTAACCTCATAATTCACCAGACTTTGCTTCTTCACTAGTCACAAATCCAACAATACATATGGATGTGACCTTTAAATAATTAAATGTGTTTTAGATGGTACACATGCTATGTTAAAATATAAGCTTTTTCTCTTTCAGTCCAAATTGCATCTGCATAGTGGTCATTGGAACTGTAATCTACACTGGATGTACAAAACATTAAGAACACCTTCCTAATATTGCCTCCAGAACAGACTCAATTTTTCGGGGCATGGACTCTACAAGGAATTGAATGCGTTCCACAGGGAAGGATCATTTGACTCCAATGATTCCCACAGTTGTCAAGTTAGCTGGATGTCCTTTGGGTGGTGGACCATTCCGAATACACACGGGAAACTGTTGTGCATGAAAAACCAAGCCACACTGCAGTTCTTGACACAAACCAGTGGCACCCAAACCACTGGCACCTATTACCATACCTCGTTCAAAAGGCACTTAAATAGTGTGTCTTGCCCATTAAGCATTTGAACGGCACATGTACACAATCCAAGTCTCAATTGTCTCAAGGCTTAAAAATCATTCTTTAACCTTTCTCCTCCCCTTCATCTACACTGATTTAGCAATTGAAATCAATAAGGGATCATAGCTTTCACCTGGATTCAGCCTATGTCATGGAAAGAGCATGTGTCCTTAATATTTTGTACACTCTGTAGACTCCATTTACGAAGCCTGTAACTCAAATACATAGATTTGCTGTGTGTTGTTCTTCACTTGAGCAACAGAGTGCAACTTGCCCTCCTGCCATTTGACAATTGGAGGGAATTGGCAACAGATGGGTTAATATTAAGTCAAACAGACAGTCTTGTCTTCATTTGAGTCACTCTAAATAGACGGATGGACATAGCCTTGATGGTGGCCATAGAGAGAACTTGGGCCCTCCATTGTCGTTGAGTAAGGGTTTGATGGGATGGGAGGTGTAATGTGGTGTAAATCCATCCTCAAGGGCATCAGTGGTCAGCTGCATTCCACTGACAGTTTGACACGGATGCACCCCCCCCCCCCTGCTATTGATCATCTGGATACCTGAACCATCATGCGTGACTATGCAGCTGCCTCGAGAGAACCGTCTTATTAACATTCCCAGACTACCATAGGGCCTCCTGTGCTGTTTCCCATGTATAGGCAGAGTCAGTAACACACAGATCTAGAGCACATATTAATATTTGCATGTTAATGTGTAAGCCCTTCATGATTAGTCAAACCCTCAATAAAATGAAATAGTACAATAATATATTAGTTGAATTGGATGACTGAGTTCTATCTTTATTTCTATTGCATGTTTTAATGAAAAGAGAGAACCAATAATAGATTTTCGTAAGTGTGGTGCCCATCTTGTAAAATGGCTGACTGACGGATAAAAAAGTTTAAGAAAATCGTTAACCTCTGTACTATGGTTGATATTTCAATAACTTATCCTGCAAGCTTCTCCTTCTTTCTACTGTATGTCAATATAAATGTTTTTGCTGTTAAAAATCCCATCGTATGGCACATTTTCTGATTATTTTTCTATACTCAGCACAGGAGGAATTATTTGATTGCAGGAATCCTTGAATGTTTCAATTTGCAATGTGAAAATGCAGTAGCCTTGAAGATCCAACTGCAGTTGAAAGGACTTATGCACTTCCAAAAATTGGGATTGCAAGAATTTCCTGCAGGCAATAGCACTTTCTATGGGTTCAAATGTAGTTTTTTTCAGTACTTCAGCATCACATTTCCATGTATGTTAGTCGATGTGAATAATGTGTCAACATTTGTTTGGGGTGTCAGATTGTGCTCAATATTATTAGAATTGTTATTTTAAGCCACTGATGAGGAGCTGCCAGACCTCCCTGTGAATTCCCAAAGGCACTGCTATCACATCTGTTATAAACACCCGGGCTATATTATTAATTCAAAATTTTAATTTACCAGAAATATGGATTGATATCAATATACAGTATTGTATAACAAAAGTCAGGTTGCGTCATGTACTGCATGTGAATACGAAACAATACAAATCTATGAATTTAAAAAATATGTTGGAAATATAGGTATGGTCGAGGTATGAAGTTAACAAATCAGATGCCTTTTCCATTCATTGTTGCATATTCTATATAATATGCTCCATTTACAGAGCCATTAGAGTTATATTGGTCTCACAACTGAGTTATTGATTTCCATTGCATTCTTGGGGGTAAAAAATAGACTTTTCCATGTTGCTGGGAGAAAGTCCTCCATGCACTTCCTGGAAAAATGTCTGGGGCCATGGTAGACATGAATGCTACATTGTGTGAGGGTTATATGGTAGGACTGCTAACCAGTGGGAGAAGGAGCTGATTTGATTCTAGAGGAGCCACTTGCCATGCCTTGTTACACAAACCAATAAAGTCTTCCCTGGGACATTGGCTTACTGTGTAGCCGCTTCACACTTCAAGTGCCAAATAATGACTGCAAGTGATAACATTTTATGGCAGGCAACTGAACAGGAAAGGCTTATTAATATTGTCTCATGTGGAGAAGTGTTTTAAACCGAGGTCATTGAAAACTCAGCATAATATGGGGCTGAGCAGTGGAAGGGTGGTTCAAGATGGTTTCCAATATTTTGTTGTTTCTCACTCACACATGCATGGAACAATCTCCACTGAAATAACACATTCATAAATTCACCAGAGAACAATTCAGATCTCCTCATTACCCCTCCACAGTTCCTCTGAACTCTGTACTACATGTAATCTCGTATGAAAGAACAACACAAAAGTGAATGCTAGCTAGTGTAGATTTGGCCCTTCTCATTTATCATATTCACTTGGATGGAGTTTCACTTCAATTGCTCTTCTTTTTTTTCTAATAAGATCAATGTGTTATGTTCCAGAGAAAGTGGACACAAGGTCAGATTTGGCTTGAGTTAACCTTTGGAGAAGTCTGCAGTCTGTCACCATTCCTTTAACACACAGCTGTGGGCCGGCTGCTGTGTGCACTAGGATTATCCCTCAACCATACAGAAAAATGGGGGAAAGCAGCCCATTGATCTTCGTCATGGCTGTGAGTCCAACAGCCTTCACTGTTCATGCGGGGTGTTTAACAGAGAGGTTGCGGCTGTGTTTTAAACCATTGCCACGTCGGTGTTCATAGATCACAAACAGGGCACACATTTGTACTGTTAGGCAGCAGACTGTACATTGTGCAGAGACTACAAGGTTGTTTATCCTGCGACAGTTGTTCAAGGAATTCTGTCAACATTTAACATGGCCCATCATTAATGTCTAAATGATTAAGCAGCCATGAAACTGGTGCAATATTCGTCAAAGGACTGTGGAAGGAACGAAGACAGTCTCTCTCTCTCTCTCTCGCTCTCTCGCTCTCTCACTCTCTCACTCTCTCTCTCAGACAAACCTCATCTCTGAAACAAAGACAAGAACACATAATATATCCCCATAATTTGCACAACCATGTCAGCGGGAAATATTGACTCTACTGAACACTTGAAATGACTGTAATTAAGCTGAATATATTGTGAACATGGATCATATTTCAGCATATGGCTGATTATTTCAATTAACTGTACTTTGAGATGTTTACTTGGTTACATTGATTTAATCAATAACAAATATTCCTGTAGCACTGTTTACCATATAGGAGCCTAGCATTTATCTGAACATTTCTTAGATAAACTATACCATCTGATAGTTCATGTGGAACAATGCATCTATATTGATCCAAAATATGAAATAGTAATATAAAATAAAATTAAGGTTCATTAAATATGTCACAGACCCTGACCTTACTATTGGTTTCAAAATGTCACTTCATTACTTTGAGAGTGAATTGGTTGTGACTCCGGCCAATCCCGGGGACACTGGGAAGGAGGAACATAGACCTTTCATGCTTCCCACAGGTCTCGTAGCCTCCACCATGTCAAAGAGATTCAGTATCATACACAACAAGCATAGGCAACTCTCGTTGGGCCTCATCACAAATCAAAGAGGGAAAAAAGACAGTCCGACCTTTGAATAAACATGAACTTCGCCGAGAGTATTTCTGAAGAGGTCTGGGATTGAGGCCCCTAGCAGCAAGCATCTGAAAGCAGTCTACATTGATTCAGTCTACATTGATTCATTAAGGCACCGCTAGTGCCTTAATATAGCAAGGTCACGGTTTACATTCCTGTCTACAACATGAACCATATTGTTAGAATTAAATGAGAGGGAGAGTGAATCAATTACAATCTGTTGATCAATAAAGATATCTAACAACTGTTTCCTTTATAGGATCCATGGATTGAAGGAAATCCTTTGTGACAAAACTACTCAAATGTTCCAAACATAATAGTCACTCAACCTCAAATTGTGAAGCAATTTATAATATTTTATCCTATTTTCAGGTGTGAACTGATCGGAGTGATTGATAGCTTCTGTTGTAAAGCTATTGCATTCCATCACCATCTCTCCTCCTCCCAGTCCCATGTGAAATGAGGAGAGGAGGAGTATGGTGGGGACTGTGGGAGCTAGCTGCCTCATTGGTGTGCAAGACATGTCCAACCCCTCATTCTCCACAGCACCAGTAAACAGCAACACAGAGGCCCATTGTGCCCAGGCAAAAAAAATCACTCTGTTTCAGAAGGAATGAACAGAACTCTCACTCAGTCTCACTCATACCAACTCAATGGCCTCTGCTAGTTACCCACAAGCAGAATGTCAGTATTATAAGATAAGACTCACATAATGAACTTTTTCATGGTCAGTGTTCTGTATTGAAAATGTTTAAGCATAAAATCCATGATTCAATCAAATCAGAAGGCCAGTCATTGCTAACTTCAATTCCCAATTTGTGTTGGTTCTCAGTAGACACTTATTTCATTAATCTATTTGACCAATGTGATTAACAACCTGTGATAAAAAAAAACAACAACAACAACACTGTGCACTCTTTACAAAGTCAATGTGAAATCCAACAAATCAAGTGAAAAGTCCCCACACTGTAGAATCCATTGAAAATGCACAAGCTGAAAAATATCTGCAACATGGACAGTGACACAATAGTAGCTACTTGAAGCAGCCAGGAAACAAAGTGAGAGAAAAAACAGCAGAACAATCTGGGCTTGAAGAAGGTATAGGTCTACAGCAGACCTCAAAGCAAATGTCACCTGAAGGGCAGAATATAATCTTGTCTCCTTAAAACCATTAGAAACAAGACATGTTGTGTATGAGGAGCTTTGAGAACTAATCATAATTTGTGCCTTTCAAGTAAGCTCCTGGAGAGCTGTAGTTTTTATCACCCTTAAATCAGAATATTGAGATAAATAAACTACACTTTTAGTGGACACTGCTTCTCTCTAACTTTTGGGTAGACAATAATAAGTGTGAAATTAATGGTATTCCTGTGAGGGCCCTTGGTCGATAAATTCGTCATTCGTGCCAAAAGTACTCATCAAATTCCTCATCAATACACATTGGTCTATGGATTCCATCAAAGAGAGAGATGTTACCGCCCCCAAAGCACCCAACCCCTCATCACATGGGAGCACACACACAAACTAAAACACACAAAGATAGACAGTTATAATCTTAATAATGCTCACCTCAAATTCAGACTTGACAAAGTGCTTCGGTGAAAATGTTGTTGCTCTTCTGGCACTTGTATTGCTCATCTATAGCATACAATCTTATGCAATTCGCTAAATTGTACATCTTGAAAGACACTTAGATATTCAAAACATTATTTACCATACATACCCTCTTCAATTATGTTTAATGTAATGGACAAATAATTAAATTGTACATAAAGATTCTTAAAATACAGCAAATTTCCATTTGCAGAAAGCAAAGATAAAATACTCGGAGTGCAAAGGCACTTCTGGAATAAATGGATCGTCATGTGGACGGAACCTTTACATGTGTTTCACACTCATTATTATATACAGGAATGTCATTTCTCAATTATTCATCTAAAAATGATATTTGTTTCCACAGAGAAAATAAAATATATTATATAAAATGCACACAGCCGTATTATACATAGTTCTTGCGGTACCTGCTACAGTCTTTATATTTAAAGTATAATAAATATGTTAAACCTCCAGTAATATAATATAACTGTCTGCATAAAGGGCTACGTTTACTCAATACAGCTGGAAAATAAAAAATATATAAAAAGGCTTAGGTTGCTTTGTTTGAGTTGGACTCGTCAATTTGTGGAATACATAGATACATACCGATGTAATACGTGTGATGATAGGGCCATATCTTACAACTGACTCATTGCAGTATGTTTTTCCAGAACTTCGAGGTAGTCTGGTTCTGTTTTTAGCTTCCCAGGCAGCAAAGGGTGTTCATTTTTTGATTGTTCAGCATAATACTTTCGTGGAGTCCCATAGAGAACAGTTTTATTCAACCTGTCCTGTTTGTGTCGTCTAGTAGTTTCAAAGGGAGGAATGAATTGTCTTTTCGGTAAAGTGCAGAAACTGTAATTCTGATCGCCAGCCGTCGGAAGCTCCTTAACTCGCTCTGCAATGTTTTGATAAAGCAGCTCCGGCTGTCGATTGCCACAAGATTGTTTTTCATTGAGTTCCACTGTGCTTATGGTATATGGGCTTGGGGGCAACTCCGACTTTTTCGGGTCCATGGTGCTGAAAGTTAGCTCTTTTAGATTCCTATAGTACGCCACCTGCTCGCTATCTTTCTGCATGTAGATGGGGTTCTGACACATCTGGCTAGCGGGGGGAGGGATGTAGTTATACACATGTGTCTCTGTTTTATCTGCAGTGGGCTCTGAGCTATATGAACCATACTGTACGTGGAAAGAGTTTATATCTAAATGATTGGCACTGGCGGGGACGCTATCAATTCCTTTGCGTCGTTTGAGGACGAATACGAAAAGACCAGCCCCGAAGCAGACCGACAGAATGAACACCACGAGCAGTCCCAGTATGAGAACAGACAGGGGCACCTCCGGTTGCATCTCGGGTATCTGCTCTTCTGTTGACGTGATGGCAAGCGGGGGAGTGGAGTCGGTGCTGGGACTGACCGTGGGGGCCTTGGTTAGGCCTACTGTGACCTCGTTAGGCTCGGGACAAATTGCGTCATTACGCAGAGATCTGAGCAGCCGCCCTGCATGTTTGGAGGGCGAATCACATGTGATTTCATTTACCACGACACTGGTGCTGGACAGCTCCATCCAGTTTTTAAGGGCGACGATGTCGCATGTGCAATCCCATGGGTTCTCCTGCAGATCGATCTGAATGAATGCGGAGAGCTGGTCGAGCACACCGCGCACCGGCAGGTGGGAGAAGTGATTGTTCCTCAGGTTTAGTCTTGTTAGCATAGTCCCCCAAAATATATTGTCGGGAAGGGATCTTAGTAGATTGTTGTTTAGGAACAGCAGCTGCAGATTCTGTAATGAGTTAAACGTCTGTGGTAAAATGTCCTTGATGACATTGTACTCCAGGTATAAATATTGAAGGCTCTGCAGCCCTACGAATAATGATTGGGATAGACTTTCAATGTAATTGCCATTGAGGTAAAGTCTCCGTAGATTAGCCAGGTTGTCAAAGGCCCCGTCCTGAATAACAGCTATCCTATTATTTCCTAAATGGAGGAGCTCGAGTGTGCTGTATTCGGTTAGGTCTGTTGTATATATGGTATGTAAGTAATTCCCTGTTAAATGCAATTTCTTTGGATAGGAGGGTTTAGGGGTAAGCTCTGTTATATTATGCAATTTCCTCTCCTGGCAGTTGATATTTAATCCAGTGTCTGCGTTCTGGGAGGTACAGACGCATATACTAGGGCAGGTCATGGGAACAGGGGACCTAGTCTGATAAACCATTATAGGCCCCAGCACTTGTTTGTCCTTACCAGACGTTACCCGTTGTGTAGGGCGATTTCTCATTTTAGGGGGACGGGAGGCCCGTGGGGCTTTTGTTGGAGTGACACCGGGGTGTAGGGTGGGAGAGGGGCCGTCGTATTGGGAATCAGAAGGGGGTTGCATTGCGCGGTGATTAGAATCACCAGCATTACGTCGGGGGCATAGATCTTGCCTAATCAATTGCGTAATGTCCTTTCCATGCAGTCTAAAGGGGGTCTCGCACACGATGTCCCCTACAAAGACCGAGATGGTGTCCAGCCAGGCTTTTAAGGGTATCAGATCACAGGTGCAATTCCACGGGTTCTCCTCCAGTTGGATCTCCATAATGCCGCCTATGTGCTCCAGCACACCAGCAAAAGGCAGCATCTTAAGCCGGTTTCCCCTTAGATCCAAATGCGTTAACATAACGAAACGAAATACATTGTTGGGAAGAGACAGCATGAGGTTGTCGTTGAGAATCAGCACTTTGAGTTTATTTAATTTGCCGAATGCACCTGCTTCAATGGCGCTGATGTAATTATAATCTGCCTGTAAATACTCCAAACTCTCTAAACCAGCAAAGGTGACTTCCTTGATTATCTCCAAGTTATTGTTGTTGAGATGAAGTCGTTTTAAAAACCTCAGTCCAGTAAAAGCTCCAGTCTGTATCTCCTGTAACCCGTTGTTTCCCAGGTGAAGGGATGTGACATTACCATAATTGATAAACTCGTTCGGATTAAGTCTCGAAAGAAAGTTTCCATTGAGAAAGAGTTGGCAGATTTTGTTCGGCGGAGGCTGAAATAGACTCACCGTTGTAAACCCTTTGTTTTCGCAGTTAATGCTCAATATATTCTCCTTTTCCTCACAGGAGCAGCGGTTCTTACAAATTTCTTTCGATGTTTTGCGGCTGTCTGTCTTCGATGCGAAACTGGTCACAGTTAAAACGCTGAGCAACAAAACGCTGTTCAGCATTTTTACAACAATGTTGCTGAATTATCCAGCATCAACGTTGTATGAGCCTTGGAGCTGGGAATTTCAGTAGGGACATGTAACCCAAATTAAGACAACATTAGTGTAAAAAAGGTACCCGGGCGCACGGACGCGCAGGTCTCTCCATTGATCTTCGTTACAACCCAACAGGCAAATTAAACCAGGAATCATTCATCGGATACGTTCTGCGCCAGGTTTGAGTGGGCACATTGTCTGTTAGTCAGGGGATAGCTTCCCAATGTAGGCTACCGCAATCCCCGGTGTTACCCACGACCATTCATGCAGCAGTTTCAAGCATTTCCGTAGCAGCACAATCAGAAACAGTGAGATAGATACTCACTCAGCGACAGAGATTGTACAGTCTCTGCTCGCCTTGATCCCACGAAATTCCATTCGTCATTAAGTACAATTTCGTTTTTTACAAAAAATTAAATGTATGTAGCATATCACTTGGAGTTTTCCTTCACTTTCTCGATAAAAACACTGAGAGATCCAACTCTGAGAGAGACTGGATACTGAGGAATAGCCTCCGCAGAGGGCTATCTATGCCTTAGAATTTCTGCTCTACGTCCTCCCACATTCAAGGAATTCAGCCCTACGTCACTAGCATCGACAACTGTCATTCTTGTTAAGAAAAGTTTTCCATTCTTCTCATAGTAATTGTAAAAATAGCATTATTTTTCAGGGTAAGATTACTGGTACCTTGGCTACTAATGAAAATAGCAGTAGTAGGATAGTTTATAATAAACACCATGCTAATGTTATAATAATAAACATTGTCACAGGGTAATATAAATTCAATTGGAATACAACACCTTTTTGTAGAGTTAACAACATTAATGGGAACTTCAGAAAAGTAGTGTACTACAATTTAATAAGATTTTATTTCCCCTACAAAATGCATGAGAAAATATATGAAAAATGAATCTTCAATACAACCTTCAGTTGTATTATTATTTTTAATGATTTAGAAACCAAGCTCAGTATTGTAAGTGGAATCTTGTTTTTTGCACACCACTAGGGGGAATACGCACCTCTACCATTTGAATAGGGCTTCAACACACACACACATATGCACGCCCAATTCAAAAGAGTAACATGTTTTCTATATAGTGACTCTGATAAAGTAACAGGCATAGGACGAGCCTGAGCAAACGGATGTTAGGTTGAAAATACTGTATCCGTAAACCCGATGTTAGTATAGGCTAGTGATTAACTAATGTGTCTCATGGGCAAGGGGTGTTACAGGAAGCAACATTTCCTTTCATAGGATACCCAGAGGCAATGTAATTATTATTCGTCGGTTGAACCTTATTGGGGGCATGAGATCCCTCCGAGCACTTACCAAAACAATGGCGGACAATTTCTCTCCGCTTGGATCTAACACTTTGGCAACCCTAAAACCAGTAGTAACCACCAACTTCAATGACATTTATCTTAAAATTAAAATAAATATCTAATTTTCCCGGACCCCAATAAGATTGTTGCTGAGGAGGGCTTGTTAGCTAACTACAGGGTTTGAGTCACCTCAGCCATTTTTTAAAATAAAACAGGTCAGCGACCAACACTAGCTAGCTAACGTAAGCTAGACATGTCACGTACAGTGGGGCAAAAAAGTATTTAGTCAGCCACCAATTGTGCATGTTCTCCCACTTAAAAAGATGAGAGAGGCCTGTAATTTTCATCATAGGTACACTTCAACTATGACAGACAAAATGAGAAAAAAATTCCAGAAAATCACATTGTAGGATTTTTAATGAATTTATTTGCAAATTATGGTGGAAAATAAGTATTTGGTCAATAACAAAAGTTTATCTCAATACTTTGTTATATACCCTTTGTTGGCAATGACAGAGGTCAAACGTTTTCTGTAAGTCTTCACAAGGCTTTCACACACTGTTGCTGGTATTTTGGCCCATTCCTCCATGCAGATCTCCTCTAGAGCAGTGATGTTTTGGGGCTGTTGCTGGGCAACATGGACATTCAACTCCCTCCAAAGATTTTCTATGGGGTTGAGATCTGGAGACTGGCTAGACCACTCCAGGACCTTGAAATGCTTCTTACGAAGCCACTCCTTCGTTGCCCGGGCGGTGTGTTTGGGATCATTGTCATGCTGAAAGACCCAGCCACGTTTCATCTTCAATGCCCTTGCTGATGGAAGGAGGTTTTCACTCAAAATCTCACGATACATGGCCCCATTCATTCTTTCCTTTACACGGATCAGTCGTCCTGGTCCCTTTGCAGAAAAACAGCCCCAAAGCATGGTGTTTCCACCCCCATGCTTCACAGTATGTATGGTGTTCTTTGGATGCAACTCAGCATTCTTTGTCCTCCAAACACGACGAGTTGAGTTTTTACCAAAAAGTTCTATTTTGGTTTCATCTGACCATATGACATACTCCCAATCTTCTTCTGGATCATCCAAATGCTCTCTAGCAAACTTCAGACGGGCCTGGACATGTACTGGCTTAAGCAGGGGGACACGTCTGGCACTAGTCCCTGGCGGCGTAGTGTGTTACTGATGGTAGGCTTTGTTACTTTGGTCCCAGCTCTCTGCAGGTCATTCACTATGTCCCCCCGTGTGGTTCTGGAATTTTTGCACACCATTCTTGTGATCATTTTGACCCCACGGGGTGAGATCTTGCATGGAGCCCCAGATCAAGGGACATTATCAGTGGTCTTGTATGTCTTCCATTTCCTAATAATTGCTCCCACAGTTGATTTCCTCAAACCAAACTGCTAACCTATTGCAGATTCAGTCTTCTCAGCCTGGTGCAGGTCTACAATTTTCTTTCTGGTGTCCTTTGACAGCTCTTTGGTCTTGGCCATAGTGGAGTTTGGAGTTTGACTGTTTGAGGTTGTGGACAGGTGTCTTTTATACTGATAACAAGTTCAAGCAGGTGCCATTAATACAGGTAACGAGTGGAGGACAGAGGAGCCTCTTAAAGAAGTTACAGGTCTGAGGGAGCCAGAAATCTTTCTTGTTTGTAGGTGACGAAATACTTATTTTCCACCATAATTTGCAAATAAATTCAGAAAAAATCCTACAATGTGATTTTCTGGACTTTTTTTCTCATTTTGTCTGTCATAGATGAAGTGTGCCAGCTGGTTAGATATGGTTCAACCATGGACAACAACAACAACTGACTACTAGTTCGTTTTCACCAAAATATGTTCAACTCATGGATAGTTTATCCAGTGATCACTGCATTTAGAAGTATAGCTACTGACTGACATGTAGATAGCTAGCATGCTGGCTAACACTGGCCAGGCCAGTTAGCCAAACTCAAGAGCTACTGGTTAGGCATGATAACACCATGGGCAACAATAACTGGCAATATGTTTGTTTTTAGACAAATATGTTCAACTCATAGTAAGTTTATACACTTACCACTGCATTTAGGATGCTAGCTAAATTACTGAAATGTAGATAACTAGCTCACTGGCCAGCCAGTAGCCATTACTTGGCAACAAATTGTGGATTTCCTATTCCGTGGGTCAACTTGCTTATATTAATCAACAGACAGTTTGTGGAAAGGTAAAACCCCACCGGTGTAACCTCACACACCCAAGAAAGCTCAACCAATCACCCAACATAACTCATGAATATCAATGACTTTCCTACGAAAGGACATTTTGTTTACAGGAAGGACCTGGACAAATGGCTTTAGGGTTAAGTCAAGTCAACTTGGTTATATAGCCTACAGATTGAGCCACAATAATAAAATCAGCACAGAACAAAATGTCCATACAATTTATCAATTCAAAATAATACAGAGCTCTTATACAGTAGACCTACGTTCTCAAAATATCAGAGGGAGAAACCAACTCCTGAGCCAAATTTGTTCGCCCTGCCACCCAGGACAGCTTTTCCCGTTTTCTTAAACCCTTACGAAAAAACATTGCAGTCAGAGTGCAATGTAATTCGAGTGCAGTATTACTGCAGTATGCTGCAAAACCTGCATCCAAAATAACAGTTTTTTTACTGCAGTCATTTTGCAGTGTAACTGCAGTTAGAGTGCAGTTATTCTGCAGATACTGTGTCCAAAATACCATAGTCGACTGCAGTTACTGAACATTTACTGCAGTTTGAATCTGCAATATTTTTTTTGTAAGGGCAACCTTACGCAGCTGTTACTGGATATGAATAGGCACCCAATCTTATAGGATCAGGAAGTGCACTTCGGATGTGCGGGAAACAATGAATGAGCATGCGATTAACATTTCTAAAGTGAGTTATTCATGACCTATAGGACTTATGGTAAACAAAAATCATTAGCTGACCGTGCAAACTATTAAACCAAACGCTTGCATGAGCGCAATAATTGACATTGCTGAAATAGGCCTAATCAAACAAACACAGAAGCAAGGTGAATAAAATTCACATATGTCCAAACAACATAAAGACTAAATGACTTTGACATACAACAAAATACCTAGCGTTTAGGTATACATTCGGTAATGGGTAGACAATCAAATTAATGTAATGGCGGGGAATAAGGGGAATATTAATTTGTGAAATGCAGACTGTGCTAGGCTGGCTTGCATCCTCACAGTCAGTGAACATGATGTTTACTCTGTCTAGATTAAGGACTCATATCCATTTAAACATGTTTCATGTTTCTGCACATTGTTTGAGATTACACTATTTAAAATGGTTTCGTATCCATGATTTAAGATGAGAATCATGTCATAAACGCAATAAATCATAGTCTGATAGAATAACACAAAGGACAATAACAATAACTTCCAAATAGATTCAGATGGATTTGTACATATTTGTGATGGCACAGCTTGACAGGCCAATTGTCAAATTCATTACAGGGCACAGAGGGGAATGGTTACCAAATGCACCACTGCAAGAGTGGGCTTGGTGTTTTAACTATCTGATTGAATAAAGCAATGTGGTCATAAAAATACATGATAGCCAACGATAGACAGAAATGCAGCAGGCCCTACGTGGCATTGTGCCTTTTGGCATTTTGCCCCAAAGTTACACACAGCACAACTAAACGTTCCAAAGAATTCAGTTGTAGCCATCTCTATCACACAACATTTGACCAGAATGTGATGATGGAGAACTGACTTTGGATGGGGTAATGGTAATCTCTGGAGGGAAACTTTTGCTTCCTGTAGTCTCTAATGAACAGGAGGTATCCTATAAGCTGATAATGTATTTGAACAGCCCACACATAACAAGATAGGAGATAACAGAAGTTTTGTCTTTGGACTGTTGACACAGGATAGATAAAGTGTCACGTATGACACAACGAGAGATAACAAATATACAGTACATGCAACCATGTAAGTCTTTATTTAGGACACATGTGGCATTGATCTTTGGCTCTTTTTAACCCATTAGAGGACTCCTTCTTTAATCCATCTGTGAGGTCAGGTCTTTGTCATTGTAAATAAAGTTGAAGTCAGAAGTTCACACACTTAGGTTGGAGTCGTTAAAACTCATTTTTCAACCACTACTTACATTTCCTGTGAACAAACTATAGTTTTGGCAAGTCGGTTAGGACATCTACTTCATGCATGACACAAGTCATTTTTCCTACAATTGTTTATTTCACTTATCACTGTATCACAATTCCAGTGGGTCAGAAGTTTACATACACTAAGTTGACTGTGCCTTTTAAACAGCTTGGAAAATTCCAGAAAATTATATCATGGCTTTAGAAGCTTCTGATAGGGTAATTGACATAATTTGAGTGTCAACGCTTTGGGAGGCTGGTAAAAAGGAGTCAGGCGCAGGAGAGTTGAGATGCGTGGACAAGGTATTTAATATATGAAAAAACACCAATATAGAAACAATACAAGGGTGCGTGAAATATACCGGTACCACGAATAAATGGGCGTAAATACAGAACCCGGCAACAAAATACCAGCCATCAACATAGAACAAACACGCAGACAAACATGGGGGAAACCAGAGGGTTAAATAATGAACATGTAATGATGGAATTGAAACCAGGTGTGTAAAAACCAAAGACAAAACAAATGGAAAATGAAAAGTGGATCGGGGATGGCTAGAAGCTCGGTGACGTCGACCGCCGAATGCCGCTCGAACAAGGAGAGGGACCGACTCCGGCGGAAGTCGTGACATTGAGTCAATTGGAACTTCTGACCCACTTGGAATGTGATGAAAGAAACAAAAGCTGAAATAAATCATTCTCTCTAGAAGTATTCTAACATTTCATCGTCTTAAAATAAAGTGGTGATCCTAACTTACCTAAATCAGGGAATATTTACTAGGATTAAATGTCAGGAATTGTGAAAAACTGAGTTTAAATGTATTTGGCTAAGGTGTATGTACAGTTGAAGTCGGAAGTTTACATACACCTTAGCCAAATACATTTAAACCAAGTAAAATCCCTGTCTTAGGTCAATTAGGATCACCACTTTATTTTATGAATGTGAAATGTCAGAATAATAGTAGGGAGAATGATTTATTTCAGCTTTTATTTATTTCCTCACATTCCCAGTGGATAAGAAGTTTACATACACTCAATAAGTATTGCCGTTAAATTGTTTAACTTGGGTCAAGCGTTTCTGGTAGCCTTCCACAAGCTTCCCACAATAAGTTGGGTGAATTTTGGCCCATTCCTCGTGACAGAGCTGGTGTAGCTGATTCAGGTTTGTAGGCCTCCTTGCTCGCACACGCTTTTTAAGTTCCGCCCACACATTTTCTGTAGGATTGAGGTCAGGGCTTTGTGATGGCCACTCCAATACCTTGACTTTGTTGTCCTTAAGCCATTTTGCCACAACTTTGGAATTATGCTTGGGATCAATGTCCATTTGGAAGACCAATTTGCAACCAAGCTTTAACTTCCTGACTGATGTCTTGAGATGTTGCTTCATTATATTCACATAATTTTCCATCCTCATGAAGACATCTATTTTGGGAAGTGCACCATTCCTTCCTGCAGCAAAACGCCCCCAACAACATGATGCTTCCACCCCTGTGCTTCACGGTTGGGATGGTGTTCTTCGGCTTGCAAGCATCCCCCTTTTTCCTCCAAACATAACAACGGTCATTATGGACAAACAGTTCTATTTTTGTTTCATCAGACGAGAGGACATTTCTCCAAAAAGTACGACCTTTGTCCCCAAGTGCAGTTGCAAACCATAGTCTGGAAATGTTATGGCGGTTGTGGAGCAGTGGCTTCCTCCTTGCTGAGCAGCCTTTCCGGTTACGTCAATATAGGACTCGTTTTACTGTGGATATAGATACTTTTGTACCTGTTTCCTCCTGCATCTTCACAAGGTCCTTTGCTGTTGTTCTGGGATTGATTTGCACATTTCACACCAAAGTACGTTCATCTCTAGGAGAAGGAACGCGTCTCTTTCCTGAGCGGTATGACGGCTGCGTGGTCCCATGGTGTTTATACTTGCGTACTATTGTTTGTACAGATGAACGTGGTACCTTCAGGCGTTTGAATATTGCTCCCAAGGATAAACCAGACTTGTGGAGGTCTACAATTTTTTTCTGAGGTCTTGGATGATTTCTTTTGATTTTCCCATGTTAAGCAAAGAGGCACTGAGTTTGAAGGTAGGCCTTGAAATACATCCTCAGGTACATGTCCAATTGACTCAAATGATGTCAATTAGCGTATCAGAAGCTTCTAAAGCCATGACATAATTTTCTGGAATTTTCCAAGCTGTTTGACCGTGCCGGTCAACATAGTGTATATATACTTCTGACCCACTGGAATTGTGATACAGTGTTACATAAGTTTAATCATCTGTCTGTAAACAATTGTTGGAAAAATTACTTGTGTCATGCACAAAGTAGATGTCCTTACCGACTTGCCAAAACTATAGTTTGTTAACAAGACATTTTTGGAGTGGTTGAAAAACAAGTTAATTACTCCAACCTAAGTGTATGTAAACTTCCAACTTCAAGTGTTTGTGCACAAATATGTACAGTATGTATTCAGAATATATTTACACTATAAACAGAAATGCAAGGGGGGGAAAAATGTCCATTGCTTGTGTTTCTTGTCCCAAGCAAGCCTCTTCTTATTATTGGTGTCCTTTAATAGTGGTCTCTTTGCAGCAATTTGACCATGAAAGCCGGATTCACACAGTCTCATCTGAACAGTTTCTATTTGTAGTGCTCAAGCTCTGATATCTAAGTGAAGAAATTAGCTATAAGTGATTTCACGCGTGAGAACTGGGTGTCGGTAATCGGTAAATGAGTGTGGCATTTTGAATCACAGTGTTTTCCAAACGAAACATAAGACCTGTTAGTTTTGAATGATGTGTCTAATGTAGAGAACTGTGTTTAGTGTTTTGCAAAAAGTGTTTTACAATTGCAAAATGAGTGTAAAGCAGATAATTTGCTTGAAATTTTGCAGACTTGGTCTGAAGATTAGATGCATTAGTTAATGGTTTCACTGAGTGTGCCTCATATGTGTAAGTGATTGTAAAACACTGTAAATCAAGCACTTCTGGTCTATCACAATACTCCTAACATGCCATTTACCACAATCTGTATAGCTGTATCTCTCTAAAGATTTTCTACATATTTGATGTCAGAAATCCTGCTCTCAAAACCCTATCCTTGTCTCAAGAAGGACTGGACATCGATGAGCACTCAAAGCAGTTCAACCAGAAAGAACCTAGTCTCTCTCTCTCTCTGCTACTTCTCTTTTATTAACCCATCACTGGACAGGAGCTTGTATTTTCCTACAGATTCACTCCCATCCAGAGACAATGTGCTCCTCACACATAACTTCTGTGGTCCTGTCAAGTCACACAGTGATAAATTGTGTTACAGAAGCCTGCAGAAGTGCTGACCTGAACACAAGTTGCTATGAATGATTTCCTGTTGTCTGCTAGAGGGAGTGAGTGATGGATTGAGGGCTTGGACACATCAATCTGTTACCCTGGAGTCAGGTGTTGCCACCTTTGTGTATCTCTGCTGTTCCACTTTTCCTTCTTTCCTTTACAGGCTATGTCCCTGAGAGGTCTGTCTCTCTGTCTCCTTTCTTAAGTGCAACCGATTTTGTTTATGGTGACTATGCAGGTCAGAGAACAAGAGAATCCAGAACAGACAATATTCACTCTGGCCTCAATTGTTGTTGTTTTGTATTTCTTTATGTATTTGCCTTAGTGTTTTTTGGCTTATGCATAATGGTGAAGCAAAGACAAAATTCCTTTTCACATGATTTTAATCTCATTCCAAAACGGCATTTTGCCTCGCTTATGTGCTTGATGAAAACTGTGGTATGAATAATTCTGTAAAATGAAGGACTGCGATCCTGCACCAGTAAAAAAATGGATTCAATATTCAAATTCAATCACATAAGAAAAAAAATATTATAGTGTTCTCTACATAGACAGGAGAGCCGGAGAGAGAGAGAGAGAGAGAGAGAGAGAGGGAGGGAAGGAAAGAAGGAAAGAAAGAAAAGGAAAGAGGGAGAGAAAGAGAGAGAGGTTACTTAATTCCAGAACACCAGGTTGTTGTTCTCTCCCATTCCAGGGGCTCAGCAGAATGTAATATAACTATCTCCTGAGAGACATCTCACCATCTGAACTGGCAAATCATTATGATGAATTAATTTAGCAGAAGGAATTGTTTGAGATAGATTAGGTGTGATTGAAAAGATTGTTAACGAGTAATAATGTCCACTTCAATTTCAGAGGCCACAAGATAATCACTTCTTTATTTGCTGTCTCCCTGTTTTCAATCTGCAATAGTTTACTGTTTCTATAAAACTCGCTATAAAGACCAATGATCTTTGTCCTACTTTGCCACAACTCTTAAGTGTCAGTACAGTAGCTGCAGCAATAATGGGTGACATTGAAAATGGATCATTGAGGTTAATTCAGGAAACTACAGCACACTTGTTGTGTAGTGGTTATGAGGAAGAAACAAGATAACACAATTAGCTAATTATTTATTTATATGTAATCCATTTGAACAAGGCTCCTGAAACACCAGACAGTATTGTTATTTATGGATGAATTTGTAATGACAGTCATCACCGGATATCCAGTATCTAGCACAACCTATGGATTTCCAGGGCTGAGGGAGAATGCAACCAGAGCCTCCAACAGTACTCTGGTGTGTGAGAGAGTGCCAGACAACGGCTCTTACCCTGCCATGTGTGAGGGTGCCAGACAGTGGCTCTATCCCCAGCAGTTTGGTTATAGGCTTGAGTCTGTGTGACCACACATCTTTCAATAGTAAAGCAATTGGAGACAGAAAAGATCCCAGGCAGACAGGGCTTGGTATGGAGTGTTGTGTCTGACCGCTCTCTGGTGTCTGGGGACATGATGCACACACAAGTTTAAGCAGGGACAAGTCTGTGTGTCTTTATACACAAATTGAAACAGCAATGTGCATCCTTTAGCTAGACAGCTCAAAAACCTGGATTCGTTCTGTCGGCCTAAGAAATGTCCTCCAACTGCTCCCATCATCCAGCTGGTTTTGGTAATTTGAAAATCAGTTCTTATGTAATCATAGCCCTATTTTACAGCTTTTTAAAATACAGATGGTTCTCAAGAGGATACACCCTTTGGTGAATAAAAGAGAGAGACAACTTTTGCAATTGTGGTCTGCACCCTGAGTTGTGAGTATAGATGTGGCTCTCCTCTGGGACAGGGCTCCAGACTAACATTTTCCCCTGGTGGCACAGTGTCACACAATAAAATACATTTGAGACATCATCTTATGGCTTGTTTTGTTAGCAACCTTACTTTGTTACCTGACAACTTTACGTATCATAATTTCTTTTCATTAAACTTTTTCACTCCGGACGCTTTATCTGGACATGGTTCGTCAGGACTTCCAACAGCCGATGGTAAGTAGTAACATTAACATGATGCCTTCGAATTGCAGTCGCTGTACTCATAATATACAGGAGAACGATCGCCTTACAGTGAGGATAGCTGTGCTGCAAGCCCAGCTTCAGACGCAATCATTAGGCAAGGGTAATTTCAGTGAAGGAAAGGATGAAACAGCATCTGTGCCACCAGTAACTACAGATAGTAACGTTAGTACAAATCCCCTCGCACGGTCCCCGCAGCCAACTTTCTCATGGTTTCTGGAGGGAAATGCTGTAGGAATGCTCAACCGGTTTCGCTCATTCAGCCGACAGAAACTTTCAACCGGTTTTCCCCATTAAGCAACGAGTCGGAGGCCGAGCCTTCTCTGGTCTCTACTCCTCCCGTTACGGGGTCTGAGACGCCGAAGCTTCCCACCATTAGCTCTGACAAATTGAAAACCCTAGTCATTGGCGACTCCATTACCCGCAGTATTAGACTTAAAATGAATCATCCAGTGATCATACACTGTTTACCAGGGGGCAGGGATACCGACGTTCAGGCTAATCTGAAGATGGTGCTGGCTGAAGCTAAAACTGGCGGGTGTAGAGAGTATAGAGATATTGTTATCTCACATCTCGAAATAGGGCTACTTAATGTTAGATCCCTCACTTCAAAGGCATGGAACCAATCATCCACCTCCACTGACTAAAAAGGGGATTTTCAGTATCTGTCCAACACTAGACATAATCCTCAGTCCAGACTTTCTGAACAATGTGGATTAACAAGAAAGACTACTTGAACTAATCACTGATCACCATGAAACATGGCTTAAGCCTGATGAATTACTATGTTAAATGAGGCCTCACCTTCCAGTTACACTAGTGACCATATCCCCAGTGCACCCCGCAAAGGCGGAGGTGTTGCTAACATTTACGATAGCAAATTTCTATTTACAAAAATAAAATGACGGTTTCGTCTTTTGAGCTTCTAGTCATGGAATCTATGCAGCCTACTCAATCACTGTTTGTAGCTAGTGTTTACAGGCCTCCTGGGCCATATACAGTGTTCCTCACTGAGTTCCCTGAATTCCTATTGGACCTTGTAGTCACAGCAGATAATATTCAAATTTTTGGTGATTTTAATATTCACATGGAAAAGTCCACAGACCCACTCCAAAAGGCTTTCGGAGCCATCATCGACTCAGTGGGTTTCGTCCTACATGTCTCTGGACCTACTCACTGTCACAGTCATACTCTGGACCTAGTTTTGTCCCATGGAATACATGTTGTGAATGGAGTGGAAATTGGAGTGGAAATGGCGCCACACCAAACTGGAAGTCTTCCGACTAGCTTGGAAAGACAGTACCGTGCAGTATCAAAGAGCCCTCACTGCTGCTTGATCATCCTATTTTTCCAACTTAATTGAGGAAAATAAGAACAATCCAAAAATGTATTTTTGATACTGTCGCAAAGCTAACTAAAAGGCAGCATTCCCCAAGAGAGTATGGCTTTCACTTCAGCAGTAATAAATTCATGAACATCTTTGAGGAAAATATCCTGAACATTAGAAAGCAAATTACGGACTCCTCTTTAAATCTACGTATTCCTCCAAAGCTCAGTTGTCCTGAGTATGCAAAACTCTGCCAGGACCTAGGATCAAGAGAGACACTCAAGTGTTTAATACTATATCTCTTGACACAAAGATGAAAATAATCATGGCCTCTAAACCTTCAAGCTGCATACTGGACCCTATTCCAACTAAATTACTGAAAGAGCTGCTTCCTGTGCTTGGCCCTCCTATGTTGAACATAATAAACGGCTCGCTATCCACCGGATGTGTACCAAACTCACTAAAAGTGGCAGTAATAAAGCCTCTCTTGAAAAAGCCAAACCTTGACCCAGAAAATATAGAAAACTATCGACCTATATTGAATCCTCCATTCCTCTCAACATTTTTGAAAAAGCTGTTGCGCAGCAACTCACTGCCTTCCTGAAGACAAGCAATGTATACGAAATGCTTAGGTCTGGTTTTAGACCCCATCATAGCACTGAGAATGCACTTGTGAAGGTGGTGAATTACCTTTTAATGGCGTCAAACCGAGGCTCTGCATCTGTCCTCGTGCTCCTAGACCTTAGTGCTACTTTTGATACCATCGATCACAACATCCTTTTGGAGAGATTGGAAACCCAAATTGGCCTACATGGACCAGTTCTGGTCTGGTTTAGATCTTATCTGTTGGAAAGATACCAGTTTGTCTCTGTGAATGGTTTGTCCTCTGACAAATCAACTGTAAATTTTGTGTGTTCCTCAAGGTTCTGTTTTAGGACCACTATTGTTTTCACTATATATTTTACCTCTTGGGGATGTCATTGGAAAACATAATGTTAACTTTCACTGCTATGCTGATGACACACAGCTGTACAATTCAATGAAACATGGTGAAGCCCCAAAATTGCCCTCACTAGAAGCCTGTGTTTCAGACATAAGGAAGTGGATGGCGGCAAATGTTTTACTTTTAAACTCGGACAAAACAGAGATGCTTGTTCTCGGTCCCAAGAAACAAAGAGATCTTCTGTTGAATCTGTCAATTAATCTTGATGGTTGTACAGTCATCTAAAACCTGTGAAGGACCTCTGCGTTACTCTGGACCCTGATCTCTCTTTTGACGAACATATCAAGACTGTTTCAAGGACAGCTTTTTTTCCATCTATGTCACATTGCAAAAATCAGAAACTTTCTGTCCAAAAATGATGCAGAAAAATGTATCCATGCTTTTGTTACTTCTAGGTTAGACTACTGTAATGCTCTACTTTCTGGCTACCTGGATAACGGACTAAATAAACTTCAGTTAGTGCTAAATACGGCTGCTAGAATCCTGACTAGATCCAGAGAAATTGATCATATTACTCCAGAGCTAGCCTCCTGTTAAGGCAAGGGCTGATTTCAAGGTTTTACTGCTAACCTACAAAGCATTACATGGTCTTGCTCCTACCTATCTTTTCGATTTGGTCCTGCCGTACATACCTACACGTACTCTACGGTCACAAGTTGCAGGCCTCCTAATTGTCCCTAGAATTTCTAAGCAAACAGCTGGAGGCAGGGCTTTCTCCTATAGAGCTCCATTTTTATGGAATGGTCTGCCTACCCATGTGAGAGACGCAGACTCGGTCTCAACCTTTAAGTCTTCACTGAAGACTCATCTCTTCAGTAGGTCATATGATTGAGTGTAGTCTGCCCCAGGAGTGGGAAGGTGAACGAAAAGGCTCTGGAGCAACGAACCGTCCTTGCTGTCTCTGCCTGGCCGGTTCCACTCTCTCCACTGGGATTCTCTGCCTCTAACCATATTACAGGGGCTGAGTCACTGGCTTACAGGTGGTCTTCCATGTCGTCCCTAGGAGGAGTGCGTCACTTGTGTAGGTTGAGTCACTGACGTGATCTTCCTGTCTGGGTTGGCGTCCCCCCCCCTAATGTGAAAACACATTAGCTAGATCACTAACTAAACTAAACAAAAATATGAATGAAACATGCAACAATTTTACTGAGTTAGAGTTAAGGAAATCTGTCAATTAAAATAATTTCATTAGGTCCTAATCTATGGATTTCACGACTGGACAGGGGCACAGCCATGGGTGGGCCTGGGAGGGCACTGTCGTGGTAATTTCCTGTATTACTAAATGAAAGGAGAGTTTACAAACCACACACAAGTCAGAGTTATACTTTAAACTTTATCTTTTAATAATGAGCTTCACCATAGCCCTGAGAGTGTCAACTTAATGGCAACTGAGCTCTATTATAGCAAAGATCCACCCCCTAGTCAACATGACAAACCACAGATAATAGGAACTGTTCACAAAGAAATACTTTTACTTGAGAGAAGAGCATCCCATAGCCAGACAGCATTAGCTATAAATTATCGTTCAGTTTGGTCTCCTAAACGAGGTTCTAATCTCGTTATTGGTACAACATAGTACCAAAACATTACCTGATCCAATGGCATATATCAATTGTCAATTCTAGATACTCCCATCTCAAATACAATCCACCCCTGGACAAGCTCCCTCAGAGGCGTGAGCCTCTAGGTCATATACTATGAAAGATAAGTTTCATCGTCACAGGGGACATACATTGGTTCCAGACACTGCCATACTCCTCCCCCCAATTGGAAAAGGCTGGAGGCTGGACATTCCTGACTGGAGTGCAGACATAGTGGAGCCCTTCACATGGTTTCACAGATTTATTGATTATGAAGACAATGTTCAAACCTGACTTCTCCCTTTCTGATACTCTGCCTATTACCAGACATGTAAAAGACAAGTCTGACCTCTCCCCTCTCTGGGCCCCAAGTGACTTTTCCCTAGAGAAGAGAGAGGAAAATGCAACTGCCAACATTATAGTCCAAAAGAAGACATTCTAATGACAAGTATAAAGTAAATAAAATGTTATAAAATGTTATATACATGTTATTTGTATGTCTTGAAGTATCATTTAGACTGCTGTTGAGAAATAGTTACTATTTTGGCAACTCCTTCATGGAACAAAGATACGCCCCAAAGAACCTTTTTGGTACATGGAAATACTTTTATGTAACTACGTGCTAACTGTTCAGTACAGTACACATGATAAACCTCTTCCTATTACGTTTGCAAGAATGTCAGATGTAGCCTACAGAAGTTCAAAGCCACCCTCCCAGTCATACTGTGATAGAGCTGAGAAAAGCACTCTCTCTTTTATGGAGGACATAAAAGAAAACCCATGTTAAAATTGTGTATAACTTATACAAGCTCTTTCCTCTCTCCCTGTTTTACTGTCTACTCGGTAATTCAGAATCAGTCTTGTTACCTTTATATTCACAGCTTTCTGTGGTCTGTTATGACCCTGTTTGCTGTCATAACCATATGCGCTCTTTGAGACATTAAGGAAAATTAAGACATATTCCAGCCCAGCGGCCCTGGACACCATAGCTTTCTTTAAACAGAACAGAATCAATGGTAAAGGGTTTTGCTGCTTATGCATTCTCCACAAAGTCATGTCATTCCGCTTTTAATTATCCTAAGAAAAGTGTTATGTGGTGCATAATGGAGATTTTTCTCAATGTCCAAATTTTGTTGGCCTCTAGCGCAACTCACTTCTTATTAATTCTCTGCTGTAGGTTGTGCAGACATTTGGTTACATTTCCAAATGTTTGGCCTGGAGCTTATCTACGCTGCCATGCCCATCAGGTGCTGGTAAACACCTCAGAAGAGACAGGAGGCAATTACTAATAAGACAGTAGATCACAAGTGTTGAGTAATATCACTCTACCTGATTTTTCTGCAGATGGAGGTCAGTAGAGGTTTTGTCATGGAGTCCTCTGATTGAAAGACAGGCTGATACTGATGTCTGAATTGGGAAAGACCTTGCACTCAGCATAAAAATTATACACATCTATTACTTTTTATCGTCTTGCGTTGTTATTGAATCGAACGGTGGGGGGACCCGTGTATTCTTCAAATATTTCAGGGAACTGTCTTTACGTGACACCATACAGGAAGGGATGATGACTGAATGTTTGGCAAGATGGCCCCAGCACCACCACACAAAATGTTAATAGGTACAGTATCTATCAGCTGCGAATGAAAATAGGAGATGAAAGACAAATGTAATATTTGCACATTGTTATATTGTCAGAATACTGCTTCTTGAATGTTATCAAAACACCCTTACAAAAAAGATTGCAGTTTGAAACTGCAGTCAAAGTCCAGTAACTGCAGTCGACTCTGGTATTTTGGACACAGTAATTGCAGAATAACTGCAGTGTACAGCACTTGAACTGCAGTAATACTGCAAAACGACTGCAGTAAATAAAACATTTTTATTTTGAATGCAGTGTATTTGCAGTAATCTTTTTTCGTAAGGGTTTGTTCAGAATATCAACATTAGTTCAGCTACTGCAGTCTTCAGTGGCCTACAGAGTAGTATGAGAACTCTGTAGGCTAATTGCATCTCACTTGCATCTCAAATCTGCCTGTAGTTATTGACAACAGCCGGCTGGACCCTCCTAGCCTGGGTACCAGTCTATGTTTAGCTAACATTCCACTCCTTGTACTCTGTGTCATATGCCAAATGTTTGACAAGATGGACACGTGTCAGTGACAACCCGTCATTCAGCCCAACATTTTTAGCTTAAATCTTTTTTATATATATATATTGAATATTATTATTATTATTATATAGTTGAAGTCGGAAGTTTACATACACTTAGGTTGGAGTCATTAAAACTCGTTTCTCAACCACTCCACAAATGTCTTGTTAACAAACTATAGTTTTGGCAAGTCGGTAAGGACATCTACTTTGTGTATGTCACAAGTAATTGTTCCAACAATTGTTTACAGTCAGATTATTTAACTTATAATTCATTGTATCACAATTCCAGTGGGTCAGAAGTATACATACACTAAGTTGACTGTGCCTTTAAACAGTGTAGAAAATTCCAGAAAATTATGTCATGGCTTTATAAGCTTCTGATAGGCTAATTGACACCAATTGAGTCAATTGGAAGTGTACCTGTGAATGTATTTCAAGGCCTACCTTCAAACTCATTGCCTCTTTGCTTGACATCATGGGAAAATCAAAAGAAATCAGCCAAGACCTCAGAAATAAAATGGTAAACAGCACAGGTGGCAGCATCATGTTGTGGGGGTGCTTTGCTGCAGGAGGGACTGGTGCACTTCACAAAATAGATGGCTTCATGGGGATGGAAAATTTGGTGGATATATTGAAGTAACATCTCAAGACATCAGTCAGGAAGTCAAAGCTTGGTCGCAAATCGGTCTTCCAAATGGATAATGACCCCAAGCATACTTCCAAAGTTGTGTCAAAATGGCTTAAGAACAACATAGTCATGGTATTGGAGTGGCCATCACAAAGCCCTGACCTCAATCCTATAGAAGATTTGGGGGCAGAACTGAAAAAGCGTATGCGAGCAAGGAGGCCTTCAAACCTGACTCAGTTACACCAACTGTGTCTGGAGGAATGGGCCAAAATTCATCCAACTTATTGTGGGAAGGTTGTGGAAGGATTCCCAGGTTAAACCATTTAAAAGCAATGCAACCAAATACTAATTATGTAGACTGAAGCTGAAATGAATCATTCTCTACTATTATTCTGATATTTCACTTTCTTAAAATAAAGTGGTGATCCTAACTGAATTTTTACGAGGATTAAATGTCAGGAATTGTGAAAAACTGAGTTTAATGTATTTGGCTAAGGTGTATGTAACCTTCAGACTTCAACTTATATATATATATATATATATATATAATCAGACTTCAACTGTGTATATATATATATATATATATACACAGTTGAAGTCTGAAGGTTACATGTATATATATATATATATACACAGTTGAAGTCTGAAGGTTACATGTATATATATATATATATATATATATATATATATATATATATATATACACATTTGAGGGGGCTTGCCTATTTTGCTTGTTAGGTTGGCATTCATACGTGTCACATATCAGTTTGCAACAATGTAAAAAAATGTTTTTATTGAGTTAATAAAGCCGCATACAAACATGGGTTGCGGTCCCACTTAAAAGACACACCCTCTTCCACTTACCTTCGCCTTATTCCCTTGAGGGAATCCCGGTCGCCATCTTGGAGGGCGGTCCAAATGATTAGCCAGGCAAGGGAATTTTGCATCGTAAGCCCCTCAGCCCTCATTATTAGTCGGCTTTGTGAGTATACAATTATTTTCACTCCAGGGCCTGAAATCCACATTTATAAACTTTGCAACGATTGTACATCCGCTAAAAGTCAGCGAAAACTTAATAAAAACAACATCAATGGAGAAGTCAACATACAAGTGTAAGTAAAAATGAATGCAAATAAGTTTGAAATTGTGCTACTAATGCACATTACAGCTCAAACATGTATTGTAAAAAGTAAATATCCTTTTGTTTGGTTATGTTTTGGAAATTGTAGAAATATAACATTTTCCTTTTACAGAAGTTCCAGCTAGGCAGGCTAACAGTAGTTAGCTAATTAATTTGCTAGCTATCATACAGTAGGCGTATATTAACAATTATATATTTAATATAAGTAGACATACACTCATAATTGACTGGAGTGCATATAAAGCACCAACAAGTTACCATTGGCTGAAAACACAATCATCGCGCGATCAACGAGTAACGAATATCCGGCCAAGGGTGGTCCAATTCAAAATTTGTCCTTCCTCCCTCGCCCGTTGCCCTGCAAGTGTATACTCGTCAGACGTCATCAGAAGTGTCCATTTAATTTGAGGGCATAGGGTGTGTCGTTTAAGTGTTTGGAATGCAGACATGGTCTCTTTTTTGCTTTCTTGAGTAAGGCAGATCCAAAATGCAGCTGTTTCAGCCTAGTTCAATGCTTTCTGTGGTGGTGGGGCTAGCCAGCAGAAAATACAGAGCGTTGCACATGATTGGCACCATTTCTGTCGTGATTTTCTGCCATGATTGGCTCCGTTTTCTGTCACTCATGGGACAGTACGTCACCCCCGATTTTAAGGTTAGAGCTCAAACATTTTAGCCACTTGGGTTCTGCCATAGAGTTATATCAGAAGTGCCCATCCAAAAAGACTCAAGGTCATTGGCTACAGATAGACTGACATCAAATCATGTTATATCTACAGTAGCTTTGATTGGACTGATCTCTGGCTTTCCTGAGACTGGCTTCAACTTCTGAGTGCCCTTCATGGATACAAAAGAGAATCATTGGGCTTAGAGTTGCTGGCACTACTACCCTGTTGCCTTTGTAGACAACCTCTTCCTGCATTGTGAGTTTGTCTCTGTATGTCCAGTAGTCCCTCACCAGGATGGGCGTACTCTTTCGTGTGTCCGGTCAGCCTCTTAGGATAAAAGACTGAAACATTTGAGAAGTCTTGTCCTCTGCTGAATGAGCTTTAATAGCATCCCGTGTCTGTGGGGAGATGTTTTAGCATGGTTCACAGCTTCAAACTCAGCCTGTATTGCAGGTGACTAGTTGTTGCTAGTGCTGCTCTAGACAAGAAATCTGTGAAGCTCTATTCCATTCTTGTATACTACCTGTAGTTGATAACGCTGAAGCTTTAGCATCATCCTTTGACTCTTGATTTGCTCCAGAGTCATTCATCATCTCAGCACTAAAGAAAAACAAAAGGTCCCATCAGACTCAAGTACCTCAGAGGCAATACTGAAAGAGTTTGAGTGTTTTTTACGGGATGGGGGCTGACTGGGAATATCTTATTTTCCCCCAGCGCTTGACTTTGGGTTCATTTCTCTGACACCATGTTTTCATGTGTATGTTAATAACTCACGTCAAATAATCCTTTACTCAGGTATAAAACATTACAGGTCACAACATCCTAATCAGACACTCTTAACGCACTTGTTTGTATATCCTAAATAGGTGCCCTACTAGCGCCATCTCTGGGTTGGCATTATGCCCATTTTCTTAACTTCTTGGTGACGGGGCAGTATTTTCACGTCCGGATGAAATGCATGCCCAAATTCAACTGCCTGCTACTCATCCCCAAACTGAAGCATGCTTTCTGGTCACACGCCTATATCAAACAGTACACTTCAAGTGACCCTCGTTTAAGATTGTCGTATTTCTTCATTACACAAAGGAATAACCTCAACCAATTTCTAAAGACTTTTGACATCCAGTGGAAGCGATAGGAACTGCAAGAAGGTCGCTTAGAAATCTGGATTCCCAATGAAAACCCATTGAAAAGAGAGTGACCTCCAAAAAAAAATCTGAATGGTTTGTCCTCGGGGTTTCGCCAGCTAAAGAAGTTATGTTATACTCACAGACATGATTCAAACAGTTTTAGAAACTTCAGAGTGTTTTCTATCCAAATATACTAATAATATGCATATCCTATCTTCTGGGGATGAGTAGCAGGCAGTTGAATTTGGGCATGCATTTCATCTGGATGGTAAAATACTGATGCATCACCAAGAAGCATCACCTCTTGATGATGCATCACCTCTTGATACTCCCCATCCCGGATCCGGGAGCGTAATCATCGACTGACACTAATTAGCATAACGCAACGGACATAAATATTACTATAAAATATTCCTATTCATGAAAATCACAAGTGAAATATACTGAGGCACAGCTTAGCCTTTTGTTAATCACCCTGTCATCTCAGATTTTCAAAATATGCTTTACAGCCAAAGCTAGACAAGCATTTGTGTAAGTTTATCGATAGCCTAGCATAGCATTTTGTCCAGCTAGCAGCAGGTAACTTGGTCACGGAAATCAGAAAAGCAATCAAATTAAATCGTTTACCTTTGATGAGCTTCGGATGTTTTCACTCACGAGAATCCCAGGTAGATAGCCAATGTTTATTTTTTCCAAAAATATTATTTTTTGTAGGCGAAATAGCTCCGTTTGTTCTTCACGTTTGGCTGAGATATTGACCGGAAATTACGGTCACGAAAAAGATTCCAAATTAGCTCCATAATATCGACAGAAACATGGCAAACGTTCTTTATAATCAATCTTCAAGGTGTTTTTCAAATATCTATTCGATAATATATCCACCGGGACAATTGGTTTTTCAGTAGGACCGATTGGAAAAATGGCTACCTCCTGTATTTTACGCGAGAATCACTCTGAGAGCCATCAGGTGACCACTTACACAATGTAGCCACTTACGGGTATTCTTCAACATAAATGCGTAAAACTACGTCACAATGCTGTAGACACCTTAGGGAATACATAGAAAAAGTAACCTGGTTGATAGCCCATTCACTGCTCAATAGGGACGCATTGGAACGCAGAGCTTTCAAAACATGAGGAACTTCCGGATTGGATTTTTCTCAGGCTTTCACCTGCAATATCAGTTCTGTTATACTGACAGACAATATTTTTACAGTGTTTTCTATCCTAAGCTGTCAATTACATGCATATTCTAGCATCTTGTCCTGACAAAATATCCCGTTTACTATGGGAACATTATTTTTCCAAAAATGAAAATACTGCCCCCTAGTCACAACAGGTCAGCCATATCAGCTATGTTTTTTTTAAAGGCAGTAAATGAGGATGAATGAACTGTTGCAGGGGTAAGTTGTTGGGACTGCTGTTGGGACAGCTTTATGTAGGCATTGTTTGTCACCGTTATAGTGCAATTCATGTATTGTTTAGTGTTGTGTTGTGGCTTTGCTGGCATGCATCCCACTTTTTTTTTTTGCCCCACCAAGATTTATATCGCCACTGCTATGGGTTGAGGCAAACTCTGTCATATCCAGGATGGAGTGTCATGTATTCCACCAATCCTGCCACCTCACTGCAACTGTCCATAACCTATAATACATTACATTGATGAAAGGGACTTTATCATCCACTGGAGACGTAAAGACAGAACTTCACCCGGAGAGCTGTGCATGTCAGTAAAATAAATAAATAGAATGCCATTCTATTTCTGGTTAGACAGCTGAAGTTGCACTCTACAAACAAATTATTTCAATTTTCTAGATAAAGCGCAGACATACTGACTTTATTAGCACGTCAATATGATATTTACAGCAGAAAATGTTATTGTCTGTGTAACACGAACACACCTATCGATTTTTAGGTGATACATGTATCTACACTCAAGCTGGGTGATGTTTGTGCAATATCCACATGTTCACCTGTGTAGGGATATTAGTAGTTCTGGAATTTGTCATCTGTGAAATATCTAAAAGCAGACATATGGACAGATGAGACAAGACAAAACAAGCTAGTTATCTTCTTATGGCTGGTTCCCTTCTTCTTAATTTCCGCCTGAAGACATACCCTAATCTAACTGCCTGTAGCTCAGGCCCAGAAGCAAGGATATGAATATTCTTGGTATCATTTGAATGGAAACGTTAATTGATTGTAGGAGAATATAACGCAATAGATCTGGTAGAAGAAAAAGAGAAAGAAGGGCATATGTTTTCTGTTTTTTTTACTGTTGTAGCATCTTTCACATGTACAAGAATAGTCAAAAAGGCATAAATGATGCTGGTGATAATTTAGATGGAGAACACAAGAGGGCAACTGTAGTTGTGCAAAGTTTCAGACTGATAACTTCAGAAATGAATGAGCTACATGACATTTAGCATGAAGTCACCCAGGTGTCCCCACACAAAGTGCCCAAAAGTGGCCGAATTGGTGAAGTGACATATAACTATATACAACATAACAAAATGCAATTCTAACACACAAAACAATATATAAAAATGTTGTAAAAATATTTGAAAAAAATATATATTAAAAAAAGAACAGGGGTAGACCCTTTGGAAGACCCTCAGTCCTCTGCACAACATTTTGCTGCCGCTGCCATGTCCCATAGCAGTCTCTTTCTGCTGTAAAGCAGAGGCAAACCCAACAAGTGATGCAGGTGATGGGGGACTTCATGCGACAAAGAACACAACGACGCCTCCATGCTGTGCCCTTTTGGCCCTGAGGCACATTCATGCCTGCAGTTATGAATTTCGGCATGTGAACAGCACTGGTGGCAGGAGTAGAGGGGGCATAGGTAGAGGGGGCAGAAGTTGATGCAGTGGACTTTGTGCTATAGCCAGCAAGCTCCCGGATGAGCAGCTCCCTGAAGGCTAGCTGTAAGATGGGGGGCTGTCCACAGCTCTTCGCCATTTCCTTCTGTAGGACGAAGGAATTCACCACAGCAATGTCAATGAAATGATAAAACAATGTCTTGTACCATTTCTTTGTCTTGTGGAGAACATTGTAGTAACCTATCGGTGCGCCTGACAGGTCTACACCTCCCATGCCCTTGTTGTTGTCCTTGATAGCTGTAGGAATGGGGACATTTTTGGTGGTCCATGCCCCAGTAGCGTCCTTCACACGCCTGACGACGTGATCGCCACTGAAGGACTTGTGGATAGTACTGCACATGACCACCTCTCTGGTATCCATCCACTTCACAAAGAGCAGGCCATCTTCACGAATCCATCGCATGGTTCCCCCGCTCAGCCCACTTAGGCATGTTGTTTACCTTTGTTTTTGGAAAGCCCACTATGTTGGTACAAATGGATTCACAAGCCCACACATTCAGCTTCCTCAGGTCTGCAAACAGGGTAGGGCTTGTGTAAAAGTTGTCCACGGACAGTTTGTAGCCGTTCCCCAGCAATTGAAAATCCAATAACTCCATGACGGAATCATAACTGAGTCCCTTACCGGTCGCAAATCTGCTTTTCCCTCATAAACAAACAAATTGCATGTGTATGCACACACAGAATCAGCCAACACAAACAGCTTGTAACCCCATTTTGTTGGTTTGTTACGCATGTATTGTTTTATGCCAATTCTGGCCTTTGAGGCTACCATCCTCTCATCTTTGGACAAGTTCTGGGCGGGCTGAAAATGGGTCTTGCAGGCCTCAACCATTCTAGGGTAGAGAGGTTTGATTTTGCAGAGCCTGTCAAACCTTGCCGTGCCTCTCCTCTTGTCATTGTCCTCATCAACTTTTGGGTCACTGATGTGAAGCCGCCCTTGAGATATTTAGAAACCTTGTACAGGACATGACAGGGGGGGGGGGGCAGTTGATAAAGTGGGGATGTTTTCCAGTAATCCTTAAGGGTTTTTAACTTCACCAGCCCCATGTAAATGACCAGTGCAAGGTAGCAGAAAAGTTCTGACATGGCAATGGGCTTCCATGCCTCTTTCCTGCTTGCTTCTTAGCCCCATACTTGTTTGTATTAGACACCAGGGAATTAACAACATGTCCAGCTGAGGTCCTGGTGGCCTTTTTGGTCAGAATATTGGAGGACATGGCTCCACATCCTCCTCCAGCACAGAGTGCCATTGCCCCTCTACCTCTCTGCCAGCAGTTTCCACACTTCCCTTCCTCTGCTTCTTTTTTAGTGTCTTCACACCTCTAGATGGCCGGGTGGGGGTAGGTCTGGATGAATCAGCTTCAGTGGGGGATGGGAACCTTGGGATCGGAGGCTCCCAGTCGGAGTCGCTATCACTGTGAAAGAAAACATTTCAAAAAAATATTTGTTATGAACGAGCCTTGTATCATCACGTAAAAAATAAACAGATATGTATTATATCGAGCAGAGGGAACACAGTCACTATGGTGAAGTGCTGTTCCAATCAACTCCAGCCATTGTTGTGGGCCTGCCCTCCCCCCAACAGCATCCAATGGCTATTTCATATAGAAATGGAGTGGAGTGGAGCAGCAGGCGCAGTGGCCGTGTGTGTGTCTGTTGTTCTACTCTATTCCATTTTAATAATTTTTTTTAAATATATACAATATATCTGACATGGAAAATATATATAGATACAGTACATGCACACACCCACATCCACCCAAATAAACACACACACAGGTTATGGGTCATACACACACACATTCATGCACACACACGATGTACAGCCAATGTGTACTTTACACATTTCATTACTGATTATAATTTTATAAATTGCAACAAAAATGAAAAAATATCAAATGAATTATATTTCAAACAACGGCATTAGCACTTACCAGTCCAGAATCATGTCCTCTCCTTGCAGAAACATCTCTTTGGTCTGTGAGTCTTTGCTCACTCAAAGATTCATCTTTTTTTTATCATGCATCCTCCGATACACAACCCAACCAAGCCACACTGCTTCTTAACACAGCGCCCACCCAACCCGGAAGCCAGCCGCACTAATGTGTCGGAGGAAACACCGTGCACCTGGCAACCTTGGTTAGCGCGCACTGCACCCGGCCCGCCACAGGAGTCGCTGGTGCACGATGAGACAAGGATATCCCTACCGGCTAAACCCTCCCTAATCCGGACGACGCTATGCCAATTGTGCGTCGCCCCACAGACCTCCCGGTCACGACAGAGCCTGGGCGCGAACCCAGAGTCTCTGGTGGCACAGCTGGCGCTGCAGTACAGCGCCCTTAACCAGTTGGATTTAGGGGGCGCTATTTAAATTTTTGGGATGAAAAAGTTCCTGTTTTAAACAAGATATTTTGTCACGAAAGATGCTCAACCATGCATAGAATTGACAGCTTTGGAAAGAAGACACTCGGACGTTTCCAAAACTGCAAAGATATTATCTGTGAGTGCTACAGAACTGATGTTACAGGCGAAACCCAGATAAAAATTCAACCAGGAAGTGCCGCATTTTTTGAAACCGCCTCATGCCAATGACTCCTTATATGGCTGTGAATGAGCTACGAATGAGCTTACGTTTTCCACGTTTTCCCCAAGTGTCTACAGCATTGTGTCGTCTGTTTAGGCATTTCCCTTGAAGAATGGCTGTAAGGGACCATATATGGCATGTGGTCACATGGTGTCTCCTGCAGAAAACCTTGCGTAAAATACTGAGGTAGCCATTTTTCCAATCGCTTCTTCTGAGAAACCAACTGCCTCGACGGATATATTATCGAATATATTTGTTAAAAACACCTTGGAAACAAATCCATCTCACTTTCCCCATCTATTTCTTCTATAATTTGGTGCAAATCTGTATACTTAGACTTTGACTTCACGTTTCCTGATGAATTCGCCATGATGTTTTCTATGAAATCGTTGAAAATATTCTTCACAATATACTGCTGTGCGTAACAAGTCTGATCGTCAATGGCGAACAAAACTCGTTACGCATGCGTTTACTAACAAGGGCTGGTGGTCCAAACCATAACCATCACATACTGGCGTTTACCTCAGCTCATTGGCTATCTACCAAGATACATTTCAAGAAGATCAGTGGTCATTGGGCAGAAATACAGTCAATCAACGAAACTTCGCTAATATTTTTGGTACGCAATGACGTCATTGCTCGTTGTCTTCAAATCAGTTCCTTTCGGTCAATACGCCCCGCATAAAGAACCATCAAGTATGGCTGTGTTAAGAACATCCAGAGGATTGCAATGAAACCAACCACTAGATAAACGTATGTTTAGTGTGTGTAATTACATCAAACACTTCATCAAAAGTTGATCGAGACGGAATTCACGACACAAGCGGTTTACAAAATGTTTCGTGTTAGGCTATAAAAATGGATTTTGTCAAAGAAAACGGCACTTCATTTGATCACTGGGACCCTCAGGAGGATAAATAAGAGCAAGATATCAGAATGTAAGTCATAATTTTACCTCCAGATGTGAATGTGTCAAACCTGTCATGGAGGAAAAAGTTTGTTGTTGTTGATCGCTCTTCTCAAACAAAAGCATGGCGTTTGTTCTCTATAACAGCTATTTTAAAATCGGACAATGCAGTTTGATTACCAAGATTCTAATCTTTTGAAGGATGTAAGACGATTTTCAAGAATGTTTAATGTTATGATGTTGTATTTTTAGTTTGTCGCTCTGAAATTTCCCCGGATGTTGTCAAATCGGTCCAGCTAATGGGATCTCAGCCATAAGAAGTTAGTGAATATTGAGGTGAATCATAGCTGACTGAAGACTGGGCATTCAACTAGTTGATACTGTTTCCACACTAACATGTCTTTACATGATGCAATTAAAGTTTGAAACTACACTAAACATTTTACTGAGTTACAGTTCACATAAAGAAATCAATCAATTTAAATAAAGTCATTAGGCCATAATCTATGGATTTCACATGACTGGGAATACAATTATGCATCTGTTGGTCACAGATACCTTACAAAATAGGTGGGGTGTGGATCAGAAAATCTGTCAGTATGTCGTGTGATCACCATTTGCCTCATGCAGCCCGACACATTTCCTTCAAACAGAATGGATCAGGCTGTTGATTGTGGTCTGTGGAATGTTGTCCCACTCATCTTCAATGTCTATGCGAAGTTGCTGGATATTGGTGGAAACTGGACTACACTGTCATACACGTCGATCCAAAGTATCCCAAACATGCTCAATGTGTGAAAAGTGGTGAGTTTGCAGGCCATGGAAGAACTGCAACATTTTCAGCTTCCAGGAATTGTGTACAGAACCTTGCGACATTGGGCCATGCATTATCATGCTGAAACATGAGGTGATGGCAGTGAATGAGTGGCATGACAATGGGCCTCAGGATCTCGTCACGGTATCTCTGTGCATTCAAATTGCCATTGATAAAATTAAATTGTGTTCGTGGTCCGTAGCTTTGCTAGCCCAAACCAACACCCCACCATCAGCTCTGTTCACAACGTTGACAGCAAACCGCTTGCACACACAACACCATACACGCTGTCCGCCATCTGCCCGGTACAGTTGAAACTGGGATTAATCTGTGAAAAACACACTTCTCCAGCGTGCCAGTGGCCATCGAAGGTGAGCATTTGCCCACCTTGGTGAGGACAATGAGCACGCAGATGATCTTCCTTGAGACGGTTTCTCACTGTTTGTGCAGAAATTCTTTAGCTATGCACACCCACAATTTCTTCAGCTGTCCGTGTGGCTATCTCAGATGATCCCGTAGATGAAGAAGCAGGATGTGGAGGTCCTGGGCTGGTCCATACAGAAATAGTTTGTTGAGATTTGTTTGGAAGAACTTAACTGGCCTGCACAGAACCCTGACCTCAACCCTATTGAACATCTTTGGGATGAATTGGAACGCTGACTGCGAGCCAGGCCTAATCGCCAAACATCAGTGCCCAACCTCACTAATGCTCTTCTGCTGAATGGAAGCAAGTCCCCATAGAAATGTTCCAACGTCTAGTGGAAAGCCTTCCCAGAAGAGTGGAGGTTGTTATAGCAACAAATGGGGGATGAGCTCCCTATTAAGAAAACAAAAGAGATGGAAATTATTTTCAGATGGAACAAAACTTCACTACCCCTACAAAGATCAATGGGGAATCAGGCGATAGTGACCACATATAAGTATCGGGGAATCGAAATAGACAATAAACTGAAACTCAGTGACAGTGCCTTTGCAAAGATGAAGAAATTGCAACAGAGAATGTTTTCTTTATTATGCAAACTGAACAGTTTTAATGTCCACTGCCATATACTACAAATGTTCCATAAATCTGTTCCTGCAGAGTGTGCTGTTCTTTGGTCTGATATGCGTGTTTGGAACCATGCGACTGCAAGACCAAGTCAAGCTTCTGCACTTGATTAAGACAAAACTCATCCTCCTAAAACTTGAAAGCATTTTACAGTATTCAGTCCCAGCAGCATACAAGGAGGAAGTAGCTTATGTTAGGCTAGCATACAGCCTGTGTGTCGATATACAGTGAGTGAGTAGCAATGTTTTCTATTCATGAGCAGGAGATAGTGCTTATCATGGTCATCTGATATTATTTCAGTCTTTATGCAAACGTGTATTGCATCAACATCAATAGTAGTTATCCCTGCATAGCTCATTAGAACCCTGAATTAATGCATAATATCAGTGATAGCCTACATTTTTCAGGTCTTCCCAGTCAAATTAGTTAGTGACTTATGGTGGCAGTCACACCTCAAATGTTGCACAAATCATTATGGCTATGGGTATTATTTATGGAACACATTCAATTTACCTTGCAGACTGTTCTTGTCACGACTTCCGCCGAAGTCGGTCCCTCTCCTTGTTCGGGTGGCGTTCGGAAGTCAACGATCCACTTTTCCATTTGTTTTGTCTTTGTCTTACACACCTGGTTTTTATCCCCCAATTACCTGTTCATTATTTAACCCTCTGTTTCCCCATGTTTGTTTGAAAGTGATTGTTTCTATGTAGGAAGATCCGTTATTGTGGGCTCTGTTTTTGTATTGCATTTATATTATTTTGAGTAAAATACGTCTATTTACTCATATCTGCTGTCTTTTGCTGTTTTTCTGCTCTGAGCAATCAGAGTATCTATGTTTTAATAGTGCATACTGTTGCTTGAGTAAACTTGATCACTTGATCAAATTAAGTAAACTAAGTAAAATAAACTTGATCAACCAAGTTGATTTCACCTGTTGGCTCTATCAATGCCACACACTTGTAACTAATTATCAGCAGTGCCCTGATAGGCTCATTCATACCTTTTAGTCTCTATTTAAATCCTGTCAAGCCATTCCTCAGTTTCTTTCCAGTTGTGTGTCCATGTTAAGAGTACTTTTGTTTCCTATTTTCCATGTGTTTTATAGTTAATGTCATAACATTAAGATATCATGTAATTTTCCTTTTCATTATTTGAGATATATTTGTTTAATGGATTAATCCTTATCACCTTTACCTTTTTGTTATGCAACCTGCTTATGTCTCTCCTTTGTTTCAGAACCACACACAAATCCAACTTTACCATGTCCAACCAAAAGTCCTTAATAAACATATGAACTTCGGCAATGTCTCTGTTACCACCTGTATATTGGGTTTTATAGCCTATTCTTCAGCGGCCATATTGGAAATGAACACCAGGGGGGCATTGGACAAAATCTGCGATGGCACTATAACCACAAATAATTATTTTGATATGTCTTAACTGTGTCTGAAATTGTTGTGTATATAACCAAGTCGACAATTTTCACATAGCCGCTGGACTATGGTCAAAATGATCCCTATTATGGTCTTAAGAGTACTTTATGATTAGAATGATCTGTTATCTGTGGGGTTAAGTCAGTGGGTAGATAATAGAGATGTGGCAACATGGCCATGCTAGTATTTGTAATCGTATCTGTAAAAAGCTCTGCATGGTCAATTTGACGCCTGCAGTGGCATCACAACATTTAATGTGATACGGCTTCCAGCGGAGGTCAGAGCATTCATACTACTTGCGCTTCAGGAAGCTGTCATACACTTCCAATAAATTGGTCTGCACCTCACCACTCGTAGTGATTCAGGGCTGATCTCTCTAGCCATCCAGCTATTTACAAGCAATACGCTTAATGAAAAGACCTTACGTCTTCTGAGATAGGAGTTCAGCCAAGATAGCATGAGGTAAAAAGACTGCACCATTTTCCCACCTGTATCTCCATTTCGAATCTCCCATTGCCCCATAGCAAAATGATCTTCCATGACTTCCACCGAAGTCGTTTCCTCTCGTTTCCTCTCCTTGTTCAGGCTGCGTTTTGCGGTCGGCATCACCGGTCTTCTAGCCATCATCGATCCACTTTTCATTTTCCATTTGTTTTGTCTTGTTTTCCTACACACCTGGTTTTCATTTTCCCTCATTAATAGTTCATAGTATATTTAACCCTCTGTTCCCCCAATGTCTTTGTGTGGAATTGTTTGTTGTAAGTGCTTGTGCACATGTTTACTTGTGCGCGTCGGGTTTTGTACCCATTTTGTTATGCCGTTGATTTTGCAATTAATCTGCTGCGGCTATTACCTAGTTCTGCTCTCCTGCGTCTGACTTCCCTGCCACCAGTTATGCAGCCCTTACAGACTCAAAGACAGTACAGTATGGTTTAGAAACTGTCTGACATGAGAAAGATGCTTGCTGACACCTGAAATAATTACACAAACAATTACAATATCAAGGCACAAGGAGAGACCCAGATGCAGACACAGGCAGATGGTTGGAGTCTTACAATGTTTAATAATCCAAAGGGGAAGGCAAGTGAATGGTCGGGGACAGGCAAAAAGGTGAAAACCAGATCAGAGTCCAGGAGTGGCAGACAGGCTTGTGGTCAAGGCAGGCAGAATGGTCAGGCAGGCAGGAGTCCAGAAACCTGGCAAGGGTCAAAAACAGAAGGACTAGAAGAAGGAGAATAGCAAAAAGGAGTACGGGAAAAACATGCTGGTTGACTTGACTAAACATACAAGACGAACAGGCACAGAGAGACAGGAAACACAGGGATAAACACACTGGAGACAATCACAGGAACAGGTGAAACAGATCAGGGAGTGACATACAAAAAATACTCAGATCATCATCGTATCCAGAAAATTGACCATATCATTACGATACTCATGTTGTCCCACTACTCGACACACCCCTCATAGATAACATTACAAAATAATTGTTATATTGTATGGAATGATTTTACCCTATTTTCTTCTAACAGGAAATCCAGATGGCAGTCATTTTAGTAAAATGGCCGCCCTGATTGACTGACAGACTGCCTCCAATCTTAAAAATGTTCCTTAAAGTGGGACTGACCCTAAAAAGCAACCAACCCCTTTGAAAATGGCCTATGTGGCATTGATATGAGTCAAACATTTATTCTAGTGTGAAAATAAGATCATTTTGGTCATGAAGTCAGTCTCGTCTAAAACGAAGTTTGGAGAACCTCAATGCTTCACAACGATTAAATTAAGATTGGGTTTGAATTTCTTGAACTGCATTGTTGGTTAAGTGGTTAACTGAGTGATGGGCTTGAGAAATGTAACCACTCCCAAAATCATGGACAGAGCTATGCGTATGCATGGACTGACTATCCATGAGATCCATGAGGCTTAGAAAAAAGGTACTAAAAGGTACCTTTTTTCTAAGAATTGTTTACAGTGTTTGTTTACAATTACTTTGTTTGTAAACAAAGCAGTTAAACAAGCTTATGTTTTGGTATCTAATAGGGTAAGACAAATGAACAGAGCTCATGAGACATTTATAAGTTATATTCTTCAATAGGTATTGTAATGTACAAAACATTAAGAGTACCTGCTCTTTCCATGACATAGACTGACTAGATGAATACACGTGAAACCTATGATCCCTTAATCCACTTTAGACCGTGTAGATGAAGGGGAAGAGACAGGGTAACGAAGGATTTTTAAGCCTTGAGACAACTGAGACATGGATTGTGTATGTGTGCCATTCAGAGGGTGAGTGGATGACAAAATATTTAAGTGCCTTTGAACGGGGTATGGTAGTATGTGCTAAAACCCTAACATAATCGCGGTAATCCTTATTTGACCCCCTCAGTCAACAACCTTAATGTATTTCTGTCCAAGGTGATTGATATATGGTTTACCTGCACAGCCACAGGCATTTTGTAATGTGTGTTTTTGTGTTGAAATTTACTGCAACTCTGCTAAACAATTCTCGCTGATAGTAAAAGAAAAACACTTTGATCGTGTTAGTGTTGTAAAAAGAAGACAAGGGGAAAATTTTAAACATCCCCTGACACCAATTAGAAAACTTTGCAAGATTTTCAGGTACCATTATATTTCTGAGACCGACTCTAAACAAAAATGTCTATTGATATTTTCAGTGAGCAATCCAAACAATGATAAAAAGGTCATGACATACTGTATAGCACAAAAGAGTCAGAGCATTCTCTGAATTCTATTTTGTGACACATCACTATTTCATGCTTACTGGTATGGGAATTGAAAATGCATATCATGCGATTTCCGATTGTTTACCTCATGATTAACACAGGTTATACTGAATTACTATCACTCAGTTTTAATGTATGACATGCAAGTATTACTAACTATATGGTTTTTCCCTGTATAGTGCCAGTGGTCTTTTGTTTTCAACACCGATTCCTCATAGAAGAGTGCAATATCAATTTAGCCATTCGCTGCACTGCAGTTAAAATCAATAAAATAAGGCTATTACTGTAAATCCCTGAGGTAATTGCATAGTTTCCTGGTGTTCAACGGCTGAACTCTGGCTCTATGTTGTTTTGATGTGACAGAGAGACGGAGATGATCTGATTTAATGGGCTTTGTTCAGGGGTGAGAGATGATGAATTCTCCAGAGATCAATTTTAAGAACAGTGAGCAATGTACTAAATCTGAACCCCTGATACGTGACTGTTTTAATGTGTGTGTGTGTGTGTGTGTGTGTGTGTGTGTGTGTGTGTGTGTGTGTGTGTGTGTGGCATGTCAGGCATGTCAGGGCCTCAAGTCAAAGAGAACCATATAAGAAGAGAGGCATAACTGCTTTCATTTTATTTTTATTTAACTATGCAGTTTAGAAAAAATACATATTTACAATGACAGCCTACTTGTAAAGCCCCCTTTAGCCAAACCCTCCCCTAACCCAGAGGACACTGGGCCAATTGTGTGCCGCCCTATGAAACAGTCCAGGATGGAACCTGGGTCTGTAGTGATGCCTCGAGCACTGCAATGCTGTGCCTTAGACCGCTGCGCCACTAGCGAGTTCCATAAAAAGCAGCATGAGAGAAGCTATTCATCTTATACAAAATGTGTTTTTTTTTAATAAAAAAATAATAACAAAACATCAACACCATATCCGGTTGAACCGAGTGAATAGAACTCAGAGCTATTCAATAGTTAGCTTTACACCCTGCATACAAGTCATCAGGACATTGTGTTATGGTCCTGTACTTGTGACCAATGCTCCCTCTTATTTTCTTTGGAACTGAGCAACTTTCAGGTCTGCTGAGCCCACACTTGAACATTATGAAAATTCTGTGAATATTTCATTCATTCAGATCTAGGATGTGTTATTTTAGTGTTCCCTTAATTTTTTTGAACAGTGTATTTCTCATGTAACTATGTGAGTAAAATGTATATGGAACAACAAAAAGCTGTAAAAACCTAAAACCTTTGTTGTGGTTGAGTGAATGCCAAGAGTGTGCAAAGCTGTCAAAGGCAAAGGTTGGCTGCTTTGAAGAATCTAAAATGTTAACACTTTTTTGGTTACTACATGATTCCATATGTGTTATTTTATAGTTTTGATGTCTTTCAGTATTATGCTACAATGAAGAAAATAGTGAAAATAAAGAAACTTTTGTCTGGTCTACTGAATGTACCTACTGTATATACACTACCGTTCAAAAGTTTGGGGTCACATAAAAATGTCATTTTTTTCAAGAAAAGCACATTTTTTGTCCCATTTCAATAATATCAATTGGATCAGAAATACAGTGTAAACATTGTTCATGTTTTAAATTACTATTGTGTTTGGAAACTGAAGATTTTTTAAACAAATAACTTTCTTCTGAAACACGTCAGTCTATTCTTGTTCTGAGAATATTTCCATGCGAGAAATTGCCAAAAAATTGAAGATCTGGTACAACGCTGTGTACTACTCCCTTCACAGAACTACGCAAACTTGCTCTAACCAGAATAGAAAGAGGAGTGGGAGGCCCCGGTGCACAACTGAGCAAGAGGACAAGTACAATAGAGTGTCTCGTTTGAGAAACAGACACCTCACAAGTTCTCAGCTGGCAGCTTCATTAAATAGTACCCTCAAAACACCAGTCTCAATGTCCACAGTGAAGAGGCGGCTCTGGGATGCTGGCCTTCGAGGCAGAGTTCCTCTGTCCAGTGTCTGTGTTCTTTTGCCCATCTTAATATTTTATTTTTATTGGCCAGTCTGAGATATGGCTTTTCCTTTTCAACTCTGACTAGAAGGCCACCATCCCGGAGTCGCCTCTTCACTGTTGACATTGAGACTGGTGTTTTGCTGAAGTGTAAGAGTATATAAAAAAAGGTTTGGTATACCTCCACTGGTATGCTATCCAGCCCTGGAGTTTTCCCGGACTTAAAGACTTGCATTGATTGCATCAATAAGTTAATTCTCTGTAATTTTGCCTTCACATGAGTCTTTCTGTACAGCTGTTCATTTTACATTATTCATTTTAAAACATGTAAATTATTTTTGGTAGCATTTCCATGTTAAATTTTCCCAATATTCCATCCAGTTTAATTTATTTTTATAATATATATATATAACAGTTGATCTTTCTTGAATAAGTTCCTCCATTTCTTTTTGTTTTTCCTTGAACTTATTCTGAGCCTCTATGGCACAGTTTTTATTGCTATCTAACTGTACTGTTAGTCCTTCCATTTCCTTTGTAAATATGGACTCTTTTGACCTATTTTGTTTTTAAAGTTTTAAAGTGTCCCATACAGTAAGGAGATCTGCTGTACCTATGTTATGTCGGAAAAAGTCAGTTATAATTTAATCTGTCCGAGTTAAAAACAAATGATCATCCCATAGGCTTTGATTAAATGTCCAATATCTTCACCCACAAGGAAATTCTGTAAGAGAAATATACAGTACGAGCCAAAAGTTGGAACACCTACTCATTCCAGGGTTTTTCTTCATTTGTATTATTTTCTACATTTTAGAATAATAGTGAAGACATCAAAACTATGAAATAACACATGGAATCATGTAGTAACCAAAACAGTTTTAAACAAATCAGAATATATTTTATAGTTGAGATTCTTCAAAGTAGCCACCATTTGCTTTGATGACAGTTTTGCACACTTTTGGCATTCTCTCAACCTTACATTTTTATTTTTAGGTGATCTGCACTGCGGTGTTCAGTCTGCCATCTTAATTTGGTTCATTATTGGTGTTTGAAAAGAGTTGTATGTAGACCTGGTCTCCCACCTCCAGATTCAGAGAGATGCCGTTGGTGGCTGTCTCCTCGCACGCGGGAACTCTGAAGCATGGATGTAGACTGATTCTATCTGGTTTCCATTCTTCATCAAGTTCAGACCCACGGGTGTATTGAATTAGTTATGTCCAGAGAAGCTGATGTAGTAGACTCCCTTGACAGGGGATGTGAAGATGCCTGAGGGAACAACAGGACAGAGGTTGCCACTGTACCATCACAGTCATATGGATATGGAGATCATTCAATTACTGTGAGATGGTATCGGTTGTGGAAAACTACTACCTGTGCCTGAGCTGTGCGTGTGTGTGTGTACCTGCAGCTGAGTTGTAGGCTCATCCTGTGTTAATGAAGACATTAAGGTAGTCCAGGGTGATATCAGTCCCAGAGAAGCAGCAAACACCACCTTGCACTCTTCACAACAAAGGACAGAATGCCAACTTAATAATACAATTCTAATATATGAGGTTATCATTATTACTGTTTCAGGTATTAACGCCTTTGAGTTTGGATAATATTGTGGTTTAAAGAGTTAAAGGGACAATCTGCAGTTCAAATAATAAGTGGTTACGCCGCCACTATTTTGTCAAAAAGCAATGTTTACAAACAATGGAGTAAAATAAGCTTACATTTTGGTTTGAAATAAGCTCATTAGGGATTCATAAATTCCCAATTCACAAGAACGATCTACTCCAATGTAATCCTTTAGAGTTTGGGCTTTGATAAAATATGTTGAGAGAACAAGTGAACTACTGTCTCATCTCACCATTATTCCTGGTCTCCAGAACCTTCTTGTAGCTGTCATCTGAAACAGATCAAAACAACACCAGGAAATGAATAGCCAACACAAGGTGTGTGTGTGTACATGTGCGAGTGTATGCATGTGTATTTGTTTGTTACCTAATCTACTCCTTGGGGTAACGTCCTCAGTCATGTTTCTCAAGTCAGTTTCATAGATGGAGTCTTCATAGATTTCGTCTCTGCTATTATAAAACTTGTCCCCTGAAATACTTTGTTTCCACTTACATCTTCATTGGCATAAACAATGTCCCCAGACATCTCAATTGTCTATCACCGTCTCAACTTGAGTGCCGTCCAGTGAGTCTGGGGTGTACTATATGTCACAGACATGACAACAAACACGACAATGCAAGGAACTAGAGGGAAGGAAGAAAACAAAGGCTATTTGTTGACAGTTTTTGTAACATCATGATACAGTATGTATCAGCCCCAAGCAAATGTAACTATTTTCCCTAAATCCCCAGCCCTTCATTTTCACATTCTTGTTGCCGATATGAAATGGCTAGCTAGTTAGAGGTGCGCACTGGTAGCATACAATCGGCACCACTTCTGATACCTAGAAGTAGATGTTTCCCTTTTTCTGCAAGGGCCACAGCTTTTGTGGAGTCACTAGTAAAGAAGCTTAATGGGTGACATGTTCAGAGAGTCCTTAGAGCCCAGGTTGGGCCAAAGAGAAGGACGGTAGCAACACTGTTAGGCAACACTTTATTTGGATAGTGCCAAGTAGATGGTTTGTAGATTTCATTAACTCTACACAACATTTCAACTGACTATCTACTAACCCTAAACTTAAACCTTATTCTAACCATGAACCTAACCCTTATTCTAAAGCTAACCCATACCCTAAACATAGCAATCAGTTGGTTATCAACAGATAGTTTGTTGATAGAATAACCCTCTGTAGATCCTCTGCATTGCCTTCAGAAAGTGTTAATATCCTTTGACTTATGCCAGAGTTTGTGTTAAAGCCTGAATTCAAAATGTATTAAATATACATTTTATGCACCTATCTCTACACAATAACCCATAATGACAAAGTGAAAACAACATGTTTTTTGAAATATTTGTAAATTCATTGAAAATAAAAAACAAATATCTCACATAAGTATTCAATACATGTTAGAATCGTTATTTGGCAGCGATTACAGCTGTGAGTCTTTCTGGGTAAGTTTGTAAGAGCTTTGCACACATGGATTGTACAACATTTTCACATTATTCTTTAAAATAAATCTTCAAGTTCTGTTCTGTTGGTTGTTGATCATTACGAGACAACCATTTTCAAGTCTTGCCATAGATTTCAAAACTTGAACTAGGCCACTCAGGAATTGTTAATGTCATCTTGGTAAGCGACTCCAGTGTATTTTTGGCCTTGTGTTTTAGGTTAATGTCCTGCTGAAAGGTGAGTTTGTCTCCCAGTGTCTGTTGGAAAGCAGACTGAACCAGGTTTTCATCTAGGATTTTGCATGTGCTTAGCTCTATTCTGTTTCGTTTTATCAACAACAAAAAACTCCTTAGGCCTTTCCAATGACAAGCATAACCATTACATGATGCAGCCACCAACATGCTTGAAAATATGAATAGTGGTACTCAGTGATGTGTTTTGTTGGATTTGCCCCAAACATAACACTTTGCATCAAGGACATAAAGTTAATTTCTTTGACACGTTTTTGCAGTTCTACTTTAGTTCCTTATTGCAAACAGGATGTTTTTTAATATTTGTTTTCTGTACTGGCATCCTTCTTTTAACTCTGTAGTTTCTCCACAATATTAACCTAAACAACAATGTTTTTGATCCACCCTCAGCATTCTCATATAACAGCCATTAAACTCTAAGTTTTTTAAAGTCACCATTGGCCTCATGGTGAAATCCCTGAGCGGTTTCGTTCCTCTCTGGCAACTGAGTTAGGAAAGATGCCTGTATCTTTTGTAGTGACTGTGCCTATTGATACACCTTTCAAAGTGTAATTACAATCCATGGTCAAAGAGATATTCAATGTCTGCTTTTTATTTTTTTTACCGATCTACCAATAGGTACCTTTGCTAGGCATTGAAAAATCTCATTGGTCTTTCTGGTTGAATCTGTGTTTGAAATTCACTGCTCGACTTAGGGACCTTTCAGATAATTATACGTGTGGGGTACAGAGATGAGGTAGTTATTCAAAAATGATGTTCAACACTATTATTGCACATATAGAGTGAGTCCATACAAATTATTATGTGAGTTGGTCATTTTTACTCCTGAACTTATTTAGGCTTGCAATAGCAAAGTGGTTGAATAGTTAATGACTCAATACTTTTGTTTTTATGAATTTGTAAATCAAAATGTAAAAACATAATTCCACTGACATTTTGGGGTATTGTGTGTAGGCCGGTGGCACAAAATCTCAATTCAACCCATTGTAAATTCAGGCCGTAACACAACAAAATGTGGAAAAGGTCAAAGTGCTGTCATTACATTTTGTCAGTCGGTTATTGTCATGCAAAAGACTCCCAGTCTTTTACAATGGTCAAATTGACTTTTATTTAACATAAACACATTTAGCGTCTCCAAGCCTCCACATATACAAGTGGCATACAAGCCGTTTATGTGTGCCTTTGTGCTGCCCATCTGTTCTCTCATCAAGTGATCATATTTGCACCCATCAGACTATTTTAGTCTTGTCTTTTCAGTTGTAAATTAGTTTAGATTTAGAATGGACAATTAACAAATGGGCAGGAACAGGCATGGGAAAAAATAAATCATTAATATGCACTCAAATAGTGATTTCTTTCCAGCCAGTTCATTTTTCGATGATGGGCTACTTCCCAGTTTTACAGGGAGCATGTGCTTAATAATATAATCATCTGAGAAATCAATATAGGAGCAGCTGGGATCCTGCTATATTTAGTGGGTACCATCAAAATTCCGCTTTCACACAGGATTGCCTATAGAAATGTCTGGGCTTATAAAAACACTTATTTCACTCCACGCATCAACCACTGTTTGAGGAGCATGCTTTATCTGCGTGACATTCTGCCCAAATTCTGTATGCCATGAGAAAGTTTGGAGTGTAGCATAAGGTAACCAGTCCATCCAGTATGCATAATAATACAGTCCACATTCAAATGCTAGAATTTGTTTCATTTTGGAGTGTAGGTTAGACAAATTATGTACTAAAGACATCTTAAATCAGATGTATTTTTTCAATTGTGCTATATATTGTATATAATGCACAATCATTATTATTTTTATTTTTTTTATTGGGGGGGTGGGCTTGGGCTCATATATAGTCCTATGCCTATGCATCAGCTCAAATATACATATGTGTGTTTTAAATTAATCATCACCTGTCCATTTTGTTGTGTTATGCTTTGAAACAACATCCACAACGACCATGTGTTCCAATCAGTTTCAACCTGTTGTTGAACTTATTTTTTCAAATTGATCATCACATTAAGGTTAGTTTTAAAAGCCCGATACAGTCTTGATGATAAGTGTTTGATGTGATTTTGAGTTCTATTTTCATTGATCTAAGAGTGGTTAGTGGGACAAGGGAGCGCTAAGTACTAGGCCATTAGCGACCAGATAGTCATTAGCAAGTTGGGTACTACCAACACATGTCCAGAGTGCATAAAAGGAGATTACCATGACTCAATGGTCACATGGAATTTTACTGCAATAAATACAGTCACCGCAACAGCACTAGGTGTAAATACTTTCTGAAGGCACTGTGTATGGGACCATCCAAATCAAGTGTTACACTGTTAAATTGGTGCCGTGAACTGGATCACTGGATCACATCAAAAATCCAAGGTCCAAACCTCATGTCTCTATCATAATATGTTCAAAAGTGTTTTCCTTATAGGATGGCCAAAATTAGAGAGACTAAATCAATTGAGGACAGAGAAAAAAAAGTGGTCTAATATCAAGAAATGTGCATGGTGTCAGCTAGGCTGGATTCCGTGAAAGAATTAAGGATAGTTGCAACCTGACAGGGTCACGTTCCCATTGAACTCGTCACTTTTTTCCAGGACATAAAATAATATAAGGTAAGATGGATATCAATTTTGAGACATAACATGTAGTATTTTCATATTTTAGTATACACTCTTCATATTAATTCCTCACAAAAACAAGTGTATTAGGCTACGTAATTGAACGTTTTGAATGTAATGTTAATGACATGTTAGAGCAAGACCACTGAATGATTCAGACACCCTACATTTGGTCAATGATCTTTTGGGGTACATATAGGGAAACATGAGAATTCAAAATAATGTTAACCTTTTCACACGTACCAACACACTGGTGTGATCAATCTGCAGTGGTCCCTGTGGCTTACAATCAAACCGGTGTGATTAGAAAGCTTATTTAGAATGCTTATTTAAAACGGCCAGTTTCGAATGACGAAACAATCAGCATTTGAGCTGGCCACACTGTTTTTTCAGAAATGTTTTGCACAAACAGTCAAACACACTTACAAAGCTATGTCGTGAATGTGAGCAGTTTATTTTTGGATGCAATGTTCAGACATTCACAGAAGTATCTACAACATAACACAATCATCCAAACTGAAAAAAATGTGGGCTTTGTCCAAGTGCTAACTGAGGAAAGATTGACATAACACAAGAGGTCATATTTTTTAACTCTCGGTTGACATAAACTACAATATGAATCAGCTAATAGCAATTACTACTATAATTAATCACATCACGGGTGAGCTCACCATGGATCGATTAATTAAATAAATTTAAATTCAATAAATTGGGTAAAACACTTTCTAGAAATCAAATGTAATCTGACGATGAGTAGTTTCTGAGCGACGCCATGCTTTTTTTCCTCACAAAAACCAAAGATAATAAGAGAAGACAAGATGAGTTTGGTCTGTTTATACTGTAGCATGCATGTTGAAGGGGGTGTGTTGTCTAACATAGTTCACGTCCCACCATTCACTTCCGGAAGTTCTTAAAAAATGAGTGTACCCTTACTCACCTCATTTTGTTATAACATCTTTGGTCCGACAGACTGCATTGTATTTCAACAAACATGGCTCCACACATAGCTGGAATTAGCTTAGCTCATCATACAACCTTCAAAAAAGTATTTTGCACACATTAATATGTGCCCATTACAATCTATGAAAGAATCGGAATGCCTGATTTGTCAATAGTACTTGAAAACATGTGAATAAAACAGTAAATGCATAAATAATTACCACACAAAACATTTTCAGAAACTGATTTATTGATACAAGTGATGTGTGCCGGCAGTCAATAACATACCCTCTCACTCCCACTCTGAGCCATTCAGTGTTGTTGCTTATGTATGTTTATGTATGTAGCTAGTGAGATAAGCTGTAGCATTAACAATATCTTTCAAAAGGAGACAACTCACAAATGTGGAAATTCTGGAGATTTTTTAAATTCTGATGAGGCTGAGTATGAAAGTCAGGAATCAGATTCTGACAGTAACAGTGAGTAGCTGCCCCCCATCCTTGAAGCCATTGAGAACCCTGAATCTCCTTGTCCACTGACAAAGTCCAAGGTCCTTTTGAAGATGCTGGTGGTGATGGAGACAGACTGACAGTGGATAAAGTATAGGAGTTCTGTGGTAGCTGGAAGGCCGCCAGCCTATTATATACTGTTATTTACTGTAGGTCCTGGATGGCAGGAAGCTTGGCCCCAGTGATGTACTGGGCCGTTCACACTACCCTCTGTAGCGCCTTACAGTCAGATGTCGAGCGGTTTCCTTACCAGGCGGTGATGCAACCGGTCAGGAGGCTCTCGATGGTGCAGCTGTAGAACCTTTTGAGGAACTGGGGCCCATGCCAAATCTCTTTAGTCTCTTGAGGGGGAAAATATTCTGTCGTGCCCTCTTCATGGCTGTCTTTGTATGTTTGGACCATGATAGTTCATTGGACACCAAGGAACTTGAAAAACTCTCGACCCACTTCACTACAGCCCCGTCGATGTTAATGGGGGCCTGTTCGGCCCACCTTTTCCTGTTGTCCACGATCAGCTCCTTTGTCTTGCTCACATTGAGGGTGAAGTTGTTGTCCTGGCACCACACTGCCAGTTATCTGACCTCCTCCCTATAGGCCGTCTCATTGTTGTCGGTGATCAGGCCTACTACTGTTGTGTCATCAGCAAACTTAATGATGGTGTTGGAGTAGTGTTTGGCCACGTACTCGTGGGTAAACAGGGAATACAGGAGGGGACTAAGTTCACATCCCTGTTGGGCCCCAGTGTTAAGGATCAGCGTGGCAGACATATTGCTGCCTACTCTTACCACCTGGGGGCGGCCCGTCAGGAAGTCCATGATCCAGTTGCAGAGGGAGGTGTTTAGTCCCAGAGTCCTTACCTTAGTGATGAGCTTTGTGGGCACTATGGTGTTGAATGCTGAGCTGTAGTTGATGAACAGCATTCTCACATAGGTGTTCCTTTTGTCCAGGTGAGAAAGGGTGGAGTGTGATATAGATTGTGTCATCTGTGGATCTGTTGGGGCGGTATGTGAATTGGAGTGTGTCTAGGGTGTCCGGGAGGATACTGTTGATGTGAGCCATGACCAGCCTTTCAAAGCACTTCATGGTTACAGACGTGAGTGCCACGGGGCGGTAATCATTTAAGCAGGTTACCTCCGCTTATTTGGTCACAGGGACTATCGTGGTCTGCTTGGCATTACAGACTCGGTCAGGGAGATGTTGAACATGTCAGTGAAGACACTTGACAGTTGGTTCTCACATGCTTTGAGTACACATCCTGGTAATCTGTCTGGCCCAGCGGCTTTGTGAATTTTGACCTGTTTAAAGGTTTTGTTCACAATGGCTACCAAGAGGGTTATCACACAGTCATCCAGAACAGCTGGTGCTCTTGTGCATGCTTCTGTGTTGCTTGCCTCAAAGCAGCATAAAAGGCATTTAGCTCATCTGGTAGGCTCTCATCACTGGGCAGCTTGCGTCTGGGTTTTCCTTTGTAGTCCGTAATAGTGTTCAAGCCCTGCCACATCCGGCGAGAGTCCTGGCCAGTGTAGTAGGATTCAATATTAATCCTGTATTGACGCTTTGCTTGTTTGATGGTTTGTCTGAGGGAATAGAGGGATAAGGCAGACATAATAAACAGCTTTGTGGAATGCACTCGGAAAACGACCAAGTGCTATAAGAAGATCTTTTTCCACCTGATTGACACTGCTGCCCTCAACGGCCACATAGTTCACCACCAACTAATAGATGAGATGATTACTGAACAAGGTCTTTTTTGTAATTGGACATACAGTTCACATAAAAATATTATTATAATGTAATAAGACACATTGTTAATCTAACTTGAGTGTTCAATTTACAGTAGCTACTACAGTAAAATAATACCATGCTATTGTTTGAGGACAGTGCACCATTTTTTAAAGAAAGTTATTAATAAACAAATTAGGCACATTTGGGCAGTCTTGACACGAAATTTGGAACAGAAATGCAATGGTTCTTTGTATCAGTCAAAAACTGTCCACATACACTGGTGCGATCTAGTGGCCAAAATCTAAATTGCACCTGGGCTGGAATAATACATGATGGCCTTTATTACTCAGAACAAGAATAGAAGTATGAGTTTCAGAAGAAAGTCTTTGTTTCTTACCATTTTGAGCCTGTAATTGAACCCACAGATGCTGATGCTCCCTGTTACTCAACTAGTCTAAAGAAGGACAGTTTTATTGCTTCAGTTTTATTAGTTACAGTTTTCAGCTGTGCTAACATAATTGCAAATTGGTTTTCTAATGATCAATTAGCCTATCAATTAGCCTATTAAAATGATAAACCAGGTTTAGCTAACACAACCTGCCATTGGAACACAGGCGTGAAGGTTGCTGATAATGAGCCTCTGTACGCCTATGTAGACATTTCATAAAAAATCTGCCGTTTCCAGCTACAATATACATTTACAATGTCTGCACTGTATTTCTGATCAATACAATGTTATTTTAATGGACAAAAAAATGTGCTTTACTTTCAAAAACAAGGACATTTCTAAGTGACCCCAAACTTTTGAACGGTAGTATATCTCATCCACATATTGTACAGACTATGGTTATACATAATTCTAATCAATTTCATACTGATACGATTATACGGCTTCAGAGTTCAGGGTGGACTATTCTAGTCATTCATATAAATTCCATCAACAAGTAGTCCCAGAGTTAATGATCCAAGGTCAGTTTTACATTTCAACTCCTGATGATTATGTTGACTGACCGTGTTAGAATAAAAAAAACAAGGCTTAATTAATCATGCTCTCTCTATCCATGTGTCTCTCATCTGTAGGTATGTTTTGATGTGAGAGAGGAAAACAGTCCCGTCATCGTCTCCTCAACCGCTCTTAACCTCTAGTGACACCCCATACCGTGAACGGGACCGTTGTCATCATCTGACACTAATTAGCATAACGCAACGGACATAAATCTTCCTAGAAAATCTTCCTATTCATGAAAATCACAAGTGAAATATATTGGAAGACAGCTTAGCATTTTGTTAATCACCCTGTCATCTCAGATTTTCTAAATATGTTTTACAGCCAAAGCTAGACAAGCATTTGTGTAAGTTTATCGATAGCCTAGCATAGCATTATGCCTTGCTAGCAGCAGGCAACCTTGTCACGAAAATCAGAAAAGCAATCAAATTAAATTGTTTACCTTTGATGAACTTCGGATGTTTTCACTCACGAGACTCCCAGGTAGATAGCCAAAGTTTATTTTTGTAGGCGAAATAGCTCCGTTTGTTCTTCACGTTTGGCTGAGAAATCAGCCGAAAAATATTCCAAATTAGCTCCATAATATCGACAGAAACATGGCAAACGTTGTTTATAATCAATCCTCAAGGTGTTTTTCAAATATCTATTCTATAATATCAACCGGGACAATTGGTTTCTCAGTAGAAGCAATTGGAATAATGGCTACGTCTGTATTTTGCGCAAAAATGTATCTGGGAGCATCAGGTGACCACTTGCGCAATGAAGCCACCTACGGGTATTCTTCAACATAAATGCGTAAAACTACGTCACAATGCTGTAGACACCTTGGGGAATACGTAGAAAGCGTAATCTGGTTGATAGGGAATTCACAGCTCAATAGGGTGGGCCATCATTATATGCATATCAGAACGCAGGGCTTTCAAAAGATGAGTCACTTCCGGATTGGATTTTTCTCAGGCTTTCGCCTGTAACATCAGTTCTGTTATACTCACAGACAATATTTTTACAGTTTTGGAAACTTTAGAGTGTAAGATGTCAATTATATGCATATTCTAGCATCTTGTCCTGACAAAATATCCCGTTTAATTTGGGAACGTTATTTTTCCAAAAATGAAAATACTGCCCCCTAGTACCTTCAGGTTATTAAGATAACCTTCGGGCCAACTGGGGGCTCAAGGCTGGTTAGGAGACACCGCTAGAGACACTGTAATTGTGATGAACTGAGAGAATATTAGGGTAGCACTGTAATTCATATGCTGTCTTCCTCTGTTCTTACCTCTTCCCCTTTTTGTCTTCTACACCTCTCTCCCCACCTTGTTTTACTTCCTCGTTTTATAATGCACACCATATGTGCATTGAAGTACATATTGAACTTGTATTTATGATATAATATTACAATTATCATAATTATAATGCATGTATTTATAACACCTGGATAATGAACTTCTTTCAATAAAGCGTTTCACATTCTCCACTGCTTGAAATTAAATATCTCATTGAAATACTATCATGTGTCCTCAGATGAATTCAGGGAGTTAGATATGCCTAGGTTGTTTTCTGTATATATGAATTACAAATCAGCCTTTACTTAAATCATGTTTCTAGTCTATTGAATAGTCACAATGTGCAATCATTAATTTCCCAGGAGCAGGAGTGGTAAACAATGTGTGTATAATTGTAATAGATACAAATCAAATCAAATTTTATTTGTCACATACACATGGTTAGCAGATGTTAATGCGAGTGTAGCGAAATGCTTGTGCTTCTAGTTCCCGACAATGCAGTAATAACCAACAAGTAATCTAACTAACAATTCCAAAACTACTGTCTTATACACAGTGTAAGGGGATAAAGAATATGTACATAAGGATATATGAATGAGTGATGGTACAGAGCAGCATAGGCAAGATACAGTATATACATATGAGATGAGTATGTAAACAAAGTGGCATAGTTAAAGTGGCTAGTGATACATGTATTACATAAGGATGCAGTCGATGATATAGAGTACAGTATATACGTATGCATATGAGATGAATAATGTAGGGTAAGTAACATTATATAAGGTAGCATTGTTTAAAGTGGCTAGTGATATATTTACATCATTTCCCATCAATTCCCATTATTAAAGTGGCTGGAGTTGTGTCAGTGTCAGTGTGTTGGCAGCAGCCACTCAATGTTAGTGGTGGCTGTTTAACAGTCTGATGGCCTTGAGATAGAAGCTGTTTTTCAGTCTCTCGGTCCCAGCTTTGATGCACCTGTACTGACCTCGCCTTCTGGATGATAGCGGGGTGAACAGGCAGTGGCTCGGGTGGTTGATGTCCTTGATGAACTTTATGGCCTTCCTGTAACATCGGGTGGTGTAGGAGTCCTGGAGGGCAGGTAGTTTGCCCCCGGTGATGCGTTGTGCAGACCTCACTACCCTCTGGAGAGCCTTACGGTTGTGGGCGGAGCAGTTGCCGTACCAGGCGGTGATACAGCCCGCCAGGATGCTCTCGATTGTGCATCTGTAGAAGTTTGTGAGTGCTTTTGGTGACAAGCCGAATTTCTTCAGCCTCCTGAGGTTGAAGAGGCGCTGCTGCGCCTTCTTCACGAGGCTGTCTGTGTGAGTGGACCAATTCAGTTTGTCTGTGATGTGTATGCCGAGGAACTTAAATCTTGCTACCCTCTCCACTACTGTTCCATCGATGTGGATAGGGAGGTGTTCCCTCTGCTGTTTCCTAAAGTCCACAATCATCTCCTTAGTTTTGTTGACGTTGAGTGTGAGGTTATTTTCCTGACATCACACTCCGAGGGCCCTCACCTCCTCCCTGTAGGCCGTCTCGTCGTTGTTAGTAATCAAGCCTACCACTGTTGTGTCGTCCGCAAACTTTATGATTGAGTTGGAGGCGTGCGTGGCCACGCAGTCGTGGGTGAACAGGGAGTACAGGAGAGGGCTCAGAACGCACCCTTGTGGGGCCCCAGTGTTGAGGATCAGCGGGGTGGAGATGTTGTTGCCTACCCTCACCACCTGGGGGCGGCCCGTCAGGAAGTCCAGTACCCAGTTGCACAGGGCGGGGTCGAGACCCAGGGTCTCGAGCTTGATGACGAGCTTGGAGGGTACTATGCTGTTGAATGCCGAGCTGTAGTCGATGAACAGCATTCTCACATAGGTATTCCTCTTGTCCAGATGGGTTAGGGCAGTGTGCAGTGTGGTTGAGATTGCATCGTCTGTGGATCTATTTGGGCGGTAAGCAAATTGGAGTGGGTCTAGGGTGTCAGGTAGGGTGGAGGTGATATGGTCCTTGACTAGTCTCTCAAAGCACTTCATGATGACGGAAGTGAGTGCTACGGGGCGGTAGTCGTTTAGCTCAGTTACCTTAGCTTTCTTGGGAACAGGAACAATGGTGGCACTCTTGAAGCATGTGGGAACAGCAGACTGGTATAGGGATTGATTGAATATGTCCATAAACACACCGGCCAGCTGGTCTGCGCATGCTCTGAGGGTGCGGCTGGGGATGCCGTCTGGGCCTGCAGCCTTGCGAGGGTTAACACGTTTAAATGTCTTACTCACCTCGGCTGCAGTGAAGGAGAGTCCGCATGTTTTCGTTGCAGGCCGTGTCAGTGGCACTGTATTGTCCTCAAAGCGGGCAAAAAACGTATTTAGTCTGCCTGGGAGCAAAACATCCTGGTCCGTGACTGGGCTGGATTTCTTCTTGTAGTCCGTGATTGACTGTAGACCCTGCCACATGCCTCTTGTGTCTGAGCTGTTGAATTGAGATTCTACTTTGTCTCTGTACTGACGCTTAGCTTGTTTGATAGCCTTGCGGAGGGAATAGCTGCACTGTTTGTATTCGGTCATGTTACCAGTCACCTTGCCCTGATTAAAAGCAGTAGTTCGCGCTCTCAGTTTCACGCGAATGCTGCCATCAATCCACGGTTTCTGGTTAGGGAATGTTTTAATCATTGCTATGGGAACGACATCTTCAACGCACGTTCTAATGAACTCGCACACCGAATCAGCGTATTCGTCAATATTGTTATCTGACGCAATACGAAACATATCCCAGTCCACATGATGGAAGCAGTCTTGTAGTGTGGAGTCAGCGTTGGACAGACCTCAGCGTGGGAGCCTCTTGTTTTAGTTTCTGTCTGTAGGCAGGGATCAACCAAATGGAGTCGGGGTCAGCTTTTCTGAAAGGAGGGCGGGGCAGGGCCTTATATGCGTCGCGGAAGTTAGAGTAACAATGATCCAAGGTTTTTCCACCCTGGTTGCGCAATCGATATGCTGATAAAATTTAGGGAGTTTTGTTTAGTACAGAACCTAACGTTTTAGGGTCCATACACAGATCGGTTACATACTGTAGCTAGCAACACATCCAGACACATACAGTTATTTTTATCATCCACTGCACAATAAGCAAGTAAACAGTTAGCTAGCTACAGTTGAAGTCAGAAGTTTACATAAAATTAGGTTGGGAAGTTTACATACACTTAGGTTGGAGTCATTAAAACTCGTTTTCCCACAAACTTCTTGTTAAAACTATGGTTTTGTCAAGTCGGTTAGGACATCTACTTTGTGCATGACACCAGTAATTTTTCCAACAGTTGCTTACAGTCAGATTATTTCACTGTATCACTTTTCCAGTGGGTCAGAAGTTTACATACACTAAGTTGACTGTGCCTTTAAACAGCTTGGAAAATTCCATAAAATTATGTCATGGCTTTGGAGGCTTCTTATAGGCTAAATGACATCATTTGAGTCAATTGGAGGTGTATCTGTGGATGTATTTCAAGGCCCACCTTCAAACTCTGTGCCTCTTTAGTTGACATAAAAGGGAAAATCTAAAGAAATCAGCCAAGACCTCAGAAAAAAATTGTGGACCTCCACAAGTCTGCTTCAAGTAATTTCCAAACGCCTGAAGGCACCAAGTTCATCTGTACAAACAATAGTATGCAAGAATAAATATCATGGGACCACGCAGCCAACATACCGCTCAGGAAGGAGATGCGTTCTGTCTCGTAGAGATGAACGTACTTTGGTGTGAAAAGTGCAAATCAATCCCAGAAGAGCAGCAAAGGACCTTGTGAAGATGCTAGATTTAACAGGTACAAAATAATCAATATCCACAGTAAAACAAGTCCTATATTGTCATAACCTGAAAGGCCGCTCACCAAGGAAGAAGCCACTGCTCCAAAACCGCCATAAAAAAGCCAGACTATGGTTTAAAACTGCAAATGGGGACAAAGATCGTACTTTTTGGGGAAATGTCCTCTGATGAAACAAAAATAGAACTGTTTGGCCATAATGACCATGGTTATGTTTGGAGGAAAAAGGGGGAGGCTTGCAAGCTGAAGAACATCGTCCCAACCGTGAAGCACGGGGGTGGCAGCATCATGTTCTGGGTGTGCTTTGCTGCAGGAGGGACTGGTGCACTTCACAAAATAAATGGCATCATGATGGAGGACAATTATGTGGATATATTGAAGCAACGTTTCAAGACATCAGCTTGGTCGCAAATGGGTATTCCAAATGGACAATGACCCCAAGCATACTTCCAAAGTTGTGGCAAAATGGCTGAAGGACAACAAAGTCAATGTATTGGCGTGGCAATCACAAAGCCCTGACCTAAATCCTATAGAACATTTGTGGGCAGAACTGAAAAAGTGTGTGCCAGCAAGGAGGCCTACAAACCTGACTCAGTTACACCAGCTCTGTCAGGAGGAATGGGCCAAAATTCACCCAACTTAATGAGGGAAGCCTGTGGAAGGCTACCCGAAACATTTGACCCAAGTTAAACAATTTAAAGGCAATGTTACCAAATACTAATTGAGCTGAAATAAATCATTATCTCTACTATTATTCTGACATTTCTCATTCTTAGAATAAAGTTGTGATCCTAACTGACCTAAGACAGGGAATTTGTACAAAGATTAAATGTAAGGAATTTCAACGCATTTGGCCGAGGTGTATGTAAACTTCTGACTTCAACTGCATGTTACTTCAGTTGAATTGCATGGCAAGGCAATCTTACACAATTGTACATTACATTTGCGATAAATGCTTTATTTTGCTAGATTCTTCACATCCACTGTTTCCCAAGACGACAGCCTGGTTTGCTGGTTTTCTCAGGAGTCCCTAAAGCATTAAGCAACACAAATTACAACGTCATATTGCACTCATGTCATAACACTGCTAGCTAGCTGGCTACTGTTAGCTAGTCAGTTAACTTGCTAAATCATGATTTTCGTAAATTAAATTCAAAAATATGCATAATCTCTTTGTCTCTACATTATCTAACATATTCCTCTCACTATCTCCTACTATCTCCTACTATCTCACTTTCTTTCAACTACCCAGCCATCATCCTTTTTTGCTATCACCATACTTAACTTCTTACGTTATAGGGGACGGTTACATCCCACATGGAAAAAATACAGGGAAAATGCAGCGTGGCAAATTCAAAAAATTATATAAAAATCCAACTTTCATTAAATCAAACATGTAAGATACTCAATTAAAGCTACACTCGTTGTGAATCCAGCCAATATGTCAGATTTTTAAAAGGCTTTTCGGCGAAAGCATAAGAAGCTTTTATCTGATGATAGCACAATGTCAACAAAGAGTAGCATATTTCAACCCTGCAGGTGCTACACAAAACGCTGAAATAAAATATAAAACATGCATTACCTTTGACGAGCTTCTTTTGTTGGCACTCCAATATGTCCCATAAACATCACAATTGGACCTTTTGTTCGATTAATTCCGTCCATATATATCCAAATATCCATTTATTTGACGCGTTTGATCCAGAAAAAAACTGCTTCCAAAAAACGCAACGTCACTACAAAATATTTCAAAAGTTGCCTATAAACTTTGCCAAAATATTTCAAACTACTTTTGTAATACAACTTTAGGTATTTTTAAACGTTAATAATCGATCAAATTGTAGACGGCACAATCTGTTTTCAATACAGGAAGTAAACAAACCATGCTCCTTTTTACATCGTGCACAACTTTCAATAGTGTAACGTTGTTCCTGGACGTGCTTCTTCTTCATTGCACAAATGAATAACCTCAACCAAATTCCATAGACTGGTGACATCCAGTGGAACAGGAACTGAAAACATGTTTTTAAGAAATATCCCATGGCAATGACAGCTCAGGGAACAGTCAGAGGCAAAAAATAATAATTCAGAACAGTTAGTCCTCTGGGTTTTGCCTGCTACATTTATTTTTTATTTCACCTTTATTTAACCAGGTAGGCTAGTTGAGAACAAGTTCACATTTGCAACTGCGACCTGGCCAAGATAAAGCATAGCAATGTGAACAGACAACACAGAGTTACACATGGAGTAAACAATTAACAAGTCAATAACACAGTAGAAAAAAAAAGAGAGTCTATATACATTGTGTGCAATGAGGTAGGCGAATGATTACAATTTTGCAGATTAACACTGGAGTGATAAATGATCAGATGGTCATGTACAGGTAGAGATATTGGTGTGCAAAAGAGCAGAAAAGTAAATAAATAAAAACAGTATGGGGATGAGGTAGGTAAAAATGGGTGGGCTATTTACCGATAGACTATGTACAGCTGCAGCGATCGGTTAGCTGCTCAGATAGCAGATGTTTGAAGTTGGTGAGGGAGATAAAAGTCTCCAACTTCAGCGATTTTTGCAATTCGTTCCAGCCATCGTGACCAGTGAACTGAGATAAGGCGGAGCTTTACCTAGCATGGACTTGTAGATGACCTGGAGCCAGTGGGTCTGGCGACGAATATGTAGCGAGGGCCAGCCGACTAGAGCATACAAGTCGCAGTGGTGGGTGGTATAAGGTGCTTTAGTGACAAAACGGATGGCACTGTGATAAACTGCATCCAGTTTGCTGAGTAGAGTGTTGGAAGCAATTTTGTAGATGACATCGCCAAAGTCGAGGATCGGTAGGGTAGTCAGTTTTACTAGGGTAAGCATGCATTTGGTTTTACTAGCGTTTAAGAGCAGTTGGAGGCCACGGAAGGAGTGTTGTATGGCATTGAAGCTCGTTTGGAGGTTAGATAGCACAGTGTCCAAGGACGGGCCGGAAGTATATAGAATGGTGTCGTCTGCGTAGAGGTGGATCAGGGAATCGCCCGCAGCAAGAGCAACATCATTGATATATACAGAGAAAAGGGTCGGCCCAAGGATTGAACCCTGTGGCACCCCCATAGAGACTGCCAGAGGACCGGACAGCATGCCCTCCGATTTGACACACTGAACTCTGTCTGCAAAGTAATTGGTGAACCAGGCAAGGCAGTCATCCGAAAAACCGAGGCTACTGAGTCTGCCGATAAGAATATGGTGATTGACAGAGTCAAAAGCCTTGGCAAGGTCGATGAAGACGGCTGCACAGTACTGTCTTTTATCGATGGCGGTTATGATATCGTTTAGTACCTTGAGCGTGGCTGAGGTGCACCTGTGACCGGCTCGGAAACCAGATTGCACAGCGGAGAAGGTACGGTGTGATTCGAGATGGTCAGTGACCTGTTTGTTGACTTGGCTTTCGAAGACCTTAGATAGGCAGGGCAGGATGGATATAGGTCTATAACAGTTTGGGTCCAGGGTGTCTCCCCCTTTCAAGAGGGGGATGACTGCGGCAGCTTTCCAATCCTTGGGGATCTCAGACGATATGAAAGAGAGGTTGAACAGGCTGGTAATAGGGGTTGCGACAATGGCGGCGGATAGTTTCAGAAATAGAGGGTCCAGATTGTCAAGCCCAGCTGATTTCTACGGGTCCAGGTTTTGCAGCTCTTTCAGAACATCTGCTATCTGGATTTGGGTAAAGGAGAACCTGGAGAGGCTTGGGCGAGTAGCTGCGGGGGGTGGAGCTGTTGGCCGAGGTTGGAGTAGCCAGGCGGAAGGCATGGCCAGCTGTTGAGAAATGCTTGTTGAAGTTTTCGATAATCATGGATTTATCGGTGGTGACCGTGTTACCTAGCCTCAGTGCAGTGGGCAGCTGGGAGGAGGTGCTCTTGTTCTCCATGGACTTCAGTGTCCCAGAACTTTTTGGAGTTGGAGCTACAGGATGCAAACTTCGGCCTGAAGAAGCTGGCCTTAGCTGACTGACTGCGTGTATTGGTTCCTGACTTCCCTGAACAGTTGCATATCGCGGGGACTATTCGATGCTATTGCAGTCCGCCACAGGATATTTTTGTGCTGGTCGAGGGCAGTCAGGTCTGGAGTGAACCGAGGGCTATATCTGTTCTTAGTTCTGCATTTTTTTAACGGAGCATGCTTATCTAAAATGGTGAGGAAGTTACTTTTACAGAATGACCAGGCATCCTCAACTGACTGGATGAGGTCAATGTCCTTCCAGGATACCCGGGCCAGGTCGATTAGAAAGGCCTGCTCACAGAAGTGTTTTAGGGAGCGGTTGACAGTGATGAGGGGTGGTCGTTTGACTGCGGCTCCGTATCGGATACAGGCAATGAGGCAGTGATCGCTGAGATCCTGGTTGAAGACAGCGGAGGTGTATTTGGAGGGAGAGCCCTTGTTTACAGATTTAGGGTTGTACCTGGTGGGTTCCTTGATGATTTGTGTGAGATTGAGGGCATCTAGCTTAGATTGTAGGACTGCCGGGGTGTTAAGCATATCCCAGTTTAGGTCACCTAACAGAACAAACTCTGAAGCTAGATGGGGGGCGATCAATTCACAAATGGTGTCCAGGGCACAGCTGGGAGCTAAGGGGGGTCGGTAGCAGGCGGCAACAGTGAGAGACTTATTTCTGGAGAGAGTAATTTTCAAAATTAGTAGTTCGAACTGTTTGGGTATGGACCTGGAAAGTATGACATTACTTTGCAGGCTAACTCCTCCCCCTTTGGCAGTTCTATCTCGACGGAAAATGTTATAGTTGGGTATGGAAATCTCAGAATTTTTGGTGGCCTTCCTGAGCCAGGATTCAGACACGGCAAGGACATCAGGGTTAGCAGAGTGTGCTAAAGCAGTGAGTAAAACAAACTTAGGGAGGAGGCTTCTGATGTTGACATGCATGAAACCAAGGCTTTTTCGATCACAGAAGTCAACAAATGAGGGTGCCTGGGGACATGCAGGGCCTGGGTTTACCTCCACATCACCCGCGGAACACCTCCTGGCCTCACATAAGTTCTGTTATACTCACAGACATGATTCAAACAGTTTTAGAAACTATCTATCCACATCCACATGAGTAGCAGGAAGTTGAAATTGGGCACGCTATTTATCCAAAAGTGAAAATGCTGCCCCCCATACCTTAACAGGTTAATAACTTTTTCCAAGGGTAATTGTATATATCTATTTATCTAGCTAGCTAGCTAGCTACAGTGCAATTCATCTTTACTTTATTCACTACCAAAATATTACTTTTTTTCAAGCCCACTTTCTTCAGGAACTTCCTTTTTGTTTTAATGTCTTATACTTTTTTTTTTGTCCTGTATAGTGTTGTATGTGTTTTGTGTGGACCACGTAAAAGTTTACAAATAAATTATCATCTGTGTCCTTCTCTTTTTAGTTCTCACCTCCTGGCCTCATTTGTGTCACCCTATTGTACCACTGTTTGCTAGAGTGATCTACCTTGCCCCGTTCTGCCACTGTGGACTAATACATGCTTATATACCTATTAACAAGCTTTTGTAAGCCTTCCTTCTTCTGACTTGGCATGTTTCTTGTGATAACAGGGGGACAAGGCAGGGACATCATAGATGGACACAATCAAATGGGAGGACAGGGAAGAAAGGGTAAGCGCAACATCTACCGAAATGCCAAAATCATTAGTCTCTGCTCTCCATAACCTGCTATGGTCTAAGACACGCAACCACCAAGTTGGCTTTCAGTGATTTGCTCAACAATATTATTATCCATTGTCCAGAGGGACCAACGGCGTACCTTGAAGTCCTTTGATTGTAATGACCCATTTGAAATGCAGTATATGTGCCCGACATGACAGTTTCTTTTGGGCAATGAAGTGCCTGATCATTTGACTTCGTGTAGGTACATTCCTGGGGATATGTGCATTCCTTCACTCTTGTCAATACTGAATCAGTGTTCATGGCATTGTCAATCAAAAAGCAACTGAGGAAATGTTATTAGACCCCCAATTTGGCCAAGCATCAAATTGTAAGTATACGGAATATTTCACTCGCATGGAAAGTTGATGGTGTTCTTAAATTTAAGTCTTCTTTCTCCCTTTCACATTTGGCCCTTGCAAGTTACAGTTAATGAACTGCCCCCCAACCTAAGAGCGAAGAACATCATTCTCAGAGGACTGTGGTTTGGACCAACAAGGCCAGATATTAATTATTTCCTTCAGCACTTTGTGGATGAGTCTGCATCATTTGAGAGTGAGGGCTTGACATGCCAGTGGAGAGGGAGACCCACAGTTATTCATGTATATAGTTCACTGTGCATTTGTGACTGTGCTTGTTGCAAAGTGCAGAATATCAAACAATTCAATGGAGGACATGGGTGCAACTGGTGATACCACAAAGGAGAAATTGTTGAAAAGGGAAATGATGTAAAGGGCCTTTAATGCTTCCTACGATTTTCAACATGATTGCAGGGTTTGGATTTGATTACATGCACGGCATCTTACTCTGCATGTCGGCAAACTGTGGTTTCACCTTGAGCTCTGGTACATGGGAAGGGACAAAGAACAAATCGACAAGAGGTTGCCTGCCATTCATTAAACCACCAGTAAACATCACAAGACCACCACGCTCAATACGTTCACGCAAATCTGGAAAGTCTCAGAGTTTAGATACTTCCTCTTGTTTTACACTCGTCCTTGCTTAAAATGAACTTTACCATGGCAGTATCTAGAGTACTTACTGCTCCTTGTACAAGGAAGCTACTGTCTCCTGAAAGATGCTATTTCCCCTCATGACATTGATGTTCCTCAATATATTTGTTGGTCGTCTTGAAACATTGTATGGGAAGTGTCATATTTCTTTCAATGTCCACATACTTCTACACACTTCATCATCAGTGAGAAATTGGGGTCCTTTATGGTGTCAAAGTGCCTTCATATATGAGAGCCACAATGGGAACATGCTGAAACTCTTCAATGGCACTCATTCTGTACAAGAACAGATTGTTGAGATGTTCTGCCTTTACCAATATGTACAAAGGCTTGTCACAGTTGGTTATGCCAGTAGTTCCAACCAGCAAAGTAAAAGCTTTGTAGAAAGAATCCTGAGAAATGGAGATTTTCCTTGATTACCCAATTGTGAGAATGCCAACACCAAAGGAGGCTTCTCTCCTTGGAGAATCAGGCTAAGTGAATGACCAGCCTTGAGGATTTAATCTAAGTGCAATAGTGCATGGCAATCGCATTCATGCAAAATCTAATACCACACTATCAAAATGGGTCAACCATGCAGTTGTCACAAACAAAAGGTCAGTGGTGCTGATAAGAAGTTTTATAGACGTGGGTCATAGCCATGACGTGGGGTATGCATTCACTGACCCCGTTAATACAACCAACTATACAGCAAAACACATGGGCTACTGCTTCAGGAATACTTAAAGAGAGTGGCGTCTCCATCTGTGCAGTTAATAAAATGCTCAGACATCCGCACAACCTGTGTCTGCATGAACGACATCCCAGGTCTTGAGAACAATTTGTAATGTATTCAGCCTAACAGATGGGAGGTAGATTATGTTTGGGAATTTGTGGGTTAGCCTACATTAAAGCCAGGTCAGTTCTGACAGTGCAGTATGCAGTAGGCTTGTGCTGGATAATGGACATTTTACATGGGAGTTGTGTAAGCACAGCACAGCAAGGGTCCTCACTGCTGTCAACCCATCCTTTCTGTGAACAGCTCTGTTATTGAGGGTGTTGCTTGACACTTCAAGTCTTTCAAATACAAAATGGCTAAGGCTTGGTAAAACAATTATATATAAAAATTATATTATTCTATGATGTGATATAGGAGGCATATATTCTGCCGTTCATATAGGCTTTTTAATACTACATCTAATAGGAGGCATGCGTAGTGCATAGGATTAGTGTATTTTGCTGGTAATACATACTGACCCATGGCAGCCTGAGTTCAAATCCTGCTTTTTTTTCAGTTTTTTCACAAAACTTTGTATAACAATTCCGTAGGCCAACAGGTCACAACTGAGCCCAAATGCTACATATTAATAAGATGGCAATATAGGAAGTATATTCTGCAATTCATACAGACATGCTCTTCCATGGTTTTTCCATGGTACAGACTTGCCTGAGGCGCTCATCTAGTAATACATACAGACCCATGGGGGGCCAGGTTTGAATCCTGACACTACTGCGTTCAGATAGGCATCCCTTGACAGTGATGGATATTTGATGACTTACAAAATAAGAGTGTTATAAGAAGGACCCTGGGTCATTACTAATTGCCGCTATATTTGTTATAGTTTTTTCTGTGGTTGGTTACTTTAAACTTTTTTTTATAACACAAGCACTTCATTGCCTACATATAAATACTGACACTCACTTTGTGGTGGTGGGTTTGGGTGAGGGAGCTGAACTACACAGCAACCCAGACACTCACTTTCGGAGACAACACACTCCCATTAATATGTTTGTATTGTACGTTTTGTATGTGTAATTTAGTTTCAGTATTTGGAAAATATATACGGCATATAATAATATTGTTCTATAAATTGTAATGTTTTCAAATGAAAATGTATTAATTGAAATTGCTATTCATATAGATTCTAACTGTATATTTTGTTATATTTGTTTAGTTGTTGCTGTCATTAACCCAAGGTGTCCAGTCCCTAAAAAATGTCCAGTTTGTGTGTGTGAACACAAAACATGAGTCAAACATGCTTTAGAAAAAAAAGATATTGTGAATAATGTTGCCATTTTTTATTTATTTTTATTTGCCTTGCCCTGCGTGAATTAATCTAGTGGTTTAGAAATAATCCTTGTCCTACAGGATTGTAAAAAAATAAATGCAGGATGTGCCTCGGCAAAAATTTGCTGCTTATTGCTTAATTTGACTTTTTCCTTCAGGAATTTGCTTTATCCTTAGAAGTCCCTACAGGACAATACAAATTCCTGCAGGAGTCCTACAGAAACATAGGAAAAACGTCTGACAGTCATCAACTTTGGTCCTGCAGGATTGCATTAGTTCTGCAGGATTCCTGCAGCTCACCTGCAGAATTCCTACACATAGTCTCAAATTCCTACAGGCATCCTGTGGGACACTTTGTAAGGGAATTTGTACAATTCCCTTATGCAAACGGATTACTTATTGACATAGCTTTTATCAAGTTCTAAATTACAGTTCATGGAGAATTATGTTATTTCTACCCCCAAAATTAAGTAGATGCTTTTTCCTCTTGGAACCGGTAGGTTTGTTAGACCTTATTCATGGTTTCCTTATGCGTTAAGGTGGTGAAATTATTAGGGAATTAAGCCAAGGTACGACGTGTCCGTAGACACACCTCCGCCACACCTTCGCCACACCTTCATTTATTCGATCTCCACCCCAAACATATAGTGGTTGAATAGCATGCTATTCTCATGCTTAAGTTCAAGGTCAGAATACTCATAAAAAGAAAAGTGCATAAAAAAGGTAATTACGGTCCATTTATGTGAATCGGGCCCTTCATGCACACAACATTATATCTAGCTCTAATGCAGGAGTAGCAATGCTTTTTGATGACATCATGAACCAAACAGGCCTGAGCCACGCATTGGGCTATCACTCACACGCCTGGCACAGAATAATGCAACCAGCAACAACAACAGCCGCTTTAACAACCTGTGGTAAGCTAACACCATCAATATCACACACAGCCTAGCAATGACAACAGTGAAACATCATAGGTGAAAACACTTTTTGTAAAACACAGAGACAGCTGATAGAAAGACAGCAGTCACACACAGCATACTGTTAAAAGCAACCCATTCATAATAAGTAAGTAGGCAGGGCCGGCCCCAGGCTTAAGTGACATAAGGGGTCACTTATGTACAAATGTATAAAAAAAACTGAAATATAACATTTACCTAAGTATTCAAAACCTTTACTCAGTTGAAGCACCTTTGGCAGCGATTACAGCCTCGACTTTGCTTGAGTATGACACTACAAGCTTGGCACACCTGTATTTGTATTTGAGTTTCTCCCATTCTTCTCTGCAGACTCTCTCAAGCTCTATCAGGTTGGACGGGGAGCGTCGCTGCACAGCTGTTTTCAGGTCTCTCCAGAGATGTTCTATCAGGTTCAAGTCCGGGTTCTGTCTAGGCCACTCAAGGACATTCAGAGAATTGTTCCGAAGCTCCTCCTGCGTTGTCTTGGCTGTGTGCTTAGATTCGTTGTCCTGTTGGAAGGTGAACCTTAGTGCCAGTCTGAGGTCCTGAGCGTTCTAGAGCAAGTTTTCATGGGACGCCATTTCCGGTCACAACTTGCAGACTTGTTTACGTGTTGCTGTGCGTTTTGTGCGTTTTGTTGCCAACCTTACTTTGCTAACTGACAACTTTACGGTTTTGACTTTTTAATTACCTTTTATATTTTTGGTTTTTCCCTCACTCAACATTTTTTCATTCAACTTTTTCACTCCGGACGCTTTATCTGGATGTGGTTCGTCAGGACCTCCAACAGCCGAAGCTAAGTAGTAACATTAACATGATGCCTTCTAATTGCAGTCGCTGTACTCATAATATACAGGAGAACGATCGCCTTATGGCGGGGATAGCTGTGTTGCAAGCCCAGCTTCAGATGCAATTGTTAGGCAAGGGTAATTTCAGTGTAGGAAAGGATGAAACAGCGTCTGTGCCACCAGTAAGTACAGATAGTAACGTTAGTAGCCGACAGAAACTTTCAACCGGTTTTCCCCATTAAGCAGCGAGTCGGAGTCTGAGGCCGAGCCTTCTCTTGTCTCTACTCCTCCCGTTACGCGGTCTGAGATGCCGAAGCTTCCCAACATTAGCTCTGACAAATTGAAAACCCTAGTCATTGGCGACTCCATTACCCGCAGTATTAGACTTAAAACAAATTATCCAGTGATCATACACTGTTTACCAGGGGGCATGGCTACCGACGTTCAGGCTAATCTGAAGATGGTGCTGGCTAAAGCTAAAATTGGCGAGTGTAGAGAGTATAGAGATATTGTTATCCACGTCGGCACCAACGATGTTAGGATGAAACAGTCAGAGGTCACCAAGTGCAGCATAGCTTCAGCGTGTAAATCAGCTAGAAAGATGTGTCGGCATCGAGTAATTGTCTCTGGCCCAATCCCAGTTAGGGGGAGTGATGAGTTCTACAGCAGAGTCTCAAAACTCAATCGCTGGTTGAAAACTGTTTTCTGCCAATCCCAAAAGATAGAATTTGTAGACAAATTGGCCCACTTTCTGGGACTCACCCACAAACAGGACCAAGCCTGGCCTGCTGAGGAGTGGCGGACTCCATCCTAGCTGGAGGGGTGCTCTCATCTTATCTACCAACATAGACAGGTCTCTAACTCTTCTAGCTCCACAATGAAATAGGGTGCAGGCCAGGCAGCAGGCTGTTATCCAGCCTGCTAGCTTAGTGGAGTCTGCCACTAGCACAGTCAGTGTAGTCAGCTCAGCTATCCCCATTGAGACCTTGTCTGTGCCTCGACCTGAGTTGGGCAAAACTAAACATGGCGGTGTTCGCCTTAGCAATCTCACTAGGACAAAGACCTCCTCCATTCCTGTCATTATTGAAAGAGGTTGTGATACTTCACATCTCAAAATAGGGCTACTTAATATTAGATCCCTTACTTCAAAGGCAATTATAGTCAATGAACTAATCATTGATCATAATCTTGATGTGATTGGCCTGACTGAAACATGACTTAAGCCTGATGAATTTACTGTGTTAAATGAGGCCTCACCTCCTGGTTACACTAATGACCACATCACCCAGTGCATCCCGCAAAGGCGGAGGTGTTGCTAACAATTACGATAGCAAATTTCAATTTATGGCTTGGTTTTTGCTCTGACAAGCACGGTCAACTGTGGGAACTTATATAGACAGGTATGTGCCTTTCCAAATCATGCCCAATCAATTGAACTTACCACAGGTGGACTGTAGAAACAACTCAAGGATGATAAATGGGAACAGGATGCACCTGAGCTCAAGGATGCACCTGAGTCTCATAGCAAAGGATCTGAATACTTATGTAAATAAAGTTATTCTGTTTTAACTTTTCTATAAATCAGCAAACATTTCTAAAAACCTGTTTTTCGATTTGTAATTTTAGGGTACAGATAATGGCTCCGGAGGTGATGGCTGCCGTTTTACATGCTCCTAACCAACTGTGCTTTTTTGTTCGTTTTTTTTGCGTTGTTTGTAACTTATTTTGTAACTTATTTTGTACATAATGTTGCTGCTACTGGCTCTTATGACTGAAAATAACTTCTGGACATCGATTACTCACCTCGAACTGGAAAAATATTTTTTCTTTAACGAGTCTGACGCAAAGGATATACTGCTTTCTCGGGAACGGGCCCAAATCACCGGCCCAAATTCATGAAGAAAAGATGGAAAAAAAGGGGGCGGAGGTTGGGCTGTCTTCTGAGAATTCGTAGGTGATTGACTAAACCCCCACTGAAATCCGTTCTACTGGCCAAGGTGCAATCATTGGAAAATAAAAGATTATCCTACCAACGGGACAAAACTGTAATAAAAAACTGTAATATCTTATGTTTAATATAGAGCTGGATTTTGCATGCATCGGCAGGACAGAGAAGCTACGTCTGGTAAGACGAGGGGCGGGTGTGTGTGTCTTTGTCAATAACAGCTGTTGTGCAATGTCTAATATTAAAGAAGTCTCAAGGTTTTGCTCGCCTGAGGTAGACCACACTATCTACCAAGAGAGTTCTCATCTATACTATCTCTAATTTGTATTTACCAACACAAACTGATGCTGGCACTCAGACCACACTCAACCAGCTGTATAAGGCCATAAGCAAATAAGGAAATGTTCATCCAGAAGCGGCACTCCTAGTGGCTGTGGACTTTAATGCAGACAAACAAATCCTTTTTACCTCATTTCTACCAGCATGTCACATGTGCAACTAGAGGGGAAAGAACTCTATACCACCTTTACTCCACACACAGAGATGCATGCAAAGTTATCCTCCGCCCTCCATTTGGCAAATCTGACCATAATTATATCCTCCTGATTTCTGCTTACAAGCAAAAAACCAAAGCAGGAAGTATCAGTGACTCGCTCAATAAGGAAGTGGTCAGAGGATGCAAATGCTATGCTACAGGACTGTTTTGCTTACAAGCAAAAACTAAAAAAGGAAGTACCAGTGACTCGTTTAATACGGAAGTGGTGAGGTGACTCTACAGGACTGTTTTGCGAGCACAGACTGGAAGTTTTTCCGATATTCATCCAATAGCATTGAGGAGTATACCACCACAGTCATCGGCTTCATCAATAAGTGCACCGACGACATTGTCCCCATAGTGACCGTACATGCATATCTCAACCAGAAGCCATGATTACAGGCAACATCCGCATCGAGCTAAAAGCTAGAGCTGCCCATTTAAAGGAGCGGGACACTAATCCGGACACTGATAAGAAATCCGCTATGCCCTCAGACAAACCATCAATACAGGATTAAGATTGAATCCTACTACACCGTCTCTGATGCTCGGCAGATGTGGCAGGGCTTGAAAACAATGATGGACTAGAAATGGGAAACCCAGCCGCAAGCTGCCCAGTGAAGCGAGCCTACCAGATGAGCTAAAAGCCTTTTATGTTCACTTCAAGGCAAGCAACACTGAAGCATACATGAGAGCACAAGCTGTTCCGGACAACTGTGTGATAACGCTCTAGGTAGCCAATGTGAGCAAGACCTTTAAACAGGTCAACATTCACAAAACCACAGGGCCAGAAGGATTACCAGGACGTGTACTCAAAGCATGCGCGGACCAACTGGCAAGAGTTTTTACTTACATTTTCAACCTCTCCCTGACCGTGTCTATAATACCTACATGTTTCAAGCAGAGCACCAAATCAAATCAAATCAAATTTGTTTATATAGCCCTTCGTACATCAGCTGATATCTCAAAGTGCTGTACAGAAACCCAGCCTAAAACCCCAAACAGCAAGCAATGCAGGTGTAGAAGCACGGTGGCTAGGAAAAACTCCCTAGAAAGGCCAAAACCTAGGAAGAAACCTAGAGAGGAACCAGGCTATGTGGGGTGGCCAGTCCTCTTCTGGCTGTGCCGGGTGGAGATTATAACAGAACATGGCCAAGATGTTCAAATGTTCATAAATGACCAGCATGGTCGAATAATAAGGCAGAACAGTTGAAACTGGAGCAGCAGCACGGTCAGGTGGACTGGGGACAGCAAGGAGACATCATGTCAGGTAGTCCTGGGGCATGGTCCTAGGGCTCAGGTCCTCTGAGAGAGAGAGAGAATTAGAGAACGCACACTTAGATTCAGACAGGACACCGAATAGGACAGGAGAGGTACTCCAGATATAACAAACTGACCCCAGCCCCCCGACACATAAACTACTGCAGCATAAATACTGGAGGCTGAGACAGGAGGGGTCAGGAGACACCATAGTCCCTGTGCCCAAGGAAGCGAAGGTAAACTGCCTAAATGATTACCCTCCGTAGCACTCACGTCAGTTGCCATGAAGTGCTTTGAAAGGCTGGTCATGGCTCTCATCAACAGCATCATCCTGGAAACCCTAAACCCACTCCAATTCACGTTCCTCCCCAACAGATCCACAGATGACACAATCTCAATTGCACTCCACACAGCCCTTTCCCTCCTGGACAAAAGGAACACCTATGTGAGAATGCTGTTAATTGACTACAGCTCAGTGTTCAACACCATAATGCCAATGAAGCGCATCACTAAGGTAAGGACCCTGGGAATAAACACCTCGCTCTGCAACTGAATCATGGACGTCCTGACAGGCTGCCCCCATTTGGTAAGGTTAGGCAACAACACATCTGCCAATCTGATCGTCAAAACTGGGGCCCCTCAGGTGTGTGTGCTTTGTCCCTTCCTGAACTCCCTGTTCACCCATGACTGCACGGCCAAACACGACTCCAACACCATCATTAAATTTGCTGATCACCGACAACAATGAGACAGCCTATAGGGAGAAGGTCAGACACCTGGCAGTGTGGTGGCAGGACAACAACCTCTCCCTCAATGTGAGCAAGACAAATGAGCTAATCATGGACTACAGGAAAAGGGGGGCTGTACAGGCCCCCATTAACATTGACGGGGCTGTAGTGGAGCAGGTCGAGAGTTTCAAGTTCCTTGGTGTGCACATCATCAACAAACTATCATGGTCCAAACACACCAAGACAGCCGTGAAGAGGGCACGACAACAACTTTCCCCCTCAGGAGACTCAAAAGGTTTGGCATGGGTCCCCATATCCTCAAAACGTTCTACAGCTGCACCATCGAGAGCATCCTGACCGGTTGCATCATCGCCTGGTATGGCAACTGCTTGGCATCGGATCGTAAGGCGCTACAGGGGAGAGAACAGTACAAATGTTCTCTCTGCTACCGCACGGCAAGCATTACCGGACCGCGAAGTCTAGGACCAAAAGGCTCCTTAATAGCTTCTACCCCCAAGCCATAAGACTGATGGAATAATTAATCAAATATTATTGACACCCCCTCCCTACATTTGTTTTGCACACTGCTGCTACTCACTGTTTATTATCAATGCATAGTCATTTCACCCCTACCTACATGTACAAATTACCTCGACTAACCTGTACCCCCGCACATTGATTCAGTCCTGGTACCCACTGTATATAGCGTTGTTATTTTATTGTATTACTTTTTATCAGTATTTTTTACTTTAGTTTATTTGGTAAATATTTGCTTAACTCTTTTTTGAACTGCACTGTTGGTGAAGGGCTTGTAAGTAAGCATTTCTGTCACGGACCCTCACGGTACTGTTGCTCATTCCGTGCACCAGTTCCGGAGCTCAACGTTACCGACCTCTAGGAGTCATTGAACTCTTTCATTATGCACATCTGGTTCCCATTCCCCCTGATTAGTAATTGTATATATGTGCCCTCTGTTCACCATTGTCTTGTCGGTAAGTGTTCCCATGTCCGTTGGTGTTGTGAGTATCTGTGCTTTATTGTTTCGGCTTTTGTGCTGCATGTATTATGTACTCACGATTACGGGTCTCGTCCTGTGTAGTATTTTGCAATTGTTATTACGGGTCTCGTGCCGTCTACTTATTAGTGGTTTTACTCGCTCTTTTGTTTGGGACGTACCCTGTGTTTTTGTATACGTATTTGTTTTGGGCTTCGTAGCCCGTGCCTTTTCATGGCACAAGCTACGAAGGAAAAATATAAATTTTATCAATTTTCGAATAAGGCTGTAACATAAAAATATCAGGAAAATTTCAAGGGGTTTGAATATTTTTGAATGCACTGACAGTCACTCAATTAGCCATGTCAGCTAACATTTTTTTGACTGGGAAGTTAGTCTAGCCAGCTATCTAAACTTGTAGGAAATCATGGCCGAATACCGATCGGATTAGTTGATTTCTCTGTCACTCCGAAACTCTGCTCTAATACAGTTGAATAGCAGATGTCTTCTGTGTAGCTTCTGAGGGCTTAGCCAATGGCTAACTTTAACTAGCTAGATTTTTCTTCCCAGAGACCACCAAAGTAATATCCTAATTAGATGGAATCTGAATATCATGTATTCATTTATATTATTTCAAATTATAGAAAAGATTAAATAGAAATTAAAACAACATTTTAATTTCAAATGTGTAATCATTTTATAAATCCTTAGGCTTTCTCTGAATTTGTAGAAGGTACTAATAGTTCCCCACTGGTTTATTATAACTGGTTATGAAATACATGTAAATATTACTGTCTAATTACTAATCCAATTACTGTTGCATGATAATCATTTTTATCTGCATATATTATGTATAACACCTGCATTATACTTCTGATTTCAACAGTCTATTGTGTCTCTTTTACTGGATACATTACTGCGAAATAGTTAAACATTGTAAGGACGAAAGGAGGTCCATCTAACCACAGGGAAAGACAAATAATATAGCAGAGTGCCATTGTCAATGTTTTAGGCCAGCATCAAACGTACAGAATGCTCTCAATATAACTTCAAAACATGCTTTGCATTAAAAACAAAATATACTGTTAGAGAACTTGCACTAAAGGCTACATGTTTGTTTTGTTCCTGTTGTTGGCTGTAGCCTCTCTTTCCACCATGTTCCTCTTCATCAGCTAACACGATTAATGCATTACTAATCTATTTGGAAAAACAAACTAATATGATGAACATCTCCTGTCACAGTTTGGCAACAAAATAATGTTGATTTTTGTGCTCAGTGCTGACTTCGTTCCAGAGACAGTTCACTATTGAGTTATTTTCCACTTAGCAGAATGAAGATTTGGCATCGAAAAGACATGGTGGATGAGAGCTAAACTGAGTCAAATCCACCAAAATAAAGTTCCAAGTTAAACTAATAGGAAGGGAAATGCAGGCCAACCAAGGACATGGACTTGTGGAATCCAATGTACACCCAGTTCTTAGAAAACAAACCAGCTTTAATCATTGCTGTTCTGATTAAATATCAAACTTCTATAAAATAACTTGTTCATTAATCTACACCAAGCTGTAGTTGAAAGGATGGGGATGTCTGTAGCTGTTGTGTTCTATGAGAGGAGTGGATGTTGGGTTTTATCTGAAGCTAATGACTACATTAAACCGCTAATGAAGGTTTTTGTTCCAGATGGACAAACATTGTGTGGAAACCTGATTCGTGGGCTGTCACATATGTTTACTTCTTCTCTTGTCACAAAATTATAAACAACACTGCATGGCTACACATTGCTCAACTCCCAATTCTGGCATTAACTCTGGGTATACTTGGGTCTCCTTGTTATATCATCTAAGCTTTTTTTCACGTGGTGCACATACTAATATACTTCATGTTAATAATAATCATCCAATATACTTATTTTTAGATGTGCTTGCTGAATGCAATAACAACTTTAGAAATCTTACATACTTCTTATTCTCCTTCCGCTAGTACCTGTAGCTAGCCTCGCAAAGCCGCCTGATCTCACAATTCCATATATGGTTCGCTGCATGGATACAGGCTGGCAGTGCTGTGATTCAAACTGTTTGAACTAGGGGCATTGCAATGGGCGATGAGCAAAATGATTTTGCATGCGATTTGATCAACCTTCAACCAGACCAACGAACTATATGATGTAGTACCAGAGCACCGTTTCTGTACATGCGTCTGTTCTATGTATGTTAACAACATCACTGCTAGCAGCAGTTGACAAGCAAGCAGATCAGTGTAACTAACTAGTTAGAGTGTATGTACATGATTCTTGCCGTCTTTCATGACAATATGCGCATAAAAGGCACCTTGGCGAACATTCAACAAATGCAGCAAATTAATTTGTTTTTACGAATTACTCATATAATTAAGATCAACATTGTCTCAAGTTCCAGAACCATCAATCAGAATTTACATCAAGAGCCATTGCTTGGTTGGTAGAGTAGAACAGGATTTCACCAATTTTAAAAGATGTCAAGAAGCAGAAGAAAACAAGTCCCCGTTTCGAACCAACAACTTCAACAGCTGACAAACGGTATCAAGAGCCAATACATTCAAAGACCCCAAGGGCTCTAAAAAAGTTGTCCTAATCCCCCAACTCCAGTTCGGACCAAGTTGTCAAGGCCATCCATCCGGTCTAGTCTGACAGAGGTACAGTAAATTGCATGCTGCTGTGAAACCGAACACACTGCAAAGTTCATCTGAAAGTGAGGAAAGTTACAGCTAGGAGCCAAAGCTAGGAGCCACCCTTAGAATGTCTCTAGGTATGGGGATGGACAGTGGAGTGAGGAGTTAGATGGTGAAGATGAGAGAGGGACTGCAACACCTTTTGGCATTCCCAACACAGTATGTCACAGTATACAAAATACATATCAGTATGTGTAGTTAATAACAATGTTAAGCATGTTAAGAGACATTTAAGACTAATTAATTGATAATGCCTTTGAAGCCAGTGTTTGGAGGATATATTGGCACGGGATTGTTAGGCTCAAGATTTTTATTTATTTTATTTAATTTCACCTTTATTTAACCAGGTATGCTAGTTGAGAACAAGTTCTCATTTACAACTGCGACCTGGCCAAGATAAAGCAAAGCAGTTCGACACATACAACAACACAGAGTTACACATGGAGTAAACAAACATACAGTCAATAATACAGTAGAAAAGGTCTATATACAGTGTGTGCAAATGAGGTAAGATAAGGGAGGTAAGGCAATAAATAGGTCATGGTGGCAAAGTAATTACAATATACCAATTAAACGCTGGAGTGAATAGATGTGCAGAATATGAATGTGCAACTAGAGATACTGGGGTGCAAAGGAGCAAGATAAATAAATACAGTATTGGGATGAGGTAGTTGGATGGGCTATGTACAGGTGCAGTGATCTGTGAGCTGCTCTGACAGCTGGTGGTTAAAGCTAGTGAGGGAGATATGAGTCTCCAGCTTCAGTGATTTTTGCAGTTAGTTCCAGTCATTGGCAGCAGAGAACAGCAGAGAACTACGGATAACTTACAGTCACGTCAAAAAGTGCAGCCAGAATAACAGCAAGAACATTTGCTCACTCGTCAGGATACTTTTGTTCAGAGGAGCCTGCTGGAGCGCGTGCTACGGGTGGGTGCTGCTATGGTGAGCTGAGATAAGGTGGGGATTTACCTAGCAAAGACTTGTAGATGACCTGGAGCCAGTTGGTTTGGTGACGAAAATGAAGCGAGGGCCAGCCAACAAGAGCGGCAGGGCGCAGTGGTGGGTAGTATATGGGGCTTTGGTGACAAAACGGATGGCACTGTGATAGACTGCATCCAATTTATTGAGTAGAGTGTTGGAGGCTATTTTGTAGATGACATCGCCGAAGTCGAGGATCAGTAGGATGGTCAGTTTTACGAGGGTATGTTTGGCAGCATGAGTGAAGGATGCTTTGTTGTGAAATAGGAAGCCAATTCTACATTTAATTTTGGATTGGAGATGCTTAATGTGAGTCTGGAAGGAGAGTTTACAGTCTAGCCAGACATCTAGGTATTTGTAGTTGTCCACATATTCTAAGTCAGAACCGTCCAGAGTAGTGATGCTGGACGGGCGCGCAGGTGCGGGCAGCGATTGGTTGAAGAGCATGCATTTAGTTTTACTTGTATTTAAGAGCAGTTGGAGGCCACGGAAGGAGAGTTGGAGGCACTGAAGCTCGTCTGGAGGTTACCACAGTTTCCAAAGATTGGCCAGAAGTTAACAGAATGGTGTCGAGGGCCGGCAAACAGTGCCAACATGTTCTCCAAACACCGGCCTCGAGGGCATTATCACTTTTATACAACGGGTTGCCAACATTTTGTCTGTGATGTGTACGCCAAGGAACTTAAAATGTTCCACCTTCTCCACTGCTGTCCTGTCGATGTGGACAGGGGGGTGCTCCCTCTGCTGTTACTTGAAGTCCCACTACCGTTGTGTCGTCTGCAAACTTGATGATTGAATTGGAGGCATGCATGTCCACGCAGTCATGGGTGAACAGGTAGTACAGGAGGGGACTGAGCACGCGCCATTGTGGTGCCGCAGTGTTGAGGATCAGCGAAGTGGAGATGTTGTTTCCTACCTTCACCACCTGGGGGCGGCCCGTCAGGATGTCCAGGACCCAGTTGCACAGGGTCGGGTTGAGACCCAGGGCCTCAAGCTTACTGATGAGCTTGGAGGGTACTATGGTGTTGAATGCTGAGCTATACTCAATGAACAGCATTCTTACATAGGTATTCCTCTTGTCCAGATGGGATAGGGCAGTGTGCAGTGTGATGGCGGTTGCATCATCTGTGGACCTATTGGGGCAGTAAGCAAATTGAAGTGGGTCTAGGGTGACAAGTAAGGTGGAGGTGATTTGATCCTTGACTAGTCTCTCAAAGCACTTCTTGGTGACAGAAGATTTGACTATGAATGTGTTATTTAAAAAACAATATATGCTTATTTTGTGGAATTTAAATCCATGTATTCCTTTTTTTATGTACGAAAAATCGGTCCCACTTGTGTGGTGCGCATTTAGTTTTTTAGTGAGGGGTGACTTGCTACAAAAGGTTAATAAAAATGTATTGTTTATTTTTATCATTTCCATTACCCTCGTTGGTGCTTTTAGGGGTCAAAATATACTGAGTGTACAAAACAATAGGAATATGACACAGGCTGAACAGGTGAATCCTATCATCCCTTATTGGTATCACCTGTTAAAACCACTTCAATGTGTTTAGATGAAGGGGATGAGATGAAAATCATAATTTTTTAGGCCTTTAGTCAATTGAGACATTGATTGTGTATATGCCATTCAGAGGGTGAATGGGCAAGACAAAATATTGAAGTGCCTTTGAAAGGGTTATGGTAGTAGATTCCAGGGGCACCGGTTTGAGTGTGTCAAGAGCTGCAACGCTACTGGGTTTTTCACACTCTGCAGTTTCCCCTGTGTATCAAGAATGGTCCACCACCCAAAGGACATCCAGCCAACTTGACACAACTGTGGGAAATATTGGCGTCAGCATGGGCCAGCATCCCTGTGGAATGCTTTCGAAACCTTGTAGAGTCCATGCTCTGATGAATTGAGGCTGTTCTGAGGACAAAAGGAGGTGCTTCTAATGTTTTGTACACTCAGTGTATGTTGGTGCTTTTAGGGTTAAAGCTTTGTGTTTTCTATTTGTTAGGTTGACACTCTATTTGGAAGTCAGTCAGACCTCTGCTATGCCCTACTATCCCCTGCTCCATGTAGAGTACTAGTGAAGAGGTGATAAATTAGCTCTGATGCTGAAAATCTGGATTGTCTGGAGTTTATAAATGAGTACTGCAGTGCAGAGAGGATGATGACACTGCAGAAACTGGCCACAGGGACAATGTTAAACCATTGCTATATTAGCACTAATGGATACAGTGGCTGTGGTAATAATGGGTATTTCAGCGACAGACAGTGGACCTGGTTGATAGTGTAAACTCAGGTAACACTGGCTATTTCAGTAGTGCTGATTGTGGTGACCATGGAAACCCTGGGTATTTGAGTGGTAAAAAAAATAAGATGGGGACTTTGCTGCCAAATGAATAACTGTTTGCTGCATTACATTTGCTTCTCTTGTACTCTCTTATCCTTTTGCAGGGTATCCCAGGTCCAGATCTTCTAATCAAATTTAAACTAAGCCATTTGTGACCTGGCAATGGATCTCAGGTCTGAACTCAAAACAGAAGGATGTACTATTGATTGGATTTTTAGAAGGCTCTTCCTGGTAAAATAATTGATGTATCTCTGTTTCCCCATAAGCCAGTTGCATTTCAATGACTCAATCGCTGCTGAACAAACAGGTACAAGCAAATAGCCATTTTAAGTGAACAAATGGGAAAATTAATGAATTGGGGGAGTCAAGTTTTGTCGCTATGATCTGCTTAGGGCCTTTTATTTATGTAAAGGTCAACCTTTCGAACAACAAGTTATCAGGTAATGGGTTTGTGTCTGCATACCTTAACCCCAACACTACTAATCAATCAAATGTATTTATAAAGCCCTTTTTACATCAGCCCATACTATACAGAAACCCAGCCTAAAACCCAAAACAGCAAGCAATGCAGATGTAGAAGCACGGTGGCTAGGAAAACCTCCCTAGAAAGGCAGGAACCTAGGAAGAAACCTAGAGAGGAACCAGGCTCTGAGGGGTGGCCGTGTTGAGTTTATAACAGTACATGGCCAAGATGTTCAAACGTTCATAGATGACCAGCAGGGTCAAATAATAATAATAATAATAATAATCACAGTGGTTGTAGAGGGTGCAACAAGTCAGCACCTCAGGACTAAATGTTAGTTGGCTCTTCATAGCCAAGCATTCAGAGTTAGAGACAGAAGATGCGGTAGAGAGAGAGAGAGTTGAAAACAGCCGGTCCGGGACAAGGTAGCACATCCGGTGAACAGATCAGAGTTCCATAGCCACAGGCAGAACAGTTGAAACTACTGACCCATTTCTGCATAAGCATATGTATTGCTTTGAGCTATTGCAAAAAAAAAAAAAATGCTTTGTTATGCATCGGTCTTAAGTGTAAAGCAAGGGGTTTCCCATATATTAGATATGATTTTATAGAAATAGGTACACTTTTTCCAGGAGCCATAGGCCACACTTCAAAATGTTATATGTTCATTTTCAGGAAATTAATCTACAGTACACCCAAAACAGGTTCATAGTGAATGGCAGAGCTTGCATAAAATGTCAAATATGATAATTAAAGAAAACTTTGTATCCGAAAGGTTGGGGAAATAATTACAATATATATTTTTTTGACATAAAAGTTGATAACTGACTATCTCCATTCAGAGTAGATAGGCCACCGAGGAAAGGTCATAATCAGAGCTGGCATGCCATGCCAAGAGATAACAGACACTTATAGATTATTGTCTTTGGCACTGCCATTTGAATGTTCCTCCTCTGGCAGTCAGATAGTAGCAGTGAGAAGTTTCACAAGCAATATTCTGATATAGGCTGTTGGCTAATGTCTATGGAGCAAGAGTCACTTTACATTTGAAGTTCTCTTCAACAATCAGATCCAAAATTATTGGCACCATGGACAAAGATGAGCAAGAAAGACTATGTGATCTGTTTCTGGCTGGTGTTAAGCCATCACAATTGTCAAATGCAAATTTGTTTGCAATTTCGACATTTTAAAGCCAACCCCTAGCCCCAGGATAGGTAACTTATCTGTTTTATAATACAGATAAATTACCTAAATGACCAATTCTTCTTTGTTTCCTTAGACCGCTGAAGGATAGAGTACCTCATTAACGTTAATCTCTCAACAGTCCGCCATCTGCCTCAGTCTGGAGGAGTTTGTGGTGGAAGTACGGAAGGTGTTTGATTTTCCGTTGTCCAGTGCGAGAGGCTGCTCTTAAGCTGCTCCAGCTACGTCAAGTCTCCCATAGTGTGGCAGACTAGCAGTGGACTATTAAGCTAAAGAATCCCTGTGTTGTGGGGGCAAGTGTAAGACTGGGGTTCAGTTCCCCGATGGGAAGGAAGGAGTAGGCTGTCCTTATAAATAAGAATTTGTTCTTAACTGACTTCCTAGTAAAATAAGAGCATAATATTTCTACACCATTTTAGTCTAACCAATACCCAAACGGAGATTAGGTGAAAATAAAATCTCATAAATTTATCAAGACCAGTCCCCATGCTTGTCTTATAGCAGCGTGAAACGGTGCTAAAATAGTTGTAGGCTATTGCTTCTAACTTCAATATGCTCTTTAACCTTTTCACATGTACCAACATACGGGTGTGATCATTTTACAGTGGTCCCTGTACTTTACGATGAAACCGTTGTAATTAGAACGCTTATTTCGAATGCTTATTTAAAACGTCCAGCTTCAATTGATGCAACAATCAGCATTTGAGCTGGTCACTATTTTCTCAGAAACATTTTCCACAAACACAGTCCTTACAAAGTTATGTCCAGAATGTGAGCAGTTTACTTTGGATGCAATGTTCAGACATTAACAGAAGTATCTATAGCAGACACCAAGATGACTTTGCTCTGTTCATAATATGCATGTTGAAGAGGGTGCGTCGTCTACCATCATTGACATCCCACCATTCACTTCCGGAAGTCCTCAAAAAATGAGTGAACCCTTACTCAACATCTCTGGTCCGACAAATGATTACGTGAAACCCAGAATGTGTTGTATGTCAACAAACATGGCTCCACGCACAGCTCTAATTAGCACATAATATGTGCCCATTACCATCTATGCAAGAATTGGAATGCATGATTTGTCACTGGAACTTGAAAACATGTGAATAAAACAGTAAATATATAAATAATTACCACACAAAAAAATGTCTGATGGTGATTTATTGATAGAAGTGCCACGTGTCAGCAGTCAATCACGTAAACTCTCACTCTGAGCCATTCAGTGTTGTTGTTTATGTATGTAGCTAGTGAGCTAAGCTGTAGCATTAGCAATGTCTTCCAAAAGGAGACAACTCACAAATGCGGAAATTCTGGAGATTTCTAAAACTTCTGACAATGAGTCGGAGTGAATGTCAGGAATCAGATTCTGACAGTGACAGTGAGGAGCTGCCCCCTAACCTTGTAGCCATTGAGAACCCTGAATCTGAGGACCCCTTGTCCACTGACGAAGTGCCAGGTCCCTTTGAAATTCTGGTGGTGATGGAGGTAGACTGACAATGGATGAAGTACAGGAGTTCTATGGTAGATGGAAGGCCACCAGCCATTTCACCCCTCCTGGCCCTGCAGTTTGCTTTGATGAGTCCCAGTATGGAGTGCAACACCCCTTGCCATTTCCATCTGAGGCAGAGTGCTTCAAGTTGTTTCTGACAGAGGAGCTGGTGGGAGACATAGAAGAGACCAATCGCTATGCCTTGGAGCTGCTGTAGAAGAGAGAGCCAGGAGTGGAGTGGGGGGGGGGGTGGGACTCGCTAAATGGGTGACAACCACAATTAGTGAAATGTATACCTTCCTCGTGACAGTCCTTGTCATGGGGATAGTAAAGAATAACTGAATCATAGATCCTATGTTTGCAACTCCCTTCTTTGTCATCCTCTTTTCCCAAGACCGCCTTCTTGTTTTGCCGCGATGTCTGCATTTTGTCAACAATGCTACTGCCATCAGAAATGACCCGTTATACAAAATAAGACATGTTCTTACCAGCCTGACATCAGCATCTGGTCGGGTCTTCGTGCCATACAAGGACCTATGCATTGATGAGTCCCTGATGTTATGGAAAGGTAGGCTGGCGTTCCGTCAATATATTCCCACCAAAAGGCACAGGTTTGGGGTCACGTTCTTTGTTATGTGTGACGTGAAAATTGGACCCTGACATTGTTGGATGTCAGGGTCCACCACTGACATCCAACATTATGAAGGGCTTGGGGTTTCCGGGTCCATGGTGATGACCATGCTGGCTCCTCAACTTGGCAAGGGACACACTTTGATGTGGACAATTTGTACAGCAGTCCCACACTCTTCCAGCATCTGTTCTCCAAAACAGGGGCCTGTAGCACAGTCAGGTCGAATAGGAAGGGGATGCCGGCATTTGGATTTAGGAAGATGCAGAGAGGGGAGGTGGAGTTCAAGGAGAACGGTCAACAGCTGGCAGAAAAGTGGCATGATAAAAAAGACGTCCATGTTCTCTCCACTGTCCATACAGCAAACATATTGGTCACAGGGAAGGTGGGCCACTTGACGGGTGAGAGAAAAATCAAACCAGACTGTGTGCTTGACTATAACCTAAAAATGGAGGCAGTGGATAAGGCGCACATGATAAACAGCTTTGTGGAATGCACTCGGAAAACGACCAAGTGGTATAAGAATAGATTTTTCCATCTGATCGACACTGCTGCCCTCAATGGCCACATAGTTCACCGTCAACTAACAGGTGAGATGATTACTGAACAAGGTATTTCTTGTAATTGGACGTATAGTTTACATATGGTTCCATTATGCAATTATAGTGACAATATCCCACCCACATCATCCTCTCCCTTCCCATCATCCTCCCCACTCCCTCATAGGTAAAGTATTTACCTACCAAAAGTACAGAGAGAACCTCATTAGAGAGCTGCCGTGCTTCTACACCTGCATTGCTTGCTGTTTGGGGTTTTAGGCTGGGTTTCTGTACAGCAATTTGAGATATCAGCTGATGTAAGAAGGGCTATATAAATACATTTGATTTTGATTTGATTTTGGAGGAGCACCACACCCCTCGGCGCCCATCCACTGAGGTCGTCCTGCTGGGGACAATCCCCTACTCCTCAATGCGAAGTTCCTCAAATTGCTACTCAAGGTAGTCGCACACGGAGGCACTGCAAAGTCTGCCTGTCTGGCACCAGGAGAAGTAAGCAGAGGAAGTTGACAAAATACATGTGTTTAGCTTGTGATACACCTCTCTGTATTTCACCATGCTTTGGGGAGTATCATATGCTCAAGCACCATTGAGCACATCTGCAGTAATTAGTGACTGACTGACCTGACAGGTGATCTGACATGATACTATGCCTTTGGAGGTGGGGGTAGAAATGCAGTTGTTGATCAGTCACTGCATGAATATGAAATATGGGTAATGCATATTCAGTTTTTTCCCTCTAGTAAAACAAGTTTTGGTTGTTGTTGTTCAACAGCCAACTCCCAATCACAGCCAGTTGTGATACAGCCTGAATTTTAACCAGGGTGTCTGTAGTGATGCTTCTAGCAGTGAGATGCAGTGTCGTAGACCGCTGCGCCACTTGGGAGTCAAAAGGCCAGTTTAGCTTCAAAATACAACACAATCTAATACTTCTCTGATGGAATTAGCATTGTTTTACAGAGCTAATAGAAGAATGTAGCTAGGTACATAAGCACAATTGAATATAGCACCATAAAGGTTATGAAATGAGTAACGTTACCTCGCGTGGTCATGGTTATAAGGAATTTACACAAATATGTTGTGTTCCATACATACAGTAACATACAGTAGAAACGACATACAGAAACTAATATAACGTAATAAGACACTTTATTAGAAACGCACACATTTCCCAAGTTATTATTTGTAATGAAAACAACAATGACTGCGATGCAGGCAACAGTCGGAAAATGTGAGCATGTGTGTGTAGATCCTGTTCTGATGGGAAATGCGAAAATGTCTGCAGACTTGAACTGTACAACCAATTGGGAAGTGCTTGGGGAATTTTGTCCAGGTGAGAGATGTAAAAAAAAAATGTGTCCGCAAAAGTTTTATGTGAATGAATGAGGAGGCGGAACACACCTCAATTCCAACTGTTCTTACAAACTAAAAACTTGTTCGAAAATCATTTGAAATTGACAAGTTGAAAAAGTCTATACATTAAACCAGGCGGCTTGCCTTGGTTTGAGGGCAGCGCGGATTAAATGTACTGTTGCATAACATACATTCTGGAATAGAGAGAATGTTCTAACATCACGTGTGATAAGGTTAAATAAATAAGACCTACACCACTTTTAACAGCACATTACTCAACTCTAGTGAGACTCATATCACCTATGGTAGGCCAACAGTATATCAAAAAATATGACGTGACTCTCCGCCAATAATTACATATAGATGATTGGAGGATCCTAAATTAAAACCAAAAGCCGCCTCACTGGTCTCCCGGTGGTGGCCAGCATGGGTATCCGTAGCAAAGCATTTTGCATTGCGATGTGGTGACTTCGACAGCTGCACCACTGGGGAGGTCCCATCCTCTATGTAGCAAAATACAGAGAGGTGTTGGTAAAGGTATATTGTCCTGCTAATAGCCCATAATAGGCTATTATAATATTGAACATAGTGTCCAGGACAGGATAACCAAAACATGTATTTTTTAAAGACTATCAAAGAATGTTGGTACTTATTTATTTTGATCCAAAGCCATGACTGAGTAAGTCCTTCAGCTTTATGTTGGTTTTTATTTCACCTTTATTTAACCAGGTAGGCCAGTTGAGAACAAGTTCTCATTTACAACTGCCAAGAACCTGGCCAAGATAAAGCAAAGCAGTGAGAAACAAACACAGAGTTACGCATGGGATAAACAAATGTACAGTCAATAACACAATAGACCTATCTATACACAGAGTGTGCAAATGTAGTAAGATTAGGGAGGTGGGGCAATAAATAGGCCATAGTGGCCAAATAATTACAATTTAGCAGTTACACACTGGAGTGATAGATGTGCAAGTAGAGATCCTGGGGTGCAAAGGAGCAAAAAATAAAGAACAATATGGGGATGAGGTTGTTGGGTTGGCTATTTACAGATGGGCTGTGTACAGGTGCAATGATCGGTAAGCTGCTCTTACAGCTGATGCTTAAAGTTAGTGAGGGAGATATAAGACTCCAGCTTCAGTGATTTTTGCAATCGTTCCAGTCATTGGCAGAACTGGAAGGAAAGGCGGCCAAAGTAGGAGTTGGCTTTGGGGATGACCAATGAAATATACCTGCTGGAGCGCGTGCTACGGGTGGATGCTGCTATGGTGACCATGAACTGAGATAAGGTGGGCCTTTACCTAGCAAAGACTTATAGATGACCTGGAGCCAGTGGGTTTGGCGACGAATATGAAGCGAGGGCCAGCCAAGGAGAGCATAGAGGTCGCAGTGGTGGGTAGTATATGGGGCTTTGGTGACAAAATGGATGGCACTGTGATAGATGCCGGGTATATGACTGAGCCATTAACTTGATAATATATATCAATATTTTGGAGGTCATTTAGTTTAAAAAAAAACTAAAGTGAGCAATTGTAATCTGAATAAAAGGCCAAAACATTTATTTATGTTTTTAGAGGGAGAGAAACAATCACGGTCGGATGTGATACATAATAATAATAATAAAAACACTTAACTTAGAAATACATTTGACAATAGAATTCTCCCTCTACCCTCCACCTAGGCAAGTGTATAGTCCAGCTACCTGCTCCAACAGCAGGAACGTTTCCCTGGTCAGCGCCATTATCAGTGCATTGCCCCTTAAAGAGCCCGCACTGCTGCTCGATCATCCTATATTTCCAACTTAATTGAGGAGAATAGGAACAATCCTAAATGTATTTTTGATACAATCGCAAAGCTAACCAAAAGGCAGCATTCCCAAAGAAAGGATGGCTTTCACTTCAGCAGTAATTAATTCAGGAACTTCTTTGACGAAAAGATCATGATCATTAGAAAGCGTATGAATCTGCATATTTCTCCAAAGCTCAGTTGTCCTGAGTCTGCACAACACTGCCAGGACCTAAAATCAATGGAGACACGTTTTTTAATCTTATATCTCTTGACACATTCATGAAAATAGTCATGGCCTCTAAACTTTCAAGTTGCATACTGGACCCTATTCCAACAAAACTACTGAAAGAGCTGCTTCCTGTGCTTGGCCCTCCTGCGTTGAACATAAACATCTCACTATCTACCGGATGTGTACCAAACTCACTAAAAGTGGCAGCAATAAAGCCACAATTGAAAAAGAAAAACTTTGATCCAGAAAATGTAAAAAACTATCGGCCTATATTGAATCTCCCATTCCACTCAAAATGTTTTGAAAAAGATGTTGCGCATTAACTCACTGCCTTCCTGAAGACAAACAATGTACATGAAAAGCTTCAGTCTGGTTTAAGACCCCATCATAGCACTGAGACTGCACTCGTGAAAGTTGTAAATTAGCTTTTAATGGCGTCAGACCAAGGCTCGGCATCTGTGCTGCTTTTGACACCATCGATTACCATATTCTTTTGGAGAGATTGGAAACCCAAATTGGTCTACAAGGACATGTTCTGGCCTGGTTTACATCTTATCTGTTAGAAAGATATCAGTTTGTCTCTGTGGATGGTTTGTCCTCTGACAAGTCAATTGTAAGTTTCCTCAAGATTCCGTTTTAGAACCAGTATTGTTTTCACTACATATTTTACCTTTTGGTGATGTCATTCGGAAACAATGTTAACTTTCACTGCTATGCAGATGATACACAGCTGTACATTTCGATTAAACGTGGTGAAGCCCTAAAACTGCCCACCCTGGAAGCCTGTGTTTCAGACATAAAGAAGTGGATGGCGGCAAAAGTTTTACTTTTAAACTTGGACAAAACGGAGATGTTAGTTCTAGGTCCCAAGAAACAAAGAGATCTTCTGTTGGATCTGACAATTAATCTTGATTGTTGTACAGTCGTCTCAAATAAAACTCTGAAGGACTTAGGCGTTACTCTGGACCCTGATCTCCATTTTGACACATCAAGGATATTTCAAGGACAGATTTTTTCCATCTTTGTAACATTGCAAAAATCCTAAACCCTTTGTCCAGAAAATATGCAGTAAAGCTAATATCCATGCTTTTGTCACTTCTAGATTAGACTACTGCAATGGTCTACTTTCCAGCTACCCGGATAAAGCACTAAATAAACTTCAGTTAGTGCTAAACACGGCTGATGGAATCTTGACTAGAACCAACATTTTTTATCATATTACTCCAGTGTTAGCCTGTCGACACTGGCTTCCTGTTAAGGCTAGGGGTGATTTCAAGGTTTTACTGCTAACCTACGAAGCATTACATGGGCTTGCTCCTACTTGGTGCTGCCGTACATACCTACACATATGCTATGGTCACAAGACACAGGCCTCCTTATTGTCCCTAGAATGTCTAAGCAAACAGCTGGAGGCAAGGCTTTCTCCTATAGAGCTCTGCATCTCACAAAGACACAGCAGCTGGAACCAAAAATCTCAAATTTGGACACATCAGACCAAAGGACAGATTCCCACTGGTCTAATGCCCATGTTGATGTCTTTCCTTTCCCCCCCCTTCCAGGGTGTTTAATATTAGATTGCCCTCTTGTGGACTGAGATACGGCAAGGTAACTGTTGGATCCACTCACATAGTTATTTAGCACAACAGCATAGAACAGCATAGCACAACAAACAGGATGTATAAATTAGAATGAATTGTACCTGTAGAATGAATTGTCTATAACCATGCTATCATGATACTACACTGTTCGTGTAGACTCAAACAGGAGTCTGTAACATGACAATATCAGTGAGTGTATAGCAACAAAGAGATCACATTAACCTCAGTTACGAGAGTAACATATATTAATCACCTCCTTCTGCAGCTTCTGCACTGCCACACAACTAGTGAGACAGATTATAGGAATGTCTGATGCAAGAATAGGACAAATTACAAGAGTAGGGAGAAGACAAAAATGGATTACTGCCTATGCTATGTATCTTAGTCCGTTCCGCTCTGACATCGCTCGTCCATATGTATATAGTCATTCCTACTTAGATTTGAGTGTATTGTGTATATGTTGTGTTGTGTAATTTGTTAGATATCACTGCACTGTCATTTCGCTACACCCGCAATGACATCTGTTAATCATGTGTATGTGACTAATGAAATTTGATTTGATTTTGATGCTTCAACTATAGCCTATGCTACCGTCAAATACACGGTGTCTATTCCCCCTCAGTTTTCATCTTAACTTACTCTGACTTTTAAACAATGAACATTTGCGCTCAAAAGTATTCTAAGGTTGCACTTTGATCAGAGGAAAGCATTGACATTCATAAATGCAGAACGGGGAGGATATAAATATAATATATATAAATGACAAGGCAAATGACAAGGCACATTTTATTCCAATGCAAATTTGAATTGTTTTGCAGGTTTTCCCTTCAATTGTATGTTCTTGTAAAGAAATGAAAGTTAAATCAACAAACATCAAGATGGCATGAGGTTAACCTTGAAATACCGCTATAAACCAACAGCGTAAGCCTAAAGTATGAGTAGGTTGTTGGGGCCTTTGTAGCTAAATCTTCCACTCTATAGGCAATGATTTCCTTCCATTCCATTTTCATGAAGTACAGCCTCCTATTCTCTTTTGAAAACGTTTTCATTCACTGCACTGTGCTCCACTGCAGCAACCGTGTTGCCTTCAAATGTGTGGTGACCGGAATCTGGAGAGGGACTGCTACAGTAACAAAATAATGAAATAACAGGTTGTTTCACTCTCTGAGAGAAACCTTTGATCCTCTTCTTTCTAGTTGTGATATAAACAAGTCCAGTCTAGCTTTCTTTATTTGGAAGCCCACTACGTGTTGAGTGAATGTACTGGAGGATACAACTGGAGGAAACAATTTCTCTCCTCAAATCTCCTTCAATGCTCTTAGAATAATCAAATCACTAACCTTTCACCCAAATATCCTGAAAGGTCAGGATATTTTCAAGTCTTACATTTGTTCAGATACCAATTTAAGGGTTAGGTTTAGCGTTAGGGATTAGGGAAAATAGGATTTTTAATAGTCAAACATTTTTACACTCTAAAAAGTATAGAAATGTCACGACAACAAAGCTGTGTGTGTGTGTGTGTGTGTGTGTCTGACCAATCATCTCTCATTGGCAAAACACATCTTTCCATTAACTGACCTTTTATGATAAGGCAATACGACAATGAATAATTTAAAATATTGTCCAACCTGAAATGAATATGCAACAGAAGCATATGCATAATGCATGTTGTTTTTTCACCTGTCCCGTAAATCAAAATAAAGGAATCCATCAATGTAACCCAGAGTGGTTAAAAGAGAATGGTAGAAAGTGTAAGCAGAATGAGTTGATAGGCGTAGAAATGGAAGTGAATGAGGGCGAAGTGTGGTAGGTGTGGTGAAGTTCTCGGGGGCCGAGGCTTTTACCGAGGGTCAGGATAAAGATGAGTCTATGATAGTAGGAGTGAAGTTTTTGGAAAAAGTGGACCCTTGCCTTTTGGCTGATCCATTTGAGGTTTCAGGGTGGTTGAAAACAGTTGGGTGCTGTGGAATCGGTGAGGGTAACCAGAAGTGGTCTTGTGATAATGATATGCGTTTCTGCTGGTCAGAGGGAGCAGGTGCTCCGTGTTCAACGAATGGGGGCAAGAGATGTGAATTGTTTTGCTCTCAAGAAAAGGGTGCCATTTAAAGGACTGATTACTGGGATAGCGGATAATGTGAAAGCTGACCAACTGAAGGGGAATATTCCCAGTTTTTGTGATACTCATTGTTTGGTGCGAAGCAGACAGGGTGGCGTGAGTGGAGAAACTGAAGTGTCATTGTCAGTTCTTTTGAGTTTTGATGTTGAGTCATTCCTGGACAAAGTGATTTTAGGATATCCTGTACGAGCTTTTGTGCAGACTACATTATGTTGTTACAGGTGTCAAGCTTATGTGTATGTGGCAGCAGTGTGTTGGAGGAAGGATCCTAGGTGTGAGAAGTGTGCAGAAGGGCATGAGACAAAGGAATGTGCAGCATTGGGGAATGTAGTGGTATATGTTATTTGTAGGGGTGTCCATGGGGCTGGTGATCAGAAATGTCCGTAGTGAGAGAGGCAGGTTGAGGTTTCCAGGGATAGAGTAGTGCAGAAGTTGTCGTATGCTGAGGCAGTGAAGAAAGTAGAGGAAGATGGGGGAGGGATCCTGAAAGGAGGGGTGACATCAGAAGAGTTACAGGGTGTGTTAAGAGGTGGCATCCCATCCTTTCAGGCTGGCCCTGAAGTAGGACTAAATATAGTTGAGTATGGTACGTATTATTATTTTTTGTGAGTGTAGTGTTTGATGATAGGGTATGTTGTAGTATTTTTATTTTTTTGTTTTTTGTATATTTTTTTAGAAGGAAAAATTTTTAGCAAAGTATAAGGGAGTTATACTCCAGTCTAGGAGGTGGTGGTAATGCAACATTTATTCGATGCCAACCGCCATTAAACCTCATCGAAGAAGAAGTGGGTGTGTCAGGAATGGGAGACGCAATCTGGTAAATGTTTTAGTTTAGTAACACTTTAGTTACTTGACTAAAACAGATTCTTAACTTTGCATTTTTATTTGTGATTCAGAGACTGAGCCAATACATTTGAGTAAATGTTTGTATATTTTTGTTTAATTATGTATCCTAGCTGATTCAATTGTGGAACACATACGTCATGCCCTCACTTATTATTGACATGTCCTTACTTATTTGTCTATTATAGGTGGTGGGTTTAGTGATAACTGAACATTAAAACTGTTTAAAATGTTTAAACTGTCAAATAAAATCAATCAATCAAATTTTAATAAGGTTGATTGTTACCAAATGTTAGCGTTCGCTTTGTTGAATACACATGGAAATCTTCTCTCTGTGCACAAACATATGTAGAAAGTAAGAGTAGACACATGACAAGAAACACAAATGTGTGTATTATGTACACTAAATCTTTTCCCAGTAAATTTACAGCATTATGCTGGCATTAGAGTTGCCAAGTTAATACTAAAATTTGCATAACAGCAGAGATGCTGTAATATACACAGCTCAAAAAATAAAGAGAACACTTAAACAACACATTGTAACTCCAAGTCAATCACACTTCTGTGAAATCAAACTGTCCACTTAGGAAGCAACACTGATTGACAATACATGTCACATGCTGTTGTGCAAATAGAATAGACAACAGGTGGAAATTATAGGCAATTAGCAAGACACCCTCAATAAAGGAGTGGTTCTGCAGGTGGTAACCACAGACGACTTCTCAGTTCCTATGCTTCCTGGCTGATGTTTTGGTCACTTTTGAATGCTGGCGGTGCTTTCACTCTAGTGGTAGCATGAGACGGAGTCTACAACCCACACAAGTGGCTCAGGTAGTGCAGCTCATCCAGGATGGCACATCAATGCAAGCTGTGTCAAGAAGGTTTGCTGTGTCTGTCAGCGTAGTGTCCAGAGCATGGAGGCGCTACCAGGAGACAGGCCAGTACATCAGGAGACGTGCAGGAGGCCGTAGGAGGACAACAGCCCAGCAGCAGGACTGCTACCTCCGCCTTTGTGCAAGGAGGAGCAGGAGGGGCACTGCCAGAACCCTGCAAAATGACCTCCAGCAGGCCACAAATGTGCATGTGTCTGCTCAAACGGTCAGAAACAGACACCATGAGGGTGGTATGAGGGCCCGACGTCCACAGGTGGGGGTTGTGCTTACAGCCCAACACCGAACAGGACGTTTAGCATTTGCCAGAGAAAACCAAAATTGGCAAATTCACCACTGGCGCCCTGTGCTCTTCACAGATGAAAGCAGGTTCACACTGAGCACGTGACAGAGTCTGGAGACGCCATGGAGAACGTTCTGCTGCCTGCAACATCCTCCAGCATGACCAGTTTGGAGGTGGGTCAGTCATGGTATGGGGTGGCATTTCTTTGGGGGGCCGCACAGCCATCCATGTGCTCGCCAGAGGTAGCCTGACTGCCATTAGGTACCGAGATGAGATCCTCAGACCCCTTGTGAGACCATATGCTGGTGCGGTTGGCCCTGGGTTCCTCCTAATGCAAGACAATGATAGACCTCATGTGGCTGGAATGTGTCAGCAGTTCCTGCAAGAGGAAGGCATTGATGCTATGGACTGGCCCGCCCGTTCCCCAGACCTGAATCCAATTGAGCACATCTTGGACATCATGTCTCACTCCATCCACCAGCGCCATGTTGCACCACAGACTGTCCTGGAGTTGGCGGATGCTTTATTCCAGGTCTGGGAGGAGATCCCTCAGGAGACCATCCGCCACCTCATCAGGAGCATGCCCAGGCATTGTAGGGAGGCACATCATACAGGCACGTGGAGGCCACACACACTACTGAGCCTCATTTTGACTTGTTATAAGGACATTACATCAAAGTTGGATCAGCCTGTAGTGTGGTTTTCTACTTTAATTTTGAGTGTCACTCCAAATCCAGACCTCCCATGGGTTGATAAATTTGATTTCCATTGATAATTTTTGTGTGATTTTGTTGTCAGCACATTCAACTATGTAAAGAAAAAAGTATTTCATAAGAATATTTCATTCATTCAGATCTAGGATGTGTTATTTTAGTGTTCCCTTTATTTTTCTAGCAGTGTATTTTACAGTACTGTTTCCTTTACTGTAAAACATATTACAGAGTCCCTGCTGTAAATGTACATGGATGCTGTAATGTTTTACACTAGGGAAAATAGTACAGTGAAATATATTACAGTATCTCTGCTGTAAAGCAAAATTACAGTATTAAGATGGCAACTCTGGTGCCAGGATAATGCTGTACATTTACAGTGAAATTCTTCCTGAAATCTAAATATAAGAAAAACAATACATGTATTCAAATTGGTAACAATATAAACAAATTAACAACAAAATGTACAGTATAAGTAACAACAAGCACATATGTAACCAAAAATAGAGCATCATTATAACACTAGAGAGACAGAGAGAGGGAGATGTTGTTAAAATTGGGATTGGGTACAACGTAACAACCACCCTGGGGCGGCAGGGTAGCCTAGTGGTTAGAGTGTTGGACTAGTGACTGAAACGTTGCAAGTTCAAATCCCTGAGTTGACAAGGTACAAATCATTCTGCACCTGAACAGGCAGTTAAACCACTGTTCCAAATAAGAATTTGTTCTTAACTGACTTGCCTAGTAAAATAAAATTAAAATAAACTAGCCAGCAGCTGCTGAAAATATTACTCCACTTCCAGAATATATTTACTAAAACTCAGCTTCATGTGTCTCACCCAACAGCATGAGTTTGGTGCCTGAAGTTGATCATTTGAATCTACAGTAGGCATAAGCTCTGACTGTAAAGAAATACAGTATGTTAGAGTAATTTTACAGGCTTCCAATTAAAGTTAACAGTATTTTTCAGAATTTTACCAATAATGCAGTGCAATCTACAGCAATAATGCTGTAAAACACATTTTACTGTTTTACTGTATTTTACTGTGGAAATTACAGAAAAGTCTTACAATATATTGGATTGCACTGAGAGGGAATAGACAAGTATTTCAGTGACAAACACAACCTAAAACTCTTTGAATAAGCCCAACCCTACCTGGAAATCAGGCCTAGTGGGAGTGGGATGCATCATGGTGGTTCACTGCGGTGCCCTACACTGTAGACCTGGCAGTCAGAAGGGTGAAGAGGCCTACTACCCAGGGGACTAGATTGAGAGCCCAGTTTGACAAGTCAAAGGTCTGCTGGAAATAGTTGCAGCGCAAGAGTTGCTCCCGCTGTTGTTGGCTGTCCTCTTCTCAAGCTTAAACTTACAGACATTGTGGTATGTGCTCTAACTGAATGCGAATGCATTATTTAAAAAAAAGTCTCTGCAGGCCCCTAAGATCTTGTCAAGATGACATATCTTCTGATGTGCCGTACTTCTGATAATTTAGGCTAAATGCATTCATTATCATTATTTATAGCATTGCTTGGCTAACATGCCCATTGGATGTAGCAAAGTATTGATGTAGATTTGCTTGGAATTGCTTCAGTCCACACATCTCCGTTGGAGAAAATAGATGTAGCCAGTGGCACCTAGTGTCTGATGTGAGAAGAGGTGAGATTTAGGGATAAGTAGTGAGACAGAACTCTCGACTAGCGAGCAGGTGTTTCTGCTACGGACAACACAACAGGGTGCACACTCCTTGTCCATACCCAGAGGGTTGTGTTTGTCAGAGTTAGTTCAACATTTGGTAAGCTAAGTTTTGTACATTTTTCTGTAAATGTTGTACTGCTTACTCAAGTAAACAAAAGGCATCTGAAACATTGATTTGTGTTGCTGTGACAGCTTCAATTCTGCTTTCGGGGAGATGCGGATTGGAAGCCGGTCGTGAGTATATGGGTTGGGAACAGGGTATAGCCCGGGAACATTAAAGGTATGCATATATCACATGGGAATGTGGACCAAGTCTTTAATATTTTCCATTTAATAAAGTATTCAAGTTTAAATATTTCTGTTATAATTATTGTTTTACTTTGCATAAAGTTCGAGAAGCCTTTCACTGCTCTCAGTGTTATTAGTTTGTGTCCGTGCATTGCATTAACATTAGGTAGCTAGGTAGTTACTTCATTTGTCTAGTCCGAGCGGGCAAATTAGCTGGTATTCAGGCAAAAGACTTGGTATTGCCCTGGCTGGTGGACTAGTTTTAATTTTCTTTCTTATATGTTAATTAGTCTGTTTTATTTTGTCACCACTTCCCCAGAGACCTCCAGGGCTGGCTGTATTTAGGAGGGAGTGATTCACAGTATTTCAGAGAGCAGAGGAAAGTCCCATTTACACATGTGTGCAAGCTAATTATTACAAGTGTTTTCTTCTTGCCAAGAGTGTGTAATCACGAATGTGCTATTCTACAAGGATTGGATGATCACAAGTGTGCTATTCTGCAAAGTATTTCAACACAAGTGTGCTATTGTTAAGAGTGCCAGTAGCAGTGTGTGGGTAAAATCACTGGGGAAGCCAAGCCAGGAAAACATTGCCATATTACAACCTATGGTATGTGTTGTGATAATTTAATTGTTTGCTCTATAACCTGTTAGTTCATATCCCTTACGACGATGATATATAGGCTTAAGGCTGAGACAAATAAAAAGACACAGTGGCAGAATGAATTTAACCACACCTTTGTTTCATCACAAAACCAGAGTGCAACATCTGTCCGGTGAAGTCCACAAAGGATATTGCATGTTACAAACAGTTACATGACCTACGGCATGGTCAAGTAAGTTAAAATTTCAGACATTTTCGCAATACTAAACAACTATTGATTTAGAACAATAGAGAGTTAGGCTACCGCAAGTCGCAAAGAAAACAGGAGCTGCCTCTACTATTCCATCACCTGAGAGAAAATTATGAAGCACAGGGAGATGAAGATAAATTATTTTATTTTGTGTTATTTTTAACCATTTTTGGTGGAAGCTTGGCTTCTTTTGGCATCCATGAATACATGCCATTGAAAAATGTTTTATCACAAGTGTGCTATTGTTTCTTGCCCTGCTGCTGTGTTTGTGGTTGGAAAGGTGTTGGAAAGGTGACTCCTGTTTTAATTGTATTTATTACTGCGCATGACAATAAACTTCCGTACTTAAACTTTTCTGAGATCTCGATCTCTGTAGCTGATGTGAGTTAGTCCTTAAACAGGTAAACATTCACAAGGCCATGTGGACAGATGGATTACTAGGACACGTACTCAGAGCATGCGCTGATCAGCTGGCAAGTGTCTTTCCTGACATTTTCAACCTCTCCCTGACGCTGTCTGTAATGTTCCAAGCAGACCACCATAGGCGCTGTACCCAAAAACACGAAGGTAACCTGTCTAAATGACTTATCGCCCCATAGCACTCACATCGGTAGCCATGAAATGCTATGAAAGGCTGGTCAGGGCTCACATCAAAACCCTGGACCCACTCCAATTCGCAACCTGCCCCAACAGATCCACAGATGATGCAATCTATATTGCACGCCACACTGCCCTCTCCAACCAGGATAAGAGAACACCTACAGTATGTAAGAATGTTGTTCATTGACTACAGCTCAGTGTTCAACACCATAGTGCCCTCCAAGCTCAGCACTAAGCTCAGGACCCTGGGACTGAACACCTCCCTTTGCAACTGGATCCTGGGCTGACCCCAGTTGGTGAGGGTAGGCAACAACACAGCCGCAACACTGAGCCTCAATACGTGGACCCTCATGGGTGTGTGCTTAGTACCCTACTGTACTTCCTGTTCACCCATGACTAAGTGGCCACGCACGACTCCAACACCATCATTAAGTTTGCTGACTACATGATGGTGGTATCCCTAATCACCTACGACGATGAGACAGCCTATAGGTAGGTCAGTGACCTGGTAGTGTGATGCAAGGACAACAACCTTCCCTGAAAGTCAGCAAGACAAATGAGCTGATCGTGGACTACAGGAAACAGTGGGCTTAGTTTATCCTCATCCACATCGACAGGGCTGTAGAGGCGTGGGTCGAGAGCTTCAAGTTCCTCGGTGTCCACATCACTAAGGAATTAACATGGTCCACACACAGTAGTGAAGAAGGCACGACAACGCTTCTTCCCCCTAAGGAGGATGAAAATATTTGTTATGGGTCCTCAAAAAGTAATACAGCTGCACCATTGAGAGCATTTTGACTGGCTGCATCACCGCTTGGTAGAACAACTGCTTGGCATTCGACCACAAAGCACAACACAGGGTAGTTTGTACGACCCAGTACATCACTGGAGCCGAGCTCCAGTGTCACCCAGGACCTCTATACCAGGTGGTGGCAGAGGAAGTCACTACAAATTGTCAAAAACTCCAGCCATAGGCTGTTCTCTCTGCTACTGCACATGAAGCAGCAACAAGTCTGGAACCAACAGGACCCTGAACAGTTCCTATCCCCAAGCAATAAGACTGCTAAATAGTTAACCATATAGCTACCCAGACTATCTACATTGACACCCACTTTGTAGTAACTCTTTTGACTTTTGTGACTTTACTTTAAATAACTGTCTTCAGATTAATGTTATCTAAATAACTGTTTAATTGATGAGAGTAGCGTAATACGATGGTTTGAGCAGATTAACAGGATGGTGCAACTTAAATTTCCTTTTCAAATGTGCTTTACTTCATATCAAATCTAAACAAATGTTGTTGGTCACATACACGTGTCCAGCAGATGTTCTTGCGGGTGTAGTGAAATGCTTGTGTTTCTAGCTCCGACAGTGCAGTAATATCTAACAATGTCACAACAATTTAAGAATGTCATTAAAAATATATAAATATATGGACAAGCAATGTCAGAGCGGCATAGACTAAGATACAGTAGAATAGTACAGAATACAGTATACAGTTCAAATCGGAAGTTTACATACACCTTAGCCAAATACATTTAAACTCAGTTCTTCACAATTCCTGACATTTAATCCTAGTAAAAATGCCCTGTTTTAGGTCAGTTAGGATCACCAATTTATTATAATAATGTGAAATGTCAGAATAATAGCAGAGAGAATGATTTATTTCAGCTTTTATTTATTTATTCACATTCCCAGTGGGTCAGAAGTTTACATACACTTAATTAGTATTTGGTAGCATTGCCTTTAAATTGTTCAACTTGGGTCGAACATTTCGGGTAGCCTTCCACAAGCTTCCCACAATAAGTTGGATTGATTTTGACCCATTCCTCCTGACAGAGCTGGTGTAACTGAGTCAGGTTTGTAGGCCTCCTTGCTTCTCAGTTCTGCCCACAAATGTTCTATAGGATTGAGGTCAGGGCTTTGTGATGGCCACTCCAATACCTTGACTTTGTTGTCCTTAAGCCATTTTGCCACAACTTTGGAAGTATACTTGGGGCCATTGTCCATTTGGAAGACCCATTTGTGACCAAGCTTTAACTTCCTGACTGATGTCTTGATGTTGCTTCAACATATCCACAGAATTTTCCTCGCTCATGATGCCATCTATTTTGTGACGTGCACCAGTCCCTCCTGCAGCAAAGCACCCCCACAACATGATACTGCCAGCTTCACGTTTGGGATGGTGTTCCACGGCTTGCAAGCATCCCCCTTTTCCTCCAACCATACCAATGGTTATTATGGACAAACAGTTCTATTTTTGTCTCATCAGACCAGAGGACATTTCTCCAAAAAGTATGATCTTTGTCCCAATGTGCAGTTGCAAACCGTAGTCTGGCTTTTTTATGGTGGTTTTGGACCAGTGGCTTCTTCCTTGCTGAGCAGCCTACCAGGTTATGTCGATATAGGACTCGTTTTAATGTGAATACAGATTCTTTTGTACCTGTTTCCTCCAGCATCTTCACAAGGTCCTTTGCGGTTGTTCTGGGATCGATTTGCACTTTTCGCGCCAAAGTACATTCATCTCTAGGAGACAGAACGCGTCTCCTTCCTGAGCGGTATGATAGCTGCGTGGTCACATGATGTTTATACTTGCGTACTATTCTTTGTACAGATGAATGTGGTATCTACAGGGGTTTGGAAATTACTCCCAAGGATGAACCAGACTTGTGGAGATCAGATTTTTCTTTTTTGAGGTCTTGGCTGATTTCTTTTGATCTTTTCAGGATGTCAAGCAAAGAAGGTAGGTAGGCCTTGAAGTACATCCACAGGTACACCTGCAATTGACTCAAATTATGTCAATTAGTCTATCAGAAGCTTCTAAAGCCATGACATGTTTCTGGAATTTTCCAAGCTGTTTAAAGGTAGTCAATTTAGTGTATGCAAACATCTGACCCACTGGAATTTTAATACAGTGAAATAATCTGTCTGTAAACAATTGTTGGAAAAATTACTTGTGTCATGCACAAAGTAGATGTCCTAAGTGACTTGCCAAAACTATAGTTTGTTAACAAGAAATTTGTGGAGTGGTTGAAAAATGAGTTTTAATGACTCCAACCTAAGTGTATGTAAACTTCCGACTTCAACTGTATGCTGGCTTTGAGGCAAGTAACACTGAAACATGCATGAGAGCATCAGCTGTTCGGGGTGACTGTGTGATTACGCTCTCCGCAGCCAATGTGAGTTACACCTTTAAACAGGTCAACATTCAACAAGTCCGCAGGGCCAGACGGATTACCAGGACGTGTACTCCGAGCATGCGCTGACCAACTGGCAAGTGTCTTCACTGACAATTTCAACTTCTCCCTGTCTGAGTCTGTAATAGCAACACATTTTTCAAACAGACCACCATAGTCCCTGTGCCCAAGGTAACCTGCCTAAATGACTACCGACCCGTAGCACTCACGTGATTTGAAAGGCTGGTCATGGCTCACATGAACACCATTATCCCAAAAACCCTAGACCTAATCAAATTTGCATACCGCCCCAACAGATCCAAAGATGGTGCAACCTCTTTTGAACTCCACGCTGCCCTTTCACACCTGGACAAAAGGAAACACCTATGTGAGAATGCTATTCATTGACTACAGCTCAGCATTCAACACCATAGTGCCCTCAAATCTCATCACTAAGCTAAGGACCCTGGGACTAAAGACCTCCCTCTGCAACTGGATCCTGGACTTCCTGACAGCCACCCCCAGGTGGTAAGGGTAGGTAACAACACATCCGCCACACTGATCCTCAACACGGGGCCCCTCTGGTGCGTGCTCAGTCCCCTCCTGTAGTCCCTGTTCACTCATGACTGCATGGCCAGGCACGACTCCAACACCATTATTAAGTTTGGCGATGACATAACAGTGGTAGGCCTGATCACCGACAACAACGAGACAGCCTACAGGGAGGAGGTCAGAGACCTTTACCGTATAGTGCAAGGACAACAACCTCTCCCTCAACGTGATCAAGACAAAGGAGATTATTGTGGACAACAGGAAAAGGACGACCAAGCATGCCCCCATTCTCATCGACGGGGCTGTTGTGGAGCAGGTTGAGAGCTAAAAGTTCCTTGGCATCCACATAACCAACAAACTAACATGGTCCAAACACACCAAGACAGTCGTGAAGAGGGCACGATAAAATCTATTCCCCCTCAGGACACTGAAAAGATTTGTCATGGGTCCTCAGATCCTCAAAAGGTTTTACAGCTGCACCACGAGAGTATCCTGATGGGTTGCATCCCTGCCTGGTATGGCAACTGACCGCAATGCGCTACAGAGGGTATTGTGTACAGCCCAGTACATCATGGGGCTAAGCTTTCTGCCATCCAGGACCTCTATACCAGGTGGGGTCAGAGGAAAAGGTCTAGGTCCAAGAGGCTTCATAACAGCTTCTACCCCCAAGCCATAAGACTCCAGACCACCTGATCAAAAGGCTACCTAGACTATTTGCGTTGACCCCCCCCCCCCTTCTTTTTCGCTGCTGCTACTCTTTGTTATTACCTATGCATAGTCACTTTAACTTTACCTACATGTACATATTACGTCAATTACCTCGACTAACCGGTGCCCCCGCACATTGACTCTGTACCGGTACCCCCTGTATATGGCCTCGCTATTGTAATTTTACTGCTGCTCTTTAATTATTTCTTACTTTTATTTCTTACAACTGCATTGCTAGTTAAGGGCTGTTGTATTCGTTACACGTGACAAATAAAATTTGGTTTCATTTGAAGTTGCTCACTCACAGAGACTGTTTGCTCAAAATCATGAAAATAATTGTCTATCAGGTGTGCGCCGAGATATCGTAACATCTGCTTGAGTCAGATTCTGCACCAAGGGGTATCGTTATTTTTTTTTCCAAGGGGGTCCTGTCGAAAAATACTTCTTATGGAAGACTGTGTTGCAGCCTCTGCTAGGAGAAGACTGTGTGTTCAGTGGAGACAATTTTATGTTTTTCCAATCCATCAGTGGGACCAAACGATCCATCAAGTCTGCTCCTTGTAGAAGGTGTTCAATGTCGAGGCTGCTAACACATTCACAGCCCTTTTGAGATCATTAAGAGATGAGCGATATTGTCGAGCCCAACTCAATTAGCGCATAACAGGTTAAGCAGTCCTCCAGGAGTTTTTCCAGGTAGCAACTTTCAGAGTTGCGTTTTTTGGTCATATTCCCCACAAACTGAAGTGATTAGGCCAAAGTATGCTGAACGAAGCCTATGATAGTATGCTTGTGGGTGTTCATTCTGAGCTTGTTTGACGGTGTAGGCCAGCGAGCCATTTTGTTCGCGAGTCGCAGAACCACTGAATAATTTTTTCAAAGTTGTGGCAAGTCGTTGACTGTTCTGGAGTTCCTCCAGGTTGTACATAAGGGTGGTATACAGTCAAATCAATCAAATGTATTTATAAAGCCGATTTACCCCAGCCAATGTCACAAAGTGCGATACAGAAACACAACCTAAAACTCCAAACAGCAAGCAATGCAGATGTTAAAGCACAGTGGCTAGGAAAAACTGCCTAGAAAGGCAGAAATATAGGAAGAAACATAGAAATGTCTGAGGGGGTGGACAGTCCTCTTCTGGCTGTGCCGGGTGGAGATTATAACAAGATGTTCAAACGTTCATAGATGACGAGCAGGGTCAAATAATAATAATCACAGTGGTTGTAGCGGGTGCAACAGCTCAGGATTAAATGTCAGTTGACTTTTCATAGCCGAGCATTCAGAGTTAGAGACAGCAGGTGCGGTAGACAGAGAGTCGAAAACAGCAGGTCCGGACAAGGTAGCACATCCGGTGAACAGATCAGGGTTCCATAGCCGCAGGCAGAACAGTTGAAACTGGAGCAGCAGCACAACCAGGTGGACTGGGGAAAGCAAGGAGTCATCAGGCCAGGTAGTCCTGAGGCATGGTCCCAGGGCTCAGGTCCTCGGGGAAGGGAGGGAGAGAGAATCAGAGGGAGCATACTTAAATTCAAGACAGGAAAATTACTCCAGATATAACAGACAGACCCTAGCTCCCCAACACAAATTGGAGGTTGAGACAGGAGGAATCGGGAGACAATGTGGCCCCGTCTGACGATACCCCCGGACAGGGCCAACCAGGCAGGATATAACCCCACCCACTTTGCCAAAGCACAGCCCCCACACCACCAGAGGGATATCCACAAACCACTAACGTACTACCCTGAGACAAGGCGGAGTATAGCCCATGAAAATCTCCCCCATGGCACGAACCCGAGGGGGGCGCCAACCCGGACAGGAAGAACACATCAGTGACTCAACCCACTCAAGTGATGCACCCCTCCTAGGGTCGGCATGGAAGACCACTAGTAACCCAGTGACTCAGCCCCTGCAATAGGGTCAGAGGCAGAGAATACCAGTGGAGATAGGGGAACCAGTTAGGCAGAGACAGCAAGAGCAGTGCCTTTCCATTCCCCTTCGCATCCCTGGGCCAGACTACACTGAAACATAGGACCTAATGAAGTGACGAGTCTTCAATAAAGACTTAAAGGTCGACACCGAGTCTGCATCTCTCCCATGGATAGGGAGACCATTCCATAAAAACTGAGCTGAATGGATGATCTCCGAATGTGTGGTTACCACCGTGAAGCATGGAGGAGGATGTGTGATGGTGTGGGGGTGCTTTGCTGGTGACACTGTCTCTGATTTATTTAGAATTTAAGGCACACTTAATCAGTATGGCTGCCACAGCATTCTGCAACGATACGCCATTCCATCTGGTTTGAGCTATCATTTGTTTTTCAACAGGACAAAGGCCCAAAACACCCCAGGCTGTTCAAGGGCTATTTTACGAAGAATGAGAGTGATGTTGTGCTTCATCAGATGACCCGACCTCAAACAAATTGAGATGGTTTGGGAGGAGTCAGACCGCAGAGTGAAGGAAAAGCAGCAAACAAGTGCTCAGCATATGTGGGAAAAGTCTTCCAGGTGAAGCTGGTTGAGAGAATACCAAGCGTGTGCAAAGCTGTCATCAAGGCAAAGGGTGGCTACTTCGAAGAATCTCAAATATAAAATATATTTTGTTTAACCATTTTTTGGGTTACTACATGATTCCATAGTATTGGTGTCTTCATTACTATTCTACAATGTAGAAAATAGTAAAAATAAAGAAAAACCCTTGAATAAGTAGGTGTGTCCCAGTGGAGGCTGGTGACTTAAACAATTGAGGAGAATGGGAGACCCACGGTATTGGTGTGGAACGCACGGAGACAAAGTGTGTTTCAAAAATGGTCAAAGACTAATTATTTTAACCTAAAGCATTTAATAAAGACATTTGTAGTACAATGGAATGGGAAATGGGAAGGCTACTTACACAGTGAAAGGGATCACAGCAGTGATTGAATGATGGTATGAGGCATGAGTTAAGTGAGGTGTTCAGAGGCTTGACCAGTGCAGGACAGGATTTGACTAGGAAGACAAAAAAGTGATAACACAACGCACTACACAGTTAGACAAAAGAGCTAGGAAGACAAAAAAGTGATAACACAACGCACTACACAGTTAGACAAAAGAGCTAGGAAGGAGTTAGTCCAAGCAAGGAGTAAAATCATTGATGTGTAATAATGTGATTGACTCTAGATACAGTAATGACAGAAAATTGATAGGGGTAGTCACAGTGCTTGGAGAGGAAACATGAGACGTAGCTTCAGTTCATGTCATGAGAGAGTTGACAATGGTAGTGGAGTGGAGTGGTCATCACCTCTTAAATCAGGGAACAGGAGGGGAGTTAGCTATAAATACAAATAGCAGATAGATTTACAACAAGTGTCTCTATGACATTAAACTGAGACATCTCAAAATGTATAAAGTCAAACACAGACTGCGCATCTCGCCCACTTGACACATCAAAGTAGCCCAAGAAACGTTCCTGTATAAAGCCCTGATCATCCAAGTACCTGACGATAACTAACAACTGCAAGCAGAATGGTGCCACCATATGTCCCAGAGCGGTGGGGCAATTTTTACCACCTGGGGCCTGGAGGTTTTACTTATTTGTTAACCTAACTAGGAAAACTCTGGAACCTATAAGGTATGACAGTGATTAATCAGCTTTAAAAAATATTTCATATGGGCTATGATGGGACCAGTTTTTCCTAATCAGGTCACATGGTTTAAAAAAAAATCCTGGCCCTGGGGGGGATGAAACCCCTGTCAAATTGCAGCTACCTTATATTTGTTCATATAAATTATGATTAGGAGGGGGATTTCCTCTACCCAGACACAAAGACAATAACTCACAGGGCTGAGCTTGCTTTATGCATGTTTGCATCATGCAGGCCTATGCAACTGTAGGCTTTATAAAACATTTATTCACATCTGTCATCACTATTATGTTGACTGATTAATTCCAGTGAATAATTAGCCAGCCCAATTTTGAATATAAACTAAATTTGATCACATTCGCATTTTCTGACACATAAATGGAATATAAATACATTATGTTTCCAATTAGTTTACAATAACCAGAAGGACGGGGCGCATAGGATGCAGCTGCTCTTAGTAGTTGCCAACAGTTGAAAAACATATTATCGTTTTCATCCCATAAACCATGTCAGATTTCTAATGTTTAGGTTTAGCCTAGGCTGCTGCAACATTTATGCCATGAGTTTTTGCTTGTGTCTGTTCAGAGTGATTATGTGTTATCATCTTTGTTAATTAAATACCGGAGGAAAGTGGAACGCCTACTTGAGCGCATGTAAAAAATGAGCTGCGTCAACCTCTTTTAATCTAAATTTTAATGGATGATGCGATGGAAGCTATCAAATCATTCGGAATTGTTTTCGACATCCAAGTAAAGCGTTGTAACGTGCAGTTACCTCTGCAAGCTCATTGTAGTTGACCTTGTTGGTGGAACTTTCCCTCTCGTAGTGTACTCTATAGTTGCAGCTTTTTCCCAAAAGCTTGAATCTGATGTGGGCATTTATGTGCTTCCTGCTTTTGTTTTGCCATTTAGCTGAACATGGCCCATATTTCAAGCAGACCACCATAGTCCCTGTAACCAAGAACTCTAAGGTAATAGCCTAAATGACTACCAACCCATAGCACTCACTTCTGTAGCCATGAAGTGCTTTGAAAGGCTGGTCATGGCTCACATGAACATCATTATCCCCGAAACCCTAGACCCACTCCAATTTGCATACCGCCCTAACAGATCCACAGATGATGTAATCTCTATTGTACTCCACACCGCCCTTTCCCACCTGGACAAAAGGAACACCTATGTGGGAATGCTATTCATTGACTACAGCTCAGCGTTCAACACCAAAGTGCCCTCAAAACCCATCACTAAGCCAAGGACCCTGGGACTAAACACCTCCCTCTGCAACTGGATCCTGGACATCCTGACGGGCCGCATCCAGGTGGTAAGGGTAGGTAACAACACATCCCCCATGCTGTGTCCCTGGTGTGCATGGTGCTTGGTCGACTGTTGGAGCATGACCTGTACGTCAAGGCTGAGAAATGTCTGTTCTTCCAACAGTCTGTCTCCTTCCTAGGGTACCGCATTTCCACGTGAAGGGAGGAGATGGAGTGACCACATTTCAGCCATGCGTAATTGACCGACTCCCACCACGGTAAAGGAAGTGCAGCGGTTTCTCGAGCTTGCCAACTACTACCGGAGGTTTATCGAGGGTTTTGGTCAGGTAGCAGCTCCCATTACCTCACTGCTGAAGGGGGGACCGGTGAGGTGAGGCTGCAATGGTCGGCTGAGGCAGACAGGGCTTCTGGCTCCCGTGCTGGCTCATCATGATCCCTCTTTGGAGTTCATAGTGGAGGTGGACGCGTCCGAGGCTGGGATAGAAGCTATGCTTGCTCAGCTCTCGGGTACAGCACCAAAGCTCTGCCCCTGTGCTTTCTTTTCGAAGGAGCGAAACTATGATGTGGGGGACCGGGAGCTGTTGGCTGTTGTCAAGGCTCTGAAGGCGTGTTTAGACAATGGCTTGAGGGGGCTAAACACCCTTTTCTCATCTGGACTGACCACCGCAATCTGGTGTACATCCGGGCGGCGAGGAAACTGAACCCTCCCCAGGCAAGGTGGGCTATGTTCTTTACCCATTTTGTTTTCACTCTATCCTACAGACCAGGTTCCCAGAACGCTAAGGCAGACACACTGTCCCGGATGTGTGACACAGAGGAGCGGTCCATGGATCACACTCCCATACTTCCAGCCTTCTTGCCTGGTGGCACATGTGGTGTGTGAGCTGGTGGCACAGGTGGTGTGGGTCCCCAGTTCACGTCCTGGGTCTGGAAAGCATTCATGGGGGTCTCAGTCAGCTTTATCTCAGGTTTTCACCCCGAGAGTAACGGACAGTTGGAGAGAGTAAATCAGGATGTGGGTAGGTTTCTGCGATCATATTGCCAGGACTGGCCGGGGGAGTGGGCGACATTCATCCCCTGGGGAGAGATGGCCCAAAACTCACTCCGCCACTCCTCCACTAACCTCTCTCCTTTACAGTGTGTACTGGGGTATTAGCCGGTTCTGGGACCGTGGCATTAGATCCAGATCGAAGCTACTGCGTTGGACGAATGGTTCAAGCGCTCGGAGGAGACCTGGGATGCTGCCCACGTGCTCCTACAATGGGCCGTGAGGCGGCAAAAAGTGAGCGCCAACCGCCACTGCAGCGAGGCCCTGGTGTTCGCACCGGGGGACCGGGTCTGGCTTACCTCATTCTCACTATAAAATAGCTAGCTACCTTCAACCAAATAAGAAGTTATGTTTGTTTCTAATAGCACAAACTCAGGACACATGGAGTTTAAAGAGATTCGGAAGGGCCGTGGCAGAGGTTGCTGGTGTTATTGAGTTCGATGCACCATAAGTTTGTGCTATTAATACATACAAATTTGTGCAAAATTATACATACAGTACATAATTAATGAGAGACTGGGTTGAGCTGAACGATCGATGTTCTTCAGGTCATGGTACCCACCGTTTGACCGTCTCAGACTCTCCAAAATCAGGCAAGCCCAGCAGTACAGGCAGCTTGATGAAAGGCTCACTGTTAACCAGCTATACCAGTTGATATTGAACACCCTCAACTGTTAATGTTTCTTTTAAATTTAACCTTTATTTAACCAGGCAAGTCAGTTAAGAATAAATTCTTATTACAGTGACGGCTAAACCCGGACGACGCTGGGCCAATTGTGAGCCGTCCTATGGGTCTCCCAATCACGGCCGGATGTGATTCAGCCTGGATTCCAACCAGGGACTGTAGTGATGCCTCTTGCACTAAGAAGCAGTGCCTTAGACCGCTGCGCCACACGGGAGCCCTCTTAATGCATCCTTCTTAATGAAACTGATCTCAGGCAGAGGTCGACGCTCGCTTTTAATTCGCACCTTTTCCGTATACCCCAGAGAATGAAAAGGGTTCTTCAACAAAAAGTCCACAACGTTTTCGTCAGTGTTGGCCATTCTACCATTCTGGTGGAGGAAACTGCACACTCGTGCTGGTAGCTCGCTAGCTACTGAAGTTAGCAAAGCTAACCTTTAAATAAATAAAATACATTTGTCAATGGGTGTATTAGAGGCGAAGTCAGGTGCAGTAGAGTAGAGTGATGTAAACAGGTGCACTTTTATTTTATTTCCAAAAACGAGAGCCATAACAAAAGTAAAACACGTAATAAAACACCACAATAACATGAAACAATTACACGGGAAACAGAGGGTTAAATACAAGTAGATTGATTGGGGAAATGAAAACCAGGTGTGTATGGAATAGGACAAGACAAATGGATATATGAAAAATGGAGCGGCGATGGCTAGAAAGCCAGTGACGTCGATCGCCAAATGCCACCCGAACAAGGAGAGGAGCCGACTTCGGTGGAAGTCTTGACAAAATTGCACTAACTGGACAGAAAAATAAAGTTCTAAAACCAAGAACACAATTTATAATATACCGCTTCCGTCTCCTGTAATTTGAAAAAAAAAATGAATTTGAATTTAATAATATTCAAAAATGCTCAACTATCACTCTTAATCTCTAACCAACAATGCCAAAGCTTCTCAACACATAGATCCCCCTATAATGCTGTGGCACATTCCCAATACAACACAGTAGATTCATTCTCTGATCCTAATTATATGATTGGATGGACAACATGTCAGTTCATACTGCAAAAGCTTTGATTGGTTGGAGGACGTCCTCCTGTGGCCATAATTACCATGTATGTCTATGGAAGGGGATGAGGCCTACAAGCCTCCTAGGTTTTGTATTGAAGTCAATATAGCCAGAGGAGGATGGAAGCTAGCTGCCCTTCGGCTACACCATGGTGCTACCCCAGTGCTGTTGAAGTTACTGTAGACCTTCATTGCAAAATAGTGTATTTTAATCAATTATTTGTTAACATATGAATATATTTAGTATAGTCTTATCTAAAAAGGATCACTTTTTTAATGTTTTTATTTTCATACAAATTTCACTGAAGAGGATGGTCCTCACCTTCCTCTGAGGAGGAGCCTCCACTGGTGTTTCTAAACTTTTGACCGAAACTGTATATTTATATATTTGTAAAATAGACTTGAAGCATAAAGCATAACCCATAAAGCAACCAGTGACTACCCGCTTATTACACCCAAGCAGAACGCACTGCATGCCAGTAAACACAGTAGAGGTGACAGTGCACATCCAATTACAATTGGCCATGAGCTGGTAGGGAGGTTTCGACAAGGAACCTGCAGTCTCATACATTAATTCTTTGAAGGGAATGATAAGGAATTGTCTAGGTTTAACATTTTTCAGATAGCACTGTGATTTCACACACCTAGCTGGGTGCAAGAGGGATATATACCGCCCCAGGTGTGCCCACTCTCGAACTGGTATGTACTGAGAGAGCCTGAAAATACTGAAGACTCCATTTCTGGTTCAATGTTCTTTGACAGCCTGTGATATAGTGAAAGAGAGGCAAACTCAGTGGAATGGATTAAATTGAAGTCGTATGTTAAGTCTGTCTTTAACTGGAGTGCGTTGGATTGTGTTAGCAATGACTGAGGGGTTGAAAGCATATGGGTGAGATCTCAAATGCAGGCAATGAGATGAATTAAGCAAAACAGCTCTGAAGAGTAAGAAATAGCTGACATCACAAATAAGTAATGTTACAACACCTTCTCGGGGCTGAGAGGAAGTTGAACAGTTAGAGTTGATTCATACTGTGAACAAACGTCCTGAAAGTTTAAGCTTTCGGGGAGGCAGAAACACTAATGAAAGATGTGAAAAATACAAATGTTTCAAGTTGTGCCTCTCTGACACCAATTAGTTATTGATAAATAAATCTGATATCCTGTCTTGATGGGTAGTTTTGAAGAGGCCATGATTCATTTTGCTATGTAATTTAGCCGTCACATAACTTTTGTTAGTAAGAAAGTTGTCTCCAACTTGGTGCATCTCCATATGGAGATTTTGGCAGAAAGTTGAAATCCACATGAAATGCTCTAAAGTATGGGTTGACCTTGCTTGCTGAGATAGGGCCATCATACTGAAATAACATATTCTCTGCTGCACTCCTGGAGGTACTTGTGTAAGTTTTATAGAAGGCTATGAACATCAGCAAGAATACCTACATCTTGATAACGATCAATGATAACATGCAAGAGCAATAACATTTCATACTAACAGATGTTTAGATGGATGCTTCCTTGAAAGGTAAGATGAGGTCACTACTCAACAGGGGACTGCGCAAGCAGATCATTTCCCTCATTATGAAGATCTTGTCCATGTCTTTCCAAGTCTTTCTTTACCATGTTTGAACAAAATGTGAATGTTTATTATACCAGCTCATTTCAACATGTTTACATTCTATAAGCCATGACATTATCTTTGCTCTGCCTCTTTACATTGGCAATATGGCAGCGCTACACTGTTCTGACATGCATAACTTTATTCCCTATAAGAATGTGTCATAAACATTTCAATGTTAACAAAATGTAACTTGTTCCCTTCTAAACTTGAGAATAATATTATTGAGAACATGAATTTATAATACCTTTGGTTGACAGATCGGGAAATCATTAAAAATAAGGTCCGGGCCTTGACATACAGTATGAAATATACACAACCACATTGGATGTGTCCCACGGGTTCATTAGGGACCTTATCAGAGGCATTATGAAATAATTTCACATGTAGAGATCAAATGTTTGCAAAACCACAAGCATCCAGGCCGTTTTTTACTTGTTTTACTTACTCACCACTTACCCTATATGTAAAAGTCCCCCCAAAAGCTTGCACCCTGCAACAAATACATATCTCGTTAGCAGAAATAAATAATTTGTGTCAACTTCAAACAGTGCAGGCCCATGCTATTCTCTTGTTGTTATTGTTATCTAATGTGATAAAGGAACTGCAAATTAGACATCACGACAGGACGGACAGCCTTGCATGCGCTTAGTAATTAATAAAATGGTCTTTCTTTTTTTGAACTCATCTCTCTCGTCTTGTAGCCAGTACTTGTGTTCTATTCTACTAGCCATTGAGATTTCTGAGTTCTCATTTTGAAAGGACCGGTGCTGTATTATAGAGACTTGCAGCAAAAGGCATCAGTAAACTGTCTAATACTTTCTGCTGAGGAGAATAGAGCAGGGCTGAGATAGGCTTTCCCACAGAATTAATGAGGCCTGCAGTGAGAGACAGCCAAGACTAGGAAAAAAGGATGGACCTGCAGCCCAGGGATTTCTATTCAATAAGATTTATTGCAGACGAGCAGATCCCCTCAACCACTGTTATTATTCTCAGGAAATTGCAGCATCCTCTGGGGATAGTTTGGGTATTGTGTACAGGAGACGTCTGTCTCCTATGCGTGTGTCTCTCTGTGTTTGATGGGCTGGTGTGAAGGTAGACAAAAGAGGAGGGTTGGACGCTGCCACGTAAAACACAATTTCCAATAGAGGAGCACAAAATACTTCACTGTGGACAACAGATACACCCTGAAGGACGAGTGCAGTGGCAATTGCAGCATGTAAATCTTGGTGGGGCAAAAAAAAGAAGAAGGTGGGATGCAAAGCCACTACACAACACAACACTAAACAATACATGAATTGCACTATAAAGTGACAAACAGTGCCCACAAACTGTTAGGGCCTACTGTACATAAATCTGTACCAACAGCTTCCCACTGCTACACCTGGCTATCAGCGTAGCTTGTCTGGCAGTGAAATAGTTAATTCAGCCTCATTTACTGCCTTAAAAAAAAACATAGCTGATATGGCTGACTTACTTAAACAAATGTGGTTCTACTGACAACTGAGATGTGCAAACTATGGCATAAGGGGACGACAAGCAGATAAGAGGGTATCAATAATTTTGATTAAGACATTAAGGAGCGAGACAGGACTGACTTGTCAATGTAACTATTTGTTCAGCACTTTTGAAATATACAGCGACAGAATTCAGAACGTGGGCCGTTGTTAAGGTGTTACTTTCTTAGCTACAGTGTACATATCTCCATGGCATATTACATAATTTATGCAGCAGCATATAAGACATTTTTGGGCTCACGTTGTTGTAATGTGCTCATTTGAAAAGGAAGGTGACGCAGCAGTCCTTCGCGGGCAAAATAAATATAAAGGATTTACAATTCCAAGTTGGATGACCGTTCAAAACGTATTTAGCTAGTTTATTCCCGACTTCCCAGTTGCAATGCTTGCAGTTAGCCGCTGTCACCGATTCCATCCAAACCAATTTTTATAGAATTTGCGATTTCCAACTTGTTGAGTAATGTTTTTGTCCAATGGCCGATGAACACCGATACGTTTTATCTATATTTTATCTTCATTATTTCTCTTCACATGACAAGGATTATAAAGGATTTGGCCGTAGATTGTCTACTTGATTCATGATGATGTAGGTGGCAGGTAGCATAGTGGTTAGAGTTTTGGGCCAGTAAGGTTGCAAAATCGAATCCCGGAGCTGACATAGTAAAAATCTGTCGTTCTGCATCTGAACAAGGCAGTTAACCCACTGTTCCTAGGTTCTCATTGTAAATAATATTTTTTCTTAACTGACATGCCTATTTAAATTAAAATGACTGCTAGCTAAGATTTTGAAAGTAGGACTTTAACAGTCCAATCAAAGCAATTGTGGATATAACGTGTTTTGACGTCATTTTATATGTGGCCAATGACCTTGAGCCTTCTTGGAAGGGCACTTCTAATGTAAGTCTATGGCAGGACACAAAGGGCTTAAATTAAAAATATATATTTTATTTTATTTTTATGAACAACAAATGAATACAGGAAGTACATGTAGGAACACAAGTATATATAAATAATATGCAAAGGACAATTGAGCTAGGGGGTACAATATCACATTACACAAGGACAGGCTTACATTTTTTATGTCTACCCTTACTAAGGGCAGGTGACTTAGTGTCCCCATGAGTGACAGAACACTAAGCCAATTACGGTTTGATTTGGATTTGGTGCAATGCTCCTATTTTCTGCTGGCCTGCCTCACCACAGAAAGCACTGAGCTAGGCTGAAATACCTGCATTTTGGAGCTGCCTGTTTTTATGCGGTTTTATTAATTAACTCAATGATTAATTTTTTTACATTGCTTGCGAACTGATATGTGACACGTATTAATGCCAAAATAACATGCAAAAGAGGCAAGCCCCTGCCCTGAATGATGGGTGTCAAGTGCATTACAGTATGTCTCTATATTGTATTTCAAACACGTTACAATTCCCAGAGACTTGTCAGTAGATGTCTTCTTTCATGCATGTAGTGTATAATACTGTCCAAAATAATACATCCAAAATAAGATACAGGAAGTCCAAAAGAACTCAATACAAAGAACTGTGATTGCTGTGTTAAGATTCAATTAAAGTTTATTTGCTAGCTTTGCTATACTGTGTATACAGCTACAGGGCACCAACATTGCTTTGTCATTTAGAAGTCTTTTTCGTAGCTTTCACATATAGGCTACATTTTCCTAAACTGACTACAGCATCTTCAAAAACCACATGATGTTTTGCAAGTACAATCTCATAATGTAGAATGCAAACTAAACAGAGCACCTCCACAGAGGAAAAGAGACATATCTAGTACATCAGGTCTGAAGTACGCACCAATTCTTGTGTAAGTGTCACACCCTGATCTGTTTCACCTGTCCTTGTGCTTGTCTCCACCCCCTCCAGGTGTCACCCATTTTTGCCATTATCCCCCTGGGTATTTTTTACCTGTGTTTTATGTCTGTCTGTGCCAGTTCATCTTGTTTCATCAAGTCAACCAGCGTGTTACTCCTTGTGCCTGCTTTTTCCTCTTCTCTGTTTTTTGCTAGTCCTCCCGGTTTTAACCCTTGCCTGCCTTTACTCTGAACCCGCCTGCCTGACCATACTGCCTGCCCTGACCTCAAACCTGCCTGCCACTCTGTAGCCTCTGGACTCTGACCTTGTTATGATCTTTTTCCTGTCCACGACCATTCTCTTGCCTTCCCCTTGGATACTAATAAATATCAGAGACTCAAACCATCTGCCTTCCGTGTCTGCATCTGGGTCTCACCCGGTGCCCTTATATAAATGTGTGATATTGAATCAAGCTGCCTGGAGATAGGAAAAAACAAACTACTATAGTGGGTACATTACTCATCTGCAACAATAACCTCCCCATGGGCACAGATGAAACTGACCAGATTGTCCTAAGTTGGGATCATTGTGCTAGAAAAGAGTGCCAGCTGTGATGAGCTATCAAGTCTGGCTAACAAGTTACTTTAATATCTGAAGACAAAAGTATATGGTTCAAGGGCTGCACACAAACTGTGCAAAATGAAAGGCTTTTATTACTCTATTAACCCCCTTTACTGACTGAGCTTAATAGCCCTAGGGCTCAATTGGCAAACATATGGTCAACAATATTGACAAGCAATGCGATTAGATACTGTTTATAAAAAGTTGTGTTCATGATAAGGTTACACCGTTTCAAAGCATCACTCTGCAAACATGTTGCACAGGAAAATGAACCAGCTACAGTAATTTATTGAATTATCTGCATCTGTGACGCATATAAGGCATGTCATATCCCGGAGACATAAACATTCCTTAGTTATGACAAGATGTAGAGAGGCCGCCTCTTCACCTAGCTTCTGTTGAGGTATGCTGCTAACTGCTCTGCATTGCTATGCAGTTCAGAGGAATCACATAGAAAAGGGAGATCACACACTGCGTTTGCCTGAGACAGCTTTGAGCATTGTTTGTCTTCTATTACATAACGGGCTCAATCCTAATTGCCAGATACATGCACAAGATGAAAGCTTCATTGGAGATGTGCAACTGTCAGAGGAGCCTTCTGATAAAAAGGAAATGGAAGGTACAAGGGGAGGTGGTGGGAGGGGGAGGGGGTTTACAAAGATCAAAATGTGGCATAGCTAGGTAGGTCTGTGAGTTATTTAAAACATTCCACAGGCAAGTGATTCCAGGATATGTCATGAGTGTCAGAGAGGCAGCAGAGGCAGACAGTGGTGCATTAGGTACATGGGGATTATGAGGAGGTACAGGGATTGGACAGGCAGCTTCTGAATTGAACCATTCTACCAGCCAAGTGATTACCCAATGTCACAAATACAGTGGGGCAAAAAAGTATTTAGTCAGCCACCAATTGTGCAAGTTCTCCCACTTAAAAATATGAGAGAGGCCTGTAATTTTCATCATAGGTATACTTTAACTATGACAGACAAAATGAGAAAAAAAATCCAGAAAATCACATTGTAGGATTTTTTATGAATTTATTTGCAAATTATGGTGGAAAATAAGTATTTGGTCACCTACAAATAAGCAAGATTTCTCTCTTACAGAACTGTAACTTCTTCTTTAAGAGGCTCCTCTGTCCTCCACTCGTTACCTGTATCGATGGCACCTGTTTGAACATGTTATCAGTATAAAAGACACCTGTCCACAACCTCAAACAGTCACACTCCAAACTCCACTATGGCCAAGACCAAAGAGCTGTCAAAGGACACCAGAAACAAAATTGTAGACCTGCACCAGGCTGGAAAGACTGAATCTGCAATAGGTAAGCAGCTTGGTTTGAAGAAATCAACTGTGGGAGCAATTATTAGGAAATGGAAGACATACAAGGCCACTGATAATCTCCCTCGATCTGGGGCTCCACGCAAGATCTCACCCCGTGGGGTCAAAATGATCACAAGAACGGTGAGCAAAAATCCCAGAATGACACGGGGGGACCTAGTGAATGACCTGCAGAGAGCTGGAACCAAAGTAACAAAGCCTACCATCAGTAACACACTACGCCACCAGGGACTCAAATCCTGTAGTGCCAGACGTGTCCCCCTGCTTAACCCAGTACATGTCCAGTCCCGTCTGAAGTTGGCTAGAGAGCATTTGGATGATCCAGAAGAAGATTGGGAGAATGTCATATGGTCAGATGAAACCAAAATATAACTTTTTGGTAAAAACTCAACTCGTCGTGTTTGGAGGACAAAGAATGCTGAGTTGCATCCAAGGAACACAATACCTACTGTGAAGCATGGGTCTGCAAAGGGACCAGGACCAGTTTTTCTGCAAAGGGACCAGGACGACTGATCCGTATAAAGGAAAGAATGAATGGGGCCATGTATCGTGAGATTTTGAGTGAAAACCCCTTTCCATCAGCAAGGGCATTGTAGATTAAACGTGGCTGGGTCTTTCAGCATGACAATGATCTCAATCACACCGCCCGGGGAACGAAGGAGTGGCTTCGTAAGAAGCATTTCAAGATCCTGGAGTGGCCTAGCCAGTCTCCAGATCTCAACCCCTAGAAAATCTTTGGAGGGAGTTGAAAGTCCGTGTTGCCCAGCAACAGCCCCAAAACATCACTGCTCTAGAGGAGATCTGCATGGAGGAATGGGCCAAAATACCAGCAACAGTGTGTGAAAGCCTTGTGAAGACTTACAGAAAACATTTGACCTCTGTCATTGCCAACAAAGGGTATGTAACAAAGTATTGAGATAAACTTTTGTTATTGACCAAATATTCATTTTCCACCATAATTTGCAAATAAATTCATAAAAAATCCTACAATGTGATTTTCAGGATTTTTTTCCCTCATTTTGTCTGTCATAGTTGAAGTGTACCTATGATGAAAATTACAGGCCTCTCTCATCTTTTTAAGTGGGAGAACTTGCACAATTGGTGGCTGACTAAATACTTTTTTGCCCCACTGTATCATGCCGAAACACTGAAAGAATGAATGGGTATTGCCTCGTCAGCTTGTTAAACCTCCTCCTCTCTCCTCTTTGCATATTGCACAGAAATTATAAAGTTGTCAAGAGGACAAAAAGTTGTCATTGTAGGGGTGATCTGGAATTTGTCGTCTGTCATTGTGCTTTGGTTAAACGGGCTGTCCTGTGAGGACTCACAGACTGCAATTGACTAGCATCTGGAGACAATGGACACATTCATTGGTGAACTCTTAGGTAATGCTTTCGAGAAGCTTGTCGAGGGGGCAAATCAATGGAGCTTTTATTTTGGGCCAGTTACGTGCCAACATTTAGCCCTGCGCTGCAACTAACGTTCAGGCATACCCTCCCAGTCACAGCAATTCTTCACCGATGATTATCACAATACAGTAACAGGTCTGAATGCTGCTGGCCATGCTCAGAGGAGAAGGGCTAATTAATAAGACTATAACCCGGGCCAGGAGGGGGCTGCTGAAAGAAGAGAGAACCACATAATGACGACCGCAGGGCCAGAGATCTCCTCAGAGCTCACACCTCATACTGCTGCTGGAGTAAATTCGTTTTTTTTAATCAAATTTCCATCTCAACATTTGGGTCAGCGCTGATTATTATACTTTGAGTTATTGTTTAAATAAACATTTTTATTCCATTAAATACATATTTTATTCCAGGCAGTAGGAATGCAGAGAGAGAGAGAAGCTCAGAGGAAGTGAGCTGATAATCAGCTACTTGTCCCTGAAGACACATTTCACTGTGCCAAAACGTTCATCACATTTGCATTAAAATGCCTAAACCTCCTGAAAGACATGGATGTTAGGGAAGTAAAAGGCCCTCCCAGGCCATTGACCATGACAAAGTAAGCTTCGAGGATGCTTTTCCAGGGACTGTTATGTGGATTCACTCATGCGAGTACTATTGCAGAGTCAGTGATTGACATTCCTTAAGGGAGAACCAACATAATTTAAGAGATATATTGGTTCAAACTCCATTACATCCTCTGTCCCTCAAAATAATATTGAACTGACATTTAAATGTCAGAGCGCTCCCATAACAAATACCTGAACTACACAGAGTGCACAAAACATTAGGAACACCTTCCTAATATTGAGTTGTACCCCCTTTTGTCCTCAGAAATGTGTTGGGGATGGACTCTACAAGATGTTGAAAGCGTTCCACAGAGGTGCTGGCCCATGTTGACTCCAATGCTTCCTTCCCACAGTTATGTCAAGTTATCTAGATGTCCTTTGGGTGGTGGACCATTCTTGATACACACAGGAAACTGTTGAGCGCAAAAAACCCAGCAGCGTTGCAGTTCCGTATCCCGTTTAAAGGCACTTAAATCTTTTGTCTATCACATTCACCCTCTGAATGGCATACATACACAATCTATGTCTCAATTGTCTCAAGGCTTAAAAATACTTATTTAACCTGTTTTCTCCCTTTCATATACACTGATTGAAGTGGATTTAACAAGTGACATCAATAAGGGATCATAGCTTTCACCTGGTCAGTCTATGTCATAGAAAGAGCAGGTGCTCCTAATGTTTTGTATACTCATTGTATATAACTTGGTAATATTGTGAGTTGTAATATATTACAAGTTCTATTCCTGAAGCAGTATGCAATCATGTCACACAACAGTTCTGTGCATACTAATGCACAAAAAATCTATATTGTCATAGAATACAACTAAAGAGAATGCAAGTGCAATGGATGTGTATGTTTTTTTCTATAATAATATGCAAAATGATAACAATTCTTTAGTTGAAGCACATCCTCAGTTTTCCACTTTACACATTCACTTTTAATAAAAAAATGGTCTGTCTGAGCAATTTAGTTGTTTGCAGAGTGCTGTGTCGCAGAACATGTGGCATCATTTCAGACGACAGTGGCATCCGTATTGACGCTCTTTTGATACATTATTATTTGTTTTTTTCATGGAGGCTCTACTTTGATGTTGCCATGGAAGCTGTAGATTAATTACTACCTGCCAGCAGTTCCTTAAAAATGTATTTGCGGAAGCATCTCCAAGTATGACATCTTGCTAAATAATGCCGAAATGGAAGAAGTCTCCCCTTTTTCAGCTGTTGCAGGGCCAAACCCAAATGAGAAAGGGAAGAAATTGATAAAATAAACTTCTAAGTTTCAAATCCCTCCTTATTAATGTGTTCAAAAAGGCAGTGAATAATGTGGTAAAACTTCAGATGAGAAAGCAGGGTCCCAGAAGTGGACCACTCAATGTCTAATTATCCCAACACGCCAATACCCTAATTCTTCTGGAGGCAGAGCCTTGGCTCAGATCCCCTTGATGAACCTAATGAGAGGATGGAGATGACAATTTCAACAATCACATTACCACTGAGTGGGTCACAACAACCACTCACAACCTCCTGAGAATTAGTGACGAGAAAACATTCAAGTAGATAGTAACCAGAATTGGAGATCAAACTGGTGCTTCTTTGCTCATGTGACAACAGGTAGAGTTCTGAGGATATTTTTATGCCTCCATAAAAAAATGACGCATCGATTTTCAATGGAGAAATATTATGAATCAAGAAAGATAATTTTGAAGCTTACTTTGCATGAAGACATGATGTAGCATTGTCCTGCCTTCACTGTGACTCAGTGGGGCAGTGGGGCAGAGTGATAACACATAATGATTGTGTTGACCAGTACATTCGCAGTGTTCCCGGGTGCTGTCAGCAGCTGCGGAGTGTTCTCTCTGCTGAGTGTTTCATTAGAGATAACAGCGGTGTGGAACGCTATGGATGGAGCTTCACAGTAGTAGCCACCTGCTATAGCACCAATATATAGTGTTCTCTAGCCACCTTTCATATCCTCCTTTCCTCGCTCCCTTAATTACACTTACAGTTACAGAGTTTAATGGTTGTGATAGAAGAAAACTAAGAATGGATCAACAAAATTGTAGTTACTCCACAATAGTCATCTAAATGACAGAATGAAAAGACGGAAGCCTGTAGAGAATACAAATATTCCAAAACATGCATCCTGTATGGCACTAAAGTAAAGCTGAAAAAATATGGCAAAGAACAACACATCACTGAGTAAGTACCACTCTTCATATTTTCAAGCATAGTGGGGACAGCATCATATTATGGGCATGCTTGTCATCAACAAGAACTAGGGAGTTTAAGATTAAAAGAAACCGAATAGAACTATGCACAGTCAAAATCCAAAAGGAAAAAGCAGCCTGAACCAGGTTTCCAACAGACACTGGGAGACACATTCACCTATCAACAGGAAAATAACCTAAACCACAAGGCCAAATTTACAGTTGCTTACCAAGACGACATTGAATGTTCCTGAGTGGCATAGTTACAGTTCACTTAAATTGTCTTGAAAATCTATGGAAGACATCTAAGACCACAAACCAACTTGACAGAATAATGTTAAAATATGTGACCTGTTTCAGGAAACTAGGCGTATGTCACGGGTCACTACTTCACAGGAGAGCCATTCGAACTTAAACATTTTTTAAATAAAAAACATGTGCAATCTCATGTGCCTTAATAAGAAACTTGAATGCCATCTGTAAATATGAATACAATTGTTAAAAGGCTGCAACCTTCGCGCTAGCCATGATTGGCTGAGATAATGAGTGGGCTGGACATGCCGAGAGATGAGTTTGGATTGGTTTGCCATATAGCACGCTTCTGACTATTTGAGCTGGTCAATCTGCGGGTAAGATCGTCCAGCTAGCTAAATTTTCTGATATTACACGTTTCTAATTTTGACAGAAAGTGGTTCAATTTGAAGTTAAAGTGTACTGTTAGCTACTGGTATCTCAGAACCATTTGCTTCACTAGTTATAGCCTAATGTTAGCTAGCTAACATAAAACCTGGTTGGTTAGCTACCTGCAGATTCATGCAGGGTAGTAACATCTTGAGTTGAGATTATGGTTCAGTGATAACCTAGCTAGCTAGCTACATGTCTTAACAAAAGACTCTCGTCCGAGTGTACGAGAGAGCAGAATAACTGATGCATTTAGGAACGCTCAACACCCATTGAATATGTCCGGTGTCAGTAAATGTAAGCAAAAAAGCGTACTTAAATTGTTGCCAGCAGCACAGTTACAATCACCAACACTCTGGATAACATGAAAACAGCCTTACCAGCTCTGCCAGTGCGAGTAAAAAGGACAGAGTGGCGTGTTCTCACATTATGTGTCTGGAAGCAGCTAACAAGCTAGCCAATGTTTGCCAATGTTAGCCAGTTAGCTTGGGTGCTTGACTGCCATTGTGAGGTGAGAACGCTAGGATCAACCCTACTCCTCAGCCAGAGCGTCCACAGTTGCAGTCACCAACGCTCTGGATAACATAACAGACTACCCAGCTCTGCTAGGACGAGTAATGTTTAGTGAACTGTTCTCTCATTTGTGTCTGGAAGTAGCTAGCAAGTTAGCTTGGGTGCCTGACTATTATTATTTATAAAAATAAAAAAGAGTGGCGCACGGACTGAGGCGTCACTACAGTCCCTGGTTTGAATCCAGGCTGTTTCACATACGGCTGTGATTGGGAGGGCGGTGCACAATTGGCCCAGCGTCGTCCGGATTTGGCCGGGGTAGGCCATCATTGTAAATAAGAATTTTTCTTAACTGACTTGCCTAGTTAAATGAAAGTTACATTTTAAATGTAATATGATGAACAGAAACAGAAATATACAAAGAAGAGTACATAAACCTAACAAATCAAATCAAATCAAATTTATTTATATAGCCCTTCGTACATCAGCTGATATCTCAAAGTGCTGTACAGAAACCCAGCCTAAAACCCCAAACAGCAAGCAATGCAGGTGGAGAAGCACGGTGGCTAGGAAAAACTCCCTAGAAAGGCCAATACCTAGGAAGAAACCTAGAGAGGAACCAGGCTATGTGGGGTGGCCAGTCCTCTTCTGGCTGTGCCGGGTGGAGATTATAACAGAACATGGTCAAGATGTTCAATGTTCATAAATGACCAGCATGGTCGAATAATAATAAGGCAGAACAGTTGAAACTAGAGCAGCAGCACAGTCAGGTGGAAGTTGAAACTGGAGCAGCAGCATGGCCAGGTAGACTGGGGACAGCAAGGAGTCATCATGTCAGGTAGTCCTGGGGCATGGTCCTAGGGCTCAGGTCAGTTGAAACTGGAACAGCAGCATGGCCAGGTGGACTGGGGACAGCAAGGAGTCATCATGTCAGGTAGTCCTGGGGCATGGTCCTAGGGCTCAGGTCCTCCGAGAGAGAGAAAGAAAGAGAGAAGGAGAGAATTAGAGAACGCACACTTAGATTCACACAGGACACCGAATAGGACAGGAGAAGTACTCCAGATATAACAAACTGACCCCAGCCCCCCGACACATAAACTACTGCAGCATAAATACTGGAGGCTGAGACAGGAGGGGTCAGGAGACAGATGGGTATTACATATCGAGATACCTTTTCAATTTCTCAAAACGTTTTATGGTAGGTATTGCTTTAGAGAAATTAAATATTATTTTGAAATGATCTTAAACAATGTGAAGAGAGGTTTGTTCTCCGCCCACTTCATTTCACGGATAAAGAATCTGGCATGAAAAATAAGCAAATTGTTAAGGTTTTCTTCCGTCGAAGGAGAGGAGGACCAAAATGCAGCGTGGTTATCTTCATACATCTTTAATAAAGATAATAACGAACAATACAAAGACACTAAACGTAACGTGAAAAACCTCATTCACTCTCCTCAGGACTTTAAATGGCCCCACAAACCGTGGACCCAGCTTCCGGAAGGGCAGGCGGAGGGGCAGGTTCCAGGTCGAGAGCCAGACCCGGTCGCCGGTGCGAACACCGGGGCCTCATTGTGGTGACAGTCTGCGCTGGTTTTCTGGCGCAGCACGGCCCGCTGGAGGTGAACATGGGCGGCATCCCATGTCTCCTCCGCACGCCTGAACCAGTCGTCCACCTCAGGAGCCTCGGTCTGTCTCTGATGCCAAGGCGCCAGAGCTGGCTGGTACCCCAGTATGCACTGGAAGGGGGAGAGGTTAGTGGAGGAGTGGCGGAGCGAGTTCTGAGCCATCTCGTCCCAGGGCACGAACGACCAGGATCGTGGTGTTTCCCTGTGAGTGGGGGAGGTCGGTAAGAACATCCACCAACAGGTGTGACCAAGGCCCTTGTGGAATGGGTAAGGTGTCTAGTTTCCCTCTAAGCAGGTGCCTAGGAGCCTTACACTGGGCGCACACCGAGCAGGAGGAAACATAAACCCTCACGTCCTTGGCCAAGGTAGGCCACCAGTACTTCCCAAACAAACAGCGCACCATCCGACCGATCTCAGGATGGCCAGAGGTGGGTGAAATGTAGGCCCAATAGATCAACCAGTCACGGACAGCAGACAGAACGTACAGACGCCCAGCGGGATACTGGAGGGGAGCGGGTTCTGCACGTAACGCCTGCTCAATATCCGCAACCAGCTCCCGCACTGCCGGCGCCACCAGGCAGGAGGTGGGGAGTATGGGAGTGGGATCCATGGGCAACCAGCTCCTCTGTGTCATACAGCCGGGACAGTGCGTCTGCCTTGCCTGGTGAGGGTTCAATCTCCTCACTGCCCTGGATGTACCCCAGATGTACTCCTCACTGCCCTGGTAATCTGGATGTACGCGGTGGTCGTCCAGGTGAGAAAAGGGTGTTTAGCCAACTCAAGCCAATGTCTCCACGTCTTCAGAGCCTTGACGACATCCAACAGCGCCCGGTCCCCCACATCATAGTTTCGCTCCGCCGGGCTGAGATTTTTCGAGAAGAAGGCACGGGGCGGAGCTTCGGTGGCGTACCCAAGCGATGAGAGAGCATGGCTCCTATCCCAGCCTCGGATGCGTCCACCTCCACTATGAACACCAAAGAGGGATCCGGATGGGCCAGCACGGGAGCCGAGGTAAACAGAGCTCACAGGTGACCAAAAGCCCTGTCTGCCTCAGCCGACCACTGCAAACGAACCGGACCACCCTTCAGCAGTGAGGTCTCCACGCCTGACGTTACGGTGGAACTCATTGGGTTAAACAAGTCAAACAAGCTGTTTATGGCTTTAAGGTATAGATCGCTGGATAGCTAGTTAGCTATGTCAGTAAAATAGCTAAAACAAGTTAGCTAAGCAGCTGATCAAGTCGCTAGTGCCGAGGTGCCTTCACATCATTTTAGCAGGAGTTAGCCACTGTTTTGTTTTATTTTCTCACATTTGCAAATGATTAATACACTGTCAAAACATGTGTAATAATTCAGCTAGCTATTCTGCTTATTTAATTTAGAATAAATTAGAGTGCGTGATATCATCAATTAGGAACTATGTATTCATATTTAAATAGCAAATGCTCGGGAATATTAGTTCCAGGTCCTACAAGATAGATCGGTTGAGGAACAAGCATCACGAAGGAGAGATGCCAACCCTAACCCTCTTAGAACTACCCCTCCCAGGGGTAGGGAGAATTGTCCGGGAGAATTTGTCATCAACTGACACTAATTAGCATAATGCAATGGACAAAAAATATTACTGGAAAATATTCATATTCATGAAATATAGTATATATAGTATATATAATATAGTGAAACACAGTTTAGCCTTTTGGTAATCACCCTGTCATCTCAGATTTTGAAATTATGCTTTACAGCCAAAGCAAGACAAGCATTTGTGTAAGTTTATCGATAGCCTAGCATAGCATTATGTCCAGCTAGCAGTAGTCAACTTGGTCACGAAAATCAGAAAAGCAATCAAATTAAATCGTTTACCTTTGATGAGCTTTGGATTTTTTCACTCACGAGACTCCCAGTTAGACAGCAAATGTTCATTTTGTCCCATAAAGATAATTTTTATAGCCGAAATACCTCCTTGTGTTTTTCACGTTCGGTTGAGAAATCCACCAGGAAATTGCAGTCACGACAACGCTGAAAAATATTCCAAATTAGATCCATAATATCGACAGAAACAAGGCAAAAGTTTTTTATAATCAATCCTCAAGGTGTTTTTCAAATATCTATTCGATAATATATCACCCGGGACAGTTGGCTTCCCAGTAGGAGCGAGAGGCACAATGGCCGCCTTTTGTCTATTACGCAAAAATCACTCTGAGAGCCACCAGCTGACCATTGACGCAATGTTGTCGTTCACGCAAATTTTTCAAAATAAAAGCCTGAAACTACATCTTGTGACACATTCGGGAAGCCATAGAAAAAGGAATCTGGTTGATATCCCATTCACTGCTCAATAGGGACGCATAGGAACGCAGGTTTCTAAATAAGAGTCCCTTCCTGATTGGATTTTTCTCAGGCTTTCGCCTGCAATATCAGTTCTGTTATACTCACAGACAATATTTTTTACAGTTTTGGAAACTTTAGAGTGTTTTCTATCCTAAGCTGTCAATTATATGCATATTCTAGCATCTTGTCCTGACAAAATACCCCGTTTACTTTGGGAACATTATTTTTCCAAAAATGAAAATAGTGCCCCCTAGTTTCAAGAGGTTATTAAGACAACATTACATTTGAAATAAAATATATCGTATTTAAGTTAATGGAACATGGCATGTGTTGTGAATATGTTATTTAATGTTCAACTCATACCTCATAAATACAGATACAGTATATGAGTAGAAATATTTTTATATTTTTTTAGTTGTTCTATATACCTTACATGCAACTCGTAATAAGACTTGGCAATTAGGCCATTAAATGAATGATCTTTATCTGACTCCATAAGATAAATAGCAGTATGCAAGAAGACTATGGTTGAGTTACAGTAATAGGAAATTAAGAAATGTCAGAGAATGGAATTAAAAATAACTTGCCTCGTTAAATAAAGGTTAAATAAATAAATAAATACCTTTGTAAAATGAATGGGTTCACATACAGTACAAGGCATAAACTTAAGTTACAAAGCATTGTCAAACATTACAAGGCATTATTCTAAGCATGGTCAGAGAGAGAGAGAGAGAGAGAAACCATAGCCTGAAAGGCCATGCCTCAAAGTCCATGGGGAAGAGAATGAAAGAAAGATCTCACCACAGCAGGAACAAATAAGAGAAAGAACAATGACTCTTAGACCCTTTTATGAGCATCTGCATTGTTTTGATTTTAATACTATTGGTCAACAACCTGAGTTGTTGACCAATAGTATTACTGTAAAGTTAACCTCCAATCAGATATCAGACCTACATGATGTAATCTCTGTTTGTCAGAGGTCGAGGTCTGACAATGGGGGTTGGCAAGACCAGCACAGAGAATGTTGAATTCCTAAGACAACAACATAGCAAATTATTGCATGCAGTTGATAAGAAGAGTCACTTGTGGGGCTGGGCTACCATACAATGTTACGAAAAGGTATGAGCATTTGCCAAGCATTACATTGTTGCACGATACCACGCTGTTACCTGGAATATATTTGTGTTCTTGCAACTATACACAGCAACTCGTCACTAAATAAAAATATGAATTGGCAAGTTTCATTATATTACATTAAAATCATTGTTATACGTATCTTATTAAAACAGGTACCATCCAGCTATGTAATTACTTTGTGTTTATCAACGTAGCTATGTAACTGCATATGTTTAATCCATGGCTGGGGTGTTCACGGGTCTTGAAAACAACTACCTCTCACAGTCTCACGTCAGAATTAGACGTTCACCCATGTTTCTCAAACGTAAAATTTTGAAGTTGTTGCAAACGTCAATTTTCAAAGTGTTTAATGTTAGAGTTAAGTTTCAGAATTGACTCTGAAATCTTAAGGTTAGGCAATAACTCCAAATGGTTAAGGTAAGGCTTAAGGTTTGGGATAGGCCATAGTTTCTGTTAGAAATGGAAAGTAAAATGAGGGGTATTATCATAGGGAGCAGCTTGACATGTTGTAATGCATCACAGGGCTCTTGGTGGCAGCTCTGTTGGAACCTGTAGGAGACCCTACTGTCTGTCATCACAGTCACAGTACCTCTTGGAAGCCCTGTCCTGTACTGACACAATTTGTGTTGTGTGTGTGTGTGCGCTTACATGCGTGTGCGTGTTTGTGTGCACACTGTGCAGGGGGATTTTATTGGAGTGCACAGTGTGGCAGATGTCAGTATGAGAGTTGGTGACCTTTGCTCAGGGTCAACAAGGCTGTAAATAAAAACATGATCCATCAGTCACACTGAAAAATGAGGGAGGAACAGGAGTCAGAATGACAGGACAGAAAATAAATACATTAGCAAATGATGCATCAAGTTACAGGGTGAAGGAACACAACCATCGTGGTGCTGGAAGTAAACACATAGTTTAGGAAGTGATTAAGCTTTTTATGACAGTTGTCTACAAGTGAACCGGCCTCAGAGTGATGTTTCCTTAGAATTACGTCAGTGTCATATAGTGCTAAAGTCAGGTAATTGCTCTGAAATAATTTATTGTCCTTGAGGGTGGACTGAATGATTAGAAATGACAGGCAGAGAGGAGACAACACAAGTGCCACCATGGTTTGCATTGCCAATACAATTGCAGGCTTTCAAACAGGGAACCTGGTATCATCAAAACTATTAATGGAGCAAAATGGAGAACACCATCGTGTAGAGCAAAACAAAAAACATCATTGTGTCCGTGAGAATGTCATCATGTACATGAGTGTCACTGACCGTAGAGATCCTTTTAATTCTCTATTTTGGTTAGGTCAAGGTGTGACTAGGGTGGGCAATCTAGTTTTCCTATTTCTTTTTTTGGCCTGGTATGGTTCCCAATCAGAGGCCGATGTCTATCGTTGTCTTAGGCAGCCTTTTCCCCACCTTAGCTTGTGGGATCTTGTTTTTGAATAGTTGCTGTGTTAGCGCTACAGAACTTTACGTTTGTTTTGTATTTAGTTGTTTTTTGGTGTTCATTTGAATAAAAGTAAGATGTTCGCCTATCACACTGCACCTTGGTCTCCTCATTCAAATGACGAGCGTAACATTTCAAATCAAATTTTATTTGTCACATACATATGGTTAGCAGATGTTCATGCGAGTGTAGAGAAATGCTTGTGCTTCTAGTTCCGACAATGCAGTAATAACCAACAAGTAATCTAACTAACAATTCCAAAACTACTACCTTATAGACACAAGTGTAAGGGGATAAAGAATATGTACATAAAGATATATGAGTGAGTGATGGTACAGAGCGGCATAGGCAAGATACAGTAGATGGTATTGAGTGCAGTATATACATATGAGATGAGTATGTAAACAAAGTGGCATAGTTAAAGTGGCTAGGGATACATGTATTACATAAAGATGCAGTAGATGATATAGAGTACAGTATATACATATATATATGAGATGAATAATGTAGGGTATGTAAACATCATATTAGGTAGCATTGTTTAAAGTGGCTAGTGATATATTTTACATCATTTCCCATCAATTCCCATTATTAAAGTGGCTGGAGTTGAGTCAGTGTGTTGGCAGCAGCCACTCAATGTTAGTGGTGGCTGTTTAACAGTCTGATGGCCTTGAGCTGATATCTCTATCTTAAATAGATTTTTTCATTATGCTAATTTAGTTTCCACTGGGCCGGACAGACTCTACGGACACTGGAGAACATCCTGTGAATAAAGCCTCTGGTGGATCACAAATGTGCTGTTGATAAAAACAGGTAACATAAATTCCAGGGAATGTGCCAGGTGTCACGTTCTGACCTTTATTTCCTTTGTTTTTTATTTATTTAGTATGGTCAGGGCGTGAGTTGGGTGGGCAGTCTATGTTTGATTTTCTATGATTTGGGATTTCTATGTTTCGGCCTAGTATAGTTCTCAATCAGAGGCAGGTGTCATTAGTTGTCTCTGATTGAGAATCATACTTAGGTAGCCTGGGTTGCACTGTTTGTTTATGGGTGATTGTCTATGTTGATGGCTTGTTTCAGCGCAGCTCGCATTAGCTTCACGGTTGTTATTTTGTTTACTGTTTTTGTATAGTGTTTCAGTGTTCAGTTCTTTCTTTTATTAAACATTCAACATGAACACATATCACGCCGCATTTTGGTCCTCCGATCCTTCTCGCCTCTCCTCTTCAGATGAAGAGGAGGACGACCGTGACACCAGGTTCTTTGACCAATAATGAGATGGGTAGAAATGGTTGTTACTGTTTTCATTCACTTATTCCGTATAGTTGGCACCATAAAATGAATGACATCAAAGTCATTCAGTCAAAAAAAGTTATGCAATTGCCATGACCTGCAAATACAGTTGACAACTTCCCTGACTGCTCTTAAAGATATTTACTTCACTTTGGTACTCCTCGCCATCTTCCACTTGATCGCAAGACATCATCTGGTGAAATTGCAGAACGCGAAATTCAAAATACAAAAATCGTAATATTAAACATTCATGAAAATACATGTATCACAAATCATTTAAAAGTTTAACTTCTTGTTAATCCAGCCGCCTTGTCAGATTTCAAAAAGGCTTTAGGGCGAAAGCATAACGTGTGGTTATCTGAGGACAGCGCCCTGCATACAAAAGCATTAAAAACATTTTCCAAACCAGCAGAGGCATCACAAAAGTCAGAAATAGCAATGAAATAAATCACTTACCTTTGAAGATCTTCCTCTGTTTGCAAACCAAAGGGTCCCAGCAACACAATAAATGGTTGTTTTGTTCGATAAAGTCCTTCTTTATATCCCCAAAAAGTCATTTTAGTTGGCGCGTTTGATTCAGTAATCCACCCGTTCCACTCGTTCAACATGCATACAAAGGAATCCCAAAAGTTACTAATAAACTTTGTCCAAACAAGTCAAACACCGTTTCTAATCAACCCTCATGTACCCTAATATGTAAATAAACTATACAATTTAAGACAGAATGTAGTATGTTCAATACCAAGATAAATAACGAAGTGCGTGCCCTCATTCATGCACGCCACAAGACTACAGTCCAAAATGAGAGCCACCTTGAAAAACTATAATTGCTAACTCATTTTTCAAAACACAAGCCTGACACCCTTTCTAAAAACTGTTGACATCTAGTGGAAGCCATAGGAACTGAAATCTGGGAGGATTACCTTTGAATATCCCATAGACAAGCATTTAAAATTTCCGGATGGATTCTCCTCAGGTTTTCGCCTGCCATATCAGTTCTGTTAAACTCACAGACATTATTTTAACGGTTTTAGAAACTTCAGAGTGTTTTCTATCCAATGCTTCCAATGCTATTATATGCATATCATAGCTTCTGTGCCTGAGTAACAGGCAGTTTTTTTGGACACATCAGTCATCTGAACTTCCGAATACTGCCTACTAGCCTTAAGAAGTTTAACACTATAGCCTCCATTAAGTATACAGATAACTGTACATCAAATCCAATCATATCCAATCATAAATAAATAAAGGTAAAAATATTTTCTAGAATGATATTCACTCTATGAAGATTCACTGCATTCATATCAACCATATCATGATGAGATAGCATTGTGTGTGGATGCTTGAAAATAAATAAAATTACATAGACATAGCATATGTTTCTAACACATATTTTAAACCTTAAGAGTCTAAACCGAGGAGAGGGGGTTCTACTAAGCTAACATCTGTAATTGTTAGCTATTTGATTTCTTATTTTAGGACCCCTTTAGGTAAAAAAAAAGACCGCTTAAAATAAATGCATTTGATGAAACATTGAATTTGGTCTTACTGCTAGTAGCCCATAGAAGCACATGGAAAAACAGCTAGTACAAAAATTTCTGAATAAAGTTTGTTTTAAAGTGTCTATCCTATATCTGAGAGATATAAGGAAATTATTATACTTTTTACCCATATATATTAAAAAAAATGGTACCGGGCTACCTTCAGACAAGTCTTAAGAGGCTTAAGGGCGTCCTAGAGCAAAACAACTGACATGTGCGTGTTTGTGAGTCAGTCTCACCTTTCAATAGAGGGGTCATACCAGTGTGTAGCCCAAACTGTTCGGATGCTACAGACAGATGTTGTCAGATCGGCGGTACTGATTTCTGACGAGTCCTGTGACTCTTGTGGGAGTCGTAGTGGAAACAGAAAACACCACCGTGAGAGTCTCATCATGTGTGTGATAGTCTCATCTTTCCAAAGTTTGTGGATTTAGTTTATGGTATTAGTTTGTGGGCCAAACCGTTCGGAGGCTAAAGACGTTTTCATGGGAAGACCGATGAGTGATGAGATCCCGATGCCCATTGTCGTGCCATTCATCTGCAACCATCACCTCATTTTCAGCATGATAATGTACTTTATTTTTTATTTCACTTTTATTTCACTTTTATTTAACCAGGTAGGCTAGTTGAGAACAAGTTCTCATTTACAACTGCGACCTGGCCAAGATAAAACAGAGCAGTGTGACACAGACAACAACACAGTTACACATGGAGTAAACAATAAACAAGCCAATAACACAATAAACAAGTCAATGACACAGTAGAAAAAAAAGAAAGTCTATATACAGTGTGTGCAAAAGGCATGAGAAGGTAGGCAATAAATAGGCCATAGGAGTGAATAATTACAATTTAGCAGATTAACACTGGAGTGATAAATTAGCAGATGATGATATGCAAGTAAAGATACTGGTGTGCAAAAGAGCAGAAAAGTAAATAAAATAAAAACAGTATGGGGATGAGGTAGGTAGATTAGGTGGCCTATTTACAGATGGACTATGTACAGTTGCAGCGATCGGTTAGATGCTCAGATAGCTGATGTTTAAATTTGATGAGGGAAATAAAAGTCTCCAACTTCAGCGATTTTTGCAATTTGTTCCAGTCACTGGCAGCAAAGAAATGGAAGGAAAGGCGGCCAAATTAGGTGTTGGCTTTGGGGATGATCAGTGAGCTATACCTGCTGGAACGTGTGCTATGGTTGGGTGTTGTTATCGTGACCAGTGAACTGAGATAAGGCGGAGCTGGCGACGAATATGTAGCGAGGGCCAGCCGACTAGAGCATGCAGGTCGCAGTGGTGGGTGGTATAAGGTGATTTGTTAACGAAACAGATGGCACTGTGATAGACTCCATCCAGTTTTCTGAGTAGAGTATGGGAGGCTATTTTGTAGATGACATCGCCGAAGTCGAGGATCGGTAGGATAGTCAGTTTTACTAGGGTAAGTTTGGCGGCATGAGTGAAGGAGGCTTTGTTGTGAAATAGAAAGCCAATTCTAGATTTGATTTTGGATTGGAGATGTTTAATATGAGTCTGGAAGGAGAGTTGACAGTCTAACCAGACACTTAGGTATTTATAGTTGTGCACATATTCTAGGTCGGAACCGTCCAGGGTGGTGATGCTAGTCGGACGGGCGGGTGCGGGCAGCGAACGGTTGAAGATCATGCATTTGGTTTTACTAGCATTTAAGAGCAGTTGGAGGCAACGAATGAGTATTGTATGCATTGAAGCTCGTTTGGAAGTTAGTTAGCACAGTGTCCAAGGAAGGGCCAGAAGTATACAGAATGGTGTCGTCTGCGTAGAGGTGGATCAGGGAATCGCCCGCAGCAAGAGCAACATCATTGATATATACAGAGAAAAGAGTCGGCCCGAGAATTGAACCCTGTGGTACCCCCATAGAGACTGCCAGAGGTCCGGACAACATGCCCTCCGATTTGACATACTGAACTCTGTCTGCAAAGTAGTTGGTGAACCAGGCGAGGCAGTCATTAGAAAAACCAAGGCTATTGAGTCTGCCGATAAGAATACGGTGATTGACAGAGTCGAAAGCCTTAGCCAGTTCGATGAAGACCGCTGCACAGTACTGTCTTTTATCGATGGAGATTATGATATTGTTTAGTACCTTGAGCGTGGCTGAGGTGAACCCATGACCGGCTCGGAAACCGGATTGCACAGTGGAGAAGGTACGGTGGGATTCGAAATGGTCAGTGATCTGTTAATTAACTTGGCTTTCGAAGACTTTAGATAGGCAAGGCAGGATGGATATAGGTCTGTAACAGTTTGGGTCTAGGGTGTCACCCCCTTTGAAGAGGGGAATGACCACGGCACCTTCCAACCTTTTGGTATCTCTTTCAGAACATCTGCTATCTGGTTTTGGGTGAAGGAGAAGCTGGGGAGGATTGGGAGAGTAGCTGCAGGGGGGAGCGGAGCTGTTGGCCGGGGTTGGAGAAGCCAGGAGGAATGCATGGCCAGCCGTTGAGAAATGCTTGTTGAAATGTTCGATTATCATGGATGTATCGATGGTGACTGTGTTACCTAGCCTCAGTGCAGCTGGGTGGAGGTGCTCTTGTTCGCCATGGACTTTACAGTCTCCCAAAACGTTTTGGAGTTAGAGCTACGGGATGCAAATTTCTGCTTGAAAAATCTAGCATCTGCTGACTGCATGTATTGGTTCCTGACTTCCATGAACAGTTGCATATTGCGGGGAATATTCAATGCTTTTGCAGTCTGCCACAGGATGTTTTTGTGCTGGTCAAGGGAAGTCAGGTCTGGAGTGAACCAAGGGCTCAATCTGTTCTTAGTTCTGCATTTTTTTAACGGGGCATGCTTATCTAAGATGGTGAGGAAATTACTTTTAATGAATGACCAGGCATCCTCGACTGACGGGATGAGGTCAATATCTTCCAGGATACCCGGGCCAGGTCGTTTAGAAAGGCCTGCTTGCTGAAGTGTTTTAGGGAGCGTTTAGCAGTGATGAGGGGTGGTCGTTTGACATAGAAACAGGAGACAAAGGGCTGTGAGACATAGGTTTAATCCTAGATGGAGGGTATTGGGCCACATAAGACACACCGCAGAGGGGATAATAATCTTGGAGATGGGGAAAGGGCCAATAAAACAGGGGCCAGTTCGTACTATCATGGCTCAGGACAAGACCCAGATGCAGACAGTTCTGAAGTAACAAAAGTTTATTACAGAGACAGGGGGGCAGGCAAACGACTGGTCAAGGGCAGGCACAGGTCAGTAGTCTAGAACAGAGTGCGAAAGGTACAGAATGGCAGGCAGACTCAGGGTCAGGGCAGGCAGAGGTCAGTAATTCAGGGTGGTGTGATAAGGTACAGAATGGCAGGCAAGGTCAGGGCAGGCAGAATGCTCAAAAACCAGGAAAGCTAGAAAACAGGAAGTAGAGAAAGACAGTAGCACGGGCAAAACACTAGTAGGCTTTATGAAATAAAATGCACTGAGTGGCTCACTGTTCAGCCTTTCAAATGTCAGTCACAGCTGTGCATGGCTTCTGGTCCCTCAACAGGCAAAGGCAAAATAATGCATGCTTTGACTTTGTTGTTTTTGATAAAAGTATATATGTATCAGTTAGAAAGAGCGCAAGTATGGGATGTACGGAACAGAGCACATGATTTCCATTCCCCAGGCAGAGTTCTCTAAAAGCTCTCCCCAGTGCACAAGGCCATGATACCAATTACACGAGCTAGTCCAGTGAGCATGTCCAGTAGAGACTAAAAACATATGCTTCAGTTCTTCTCTGGCTGGACTGCTCGTCCTCATAAAGCCCCACAGAGAGGCTGTATCAGACCCAGGGGTCAGACCCAGGGGTCAAACTTGGTCGGTTTGGTTAGGTTTTGTATAGCAAAGTTGTGGTCTAATGCGGGCTGGAGCTAGCATTGCCAAGCATGGCCGGGTACTGGACCAGCTCCAGGGTCTGCCTGCATTTGATCTGTGACCTTGAGGGAGCAGACGATGCCAGCTGAGCTCCCAAAACAGCAGTACTCTCTGTAGCGCAGCAGGTACTGATAAGGCTGCCAAAGGCTGGCAGTGGACAAACCTCAATGGGAAAGCTAGACCATGGCTAGACCACTGTTCCTAGGCTAACATTGAAAATATGAATTTGTTCTTAACTAACTTGCCTAGTTAAATAAAGGTACAAAAAATGTAAAATGATATAACATCAAGTACTATGTATAGCTTTGTAAAACTAACCACCCAGTTTCAGAGTAGTCCTCTCCTCACGATACTCACAAAGACAGTGCTCTAACTTAGAGCTCTGCCCTAGGTCAGGCTGAGCTATAAGTGGGCAAAGGGGGAATATAAAGAACAGGTCAATGTTATCAAACGAACCAGCAATGTCTTCCACAGCAAGACAAACTTTCTCAACCTGAGTTTAGCATACATGATTCCCAAATGGAAAATATGGAAATATCATGGAAAGAAGGACTAGCTACTATGGTAGCAGAGGAATATTAAACATGTTTATTTAAATAAGACAAAAGGAGACTCCATGGAAATTCAGTCCCTGAGGAGTTTGTATTGAGACTGCCTGCCAACCATTTTTATGAGCTTCAGTAAAAAACTAAAAAACAATTTGCATTTCAAAAGGCTTGTTTCACCATTCACCTAACTACAGTACATGAGGTGTGAACAGACAGACCAAATAAATGTAAGCGTGGATAAGAAAAGAAAAAGATATACACGTACTGAAACTGCTAAACAGGATGTAACAATGGCAGTTCCTCTTGATAACTGGAAGCCCAATTTACTCAGTTGCAAACATGCAATGTTTGGGTTAAAGGGAGACCGTATGGAGTGGTGACAGTGTGAGTTAGTGTTTTAGAAGGTAATTTAATGGAAAATATCAAATTAAGTTACTCCACGCATTGCCTGTGGGGAGAGGAAGTACCATTTTAGAACACAATGGAGGGTCAAAATGAATTCATCAATCACAACAGACAGATGAAGAGAAAAAAAATGAAGAGCTAATTGGTTGTGTAACCACACTTCCTACCCCGCCTCCAGGTGGACTCGTTTTGTTTGGATGGAGATAGAAATTCAGTTCTAAGTCTTGTTATTATCCCTATTTGCTATGGTAAAATGAAGGTGGGCCTAATGAATGTCATGAGGGCAACTCTGTTATCATCGATGCAGGGTACATTTGGGTGTGCTATTTGTCTGATTCATGCTCTTGTTTTTAATGGATTAATGGCCAATGCAGACACTAGAAACATTACAGATAAACCATCCCCTTTAACCACTTGAATTGCAATAAATAAAAAAATAACACTGAGATGTGCAACCTGATCATTAGTCACATTGGATCCTTTTTGGATTGAAGCTTTGTGTGTTTACCCTTACTGTTGGTTTTAGTTAACACCCCGGCCATACTACAAGCTAAGATTGATGCCCTCAATCTCACACAAATTATCAATGAACCCACCAGGTACAACCCCAAATCCGTAAACACGGGCACCCTCATAGATATCATCCTAACCAACTTGCCCTCCAAATACACCTCAGCTGTTTTCAACCAAGATTTCAGCGACCACTGCCTTATTGCCTGCATCCGTAATGGGTCTGTCGTCAAACGACCACCTCTCAGCACTGTCAAACGCTCCTTAAAACACTTCAGCGAGCAGGCCTTTCTAAACGACCTGGCACGGGTATCCTGGAAGGTTATTGACCTTATCCCGTCTGTAGAGGATCCCTGGTTAATCTTTAAAAGTGCCTTACTCAACATCTTAAATAAGCATGCCCCGTTCTAAAATGTATAAACAGGAACAGATATAGCCCTTGGTTCTCTCCAGACCTGACTGCCCTTGACCAGCACAAAAGCATCCTGTGGCATTCTGCATTAGCATCGAATAGCCCCGAGATAGCCCCAGTAACATTCAGGGAAGTTAGTAAAGCTAAGGCCAGCTTTTCAAGCAGAAATTTGCATCCTGTAGCACAAACTGAAAAAGGTTCTGGGACACTGTAAGGTCCATGGAGAATAAGAGCACCTCCTCCCATCTGCTCACTGCACTGAGGCTAGGAAACACTGTCACCACCGATAAATCCACAATAATTGAGAATTTCAAGAAGCATTTTTCTACGGCTGGCTATGCTTTCCAGCTGTCTACCCCTACCCCGATCAACGGCCCCCACCCCCCACAGCAACTCGCCCAAGCCTCCCCAATTCTCCTTCACCCAATTCCAGATAGCTGTTGTTCTGAAAGAGCTGCAAAATCTGGACCCCTACAAATCAGCCGGGCTAGACAATCTGGACCCTCTCTTTCTAAAATCATCTGCCGAAATTGTTGCAACCCCTATTACTAGCCTGTTCAACCTCTCTCTCGTATCGTCTGAGATTCCCATAAATTGGAAATCTGCCGCAGTCATCCCCCTATTCAAAGGGGGAGACACTCTAGACCCAAACTGCTACAGACCTATATCTATCCTTCCCTGCCTTTCTAAGGTCTTCGAAAGCCAAGTTAACAAACAGAAACCGACCATTTCGAATCCCACCGTACCTTCTCCGCTATGCAATCTGGTTTCAGAGCTGGTCAATGGTGCACCACAGCCACGCTCAAGGTCCTAAATGATATCATAACCAACATCGATAAGAGACATTACTGTGCAGCCGTATTCATCGACCTGGCTAAGTCTTTTGATTCTGTCAATCACAACATTCTTATTTGCAGACTCAACCTCCATGGTTTCTCAAATGATTGCCTCGCCTGGTTCACCAACTACTTCTCTGATAGAGTTCAGTGTGTCAAATCGGAGGGCCTGTTCTCTACGGACCTCTGGCAGTCTCTATGGGAGTGCCACAGGGTTCTATTCTCGGGTTGACTCTCTTCTCTGTATACATCAATGATGTTGCTCTTGCTGCTGGTGATTCTTTGATCCACCTCTTTGCAGACGACACCATTCTGCATACTTCTGGCCCTTCTTGGGACACTGTGCTAAAAATTGTTGTGGATAGGGGGCAGTATTTTCACTTTGGATGAATTGCGTGCCCATAGTGAACTGCATCCTACTCTGTCCTAGATTGCTAATATATGCATATTATTATTACTAATGGATAGAAAACACTGACGTTTCTAAAATTGTTTGAATTATGTCTGTGAGTATAACAGAACTCATAGGGCAGGCAATCTTCCAAAGAGGATTTGAAATTCTGAATACAAGTCTAATTTCAAGTCATCGCCTATTAACTTCCAAATAAGATATGGATCTGGTAGCACGTCCTACGCCTTCCACTAGATGTCCTCATTCCGTAGAACGTGGAATGGAGCTTCTGGTGTGAACTTTGACCGAATGGGAGGGGAAAAAGTCACTGTCCCGACAGAATGCCATTTTCCTGTGGTGCATTTGTCTGTGGGTGTCACCATAGTTCCATTTGGCTGCAGATGAAAACGTATGCTCCGGTTGGAACGTTATTGGATATATATGAAAATAACATCCTGAAGATTGATTCTCTACTTAGTTTGATCAGTTTATTCGACTTGGAATATAGCTTTTTGAAGTTTTCGTCCGAGTTCTCCTGGACCAGTGTAGGCTTTTGGGCACGTGAGCTGAAAGTGCTAGCAAATGCAGCTAATTGGACACTAGTATTGGACATTATGGAACAAAACAATGATTTATTGTGGAACTAGGACTCCTTGCACTGCATTCTGATGAAAGAACATCAAGGGTAAGGGAATATTTATGATGTAATTTCGTATTTCTGTTGACTCCAACATGGCGGAGAAATATATTGACGTCTGAGCGCTGTCTCAGATTAGTGCATGGTAGGCTTTTTTTGTAATGTTTTTAAAAAGTCTGACACAGCGGTTGCATTAAGAACCAGTGTATCTTTAATTATATGTAGAACATGTATCTTTAGTCAAAGTTTATGATTAGTATTTCTTTATCTGGCGTAGCTTTCTATAATTCCTACGGATATTTTGGAGGCATTTCTGAACATGGCGTCAATGTAAACTGAGATTTGTGGATATAAATATGCATATTATCAAACAAAACATAAATGTATTGTGTAGCATGTCATATGAGTGTCATCTGATGAAGATTTTGTTTATTTTCATGTTCATGGCATATTTTAAAAGTATATTCCTGTCATAACAATTTAGGGAGGAGACAGGCATTTGGAAACTACTGTAGATCCCTGAAAAGTACTCTCCAGAAAAAAATATCACATTCATATTGAATACACTGACTGGTGGAAGCTAGAATACTAAAGGTTGTTGCCTGTCAACATGTGTTGCATTGCCTTATGCGACCCTCATCTTTTTTCTCATATTGGGGTAATTTACGTTTATACAGTGCCTTGCGAAAGTTTTCGGCCCCCTTGAACTTTGCGACCTTTTGCCACATTTCAGGCTTCAAACATAAATATATAAAACTGTATTTTTTTGTGAAGAATCAACAACAAGTGGGACACAATCATGAAGTGGAAGGACATTTATTTGATATTTCAAACTTTTTTAACCTCTTGATCCTACCGATACCGGATCCGGGAGCGTGACTACAGGCTCAGCTCATTACCATAACGCAAAATGCGAAAAAATATTCTTAGAAATATTTAACCTCCACACCTATACAAGTCCAATAGCTCAAATGAAAGATAAACACCTTGTTCATCTACCCAGCAAGTCAGATTTCTAAAATGTTTTACGGCGAAAACACACCACATATTTATATTAGACCACCACCGAAACAAAAGACCTGACCATTTTGTGCCAGAAAATATAAAATTATAAAAGCAGGATTAAAAAATAAATCATTCACTAACCTTTTGAAAATCTTCATCAGATGACAGTAATAGGACATGTTATACAATACATTTGATTTTTTTTCAATAATATGCTATTTATATCCATAAATCTCTGTTTACAATGACGAGATTTTTGAAAAATGCTACTCAAATGTTCGGAGAAATTATGATAGCTCCGACAGATAACGTCAGATAACAAGCAATACACATGACTAAATATACATGTTCTACATATAGTTACAAAGATACACTTCTTCTTAATGCAACCGCTGTGTTACATTTATTTTTAACGTTACAGAATTCATTCACTAGGCTATAATATGAGGCGGCGCTCAGATATTAGCTCTATGTCTCCTCTACGTTTGGAGAGCACAGAAACCCAAAATGAACCACATAAATATTCCCTTACCTTTGATGTTCTTCGATCAGAAGACGTGGAAGGAGTTATACTTACCCAATACATCGTTTAGTTTCAAGTTGTGTGTCTCTGTATTAGCATATGCTAACAGCTTCAGCTGAAATGCACCCAAAATGACTTCTGGTTCCGCACTCTTGCGCATCAAAACTTCAAAATTACATATTATATGTCGACTAAACTGGTCAAACTAAGTGCAGAATCGAGCATTAGGATGCTTTAATCGTGTAAAACAAAGATCAGCGCTAACAGACAAACCGAAGTCAATTGGTGCTTCATGGAAAAAGTGTCCGACGCGCGCAATAGAGTGCCTGTATTTTCGCGTGACCCGAATGTTTTCGCCCGCCGAAGGACGGGGGCGCGCTAGATTCTAACAAAGAACGTGTCATTTGAAAGCAGACATCGCGCTGAACACATAGAAACTGTTCCTGGATCCGTAGCTGGTTGGGAAGGGTGGGGGCGATGACGTCAAAGTTGTCCCAACTTTTCTGTTGCCAACAGGGTGTTTGGAAGAAAGGCTGCCCTGGGAGTTCTGCTTTACATACAGACATAATTTAAACGGTTTTAGAAACTTTAGAGTGTTTTCTATTCAATAATAATTATTATATGCATATATTAGCAATTTTGGAAAAAAATATTTTCAGTTTACTATGGGCACGCACTTCCTCCAAAGGGGGCAGTATTCAGCCCTAGGATCAACTTTAACAAATCAAAAACTTAAAAATTGGGCGTGCAAAATTATTCAGCCCCTTTACTTTCAGTGCAGCAAACTCTCTCCAGAAGTTCAGTGAGGATCTCTGAATGACCTAAATGACTAATGATGATAAATACAATTGAACTGTGTGTAATCAAGTCTCCGTATAAATGCACCTGCACTGTGATAGTCTCAGAGGTCCGTTAAAAGCGCAGAGAGCATCATGAAGAACAAGGAACACACCAGGCAGGTCCGAGATACTGTTGTGAAGAAGTTTTAAGCTTGATTTGGATACAAAAAGATTTCCCAAGCTTTAAACATCCCAAGGAGCACTGTGCAAGCGATAATATTGAAATGGAAGGAGTATCAGACCACTGCAAATCTACCAAGACCTGGCCGTCCATCTAAACTTTCAGCTCATACAAGGAGAAGACTGATCAGAGATGCAGCCAAGAGGCCCATGATCACTCTGGATGAACTGCAGAGATCTACAGCTGAGGTGGGAGACTCTGTCCATAGGATAACAATCAGTCGTATATTGCACAAATCTGGCCTTTATGGAAGAGTGGCAAGAAGAAAGCCATTTCTTAAAGATATCCATAAAAAGTGTTGTTTAAAGTTTGCCACAAGCCACCTGGGAGACACACCAAACATGTGGAAGAAGGTGCTCTGGTCAGATGAAACCAAAATGGAACTTTTTGGCAACAATGCAAAACGTAATGTTTGGCGTAAAAGCAACACAGCCCATCACCCTGACCACACCATCCCCACTGTCAAACATGGTGGTGGCAGCATCATGGTTTGGGCCTGCTTTTCTTCAGCAGGGACAGGGAAGATGGTTAAAATTGATGGGAAGATGGATGGAGCCAAATACAGGACCATTCTGGAAGAAAACCTGATGGAGTCTGCAAAAGACCTGAGACTGGGACGGAGATTTGTCTTCCAACAAGACAATGATCCAAAACATAAAGCAAAATCTACAATGGAATGGTTCAAAAAGAAACATATCCAGGTGTTAGAATGGCCAAGTCAAAGTCCAGACCTGAATCCAATCGAGAATCTGTGGAAAGAACTGAAAACTGCTGTTCACAAATGCTCTCCATCCAACCTCACTGAGCTCGAGCTGTTTTGCAAGGAGGAATGGGAAAAATTTTCAGTCTCCCGATGTGCAAAACTGATAGGGACATACCCCAAGCGACAGCTGTAATCGCAGCAAAAGGTGGCGCTACAAAGTATTAACTTAAGGGGGCTGAATAATTTTGCATGCCCAATATCTCAGTTTTTGATTTGTTAAAAAAGTTTGAAATATCCAATAAATGTCGTTCCACTTCATGATGGTGTCCCACAAAAAATACAGTTTTATATCTTTATGTTTGAAGCCTGAAATGTGGCAAAAGGTCGCAAAGTTCAAGGGGGCCGAATACTTTCGAAAGGCACTGTATACTGAAGCCGCTCTTAGAACCTGCTGTAGGAATTGTAGCCACAGGTGACTTCAGATGATCATCTGGAAATCAATAACTGTCAGTGGGGCCTGTTTCCCCGACTCTTTATTCATCACAGGAATCTGATAAAAGTGGCACGGATGAGAGAGTTGGGGTGTCATCATCATGCAGCTATGTCTCTTGGCTGGCTGGCTGGCTGACTGGTTTGCTGTGATGCTAATGAGCTGGAAAGGCTTCTTTGTGCAATGTGGCCTTTAGAGAGGAAAGGTCATGACCATTTTAATAGCCACTGCAGTCAAACCTGTGAACTGTTTGAGTAGTAATGGAAAAACAACTCCCGATAAGGGCAGCTAAACTCTAATCTCTAAGACATTCTTTAACTGAAAGAAGAGCCACCAAGTGACTCATGCAACAAAAAAAACAGAGTTATTTAATTAAGCACACAATACACATTCTACAACAGTGAATTTAATTATACTTATTCTCAACACTGTAAACATTTAGTGGGATCACATTAATCTCTAGAAATCAATGCAGAGAGGAGTCTTTGCAATCCTCCTTCATCACACCAGCTAGCACAGAGGATAAGACCATAAGAATGAGTCGAGGCTTTAATCCTAGAGCATTGGAGAGGGGCTTACACAGTGTTGTTGATGAAGACAAACTCCTTGTGCATCCCTGAGCTAATGAGACAGACTACTGGCAGTCAGAGCTGTAATGCTACCTTGTACCCAGGCACCAGCAGCCAGTAAAGGGTGCTTTAGTTTTCAACTGGGCCTGGCTAGTTGACTGATGGTGATGGGAGGAGTGCTGGCCTGGGAAACAGCTCCATCCAGCAGAGCCCAATAAACCCCGCTTTGAGAGGAGCCAGGGCCTGGCAGCGTGTTAATCCCACTGAGCCTCATCAGGCAAAAGACAGTTTAGCTCAGCCTGCACTGCAGCGGCTGCAGGCAGTCTTGCCAAGTAGAGAAAGCCCATCCAAAGCCATCTTTAAAGGAAGTCACGGACACAAGATAATCTGTTTTATTTGTCAATCATTGCCTAATAAATCACCCTTTTCTTAATCTGTCCGCATGCAGAGACATACCTTTTAAACCGACAATCGCTGCCTTTATGCACACATACTTCTAAGATGTTTCCCTTGAGGATATGTTCTTCTTAATATCCAAGTGTAAAGTATACGGCAGCTAGTCCCTACCTGAGAGGACATTTCTTGTTTGTTTATTAGTTTGTGATGGAATCTCTATAAAGTTTTGCTTTAGCTGAGCAATTTATGCATTGGAAAATAAGCAGTGTTTGTTTTGATTATTAAGGGTAACTAAATTAATTGTTTTGTATTCTGCCTGTTCATTAGTTTACCCTCCTGTCCCTAATGTCATCCATGGGTTGGTGGAGCATTTATTCCAATTGTTACATTTCTACTTCTACTTGAATGTCAATGGAGTCAATTTAATTAAATTATATTTTGCTTAGTCTTATGGAGCACTGTTTACATCAACTTTATGCTAGATTATGATAGTTGCAGTAGTCAGGGTAAAAAATATTAGGAGTACGAAATACCTCAGTACAACACAAACACACGGCTCATGTAGGATTTATTGTCAAATCTAGAGTAAAGAAACTCTTCTTTTAACTATGACAGGTTAAGGGTTTCCTATTTTAGAGTATTTTAATTATTATTCTTCATGGGATATTACCCCATTACCTCATGGTATTCAGTCTGCTTCCAGGATCCTATGAGATTTTTTTTATAATCCCAAGTAATATAGGAGAGACAAATCCCCAAAATTGGCTAAAATGAAGTTCACAAAATGTTCTACAACTTCACTGCTAAGGAAAGTTTCACCTTCAGATTCTTGGCTTGGAACAACTTTGCTCTCCTCCCAGCATTAGCTACAACTTCCATTTTTATTGGGGAGGATCAACTCCTTGCCCAGTCTCCACTCTAGTGGACTAAACACATGACACTTTCATAGATTTCTCTCTTGGCAAGCATGGCAAAAGGCCTGTCTGCATTGCCCTTAAAAGTATTTCTCCTTTCTTCCAAGACCCCTTAGCAATGCATCGAAGATTACTCTACCAATTGTTCCATTATTTGTCAGAGTCAGGGGCATAGGAGTGACTGACATTGGGGTTACCACATTTCACTTCAGGGGTCAATGGGATTTTGTTGTTGAAAAACATGATTTTAAATACTAATTTCGAGTTACTTTTGTCAAAAGGATACAGACAAATCTTAATTTACAAGTGCAAATTTACAAGGCTATAAGGGGGGCCTTGCAGAGGGGCACTTACTCTAGTATAATCAAATCAGTTTTAGGACCATGGCCATTCATACTGTACTGAATACCAGTGTGACTTAATGTGGATATATTCAATTAATCAACCATGCTCTCTCTGCTCCTGTAGATTAATTTCATAGTATTTTTCTCACTTACCCTATATCAGGTTTTTTCAACTGCTGCTCTACATACTGTATGGGATGAAATGTAATATTGTCAATGTATAACCGTTATTATAAGGTAATAAAAATCAGAAACATACACAGTTAAAAACTGTAGTTTTAAAGAAATTCAAAAAGTAGTAATGAAAGGTCAAACTGAAGTTAATTCATCCCCAATCTACACAATTATCAAAATAAAATATCATCATGGCTGCCTCTCTCCTGCATGAAGTTAACACATGCAATACACCCTTTAGACGTAAGCTGCTTTTATTTAATCAGAGTTCATATATGATCATTCAGATTGATTCACACTATGACAGATCATCAGCCTATAAACTCTATCGGCTTGGAGAAGCACTTCTCACTATCTTACCTGTTTGGTTTGTGGCCTCTCTCTCTCTCCCTCTCTGTCTGTTCTTGGCTGTTACTCTTCATGGCTGTCACACTTCTACCATGATCACAATCAACAAACAAAGTCTTAACACATAGAACACTCCTTCATGACCCATAATCACTTTTATGAAGTTAAAGCATTGAAATGTGCCAGCTTGTTTGCCAGGGGTGGTGTGCGGACAGTTGCCAAAAACCTTACTTACGGTAATTTTCACTCCTTTGAACTTGCTGACCTGATGGTGAAGACTAAAAGACTGATTGTGCAAGTCATTCTGGAGCTAGCAAGTATTCCTGGCTTCAAAACATTCACTATCAGTTTTTCACAGTCAGAACTACCCAGCGTTAGCTAGTTAGGTCAAACCTGACACAGCTAAACATGACTAAACTGTCAGTGTAAAGTCAACTAGCAACTACCAGGTTCATTCTAATGTATCAAAAGTTTATTCATATTCATACATCTGTCATGACTTTACTTTCATTAATCTGATGAGTTATTTATTTAATCCACAAATTATGGTTAATTGTTACCCAATGAAATTAATCATGTAACAATGAACTGATTAGGATGTGGGTCACCTCAGAAGAAGTGGTTTAGAGAGTTACCATCTCCCATATTAAACTCTGATGTATTTACCTATGACATCCATAACACAGTCAACATATTAATCATAATCTCTTATCAATTATCATTCTGAACTGTCATAACCCTCTTGGATCTGCAAACACCCCAGTGTTGCTCATTATTCAGTACTACACAAACTGGTTTAATTATTTATTATCTATTTATGAACTGTTTATCTTGTTTTTCTCATTTCAGCATGTTGAATCAGTGAGATCTTAGTGACTCAGAAATCTTTGCATTCAAGACAAGCAATTTCATATGAACAGTAAAACCATGCACTGCCCATTCATAGAGCAATCAAACACCAATTCCACTCATGTTGTGTGAGAACCTAATTGTTATGGTATCTCAAGAAGTTACATTGAAAGCAAATTGCTACTTCTAACTCATTTAATTTCATTATGACTTGAATGATTCAGTTGTAGGCCTACTCTGTGAGTTCACTATACAATATAACAAACAGATACAATGCTTCCTCCTTTAAAAGTTGTGTCATACTGTGACACACCTTACATGTTGCCGCAGCATTCTGTGGCACGTCATTTAATTTTCAGCCATTTTTCCTGTTACTGCTAGTTTGGCCACCAGAGGATATCTTTTAGAAGCATTTGATAGTATTCCGTATTGGCATTAGCAGATAATTAAAACCTTTTTTTGCAATAAAATAGAATATGGGATTGATTTTAAGAAATTTGTCTCAATTAATTTGATTAATATTATGGTGTTTCTATTCAGAGAAAAACAAAAATGAAACTGTACTGTACAACGTGACAGTCGGGAGTAGGCTACCGGGCTGGAGGATTCTAAAATGTTTGCCTTCATCGGACAAATTTGTTTCAATATTTCTGTAAATCAGAAATGTTGCTCAGGCAGTAGGCAGTAGGAAGCTCTCTTGTCCAATTATATGCAGATGATACAGTTTTATACTCAGCTGGCCCCTCCCCGGATTTTGTGTTAAATGATCTACAACAAAGTTTTCTTATAGTGCAACAAGCTTTCTCTACCCTTAACCTTGTTCTGAACACCTCCAAACCAAAGGTCATGTGGTTTGGTAAAAATAATTCCCTTCTTCCCACAGGTGTTATTACTTCCTCTGAGGGTTTAGAGCTTGAGGTAGTCACCTCATACAATTACTCGGGAGTATGGCTAGAAGGTGCACTGTCATTCTCTCAGCACATATCAAAGCTGCATTCTAAAGTTAAATCTTGACTTGATTTCCTCTATCGTAATCGCTCCTCTTTCACCCCAGCTGCCAAACTAACGCTTATTCAGATGACCATCCTACCAATGCTAGATTACGAATACATAATTTATAAGGTAAGGGTGCTCTCAAGTGTCTAGATGTTCTTTACCATTCGGCCATCAGATTTGCCACCAATGCTCCTTATAGACATATCACTGCACTCTATACTCTCTAAACTGGTCATCTCTGTATAGCAAGACCCACTGGTTGATGCTTATTTATAAAACCCTCTTAGGCCTCACTCCCCCCCGTCTGAAATATCTACTGCAGCCCTCATCCTCCACATACAACACCCGTTCTGCCAATAAAATTCTGTTAAAGGTCCCCAAAGCACACAGATCCCTGGGTCGCTCCTCTTTTCAGTTCAACTCAGCTAGTGACTGGAACGAGCTGCAACAAACACTCAAACTGGACAGTTTTATATCAATCTCTTCATTCATAGACTCAACCATGGACACTCTTACTGACAGTTGTGACTGCTTTGTGTGATGTATTGTCGTCTCTACCTTCTTGACCTTTGTGCTGTTGACTGTGCCCAAAAATGTTTGTACCATGTTTTGTGCTGCTACAATTATGTGCTAATACCATGTTGTTGTTATGTTGTGTTGCTACCCTGCTGTGTTGTCATGTGTTGCATGCCTTGGTATGTTGTTGTCTTATGTCTCTCTTTATGTAGTGTTGTGTTGTCTCTTTTGTTGTGATGTGTGTTTTGTCCTATATTTATATTTTATTTATAAAAACATTTAAATCCCAGGCCCCCGTCCCCGCAGGAGGCCTTTTGCCTTTTGGTAGGCCGTCATTGTAAATAAGAATTTGCCGAGTTACGTAACTAAAGGGTTAATAAATGTAACGGTTTTCTTTAGGTGAAGTAGAGGCGGACCAAAATGCAGCGTGATTATATTGATTCATGTTTAATAATCAAAGATAAACACGAACACTACAAAACAATAAGCGTGCGAAAACCTAAAACAGTCCTATTTTTTACATTTTTTTTATAAAAAATAATTTATTATCTTCAATACCATTCATTCTTTTACAACTCATAATTTTCATACATACTCAAATAATGGTATTTTAATTTAACTAATTTCACTAAACAAAAACCCCAAACAAAACCTCAGGGGAGCATCTTCCCTCCCCCTCACCCTACAAACTACCTTTCCCTATCTCCCCGTTCCTAATCTATCCCCTTGCAAATCTAAATGACACCCAGCCCTAAACCCCCCTTCCACCTCTCCCGAGCAGCATGCTGCCCCCACTTCCTCTCCTCCCTCTTCATCCTCCCCCTCAAATCTCCTTCCACCCTCCTCACTATCCCTTCCACCCCCCAATCTCTCCCTGTCTTCACCATGTTCTGCCTGGCTTCCCACAGCCCCCGTTTAAAGAGACTCATGAGAAGCCAGAGCAGAAACCTGTCCCTATCCGTCCCTCTCGCTCTCCCTACACCTCTCTCTAACCTGGCCCACGTCAATACAAAATCCCCCCTTACCAAACCTAACAACACCCGTGCCCTAGCCCATACTACTCCGGCAAAGGCACAGTCCCAAAAGACATGGCGCACAGTCTCCTCACTGCCACAAGAGGATCTTGGACAGGTGGGGGATTGCACCAAACTATACCGGTACATGATAGAACGTACCGGCAAGCACTTATGGAGGCTCAACCAATTCAGGTCCTTGAGCCTGTTGTCCAGACCCCGCGCCTGCACTCCCTCCCAGACCACTTCCGAGATGCCCACTACAGGCGCCGGACTCCCTGCCTTTCTGACCTCCTCGGTGCCTGTGATCTAAACCTACTCGGGCAACTTCAACCTCAGGGTGCGCACGCAGCCACTTTGGCCGCATGACCAAAGTGCCACGGCAGCTGTTCCGCCCGAGGACCCGTGTTAGACCACACCATTACGCTTCTCGCCTGATATGAGAAGAACACCCGCAGGAGGTAACCGGACGGGTGTATCACTGGATGAGCAAGCTCCGTTAACAAGAAAGAAACAAAAATTGCGTCCAGCTTGAGGGGGAAATGTGGTACCCCCCCTACCTCCCTCCCCGATGGGACAGATCATGCGTGCCCTGGCGACCCATTCGCACCTGCCACTCCACATGAACTGAAACACAAGCCTCACTAGAGGCCTCCTCAGACAAGCCGGCAATGGGTAGATGTACGCCAAATACAAAAGAGACGGCAACACATCCACCTTTAGGACCAGGACTTTGCCCATAAAGGACAAATACCTAGCCTTCCACATTGCGAGCTTCCTCTGTACCACTGCGATACGCATGTTCCAGTTTAGCGTCGCTGAGCCGGAGGTCTCAAAATGGACCCCGAGAATCCTCAGGGCCCCCTCACAGAGAGATAACCCCCCGGGCACATCCATTCTACCGCGCCATCTTCCGAAAAACTTGACGGAAAACTACCGACGCTCGGGTGAAATCCCCAAAGATGGCAAGGGACCTTGTCAGGCACGACTCCTTGCACAGCAGCAAGGAAGTGTCGTCGGCGTACTGCGTCATCTTAACACGCAGCCCACCACTTCCTGGGATCAACAAGCCTTCCACCCCTGTGTCTGCCCTAATGGCAGCCCCCAGAGGCTCCATGTACAGAACGAAGAGGAGAGCCGAGAGTGGGCACCCCTGCCTGACCCCAGACGAGAGGTCAAAAACGTCACCCAAGTGACTATTTACACTAACTCGGCACCCCGCTCCGACATATAATGTACAAATCCATCCTATGAACTTCTCCCCAAATCCTAATCGACCTAACACTCTGAATAAAAAGGATCTATTCACGCGATCAAAGGCTTTCGCCTGATCTAGCGCTGCTACCATAAAAGGCAGTCCTCTATCTTCAACCCAAGCGATGGAGTCCCTGATTAACTGTAGGTTTCATCTAATAGAGCGGCCCTCTACCCCGCACGTCTGATCCTCATGGACGACGTAGGGAAGGGCTGTGCGCAACCGGTCTGCTAAAACCTTTGCAAGTAGCTTGTAATCTACAAACAGCATGGTCAACGGCCGCCAGTTGCCAAGGTCTGTTACTTCCCCCTTCTTATATAAAAGTGACAGCACACCAACAGCCATTGATCCCCCCGGGACCCCCGTCTCAAGGATGGCCTTGAAGACTTCGAGGACCACTGGTCCAAGTATACCCCAAAACTTTAGATAAAACTCAGCCAGCAGCCCATCCATGCCAGGCACCTTCCCTTTTCCCATCCTCCTAAGAGCGCTCTCAACCTCTTCTAGTGAAATCTGGGCCTCCATCACTTCTCTAATGTCCTCCGGCAACCGCCTGGACAAGTGTTCTAAAAACACATTTCCCTGCTCTACATCTATTTCCCTTTCCTTAAATAAACATTGGAAATGATCAGTTGTCACCCTGACCATATCCTCTGGTTCTCTAACTATAATACCATTTTCTTCCCTAACGCCATGCATTACCTTCCTACTCTGTCTGGCCCTAACCGACTTAAAGAACATAGCAGAACAAGTCTCATTGTGTTCTAGAAAGCCACTATGTGCACACTCCAGGAAAGCTCGAGCCTTCCGCTCCTGCAACTCCCTGAGCTGCGCCTTTAGGGTTGCGGATCTCTCCCAGTCAAACGACCCGCCGAGGTTCCCTGCCTCGTACTCAAGTTCAATTAACCTTTGGATACGATCCACCTCCCTCCTCTCCTCCCTTTTTTTCCTCTTGCAATACCCTATTATAAAAGCCCTAATCCTCACCTTAACTAATTCCCACCACTCCAACACCCCCTCGCACATGGACCGGAGGCCTTCAAGCCTCCAAAAGAAACCATAAAACCCGTCAACAAATGCCTGCTCCTCCAGCACATCCCGATCTAACTTCCAGTACCCCCTACCAAAGAGGCAGACTGGCGACCCCACCTGCAGGAGCACCCCGTCGTGATCCGAAAAGAAAACAGGCAACAGCCGCCCAGACAACTTACCCAAAGACCTGGGTACAAAAATATAGTCGAGCCTCCGCTCAACCCCCCTGGAGTTGCGCCATGTAGGACCGGCCATTTTCGGAGCAGTGTGCAGGCCACCATCAACCAGACCATGGCAAGCCATTAGCCCGGTGATGGCGCCTGCACTGCTATCCCCCCCTATTCCTAAATCTGTATTAAAATCCCCCCCTATCACTAATTTCCTATTTGTGACACACAGGGGCGTCAGACAGTCCACCATCTCCCTCCTGTCTGACACCACCTGTGGCCCATACACCACCACTAATCTAAATTTGCAAACCCTTATCGTGACATCCACCCCTATAACCCTCCCCTGCATTACCACAAAAGAATCCTCCACTTTTACCTCCCTGTGCCCACACAAAATCCCTACCCCCGATGAGTGCACCCCCCCCAATACCCCCAAACCGACTCCTCCTTGTCCCACTCCCTCTTAAACCTACTAACATCCCCTCCATCCCTCAGGTGAACCTCCTGTAAAAAACTAAAATCAAACCCCACACCCACCAAATAACTAAAAACCGCCCTCCTCTTAACAAAATCCCTTAAACCCCTTACATTTAAACTAACAAAAGTAAAATTAGACCCCATGAAAGAATAAAATAAAAACATGTAATACACTCAAATTCTAAACCCAGACAGATTTTTTTTTTTTTTAAACAGGAGACTCACCCGATGCTCCCCTGCTCCATATCTACCGGTGAGAACACCATCCGTACTCCCGACATCCCCCACTCTTCCTCCATCTCACCAACCCAGGATGCAGGAATAGTGTTTGGCTCCGGGGTGCCCTGCACCCTGGGTCTACCCCCACACTCCTCCCCCGCCCCAGTGCTGCAGCTGGTTTGGAAAAAAGTTGGGGAGGCTGAGTCCCCAAACAAAAAACTCCCCACCTCCTCCTGTACCCAGTCCTGAGTCTTGTTAGGTGTGTCCCCACCCAACAGAAGTTGAGGGCCTGGGGAAACCATCAGCAACCCAGAGGT